>NC_136059.1:1931870620-1933218120 GCF_964261635.1 Lissotriton helveticus
CTGCTCTCTCCTAGCGCTGGTGCACTGTGTGCTGCCTAGCGCTAAAACAGGCACCCTTGCACTATGCCTGCATTAAGGGCCTGATTGTTCTGTGCAGTAAGGAGAACCTTCATGCACAGAAACAATCCTTAGAAGCATATTCCTACATGGAAAGAGGAATTAATAAAGAGAAATTAAGATATTTCTCCTCATTACACTTCTGTCAGGTAGGCATACCATTTTGGTATATAGCCAGGTTTGCAAAATCTTTGTAAATCAGGGTTTAAATCAAAATACGTGGGGGTATGTATGGGAACGCTCATGCTCCACCCATGTAACACCAATCCGATGGAAAGTGATGCAAGGCTACTTTGTATTTACTAAACCAGGCTAAACCTCACAGAGGGGCATATTTACCAAGCTTTCACGTAATGTGGGGCAACAAGCAAAGTTGCTCCGCTGTGTTGCGTGAAAGGGAGAGAGTAGAAATATTCCATATTTACAAAGGTGTGGCGCATTTGTGCTCTCTACTTGCGCTGGTGCACTGTGTGTTGGCTAGTGCCAGCGCAGGCATCTTTGCACCATAGTGCAAAGATGCATGCATTACTGACAGGACTGTTTTTGTGCAGGAAGGTGCACCTTCCTGCACAACAACAATCCTCAGAGGCCTATTCCTACATGGAAAGAGGGTGTAAAGAGGAGAAGTAAAGATATATTTTCCTTGTTGCACCTCTGTTTGGTAGGC
Organism: Lissotriton helveticus; assembly: GCF_964261635.1. Taxonomy (NCBI): domain Eukaryota; kingdom Metazoa; phylum Chordata; class Amphibia; order Caudata; family Salamandridae; genus Lissotriton; species Lissotriton helveticus. The sequence goes on from NC_136059.1 coordinate 1,931,871,345, forward strand.
GAACCATTTTGACATAAGCCCATTCATAAAATCTTTCTAAATCCGAGTTTGCATCAAAATACATGTGTGGATGCATGGGAATACCTTTGCTCCACACATGTAATGCCCTCTCTGATACAAAGTAGCACAAGGTTTCTTTGTATTTACTAAACCATGTATAGCCACACAGACGGATATTTTTACTAATATTTCCCACAATGCATGAGAGCAAGCAAAGTTGCTGTGCTGCATTGTTTGTAAGGGAGAGAACAGAAATGCTATATATTTACAAAGATATGGAGCATTTCTTCTCTCTCCCTACATGGGGCATACTCACAAAGAAATGGTGCAGCGTTGCAAGCAATTTAGCAGCACTGCATCATTTAAAAAATGAAGGGATGTGGTCAATTCACAAGAATATGGCGCACCCCTGTGCTTGCCCTTGAGCTGGCGCTAAAAGAAACTGCCTAGCACCAACACAGACACACTTGCACCATGGTGCAAGGGTGCCTGCGTTGCACGGAAAAATCCCTGCAATGCAGGTTCCTTTGCACTGTGTTGCAAGGTTGTCTCTGTTGAAGGGGTGATTGTGTATGTGCAGGAAGGAACTCCTTCCTGCACATAAACAATTATTATAGACAATTAGCTCCTTCTATGTGTGCTGAAGAATGCAACACACATATAACGAGTGAAAAACGAGGAGAGAAAAAAGTATTACTCCTCGTTGCACCACTTTAAAACCTACTTTTCCGTGGAGTTCATTTTTGGTGATGCACCAGACTTACACATCCTTGTAAATCTGGGTCAGCATCAAAAAGCAATTGATGTTGAGGTGGAAAGCCCACAGCAACACCCATAGCAAGCCCTTTTCATGCAAATGCCTGCGTGAAGGAGTACAATATTTACAAAGTGGCATGAAGCCATGCAAAGTGGCTTATCACTGCTTTGTGAATATGGAGCAGGGCAATGCACCACCGGAGCATTGTAAAGAGTGATGCTCTGATGGAGTAATTCTCTTGTAAATATAGGTGTGTGCTGCCTAGTGCCAACTCAGGCGCTCTTGCTCCATAGTGCAGGATTGTTTTGATGCGGAAAGGTGCACCTTCCTGCACAAGAACAATCCTTAGAGGCATTTTCATCTTTCAATGTGTGCTGCAGATGTGGAGAGAGAAATGGCAATGAGAAATAAAGATATTTTTCCTCCTTACACTCTAGGGGAGTCTTAGGGGCCTCATTAGGATTAGTATTCAGGACCGCCCGCCATAAGGGCGGGGGTCCCGTTGGGGGAATTAGGATGTGCCCGCCACTGTGGCAGGCACATCCTTCATTTTTAGCATTGTGGCGGGCGGTGCACTCTGCACCGGCCGCCACAATGCTAAAAATGCATTTTCGCATTTGCATATACAAAGCGGCAGGCACGGCGCGGTGCCTGCCGCTTTGTACAGGGGTACCATAGGCACTACCTGTGCACCCCCACCTCGGCCTTCACGAGGGGGGCCCGCAAGGGCCCCCCAAAGCGAAGACCGCCTGCCTTTCCGTGGTGGCATCGCCACCGCGGAAAGGCACCTATTTACAAGCATCCAAATATGGCTGGCGGTGTCTGATAGACACCGCCACCATATAAACCCTTTTCCGCCCCGGCCGCAAGGCGACTGGGGCGGAAAAGGGGGGGAAATGGGTGGCGGAGGAGCATTTCTGTCGGACGCATCAAAATACTAAGGGGGTCATTACCATGTCGGGCGGATCGCCACCGCCATAGTGTCGGTGGCGATCCGCCCGACATGTTAATGACCCCCTTAGTATTTTGATGCGTCCCCAGGTTTACAAGCTTTACAAAATATAGGAATGAGGCAAAATCTATAGGTGGGTGCACAGGAATGCCTATGTTTCACCCATAGAATGCCTCACAAGTTATATTGGTACATAACGCAGCACAAGCAACTTTATTACATTACATTTCTTTACAATGCCACGGAAGGCCATGCACAGCAGGCCTTACGTGGCCTTTCAAATTCTTATTAAATCAAAGCCACAGTATTTTTGTGTGTGTTCGTAAATGCAAAAAATGATTTTGTGTCAGGCTGCACCACAAAAGTGAGGCAGCCCTAATCAAAAATCATAGTAAATCTGGGCCTGACCGTTCTGTAATCAAATATACAGTGCCTACCTCTTGTTCGTCATGTTCTTTAGGAGGTGGCCTCAACGAATGAGTCCTTCACCAATCAGCAAATGCTTCCATTTCACACGTCAAGTCAAGTACGCAGATGCTAGTTTTGAAAAAAGAACGAGTCTGTAATTTAATAGTAATTGCTGACAGTGTAGAGGTTTCTTATTAATTATTGGTCAGCCAGGAGGAAGCAATTATGCCAAGCCGTACTCTTTTTACGGTGTACTAACTCAGATTAATGAAGAGCCAATAGTGTTAATAAACACTGCAAGCCTTTGTAAATAAAAGTAAATCAATAGCTCTCTAAAGAATGTGCAGTTGGCATTTTCTTTACAACTAGTATTGTCCTCCCCGTAATCCTATGCTAGCGTCAGCTTATAATCAATGGTCTTGAGTTTAGCTGCATCGTAGCTAATACACAGTGTACATGCAAACCTTTCTGACTATTGGCTTCAGTGGTTAGTTTGTAAAAAAATAATAAGTGGAGGCAGCTCGCACCAGCTCATTTCTCCTGCTAGCGCAGCCTAAAACAAAAGCAACTACTAACCATGAAATCCTACAAGTGGGGAGAGGATGTGGCATAATGGGCAGAACTCCCAACTTCAGAGCATGTTCGAGTCTCAATGTCTGCTCAACATCTTGTGATGCTGGTCAAATCACCTAATCTCTCCATGCCTACCAAAAATGAATGTTACTTTAACTGGTGCTCATGAAAAGCGTGCCAATAGAGTTCAAGCCGTCAGCACTGGTGTTCATGATTAAGTCCCTGTGCTGAGCACCGGAAACCAAGGGGCTCAAATTAAGCACTGTCTTCGCTTACTACCTTCATCGAGACCTGTGAATGAAGCTAAATTTAAAACACTGGCATCTCTCTACCAAGAAGGGGAAGGCATTTGCATGTGCTATTAGGTAAAGTTAGGCTTCCATGATGTGACCAAAGAAATGAGTCTGCAAACACTACCAATAATTGAACAAAGAATTAGTGCCAATTCACTAAAATCATGAGGTGGCAAAAATGGCATTACTCTTGGGGTTCAATGACATCACAAGACGTAGCATCACATGTCGTTTGACCCTGATAACATCACAAGTGAAGTTTGTTTAAATCATGAAAACAGATTAGAACACTTTGAGAAAGTATAAAACTAAAATAAATCGTCCTAATCTTATAGAAGTAGTTGCCACCCCTCCCCACTTCTAACCTATTTCAGTTGCATACTTGCTCTTGCAGGAGCTGGCGTGGTCCACCCAAGTTTCTGCAGGTGTTCTGCCGTGGCTATTAAATTCTCAGAAATTAAGCTTGCCTGAGAATTGAGAGTCTGAAAGGCATTGCAACTCTAGAAAAATCTACGGTTGGAGGCAACAATCAATTGGACTCCTCCCAGCAACCTCTAAAAGTTCATGACGGAAAAATTCTATTATCATGCTTATAGCTGATTACATTTTGCCATTGTGCTGAACTGGGTCTATACCTTTGACTTATTGTCATTTTTTTCATTCAATGTTACTTTTTAGTTTTTCAAAGCACTCCATGCACATGGCCCATGCGTACAGTAGACACAAAGGAAATACAATGAAACAAAATAAATACTGTCAATTAAAGAGAGGACACAAGCGCAGTCATCATTTGATCTCAATCATTGCTGATTTTTAAGTAAGGGCAGTTGTTGTCATCTGCACTCTCACCTAATAAATTGCTCCTTGAAATACATATATAAAGTAGCCTCTAGGTAGTTATAGTTAGGATCACGTTTCCATAGGAAATTGATTGTATGGTTAACTTTGGTGCACATTGATGAATCCTCACAAATCGTTCCAAACAAAAGGTTTCACCACCTCAGCTACTGACTAGTAAGTTTTGGGGTGATCTGTCAAGCAGCAGCTGTGAAAAAGGTGGATTTCCAAAATGCATTTTCCGTAAGAAAATTGAACAGTGATACTACAAAAATGACTGAACAGAATTACACCAAATTGGACAGAAAGCTAGATTTAAATCCAGATAGCTTGCAGTTTTGTGAATTAATATACATTGACTATGTAGTTTTTGATAAATTAAGGCTCAAAATGTATGCATATTTCATACAGCACTGGATCTGTGTATCAGGAAGCTCAAGGGTGTATTGTTATTGGCTGGCTGCAACCTGAAGGAAAGGTTGTGGCCTCCTGCTTAGGACTTGAAGATATGGCATGAGTCCTACAAAATGAAATAAAACAAGAGATAATGGGGATGGATAGGAGTACCGGATGGGGTTGTTCATGAGGGACCACTCCGCTCCCCTTTGGGTCAAATTAAAAAATAATGTTTTTTGTGCTGCCCCCTAGGGAATATTGTTAATTTATAGTTCCTATAATGTGCAAGTTACATTTATTTGGAATAACTAATACTAGCAAATTGTAGTGGTTTTGGTAGTTTAAAACATTATGGGCCAGATGTAGGTAGCCAAATACCGGTCGGTAACGGCCGATTTCGGCCGTTACCGACCGGTATTTGGCTTTTGACATGTAGATGGTTCGGAATTTACAGAATCGGTATATTTACCGATTCGGTAAATTTACCACGTCGGTATTTTTCCGAATCGGTAAATATACCGATTCTGTAAATCCATATGTAGGTGGCACAGTTTGCAGTGCCACAGGCCCTTAGGATTTCTTAATTTACCACCCAATCCTATTGGGTGGTAAAATACCGAATTCCAGTGTACATGCACATCTGTGCATGTACACCTATGCCATGTCACACACAGACATGCCCTTAGGGCATGTCTGTGTGCCACATGGCACACAAACCTGCATTTGGGGTGCTACAGGGTGTCAAAGTGACACCCCGTTCCCCCTGCCAGGATTCGGTATTTACCGATTCTGTAAATACCGAATCAGTATTTCCCATTGATTCCTATGGGCTTCAAGGCCCATAGGAATCAATGGGAAATACCGATTCGGTATTTACAGAATCGGTAAATACCGACTCTTACAGAATCGGTAATTGTAAAATTAAAATTACCTACATCTGTCTCCTTCCAATTTACCTACTCTTAAATACCGATTCGGTATGATTCGGAATTTAAGAGTAGGTAAATCGGAATTACCTACATCTGGCCCCATGTGATAATTAACATTTTCACCTAAACTTTATTGTCTCCGTAAAATTTGATTTTTTCAGTGAATTTCTACATTTATTTTAATGTAATGTAGCATAATATTGCAATTTCTAAATATAACTTCAGTTTAACCTTTGTTTTTCTCAGTAAAAAAAAACCAAAGTGAATATATATGGAAATGCAGACACAGATACGACCAGATAAAGAAGTAACCAGGTTCATCACGGACTTCAATAGATCCAACAAAGCCATCAAACAAGCAATTGGTAATCTTTGAAACATACTTAAAAAGGATCGTGAACTTAAACATCTCATGCCTGAACATGTCGATATCAATTGCAGAAAGGTGCCGTCCCTGGGAAACCTGCTAACCCAAAGTTGTTTTACCAACAAAAACACACAAAAGGGCAATTGGGTAATATGCAACGGTTTCTTCAAATGTCCACAATGCAAAGCATGTTGTTATGGATTCAACAGAGTGGAGATAACAACCATACAAGGCACTAAAAGAAAAATCAAAGAACGATAACATGCAAGATCACTCACATGGTTTACCTCCTGAAATGTGGATGCGGAAAACAATATGTGGGCAGCACTGTCAACAAACTAAAGCTGCGCATATTGCAACATATAAAGGCCGTAATCAACAAAGACTTCACATATGTGATGGCGAAAGACATTTGGAAAGATCATGAAGGCCAACTGGAGAATAATTTTTCTTTCTCCGGCAATGAACATATTACGATTAAAATCAGAGGAGGAGAATAGGAGACAGAGAAGCTGCCTTTAGAAGAGCCGAATCAAAGTGGATAATTACATTGGGAACCGTGATCCCATGGGGCTTGAATTGAGATGCTGAAACGTACACGTTGTTATAGAATCTCTCATGATGTCTTTTGATCATTTATGGAATTTCTCTAACCTTACTTGAAAATAACTTTTATCCTGCTGCCAAGGTTAAATGAAATTTAGTTATGTGCTAAGAGATTGTCTCTACACACCAGGCAGAGGGAGTAATGATAGGAAGCATCTTCCTTTTGTGATATGAAGTTTAGGAAACAGTGGTTTTGCACTATATTTTCTCTGTATCCTTTAGCCAGTAAAATTGCATATTTTTAGACACATATGGAGAGGAATGTCATATTACTTTTAGACAATATTTGATATTGATGACATTGTTTTTAGCTGTAGGATGAAGTCTTGACTACGTAATTTTAATGGAATATAGGATAAGCAAAAGGCCCTTTCTTTATACTTCACAGGAATAGCACATTGCCCTTTATATCAATAAGTGCAATAGAGGAGTTTATATATTCACACATAGTAGAAGCATGTGGCACCTTATGTTCCTTGTACTTTATATTTAGATCTACACGTGCACTTTAAAAGTAATACGGAGCACTCACTTTATATATCCATGTGTACTCATGTTGTGCTTTACATCGCATATATTTAAATTGATACACCTTATCGCCAAATATTTACCATCATTTTGAGAGGTGTTGTTCGCATTTTAGGATAACCGAGCACACTGCACATTTACATGCAACATAAGGGAAGCAGATTGCACCTTGTACATATGTGTGCAATATAGCAATAACACATAGCATTTTTACTTTCTGTGTACAAGATAGAGGATGCACATTGCACTTTATCGCCTCCTATACATTTCTAACTAAGCATTTGTCCTTATTCATTATAAGTAAATGCCACACCTGAAGCATAATATCAGATCACCAGTAATTGCATAATCATATATCCAGTAATCCACTATGATTGTTTGACCCATATGTCATATAGAATTTTATGTTGATCTCGTACTTTTAATTTGAGGTGACGTTAAGACATAGATGCCGTTTTGTTGATACGCCAACCAATCAAAACCTCCACTCATATCCTGCAAGAAGCTTAAATGATGTAACCATAGTGCACAATGTGCTATGGGAACCTACGACTAGAAACAGTGTGTATCCCTCACATGTGATCTGCTTGTCTGATGTTTAAAATGTTCAAATTGTGTGTTTTAATTGTGTACTTCACAGCTATTTTGTCCAACAATTAATGAAGTCATGATATATTCTACTCTTGAATTATTGCAAATGTGTCTTTCACCTTTAAGACATATACAAAGTTTTTTTTAAACTGGTGATGGGAAAGGGAGCAGCTGTCCCTTTAAAAGACGCTCTGTGCACTGAACTGTATGAACCAGTAGAAGGCTACGGCCAAAATGTAGGTCTGACTTGGAGTATACATGCATCTCGTACTTTGCGTGATGATTTCTTGAGAAAACAGAGGGAGCATTTCAAGCCTGTGTGCCGTCTCTTGCCTCTTTCTGCATCCCGCTTGCCTCCTTCTGCACCTCTGATGGTTCTTTCTGCACTGCTCTTGCTTCTTTCTGCACCTCTCTTGCAAATTTCTACACCCCTCTTGCCTCTTTCTGTACACCTCTTCCCTCTAACTGCACCTCACTTCCCTCTGTCTGCACCCCTGCTCCCTCTTTCTTCACCGCTTTTGCCTGTTTCTGCAACTCCATTGCTTCTTTCTGAACTTTCTCGCCTCTTTCTGTAGTCAAATGGGAAGTGCAAGCTGACAAGTTTAATGGTCTGCATGCTCTCGAGCTTGAGGTATATTTCTACTTGTATATGTATTCTTACATGTGTTATGCATCTGAAGATGGTAGCTTAAAAAGCTGGTAACTTCTCCTATAGGCGGTAAAATCGTCACAGTTCTGCTCTGTCATTCGGTTGCACAGGCAGACATGACTTCTGCATATATGTGTTTTAGAGCCCCTCAAATATACTATTGAATACCTATGTGCCCTGTATTTTGAGCAGAAAGAAATTGACAGAGTATGCTGTTTGAAACACAAGTGTTTGTATGTTTATTTTCATTTAACATGTCACTAGGTAAAAGCATAGACATGCATGCATACCTTCATAAACTTGGTCAGACTTACAACAGTGATAGGCTTAGGATTGCTGTTTTATATTTGGTAGGCCTAACATTCTGAGCAGTCGATTAATAGTGAACATTCAAGAGAAAAGTGAAGTTTAAGACATCTTCGGAGAAGGATTAGTGATTTGGGTACTTTGTATGAGTCTTTTGTAAGTACAGTCAAAGTAGGCCTTTTTCTGCATTTCTGTTGGTTCTTTCTGCATGTCTCTTGCTTCTTTCTGCACCTTTCTACCTCTTTCGGGACTTCTTTTGCCTCTTTCTGCATTTCTCGTGCTCTTTTCTGCACCTATCTACCTCTTTCTGCACCTCGCTTGCCTCTTTCTGCACTTCTCTTGCTTCTTTCTGCGCTATTCTTCCTCTTTCTGCACATGTCATACCTATGTAGGCATAGTTAAAAATTATACTTTGAAAAACCATAGAAATTCACTGAAAAAAAACAGAGTCTTCAGGGATGTTATCGTTAGGGATTAGCATTTAAAAAACCTTGGATATCCATTGAAAAAACCATATGTTTCAGGGATATTGTAGTTAGGCTGAGATATAACTCATACAAAACCAGAGAAATTTGGCCGTTATAGTTAGCTGAGCTAACTAAAACTCGCGCTCCCGCAATGCACTGCTGATGATGTTGCATTGTACATCATGACATGGTCAGTGACATCACTGATGTCCTCTGAAATGAGATCACTGATGACATCATCCAGTGACTATGAGTGTTTCTAAAAAGTTGATTAATTTTTTATATATAAATATGCCTTGGTGTATTAAACAATGAGTGGGTGTATGAGTGTCTGAATGGATGATTTAGTGGGTGTGTGACTGCCTGTATAAGTGAGTGATTAAAAGTATCTTAGTGAATACATGGGTGAATAACTAATTATGTGAATGTCTGTATCAGTCTGTCAGTTGGTGTGTAAGTGGCTGCATGGATTGGTGAGTAGCTACATGAGTGTCTAAATGGATTAATGATTGGTTGTCTGTGTGGGTGTGGGTGACTCCCTGCATGGATTTGTGGGTGGGTGATTTACTAGGTGTATGGGTTCATGAGTGTGTGTGTTAGGGGCTGTTTGGGTGAGTAAGTGTGTGTATAGCTGTGTTGGTGAGTGAATGGATGTCTCGTTGGTATATGTGTAAGTAACTGCATATGTGAAAGGCAGTATATGTGAGTGTTGGAGTATATAAGTGACTAAATGTGACAGTGAGTGATTGTGACAGTGGCTGCATGGATACGTGTGTGCTTATGTCAGTGATTGTAGAAGAGACTAAGTATATGATACTATCTGTATGAATAAGTGAGGTTGTGTGTGTATAACTGTATCGGTGAGTAAATGGCAGTGTGATTGATTCTTTGGGTGACTGACTAGGTGTTTGAGTAAATCTTTGCGTGAGTGGCGATGTGTAAGTGTCTGTATGGGTGTATGAGTGGATATACCAGTGGCTGTATTGATAAACGACTGCATGTATGAGTGACTATATGGGTTAGTGTGTGGCTGGATGTGGAAACATATGAATCAGTGAGAGGGTATGTACTAACTTGTATTGGTCTGTCGATGGTTTTGAGATTGGTAGTCTGTATTTTACAGTGGGTGTATCAAAGGTTATATAAGGGTGTGAGGAGATGCATCAGATGTTTTCAGTGAATTTCAAAGGTTTTTTAAATGCTACTCTCTAACTATAACATCCCTGAACCCTGTGGTTTTTTCAGTGACTATATATCCATACTAATATTATAAAGAGAGATGCAGACGGATAAAAAAATGTATAAAAAAGTTGCAAAAAAACAATACTATCCATACTAATATTATAAAGAGAGAGCCCAAACCTATGAGGCGGGTAATCTCAGTAACCACAGCACCAATCACAACACCTAATACAGCGTTGGAAAGGGCAGTTGCAGCAGAAGGACATAGGCTATGCAGAAGGATAAAAAAATTATACAAAAACTACATCATCCAGAAGGCCGAGGGCCAAAATAACATCAAACAGGAAATGATGTAATAATGTGACTCACTATATTGAGACTGAGAGCCTGGAGCCAAATTGATCGTGAACAAGGGATATGCTATCCCGAAATGCGTAGATTTGTGCCTGCCTGCTTGAGAAACTCCATGCTGTGAGGATTAAATAAAAAAGCACATAACTGAAGACAAACGCGAGTTCGTCCCGTTTTTCTCCCAGCTGGGCATATTGGTTGTGGATTTAAATGCGGCGTGGTTCTGCCGCGGTGATTTACAAACCGGCGAGAGAGCGCTGCAAATTCTGGCGAAAAGGAACCGAGGGGTATCAAAATATATATATATATATATATATATATATATATATATATATATCCATATCCATACTAATATTATAAAGAGAGAGCCCAAACCTTTGAGGCGGGTAATCTCAGTAACCACAGCACCAATCACAACACCCAATACAGCGTTGGAAAGGGCGGTTGCAGCAGAAGGACATAGGCTATGCAGACGACCACCATATACATTTAAAAGGTAAAAGAACCGTGCCAGCAAAGTATTCCCTTGTGGGCGTGTCTGCGTTCTGCTGTGGGCGTGTGCTGGGGGCGTGACAAACGCTGGGGGCTCGTGGTACGTTCCGCCCTTCATGCCATGTGAGTCATAATTGCGCCGCATCAAAGGGCCCGCTGGGGGCGTGACACGCTGGGGGCGTGACACGCTGGGGCCGTGACAAACACTGTGGGCGTGTATCCGTGCTGTCGGCGTGTGTCCGCCCTTCATGCCATGTGTAGCGCCAATTACGCAACTGCGCCGCATCAAGGGGCACGCTGGGGGCGTGACAAACGCTGGGGGCATGTGCTACGTTCCACACTTCATGCCATCTGGGTCGTACATTAATCAGATCGTCTGCTGTGGCCGTGTGCTGGGGCGTCACAAAGGCGTTCACCTCGAAGCGTGGTAAGTAACCATTCGCAAGACTCCCTTGGGGGACTGCCCGTTGTCTCACAAATACTGGGGGTGCCGAATGCAGTGTGTGCCTTGGCCTGGGTGCGTCTGAAAGGGCCGAACGCAGTGTGTGGCTTAGCCTGGGTGCGTCTAAAAAGCACTTGGGGCCGAAGAGCGTCGGTGTGGGTCATAGAAAAATAAGAACAGCGGGAAACAATCATTCAAGACTCACACAATTCTAATTGTTAGACGGTTGCCGCTGGCCCTCAAGCGGGGGCACACGCGACTGAGCGTGTCTGCGGGGACAATTACTGCAGCCTCTCATGCGCGCTGTTACTGAACTATCACATTAAACCAAATTACACGCGCCTGCTAACAACAGCCAGGCCTGTAGCCGGGCTCAGGCGGCAGATCACTACACTAATTACATGCGCCTGCTAACATGAACCAGAGCTGCAGCTGGGCCTCAAGTGGGGGCACACGCGCCTGCTAACATCAACCAGGGCTGCAGCTGGGCCTCGCGGGGGAACACACAAATGACCGTATCTGAATACACACATTACACACATCTATTTCATACCCGGACAAGGTCGGGACGGGCTGCTAGTATATATATATTAGTATTACTGCTCCATCAAGAACCGCCGCTCACAGATTAGCGGGTGCCGCGATCCACGAGGACGGACTCGTGTATATATTTTAACACCTCCAAAGGAACGTCGCGCACTCACAATCTGCTTTCAATCTTTTATATTTGCTTGCGACACTGTCAAACACGTTTCAGCCACTTCCTCAATGCTAGTTCCCATCTTGTTTCTTTTCACTTTATATGACAAAAAAACCTCTTGCAAAACAAATGTCATTGTGCAGTAGTCCTCAGCTTAAGCATAAACATAAACGTTCATGAAAAACATGGCAGCCATTTTGTCATATCTATTTGTATTTCTTTTCATGCCTGCCAAGAAGATTTTTTGGTATTTTATTTTTATAAACACATATATATTTGTGTATGTGTCTAGCATCAATCAAACCCTCAGGTGGATTATAAAAATGTATTCCTGTAAAAAATAAACTTATAACAAACGTAATCATTTTTAAGCATGTCATGGTACTCCAAGGCTCCGTAGATGGGCATACATTAAAAGGAATACAACAAAAAAAGTTAAAGCAAAATTCACCATTGCATTACCTATTTTTTAAATTCATGCATTGGTAATCAAGCCCTAAATGGGCTGCATTTTACCGAAAGAAAATGTTACAATCAACTTCTATTTTGGATATATTCCAACACATAATTGTAGATAAATTCATTAATCAAATCACAAACAGTTTGGATATCTCCTGTGTTGTTCTGGATCAAAGAGAATCTGATGGCGCTATCATTTAACTCTAAATAAGCAAGTCAATGTATGAATTAAACATGGGTGTAAAATCCGTTCCGTTTGTGGATTTTGCGGATTTTCCGCAATTTCGTGATCTGTGAATCATGCAAAATTACGGCAAAATGCGCGAATCCGCGAGCGGGACGAAATTTGCTCAGGAAGCACTTAGTGGAGAAGTGTGGCTCACCAGTTAGAGGAGGCAGTCCCTGATGCAGAGGTCAGACCCAGGACCAGGGTTCAATCCCCGACGCGGCAGGGTCTTGAGCTCAAAATGTCCACGGAATCGATAATTCTCGCCTTGGTGCCTACTCGAATCGTGGGTTCACACTCTGCAACTCTGGGCAATAGCTTGCTTAATCTCCACTACGGCCCCACCGTGATGGGATGCCTGGTCTTCACCTTGGGGATGCCCAGTAGGGGTAATCTCGCAGGGAAAGGCCAGGACGGGTTCCCAAAGCAAGCGCCTTGAGACCTTACGGTGAAAAGGCGCTATATAAGAACGTATGATTTACGATTTATTTACAGGGTTGAAGCAGGTGCCCAAGTTGAAGCTAATTTCAATGTAACCATTTACAAAATGGTTACAAAGAAATTAACTTCAACTTGGGCACCTGCTGTATCCCTGTAAGTGCTTCCTGAGCGGCGCCTCGTTGCCTACTTGCAACTATTCTCTGACCCTGCTCTGACCCTCGAAGCAGGGTCAGAGAATAGTTACAATTAGGCAATGAGGCTCCTGTCACTAAAATCAAACCTCAGCAGGAAGCACTTACAGATAACAGGTGCCCGAGTTGAATCTCAAATTCAGTAACGCATTATAATCAGTCCAAGAATCTAGTGAGCACGGTCGATGTTAGGCAGGGGTGCTTTCTCCCCAGATCTACCGTCTACAATTAGCTTTAATCCGTGATGGGGGTCTAGGCATCCACTAGTTTCTTGAGCGCAATCCCCCTGTACTTCCAGTGACCAGGAGGCTGCCTTCTCGTTATCTGCTGCGCTGATCTGCCTCTGACCTTTATAAACAAGAGGCATGTGAACTCGCACAGAAGCCCGGCCCCCACACACACTGGGCTATGCAACCTCTTCCTGCCCTTTCCCCCACTGTGATGGACAGCTCACTCGAGGGACCTCGACGCCTATGGGCGCGGTGGCAAAGTTACAGACACACGGGGTCACTGGAGACAACTCTTCTGGGCCTTTACACAGCTGTAGTGCAGGAAAAGCAAAATATATTTAGCCAACGAGGTAGCACTTACTGCTTTCTCCTCGTTTGCTGCTCTGATCGGTCTCTGACCCTTTATAAAAGAGAGGCATGTGAACTCGCACAGAAGCCCAGCCCCAGCCCACACACACTAGGCTATGCAACCTCTTCCCGCCCTTTCCCCCATTGTGATGGACAGCTCACTCGAGGGACCTCAGTGCCTATGGGTGCGGTGGCAAAGTTACAGACACACAGGGTCACTGGAGACAACTCTTCTGGGCCTTTACACAGCTGTAGTGCAGGAAAAGCACAATACATTTACCCAACGGGGTAGCACTTACTGCTTTCTCCTAATTTTCTGCTCTGGTCGGTCTCACTATGACCCTTTATAAACGAGAGGCATGTGAACTCGCACAGAAGCCCGGCCCCAGCCCACACACACTAAGCTATGCAACCTCTTCCCGCCCTTTCCCCCACTGTGATGGACAGCTCACTCGAGGGACCTTGGCGCCTATGGGCGCGGTGGCAAAGTTACAGACACACGGGGTCACTGGAGACAACTCTTCTGGGCCTTTACACAGCTGTAGTGCAGGAAAAGCACAATACATTTACCCAACGAGGTAGCACTTACTGCTTTCTCCTCATTTGCTGCTCTGATCGGTCTCTGCCCCTTTATACACGAGAGGCATGTGACCTCGCACAGAAGCCCGGCCCCAGTCCACACACACTAGGCTATGCAACCTCTTCCCGCCCTTTCCCCCACTGTGATGGACAGCTCACTCGAGGGACCTCGGCGCCTATGGGCGCGGTGGCAAAGTTACAGACACACCGGGTCACTGGAGACAACTCTTCTGGGCCTTTACGTATCTGTAGTGTAGGAAAAGCACGATACATTTACCCAACGAGGTAGCACTTACTGATTAGCCAGTAGAAAGTACTCCAGGTAAGTATGGTGCAAATCGCAAAGAAATCTGCGATTTCGCTGGAAAATCCGCGAATTCGCTGATTTTTTTGAGAATTCGCGAACCGCTGATTCACAAAATTTGCCCATACTTAGTATGAATGTGAAAATATGACTACTCAAAGGAATCTGGGCACCTTGTATGATGAATAGGTTTTCTCTTGTTTAGCCTATATGGGTCCATAGTTCTGCCTCACTGTTAAGGCCCCATGGTGTGCGTTTCCTAGGCACCACTATACAGCTGGATTCCAATTGCCTGAGACATTTGACCTAGTCACCTCCTCTCTCTTTGTGTGGCATCTGATCAATGCAGAAGGAATGTAGTAGCTCACTTCTGCTTTGATGTGATTGCGCAACACTCCGCAAGACAGGGTAAGGGGCATCTTTGTTTGTTATTGCCTGGGCGTATTCCAAAACTCACTTCTTGGCCTGATGAACCGCACTTCCAATATATTTTTGGTCACATGGACACACAAGGCAATATACACAAAGTTTGAATTGCAGTTCAAGAGTTTAATTATTTTTCTCCGTTCCCTTTTTTCAGGAATCTCATAATCTTTCACCTTTGAACTACTTCTACACCTAGTACATGGAAAAAAAACTGTTATTTCTAGCTGTCTTACCTCTTTTTCCATGAAAAGGCTGTGCACTAATACATCTTTTAATGATGTGCTTTTCCTGTACGTGATATCTGGTCTTCGTGATAGAGTTTTACCTAAGACCGTATCTGCCTGCAACATGCCTCAATGTTTCTGAACCAGCGCTCACATTCATCTCAAATTCTCAAAGAAATTTAGAATTATTCTTGTTGCAGATCCTTCTTCTCTCATTTTACCTCTGCTAGTGGTCAATGGATCCTGTCTATTCTTATCTTGTACCTTAATTGCAGCTTCCTTTAAGACGCTGTTCGAAGATCCTATTTCTTTGAATCTACTACATACTTCCCTTTCTGAATCTCTGAAATCCATTGGCAAAGAACAATTCCGTTTTAGCCTCAGTGACTTGCTAAAGGGATGCTGTTCATCAATTTACGTGGATGCTGGCTCTGCGCACGCAAAATTGCATTGCCTGATGTTGGTTTTCTATACAGCTTGGTACATAGTTCGTTATCTTTTACGAATACCACTAGATTAAAAATGGCACCTCTGTCTTGCTTATTTGGCTAGAGAATTTCAAATTAAATATATTTTTATTAGGAATTTCTGTGAATCTCTCAGCTTCTTCCTGGGTACCTCGCCAGATGACAAACAAATCATCAATATATCTAACCCATAAGGCCACCTTCTCGACCCATAGTTCATTGGCCTCCGCCCAGGGCACGTCTTCTCCCCAGTCCATGAAAAGATTTGCGTAACTGGGGGCCAAGCACATGCCCATGGCAGTCCCCTGTTTCTAAAGGTATAATTGTCCTGCAAATAAAAAG
The DNA here is from genome assembly GCF_964261635.1 of Lissotriton helveticus. Lineage (NCBI taxonomy): Eukaryota > Metazoa > Chordata > Amphibia > Caudata > Salamandridae > Lissotriton > Lissotriton helveticus. The sequence continues at coordinate 1,931,887,408 of NC_136059.1, forward strand.
AAATTTATGATTGATACAAAAGAAACCATTTGTAGCAACATGATGTTTTGTTCACAATATTTGAGTGGTCTGCTTTTCAGAAAAAAATCGAATGCTCTTAATCCTTCTTCGTGTTTGATGCACATGTAAAGACTGCAAATGTCCATTTTGATCAGAATAAAATCTTCCTCCCACTGTATATCCTGTATGATTCTTATAAAATCAAAAGCGTCCTGAATATAAGAACTTAGGTCTTTAACAAAGGAAGACAGAATTACATCCACATATATAGATGTTTTCTCCAAAATCCTCCCCTTTGAAGAAGGGCTTTCACTGTTCTTATGAATTTTCGGTATGTGATAGAAAGTTGGTAGGATAGGATAATCCACTTTGAGAAATTGTTACTCTTCTTCATCCAAAGTTCCAAGTGGCTGAAACGCGTTTGTCGGTGTTACAAGCAAAAATAAAAGATTGAAAGCAGCTTGTGAGTGTGTGACATTCCTTGGGAGGTGTTTAAGTATATGTATATATGTAGCAAAACACTCACACAGCAGTGTCAGCAAGAATGCCCACACTCCTCGATGTTCCTCAAAAGTAAAGTTTATTCCAGCTGACGCGTCTTTGTCATTGCCACAAACATAGTATTACACATTGCCCTATTTCTATAGAAAACCAAACATTACCATCTGTGCAAAGAATAAGGAACTCAATATAAAAATGAGAAACATTATAACTGAGACACAATTAGACTCACAAATGTTGTTAAAAGTTAATCTCCTTGATATCATACATTATGGAAAACATGATATAATTAAACAAGCATGCTTTCTCCCTTCCACATGTTTTTATTCATTCCCAAGTGGGCTAATATCAATTTCTATCAATTACATATCCATAACATTTCACTTTATAATGCTGCATCCCATTACATAAGTGCAGATGTGTTAAATCTGAAGAGTAGTAGTGCATATGCACTGTTCACTTAAAACATCAAACTCAGGCAAACTAATATAATAAAAATAAATCAATTAATTTTCCTTTAATATTGCACATTTGCAATGGAGGTTAAAAATAATCTGATTGCACTGTCTTCCATCATACAATTTGAGTACATTTCAATACATACACTTCTTCTAGTCTGAGCAATCTCTTCTAATTACTTAAAAGGGGAAGAAGGAATGTTGGACTTTTTACAGATGTGTATGGAGAACCTTTGCAATATTAAGAAACATAGGTACTTTGGAATTGAGTTTTATTGTATAGCTAAACTCCAACTTCCTAAATGCTTTTTCATGATCTCTTCCTCCAGTGTCTCTCAGCATGGAGTCTATCACAAAGTACTTAGTATCTTTGTTATTACTGGTGTGTACTTCCTCAAAATGGCTGGCTGCTGGATAACTCCTATATTGCATTTTAATTCCTCATATGGGTTCTGATATTATTTTAGGTACCTACAAATTAGTACTCCACACATATTGTAAACAACAGGGACAACGTAAGATATAACACATGGTTACTCTTACAATGATATTGTCCTCTAATCTTATGAGGTCTTAATAAATGTGGACCTCAATTCTGTTTAGTTTATTCCATATCCACACACCTTACATTTGCTAAATTTTTTGAAGCCGCAACTGCATCCTCACCGGATCACTCTGTTCTTCATCTAAAGATACTTGGCACCACATCATCTTTCAATTATCTCACTCTTCTAAAGGTAAGGCCAGGCTTACAGTAATCATAGCACCAATTAATGATCAGTTCTAATTAAAAGGCCAGTATTGTTTAACTAACCTTCGTATTGAACCATGCCCACTATTGAAAGTGGCTACCAATTTCTGACCTGTGTACTTAGATGATGTTAATTTCTTTCCTTTTTTTTTATCCTTTTAACTGTGGCCATTGGCCAATGTCTGAGGCCGCACTACCTCCCCGGTGCTGTTGTGGGACATTGGCTGACACTGGGGAGGCAGTTAAAGCATCCCTGGTGCTCTGCACTAGAGGGATCCCTTTATTATTTTACTACATCAGGCTGCTCGTGAACAGCTTCGTAAGCAATCTGAGTTCTTTTTTTATTCCTGCAATTGCGATCAGAGCGCAGGGGGTTACAGGAAAGGGAAAGTAAAATGAGCCAATTAACTTGTTTTACTTTCACTGAATCAGTGCTTGGGGCATATCTCAGCCTCCCAAGCACTGATTCCTTTGGGAGATATATCATTGGAAAAGAGAGAATCTCGCCTTTTCAATTCTACCTCTGTACAGTGGATCCCTGCTTGGTGATTGCCAGAGGAGAGCGGCTCGCCCCAGCTCATTTAATAGCCTCACCCTTTCTGCCTCTGCTGAGAAGTCAGAAAGCCCACTAGACATGAGAGAATGCATATTTTACCAGAAATATAGGGATTGGGTGCCTACCCACACCCTATTTAAATAGAGTATCAGTCTTTCTGCCCCACAGGGGACAGAGTGGCAGAATTACCCCCTGCTTGCCCCCCTGGGGGGAAGGAATACCACTAGACACCTGGGAAAACTTAAAAAAATATATAGGTGGAGTCAGCCCGCCATGGTCATGCCTCTACCGCAACTTAATGAGCCATCAGCCTTTCTGTCTCCCTTGGGGCTGATTGGGGTCATTACCCTTGATCTGTCAACCTGCTAGATGCCAGGAATTTCAAAATTGCACCAAAACAAACAAAATGATGCAACAGCCTTTCCCTGACCATGTGGGGTCAATAGTGTCTTTCTACCCAACGTGGCAAGTAGATGGGTTGACCCAGTTCAGGGTTTGCCCTAAACCTGCCTCTGGGGTAGCAAATCTACCTGACACCATGGATTGGGACTTTGGGGCAAAATAAAGTGCTGCAGCTGTTGCACTTTGGCCACAGTGCCCACTCCCTCAACCTAAAATGGACGAACTATTCCTAGCCCCTACTGTGGCTGACTCCCAAAATGGTGAATGGCTGCAATAATATTGGCTTGGCTAGGCTGCCACCTGGAAAAACCTATCCAGACAGTTCTAAAAACTAGACATCAGGGGAGTCCAGGGTGGTGTGCTTTTCATGGATCATACACCATTTCTTTACCCAAAATGCCATGCATACTTCAAATTTTGACAAAAACATAATTCTGTGCGGAAAACTTCTGTAACCTGCGAGAGCCACAAACTTCCTAATACAAACAGCATTCCCCTGTGTCCCCCAATAAAAATGGTACATCATTTGTGTGAGTGGGCCAAGAGATCTTGACAGAAGAGATCTTATAGTGCAACGTGGAGAGATCAGCAATAAGGGTAGCTGTGTGATTTGGGGTGGTGCTCTGCTGCCATCCATGGATATGTACCAACCACAGACATTTTTAAAAAGTAGACAACCAGTGGATTCCAGAGTATCGGGCCTTGCATGGATCCCACAAGGTTTTTGTACCCACAATGTCCAGCAAACTTAAAACCTTTTCTGAAATCATGCACTTTCTTTATATTCCTGTGATGGACACTGCTGGATTCTACAATAATCCACAATATTCATATCACCCACTATTACCCCTCTTATGCCATTCAAAAATGCTGGACCACTTGTCTGGTTGGGCCTAGTGCCTGTGACAGAAATGGATCAAACCTGGGTCAGTGGGAGTCCACCCGTAAGTGCTCCCATTTACCTATATTTGAACGGTTCCTAGTTCATTATTTATTAAAAATGAGAAGGTTTGCTAGATTTCACTATGGGCCAGCTGGGCTAGAGCCCAAAATCCAGAGCTACCCACTTTGCAAAATAAGGTTTAGTTTTGAGTGGAAAAATGTGATCTATCCATGTTGCATTTTGGGATGTTTCCTGTTTGGGGCACTGTGCCTACTCACAAAAGTGAGACAGCATTTTTATTGGGAACTTGGGGGAATGATGGGTGGAAGGAAGTGTGTGGCTCCACACAGATTCCAGAACTTTCAATCACATAAATATGTAGAAAATTCGTTTTTTAATCAAGGTTTGAGGTTTTTAACCGATTCTGGGTAAAAACTTCCTGGTGTCAGCTTAGCAAGTCCCTCCACCTCGGATTTTCCCAGATGTCAAATTTTCAAAAATGTGTGTGTTTGCTACGTTTTTCTGGCTGTGGGTTGAGCTAGGGCACAAAATCCACAGCTACCCATTTTGCAAAAAGATTTTCATTTGGGGGAAAAATGTGATGTATTCATATTGCGTTTCAGGCCATTTCCTGTCGCAGGAACTAGGTCTAGCCACACAAGTGAGGTATCATATTTATAGGAAGACTATGAGGAATCCTGGTTGAAAGGAAGTTCGTGGCTCCCCGCAGATTCCAGTGATTTCAATCACAGAAATTTTAGGAAAATTCGTTTTTAACTCAAGGTTTGAGGTTTGCAAGGGATTCTGGGTAAAACAAACTGTTGACATCCTTGCACCTCACTCCATCTTGGTATTCCCTAGGTATCTAGTTTTGAAAAGTGTGTAGGTTTGCTAGGTTTCCCTCAGTGCCGGCTGAGCTAGAGCCCAAAATCTACAGCTACTCACTTTGCAATAAAAAGGGCAGTATTGATTGGAAAAATGTGATGTATCCATCTTGTTTTTTTAGATGTTTCTTGCCATGGGCACTAGGCTTACCCACACAAATGAGGTACCATCTTTATCAGAAGACATGTGTGAATAAAGAATAGTAGAACAGTTCTTTAAAGCAGCCATTATCGTCCCACTACCCGCTACTGGAAAGAGGTGATAGTAGTTCCTGTCTTTATAAAAAGAGAGACAGGAACAACCCTGCGTGTTACAGAGCCATATCATGGATTGATACAACAATAAAAGTCCTGGGTAGCGGTTTCCTTGCATGTTTAGAAGAGTGGGCATCACAAAAGGGGTTCTATCGCACACAGAATTTGTTTTTTGAAGGGGTATGGGAACGACCGAACAATGCCTCAACTTGTCTCTGAATGTCAGTATGCACATGAAGTCCATGAAGAGCTCTGTACATCTGGCCTTCATGGTCTTATCTAGTGCTTTTGCTACTGTCAATCAGGACAAATTTTGGGCTATGATGGAAGACAATGGTATTGAAAAATCATTATTAGTGCTCCTATGTAGGCTCCACACGAACACTTTGGTTACCGTAAGATAAGGCAGCAAGGGGGAAAAAACACAATCCATCATCTCTACTGAGGGGATCTGTCAAGGCTGCATTTTATCTCTAATTCTTCTTCTCATTTACACAAATTGGCTTGAGGCCTTCTTATTGAAAAGGGAGCCTGATTTTTCTCAGGGAGGAAATTCATCTCTCTGCTCTCATATGCAGATGACACAGTCTTGCTGGCGAGGACAGCTATGGGTCTGCAGAAATCCCTCGGTGCTTTCATAAAATTCTTGACATCCCTTGACCTAAAATTACATTTAAATAAATCATGTGTTATGGTATGTGGTCCACGGACCCTTTCCCCTTACCCTTTGGGAATGGTTGTAAAAACGTTTTTAAGAGCACAGTGGTCCCATGTACTACTGCCTGCCCCAACAAAATGAAAAGGAAACTTTTTTTTTTTTAAAAACCACCCATATTCCTTTAAGGAAAATGAGCTGCATTAAAAGAAAAAGATTGCTTTATTTCAAAGCAATCAAAGACATGGTGGTCTGATGACCCTAGCAGGCTACCACACCCATGATTTTAGTGATTCCTACGGGGTCGCAAATTGCGATGTACCTCATTAATATTAATGATTTAGGTCGATTTGCGACCCCCTAGGAATCTGTATATGAAACTCTTGGAGTTTCATACATTGGAAATTGTGATTACCTAATTGCGATTCTCAGAAAATCACAATTAGGTAATCGCAATTTCCAATTTTGATACATGTGGCCCTGAGATCCCTAATTGCACAACAGACATCCAAATCAAAACTCGCACACAAATGCAATGCTTATGACTAAACAATAATTATCCTGAACAATACCAACACCTAACAGCACAACGCAATTAAAAAAAACTACTATATATACTCAAAACAATACGTAATACTTGATTAATTGTTGTGTCTTTCATATTGGTAGGATTCATATAATAAGTAATCTCTTCAAGATTATATACGACGTTTAATATTGCCTCTGTCACATCTAGGGAGAGGTCAGGAGCTGTGGAATCATTGGGTACCTGTGTAGTAGTCCAGAGGAAACACATGCATATGTTCATTTATCATTGTTCTCATTAGTAAATCCAATCTCTGTCCAGGATAGGTACATGGATTTTTATTATTCAGTTCTGTTTGCCCAGTACATATAGTGTACTTGAGGGCCTTAATAAGCAAAATATGGTAGCAATCTGTTTGTTTAAGAGTTCATTTGGGAAATGGAAAGCCAATGCTAAAGGATTGTCAGCAAGAAATATTGATCAGTAATTACATTAATTGGGCCACCTCTATGTACACCTGAACGATCCACTATAAGTGGCAGAATGGTTTTGTAATGTGGCAGCTGTGTGAACTGAGGACGATTTTCATTACTTTCACTGTCCAAAGACACTTTGTGATTGGCACCCATGATTATTGATTTGCCACTGTTTGCCAATATGGGAAGGGATAGGGGTGTACTGTCCAATAGCCTTGTCCTGTGTGGATGTTGGGATTCCCTCCTGCATAGACAATGGTGGACTCAAGATCAGGTGCTCATTGGTCACCAGCCGCGGTCGGTAGTAGGAGTACCGGCCGGGCGGTGACATGGAGAGGGGGCGGGGCAGGGTGGGGAGTAGTAATGTATGGATTACGGACTTTTAAAGGTAAGTAAAGATAAAAATAAATACAACTAATTTCGTTGCACACACAGCATCGCATTTGGTGATGCAGTGTGTGCAACGAAATTAGTTTTATTTATTTTTATATTTACTTACCTTTAAAAATCCGTAATCCATACATTACTACCCCCCACCCTGCCCCTCCCCCTCCCCACGTCACCCCCGGCCGGAACTCCCACTACCGGCCGCGGCTGTTGGTCACGCCTGGAAACTAGGCACATGATGTGTGATTTCAGGAGACCCAATTATATCATTTGTGTTCTGTCTGCTAATTTCAAGCCAAACCATTCTTTGCCCCTTCCACCCCCACCATCTCACTTTAGATGCTCCTTCTAGGCAGTGCAACAATAAGGAGGCGACAGCGTGTGTACAGCAATGACAACATTGCCGATGGACATCCATCCCTGGTTCATAGATTTTGTCCAAGAGACTTTGGACTTCAGAACATCAAATGTTTGAAAGTTAGTAAAAGTGATGTGCTCAGACTAGAGCGAATAGGGTTCTCGTGACCTGTTTTAAGATTTTTTTTAAAAGGACAGGCTATACCACACTATGCGGCAGCCCCTCGGGGCTCTAGTATCTGCCAGTGAGCAAAACATGCAGCCCCTCAAGAAGTTTTATGTGGTGAAAGACGGCATTATGCATGGCAAAATGTATCTCTTGCACATCCCCAATGCATTTTAAGAGGTACCTGATTATCTCCATGTCCAGCTGATACGTAGCGATGATGTTGAGTGTGGACGGCTCAAGGGAGGGTTAATTTGTCCAAATGCTCTTTTGTGCTGGCAGTATCCTGTTTTGCAACAGCAGGTTGGCATGCTATCTCTAGCTCAAAGAGCCTGAACTAATAGTGAATTACTTAATCACTTATCCTGCTATTTGAAGAAAAAATCCACATTTACAATTATTTGCATAGGAGGGGGAGAGGGGACTCGGGAAATTCTGTTTACAGGATGTTGATGGTGCAGAAAATGTTTTTATATAATACACAATTATGTTTCACAAATGTCATTTGAAACAGTGTTATACCATAACTACAGCTGTCCAAATGTTGTATCACCATTTAAAATACTTGCTAATCTGTCACTAGACTGACAACCACATTTTTATTCATTTCTGTTTCTGTGTCAGATAAATCAATGCCCGTAATGGAGGAAACTTATTAATGGAAAGTCCATAACTGCATCTCGAGTAATGCCATTCTCGATTCCATGCAGACATTACAGGTGTGCCCCTGATGCCAGGTAAGTGTACCTTCCAGACGACGGACGATGACGCTGATCTTTATATACTTATTTATGATTTTAAACTATCCATTTATTTAACCAATGTATCCTCATATTGTAAATTTGTCGCTTTAGTTTTGTCTTTCTTTGCTTTTTATTTGTTGCTGTATTTATGTCTGTGAATGTAGCCAAATAACCCATAGTAATTCACGAACAACTTGTGGGAAAACAATCAATCAGGTTGTGAAAGTGCTCATGACAAGGGATATGAAAACCTTGCACAGAGGAAGAGTTATTTTTTTTTTTACAGATTGCTCCTTAGTAAGGATCTACGAAAGATTAGCCTGATTCCTTTCGGATTCAATTTTATTTTCTCTGAACTTGGCGTGTGAACGCTGGATTCCCTCTCTTACATTGTTTTACTCCGAGTCTTTCTGGCATCGATTTTCTTATGCTTGCTGTGTTGTGGCTGTCAACTGTCATTGTCAAGGACTGCTTTGTGGGTAGGTGATACAGCAGATTTTAAATTGGATCCTTGCTTCCAGAGGAAGCCAGTGTAGATTGATTTGGTTCTGGGACGTGGTCTTTTTGTCTCCCATTACCAGGAGACCTGACGCATGTAGAATGGATTTGAGTGGTAGACCCAGAAGTCCTGGATCTGTGCCAGGTTGTCAGAATATCCACACACAATATAAAACTACCTAAACATTTATCAACTTTAGTAGAAGTCTGCACTGCACTCAATAATCAATGCAACAATTTAAAAAATAGCAATACATTTAAATATAAGTAATTCTAAACGGAACTCATTTACATAGTCAGTGCTTAATATGAAAATCTGCCTGCTTTACATAGAGCTGCCAGGAGTGTTTTGTCTCTGTCCGTTATTTACATGTTTGCAGAGTCATCCATTCCAGCATTGTAAACGATACATGATTGTACATGGCGAACGGTACAATGACACGGATTTCATATGTTCCTGTAGCAGATCATGACATAGGTTCTATGGGGCTTATTATCAAGGGCCATCTCGCCGCTTTTTTGGCTTTAAAGCCAAAAAAGTGGCGATAATATTATCTTCCTATCAACAACGCAGAGCTAACATGCATTAGCGCATTTTAGCTGCCATTTTTGTAACACCACCTATCTTAGCGAGATACATCGCTAACGAGATGCAAAGAAGGCGTTCCTGACCATTACTCTATGTAAATAATCGCTAACAAGGCGTTGCGATATTTACAAGCATGGAGCAGATCCGCAAAGCGATGAAATAAGCAGCGCTAACTGCGGTTTTCGCCGGAATCCAACGCCTGGTAAAATCATGACTAAGCTATCTGTAATATGGAAGGTGGATTTACAGGTTAAGTCCACACTCCCATATTATGAAGCATTCCCTTAGCGCTGTGAAATCATCGTTTGATTTCACGCGTTATTGCTGATTATCGCCATCTATTGCTGGTTTTCACATCACCATTTACCAAAGCGTTGCTAATACACCACTAACACGGCGATGTGAATCCGCGATAGACGGCGATAATGGTAAATGCGATAAGCACGATTTGCGATGTTTATCGCATTACCTTTATAATATGCCCCTAAGTGTTCCTGTTGCAGACCAAAAGCCTTAAATCATGATTTATTCCCATGTTCTTTGAGTTTGCTACTTTCATATAAGCATTCTTCCATGAGTGCGTGTTTTTTAAGCTATCTTTCAAAATCAGAATGGAGAGTTCCTGCCACCAATGCCCCGTTTAAGAGCAGTCTTGTACTATTAGCTTACAGGTGCCAGGGCTAAAATAGTGAATTTGTGGTTTTCAATAGCGCTAGTTCCTTATTTTGAATTGCCTCTGAATTGAATTCTGAGGGGGCTGGTGACAGCCGTTACAAGCCCCAATGGAATGCGAAGAGCCACAGGTACACAGCACGTCTCTGTACTTTTAAAGTGACATTCTGGCTTCTGAAAGCAGCCAAAATCTTCGGGCCGATTTACAAAAGTAACCTGAGACAAAATCCTAACTTTACAACTTTTGGTATTCACAAAAGGCATTTAGTAGTAGTAAAGTTAGGATTCCTAACTTTACTACTACTAAACTGAGAAAAATCCTAACTTTATGACTTTCGGTATTCACAAAAGGCATTTAGTAGTAGTAAAATTATGATTCCTAACTTTACTACTACTAAATACCTTTTATGAATACTGAAAGTCGTAAGGTTAGGATTTTGTCTCAGATTACTTTTGTGAATCGGGCCCGTTGTATGGAAGTTACTCATTTCTCAATAGACCTTCTGGGTTCATCTCATAATCGGCTCGATTTGTCCCTCCCAGTAGATACTAGTGGCATAGGTAACTCAGGCGATGGGGAAATATGTGCCTATTTTTGGTCTGCTTATATTTTGAGCCTTGTACTCTTCCATATACTGCCGCCCTGAAAAGATTGTTGCTTTGTATGCGATAAAAAACATTGATTTGCAGCTGTATGACCTTTGAATGCATAAGACATATTTCTCGAGGTACATGCTGTAATGTTTGTGGATGTCCAAAGAAGATGAAATATTAAGTGCAACTCTAAAATACGCTTTTCATGTAGCAGCTTGCTCAAATTGAGTTTCTTTACTCCCAGTAGAGCATCTTGTTGGTCAGAACTGCCCGTTGCAGTGTAGCTTGTTAGATTTTATGACAGCATGTAAAGGGGTAGTTGTTTTCTTCTTTTAAATATTTTCTAAAGAAGCAAGATTGGATGTGGAGTGGTAACATGACATTTGTTGTGCATTGACATTTGGAGCACTGTGTAGATTGCAGCAATGTGAATGTTGACCTATATATTTTGCTTGCATAAGTGCAGTGTTTGTGTTGCTGTATGCACTTGCACGTTTCGTAATATTTAGGTAGCTTGTGATGCTGTCTTGGGTTGTCTCTCTTTGATAGCACCATGACAATTGTTTATGTTGTTGTCACGGTTAGCAGGGATTATACACACCCAGTCACTGGTTATATTTGTTTTATGCTATGTTTTATTTATTTCTTTCAGGTTATATATTGAGTTGAGTTACAGTGGAATAGGTAATAGACCTTTCTTGTTTTCTCCCTCTCTTTTCTTCTTTCTTCTTTGTCATCTCCTAGGTTCCATATCTCAGTTTTCTTCGTGCTTCACACCCTGGACGTGAGACACCCTCAAAGGAAATAAAGATGCTAGGGGTAAGTCACTATTCTAAAAAAAAATATGAATTAGAATTCTATTTCTGTAAAGATTTTCTTTATTAAGAATGTCTTTTTTAAGCAAAATATTCAAAAACTCAAGACACTGTCCAATGGGATAATATCGGAGGAGGATTTTAATAGCAGAGACATGAGAAAGAAAGAACCAAACCAAGACTCCAACAAATTTACAAACAAGCAGGAGCAGCCCGTGCAGGTAAGAGCGGTGGGGTAGGGTGGGGGGAACTCGACAGACGACGATGAGGGAAAATCAAATAAATATTCAATTTTCCCTCGTTGTCATCTGCTCTTACCTGCACGGGCCACGCCTTCAAAAAGTGAGTGTAAACTAGAACTATAAAGGAACAAAACAGGATGTAAACCATATTGACTCTTAGAATGAAGAATTGTTTTTTAGATCTATCTTCTGGGTCAAAAGCTGCCAAGTTTAAGCAACAGTATTGGTTAACAAGTCTCAGTTAATAAATAATAATCCAGTTAGAACATGTTAAAAAACATGTGGCCCTCAATACGAGAGGCTAAACACATATGAAGCTAGACTCTGACCTCTAATAACCTGTTAGTTGGATATTGTACAATCCCTAGCCTCGACTACTGCCTCAATGTGAATTAAGGGTTAGCAGTTCATTTTTCGACTATTTATTCTGAGCAATAGAGTCAAAGTGGAGAACTGTATAGGAAACTATAACAGGAACAATGCAGATATCATTCACTGTAGGCAACTCTTTCAGTTTTCAAAAAACAGGCAGCGCAACTAACTGAATTCCAGTCTATAGCTTAACAGGCACAAACTAACTTTACATAGATACTTTGTGCCAAGCTGATTTAATACTAAATTTGGTAAATCTACTTTACATCCCTTATTAAAAGCTTAACATGCCAATTCCACGTTAGTTGTGACACAAGGAGACCATATTTGCTGCCATGTAATAAATAGCCCGATGTTAACTTGAATGAAGGGTGCACACATGCATATATGCGCATAAAGAAAAACACACATGCATGACAGGCACACGAAAACAAAGGTGAAAAGAAAGAGGCATGCTCTTACTCACAGAAACATTCACTCATATGTCTGGCAGAGTGTACATCCTGCTTCTACTTGGCAGTTTCTAGCCTGCCCTACAACACCACTCTGATAGAAAACAGTTCACCAGTAGATACACTAGATAAAGATTGAATAAAGACAGATGTAGTAATAACACATATAAAATAGGGACTATGGGGTCCATTAGGATGTCGGGCGGATTGCCTCCGCCAGGGTAGCGGTGGCCACCGCCACCCTGGCGGAGGCAATCCGCCCTACATTCTTCCCTGCATTCCCCCCGCCATATTAGGATGGCGGAGGGGACCGCAGCGGTGGGAAACACCGCCCGCCTGTTTTCCGCCCTGGTCGCCTTGCGGCCGGGGCGGAAAAGGGATAACATGGTGGCGGTGTCTATCAGACACCGCCAGCCATATTATAATGGGCATTTTTCAATGCCTTTCCGTGGCGGCAATGCCGCCACGGAAAGGCAGGCGGACTTCACTCTGGGGGCCACCTGCGGGCCCCCAGAGTGAAGCACAGTAGGGGGGTGCACAGGGGGGGTACCTATGGTACCCCCCTGCATTTGCATAATGAAAGCGGCAGGCACCGCGCGGTGCCTGCCGCTTTCATCATGCAAATGCTGTAATGCATTTTCAGCATTGTGGCGGGCGGTGCAGAGAGCACCGCCCGCCACAATGCTGAAAATACAGGATGTGCCCGCCACTGTGGCGGGCAGTCCCGTTTTCCGATAGGGTGGCGGGTGGGCAAATCCTAATGTGCCCCTTAATGTCCTGCGAAAAAAAACCTAGGCTGAAAAAAAAAAAGAATGGTATTGAGTAGTGAAATATCAAGAATGGAGAAGACAAAACAGGAAAGGAAAAGAGAAAAAGCAAGTTTAAGACAAAGATAAACATAACGCACAGAGATAACAGAAAACACAAATGAAAGGAACATTCAGTAAAGATGAGGAAGGTGGGAGAAGACATCTGAAGAAATTAGAAAAATAAAAGATAAAGGAAAGGAAAATAACTTTCAAATCAAGAACTAAAATATTGGAAAAAGAAAATAATCAATTCTAACCTCAGGCGTCTCCTCAATGAGGCATGAATAGGGTTCCTCTTGTGCTCAGAATTTAAAATTCATGAAATAAAACCCTAATCTATTATATAATAATCAATGTATCTAGTGTCAGGTAATGCTTCTGAAAGTCCCTATTCTAATGTGTCCTGATCCTCCCTTGTATTACTAGGAATCTCAAGCAAGTGAAACACATTGCAAATTGAGGATACCTGCTTTTGCAGCATTTGTTAAAATGCGACTATATACATATTTAAAATTATGAAACTGAAAACCAGATTTCAATATCTATTATTTTTATTTACGAAAGACACATTCTAAAATTGACTGATTGTGGATGCAAACTCAAATATTTGCAATGCTTCATAAATAGACTTGTAATACAAAACCAACTATTTGGGAATCTAGACGAGTGTTCCCAATCTGTGGGTCGTGACTCACTTATGGGCCATATGCCAATTTTTTTTGGGTCACAAATGTTAAAGCAATAAATAAAGATGCATTTAAATTCTGTTCTGATCTTGTCACAATTGTTGCACTTCAAAGACATATGTCAAATGTCAGGCTGTCTTCTGAAAAATTGCTGCTTTTTTAACATAGGCTTGGTCTTTGCAAACTCCTCTTGCTTTGCAGTCAGAGAAAGAAAAGTAAAGTCAATTATGTGACAATCTTGCTGGGGTACAGGTGCTTGAAATGATATAGGATGCAATTAAATTTTTAACACCCAACAAAATGTAAATACCTGTAAATTAACTGTACTCATTTAGCAGTTAGGAATGCAAAGATGAAACCCATTTTTTTGTAATTCTGAAGCTTGATTGAAACAAACATTTAAATGGGATCAAAATAATTTAAGAGACTTTACTTGGTGGTGCACAAAAGACTGAAACCCGATTTGCACACATTATCATCTGTGTGCAGTATAGTTTTATCCGTAAAACTTTGTCTGTGCAGATTTAGTTACCATTTCAATGGAAAATGTGCCGGCTGTAAATAACAGTGCGCTGCCACATGATGCTTTAGTTCCATTAAAAAAATCACCCACTTCATTTACACTAAATCAAGGTGGGCAGGGTATGATCTACAAAGTTTGAGAACCACAGGGTATTCTTTAATAGAATGTCACCTGGGTCTGTGCGGTGGGGTAGAAATTTACCTTTCTAAATGCAGGCACATTTTCACATAAAATTATGATTGACTTTTTATCAATTCATAAATACACCTAAAAATTCTGTCATCAAACTCCCAGGAGATAACTTGGGACATATTTTAAATTCTTCAGAATATTTATGCAGATATAACTTTGCCAAAATACAGCCCCATCAGAGAACCTTTTAAGACTAAATCTAAACATTAAGTATAAAAAACAGATTTTATTTAAGATGTTTCTTGGATCATCCCTGCATAATCAGGATCAGATTGGTTTATGGACCATGAGTGTTACAAATTTTGCAAACTAACCCAGTGACATTACCATATATTTAGCATTGGTCAATCAATCAATCAATCAAATAGGATTTATAAAGCACAGTTAATCACCCAAAAGGGTATCTATGCACTGAGATCCAAGCTGCTAGGGGGCTCATTAGGATAGATAGGTCTTGAATCCCGTTCTGAATTTCTGAAGAGAGGGTGATGTCCAGATATGGAGGGGGAGACTGTTCCATGACTCCAAAGAGAGGTAGGAGAAGAAGTGTCCCCCACTGTTGCTTTGGAGGATGCGGGGGGGTGAGCAAGGGAGAGGGAGGTGGATTATAGGAGTCTGGAGGGTTGGAGGAAGCTCAGGCAGTGCTTGATGTATGCCGGTCCTTGGTTATGCAGGGCTTTGTAGGCATGAGTAAGAATTTTGAATTGACATCCCTGGTACACAGGGAGCCTGTGGAGTTTCCTCAGGTGAGGGGTGATGTGGGTTTATCTGGGTAGGTCGAGGATGAGTCTTGCCACTGATTTCTGAATGGGCTGAAGTCTCTTCAGAAGGTGTGTGGTAATTCCTGCATATAGTGTGCTGTAGTTGTCCAAGCGGCTATTGATGAGAGTTTGAAAGCTCTTTCAAGGTTGGCAGTGGTGTTGGGGTAGGAGGTGTTCTGTGCATCGGTTCATTGGCTTGTGGATACATTTTTTCAACTGCGGTGTGATATGTTGGGAAGTCTGTTGCCGTCACTGGAGGCTTTGATGATGGTGAAGTGGATGATTACATGGTCCGTTCAGGTGAGCTTGGTGGCATGGCTGTACTTGACCCTGTTGCCCGACTGTGAAGATGGGGTCCAGCATGTGTCCTAAATGTGTGTTGGGGTCGGTGACTAGCTGGGTGAGACCAATGTTGTTCATGCTTTCAATAAGGTTGACTGTGTTGGCATCGTTGAGGTGAAAGTTGAGGTCTCTGAAGAAGATGTAGTGTTTGGTGTTGATGGTTTGGGGAGTGATGAATTTGGGGATGGCGTCGGAGCAGCCGGGGCGTAGTCTGGAAGTCTGTTGGTGAGGGCGCCTCTGATAGTGGTTTTACCATCAATTCTGAGTTGGAAGTTGTGGTGTTCCATGATCAGGGTGATGTCGTCTGTGGTGGTGGTGCAGTGGATGGATTCTTTATAGATGATTGCGATCCCCTCTCCATGTTTGTTGATGTGGTCTCAGCGCGCTGTCTTGTAGCCGTTGGACAAGCAATGTTGGTTCTGGATGCAGGGTTGAGCCATGTCTTGTTGAGGAAGATGACTTTAGAGTGAGGGAGGTGATGGGATACCAGATCTTAATGGTGTTTTTCCAGAGAATTCCGGCATTGAGCAGGAGGCAGTGTAGTTGTTCAGGTGCAGTTGTTGTTGTCATGGTAGTAGCGGTTGTATGCATGGGGGCTCCGGTGTTGCAGGAGAAGAAGCAGTAGCAGCAGGTGATTGTTCACACAGTTGAGTGTGGAGAGGTCCAGCAGCAATTCTTGTTCCAGGGTCTGGAGTCCAAGGTTCTGTAATTGATGCCAGTGTAGCTGTGGGTGGCGGGAGATCCAGAGTTCATGGCGCTGGGCGTTGTCCAGGTGCAGATTGATGCAGACGGGGTTGCCTTTGATGTACCGATGTGCAGCAAGCAGGAAAGCAAGTGGTAGGTGCTACCAACATCATAGGCACAAATTAGAACTAACAAAGGCACAAATACAGGCATTAAGCAAAAGGGAAATTAGCAAAAGGCAAAAGGGAAATTAGCAAAAGGCAAAGCAACAGGCAAAAGGGCAGAATTAGCAGAAGACAATAAAGTAACAGGCATGAAGTTAAGGTAACAGACAAGAACAATCACAAGTACAGTAAATTGACAGTGGCATGTACTTAAAAAAAAATTGGCCTCTTATCAGGAGAGAGTCTGCAAGTCTCAGGCTGTTTTTACACTTGCTATCCACCTCATGGTCTATTGCATTCACATTAGGCCCCACCGCACTGACCCAGGTGACAGACCCGTGACCTGGAACAGTGCTTTGGCATAATCATAGGACCTCTTGTTCTATTGAATCTTCTAACAGGATTCCACTCCACCCAGCGAAGTCAGCCCATACCTTCATCACTCTGCCAGACCTTCCCTCTATATATAGCTGATAAGTCCGATTTGCCTCTTTGATCCATTCCGTGGCACATGGGGCAGATGGGTAGGTCCAGCATTTACAGATCTCTCTCCTTGCTAAAAGTACCAGGTAGAACAAGAGGCCACTCTGCTCTCTGCTCATACAGTGACATGATGTCATACCCACCCCCATTAGAACTAATACAGGGTTTAGCAATATGGTGACCCTCATGATATCCTATAAAGTGTTCACAATGTTCTCCCAAAACACCTTGATTCAGGACAAGTGAAAAAGAGGTATTCATCAATAGCTCATAAAAATGCATCTTCTACATCTGTGGGTTCGCTCCAGTACAACCTGTGATCTTTTGGGGGTCCAATATATTCTATTGATATTCAAAAAGTTATTTTGTTTTAGATTTGCTGGCTTAACCACTGAATACAATAAATTCAGGGAATTTTGCCATATTGACAACAGGTCCACCCCATGAAAAGTACCTTCCCACACAAAATATGGTGCCATCATCTTCTTGTCCTCAGCCTCCCCTCCCCAATCTCTTGAACTGCACTTACAAGCCATGAAGACAGCTGCCCATATTTGAACCTTGATAGGGAATCTCCAGTCTTTGCTCTTAAGACATCCTAGAGTAGTACCCCCTGCACTGTCATTAATTCCACCAGGTAGCAATCCCAGCCCACCTTAATGGAGGACTCTGTCCAAATTAGCAGAAACCAATAAAGTAACAGGCAATAAGTTAAGGTAGCAGGCAAGAATAATCACAAAAAAAGTAAAGTAACAATTGCAAGTACTTTTTGTACATTTTTTTTGTCCTCATATCATGATAGCATCTTGCATTCACGTTAGACCCAACCACACTCACCCAGGTGACAGAACTGTCACCTGGAACAGTGTTTTGCTGTAATCATATGATCCCTTGTTCTATTGAATCTTCTAACAGGATTCCACTCCACCAAGCAAAGTCAGCCCATACCTTTATCGCCCTTCCTGGCCTGCCCTCTTTATCTAGCTGATACGTCAGATTTGCCACTTTGATCCATCTCATGGCACATGGGGCAGATGGGTCAGTCTAGCATTTACAGATCTCTCTCCTTGCTAAAAGTACCAGGTAGAACAAGAGGCCACTCTGCTCTCTGCTCAGATGGTGACATGAGGTCATATCCACCCCCATTAGAACTAATACAGGGTTTAGCGTTATGGTGATCTTCATAATATCCTTTAAAATGTTCTCAATGTCCTTCCAAAACACCTTGATCCCAGGACAAGTGAAAAAGAGGTATTCATCAATAGCTCATAAAAATGCACCTTCTACATCTGTGGGTTGGCTCCAGTACAACCTGTGATCTTTTGGGGGTCCAATATATTCTATTGATATTCAAAAAGTTATTTTGTTTTAGATTTGTTGGCTTAACCAATTAATACAATAAATTCAGGGAATTTTGCCATATTGACAACAGGTCCACCCCATGAAAAGTACCTTCCCACACAAAATATGGTGCCATCATCTTCTTGTCCTCAGCCTCCAGAAAAATCCAGTACCATATATCTACCTCCTTACTTTCGGATCTCACATCCTAGATATGGACTGAAATTCCCAGTCCCCCCCAATCTCCTGAACTGCACTTACAAGTCATGAAGACAGGTGCACATATTTAAACCTTGATAGGGAATCTCCAATCTTAGCACTTAAGACATCCTAGGGTAATACACTGTCATCAATTCCCCCAGGTAGCAATCCCAGCCCGCCTTAATGGAAGACTCAGCCCATCCTTGAGGCACTCTGGGGTACCAGGAAAATCCCAGATAGGTGAAACAACTGAATAATAACAAATAGCCAATATATCCCTCTCTCTCAACCACAGGCTGCTGCATTTAAGACCTTTGGTCGTACCTCTTAAAACAATTTGGGGCTCCAAACTTATATAGGAAAGTTATGGTTTCAAACTCCCTTATCATTTCTGCTAATAGCACCCCCTAAATTGAACTATCCACCTTACTCAATAACATCCCACAGTTTTTAAACTGAAAAGCCATGCAATACAGATTCAGGTCTGGGAGGACAATGCCACCCTTCTCAAGTCTACACCTCAAGTTTTTCCACCCCAGCCTTGCCCCGCAAGAGGCCCATATAAAGCTAGTTATTTTCCCCCCAAATCTTATCAATAATTGATCTTGGAAATGTAAGGAAGATACAATTAAAAAAGTATGTCAGTTCAGGGAGGTTCACCATCTTAATCAAGTCCACACGCCCATAGATTGTCAATGACAGATTCTTCCATCTAGCAAGTAAGACCTCAACCTACGTTGCCGCCCTTTTCAAATTATGTAGTGGTATTTCATCCACTGGGTTGACAATAACAATGCCGAAATATTTAATCTCCACCAGTGCCTTCCTTGTCCAAACTTCCACATTCCAACATAATACCTCTGACTTAGAGTTAATCACTAAGTATCTGGATAAGGCCCCAAACTCCGCCACCAGACTCTCCACTCTAGGAATAGTTTTAGCAGGGACTAATGTATAAATTACCAGGTCACCTGCATATGACACAAACTTATTGCAAAAATAAGGGGAAGGAAACTAAATTAGCTGATTGTCCCTTCTAAGTGACTGGTTAAATGGTGCAATATAGATGTTAAACAGTAGAGGTGATAAGGGATAGCCTGGCCTTGTTCCCTGTGATACGGAAACTCCTAGACAATGACCCAATAGGGAGTATTCTGGCTGACAGATTCTCATAAAGCCTCCGAAGGGTAGAGATAATACAAAGACTAAAGTCCAATACTTCCAATACACCTCACAAGTATGCCCAGCAAACTCAGTTCAATTACTTGGCAGCACCTATCATAACAATGACCAGGGGAATCGAGTGAACAGTGGTTAGGTCAATAGATCCGATCCACTGCTGAGTGAGTTCTTGGATTTGCCACTTTGGCACAAAGCCCTTCTGATCTGGGTGTATTAACTGTGGGCTAACTTAGCCAATCACCCTGCCAGTATGCTCATGAATATCTTATAATCCGCATTAATCAGGGAGATTGGAGAATAGCAGTCTGCCTTCCTGGGATCCTTAGCAGGTTTTAAGACCAAAACAATTGTGGCTTCTTTCCACAACTTTGTGATCTGCCCACCCCTTGATATATTGAATTAAACAATGTCTCCCTGTAGGAAGCTGGCTCTGTATATACTATACTAAAGTAAGGTATAGTGTGCACAGAGTCCAGGGGATCCCCAGAGGTATAGCAGAGGCTAAATTAGATAATCACTAACAGCTCTCTTTGTGGTAGTATGGGCGAGCAGTTAGGCTTTTCAGGAGGGTGTGTTCAGCATTTATTGTATTCACTCAATCAAGGACTGATTATACACAATCAGAGACAGAATCCAAACCAATTGGGTAAGTATAAAAAAGGTATACTTATATTTTATTTCTAGAACCAAGTAGGTCTTGGTACAGGTGGATAAAATGTACTAGCAATTGCAAGTGTTAAAAGGTAATGCAATTGGAAATGGATTTACAATCTTTACAGGTTTGTATATGATTTGAAAATGATTTAAATTACATAGAAATTACTGTTGATTACTTTTGTGTTACTTTTGGATTACATTGACTACTCTGCTGATATGCCTATACACCACACAGTAGGTTCCTAAAATACAAAGGTAAGTAAGACTTTTTCAAGTTTAAGGTACAGTTACTTTTCTATCATACAAAAAACAGATCAACACATTTTTAGGACAAGAAAACGTGTAACATTAGTTCCCATGGGAAAAAGGGTGCTAGTGGTTCACAGGAAAGTGAACAATTTACAAGTATGAGTTTCGGGGTTAGGAGCAAGGTTCCCAAAGGTCCAGGTAGGCACTTAATTGCACCACCAGTGGTACTGGAATGGCTGAGTGCTGAGTGCAGGGGCCCCAATGTTAGCCAGTGGGGTTAAGGGGGCCTTCGGTCAGGGACTGCTCATGAGAAGGCAGCTCAGCTGTGGGATAAAAGCTCCTGGGGTTTGGCTCAGCACTGCAGGGGCCAACAATCAGCACAGGAGCTGCACCACCAGCAGCATGGGGCGGCCAGATACAGGGTGCCAAGGAGATGTCGGGCACCTCGTGGATTGCAATGGAGATCTTCGGTTTGGAAAAGATGCAGGATGCTGGGTCAGGGAGGCTTCCTGGAGGTGAACACCAACTGGAGAGGTAAGTTGGATTCTTGGGGAATGCCACCCAAGGCCGTGGGATGTTGGGTTAAGGGGTGCCTTTTAGTGTCTGGTCTTTTACCAGCTCCAGTGGGGGAACCCTTCAGGTTGAGGCTGCAGGCGTCTGCTTAAAGTTTTATTGCTGGTTTGGGATCACCAGACCCCAGGTCAAAATCCCTGGGGAGACCTCTTTGTGGTGTTGGGTCACTCAATCTCAGGCCTTGGGCGTTGGGTGCAGAGTGATGCAGAACCTCAAAGCCGCCTGGATCCAGGTTCTGTGTTGGAAGTCTTTGGTTGCTCAAATCCTGTGCTCACAGGAGACAGAGTCTTTAAGTTGAGTGCAGGGCAGGTCCTCCGGCTCTGGGAGGTTGCTAACGACTGGACACGCCTTGGTTTCCACAGTAGTCAGGTTGGAGTCGGGACAGGCCTGTAGGGCTGGGCCAAAGCAGTTGGTGTTTTCTTCCTGGATCAGCATAGCTCTTCGGTCCTTCTGCTGTCTTCCTTGAATCTAGGGAGACAAGGTTCAGGATTGCCCCTAAATACTACATTTAGGGTCTTTTAGAAGGGTGTGCCGTCAGGATAAATGGGTCCCTTCCTTGGGTTGGGTGCACCCCCAATTATGCCACTCACCAGTAGGAGGGGGAATGAGCATCTTCCTAATTGTCTGGGTCCTTCTCATCTTCATGATGGAGGGGACTGAGATGTGTCCTTCACCTAGCCTCCCCCACCTTAGTGGTGGGGTTGGCAAAGTGGGCACTTCTCTCTTCCTAACTTGGTTATCCAGCAGATTCTCCTATCAAAAGTGGGGGTCAAAACCAGTGAGAGCCAGTTGCTGGGGGCAAATAAAGGCAGGGAGAGCTTACAAAGGTGGCAGGCCTTCGAAGCTTCCCATTCATGGACCCAGCCCATACTGGGGGAGGAGGCATTTGCTTTGCTGTATTGCGGCCTCCAAGCCTGGCTTTGCTAACCCCTCTGATGTCCCATATAACCTCCAGCGGAGCTGAGCCAGCATTATCTAGAAAAAAGTTAACACTGGCTTTTTTCAGAAAGGAGAAAACCCCAGGATCAAGGAGGATAGCCCTTTTTAACGTCCAACCTGAATTATGATTGTCTCAATAATATTTAAGGGAAATAAAGACTGCTGAATGATCCAAAATATGCCCAGGAAATTGGGCAACCTCTTTTATTTTACCCACCAAAACTCTCTCCACAAAGAAAACATCCAACAAAAAAATGCCCAGATTTTCTACTAAAAAAGTGTAGCTCCTCATTGGGTCCTTTAAATATCTCCATGCATCAACCAGCCCCACATCTTAAAGCATACTTTTAAGAGCCTGTCTCATCCTAAAGGCTTGAGCAAAATTCCTCAGGGTGGATCTATCTAAAATGTGGTCCAGTAGAGTAATAAAATCACCTACAATAACCAACGGGCTGTTACCTCAACTAGATTCCACTCCAAATTCACAATATGATGGGGGTCATCCAGATTCGGACCATAAAATCCAACACACACAAACTCTGAACAGGCACACCACATAGTTCCCAGGAACCACCTGCCTGAACTATCAGTTTTTGAGGATATTACCTCAACCCCAGATTTTGTATTTCAAATTGATTTAACCCTGTTCCCATTATGTATCTAAACAAAAGCCTTTAACATCTGGCTGCATACAGTCTTGATTTTTGAACTCTCTGAGATTTTGTTCTTGAGCTCTCCTTGTCAGCATTCTCAGACTCAGGAGAACCAGTTGTCTAAATAGAAGACAGCCTTTAGCTTACAGTACCAGAATAGGAAGAGCAAACATCATCATGGAAATTAGGAATAACACCCACTGGCATAGTTGTAACCTTAGATTGCTCTGTACTCTGTATCCACTAAGGAGCAACACTAGGTGACAATTTAGACCATTTTCAGCAAATCTGCCTTTCTCATTAAACTCTTTGTGCCAGACATTTATTTCTCTGAGGACAAGGCATCTCGTTATTGAAACGTTGTATAGTTAGAAAATATCAATAATGCTATTCTTCTGTTTCAACTTTTAATATTTCAGTGTTCTTTAAATAAAAAACACATGGTATCAACCATGTGAACCCAGAAAATATTCAATCTTCGTTTCTCGCCTTATTGAAATCTATTATAGAAACATTTCTAATCTCTGAATAAACACCTGGTACATTTCATTTCAATTGATGTACTTTGATGAACTACGGTTAAATCCATTTAACACCTATGCTCAAGAAAATACTAAGAACCAAACAGTAAACATTTTCTAGTGTGTTGCAGACAACAAATTATTCCAAATTCGGCTATATTTTCATATGTTGTTTGTACAGATTCAAACAGTTTTTGCACAAGGAGATGAGGCCAATTTTGAAATTACACCATTAACACACAAAGGGCCACATGCATCAAGCGTTTTTGCATTTGCAAACGGTGCGAATCGCAAAAAACAGCCGTTTGCGAATGCAAAAACCTTTTTTGGGATGCATCTTTTTTTTTCATTTTTCGCAATTTAAGAAATCGCAATTTTTTGCGATTTCTGGAATTGCGATAGCATATAAGAAATCGCAAATTTTGCGATTTCTTAAATGCTATGCATAATTTTGGGAAAAATTACCATGAAGTAAACCTTCATGGTAATTTGCGAAAAGTTTTAAAAATGCACAAAAGTTCATTTTTGAAACTTATATTTTACACACACACATGCCCTTGGGACATGTGTGTGAGTAAAATGTACTTACGTGACATTTCAGGGGTGCAGGGGGGGTCCTTTGGACCCCCCCCCTGCACCCTTGAAATTGCATTCTCATTATGCGATTCCTTAATTGCGAATTCGCAAAATGAGAATGCCTTCCCATTGATTCCTATGGGCCTCTAGGCCCATAGGAATCAATAAATTGCGATTCCTTAATTGCGATTCGCAATTAAGGAATCGCAAATAAAGAAAATTAAGGAATCGCAAAAACTTTTGCAATTTCATGATGGATAGGATTTTGCAATTCCTAAATTGCGATTCCTTAATTTTCGCAATTTAGGAATCTCAAATTCCTACAATGATGCAATGGGCCTTAGTACATTTCTTAAGTTAACACTGTGTTTCCTTAAAGAAATCATAACACTTGTTTTTTTCAAGTGGCATATCCACTGAAACTAATAAATAAAGGGAATATATACATTTTCAATTTTACAAAAACATATATTTCTGTTTCTACTCCTATAACAATTTAATGCTGCAAAGTTGATTTTGTTAGCTTTTTCAGGTAGATAACATTGTAATTAGGAACATAACCATTCCCCAACTCCATTGTCCGGAACACCTCCTAAACCTCCTCCCAAAACAAATACCCCACAGGGGTTATGAGACATTGGCACTCACTAACAAAATCTCCAACATATACAAGTCTATCTTCTCTTCTCATTTCAACTTGTCTGACCACGAGACTGAGCCTAAGCCAACTGAACCTGTAAGCTGATCTTGCTCTTCCTCATGTCACAGAAGGGGATAGTCTCCTCCTCCTTAAATCTCTTAAGTCAGTGTCAACTGATGACCCTTCCCTCTACTTTTCAACCTCCCATCTAGTATGCATACAATCCACTCCTGAATCCTCAAAGGTAATGTTGAAACTATCACAGTCCGTGTAGCAATGTTGGAGGCAGTTATAGTTACCTTCCTTATGTAAACACACATGCAGTTGAAAAACCACATAGCTATCAACTCATCCCCCTGCTTTTAGCTTCTGACACAAATTTCAAACGAGTGGCGTCCACATTGATAGTAAAACATTCTCAGAGCATAGGGCTCACAACAGGAGGACTTCTAACTCGTTGATGCAAAAATCTGTGCTAGTAGTGATTCTAAATTGTATTCTTCTTGTTCAAGGTAATATTGGCAACTGAGCACTGTCCTATTTAGAACATTCCATGGTCTCTGATGCCACACAGCCTTTGATGAAATTATGAAACTCTACAAGTAGTCTGAAGTATGGTCGATGATTGGTTACTGCAAAGCAATATGTGAATATTTAATAGTAGGTCTTCATCTCTTGTTGAATCAGAATCGTTGGGTGAGGATGCTATGGAACAAGAGGTGAGGGATGTAAAGTGTGCGTACATCGAGGGGGAAGGAACCATCTGAAGGATTAGGCGCTGAGTTCTATGCAACATATATTAATCAGTAAACACCACTGTTAGTAGAAGTATATACTACAGCAAGGAACAAATACAGGCTCCCTCCTACAACCAAATAAGCCATAATGGTGTCACTCCCAAACAAAGAGCGCAGATAAATCCAAAATGGCATCAGGCAGATTCCGCTCAATGCTTAACACTGATTAGAAGGTGTTGAGCAAAATCCTAGCCAACAGGCTCCTTTCTCTGATGCCGAGGTTAATATACTTGAATCACAAACAGTTAATACCAAGGCGCAATACGGCAAACAATAGAAGGAGGCTGATACAAATAATTGATTATCCCTCTGAACAACATGCAAATGCATTAATACTCTAAATCGATTTTGAGAAAGCTTTTTACACCCTACATTGGTGAAACCTGGACTTGGCAATGGTTAAAATGAAGCTAGAGGCAGGTTTCAGAGCATGAACAGAGTTGCTATTTACAAACTTCCCTATATGCGTTATGTGTGGGCAAATATTGTCAAGGTCTTACCCAGTAGGTAGAGAAAAGCAACAAAGATGTCCCGTCTCTGATATTACTTGCTATAGCGGTTGAGCTGTTGGGCAACACTGTACAAAAGAGGAGCTATTGAGAGGCTTCACCACCACAGCTAGAACTCATCAGGTTTCATTATATGCAGTCTATGTGCTCTTGTTGTTTAAAGTTACACAAGTGGACATCGAAGGAGCCATGGGCACTTTGGAAAGGTTGGGGGGTATCATGGTGAAGTAAACTTGTGAAACGCCAACTCCCAGATGCATTGGCAGCTGGTATGTTTAACACAGAGGGGAGCCGGGGCAACACACACACACACACATACACAACCACTCACACATGGGCACATGCACACATTCACACCCATTCACAAATACACATTCATACATACATACATACATGCATGCACCAAATATCAAAAAACATAAAACTTACCTTCACTGCAACTCTCAGGAAGGGAAGCCTTGGAGATCCCAGGATGGTTTGGAACTGATGCTTTCTCTCATTGGCAGAATTTAGGAAAGCCATTGAGGGAAGGCAACAGTCCCTCACTCATCTCAGAGTGGGATGGGGTCAGGGAGACTTCTGATCCCAGCCCATTCTGTGTTGTGATTGACACTCAGCGCTGGGAACTTCAGGATTTAAAATTGAAGCTCCTAGGTCCTGGGGAATCAGTGACACTCCCCCTCATCACAAAGGGTTGGGCCTCGAGGCATTTAGCACATGTCTAGCTCCTGGCGTCCTGA
This sequence comes from Lissotriton helveticus, assembly GCF_964261635.1. Lineage (NCBI taxonomy): Eukaryota > Metazoa > Chordata > Amphibia > Caudata > Salamandridae > Lissotriton > Lissotriton helveticus. Next base: position 1,931,913,864 of record NC_136059.1, read on the forward strand.
CCTGAATATTAAGTGTGTCTTTCAGGCTGGCCTTTGTTCAATCTGACAGACACACTTCTTGTTGGGGAGAAAGGTGGGGAGCATGGCCCCTCCGCCCATACAGACGGCCCACGGCTGCCAAGATGATGGAAGGATCCCTGGGCCACATGTGAAAGTTCTTCACTATACTGGTTACCGCGTCATAAACATGAAGCCAAATTGTCCACTTTACTGTAAGTACATTACATTCTATGGCACTTCTAATATGGTGGGTAGGATAACCATCACATTTGTGACTGTTTAACCCTCCGCCAAACTCTTAATAAAACCCCCAGTTTCTGCCACAGTTTCGGGCTGACTGATCTCTTGAGAGCTTGAAAAGTGGGTGCAATGCTATTTTACAGGGGTAACTTGTTGCTTGCCTTCAGAAGTTTACGGTAATGTCCTGCTTGTGTTGGAAATGAAGAAGCATTGGTTGACATAGCTAAATTGAACAACGCAAAACCATGCTCAAAGCAACATAACAACACATTCAAAACATAACAAGGCACATCACAACAAAGCAGAGAACAAAACACAACTGCTGCAGTAAAAGACAACAACATTGCAATAATGCATCTAAAAAACACGGCAACATTAAAACAACATAACACATCATCCTCACAACAAAATACCACACAAACATATGCACGGACGTTCTTGTCACACATTACCAACTCCAGAAGTCTGTTTTCACAGTGGTAAAATGGAGTTTGGAAAAACAATGTCTTAACTTACCTCGATGGAAAATAGCCCTGTCCAAGGGGCATATTTACAAAAAATTCGGAGCGCGGAGCAGTGCCACAATCAGCTTCATTGAGCTTTGACATTTTTAAAACACAGGGATGTGCTGTATTCGCAGGAATGCGGCGCACCCCTGTGTTTCCCCTAGTGCTTTTGCAAAAAAAAAGTTGCCTACCGCTAGCGTAGGCACCCTGCTGCCATGTTGCAAGGATGCCTGCGCTGCAGGGGCAATGGTTTATGTGCGGGAAGGGACACCTTCCTGCACATAAACCAAGATTCATGGCGATTAGCTTTTTCTATGTGTTCTCCAGAACGCAGCACACTTGGAAAAAGCAAAAAATGAGGAGAAAATAATGATTTCTCCTCGTATCATCATTCTAAATCCTGGTATTCCATGGCATTAGAATGAAACTGTTTTTGGCACTGCCTCACCCGTGTAAATCTGGGGCAGCGCTGAAAAGCAATGGGTGTTTGCGATGGAACACCCACACCATCACCCTTTGCATGCCCCTTTGCCGCTTACTCTGCGGCGGGAGAAGGCGTGTTTACAAGGTGGTTTAAGTAAAAATAGGGACGCTTTGGTGGTGATTGGGGCTTTTAAACATGCCCCTAAATCTTGTCCACACACAATGCAGTTTAGGCTTTCGAACACTGCAGCTGACCCAATAAACAAGAGAGTGTTTTGCAGTGAATACGTTTCTATTTATAGCAATCCAGATATGTAAGACAGATAGTGGCTAACTAGGTGTGTCTTTTGTTATTTCGCCATACATACTAAGGGGACTGGCAATTGCAAAGCATTGCGAACACTACCTTATCTATCGTCCAAATCAATGGCAATGCACAACTCTTTTTGCGGAACTTTTGTACCTTCAAAGAGTGTCACTATGTGTTTTTGTCCCTGCATTAATAATGTATCATTTTTTCTTATCTGCGTACAATTTTAGTCGGCACCAAATGTACTTTTTAGCATGTTACAGCTGTATCCACTGCGATGTGGAAGCCCCTGGTACATTTTACCTCTCATTCTGTTTTTCCATCTAATCCAGTGTTCTAATAATAACTTTTATCTGCATCGCAGTGAATATGTTAACGTGAAGCACGTTTCTCTCTTAAAATGCACAACGGCATACATCTATCTTCATAGGCTAACTAACATACCCCAGTATGTCACATTAACCTTGTTAACTTCAGAGATGACGTTTGACATGCTTTATCTTTTATCATTTACAAAATATCTGAGAATGCAGACCTTCCTATATAATTGATAAAATGGCAGATTTGTCAGATTGCAGATGAAAAGTCCTGTTGGCAAAGCACGTTTTTAATCACTTATTTATTATGTATTTACCTCATGTAAACAACTGGAATGTAGAGCCAGTCCCCCCGGGAACCATAAGCTTTAACAGCATGAGCTGAAGGGGCTGAAATGCATGTAAAATAGCTGTTGACTCCAAGAGGCTCAGACAGCATGGTGTGTTTTTAGGATGAGATCATAACTCTCAGCTATAAAAGTTCCAGCACTGGTGATCGGATTACAAGTGCGAGACAGACCACATTTTATGTGACATTTCCGTACATGGCCAATTTGGATTCTAATACTGTTCCACATCATGATTAAAAAGGCACAAAAAACGCAAGCCGCCAAAGAGGAATTGCTTGGGGATATAAACACTTAAAATGTCTGGGAATTGGTCTTTTGTGAATACGTTTAATAGAGAATACACAACTAGTGACAGAGAAAGTGAAAATGAATTAGGGTTCATAAATTTGGGTCGCAACAAAACGTGGCCAGCAGGTTTAATCTAACCAGGTTAGTGAATTATTGGAACTGGTTTCAATGAGTGCCTAAATGCCAAACCGTGCACTGGAAATTGAAGAATTCTCAAGATAGACAAAAATAGCTCTAGCTATATGAAACTTGGAGTTTAGAATGATACCCTGAGCAGGGAAATTTGGATAGTGAGAAGCCCCAGATTTCTACATCTTAGGTATACTTTTGTGTCTATCTAATATTATAAACTAAAACACAAGATTATGGGCCTGTTTCATAAAATGTTGGCAGAAAGTCAGCAATCAAAGAGTCGTAGATGTACAGCAATATGAATACATTTAATATTTCCATGCACGCTGCTCTTCCTCGCTACTCATCAATGTGAATTGTCGGAAAGGAATACTATACTCACCATTAAGAGCCGGAGGTCGCATGGCTAAACAATGAATAAAATGTAGTGCTAGCCTTCCAAAAAATGACTAAACCCAAGCGAACCGTTTGGTTTCTAGCATGTGGAAAATTATACGTTTTCTAAAATAACCCTCACCCAACGAAAGGTCCCTTGGTGGCATGCTTCATCATCTGATTCTTCCTGCCCCGCTGCGGGATGTATACGTGGGAGCACGTTTAAGTGAAGTGACGTTATGTGTTTGGTGCAAGAGTGGAAGGGTCAGAAGTGAGTGAATTCAAAAATTCCTCCTATGTGGAGAAACTAAACTTTAATGTTCCCTCCGGCTGGTATTAATAAATATGGGGAGTAAGGAGGAAAAGTGCTTTAATGAGCAGTTACCTCGCTGGTCGACATGTTTTGAAGCCTACCCCAAAGCTTCTCTTCAGGACCTATTATGTTAATGCCTATTACCGCTCTGGATCACTGACAGAATATCGACAGTCAAAATATTGACAGTCAAAATATCGAGGTAAAAATATAGAATGCCAGAATATCGACTTCCTATCTACAAACAGGTAAGTACAAAAATATCGACTCCAAAATATCGATAGGAAAAAAATAAAGACAGTCAAAATATTGATTTTTTTAAATATCTTAAAAGTAATTTAAAAGTACTATAATAATAAATATAACTAATTTAAACATACTTAAAATACTTAAATTAACTTAAAATTAATAAATAATTATTGTAACTTAACCACTTGGCTGCTAAGGCACCTGATGATCTTCCATTGACTTTCCATTGAAATCAATGGAAAGTCCATGACGAGTTACCCTTGTCATTAGCGCTGAAGTGGTTAAAAAAAATGTAAAAAAATATATATATATATATATACACATATTATTAAAAAAACATATACAATATTTTTTCCGTAGGATAGCGAGAGGTTTAAATTTACTATTCCAACTCCAGGGAGTGCAACAGTAGGGAAAGCGTTGGATAGCGTAGGGGTAAAAATTACTATTCCAACTCCAGCGAGTGCAACAGTAGGGAAAGCATTGGATAGCGCAGGGGTAAAAATTACTATTCCCACTCCAGAGAGTGCAACAGTAGAGAAAGCGTTGGATAGCGTAGGGGTAAAAATTACTATTCCCACTCCAAAGAGTGCAACAGTAGGGAAAGCGTTGGATAGCGTAGGGGTAAAAATTACTATTCCAACTCCAGCGAGTGCAACAGTAGGGAAAGCATTGGATAGCGCAGGGGTAAAAATTACTATTCCCACTCCAGAGAGTGCAACAGTAGAGAAAGCGTTGGATAGCGTAGGGGTAAAAATTACTATTCCCACTCCAAAGAGTGCGACAGTAGGGAAAGCGTTGGATAGCGTAGGGGTGAAAATTACTATTCCAACTCCAGCGAGTGCAACAGTAGAGAAAGCGTTGGATAGCGTAGGGGTAAAAATTACTATTCCCACTCCAAAGAGTGCGACAGTAGGGAAAGCGTTGGATAGCGTAGGGGTGAAATTTACTATTCCAACTCCAGCGAGTGCAACAGTAGGGAAAGCGTTGGATAGCGCAGGGGTAAAAATTACTATTCCCACTCCAACGAGTGCAACAGTAGGGAAAGCGTTGAATAGCGTAGGGGTTAAAATTACTATTCCCACTCCAAAGAGTGCAACAGTAGGGAAAGCGTTGGATAGCGTAGGGGTGAAATTTACTATTCCAACTCCAGCGAGTGCAACAGTAGGGAAAGCGTTGGATAGCGCAGGGGTAAAAATTACTATTCCCACTCCAACGAGTGCAACAGTAGGGAAAGCGTTGGATAGCGTAGGGGTTAAAATTACTATTCCCACTCCAAAGAGTGCAACAGTAGGGAAAGCGTTGGATAGCGTAGGGGCAAAAATTACTATTCCAAATACAGCAAGTGCAACAGTAGAGAAAGCGTTGGATAGCGTAGGGGCAAAAATTACTATTCCAAATACAGCAAGTGCAACAGTAGAGAAAGCGTTGGATAGCGTAGGGGTAAAAATTACTATTCCCACTCCAGCGAGTGCAACAGTAGGGAAAACGTTGGATAGCGTAGGGGTAAAAATTACTATTCCCACTCCAGAGAGGGCAACAGTAGGGAAAGCATTGGATGGCGTAGGGATAAAAATTAATATTCCAACTCCAGCGAGTGCAAAAGTTGGGAAAGCGTTGGATAGCGTAGGGGTAAAAATTACTATTCCCACTCCAAAGAGTGCAACAGTAGGGAAAGCGTTGGATAGCGTAGGGGTAAAAATTACTATTCCCACTCCAGAGAGTGCAACAGTAGGGAAAGCATTGGATAGTGTAGAGGTAAAAATTACTATTCCAACTCCAGCGAGTGCAACAGTAGGGAAAGCATTGGATGGCATACGGGTAAAAATTACTATTCCCACTCCAGAGAGTGCAACAGTAGGGAAAGCGTTGGATGGCGTAGGAGTAAAAATTACTATTCCAACTCCAGCGAGTGTAACAGTAGGGAAAGTGTTGGATAGCGTAGGGGTAACAATTACTATTCCCACTCCAAAGAGTGCAACAGTAGGGAAAGCGTTGGATAGCGTAGGGGTAAAAATTACTATTCCAACTCCAGCGAGTGCAACAGTAGGGAAAGTGTTGGATAGCGTAGGGGTAAAAATTACTATTCGCACTCCAGAGAGTGCAACAGTAGGGAAAGCGTTGGATAGCGTAGGGGTAAAAATTACTATTCCCACTCCAGAGAGTGCAACAGTAGAGAAAGCGTTGGATAGCGTAGGGGTAAAAATTACTATTCCCACTCCAAAGAGTGCAACAGTAGGGAAAGCGTTGGATAGCGTAGGGGTAAAAATTACTATTCCCACTCCAGAGAGTGCAACAGTAGGGAAAGCGTTGGATAGCGTAGGGGTAAAAATTACTATTCCCAGTCCAGAGAGTGCAACAGTAGGGAAAGCGTTGGATAGCGTAGGGGTAAAAATTACTATTCCCACTCCAGAGAGTGCAACAGTAGGGAAAGCGTTGGATAGCGTAGGGGTAAAAATTACTATTCCCACTCCAGAGAGTGCAACAGTAGGGAAAGCGCTGGATAGCGTAGGGGTAAAAAATACTATTCCCACTCCAGAGAGTGCAACAGTAGAGAAAGCGTTGGATAGCATAGGGGTAAATTTTAATATCCCCACTCTAGTGAAAAAAAATTAATCTAGGTCACATAGTTATAAATTAATCAATTAATACATTTTAATTACCAATTAAGAATTAATTAATTACCAATTACAAATTATTTAACAATGTATTTAAAATAAATACCAATTAATTAATTATCATGTTTAATACATCTTATTAAATTACTTCCAACCCTATTCCCACCCTATTCACCTATAAACCCACAACCCGCTACTACAAATAAAATAATATTATTCACATAATTATTAATTAATCATCAACAATTAATTATTTACCAATTAAAAATTCATTGACAATTTTTTCAAAATAAATACCAATCAATTAATTAATTAACATATTTAATTAATTAAAATTAAATTACTACCCACCCTATTCCACTATAAACCCACAACCCACTACAGAAAATAAAATATTATTATTCACATAATTGTAAATAAACAATTAATTAAAATTAATTATCAATTAAGAATTATTTATTTATCAATTAAACATTAATTAACAATTTTTTCAAAATAAATACCAAATAATTAATTAACATATTTAATTAATTATCATTAAATTACTTCCCACCCTATTCCCCTATAAACCCACAACCCGCTACAGAAAATAAATGATTAAAATAAAAATATTTATCAATTAAGCCATTAAAATTAATTACCAATTATATTTTAATTAATTACCAATTAATAATTAATTAACAATTAATTCCAAATAAATACCAATTAATTAATTAACATATTTAATTATTTATAATTAAATTGCTTCCCACCCTATTCCCCTATAAACCCACAACCCGCTGCAGAAAATAAATTACTAAAATTAAAATATTTCTCAATTAATCAATTCAAATTTATTACCAATTATATTTTAATTAATTACCAATTAATAATTAATTAACAATTAATTCTAAATAAATAACAAAAAATAAAATAACATATTTAATTAATTATAATTAAATTACTTCCCACCCTATTCCCCTATAAACCCACAACCCGCTACAGAATTATATTACACAAATAAATAATAATATTAAGTTACCTAAAATTCGATATTTTTGATGTCTATATAAAATGTCTAGTCGATATTATGTCCATTCTATATTTTTTATTCGATATTATGTCCCTTTTATTCGATATTAAAATTTTCATGTCGATATTTTGGTAGTCTATATTATGTCTAGTCGATATTATGTCCATTCTATATCTTTTACTCGATATTATGTCTACTCGATAATAAACACTCAATATTTTGACTCTATACCATCACTCTGACTATAGCCTAGTGTCTTTTAGCCAATTAGGTGTTCTGAATTAATATGTAAACACTATGCAATAAATTAATTCTTTACCTACTTTGAAATTTTTCTTAACAGAATAAATTGAAGTTTCTTAATTAACAATCTGGAAGAATAGAAAAAAGAAATTAATGGTTCTGATGTGCAAAGCAGCACAATGGTACAGCACCCCACACAGTGTATCTTTTACAACAACATTAAATACATTCTTCAAAAAACATTTCAGTAGGACTTGAGGTTCTTTTTTTTGCCTTACATATTCTTTGACGCTTAACAAACCAGATATTCAAAGCCGTGACGGCAACTGCCTTACAATAAGCTCTGTGTAACAACTTTGAAATACGTAGAGAAACCTCCCGCCCTGAAGAAGTCCTACGGACGAAACGCGTTGGCTACGTTTCTTTTTAAACTGGAAGATTGTTAATAAAAGAAAAAAAAGAACCTCAAGTCCTACTGAAATGTTTTTTGAAGAATGTATTTAATGTTATTGTAAAAGATACACTGTGTGGGGTGCTGTACCATTGTGCTGCTTTGAATCATTGGGAGTCTAGGGGTATATGACTTCAGGTTAATAGCACCCACAACAAATCCACTGGACCACAATATATAGGATAAAGTGCAGATTGTTTGGCCCGATACCCCTGTTCTAGTGTTCTGTATGGTTCTGATGTGCCTCGATATTCGTTTAACACTCCTTTACCGCAGTTGTGTGAGGCAAAAAATAGTGATATATCTTTTGGGTGATATATTTTCTAGTGATATCGTTTTCACTACATGCACAATATCGTATCTGAAATAATGCATGTGCTTAATGCTGCCTTCTGTTTTAAAAACCGACATAAAAGACAAAACAATACATGTAACAATTAAATAATCACTCTCTCATATAGTATTAATCGTTGTTTAGCTGAGATTAGTTCCTTCTCATAGTGCCCTTGAGTTGGAAAGGTATGCCAACTTCTAAGTATGTGAAACACACTGACACAAAAGAAATGTACTTATTAGGTTGCCTAATCGGACCCCATGAGCTTTGGGCGGGGAGGAGCGCTTATAGTCACACACTGTGCATTAAATGAGAAAGTTCCCTTAAAAGCCAGATTTAGTATAGAGCAATAGTTAAAATGCTGCTGCTTTTATTGTTAATTCCACTAGTACGGTGTCTCAGGGTATCGGCTATGCCGTATTTATTTCTTCAAAGCATCTTCCTCACCCTTGGAAATGCTGCCTGCCCATGGCTCTGTTGAACACTGAATGCTGCCAGAGTGCCGGTATTTGTATCCAGTATGAACTCCCTTCAATGACTCAGCACGCTGAACAGGTGTGGAAAAGCTCACAGATTAAATGGGTTTGCCTAACTTGAGCCGCACATCACAAAAGTTATGCCAATTTTGATAAGAACATCGATTTATAACAAAAGGCAACTATGGCTAGGCTGCTCGTAAGGTATATGACACCTACCCACCAAAGTGTCATTCAGTCCCAGAATTCAAAAGAACCTGGATCACACATATAAACACAGAATACCTGAGCACACCAATATCATTATTTCCAAAATCAATAATGTAGATATTACTCCAAACAGTCTGTAATGTCTCAGTGCTCTATGTATTTTGGACTCGAAAATTATCAAGAAGAAGAAGTGAATAGTCCAAACAAATCTTCGTGGGTCGAGGTCTGTTTTTAATTTCACAGTTCACAAGAAGAAAACAGCAGCCGATGCGCGTTTCGCCCACAGGGCTTTTTCAAGGCTCGTTATTGATTTCTCCAAGCATCTATGATTAACAATATTCCCTTGGAGGTGTATCTCATACGCGATTGGATGGTATTCCGAATATTTGAATGGGCTTTCTTTCCCGCAGATTATTGTCGCATGTGAGCGCTCCTATTTTTCACTCAACAATATGATAGTTGTCGCCCCAATGTGTAAAAACTTGTCCTCTTTCGAGTTCTACATTCCATCCTAGAGTCCAGTTCCATCCATTAAAGAATTTTAGGTTCCATGGAATCTTGATAAATCCTATGGTGTACTTTTCAACTTCTAAAAGCACAAAGCGTCGCGCCCACTCGTACTCCTTTTTCGAAAAAGGGACATTTAGACCATTGATCTATAAACCACAGTTCATCATATAAAAATCTACATCTCACAAATTCATATTCTTAACAATTAAAAGTCATAATGTGTTAAAAACAACATTTATACAGTTTAAAATCAAGAATTCATTTGCATTTTGAGCTACTAGATACTTTTAATCCTCCAGCCCTCCAGGGAACTTTTACACACCCTGCATGTATTTCCCGATAGCTATCGCGGTATCTAGATTTTCCATATCAACTAGTAGTTCTCGTGCTTGTGAACGCTCCTTAACATCATATTTTTAAAATAGCGGGTGCAGAAACTGTTTACGTAAATTTAAAAATATATGACAATCCAATACAATTTGCAAAATATTACATTTCATGTCTAATTTGCAAACACGTTTACCATCTGAATGCGTTAAGGCATTTTTTATTGCACTATTAGCGAATATCGGGTTAATACCTATTCTTAGCTTAAAGACTTCTATTCTTAGCCAACGGTTTGGTAGTAAATCTATGTAAGGAAAGGTTACATCTTTCTCCCAACCTGAGCACATACATTTTACAGAGTCTTTCTTTTTCAAGTACTCTTGGTCTGTTACCCTGGAGATCTCTTTACCCTGCACTTTGAGTACACTCTTTATTACATTTATTTGGAGTGACCTTGGGTCAATATTCACATTTAGGTGGTCAGAAATGGCCAGGAGTTTCCTTCTCGTTTCCTTAGCCCATTTTAACTCACTGGTCTGAATTTCTTTCATGCACCATTGCGACACCTTTGTAATTTCCCCCTGCTCCAACCGATTCCAGAATCTGAGGAGATTCTGCTGCACATGTACATTCCATGCGGTTAGGCCTAGTTCCAGTCTAACTGCCTGGATCATTACCGACCCAGGAAGAGACAGTAGAGATTTTAAACATTTCCCCTCCTCTTTGTCCCATGAGCTTTTTCCGTCAATGCAGAGTATTTCCGCTCCATATTGGAATTGGGGTGGAATCATGGCCTTAAAGGCTGTCAATAGAGGTTTGTGAGACATATCACCATAACTATGGTTAAATCTTTTCAGCCCACATACCGCTAAATGTGTTTTCAATTTCGGTGCTTCCAAGTGTGAGCCCCACTGCAGAGACCTCGTAAACCATAATCCGAGGTATTTGTATTCGCTTACAGTATCCAGCTTGGTTTGGCCCAAGTACCAGCTAAACTTCGTCCTCTTCTTACCAAAGCACAACATTTTTGTTTTGTCCATATTTACTGTAAGTCGTTTTGTAGTGCAATAATCATTGAATACATTTAGCTTCCTCTGAAGCCCCACCTCTGTTTGATCCATTATTACAAGATCATCAGCATACAGCAGACAAGATAGATGCCTACCATTTATTTTTGGGCTTGCACCTCTGGCCGTACTCAAGAGAAGCGGCAAGTCTGCTAAAAATATGGCAAAAAGTAGCGGGCCCAAAACGCAGCCTTCCCTCAACCCATTATTTATTCCTATTTCCCTTGTAAGGCCGCCATAGGTATCTTTAATTACCTGTGCCCAATTTTGGCTGTGTAATTCCCGAATTACCCACAGGAGATCGGCAGGGACCTCATATTTTCTCAGTGTCTCCCACAAACAGTCCCTATCCACCAAATCAAAAGCAGCGCGAAAGTCCACAAAGCAACAAAACAATTTGCATTGCTGCTCCATGGACTTCCTCGCTACGACCCATAATGCGAAGCAGTGATCAATGGTGGAATGTCCTTCCTTAAAGCCACCCTGCTCTATTGGAACTATTAACTGCCGCTCTGCCCACTCTTTTAAGCTGCCAAGGATTATTTTTGAGAAGACCTTTTCCCCAATATCCAATAAGTTGATCAACCTATAATTTTTGGGGTCCTTTTGTTCTCGTTTTTTATGCAAGGGTCTAATTATGGCCCCTCTCCAGGATTTGGGGAAGTGGCCTGAATCCAGAATTGCTATAAACATATGGGATATGTCCACCAATCTATCTGAATTTTAATTAAGACGGGGGGAAGATTATCGGGGCCTGCTGCACGTGATAAATTCAACTTCTTAATTACACCTTTTACTTTCTTTACAGAGAAATCAGATTTTATTCCTTCTACACCCCCCGTCCATGTTGGTCTATTCATCTCAATTTCCGAGGTCCTATTTGCTTTGTATAGGTCGCTTAAATAGTTTACCCATGCCGCCTCTTCCACCACACAACTCATACAACCCGGCACCCTTCCTGCAGCTTCCTGTATCAACCTCCAGAAGCCTTTTATATTTTTATTTTCGATTGTCTCTAGAAGGGTTCCCCAACATTCTTCTTTAAAAATCCTTTTCTGCTGCCTTACTAGAGATTTATATTCTTTTTTCAAACTAAGTAGGAGCTCTACATTCCCAGGGTCATAGCTCTTCCTCAGCCGTCGCTCTAATTTTTGAATCACACTTTTTTTACTCTTACATTCTTGGTTAAACCACCTAGGCTTTCCTTTGCTGTGCTGTATTTTTACATTTGCCTGTTTATTATCTTTTAGGTACACTCTAAGACACATCACTGATTGTATTATTATATCCTCATACCACTCTACCTGGTGACCATCGAGCCTATCCTTCAGTAAGTTTTGTTGAAAGCATGCCAGTTTCTCTACATACTCGTCCATCAGTTTCGTAGTCAAACGCTTGGGATATTCCACATTTTGGGGGATCATCCTTTCACAAGTACTTACTGCCCCCCCCCCCTATAATTTCACAAAACAAGGCATTATGATCACTGTGCCTACGTTTAATTACTTGGTACTTTTTTACCAGTGCGAAGTTCCAGGCCTGGATAAAGATATAGTCTATGGGGCATTGTTGATTTCCTACTCTAAAGGTCTGCGATGCAGGGCGGTCAGAATCCATCCTGCCATTTAAGCATATTAGACCTTTAGACCCCAAGAACTTCCCAAGGGCTTCATCCTGACTGGAAGTTAGACACAGTGGGAAATCTGCTGGTCCTATATTATAGGCACTCAGCATATCCTCAAACCAACAATCTATCCTTCCAAAATTTAACTTGTGGTTGAAGTCTCCTATTATCACCAGAGTGTCCTTCCCATACTTTTCTATTAGGTCAATTATATCCTTCTTAAAAAGGCCTAAATCCATATCATATTCTTTTTGAGATCCCCATTGAATGTATACATTTATAACAATCAAATGGGCTTCCTTCCCTTCAACGCCCTGGTGACATAACTTACAAACCAACAGCCATTTACATAAAGAGTTAAGTAGTTTGGTCTCTTACACAAGCCTAGCTGAGGCCAGAGTCATAATGCCCCCTGAGGGGCGCCCACATTTTTTCTTTTTACTGGCTGGTTTGTGGAATTGAACAAACCCTTCAACTACCTGAGTGTCACCGCATAGCCATGTCTCCTGTAGACAGATAATATCAACGTACTTTGCAACCTGTTTTAAACCATCTGCCTTTGTTGCTCCTCCCAATCCATTTATATTCCATGAGATCAGTTTCAGGCTATGCGGCAACTCGGTAACCCAGTCGATCTCACTGAGGCACCCTGACTCGCTCAAACCCCATGAGCAAGCACTATTATCCAAGCCCCAGCTACCCCAGACGTTACTAGGCTTCGGGTTCTCTACAGCTATGGTGATGTTAGCCTTCTCCCCCCGACCCCTAGTTTCCCACCTCATCTGTCTTTCCCCCAAACCTGCGTGAAATCTCAGAAAGCCACCATCTTGCCATACTTCTACTTCATCTTCCGGAATTACCTTTATACCTTCTTTTAGGATTTCTTTTTCAGCTTTCTGAATTACCGCTTTAACGAGCCCTGAGTAAACTAGGACCTTTGTATATTCGGCACCATTCTTATCCCTACCGAACCCTACCTGTCTCAGGTCCTTTGTGCCAATTTCTTTCACTGGACGGACATTTTGCAAAAAAATTTAAGAGATAGGAACGATTTAGTGGGACTACCTTTCCCTGTTTTTTGGTTCCATACCCTTCCTCCTTGGCTTTCAAGTCGATCCACATTGTATTATTGTTACTTTTATATGAGGTATCTAAATCCCAATCGCCTCTTCCCTCCTGTACCTTTGTTCTAGGGAGTGTGTCTACTAAGCTACCTCGAACAGCTAAACTTCTTTGGGGTTCTTTCCCTCCTGTCTTTTTACCGGTAGTTTTGGTGATCGCCATATCCCTAGGGGGTCTATTCGTATCTCTTCGTGGTGCCCTTTTCCTTTCAACTTCGGCCCCAGCCCCTGCAGGTCCGAGTTGCCTCGCAGTTTCCCTTATTTCTCTTCCCTTATTTTTCCGCCGGGCATTTTCTTTACTTATTACCTTAGCCTGTCTTTCCTTGATCTTTGCTTTACTTCGGACCCTCTGACTTCCCTGGGCATGGGGAAGGCTTTTATAGGAGCTCCTAAAGTTCTGATATTTAAAAGAATCTCCCCGCCTCCTTACCAACATTGGCCATCTTGAAATATAAACATTATTCTGGGAACCACCCTCTTCTGTTTGCTCTATGTTCCCTTCGATATGGCCCTCTGTCTCAGAGTCATGTACTGATCTGACCATTGTGGGCATCAGTCCCCTTATCCCCTGTAATTCCTCTATCATTTTCTTGAACTGTGTTTCATGGTTGTTTAACAAGGTATTATTTAACACAGAGACCTCTAACAGACCTTGCAGCATTTTTTGGAACATCAACATAATGTCTAGCATTGAGGCAGAGGATGAAGTTGCAATGTCCATGCCCAGTGTACCATTCCGTAGTATTTCGTTTAGGGAGTCTAAGGGCTTTGGACTTTGGTTTTCTACTTGCTCCAAACTTCTGTCAAAACTAGTTTTTGCCGCAGGGTTTGACATATTGGAGCTATCCCCACCTCTTTGGACCCAAATCCTACCGAACCTTCCTCCTCAACTCTTAATGAGGAAAAGATTCTCGGAGAGGATGAAAGTCTTGGTTCACTGGGCAGGATCCTGCGGCTTGGGTCACTCTGAATAAAGGAGGAATCAACAATCTCCACGACGTCTTCTATACTTAGTATCCCCTTATTAGTCTCATGGACTTGGGCTTGGGCATGTCCTTTTCCTGGTGCGAGTGTTCTCTTAAAATGCTTCCCCACAAAGTCTTTAATAGATTTGGACACTAAGGGGCAGATGTATCAAGATTCCATTTTGCGATTCCTAAATAGCGATTTTTAAGGAATCGCTATTTAGAAATAGCAAAATGGAATGTATGAAAAAAATCGCTATTTTTTTGCGATTCCTTAATCTTCCTTATTTGCGAATTCGCATTTTTCGAATTCGCAAATAAGGAATAATTTCCCATGCATTCCTATGGGCCAGAAGGCCCATAGGAATGATTGTGAAGTAATTCTCAAATTGCGAATTCGCAATTTGATAATCACAATTTGAGAATTATTTCAAGGGTGCAGGGGTGTCTGAAAGACACCCTGCTGCACCCCTGAAATGTACATGTGTGTACATATGGCGCACATACATGCCCCATGGGCATGTGTGTGCATCACATGCCACCATCAAAAATGCCAAATTGTGCATTTTTTAAAGACTTCGCAAATTACCATCAACTGCAAGTTGGTGGTAATTTGCGAATTCTTAAAGAAAAATTGCATTTAAAAAATGCTACATACATAGCATTTAAGGAATCGCAAAATTGCGATTCCTTAAATGCTATGGCAAAATAAGGAATAGCAAATTTTTGCTATTACTTATTTTGCGAATTTTTGATGCATGCCAAAACATGCAAAAAGGCCTTTTGCGATTCCCAAAGGCCAAAATTCTGCGAATTTCGGCCTTTGCGAGTCGCAAAAGGCTTGATACATCTGCCCCTAAGCCTCCATCTTCCTCACAACTTTGTAGTTTACTCTCAATATTAGCCTTCTTGGCAGTTTTTTTCCTCTCCTTTTTATCATTTACCCCGGGAGAAACTGATATAGCCTCATCAGGTCCTTCTGCGACTGCTGTCACATCGCACTCATCAACTTTTTCCAGATGGTCTAGGCATATTTCCTTTGGCTTTGCCTTTCTTGGGGCCATATCCAGACGTCTCGCCTGTTCCGTGAGTTTTATCAGGGTTTTACCAAGCAAAGTGGCCTTTCCCCCAAGCAGCTGGGGGTCCTCCAAACCGTTTAGGCTTTTCCTCCCACCCTTCTTCTTAAGCTTACTTTTTATTTACTTGCGCACTAATCCAAATGATTTTAAAATTTAATATAACATATAAAACTATACCACTTACCTCCATGTGTGCCGACTCGCTGTCTGTGGCTGACCAAGGTTTCCTTCTGTGGGCTGCCTTAAACCTGCCCAGTACCCACGGGGGCCCCTATATCGAGCGTCTCCCCCGGGTTATTTGACTTCCTTATCACAGTTCAGAGGAGAGCGAATTATTAATGCTCTCTTATTATCCGCTCCACACCCCCGCCTGGCCCGTCCTGCACCAACCAAGGACCTAGGACAGGGGGGAGCGGGGCCTCCGTGCGCTATAGCGTCTCTGCGCTAATACAAAAAAAAACAATATAAAGAAAGAAGAAGCCTCCATACGCCCCTTTCCTCTGTGCTCCCGGACCAGCCCCAGTCGGCGTTTTTCCCCGTGATTGCCCCGCGGGGGTGGAAACGGGGGGAGGAGAACTGGACTTGGTGCGGTTTATTTTCGCCGGAATACAGCTCGGTAACACGGCCTCTCCGGGACTCAGCTTGTCTTTCTGCCTCCGTCGGGCTTCCGCTTGCTTGCTTCCGCGTCACATTCCACGAGCGTACGTCTGCCGTGTGCCGTCACTCGTCACTCGTCAGCCACAACCACAGCTTGCAGCACAGGGAGGGAGTAGGATTAATAAACTTTTTACATTCCATGTGATAACTCTGAATGGAAAAATATAAGAACATATAAACAGTAATGCAATATGAAGTTGTATAAGCGCATAACATCAACATTGAACTTGTAGGATATCAAAAAAAAGCAGTGATAGATATGAAACCATAGGATGAGGAAAAGAGAAGCATAGGGAAAGATATGAAAGAGAAGATAGAGTAAAGGAAACGTAGAGTCAGCAAATAGTAAAAGAAAAAATAGCAAGTACAATTAAGAAAGGAAAGACATGGAAAGGAGATAAGGGAACCAATCAGATGAGTAGAAAGGAATGATAGACTCAATAAAGGAGAGGAAAAAAGGAAGAGGGAAGAAGAGAAGGAAAGAGAGAAGAAAATAAAGAAGAGACAGTACATATCCAGAAAGGATGACTGAAGGAACATACCTGAAAGGGACAAAGAGAGATACAACTGGGGCAAGAACGACACATTAAAAGATTAACCAACCCGAACGTGGAAAGACCGAACTACATCATTATTAGGAAGGGTAGGAAAACAGACCATGTGCTTTGGTAATACATGGACGAACCTGTAAGGATGAATAAAAGAAATACAATAAACATCATATAAACAGGAAAAGTAACAAGGTCAGTGAACTTAATACACGAAAAGAGACATATATAAGCAATGGGTAAAATGGTAATTTAAACAACAATGGACCAACATTTAACTAACAAGAGAGGAAGAAAGAACCAGTAATTAAAGAACAAAATGGAGGAACATTAAGAAGATAATTAATAAACCATTAGAATGAATGGCACAAACTATGTTAAAAAAGTAACGTTTCCTAAAGATATCTATACTAAAACAAACATAAGGAATAAGAGAAATCTTAATATGAATCCTGCAAAGAAGAAAAGTCAATACACTCAGCCATTAGGAGAGACAGCAGTATCCATGACGTTGGTATTGTGAATGTGAATAAAGTTCTTAAGTTCCGCTGGATCTTGAAAAGACCAAGTTTGGTTTTGAAAGGTCACCTTGAAAATACAGGGATAAAAAAGGCCATATCGAGCACCAGGAGACCGGAGAGGTTAATGGAGATTAAGGAATTCCTTTCTTCTGGCAGCTGTGGCATTAGAAACATCTTGAGAGACAAATACCTTTTGACCCAGCCAGGATATTTGTCGTTTAGCTCTAGCTGCAGAAAGAACGGAGAGCAAGTCAGTAAACTTAAAAAATAGAATGATGACACCTCTCAGTTTGACTGAAGATGCAGAAAGTGAAGGACATGGACCAAGTCTGTGGGCTGTCTTGATACTGTGGGGTGTAGAAGAGGGCATATCCAAGAGTTTTGTCAAAAAGGAGGTAAAAAAGGAGACAGGATCATTACCTTCTAAAGTTTCTAAAGTTTCAGGTAGCCCATAAATACGTAGGTTATTCCTCCTATTTCTATTTTCTAAATCCTCAGTGTGTTGCTGAAGGTTGGGAACTTCCGTTTCTAAAGAAGAAAGTCTCTGAGAGTCACCTTGAACCACTGAAAGTTGTTTTTCCACAGCGGAGACTCTACTTCATCATAGACCATTTTTCTTCAAGGAATTGCATTTTGTTGTTTGTTTCTTCTACAAACTGACGCAAGGCTCGTATTTTCTCCAACAGCAGCTCCATGGATATATGAGATGATGACTTGTCAGGGGAGGGTGGATCGTGCTTCAAACGCTTAGTAGATGAAGATGGTAGAGATGATTTGTTAGTAGTAGATTGTGAAGAAGAATTGCGGTTGGAAGCCACTCCAGCCATCTTTCATTGAATAACAGCAGAGTTCAATGTTAAAGAAGAGGATGAAGTTAACAATGACGTTTGTTTTTTAGGCACAAAAACAAATGTTGGTTTACTCAGTTTTCCCATTGAAAGGTTCCACAATTAGCATATTGACCGTTGTACATATAGTAGCTGTGGTAACCAAACTAGGTAGAGAATTGATGCAGAGCACACAATAGGAACAGCTATAAGCTTTACCAAATAGAAAAGCCAATCAAGAGTGATCAGAAACAGCACATCTTAGTTCACTTAGGAAAGTTCAATAAAAATAATGAGAGCTGTAGTGACATAGCTGTGAGGGTAATAGATAATATGTTCTCAATAGTATGATGAAGAGAAGCAAGCACCCTAGTGTCCGCTCAAAAGATACTTAAAAGCTCCACAAAAACAAAACACTGTGAAAATTCTGAGGCAAGAAATTCATGTAAATAGCTGGTAGTTTGGAGGAGATAAAATGGCGAACATTGTGAGGCAAATTAGTGAGCAGGATGTCCACTGCAACGTGTTACAGAGCAAAATCAACTGTCCATTCTCAAGTGGTCAGAAAACAGCACATCTAAGCTCACTAAGGAAAGTAAAAAAAATAATGAAAGCCGTATTAACATAGCTGTGATGGTTGTAGAGAAGATGTTCTTGATAATATGGTGAAGAAAAGCAAGCGCCTTAGTATGCACTCAAAATATACTTGAGAACCCAAAAAACACTGTGAGGATTCTGCAAAAAATTCATGTAAGTAGCGGGTAGATTGGAGGAAACAAAATGGCGGGTATTTTGAGGCAAATTAATGAACAGGATGTACAATGCGTCGTATAACAGAGCAAAATCAACTGTCCATTCTCAAGGGACGTGCATGCTTATTAAAACATAAATGACAAAACATTTCGGAGATATAGAGACTCTGTGTTTGTAAAGCACCATTCACTGGTGCGCATCTAAGATGGCGGACGCTGCTGAGGGGGAAACGTTGGCGGCATGAAAAGATAGAAGCACAGCATGTTTTGCGGTGGAAAGCAGCTCACCATAATCCTCACATGTTCTGATGGCAGCAGGGAATGTTTCCGATGTATTTTGGTGCGAGAAAACGCACCTCTGGATCGTAATTAGTCCAGATGTGACAGAGCTATCCCATCAGGCGGCCATCTTGATTGGCGTCATAGCGACGCCCCCACAATTGGTATATTTTGATTTCAGCTAGATTGGCACCACCAAGATGCTTGTGTAAACTGAGTTTTTTTCAGGGAGATGAGCATTTTTTTAGAATTCCTGATGAATTTGTTAGTAGACGGTCTATATTAATGGAAAAAACATTTCCAGGCAAAGGACTGGGGACATATTTAGTAAATAATTGACAATCAGGGCCATCGCCATTTTATGAATTCGAGTTTACCCAACCATATAAGGAATTTTGGTGACCAGCCATCCTGGAATTTCTCAACTTTTGGATGACTTAGAACTCCTTGTGTCTTAAGGATTCAACCGAGTCATCATTGAATTCAAGTCCCAGCAATTTTTGAAAGTTAGGTTGCCATGATAAGCGCAAGGAGCCCAGAGCTTCTTTGGTACAAGCTATGTTAAGGGGGCGGACCTCAGATTTGTCCTCATTGAGGGTATAGATCAATACCAAGGAATACTCCGCAATCGTTCCCATAATGCAGGAATAGCTATAGCTGCATGGTCGGTTACTATCAAAATGTCCTCAGCCTAAGCTGACATTTTAAAACATTTGCCGTCCACTTTTAACCTAATTGAGTTGTTTCGCTTTATACCATGACAAGGGCACTTAGTATAATGGAATAGTTGCGCTCCACTGGATATTTGGTTGGGTTAGTACGATTTGTTCGGTTGATGTGGTGCTATTCGGAAAGGGGTGACCCTAACAACCCCTTGACAATGTATTACTAAGCATACATTTACAATTTGAGAGACAAAACCTGTGCACACATAATATAAATGTTAACAATTAATATCTTTTTAGTATTCTTAGAAGCAATGAGAAAGGGCAGTCGGTATCCTCTGTGTGGTGATGGGTGCATCCATCACCACACAGAGGACGCCGGGACTTGAATGTCCGAACTGCAATTAGCTCTCACCTTAGTTCCGCCCTCATCGGTCCTGGCCTATTACCGGCACAAGACCCTCCATTTTGGATTATTGCCACAGCGCGTCCTGACTCCCCTGGCCTTTCTCACTGAATAATCTACCGACACCCGGACTGGGTCGGAATTATCACCAGTCGTGGGGGATTATCCACTTTGTCCATTAGGATTTAGCCCTGAATATTTGGAGTGTACTCCACTCCAATGAAACACGTGAGTTGTTTCGCTTGTTGAGGGACACTAAAAGTGGTTCTATGGCCAGGAGGAATAAAGATGGAGGCACAGGGCATTCCCTGACCGGTGCCTTGCTTGAGTGGAAATTAATCAGACAGGACCCCATTGTTCTTATTTGGGCACTAGGATTTGAGTAAAGGGCCATCATCATCCTTATGAAAAGACTCACCCAAATCAAAGCAAGACATGGTGGCTTTCAAGAAGGGCCATGCAACTTTGTCATATGCTTTTTCAGCATCAAATGCTATCGCTGCTGCTGGGGAAGTTTTCGATTTTCCCTAGTTGTAGGATGTGTCCCAGTAGTCTAAAATTATCATTGGAGAGTCTCCCCTTGGGAAAACGAACTTGCTAGGGGCCGATCAGAGAGGGTAACATCACTTCAATACATTTAGCTAGGATTTGAGGGTATAGTTTGCAGTCTAAGTTGATAAGCAATATCGGCCTATAGTATTTAGGGTAAATATTGTCTTTGCCATCCTTAGTGCTGAGTGCTATTGTTGCTTTAGATGTAGTACCCCGAATATATCTAGATTCGGCAGAAATATGAAAGTGCTCAAGCAGGGGCAAGCACAATTCATTAGTGAAATTATAGAGCAGAGGTCTTCAAACGTTTGGATGCCGAGACCCCCCTGTCAACATTTACAGGCGTAAGGATCCCCCTTCTGCCAAAAATTTCTAAACCTCTAGGCAGGGCTACTGGAATTATGAGGCAGGTGAGGACCAAATTATGCGACAGGCTTGACTAAATTGTGTGAGTAGAAAATTTAAATAATGTTCTATGATGCTGCGTATTTTGGGATAGCATCACTTTATTATTTTGACATTTTTTAAACACAGTAACACTGAGGAAAGATTTCACCCCATCAGTACCAGTTTATAACCAAAATACAGCAAATAACATCAGAAAGATGTCTAGTCAACCTTTGTGAAGGGTCTCCCACTCCGCAGGAATACGCGCTGCCACATTAGAAGCTCACCTGGCCATGGCCGGGAGCAGCAAGGGTCCCTTCAAACCCTGGCGGTCTTGTGCAGAGTTAAGCAATCTACCCATGCCCCTTTCCTCTCACCCCTACCTTCCATCCCTCTCTTCTCTCCTCTCCTCTCCCAACCCCGGATCCCTCTCTCACATTGCAGGCAGATGGTTATTAGCCGCAGGACACCTTTTGGTAACAGTAGCGCACTACAAATGTAAATATTATTAGGCAGAAGCAGGGGATCCACTAGACCCGAACTTCAGGGGGGTTTAACACTCCCAGCCAGGGCTGGCCCTAGCACTGGTCGCACACGGTGCAACAGTCTTTCCACCTTCTCCATGAATTCCCTCACTTCCACTCACCAACAATACACCTCATCTCTCTATGGCACCTGTCTGACAAAATACTCATAGTTTACTCACACTCAGTTCTGTGATGTGAATGATACATCTTCTTTGTACCAGGTACTTTAACCTTCTGCACTGTGTGGGTGAAAGAGTGCCCATGTGACTGCACGGTAAGCAATGCAACTGTGTGAGATTAGGGTAAAAGGAGAGACCACAAGGTGAGTGAGGTGACCATATGAATTTGGGTTTGGCTGTAAGTGCAGAGTGGGACGAATTAGTGCATGGTTAGTGATGGCCTTAGCACTGGTCGCACACGGTGCAACAGTCTTTCCACCTTCTCCATGAATTCCCTCACTACCACTCACCAACAATACACCTCATCTCTCTATAGCGGTAGTGAGACAAAATATCGAAATTAAAATATCGATATACAATAATATCGATGTTTTAATATAGATGGTATAGAATATCGATGTGTAAAATATCGACAGACAGAATATCGTTTTTTAAGGTATGTATGTTACTAGAATATCGATGTGTAAAATATCGACAGAATATCGTTTTTTAAGGTATGTATGTTACTAATATCGAAATTTACTAATATCTAAATTTTGTTTAGTGTTATGTATTTTATTATGTTGTTTATATGTTTGTTAAATATGTTTTGTAATGTGTGTTTGAAAATTAGTAATTTTGTTTACATTTTGCGTTTTAGTATCAGAGCGGGTTGTGGGTTTATAAGGGAATAGGGTGGGAAGTAATTTAATAATAATTAATTAATGAATATATATTTTAAAAAAAATGTAATTAATAAATAATTGGTAACTAATGAATATTAATGAGTTAATTACATTAATTAAAGTTAATGTGCTAATATCTTTAATTTAGTGTTATTGTTAATTAATAATTAATTGGTAATTAAATAATATTAATTAGTTAATTAAATTAATTAGAGTTAATGTGCTAATATATTTAATTTTTTGTTATTGTTAATTAATTAATTGGTAATTAAATAATATTAAATAGTAAATTAAATTATTTAGAGTTAATGTACTAATATATTTAGTTTTTTGTCATTGTTAATTAATAATTAATTGGTAATTAAATAATATTAATTATTTCATTACATTAAGTAGAGTTAATGTGCTAATATATTTAATTTTTTGTTATTGTTAATTAATAATTAATTGGTAATTAGAAATTATTAAGTGATCAAATGATGTGATTTATTTATGTGTAGTGGGTTGTGTGTTTATAGGGGATTAGGGTGTGATATATTTAAATGTAATTAATTAAAGAGATTGTATTTATTTATTGGTATTTATTGTTAAATAATTGGTAATTAATATGTGTTAATTAGTTCATTTATAATTACATCAATTTAATAATATTAATTGTTATTAATTGATTAATTGAAATTTATATTAATTGTGTTTGTATGTGTAGTGTGTTGTGTGTTAAAGGGGGAGTAGTGTGGGAAGTAATTTTTACCCCTACGCTATCCAACGCTTTCCCTACTGTTGCACCCTCTGTAGTGGGAATAGTAATTTTTACCCCTATGCTATCCAATGCTCTCTCTACTGTTGCACCCTCTGGAGTGGGAATAGTAATTTTTACCCCTACGCTATCCAACGCTTTCCCTACTGTTGCACCCTCTGGAGTGGGAATAGTAATTTTTACCCCTACGCTATCGAACGCTTTCTGTACTGTTGCACCATCTGGAGTGGGAATAGTAATTTAAACCCCTACGCTATCCAACGCTTTCCATACTGTTGCACCCTCTGGAGTAGGAATAGTAATTTTTACTCCTACGCTATCCAACGCTTTCCCTACTGTTGCACCCTCTGGAGTGGGAATAGTAATTTTTACCCCTACGCTATCCAACGCTTTCCATACTGTTGCACCCTCTGGAGTGGGAATAGTAATTTTTACTCCTACGCTATCCAACGCTTTCCCTACTGTTGCACCCTCTGGAGTGGAAGTAGTAATTTTTACCCCTACGCTATCCAACGCTTTTCCTACTGTTGCACCCTCTGGAGTGGGAATAGTAATTTAAACCCCTACGCTATCCAACGCTTTCCCTACTGTTGCACCCTCTGGAGTGGGAATAGTAATTTTTACCCCTACGCTATCCAACGCTTTCCCTACTGTTGCACCCTCTGGAGTGGGAATAGTAATTTTTACCCCTACGCTATCCAACGCTTTCCCTACTGTTGCACCCTCTGGAGTGGGAATAGTCATTTTTACCCCTACGCTATCCAACGCTTTCCCTACTGTTGCACACTCTGGAGTGGGAATAGTAATTTTTACCCCTATGCTATCCAACGCTTTCCCTACTGTTGCACCCTCTGGAGTGGGAATAGTAATTTTTACCCCTACGCTATCCAACGCTTTCCCTACTGTTGCACTTTCTGGAGTGGGAATAGTAATTTTTACCCCTATGCTATCCAACGCTTTCCCTACTATTGCACCCTCTGGAGTGGGAATAGTAATTTTTACCCCTACGCTATCCAACGCTTTTCCTACTGTTGCACCCTCTGGAGTGGGAATAGTAATTTTTACACCAACGCTATCCAACGCTTTCCCTACTGTTGCACCCTCTGGAGTGGGAATAGTAATTTAAACCCCTACGCTATCCAACGCTTTCCCTAGTGTTGCACCCTCTGGATTGGGAATAGTAATTTTTACCCCTACGCTATCCAACGCTTTTCCTACTGTTGCAATATGTGGAGTAAGTATATATATAAATTTATATGTAGAGTTTTTAATTTATTTTAAATGTATATGTATTAGTTATAATTTTTTTAATATGTTTTAATGTTTTTCTTTAATATTTGTAAAATTATATGTATTTTTAAATTATTTTTACATTATTATTAATACATTTAAAAAAACGATATTTTTAATTTCGATATTTTTGTACTACGATATTATTTTTTCGATATTTTTGTACTTACCTTTATGAAGATATAACTCCGATATTTTTGATGTCGATATTTTTGTGTCGATATTTTTGTATGTAGATATTCAGTCTGTCGATATTATGTCATAGATCCCTCTATAGCACCTGTCTCACAAAAAACTCATAGTTTACTCACACTCAGTTCTGTGATGTGAATGGTACATCTTCTGTGTACCAGGTACTTTAACCTTCTGCACTGTGTGGGTGAAAAGAGTGCCCATGTGCCTGCACGGAGAGCAATGCAACAGTGTGAGAGTAGGGTAAGAGGAGGTTGAGTGAGGTGACGATATGAATTTGGGTTCAGCTGTAAGTGCAGAGTGGGACAAATTAGTGCATGGTTAGTGATGGCCTTGTTTGAGTGAGCTACAGATTCTGCAGTGAGGGGGGGACAGGTGAGTGAAGTGTCACATGAGTGCAGGATGAGAAGTGTGCTTGTGTGACTGCAGGGTGAGGTACAGAGTGAACAATGCAAGCACATTTTTAGTGCGGAGTGATCACTGTGAGAGCAGGGTGAGCGGGTGAACGTTGTGAGTGCATTGTGATCAGTGTGAGTGCATTGTGATCGCTGCGAGTGCAGAGTGAGCATGAAAGTGAAGGCAAGAATGAGACGTGAGTTGTCTGAAAGCAGGGTGCATTCCCAGAAACTTGAAGTGTAGGGTTTCAGATATAAGTTAAACTATTGCTATAATGGCATTAATCAGGGATTGAGGGTGGAGGAAATAAATAATGTGCTGATCCTGCAACCAACTTCCAGTCTTATGATTAGGGTTACCAGCTCATTATTTTGATGGCCCAGAAATAAGCAGTCACCTAAAGCTGTATTTTTAGCACTTATCTGTGAATACTTAGAACAGCAAATATAAATAGAAAACACTTTTAATTGTGTCACTTTTAATTGTGTTCTAGGGCTGCCTTAATGATCCATGACTGAAAATTAAAGAGAATAAAGACAGAAACGTCACATAACTAATTAATACATACTTCTTTATTTATAACTCTATTTAGTGTCAAGAGCAGGCATTTTTCTTTTGGCAACCCAACTTTATATTCCTTTTCATTAAATGCATTCTCACACTACAGCAGTAAGTGTAAAAATACAAATGTATGGAATAGGCAGAGTGGGGGCCCAGGGGGTTCTGGAACCATAAAAAACATAAACCCTCTGTAACCAGTTTACAAAGGCATGTAAATATGCTAATGGTCTTTAAAGACCTGAGAAAAACTCAGGCGTGCCGGAGATAAGACTCCAGACACTGCCCAGCCCAGCCCCCAGCAGCTCGAGTTTCACTGCAGCAGCCCGGGCTGAGACACAGGACGGGGGAAATCGGGGGGCTGAAGCCCTGGAGGCCAGGGCAGAAGTGTGACTGTGAATGGGCGACCCCCTTCACACCACTCCACGGCCGCCCTGGGGGTTGCGCCCCACAGTTTGAAGACCCCTGTTATAGAGTGATATCTAATTTTAAATTGCTTAATATCGATTTCTAAATTCTTTAGCTGTGTGGTTGAGGACTTATTGATGTGGGAGATAATGCCTATTATCTCCTCCTCCCCTAATAGTGGCATTGAAGGTGTTCGAACACACTTGGGAGAACAATCTTCTGGTCAGCTTTCTTGAAAAAATATTTAGATGGCTATGCAGATTGTCTCAATGTGGGCCAGATTAGAAATATGTTGGGATTGAGTCTCCAAGATTTATCAATCAGCGCAGCTGTGGCCCAGTCCAAGGAGGCCGCGATGGTCGAGTGATCTGAGTTCAGCCTGGGTTCCATGGTGGAGTCAGAGATCATTCTGTCCAGGTTGCTAAAAATCAGATTTTTTGTCAATTCTGGAGAATGATTGATGAGGGTGGAGGAGTAAAAAGTTTAGTCCCTGGTGTCCGGTCTTGAAGTTGCCGGGAATCAGATAGGGAATACACAGAGCAAATTTTGTGGAGTAATGTGTGGGATGAGGATGGCCTAAACTTGGATCTCAAACTGCGGTCCACTGTGGGATCAAGTGGGAAATTAAAGTCTCCCCCTATGATCAATCTAGAGTCATTAGGGGGTCTTGCAAACAGTTCATCAATGTGCTGCCAGAGGCTCATATCACTTACATTAGGAGCATAGAAATTGAACACATACAACTATTTGCAAGCTTTCGATAACTTATTGACAAAGAACCTCCTATTGTGATCCACAAGACTGTCTAGAATTGTCATTTTCAACTGTTCCATAATGATTGTGAGCACCACATTTTTCTTTTTTTATGCAGGCGAGCCTATGGCCTCTGAGATGCAGGGAGCCTTGAAGAAGGATATGTCATGAACAAAAAGTTTAGACTCTTGCAATAAAAATATGACACTTTAAAATTTGTATGTGTACTCAAAAATTTTTCTCCTCTTAACCAGATGATTCAACTCATTCGTGTTAAGAGAGACTATCTGTAGGGAGTCTGTTTCCAGCATTGAGGATATGAGGGAAAGTCGGATGGCCAAATATTAGTCAAACCCATTGTAATACATTGTGCAGAGGGACCACCTGTGGAGTATGTGTTGTGAGGCAAGAATAGATGGAGTGAATGGAATGGACATTAGTTATCAGTCCGACCATAGCATTGTATAAAAAGGGAGGCAACTGGTGAAAAAAGAGAGGGAAAGGAAAAAATATGAAGAAAAACATAACAGAGCCCATCAACTCTTCAACCCAAACCAACCCACCGCACCCAACCTGAAATAAGTACAGCATGGAACCTAAAGGGGGAGGCCGTGCATCTCCTGGGCACCACAAAGCAAACATACAAATAAGCAAATGAGCCCAAATGCAGAAGAGCAATTATTTGTGTGTAGCACAAAATTGGCTCAACTGGTACGATATGATTGAATGAGCAGTTCTGACATTTGGTGCATATGAAGGGACTTAGAAGTTCTGCACGAAGGGCAGTTTTTTCTGACCTTATGAATGTGAGGTGGGATACCTAACAGAAATCTTGAGCTAGAGCAAATCAATGTCTCTGTAATGTAAACATACCTAAAATACTTAAGAATCTGTAGGAGAGGAGAACTAATACAGCCTTGTTGGAGAAGAAGGTAACAAAATTCAAACCTATATCATTATTATCAAATGTAAAAGACAATCAAGGGGTACAAGTAACAAATATCAAGAGGACAAGGCATGTGGTAGAACCTTAAGGTAAGCATACATTATGATACTTGTGAATTGAAGGGGATATTTCCATCTCAGCCTCTTGGATTATTTCAGGAAGGAAGACAGGTCCCTGTAATCATGGAATAGATGAGGTGAACATTTGTAAGTGAGGTGGAACCTAGAAGGACTTGAAAAGTAAAAGGGAATTTCCATGGTCCATAGTCTGAGCGAGAGGAAGCCTTTCCTCCCTTGAACGGTAGTGTTGGAGTAGTCTTCGGAGATGGTGATTCAGTGTCCTTTACAGGTGATGAATATGTTGTTATGTAGGAATTCCAGGATTAGTTTCACATGTTGCTAGTGCAAGGGTTTGCAGATGATTGGTCTTTGCATGCCACCAGTGGCAGAACGGTTGCTTTGATGTGCGGGGAGGCGATGAACTCTCTCAAGTTTGAAACGTTTGTCAAAGGAGATATTCATGTTGTGAGGGAGCCACTCTTCTAGAAAGGCAGTGCATGAGCCATATTTTCCTTCACTGCCTTCAGGAAAGCCAACTAATCTAATGTTACTCCTCCTGTTTCTGTCTTCAGGTTCAGCGATACCACGTTGCATGGATGCTGATAGTTTGTGAAAAGAGCTGAGGTCTATTTTGTGGAGAGAGACTTTCTTCAAGGTAGCTGATCTGTTGTTCTGCTACAGATAGTTTGTCAGTTTATTTGTTTTATTTCAGATCTCATTATAATCACATCTTGTTGCATAATCTATGCCGATTTTCGTCGTCTGAGCCAGTTGTAGTACATCTGACAGCTTATTGAGAATGATATCCATTGTTTCTTTCAATTCTGTATTGCCTTTGATGGGAGATTCTGGGGCAGGAGTTTCTTGTTCGGTCCAGTTTGTGCCTGGCTTGGAGTCTTTTTCTGCCATCTTGTCGCTATATGGTCCCCAAAGCAAGGAAGGGGCTGCTTAGAAGGAAGGAGCCTCAGCCGTTTAGTTCAGGAATGTAAGCAGGAATGAGGGACCACACTTATAGGGTTGTGAAGCAGATAGGTATTAGGAATTACTACAGTGACAAACTGGTGGAGGTTGTTTCTGTAGGCCCTTTCAGTTGTTCTGCGATGGTTGGAAAGGAACTCAGGGAGTCAAGGAACCACAATGCAAGGAAGTTCATTTAGTTTCAGGGGTTTAAAGCGTTCTGATGGAGCACTGAAACACTAACACTACCACTGTAATTGACAAGTATAATAGGAAGTGCCTCTTTCAATGCATCTCAAAATGTGATTCCTATGCGCTGGATTCGTTAAGAGGGAGGACCATTCGCTTCAAATGTCGGTGCAAGGTCCTATGAGCCAAGCAAAGGTGAGGAGGTAACTGCAAATAAAGGAACAAAGTCCAAATTCCAGAGGCTATGAGGGGCTGCCTGAGAGAGGCTCAGTGAGGACTAGGCTGAATAAGTTGGTTAGAGCTTCCAATCGCCCTGCGGTGGAGGAGGTGAACATAACTGTTTCACTCAAATGGGTAAATTGCAGTCTGTTGGATTAAGTATACACAGGTAGAAAGGTAAACATGAGACCTGCCTCAGGGAGCCAGGCAGAGTAAACCAGGTAAGGAAGTTGCTGCTAAGTTTGGTCCATCGGGGCTCCCAAGTACGCCAAATATGCCCCATCAGGTAAAAAATGTCATTCATGTCATTCCAGGATGTAGGGAGGGAGGAAATTTGTGCCACATCCTGCGTGTGTGCAGGAATTCTTTGCAATTTTTCTTGATCATTACTTACTGCCTCCCTGCATTCCAGGGCCTGAATAAGGCGTGGAACAGGCCTCAATCAGTCCTCTTTGGTGGCGAGTCTCCATGCTATAATTTACAGGCAAGGGGCAACCTGGAGTTGCTATTCCATGCCCCAAAGGCACCAGAGCTTTCCCCCTGTCCGGAGCACTGTCAGCACATTAGGCTCGCAGTAGGGCCGAGATTATGGCACCAAGGACTTGGAGCTCGTGCTCAGATGGCCATTTTCCTTCACGTCAGACCACATGCCCCCACAGCAAGGATATTTTTAGCAACTTCACCCATTGAAGATTTCAACCTTTGAATGTAGTCACTTTTTCCATCTCAGATTCTTCCAGTGGGGCAAAGCTGCAGGTTCTAGCCAGAGAGGGCTCCAATAGGGCCGATATCTTCAATGCAAGGTCCAGCTAAATCAGATTTGCTGCTGCGGAAAAGCTCCAAGTGGGAGGACCGTGATTATTTGTCCCAGCCACAATGTATATTTGTCGATTGGCTAGGCAGGTTGGTTTTGGTCCTCCAATGGTCTTTGAAGAAAAACTGTTTCCAAGTCTGAGGTTTCAGGAAAATTTAAGAGGAGTACACTTTCCCACCAGGCAAGGGCTCAGGACCATAGGTGCAGCAATCGGAGGCAAGACTTACTCCAGCAGAGACCAGCAGCAGAGGAAAAGTCAGACCCAGTTTAAACTGGTCAGGTGAGTAGTTGCAGAAAAGGCCACTTGTAACTTGTTGTGTCTCTGTAGCTTGTGTAGGCGGTCATTCTTCAGACCCTTGCAGTCCACGTCTTTGTCCTTGGTACGGAAGAGAGTGCAGGTCCAATCTTTTAGGCTCTTCTCAGGTTATAGACAAGAGGCCCAGTCATTTTCTGTTCTTTGACAGGTCATGAAATGTTCTGAGGAAGATACAGTAGGTAACACATTTATACCTGGCACTAGAATGTGGGTGGGGGCGACTCCTGGTCCCTTCCTAACCAACAGAACAAATGTTCCCAGGGCAGCCTGTAAGAAGCTGGATAGGTTGAACCACTGAACCTACTTAAATACATCTGTGCTTAACCCTGGGGTAGTTTGGCCCAAAGCAACCAGGCTTCACTGAGAGGCAATGTGTGAAGAATTTATGCAGTACTCAAGCAGTAATAAAGTAAAAACACAACACAAGAAAAATCGTAAATCAATTTAGAAAAATGAGCACTTTTTAAATAAATAAAAAGAGACCAACAAAGCAAAAAATCAATAATTAGAAATGAAGAAATTACATTTTTAATTCTGACTCAAAAATAGCACCTAAATGCAGAAAGTGACAACCATGGGTATCTAGTCACCCTGGCATGGGTCAAAGTCAAGAGTTAAGGCTGCCTGCAATGGTTCACCCATCAGATACAGGGACCAAGTTTGTCCTGGTGGAAAATGTAACTTCAGTATTTCTGAAGAAAAAACAGTTGTCGACAAGTGAATGGCAGGGCTTGATGACAGCAAGGGTTACAGAAGAGTCGGGCTCCGGTCCAGTCATTGCTAAAGGCAAGTAAGCCTTGAGCAAATGGAGGGTCATATTTACAAGCCCCTCTCGCCATATGAATGACGCTTTTTACGACCTTCGTGTGGTGATAGGGGCTTCTTCTCATTCACAAGGCAGTGTTAAGTCACTTAAAGTGGCTGAACTCCACCTTGTGAATAAGGCCCCCTTTCATGCAAAACTTAGCGTGAAAGGGAGGTGCAATGGGTGTTGCGGTGGGCGTTCCACCACAAGACCCATTGATTTTGATGCTGCCCATATTTACCAGGGTGGCGTAAATATGGGGCAGCTCCAAAATTAAGACCAGGGAAAACTTTGTTTTAACATGGCGAAACAAAGAGAAATGCTTTATTTCTCATAGTTTTTGCTGTTTCTATGTGTGCTGCATTGTGCAGCCCACATTCAAACAGCAAAATGCCATTGCTTGTTTCTGTGCAGGAAGGTCGCCCATCCTGCACATAAACACATCTATGTGTTAGAAGTTAGAAAACGCCATTACTGATTGTTTATGTGCAGGAAGGGACACCTTCCTGTATATAAACAATCTATCTCTGCAATGCAGGCACCTTGCACAATGGTGCAAGAATGCCTGCGCTGGCACTAAGCACCTACATTTACCACCAGCACTAAGGGAAAGTCCGGGATGCACTGAATTCTTGTGAATACAGTGCATCCCTGCATTTGGAAATTTTCTGAGCTTAACTTCTCGCTCTGACACTTTCCTAGTAAATATGCCCCAAAGTCCCTAGTCTGTGCCTAGGTAGGCCTTCACGTCAATGAGCTGATGCTCGGCATCAGTTCAGATGAATCCCTCTACATTCAGGATTAGAAACATTTCTGGAAGTCAAATTTCCTTCAGCAGGGCAAACCAGCAAGTTTGACATAGATGGTTGTGACTTTGACACAAATTCCTGTCTCCATCAGTTTGCCAGACAGCAATTTGGCAAAAAGTTTCTAACTGCCAGCTTTTGTAGTCTGGATCGTAGGAGTATACTCTAACTCCAGCTGAGGGTTCACAACCTGGGGGGCAACTCTTGAGGATTAGGACTTGGAGTGTTGTTCCTATATTCCCAATAGGCTCTGCGCATTGGAATAACATAAACGCTAGTTTAGACGTAGGACTTAGGTCGACTAGGTCTCTATTGAATATGTTAGACTTAATTATGAATGCCAGGTAGCTCAGAGGTCACTAGAAACTTTCTCAAATACACAAGAAGGGATTAGTTTCTGACAACCGCATAAACATGACAACTTTGCTCCCCCAAGAATAAGGAGTATACCTCCAGAGTCGCGGAAACAATAGATAACTATTTTACTCAGTCAATCGTGCATGCTTAGTTTCACCAGAAGTGCAGAGAAACAGAGAGACGGGCGTTTTCAATAAAAGAGGTTATTTATTGAACAGTCTTCTTTCTCATGCAAGAGAAGTGAATTGCTACAATCGCAATACTTGTCGTAAAGTAAAGTGCGTACAGTAAAAGGAGTATTACAAAGTAATACTGTAAAAGCATGGTATGGTTTCTAAGCCATACGGTGTTTAAAATGGGTACAATACATACAATGATAAAATAAGTACTAAACGTACTCAACTGGTGCTTCTAAGATACGCCTACCCCTGTGTACCTAACCTAAGCCTAGTACATGGGAAGGAGTAAGTGAGATATAGTTTGAGTTAAGGTAGTTTCTGCCAAGAATCTAAATCAAGAATTCTCTAAGGGTTTAATCAGCTCCGTACCTTGGTTATAGAATGAAGGAGGTCTTGTATCTCTCTCTCAGGACTCGAACTCCCAGCAACCCGCAAGGGTGACAGGGAAACACTGGAGCTGGATTTCTCGGCAGGAGAAAAGACAGCGTCTCTCTCAGTGCGTCAGTGGGTGGGTCGGCTTCCTTCGGCACTTGCTACAGCAGGGCGTCAAGCAAGTAGATAGTCGATCTGCTCCAAACCACCCTGTGTCTTGCTAGGGCAGATGCTGATATATTTATACCTGGAAGATGCAGAGTTTGACGTAAGGTTAGACATAAGATGTCACTAAGAACTCGCAGTTCTTTCAGGACTCCGGGAGTTCTAGGACAAATCAATACAGAAGCAGGGGGAATTCCCGAGCTGCTGGAGGCTTGGTTTGTTTAGGAACACGTTGTGCTTTCTAGGAGTCTATGGGAGTAGCCTTGCCGTATTTGGACTGCATTGGCTATGTCTTAATATGGGTATGATTCTTATGCCTATATAAGTATATGATTTGATATAACCACATAAGGGCATAAATCGGGAATATTTAACTAAAGTCCTAGATTCGTCTACAACAGACTCACACCAACAGAGGACAGCGGCAGGGTCTAGGACAGGGCCACTTGGTAATGGCCAGCTGGGCAGTTGCAGGGAGAGAGGCCTTTGGAAGTTTGGTGTGTTCCTATACCTCAAGCAAGAGGTCAGCCAACTGACCCTTGGAGTCGTTTATGGGGTCCTGGGTTCAAGGCAAGCAGGTCAAACCTCCCATTGGGTTCTTCAGAAAGCAGGGCAGTGTTTCTTCTGATCTTCACTGGTCCAGGAATATTCTGAGGAGGGGTCTGCTGGGTCCATTTTATTTTCAATGCCTATATGTGGTTGGAGGGGAAGCCTGTGTTCACTAATATTGTTCTGGTCAGTTCCTCTCATCCCACGTAGTCTGGTGCCAACTTGACTAGAGAGAGATACAAGTTAGACAGGGACAGGTATGAGCTTCAACTGCCAGAGACAAGGTAGGCATCATTTCAGTCACAGAAAGGGGCTGGGCACAGCTTCCTCCAAGCTAGTCTGAAAAAAGTGAGGTGTCTCCATCCCCACTCTCAGGGCCTTTTGCCCACTATCTGAGATCAATACACATATCCCTATAAGGAAGACATTTGACAGCTGGACACCGCCACAAAACCCTTTTGATTTTAGACAGGAAAATGACGATTTTCTGAAGTGTCTTTTCCAAAATAATAATATAAAATCCAACTTGACCATTAGGTTGGTTTTTAATATACTATTGAAATGAGCCCTTTAGCCATTTTTCTAGCTACAATGAATTCAGCACTTATTAAAGGTAATTGTGAAAACCAGTGTTAGCCTATGCCAGCATTGCCAGAGTGAAAAATGACTTGTTTAGGCTTTTCACTGTCAGGACATGTAAAACGTACATTTTATATGTCCTACTTTTTAAATACAATGCACTCTATCCTATGGACTTTTAAGGCCTGCCTTAAAAGTCCCCATTTTTGCCTTCTGTGCCACTCGTCTACCCCGCCGCTGTGTCCCCTGCGGCCCCACCCCCCCTGACTGACCACTGCCCATTTGCTCCTCCCGCCTCCCAGCTGCTCCTCCCCCCCCACCTCCCCATATATGCCGGACCCTGCGTGGCGGGCATGCCGCTGACACGCTGACGTTATGATATATGGGGTAACCCAATTAAAGTCCTAGGACCTGGGTATTGGTTATTATAGAAAAGGTTGTCCTAGACATCAAATTCCACACACAATGTTTGATATTAATTCAAAAAACTTTTTCAATTCTTTTTATCATGCAGCATAGATCCTGCAATGAAAAAATTTTTAAGAACAGAAACACAAATAGCCCAAAGAGAAACAAATAAACAGGTGTCCAATATACACACAAACAATCGATTCAAATGTTGTAAAAGTAGAGGAAAGAAAACTCTACAATTTATTCTCAGTAAAAATATATATATAAATTTCAAATTTTTCTAATACACAAATATACAATCATTGCAAAAATCAAATGGGGTTACCAAAAGAAAGATAGAGCATATAGGGTGGGAAAGTCAGTGCTCATGTGAAGGAGAAAGGAGACCAAGAGGTCGGGAAATGATAAATCACAGAATTGTTATTGAGTCATTGGTTTTGAAAAAAGAGAGCCTGCCCTCAATGGTTATTGCAAAGAAGTGTCAGTTTTTTGACTTTGCGGCGGTCAGTTTATTCAAAACTTTGTATCTTCAGTGGGAGTGGAGTGGGCAAGGGCAGTCGAGATGCAACAGTTGCCGACCCACAGACTCCCAGAGATAGGCCACGCAGTACTACTGAGCAGACACAGCGTGTATTGGGTTCAACGGACTAATCGATTGCCCTACGAAGCGAGGGCGAGGGCCACTAGCATGTTGGAGTGTTCTCCACGCAGCAGCCGCGGACAAACAGACCCCCAGAGATAGGCCACGCAGTGCTATTGAGCAGACACAGCGTGTATTTTGTTTGACGGACTGATCGCTCATCATCGGTCGCGCACAACAGCGAGGTACTCGAGAGCACGCACGGACGGCTTTCTAAAAACCGAATTGATTTATGCAAAGTGGCACACCACTAAAGGGTGTCCGTCTACACGGCTGGGGTTACATGCATACAATGTAACTTAGCTTTTTCCCTTTATCCTTTTTTTTCCCGTCCTGATGAAGACCCGTCCATGAGGACACAAATTGCCCTTCATATCCTTGGGTCGAAACGTCGACAATCTCCCTCTTGTTGAGCCTGCATCTCGACTGCCCTTGCCCACTCCACTCCCACTGAAGATACAAAGTTTTGAATAAACTGACCGCCGCAAAGTCAAAAAACGGACACTTCTTTGCAATAACCATTGAGGGCAGGCTCTCTTTTTTCAAAACCAATGACTCAATAACAATTCTGTGATTTATCATTTCCCGACCTCTTGGTCTCCTTTCTCCTTCACATGAGCACTGACTTTCCCACCCTATATGCTCTATCTTTCTTTTGGTAACCCCATTTGATTTTTGCAATGATTGTATATTTGTGTATTAGAAAAATTTGAAATTTATATATATATTTTTACTGAGAATAAATTGTAGAGTTTTCTTTCCTCTACTTTTACAACATTTGAATCGATTGTTTGTGTGTATATTGGACACCTGTTTATTTGTTTCTCTTTGGGCTATTTGTGTTTCTGTTCTTAAAAATTTTTTCATTGCAGGATCTATGCTGCATGATAAAAAGAATTGAAAAAGTTTTTTGAATTAATATCAAACATTGTGTGTGGAATTTGATGTCTAGGACCACCTTTTCTATAATAGCTGACACGCTGACGGCGCGCCTAAGGCAAGCCCGCCTGCACCTGTCCGCGCCTGGACCGCGCCCAGTGCCAGGAACGCTAGACCCCGCACACACCACAACACCCGCCTTCGCTACGACTCCAGCACACTCCAGGCACTCAACGCTGGAAGATCTTTCACCTGCTGCCTGGCCGCCTCGAAAAGCACCCAAGGACCCCTTTCCTGCCGAAACTGCAGCTTCACCAGCATCCGGCCCGCCAACCCACCCAACATGGAAACCAACGTCCTCAGATGTATCCTGCTCAACACCCGCTCTGCCCGCAAACATGCCGTCGAACTCTGGAATCTACTGAACACCAACCCCCCGGACGCCGCCTTCCTGACTGAGACCTGGTTGACCCCCTCCTCAGCACCTGACATCGCCATAGCCATCCCGGAAGGCTACAAGATCACCCACAAGGACCGCACCAACGGAATAGGAGGAGGAATTGCCATGGTCCACAGAAACACTCTCAAAATCTTGACACACGCCGATGAAACCCTTAGCACCACCGAACACCTGCACTTCCAGATCCACACCGACCCCCACACTACCCTCAGAGGCACCCTCATCTACAGACCCCCGGACCCCGATTGCAGTTCTGCGACCCCTTCACCGACCTCGTCAGCACACACACCCTCGCCTCCACGGACTACATCCTCCTCGGGGACCTGAACTTCCACCTTGAGAACAACAGCGACACCAACTCCTCCACCCTGATCGACAACCTCGGCAATCTCGGACTCAGACAACTCGTCACAGCACCCACACACTCTGCCGGTCAAACGCTTGACCCCACCTTCTCAGCGAGCACCCATGTCTTCTTCGACCGCACCACCGAACTCCACTGGACCGACCACCGCTGCATCCACTTCACCTTCTGGAAACCCACCACCGCACCCAGCAGATGCCTCGCCGCAGCTGGGGCAAGATCACCGAGGACCAGCTAACCGCCGGCCTCGCCCAGAACCCACCCGCAGACCCAACTGACCCAGACGCCGCAGCCCTCAGCCTCAGACAATGGATCAACGACTGCACCAACACCCGTGCCCTGCTCAAGAAACCCCTGAACACCCACACCATTAAGGGAGCCAACTGGTTCACCGAAGTCCTCCAGGCCTCCAAGCGAACCTGTCAAAAACTAGAAAAAAACTGGACCCGCGAAAGAACACCAGAAAGCTACACAGCCCACAGGAACGCCACCCGCCGACACCACCAACTCATCAGATCTGCCAAAAGGATTGCCTTCAGAGACCGCCTAGACAACAATATAGCACAACAGCAAAGAGCTCTTCAGCATCGTGAAGGAACTCTCCAACACCAATGACATCCAACCGTCACAAGACCTGTGCGACTCGCTGGCCAACTTTTTCCATCGCAAGATCACAGACATCCACAACACCTTCGATGCCGTCACCACCCCAACAACAGCCCAGACCCCCGCTCCCATGACCACCACCCGCACCAACCGTCTGCGCGCCTGGACCAACATCAACGACAAGAACACCATCAAGATCATGAACACCGTCCACTCCGGATCCCCGGAAGACCCCTGCCCACACCACATCTACAACAAAGCCAGCAGCACCATAGCACCCCACCTCCGGAAAACCATCAACATCTCCTTCGAGACAGCGACCTTCCCGGAGAGCTGGAAGCATGCGGAGATCAACGCCTTACTAAAGAAACCCAAGGTGGACCCCAAGGACCTCAAGAACTTCCGACCCATCTCCCTGCTCCCGTTCCCGGCGAAGGTCATCGAAAAGGCTGTCAACATACAACTGACCAGCTTCCTCGAAGAGAACAACATCCTGGACCCATCCCAGTCAGGGTTCCACAGCAACCACAGCACCGAAACTGCCCTCATCGCTGCCACCGACGACATCTGGAACATGCTCGACAACGGCTCTCATCCTCCTGGACTTGTCAGCCGCTTTCGACACAGTCTGCCACCGCACACTGAGAGCACTCCTCCACAATGCAGGAATCCGAGAGAAGGCCCTGGACTGGACCACCTCCTTCTTCTCCGGGAGAACCCAGAGCGTCCGCCTCCCCCTCTTCCGCTCCGAAGCCACCGAGATCATCTGCGGCGTACCCCAAGGCTCATCTTTCAGCCCAACGTTGTTCAACGTCTACATGGCACCACTCGCCCACGTCGCCCGACAGCACGACCTAAACATCACCAAGGACCCCCACACCACCAAAACCAATCTCCAGAAGGAATGAAGGCCATCGCCGACTGGATGAGGAACAGCCGACTGTAGCTGAACTTGGATAAGACGGAGGTCCTCATCCTCGGCTTCACCCCCTCTGCCTGGGATGACTCCTGGTGGCCGACGGCACTAGGAGCAACCCCTACACCCACCAACTTTGCACGAAACCTAGGAGTCATCCTCGACTCCACACTCTCCGTGACAGAGAAGGTCAACGCCGTCTCCTCCTTCTGCTTCAACAACCTCCGCATGCTTCGCAGGATCTTCAAGTGGATCCCCACCGAAACTAGAAGGACGGTCACCCAGGCCCTCGTCATCAGCAGACTGGACTACGGCAATGCACTCTATGCAGGAGCCCCAGCCAAACTCCTGAAACTACTCCAACGCATCCAGAACGCCTCAGCAGGCCTGATCCTCGACATCTCCAGCTGCAGCCACATCACACCCCACCTGAAAGACATGCACTGGCTCCCCATCAACAAGAGGCTTATCTTCAAGCTCCTCACCCACGCACACAAGGCACTCCACAACACCGGACCAGCGTACCTCAACAGACGACTCAGCCTCTACACCCCCACCGGCTAGCTCCGCTCCGCCGAACACACCCTCGCCACCATCCTCCACATCCGAAGAATGACCGCCGGTGGCAGATGTACATAAGGTAAGGCCCCTATTGCCACGGGAAGGTCACAAAAAGTGACGTTCCCGTGGTGATAGAAACTTGTACATATGCCCCAGAGACAGATAAACTGTGACAGGCTCATAGGGGCAGATTCATTGAGGCAGACAGAGGCAGATAGGCAGAGGCAATTAGAGTCAGTTAGCAGTTGAAATAAAAATATCCTTTAGCTAACAGAGCAAATGGAAGACTGGCACACCATAAAACATGCTTTCTAAATTACAGAGTTTTAAAATAGCACTTTTTTACCAAAGAAGCACAGGCCACAAAATCGCCCTAAAATTTCGTTAATTGAAAAGTGCTTAGGTAAAACATTTGAATACAAGATGTAAAAATACATTTCACAAAAATACTATGCTAGATAGTTTCAGAGTCGATAGGCAAGAACACATTGTGCTCAATTCTCTAAGATTGGTTTACCAGTAAGCATCACTTAGGGGGATATTCTCAAGAACGTGTGCAAAATTGCATTTTTTGTTTCTTTTTTTTATTTTACTTGTTTTTTAAGAGTTTAAATCATCTAGCATCGCAAAATCAGTACAGATACAGCAAAACCCCAGCTCAGTACAACCATGGAGAGTAACAGTACAATGCAATCTTAACATTGTCCACTTATTGTAGAAAATCGTATTGTAAAAAATATTCGTAAAATAAACCACACTGTCCTGTCTAGGAAGAATATAATAGCACCAAATATCTGCACCAATGCTCTTTACCATGCACATAGCTCGGACTAAAATTTCTCAACAAACAAATCATAAGAATTTAACTCCATAAACACCCCCGAAGGTCACATACATATAAGCACTCCGACTCTGCCATGTGTCACTTCAACTAATCACCTGTAATGTCAGGTTGATGACCTGTTTCCCAACGCAAGAGTGTCTAATTGTTGCACCTCTATTGCAGCCTCAACTTGGTCAATTTGTATTTCCCCCGATCCCTGCGTGACGGGGGCCTTTCCCAGAGGGACCTCCGATATCAAAACATACCACGCTCTGGCATCCTCTTCTAACTTTCTATCCCTCCTGACTCTCTTCATTCATATTAATTCTGCTGGTGCCCATTCCTTTAAATATTTGGCCAAACTTTCCACCTTGGGAGGCTGGGAGCTCATTCAGTAGATCGCTATCCTCCTTTTTGGCCAGCACAAGTCCTAATTGGATAAATCTACGAGTAAGTGTCTTCTCCTTGAGGTTGGGGAGAAGACCCAACAGCATCTCTTTAGTGGACAGAGGCAGCGTCCATCCCATGACTTGTCGTAAACTCGCAACTATTGAGTCCCAAAAACTTTGCAGCCTCGGGTATTCCCATAACATACGTAAGAACTGGGCGTCAGTACATTCACATCTGGGGCAACAGGCAGAAAGATCTGATTGCAAAATTAGCTTAACGCAACTTTGCATATCGCAATATATCACGGGAAGATAACGCTGTGTTAACGTTGTATTCTCAACTCGGCGGTACCATGCGATAGTCTCACAATAAAGCACCAAATGACCACGTTAAAAATAACTTGATGCTTAAAAAATGTGAAACACGAAAGCGAAAAAAGTTGAGATGCCCCAAATCACGATACAAAAATAAGCGATATCGAGCAACAGGCCTGCAAATCCCACGTGTCATGCAGGAAAATGCACTATAAAAGCAGAAAAAAAGGCAAAAATAAACTGCGTAGCACCATGGATGTACCCGGA
Organism: Lissotriton helveticus; assembly: GCF_964261635.1. Lineage (NCBI taxonomy): Eukaryota > Metazoa > Chordata > Amphibia > Caudata > Salamandridae > Lissotriton > Lissotriton helveticus. Next base: position 1,931,954,666 of record NC_136059.1, read on the forward strand.
ACAAGTGCAGAGGACAATGCAATCCCCACAAGCAACACAGATGAACAGCAAGTAACCTCGGGGTCAGGGAAGGCCAAGGAGACCACACAGACACACTTAGATAGTTTGTGGAACTGGCTACGGGCACGTGCGCCCGGCCCCTTTTTTTGCCAGGGTCACATGTCCAGTGAAACTTGTGCAGGATGGGTGTGGGGTGAGTGTAAGCCAGCCCTCAGGGAGTGGTTGGTGCTGGCACAACTACAACAGTGATCATACAATTAGAAGTTCAGAGTTCAAACAGCAAGGGTCCATGACTTGAGCCTCACAGAGTTAGTGGCCCCGGATGCACTGCGGCCGGCACAGGCACACTACCACAGGACGTTGACTTGCGGTGCACTTAGGTAGGGCCGCGCGAGCTGAGCAGGTCCTCATCAAAGTCAAAGGTGAATGTCGCAGAGTGTTTCGGGGGACAGTGGAAGGTGTTTTTCCAGGGCATGATGCACAGGGCAGAACCAAGCAGAAACAGGCAATGTGGAGGAGATGTATGCTACAGACTCATTTTTAACACCAGGTCAGTATCAGCTACATGATGATGAAGACAACCCCAAGGCCATATGCTCAGATGTCACCAAAGTTCAACAGGATAGTGGCCATGAAATTCCGGGGCCCAGAGTTAGTGGAACCAGAGCTGAAAGGGGATGCAGTCTGCGATGAGACCTGTACAATGATGTAACCTCTGCCATAAAAAATGAAGACACAGTTCCAAATGTGTGACCTACTTGATCGCAGTGTAGGCCGAGACAATGGACAGCAGGGGCCCACAGCCACATGTCGTTGGTTGGGATGTACAGAGTTAGTGGCAACAGAGCAGTTGTTGGTAGTGTTCCATCACCTCCATAATGATGATCCTTTTTTCCTCTGGACTGAACCGTGTCTTCCTCCTGCTCCTCTCCTTGCGTACAATAATATGAACTCGGCCCCTAAAAAAAGCAAGACTCAGTTCCAAATGTGTGACCTATTTGACTGCAGTGGAGGCTGAAGGCAGTAGTCATCAAGGGACCAAAGACAAGTATCGTTGGAATGCTATGCACAGAGTTGGTGGCACCACATCGAAGGGAGTTCAGTGATATCAAACGTGCCATTGACATAGGAACTTGGCCATCATGATATCAAGGCAGCGGTGGAGTATGTCAATGAGAAAGGAGTGCTGCGGGCTTGTGTTGCGGAGGCCAGCGATGGTCTGAGGAGGCTGCCAAGGTCGCAGGCCTCGGGCTTGGAGCTTTCACCAGCAAGTGGTGGGGCGTCTTTGACACACGCCGGTGTTGGCAGGTGAGCAGTGAGGCCTGGGTGCGCAGGGGTGGCCAAGACAGGTCTAGGGACCAGTAGCCTGGGGTGCAGCAGTTGCACAGGATCGCACAGGCACCACCGCTCATGGCATCGGCCTCTTGCCACCCTGGCAGACACGTTGGCCATTCCGGAAGAGAACCACGCCCAGAGCAACTTGCTTTTTTTTCACACCCCTGAGCTAGTCTGGTGTACGTTGGTCCAGCCCACCACGCTCCGCTCACGCTTACGGGGGGCATAACAAGCTACATTTCTGCGATCTACCCCACTGGCTGAGGTAACATGGTTGCGTCCACTGTCCACTACACTCCAGACACCAGGAGTGTATGTCGACATGGACATGTCTGTGGTCTGCATACTGCAGTCTGTCCAGCACATCCGCGCAACACTTGGCATTGTGTACATTCAAATTCATGGGTCACTTGCCTCCTTCGCACATGCCTGGTTCCCACCTCTCCCCACATTCTGCTATTGTGGGGAGAGGTGCTGAGGTGGCTGAGGTGCCATTTCCATTGATGGCTTGTGTAGCCCAGCTTACCACAGTAAGTCGTGCTGTCGTGTCTGGTAGGTGGGCATGTTGTTTGGCATGTTGCATGTGAGTTTGTAACATGTGCATTCCCAGAGATGTGAGTTGCATGATTGTGGGGTTGAGGTGTGTGGTGTGTTCAACGAGCAATGCATTCCCATAGGTGCCAGCCTCAAAGCGCTGGCTGATGATGGACTGTAGGAGGATGAGGCAATCATGCACACTGCCTAGGTAGTTGGCGACGACATTAGTGAAGAGTCCCAGGTGGTCCACTATTGCCTGCACATTCATGGAATGCATGTGCTTTCTGTTGCGGTAATTGTGTGCAGTGGACGCAGGGGGCACGAGGAGTACATGTGTGCAGTTGATTGCCACAACATGTGCAGGAGGCCAGCTATGGCGTAGAAGCCTTGCTTGGTCTCCAGCTGTTCCTGCTCAGTGTCGGGGAAGTGAAGGTGCCGGGGTACCAAGCTGATGATGGCATCCAAGACAGTTTTGAGGAACTTTGATAGGGCTGGCTGTGAGACTCCTAAAACTCTGGTGGTTGTTGGTTGGAAGGTGCCAGAGGCCAACAGGTACAGCACAGTAGCGGCGTCACTAGGGGGGTGCAGGGGGGTGCGGACCGCACCGGGTGACACCTTTAAATGGGGTGACACCAATCAGCGCACCTGCTTACAGGTAAATACTACAGTGCACACCACGCACGCACCACCTACTAGCATAGTGGTGATGGTGCGATGCGTGGCTGCGGCGTCGTCGTACCCAGTTTGTGGGTCCCAGGGCCGTCAATCTTATAGTGCACCAATGACGACCCTGGGACCAGCCCCCGTGCTGTTCTCCTCTGACGCACGCGCGCCACCACTGCGTGCTTAGACTGAGTCTGGGAGACTGTCTCGGCAGTGGAGTGCTGCTGGGCGATTAGCATAACCCCTAGGGGCCCAGCCACCACCACACTGGAGTGTAAAGTAAAGGTAAGTGTGGCGATGGTTGGTATAATTTCCAAGTTTCACAGGGCTCGGGCCAAAGACAAGACAACTTTTAAAGGAAAGGGGTTAATGTTTCAAAGAAGGCTTCCGAAAGTTGCCTCGAAGAGATCACGATGACGTAAACTCTAACCGCGGGCGGGCCAATACCCCCCTCCTCAGTCCTGGTATTGATTCATGCTGGCATTACTGGGAGGCTAGCACAGAGGAGGCTGCGTCCGCGTGCCCCCTACACAGCGAGGAAGCAGTGAGCACGAGTGCTCCAAAATACACATGTAAGTCACAATGACTCATATCACACGGTTTGTGAGTAGGGCGTACACAGGATTACAGAAGCAGGCATTTTCAATAGTGGTCAGAAAGGAAGTATGTAAAGAATAAGGAAATACATAGGTTATATATTTCTATCGATATATGAATGTGTACATATCTTTAGCCACCATTGTGCAAATATGGTTCAGCTGCACCTTCAACTTAAAGCCCATTTTTCGATTTGATAATACCATTTTGACTACGTTGATACATGTGAATAAAATGTCGAAATCTATTAGCAGAGTCAACTGAGGTCCAGGGTGCCAAATTCCGTTCAGTTTATTTCAGAGGGTAGAAAAGATTATAAGCCCGGAGGGTCCAAAAATGGTTCTTTAAATCCACTACCACAAAATAAACATAAGAGCATGTTGCTAATAAGCGTACAAGCTTACATAACATAACATCACAACAAGCGTTACCCACAGTCAGTTGGTGCCGGGCCTGGCTGCAGGCCAAGGCCTAAAAACAACCACTGCTCTGACCAAAGGCTGACCACCCATTCTGGGATGGACACAGAGTCTGGCCGCAGGCTAATGCCTGTGAAAACCCCTGCTGAGGGCTGGGCACAGGTTTTCCGGCTAACACACTTAGCACACAGAGAAAGATCATAGCAGTGGAAGTGGACCCCATCGAGGCTAGACTTCCCTTGATGCTATGTCTTTTTTTTTTTTTTTTTTAGTTTTGCGTTATCTGCATGGGTTACATTATAAGTTATTGCATGTATTTTGTGCGTTACTAAGCATTACTAGCAAATATCAGTGGTTTAATGCATTTTCACAACCATTAACAGTTTTTAACAATGCTTTATTAAATACACTTATGAATATATATTCCCTGAAAATTCAAAGAAACAATTAAAATCTTATGTGTTAAAAAGTTCAACCATCTGTACATATTCACATGGCAAATAAATGAGAGGATGCAGTATCTTTTGGTATTACTTTGAATTACAATCATAGTTTAGTTCCTTTGTTTATTACTTGGGTGTGTGGAACTTCTGCCCTACATGTGCCAGTTGTGTCTGGTAACTCTGTGGTACACCTCTGTCCTCCATGTGCAGGTCTTCTGGCCTTGTCCGCAGTTTAAAAGCTGAATTTATGTATATATCTCCACAGTGTGAAATTATGTCTGATTTTAAAAATAAAAAATATTTTTATTCTCCACAAAACAGTATTTTTGGCGATAAAAGTTACCCCTCTACTAGCTAAAAAAGACATTGTGCTCTCCTTTACCAATTATAACTAGATCTCCAGGCTAACTTCTGTCCCACAGTCCATTCCTCCCTCCCAATATACAATCTGTCATACTTCCCGTTCTCCATCACCGTATTATGGGTTTGTGGCGGATTTATTCCCACTTGTTCATGTTCTTGGGACTGAAGTAGTTATAATCATATTCAGTCTTTTAAATGTGCCAGTACTTTCAGGTACTGAGTACAGGCAGTTTTTCATTTTGAGATATATTGGTTTTGTCAATGCTGGTTCGGTTAAGGTGTCTGTATTACATTTAATATACAATTACATGTTGGTTAAAGACCACATTTTAGCTATAGAACATTATGTTCTTTTTAAGTTACCTGCCTGGTCCCCCTTCCCACACTCTCTGATCCTGCCCCATCGTACTCACAATCACAGTTCCCATACTTTTTTATGCACCTTTCAGATATGAGTGGTCTTGGGTGGCAGGATGTAGAAGCTACACAGGATGTAGAAATAACGCCCATTAGCAAAAATCCTTAGTGGGGGGACCAGAAATAAATTCTAGGTTGCAAGGAGGAGAAGGTGTATATTGCTTTCCGTTTTTTGCCACCTGTGTCCACTGGTGGACTCGGAGCGGGGGAGGTCCATGCGGTAAGTCGTGAGGGGGTGACACCATGAGTTACCCGCACCGGGTGACACCAACCCTAGTGACGCCACTGCAGCACAGCCAGCAGCATTGTCTGTGGAGGGATGTTGGTTGTCCGCTGTGTTGGTACCGTCAGCCTGTGGGCAATGATGGTCAGGATGCAGACGATGGTTGTCCTTTTGAGCCTGTAGTGGGCAATGACATCCTCTGGTGCGAAGTCTGTGAGGCTGGTGCGTTTTCTGAAGGTCCGCTGTCTACATCTGCGCTGCCTCTGTGGTAGTCTGGGGGTGGTTCCGGGGGGGCTGGCGGCGGTGGGTGTTGTGACCCTCTTGGGTGTTCAAGCTTCATGATCTTTAGCTCCATGGCATCTGTTGTTCTTCAGGTGTGGTTCTGGGCTGGCTCCCTTTTATGGTGCAGGTTGTCGTCAGACTTAGCACCGGGTTAGAGCACGTGTTAAATCCTTGCTGCTAACGCCCCTTATCGCAAGTTTTGGGATCTTATTGCCGATCTGGCTGATCATTGAGAATGTTACGAAGTGGTATTGTCGCGGCTTTTTACATGGGAACGCCTACTCTGCATCTCATTAGCATTAGTTGCCAGTGTCTTCTGTGGCGGTGTTTTTTGCGGCTGCTATCATAGGAAAACTGGTGATATCGGCTGTTAGCACCAGCTTGTGAATATGGCGATAAATGTATCGCCACTTTGGCTGCGATAAAGTGGCGCTAACACAGTGATAAATCCTTGAGATATGCCCCTCATTCTAATAGCACTTTAGGCTTACTCATGAATTGCAGGTGTATGCCAGGAATACCCATGACCCACGCTTGCTTTACTCAAGGAATTCAGGAGTGCTTCAATAAAAGTCGAAGCAAATTTTTTGTGCATCTGATCCAAAGTCAATAGACATGTGTACAGGCAAAATTTCTACAGGTAAATTACCTGATGGCTGCCCCCTTAAAACACTCCCAAGAAAGCCATTGACAAACAATGGCTCCCCCATTCTCTCATTCTGTATATTGCTCTGGAGGCTGAATCAGCTTCTGACAGCGAAATCAAACAATGGCTGAATAATACTGGCCCAAATACTGTTTTCTCTACATACTATTATTTTGTATTAAAACGTCTTTTTTGTGACATGAAGTGAGCGTCTACTATTTATGCCGCCAATTAAACAAATGTGGGATTCTGTTTCTTATAATCTAAACATTATACATACCTTTCACATATTGATATATTTCACGTATTGAACCTGCTGGTGACCTAAACTATATGTTGCAAAAAGTGCACTGTATTTACTAAACAATTACAGTAGTTCTACCTGATGTCACTCACAGTTTTGCTAACCGAACAAAAGTAAAAATGTCAGCGAAGTGCTGCGTAGGATACAACTGTACACCAAAATAATTGCAAAACAGTAATCAAGTGGTCAGAGTGATTTGCACAAATCACTGACCGGCTATCACAAAATGTACTTATCTTGTCAGAGTTGAATGAACAAATCAGCGTCAGATATTACAAGCAAATTCTCCCTCAAGGATTAAAAAGCACAGACGCAGCCATGCAAAAAATTGAAAGTGTGATAGGAGACTGCAACTGGTTACCAAATACAAGGGACTCAAAAGAACTTCTCTCGAGTACAACCGATAAAAAACGTAATTTTCTAGTAAAAACACTCCCAGAAGTAGGACTTCTCGCATCTGCCAATGGTAACCGAATTCACTGAAAGAAAAGATAATTTTGTCGTATTAGATCCTCCATATTATTTTCTATAACCAAGTACATATACAGCACTTGATAACAATTTGCAGTTACATTAGATAAAGTACCTGACACAAAACGCTGCTAGAGGCGCTGCTTCTGCAGATTATTCACCAGTGGAAGCGAAATTCGAGAAAGTCCATGATTACTGATTTTAGCTGTAAATAATGATTAGGGGTCGTAAGACAATTTTTCCAATAACGTTTAACCGGAGGAGGTAGTGTAAACACCATGTTAGATTTTGAAATCGTCTGGTGAAAGTGTGCTCTATAAATAATGTTAACATAACATGTTAGATCTTGGTGTGGTTGTCCCATGACATTTTGTCTTTAACCCTCCTGTTTTTCTGGATTGAGGACTATGTACACTTTACCACTGCTAACCGGAGCTAAGGTGCTTGTGCTCTCTCCCTTTAAAACATGGTAGAATTGACTGATACCCAAATTGCATTGTTGATTCACTTGTATGTCCCTAGTAAAGTGACACTACATGTGCTGGGCCTGTGAATTAATTGCTACCAGTGGGTCTGCAGCACTGATAGTGCCACCCACTTAAGTAGCCATTTAAACATGTTTCAGGTCTGCCTTTTGCTAGACCCAACCCTTCCTTTCTTGATACACATAAGTCTCCCCTAGGGAAGGCCCTGGAAAGCACAGGCGGTAGGAGCCAAGTGGGTAGTTGCAGCCTATATAAAACGTAGGACATACACATTTAAGTTTTACATGTCCTGGAAGTGAAAAACTCTTAAGTTAATTTTTCACTACTGCAAGGCCTAATAATTTCCAAATGGGAGCAAATAGCCAGTTCATGTTTGCTGCAATGAAAAATCCTCTCTTGTGGTGAATTCGGATTTTAAATAAAACATTTGAAAACACCACTTTTAGAAAGTTGGCATTTTCCTGTCTTAAACATTTAATGCCTGCAGCCTGTCTCTTGGTCACATGACAGGGTGTAGTTGGCAGTTGGGCTTTGTGTATTCCTCCTAGACAGTGAATGCACAATAGAGAGATTATGTGTGCTTGGAAGAGCCATCACTGGCAGGATAGGAGGGTGGAGCTGGGCACAGCCCTACTTATACTTTAATAGGATGTGTCCTGCCTCCACACTAAGGGCTGCATACCCTCTGTAGTTAGTCTGGATCCAGACATGGAAAGCAGGATGCCTGAGGACCTCGAGGGAAATCTCTAGAACCATCTCCCACTTCAACAGAAGGACCAGGTATAAATATTGGACTCCAAACACCAACTCTTCAGTACAGTTCAGGACCTGTGAATACTCTGCCAGGAAGAAGGACAGCTGTTCTGCTGAAAGTATTGCCACTCTGTGGGACTGCATCCCTGAAGGCCTGTTGCCTTATTGTGTTGAACGGCCGTCTGCTGCCCTCTTAGTGGGTGAGTAGGACTAGACCTGCATCTGGTGAACTCAGGACTCAAGAGAGAGTCCAAGGGGTAGTTACCTGGCCTCCTAACTAAAACCTCAGAGACAGAAGGCCCCAACAAACATAAACGCAGCACATGGACTCTGCCATTGTGAGCCCTACCCTGCCAAGTGATGCCACCCCTTGGAAGTGGGCCTGAAGGTGCTCTGGTACGCCATCTGTTGATCCAGCAGAACCAAAGCATCACCTCTGCTGTGCGGCACAAGCCTGAGAAGAACCAAAACATCACCTCTGCTACGAGTCTTTTCCCAGCTCATGGACTCTGCATCAACATCATATCGGAACTGCTGACAGCAGCTTCAACAACGCAGGTTCTGGCACCGCAGTCTCACAGCTCTTTAGAACTAACGCATCGCCTTGAGTGCCCGATCCATCCTTGATGTTGGATTTTGCATTGCAAGCCTTCGTCCATGGGATCCTCGACAACAACACAGGACCTCACATTGTAGCTCTGCAGATCCTCAGAACAGACGCACTGCCCGGCTGCACACTACAGCCGGGCAGTCCATCCTTCATGTGATACTACGCAATGCTCTGAAAACCAGTATTATAGGTACTCTTGTTTTGCCAGCCTACCTGGGTCCCTGTAGCCAGCCCACACTCCATCGTGGTCGACCAAAACTTGTGACTTTGTTCAGGTACGGTGTGAACAGATATCCACCATTGGCGCTTTTTGCTTTTTGGTGCTATTGTAACTGCATGCTTTAAAATTGCATATTTACAATTCTACCAATTGGATTTTTGTTATTTTGGTCTTGTTTTATTTATTATAATTTCCTCTTTTTTTCTTAATTTGATGTGGGAATGTCTAATGGTATTGGGTTTCAATGTATTACTTTTTGAAGTGCTGCATACATTATTTACACATTGCCTGTCAGTTAAGCTTAACTGTTCTGTTCTAAGCTACTCAAGAGTTGAGCACAGGATAATTTGGTGTTCGCTTGTGTCTCACCCTGACAAGGCTTTTGGCTACTGCTTGAGTAGGGTTTCAAACCCTTCCAATAACAGACCTTTTCTCACACACCAGATGAAGAAAAAACCTAACAACTAATACATTTATAGGATTTATAAAAGCATACCTTTAATTCTGTTAGCGTGCGTTAGTGTTTAATGTTGTGTTTTTTTGTTTTAATACTTCGATGTTCACTAATTCATGGTGGACAAGTCAACATTCTAAAATATAACTTTTTATATAAAAACATTCATTTTAATTTACATGCTTGTCATTTGTTTTCAAGTCTCTTTTATGTTCACAACAGAATCCACTAATCTCCACACCTGTTCCATGGCTGTCCCTTGCATTATTATAGCTCACTGGGTGCCCTTTTTACTTTTATCACGTTCCCCTCCACACCACTCTACTTTCTTCTCTATGCATTCCAGTCTGCTTGGGATTTTAGTTATATCGTCTCAAATATGGCAGCTCTGCTCTATAATTCTCTTTGACTTCTTCTGCCTAGTAAGCTAACAATCTTACTGAACACTACAATAAAACAACCATTGAGGTCCTTGAACAAATTGCCCCAGCCAAATTAAACTTGCAAAGAAACATCCCCACCAAATCCTGATTTAATGCTGTTCTCAACAATGAAAGATGCGCGCTTAGAATGACCGAATGCAGTTGGAGACAACATCCCTCCGCCCAAAACCGTGCCCTCCTCAGATCTGCTAGGAGTAATTACAAAAAACACATCCTTAATGAAAAGGCCTCCTTCTTCCGCGCTCAACTCGACCGAGCTAAGAATTGACCTAGGGAACTATTCAACATTATCAAAAATTAAACAGCTTCTGCAACCCCCAAATTGAACACCACCACCGAAAATATGAAGAAATTGCGAATTTCTTTTCTGAGAAAATTGCCAAGATTGATCTATCCTTTGCGTTAACTCCCCCTTTTCAGTGCTCCTCACCCCTCCATGTCCTTCCACCCAAGTCGCCTTCCTCACCTTCGCCCCCTCCAGAACCTGGTCTTCTTCCGCTCACGGTCCCCCAGCCGCCCGGGAACATTTCCTCCCCAGCCCAGAGCCCAAAAATAACGCATCTTGGCTTTACTTTAGCCCAGTTACCGAGCGAGAAGTCCATCTCCTGTAAAGGGTTTGATCACTAAGCTCAAACCCTCCTCTCATACCTTGGACCCGCTCCCCGCCAACCTCGTTCAAGATTTAAAGCATATCATCACTCCTTTTTAGACTACCATCATCAACTCCTCCCTGGCCACGGGTTGTGTCCCTGTTTCCCTCCAGCTTGGCCGAATCTCTCCCATCCTCAAAAATGCTACTGCTGACCCTAACGACCTTAACAATCTACGTCCTATCTGTAAGTTACCTCTTTTTTCCAAGGCCCTCGAAAAATGTGTCCCGCTCTAACTGGACAAACACATTGACTCATTCTGCCTTTTGGATGCTTTGCAGTCAGGCTTTCGAAAGGGCTGTAGCACTGAAACTGCAATGCTCAACATTGTTGATGATATCCATCACTCCCTTGACAAAGGGGAGGCCTCCCTTCTCATACTTCTTGACCTCTCTGCTGCCTTCGATACTGTCAACCACTCGGCCTCACTCAGCACCCTCAAAGTTCGGTTTGGCTTAAATGGTCCTGTTCTCGAATGGTTCACCTCCTTCTTCCAGTACAGAACTCAACAAATTAAAATCTGCTGTTGCCTCTCTAAATCTATGTCTGTCTCCCTGGGTGTTCCACAGGGGTCTATTATCTCTCCTTCTCTGTTTAACCTCTTCATGGAGCCCCTCACCCTAATTCTTAAGAAAGCAGGTATCAACTACCACCTCTATGCGGATGACACCCAACTGTACTATAAAATGAACTCCCATGCTGACATTCCTCACCTCAATGATACCCTGACTAAGATTCAACAATGGTTCCATCACCCTAAAAAAACTGAAATCATGCTCTTCGCCCCTAAAAACAACCGGCTCCCCATTCCACACTGGCTATCTGACCTCAATGCTCTTAACTGCTCTCTGGCCACCTCTAGCTCAGTCAAATCTCTGGGAATAAGCATTGACCAAAACATCAGCCTTCCTCCCCACATATAAAACGCAGCCAAAGGCGCTCTCTTTTCAATACTTCACCTCAAGAAAATCAAACCCTTCATTCCTGAAGATGGGATGTATGACGTTACAACGCAGGCTATTACAACGCCTGCCTTTACAACGCGGTTTTTACATCGCATACCATTACAACGCATAGCGCTTTTGGGTGTTGGATAGTGAATAGTTTAATTTACTATTCCAACTCCAGTGCCCGTGGACACTAGGGAAGGTTATTGGATAGTAAATTAACCTATTCCCTATCCTAGAGCGCCCCCCAGCGCAATGCGTTGTAATAGTTTGCATTGTAATGACCGCGTTGTAATGGTAGTGCATTGTAAAAGTTTCGTTGTAAGTGATGTTTACCCTGTTGATGACTTTAAATCTGTTGTTCAATCATTAGTACTCTCCAGATTAGACTATGGTAATGCTTTGCTCTTTGGTACACCTAAAGTCAACCTAGCCCAAATCAAGTCTGTCCTGAACCTCAGGGCCAGGCTTATTTCCGATTCTAAGAGGTGTGATCACATGTCCTCATCGTCAAAGATCTCCAATGGCTTCCCTTGGATGGCAGATCCATTTACAAGAACGCGTGCATTATGCATAAAGCCTTGCATCCTCAAACCCCACTATATCTCTCTCAAAAACTTCACACAGTGGGCTGCTCCAGAGAATTGAGGGGCACCAATGCCCTCATACTGGTTCCTCCCTTGGTAAACAATAAATCTACCCAGTCGCGCTCTTTCTCCTGTAATGCGCCTACCACCTGGAACTCACTCCCCAAAGATATACGTTGCAACTCCTCATACTTCCGCTTCAAAAAAGATCTCAAGCGACACCTTCTCTTCAAATACTGGGGTCCTTAATCCCGTCACCTCACAGGTGTTTCACAACCTGCCCATATGGTGCCATGTTTCTCACTGCATTATACCTGACATGCCTCCCCCACCTTCTCTCCCTCACATATACTGCTACCCTACTTCTACCAGTTCACATATATTCATATCATACTCCTACATGTTATCTTCTCTCCCTTCTCCCTCCCCGGCTCCACTGTACCCCATACCTTCTCCCCACTACCCCTGGCCAACCACTCTTGCACAGATATCCAAATCCTGGTTAGGGACTAAATGTTACTTCCTATTTCTTTGACTATGTATTTATTGTTCTTTACATTTTGCTCATATATTTTGCTTTTCATTTTTGTATCAATGTAATTTTGTATTGTGTTTTCACGTCCATCTCCTGTAAAGCGCTCTGATACCCTTGGGTCTAGCCATTGCTATGTGGTAAATAAATAATTAAATACCTGATCTATTTTTCGGAATAATTAATTAACAGATAGCTCAATAAATAAGAGTCAAGATTCGAGGTAGCTGGAGTTTGCAGGTTTTAATACAGAAAGGACAGGAACAGGACAACCTGCACGGGGAAGATCTGGGATGGCTAGCCAACAGGGGGGCCCGACAGCTGTCGGGCAGGAGCTGGAATGAGCGCGCTGGCTTTTAATAACAATACACAAGTATATATACTAAAACAATTGCATTACAGTACATACAGTAGGTGTGACAGTGGGTGGAGTTAGCAACAGTCGCGAAAGATAAGGATGAAAGTGGGTGTAACAGGAGGCGTATACATAGACATGTGATGTAAACGTAACAGAATATGTCATAAATGGGGCGGAAACATGGAGGGGGCTACCTAAGGAGCCGGGACCTCTAACCTAGTGGTGCGCGAAAGCTGACAATGACGTGTAACTAGGGAGAAGCTGGGGGCTATGACTTCTGAGCTAGAAGGAGAGACTGAAGTCTGGAGAGTCAGAGCGACATGTACCTAAACACTATCTAGTATCTAATGTTTAGAGAACATGTTGATAGAATCCAAAAGTTATCAGGGTAAAGGCTAACAGACTCTAAGACTGGTGCATGCATTATTCTACGTGTAGTGTGTGTTGAGGAATATTAAATGATCATTAATACAGTATTTCTCTTACATGGAGACGTAAAGGCTAGACGATGACTGAAACTATTGATGCGATTCAGTAGCTTAGGAATGCAGAGAAGGAGGGCTGGACTGATAACTGGAATCTTAATATACTCTTGGCAGACTGGCAGACAGAGCCAGGCCGAGCCGGGCACTGTGAGGCAGGAAGTAAGTGAAGGGTCAGGGATACAGGAGGGGGCTGTATCACTCCTCGGAGAGGGTTCAGGAGACAGGAGCTGAATCTGAGTCCGGGCCCTTTTGAGGCCTAGAAACGGGGACTTTACAATGAAATAACGTGCACACTGAGAAACGTGGCAACGTAGCTTTACATAGGCCTAATACTCGTAGCTTTCACGAGAACTGGAAACTGGCATACTGGAGATGGACACAACTGTAATTGCGTCTTTAATCGATCATGGGGAATACATATGCATATTAATCATGCACATACAACATAAGATGGGGAACACGTAGGGACACAGAACATGGCAAAATTTACTTTTCCACAGCTATATAAAACCTGTTAAATAAATTAATAAATAAATAAATAAGTAAATCAAGCAATTACTTTTACACATTTCTCTTTGGTGTGTCAAACTTCTACAAGTATTAGAACAGAATCAGCTTTAGAGTTCAGTAACATGCCCCAATAGGCTGCTTGCAGTGTATCTGGAATACGAATTGGAGAATCACAGAAATGTGTAAAACCAATATAATTATAATTACAGAGGGAAAGGCTGTAAGAAGAGTGATGAATAGTTGTCGTACAAACACTAAACCCTCTAAGTGATGGTGGAATGATAAGCTGGGAAATCCGATCAGGCACTCCCACTTGATTTTCTCCTGCTCACATGTTCAGTTCTTGCCTAGAGATGACATCACTTGTAAGGTGAGGAAGAAGGGATCAGCAACACCTGTGCGCCAGCAGGTACCCACTGAAAGCCATATGGCTTTAAGTGCCTGTCTTAGCCACAACTCATAGAAAATGGACAAGGCAATAAATATAGAGAGGAGTAGAAGGGAGTAACAGGAGACCTTGCCTAACCTATACTTTCTTACTCACTATCTCATTCAGCTACTCCTCATTAGAGTCACAACACTGTAGAGTGAGTCCACCTTCACAGTCAATTCCTTTGTCAAATAACCTTGTAAAAAGGCAACAGCCCCCTCAATAGGCAATTATACATGGATCACCTACCCAGAAGATATTTTGTTTTGTATATTTTCCAGGCAGGCGATACAGTACCAAGAAACAGGATTTATCGTTCATGTGTGGAACACAGATCGCAATGTAATTATGTCTCTCCTTTGGTCCCTGCGGGACCAGGGCTGAAGTTTGAGCATGGCTTAAGATTTGTGGAAGGATTTGAAGGAATAATAATGGCAATATTTTGAGATCTAGCAAAGCATTGTGAGGAGGGCGTGCCACGCCGCAGAATGGCGTAGAGGTCTGAAGATTAACGGATAAGAATGACTAGAGAGAGGTCTGCTCACACACCAGCTTAAAAAAGGAAACAGTCCCAGTGAGCTCCCACGGCACAAGGATAAGATACTCATGTATGAACAGAAACATCTACCTGAAATTACAGAGGTTTTGTTCATTCACCTTCTAAGTCAAATAGCAGGTTTAAATGAGGCAGAGTTCCACATATTAGGTTTTGTGGATATTTGCTATAAAAAAGTGGGCTTAGGATGCCTTTGGCCTTCTGGGTGAACAAATAGCAAGCAAGATTGGTTGATTTCAATTCCTTCCGGAGATTAGGCACCATATATATATATATATATATGGTTCGAAACGCGCATGGCGGCTATGCACTAAAAATAAATGAAGATTGCACACACTAAGTGGAGTTCGTGCCTTTTTACGGTTCCAAGAGAAGCAGGGAACTGATTGGAGAAAGGAGAATGGAGGATATATAAATATCCACAAAAGCAGAAAAACTCCACACTCCAGGAAAGTAATATGTCCAGTAAAGGTTTATTTACCAAGTGCAGTTATCACCATCACCCCCACCACCATAACCAGCGCGTTTCAACCAGACAGTTGAGTTGTAACGAAGGTCACTTCAGACGTTTCCTCTTGAAGACGCAAACTCCCAACTCCCTCAAGGATCAACCAACACAATCAGGAAAGAAACTCTGGCTATGTTAACTAGTCCCCAAGGGAAAGGGGAAGTGGAGAGAGAAACAAACAACAAAACAATTTGCTTCCTGCTGAAGTCTCTCTTAGAAGTGTTCCAGGCCGTTGTTTATTCTTGCGCAAACTGGACTCACGTAATCCTGTTGTACAATTAATAATTTTACAATTCTATTTCTTTTAACAATCCTTTTACTAAATGTTTTTAAACACCTTAAAATACTGACCATTAGAATTAACGGCCTTTGTTCACACGTTTCTGGGTCTTGAGTCAAATGTAGCTGATTAACTTTTCTGACTCCTTAAAATAAAATTTTGATTATTCAATAGAACACTTAAATAACTTGAAAGTTAGTAGGTTAATCTTAATAGATTAATTCAACTCTTAACCCATGCATTTATTCATACCTGAAGGTCCCAGTCTTCTTCTACTCAATTGGGGTTCTGTATTTTAAAAGAAAGCAGAAAGAGACAAACTGCAACCTACTCCTAAAAATACTTGCTCATCAATAAGTATGATTTTTACACCAAGTTAAATCATCTTACATTTCAAACCTTTGAACATTTAAAACTTTTATCCTCCTTAAGGATTAATCAAAAGACCTAGACAGACTAAACCGTTTGGCTTTACCAAGACTTGTTTGTTTTCTGTCAACAATCCTTTAACCAAAATTTAAATCTGTCTTGCGATTCAATTCAGTTTGATCGCTAATGAAACCCTGCGCAGTATCAGGAAGATATTTATATCAGTCTAAATGTTCATAAATCTTACTGTCCTTTTCTGGATGAACTCGGGTCGGGTGAGAAGGGAAGCTCCGATCAAAATGAAACGCCGCGTAAGGAATGCAGCCTCAGTCATCTGCGCACGTTTCACCTCGTGAAGTCCTCGAACACTTCTTCTTGTCAAACCGGAATTAATTACGGGAATAATATTTCAACAGGGTGACTGGTTTTCAATCGCGGGACTGCTTAAAAGTCTCGTACAATTTAGGAAGGGAAAAGAAAGGGTTTACTCGATTCCAATATCTCGGACGGCTCGGAAACTGAAGCGCTCCTCGTCACGTCAACAACAGACGAAGCGCAGAGCCGTTAACCAGGATTCCTTAAATAGCCTTCGCCCACGTGAAGCTGCGCTTGTCTCAATCTCTTCACAATCACGCGCTGAGACACTGTCACCAAGTCACCAAGCAGCAAACAAACAATCATTGGCTGAGGCAAATTTACTTTTACATTACACCAAGAACAGTAATGGCTCTAGTTTCTAATTAAAAACAAATCACAGAGAATTACAGTGTTGTTTACATTTTAACATTAATCATCTAGAAACTAGGCGAGCCAATGCACCTCAGGATTACGTGGGCAGACCAGTTGCGATGGGAACACCCCTAACAGTTCTCCCCCCCAAAGGTCGTCTGACAGGTCTGGGTTTGTCTGGATGTAAAGCATGAAAAGACCTAATGAGTCTAGGGGCATGAACATTCTTTTCAGGTTCCCAAGATTGTTCCGATGGATCATACCCTTTCCAATCAACCAAATAGAACAAAGTTCCTCTAACTCTTTTTGAATCTAGAATTGCTTTAACCTCATACTCAAGATGATCACCAATAATCACTGGAGGAGGTGGGTTATCAGGTCGAGTGGAGGGTTCAAAGGGTTTCAGAAGAGACACATGAAATACAGGGTGGATGGCATAATCATCTGGTAATTTTCTCTATTTCAAAGGGACCTAAAAATCTTAGTTTTAACTTTCTAGGACCTTCCAACTGAATATTTCTTGTGGATAACCAAACCAACTGACCCTTCAGGTAAAAAGGCGAAGGTTTACGATGAGAATCTGCAGTTCTCTTCATTGTTTCCTTACTTTTAATCCACTGTTTTCTAGCCTTATCCTGAATGTCTAACAGAGGTGTTAATCTATCAGAAACTGCAGGCATAGTTTGTTGCTCGTCTGGTAGAAGAATAGGAAGAGATCTAGGGTGTTGTCCAGTAAGAAAATAAAATGGAGAGCAACCTAAAGCTGAATGTGTAGTGTTATTATAAGAAAATTCTGCCCAAGGTAAGACTTCATCCCAATGACTTGATGAAGTTGCCAAAAGACAACGTAAACCTTGTTCTACATGTTGATTAACCTTTTCTGTTTGACCATCTGTCTGCGGATGGAAAGAAGAAGACAAAGCCAACTCGATACCAAGTTGTTTACTAAGCTGTGACCAAAACTTTGATACAAATTGAGGATCCCTAACAGAAATTATCTTAGTGGGTAGACCATGAAGCTTGACAATGGTAGATAGAAATACTGTACTAAATTCTGCTGCAGTTGGAATGTTTTGCAAAGGAATAAAATGTCCCATCTTAGATAACAAATCCACCACAACCAGAACTGTTGTATACCCATTAGATTTAGGAAGATCTGTAATAAAATCTAAACTGATTGTATGCCAAGGCTGCGGGGGTATTGCCATTGGATGAAGTAAACCCATTGGAGCTGAGTGTAAGGCCTTCTGACGAGAACAAACTGGACAAGCTTTAACAAACTGCTGGATAGCTGAAATAATATTGTTCCACCAAAAATGACGCTGACATAACTCCAAAGTCTTATTAATTCCTGGATGTGCAGCAATTGCCAAACCATGATTCCATTGCATCACCTTATTTTGTAAATCTCTTGTGGGAATGAACAATTTATGATTATGAAAGAAAAGACCCTCTCTAATTAAATTTCCTTCCTTAGATAACCACTCTTGAGTATTACAAATCTTTTTTTTTTTTTATTGAATCTAAGAAACCTTCTGAATGAATTTCAGCTGCTATTCTCTCCTTTGGTAGAATACTTGGTGGTTCTTTAATCAAATTGAAATTTCTTTCACAAACTAATCGCGAGAGAGTATCAGACAACAACTGCTTATTCCGTGGACGATATGTGATTAAAAACTCAAATTCACTAAAAAATTGTAACCACCTCATTTGTCTAGAAGTGAAAGCCTTCACTGTAGAATAAAATTGCAGGTTCTTGTGGTCTGAGTATACAGTGATAGTATGTTCTGCCCCAAGGAGATGATGTCTCCACTCCTGAAACACATCTTTAATAGCTAAAAGCTCTCGTTCAGCAATGGTATAATTCTGTTCTGCAATCAATAACTTCCTTGAATAAAAAGCTATCAGATGAAAATGACCATTTTCAGGATCTTTCTGAAGCAAAACACCCCCTATAGCAGTTTGCGAAGCATCTGCTTCCACATAAAAAGGTCTATCAGGATCTGGATGAACCAAAATAGGTGCGGTGGTAAAAGCCTTTTTCAACAAAGTAAAAGCTTGATTTGCCTCCTCATTCCAAGAATTTTTTTTCCCTTTCTTTAACAACTGAGTGATTGGTGTAACTATTTCAGAAAATTTAGAAATAAAACGTCGGTAAAAATTGGCAAACCCCAAAATCATTTGAGTGTCTTTAATGGAAGTTGGAATTGGCCAAGTTAAAATTGCTTCAACCCTCTTGGGATCCATGTGAATACCCTCAGGAGACAAACAATAACCCAGAAATTCCACCTTGGTGGCATGGAATACACATTTTTCTAATTTTGCAAATAAAGAATGATCCCTCAATCTCTGTAGAACTGACTGAACATGCTGCACATGCTCTTCGGTATTCTTAGAATAGATCAAAATGTCATCGATATATACTATACAACAAACATCCAACAAATCGTGTAACACCTCATTGATAAAATATTGAAAAGCTGCGGGAGCATTACAAAGACCAAACGGCATGACTGCATACTCAAAAAGACCAAACTTTGTGCGAAAAGCTGTCTTCCACTCATCGCCTTCTTTAACATGTATCAAATTATATGCTCCCCTAAGATCCAGTTTGGTGTAAATACTAGAACCTTTTATTTGATTGAGTAATACTGGAATTAAAGGCAAAGGGTACCTATTTTTGATGGTTGCTTTGTTGACTGCGCGATAATCTATGCATGCCCTCAAATCCCCCGTCTTCTTCGCAGCAAAGAAAAGTGGCGACGAGATGGGCGAGGTTGAATGACGGATGAAACCTAGATCTAAAAGTTCATCCAAATATTTCCTTTAAGTAATCATTCTCAGGTTCTGTCAAAGCATAAACTCTACTATAAGGTAAAACAGCTCCTGGAACTAAGTCAATCCGACAATCATAGACTCTATGAGGTGGGAGTTTGGTAGCTTCAACAGGGTCAAATACCTTTGAAAAATTCTGATACTCTTTTGGTAGACTACTAATTTCAGATTTGAGAGTTGCACAAAAAAGTGGCATAACTGGATCCTTAGTTTCTTGGTAACAATGTAATTTACAATAGGAGGATTCCAAGGTAACCGTTCACCTAATCCAATCAATCTTTGGATTATGTAACTCCAACCAAGGAATTCCTACAATAACTCCAAAGGTAGGTGTGTCAATCAAATCAAAGATTGTTTTCTCTGTGTGACCATTATCAGTTACTATGGTCAATGGCTCAGTATTAAACCGAATTAGACCTGAAGTCAAAACTGAACCATCAACGGCTCTCACCGGCTCTGGTTCTTTCCTAGGAATACATTTCAAACTTAATTTTCGAGCTAATTCCAAATCGAAAAAATTCCCTGTGGCTCCTGAATCTAAAAGTACTGGAATACTATGTCTTTGTAAAGTGGTTAAAATAAAGACCATCCGAATTGTAAAATGTTTTGGAATGAGTGAGGTTACATTAGTAACATACTGAGAGATCTTAGAAAAAGAATCACTCGAAGAAACAATCTCAACTTTCTTCGAGATTCCTAGTTTTCCGACTGTGTTTGAGAAGTGGTCTCAATCACTAAAGCCTTCTTTTTAATTGGTTTTACTGTACAATCTCTAGCGAAGTGCCCTGACTTACCGCAATACAAACACAGATTACCCTTTTGTCTACGTTCTTTTTCTTCTGGAGTCAAGGGTCCACTGATTCCACCTATTTGAGTTGTTTCAACCAAAGAATGCTTTTCATCTGACTCTTTCTTATCTACTCGATGTTGAGGATTTCTAAAATCACTCCTCGATTTCTCATTCCTCCGTTCTCCTAATCTATGATCCAACTTTACCACTAGATCCTGAAATTCCTTAAAATCATCAGGCAAATTGACGATATGTGCAAGAGAATCCGTCAGGTCGTCTTTGAGACCTCTATAAAACAAAGATATTCGTTTCTCCTCAGGCCAATGAGTCTCAGTTAAACGTCTATTAAAAGTGGTAATATAAGAAATAAGATCCTTAGTTCCTTGACGTAAACTCAGAAGCTCATTATCTGACGCTTGAATAAACGTGTGTTTAGCAAATATTTTGGACATGGCTAATTTGAAGTCTTGTAAATTGTGAAGCAATGGATCATTATTGTCAACCAATGGCATAGCCCAGTTTGCAGCCACCCCTCCAAGGTAAGAAATAATGAAAGCTATCTTGGCTGAATCAGAGTTAAAAATCTGATGTTTACACATAAAATGCAATTGACATTGACTAATGAAAGTAGTGTACCTACTACTATCTCCAGAAAATCTTTCAGGATTCACTAAAGGAACTGGTGTAGGTGTAACTACAGTGACTTGAACAGGTTGACTACTAGACTGATCTCTTAAGGTGGGTGACTGATGAGAGTTTGTTCCAAACTTAGTTGGGGTAAGGATTGGTTTTCTCTCCTCAGTTGGATCTCTCCAAACCGAAAACCCCGCCCTAGTTTCATCTAACTCTTGACGAAGCGATTGATTCTCCAATCGCATTTTCTCCATTTCCAGGTTCAACTTCTGCACTAACTGAGTCAACTGAGGAACATCCATGAGGGTGAATTTACGAATTCAAGAGGGAACAATTTTAGTTTTTTCAAGGCTTCGTCTTCTGTTGAGTTGTAACGAAGGTCACTTCAGACGTTTCCTCTTGAAGACACAAACTCCCAACTCCCTCAAGGATCAACCAACACAATCAGGAAAGAAACTCTGACTAAGTTAACTAGTCCCCAAGGGAAAGGGGAAGTGGAGAGAGAAACAAACAACAAAACAATTTGCTTCCTGCTGAAGTCTCTCTTAGAAGTGTTCCAGGCCGTTGTTTATTCTTGCGCAAACTGGACTCACGTAATCCTGTTGTACAATTAATAATTTTACAATTCTATTTCTTTTAACAATCCTTTTACTAAATGTTTTTAAACACCTTAAAATACTGACCATTAGAATTAACGGCCTTTGTTCACACTTTTCTGGGTCTTGAGTCAAATGTAGCTGATTAACTTTTCTGACTCCTTAAAATAAAATTTTGATTATTCAATAGAACACTTAAATAACTTGAAAGTTAGTAGGTTAATCTTAATAGATTAATTCAACTCTTATCCCATGCATTTATTCATACCTGAAGGTCCCAGTCTTCATCTACTCAATTGGGGTTCTGTATTTTAAAAGAAAGCAGAAAGAGACAAACTGCAACCTATTCCTAAAAATACTTGCTCATCAATAAGTATGATTTTTACACCAAGTTAAATCATCTTACATTTCAAACCTTTGAACATTTAAAACTTTTATCCTCCTTAAGGATTAATCAAAAGACCTAGACAGACTAAACCGTTTGGCTTTACCAAGACTTGTTTGTTTTCTGTCAACAATCCTTTAACCAAAATTTAAATCTGTCTTGCGATTCAATTCAGTTCGATTGTTAATGAAACCCTGCGCAGTATCAGGAAGATATTTATATCAGTCTAAATGTTCATAAATCTTACTGTCCTTTTCTGGATGAACTCGGGTCGGGTGAGAAGGGAAGCTCCAATCAAAATGAAACGCCGTGTAAGGAATGCAGCCTCAGTCGTCTGCGCACGTTTCACCTTGTGAAGTCCTCGAACACTTCTTCTTGTCAAACCGGAATTAATTACGGGAATAATATTTCAACAGGGTGACTGGTTTTCAATCGCAGGACTGCTTAAAAGTCTCGTACAATTTAGGAAGGGAAAAGAAAGGGTTTACTCGATTCCAATATCTCGGACGGCTCGGAAACTGAAGCGCTCCTCGTCACGTCAACAACGGACGAAGCGCAGAGCCGTTAACCAGGATTCCTTAAATAGCCTTCGCCCACGTGAAGCTGCGCGTGTCTCAATCTCTTCACAATCACGTGCTGAGACACTGTCACCAAGTCACCAAGCAGCAAACAAACAAGCATTGGCTGAGGCAAATTTACTTTTAGATTACACCAAGAACAGAAATGGCTCTAGTTTCTCATTAAAAACAAATCACAGAGAATTACAGTGTTGTTTACATTTTAACATTAATCATCTAGAAACTAGGCGAGCCAATGCACCTCAGGATTACTTGGGCAGACCAGTTGCGATGGGAACACCCCTAACAGGTCTTGCTCACTGCAAAGTGAGTCCCTTGCCTCTTTCTCCTATTTATAGTCACTCTCATTTACACCCATTAGGAGGCATTGTGGGAGTTGTAGTTGAATACATTACACAAAGTAAAAAAAATTCTAACAATTCAAAGAATTAATTTCCTTTGTTTTTGTCTCCTGTTCCCTCATGAATGATAATGTATTGTAATACCATATAATCTTGATTTCAATGTATTGTACAAGTTACGGTGTTATATTATTTTTAGTGATGTTCTTAAATCTTTTATACAGCTACCAATTATATGTTGTCACGTATCTATCAGGGTACCAGGCCCCCATTATGGATTACTATGCATTGCTTCCATCTGTATCTTGCCTCAGCTTAGTGCATGACATGGATATCTGATAAAATCACTCTTTTCTCTCCACAGTAACAAAGCCTTATTTCTTTGGGTTATTCTTGTGGTTCACACAATGTAGCCTGTGTTTAAATTGATAATCTTTACTACAAACATACATGGATCAATGCCCTTTCTACCCATCTTGCCCTTATCTCGAATTGTCTCAGCTCACACAAGAGGAAGAAAGTAAACAATTGAGAAAGGAGATGGAAAAGAAATTGGACAAACATGAAAGTGAAATAGAAGAGCGGAAACTGAGAAAATTCAAAAGAGATGAGTGAGATTATGAAACAGGGGAAATATTAACGTTTGCAAAAAGATTTGACAGATTAATCCCCGAATGCAACCTTGAGAGAATTAGAAAAGGATTTGAGTGAAGGTAAAGGAGTAACTCAAATAGGAGGTCATACAACTTTTTTAGAGGAAATAAAACTTATATACATCGATCAGAGAAAACACCAAGGGGTAGAGGAAGAGGGCGTGGTCCCGGACAAGGGAGGGTCCAGCAATCAGGCCCAAGAAGCAAAGAAAGATGTGAAGAGGCTCCAGAAAAAAGAAAGGGCTATCCATCAGAAGAAGTAGTCAGCTGGTCAACTGCAAGAAAATATTAAAATGTCAAAATTAATTTATCAAGACATACTCCAAATAAATATGAAATTAGTGCATTAAAGAAAGGCCTAACCTTCTGCCAGCAACAATACTATGACCATATACAAACAAGAATTGATCTATTTAAATATGTACTTAAGCTGATACTGTCCAACTTCTTCTCTGAATCAAATAATGTGAGACAATGAGGGACATCACACTCATGCCCCAGAATAAACATAAACATTGTGGAGATACCGGACCTGAAACCATTTTATGATTTAATGCATAACCTTATTGATGACGAGACAGCGGAAGCACAAATATTGGAAGAACTGAATATTGTTACTGACAATCACACAAGTGCAGAATTTAGAAACAAGTCTAAAGTATGTCCCTCCCTTAACCCAGGCAACAGGATTGATACCTTTCATGACCTCGTGATAGCAGAATTGGAGCTAATGGAAAAAGTACAAAACAGCAACAGAAGAGAATATCTAACACAAGACAAATGGATAGCATTGGATGGATTAATGAAAAATGAAGATCTAGAAATCAAGCCAGCATATAAGGGTGGAAATGTGGTCATACAGGACAACCAGGAATATATTATGGAAGCCATGTGACAGTTGAACGAGAGGGAGAACTACGAAAAATTAACAACTGTTATATTCCTGAAGTAGGCCCATGTAGCAAAGCAGCATATTCCTTACATTGTCCTAATAAAGAAAATTTCAGCAGTGAATTTTTGCACATATTTGCATGCAGGACAATATTGGATTTGTTTCTCTGAAACTACTTTGTTTACACATCCAGCTTTGCATAACAATATCACGATGCCTTGAACATCATGTACTAGGCCTCTCTACGCACTAGGTACAAATGTTGTCCTATCTTCATTCACGAGGTGACAGCGCTATCCACATATCCATAACACCACTAATCTAGCACACACATCACAAAGGCTTTAAAAAAAATTAATAATAGGCATCCCAATAGATTGGTAGAGAAGGCACTTCTGCTGACTCTGAAGTTCCCTGCATGCTGAGAAATTATCACACACTGGTCTGACAATCCATGAGGGGTGTCCAACTCGAGACCAAGATGGGGCCCTTCACTCTCTCCTATCAGGGAATAGGTTAGATTCTTGGTTCTACACCTACACATACTCTATGTACACTTAGAGTAGGATTCACAAAGTAGGAGTATGTTAGATTACCTTACTGCATATATGCCTGCATATATTCATTGCTTCAGCACCATGGTAGAACTATATGTGCTGTTTACCCTTTTGGTGCTTGTAATCTCCTTTATTTGCTTCTGTATCCTAATTAATGCAGCTCATGTATTTTTTACCAGACTACCGTTTGTCCAATAACTATATTGAAAATGTCAAACTGTGTATTCTGTATACTTCTCTGAGAGAAAGTAAGCACGAGTGACTGAGTGAAAGATTATTTCCACGATCCCTGAGCAATCAAGGTTGTCATGTTCAGTGGTTGCCAGAAACTGTTCGCTCCCTGGTAGGTTAGGGAGGGCTTACATTGGCACTGTGAGCTAGCTGGTCTATAGGCCAACATATCCTGTGGGGGTGTCCGGAATCAGCCATGAAACCAAACCCTTAGTTTATGTTGTCCAAATCCAAACAACAGATTAGTAGAAACTACATGACACAACCAACCCATAGACAAT
The DNA here is from genome assembly GCF_964261635.1 of Lissotriton helveticus. Taxonomy (NCBI): domain Eukaryota; kingdom Metazoa; phylum Chordata; class Amphibia; order Caudata; family Salamandridae; genus Lissotriton; species Lissotriton helveticus. The sequence goes on from NC_136059.1 coordinate 1,931,980,044, forward strand.
CTAACTATATAATTAGAAGCGAAAGTAAATAAATGGTATAAGAAAGGCCTATTGAATGAGGATGAGACAATGTTCCTGAAGAATGGCAGCCCACTGATATCAATCATTTACTTTGTGCCCAAAGTACATAAGACCCTAACAAGACCTCCTTGAAGGCCAATCATATCCAGTTGTGGATCCTTATAGAACGTAGCAACGTATGTAGATCACTTTTTGGCACCAATTGTGGTAACTTTAAGCTTGTGTATAAAGGAAACTGATGACTTTCTGAGGATATTGATGTATACAGGCTGGAAAGAAGGATTCCTACTAGTACTCATTGATGTGGTATCCCTTTACACATCCATAAGCCACAAACTGGGTTTAAATGCAACCAGTTACTTTTTTAAACAGAGGAATATTGAAGAATTAAAACACACAAAGATGCTAATAGATATGATCAAACTATGCCTGAGAAATAACATTTTCTTTTTCAATCATAAGTTATACTCCCAGGTCTGTGGGACAGCCATGGGAGTTTCCTTCTCTCCAAGCTATGCCAACCTAACAATGGGTTAGTGAGAAAAAACATAGTTTGGAGAGAGGAAAATGAGAGATACAAGGCATCATGACTGAGATTTATAGATGATTTATTTGTGATATGGAATGGAACAAAAGAAGAATTCCTCAAATAATTTGAAAAACAACAAAGTGGGCCTTTAATGTACTTGCAATATAAATACAGAGGAGATACAAATCTTGGATGTATCAGTATACATTGAGAATAACCAGATACAAACTACGGTATACAGAAAACTGACATCAACTAATAGTATTCCCCGCGGGTCGAGCTTCCATCTTCAGTCACTAAAGAAAAGCATCCCGTATGGGGAGTTCGTAAGAATGAGACGAAATTGCTCAAATGATGCTGTAATGGAGGAAATGCTTAAAGAAAGTGAAATGGGATTTCTACAAAGAGACTATTAATATAAAGACATTGAACAAGGAAAAGAACAGACAAGATCCTTAAAACATGTTAAAACTTTTTTTCAACAAAGAGAGCAAAAGCATAAGCAATGATGACACTACTATCAGAATGATACTTACTTACAGTAAGGAAAATCATAAAATTGTAAAAATCCTAAATAAATATTGGAGTTTTCTGAAAAAAGACCCTATCATTGGAAGAAAAATAAGTCCCAGACCCAATGTGACATATCGGAAGGAGCCCTCTCTGAGAGATAAACTAGTAACAAGTCACTTCACCATGAATACATCCAGTAACTGGTTACAAAACAACAAGTGGGCTTTAACCACTGTGAAAAATGTAAAGCATGTAAAATTGGGAAAAATATGAAGGAGCTCCAAGATTTCAAAGGAAAGGCACTTACCATCAATGAAAGAATCACTTATGAGTCAATGTATGTAGTATATATCTTTGAGTGTTTTGTGGACTAAGATACATAGGGAGTACAATCTGCCTCTTAAATACCAAATCTTAGAGCACATAAGAGCAGCTCAAAACTGAGACATGAACTATGCTATGGCTAAACATATGAGCACATATCCAAACAAGAACTGGCAGAATATGAAATATTTTGGAATAGCTACTGTTCCAAGGAATGAGAGAGGAGGGAACGGAGGTTTGAAACTAAGGCGCTTGGAGTCAAGATTAATCATTAGGTTCAAAACAAAGATTCCCCAAGGTTTGAATGGGGACAAAGAATAACACATTCATCTATAAACTGAGGAACTGCTAAACAGGTTTAAGGATTTAAAAGATGGTAGTAGTTGAGAAACTGTAGATTAAAAAATTTCATGGAAGAATGAACCATGTGATTCGAGATTGCCAATTAATATGAACAGGAGCTAACTGTGAAGATTCTGTACATAAAGGGGTTAACTACAGTAAATGATACAAAATAGTGTATTAGATCTAGAGAAGGGCAGTAGAAGGGATTTGCAGTAACAAGGGAAGGGAATATATATATGGGCCAAGTAAGGGAATCTTAGGGTCCGAATACTGTCCATCTTACCCGTAGGCTACATGGTACTATGCCATTATTGAAACTCCACAATAAGAGTTGTAGGAGACAATGGGAGCCACCAGGATAATGAGACAAATAGAGATAAGGGCAGGATGGGTATAAGGGGCACTGAGCCATTTCAAATATGTAGTGAAGATTGTCCCTTTTAAACATAGGTCACATTGTGTGAATCACAAGAATAAGCCAGAGAATTAAGGTACTTGTTACTGTGGAGAGAAAAGGTTGATTTCATTAGATATCCATGTTGTGCACTAAGCTGAGGCAAGCTGCAAATGAAAACAAGGCATAGTAATCCATAATGGGGACCTGGTACCCAGATAGATAAATGACAACATATAATTGGTAGCCCTTTATAAAAGTTTTAGGAATATCACCGAAAATAATATAATTGGAATAATAGTTTGAAACAGTGCAGAGACAGAACATGAAGTGCAAAATATCGAGTTGCACAAATATTGAATCATCAATATCATGGGTCAGAAATATCGAAAACAAGAATATCGTGGTCAATCATATCGACTTTAATATCGATTTTAAAAATACTGAAGTGTTTAATATATATTCCAAAAATATAGTTGTAAAAATATTGTTTTTTATTATTTTCATGTATTTTAGTATATATTTTCTATGTTTGGGATGTACTGTTTTTGTATAAGAATTGTTTGTATTTTTAATATATGAGTTCCATTTTTTGTAGTTATTATTTGTTAATATTATTTGAATTTTACGCTTTTAGTTCCATTGTGGGTTGTGGATTTATAGGGAAATAGGGTGGGAAGGAATTTAATTATATTACATTTATTAATTCATTTCATTTTTTCATTTTTGTTTAATTAGGATGTTATAGTGTTAAATGTGTAAAATAATTTATTATGAATTAATTGATAATTGGTCATTAATTCATTTTAATGAATTAATTGGTAATTAATTGTGGCAATTGCGTAATTAATTTTATGTGTGTCTTGTGGTGTTTATAGGTGTAAAGAGTGGAAAGTTATCTATTTTGAATTTATGAATTAATAATTGGTTGTTGATTACATTTTAATTATTTAATTGGTAATCAAATATGGTAATTGTGTAATTAATTTTAGGTGTGGGTTGTGGTGTTTATAAGAATAATGGGTGGGAATAATTTGTGTTTAATTAATAAATATATATGGCCTGATTCGGATGTTGTCCTGAAGGCATTCAAATCGGATTTGGCTTTCCCCGATCTGATTTGGAACCCTTGTTTCTGACAGAATCGTACACAGGTCGCAAACGACAAATTACAATGTGAAGATGGCGTACGCGTCAACTGAATTGTTTTCAGGACCTGAATCTGTCCGTACGACTTGTTTGTAGCCGAATCGTGCTGCGCAATCGAGCAGAATTCCGACCAAGCGAGTATGATAAACAATTCGGACAGCTGCTTCGCCTCAGTCACAGCAAGGCAAAAGGGATGTCAGAATCATACTTGGGGGGGCCGTAGCAGGCCCCTCTTCACCTTGGGCCCTCCGAATCTGTCACAGGGCGCCCATGGGTGCTCCCCGATCCAGGCAGGCACAGTGTGGCGGGCACCATGGAGAACCCACCAGAGGGTGTATGCTTTTCCCATCCACATCTTTTTGCTATGGGAGCCTGTGTACGCGCCTGTGCACATGCTCCCATAGAGTTCAATGGGAGTCTGAGGGAACCGAGTCCGTAAGCATACGGCTGCATCATACTCGTTCGTTTAGACTCCTGGAGCACGTTTCGCTCAGAAAGCCCTCCGGATCCATGTCGTATGGAGGGCTTTCCTAGCGAGATCAGAATTGGGCCCATAGTTGTTAATAAATGTTACATTTTTTTATTTTTATTTGGGGTAATTGTTCAATTTTGTGTGTGTTGTTTTTACTTTTAAAGGGGTGGGTATTAAATACATTTTAATTATTACATTTTTAGTTGTTAATATTAATAGTTTTGATTTTATAGTTTAATTTAGGTGTGTGTTGTGGAAATTATAGTGTTAAAGTGTGTGGTCAATTAATGTTTATTATTTTTTTATTAATAATATTTGTGATTGATTTTTAATTATGTTAATTATGTAAATACATTTAATTAAATCTGTTGAAGTGTTTTGTTATTAGAATGGTGTTATAGAGTAGGAAATAAAATAAATACATTTATGTTTTAATACCTTTTCTGATTGTAAATATTTTCTAGTTTAAAATAATTTTTTGGGTAAATGTATTTATTATTTTATGTATAGTATTTGTAGGCTTTTGTTATATGTAATTAATATGATAATATGTGTTATTTTAATATGTTTACCGTTTTATTTTTATTTTCTAAATATTGCTTATTACTTTTTATTATCTTTTAAAAAAAATAATATATATATTTTTTTGTGTTTGAGTGTGAATAGTATATATTTTTTCTCCGGTATCCAACACTTTCCCTACTGTTCCATTCACTGGATTGTAAATAGTAATTTTCACCCCTTCCCTATCCAGCACTCTCTCTACTGTTGCCTTCACTGGAGTTGGAATAGAATTTTTACCCCTCTGCTATCCTGCACCTTGCCTACTGTTGCACTCACCGGAGTGGAAATAGTAATTTTTATCTATCCGCTATCCTACACTTTCCCTACTGTTGCACTCACTGGAGTTGGAATAGTAATTTTTACCTCTCCGCTATCCAACGGTTTTCCTAATGTTGCTCTCTCTGGAGTGGGAATAGTAATTTTTACCCCTCTGCTATCCAACACTTTCCCTACTGTTGCAATCACTGGAGTGGGAATAGTAATTTTTACCTCTCCACTATCAAACGTCTTTCCTACTGTTGCACTCTTTGGATGTTGGAATATTAAATTTTACCCCTCCGCTATCCAACACTTTCTCTACTATTGCACTCACTGGAGTTGGAATAGTAATTTCTACTGCTCTGGTATCCAGCACTTTCTCTACTATTGCACTCACTGGAGAGGGTATAGTAGTTTTTAACTCTCTACTATCCAACACTTATCCTACTGTTGTACTCAGTGGAGCGAGAATAGTAATTTTGATCTCTCCACAATCCAACACTTTCCCTACTGTTGCTCTTACTGGAGTAGGAATAGTCATTTTTACCCCTCCGCCTTCCAACACTTTCCCTACTGTTGCACTCACTGGAATGGGAATAGTAATTTGTTGGCACAAAAGGGGGTGGTGATGGACGGAGCATCTGAACCAATCAAACACTCACACCCAGTTAAGAGATCTGGGTTTAATCCATCACCGTTCTTTAGCCCACTCTACCACCCCAGTTCAGACATGGCCATATGCAAATCAGTCTGACCCTGTGCCTCATGGGAACATTAATTTGTTCCCCACTGCAATCCAACACTTTACCTACTGTTGCTCCCACTGGAGTGGCAATAATAATTTTTACCCCTCCACTATCCAACACTTTCCCTACCGTTGCACTCTTTGGAGTGGGAAGAGTAACTTTTACCCCTCCGCTATCCAACACTTTCCCTACTGTTGCACTCACTGGAGTTTGAATAGTAATTGTAATTGTTTTGCTATCCAACACTTTTCCTACTGTTGCACTGATTGAATAGGGCAATTTAAATTTAAATATGTTTTCCTAATTTACTGTTTGCATTTATTCTAGAATGTTTTTTTAAATGTAAATTATTTATACAAATATATTTTATTTTATATAATTTAAAAGTTTTAAAATAAATTGCAGATAATAATGTAGTATTTATTTTAAAGTAAATTTATATGTATATGTATAAATTATTGTTTGTGTATTTCTTTTTCAATTAAGTTTATTTGTAATATTTTGAAAATATGTACATTAAATGTAATTTATTTTGTTAAAATGTATATTATTCGTTATTACTTATTATTTTATTTTATATATATTAAAATCAATATTTTTAGATCGATATTTTTGATTCAATAGTCTTCTACTTACCTTGTAAGTATAGGAGTCGATATTTTTTTAGTCTTTATATATTTTTTCGTTATTTTGAACATCAATATATTTAACATCGATATTCTATCAGTGAACCGTTTGAAACACCCCACTTTGTACCATACATTGAAATCTAGATTATATATGGTATTGCATTCCATTATGATTAATGAGGGGACAAGAGACAAAAAAAACTAATTCTTTGAATTGTATACATGTTGTAACTTTGTGTAATGTATTCAGCTACAACTCCCATAATGTCTCCTAATGGGTGTAAATGGAAAAGCCTATGAATAGCAGAATAACAGAAAGATACAAGGGACTCACTTTACTGTGAGCAAGACCTTTCTGGTTGAAACGCGTTGGTGGTGGTGATGGTGATAATTGTACTTGATAAATAAACCCTTTGCTAGAAACAAGAGAGGTGCAGAAAGAAGTAAGAGAGGTGCAGAAAGAGGGAACATGGGTGGAGAAAGGCAAGAGAAGTACAGAAAGAAGGAACAGAGGTGCAGAAAGAGGTAGGCGGGTGCAGAAACAGGGAAGAGGGGAGCAGAAAGAGGCACGAGGGGTGCAGAAAGAAGTCAGAGAGGTGCAGAAAAGCAAAAGCAAAAGAAGTGTAGAAAGAAGCAACACAGGTGCAGAAAGAGGGGAGAGGGGTAGAGAAAGGGGCAAGAGAAGTGCAGAAAGAAGCAACAGACATGCAGAAAGGGGGAATAGGGGTGGAGAAAGAGGGAAGCAGAAAGAAGCAAGAGAGGTACAGAAAGAAACAAAAGAAGTACAGAAAGAAGGACCAGAGGTGCAGAAAGAAGCAAGAGGTATGCAGAAAGAAGGCAGAGTGGTGCAGAAAGAGGAACATGGGGTGCATAAAGAAGACCGAGAGGTGCAGAAAGCAAGAGAAGAACAGCAAGAAGCAACAGAGCTGCAGAAAGAGGCAAGTGGGGTACAGAAAGAGGGAAGGGGATACAGAAAGAGGCACGGGGGTACAAACGGAAGCATGAGAGGTACAGAAAGAAACAAAAGAAGTGCAGAAAGAAGTAACAAAAGTGAAGAAAAAGGGAAGAAGGGTGCAGAAAGAGGCATGGGGGTGTAAAAAGAAGCAAGAGAGGTGTATAATGAAGCAAGAGAAGTGCAGAAAGAAGCAACAGGGGTGCAGAAAGGCCAAGAGGGATGCAAAAAGAGGCAAGAGAAGTGTGGAAAGAAGCTAAAGAGGTTCAGAAAGAGGCAAGAAAGTGCAAAAGGAAGAAAGAAAGGTACAGACACAGGCAGGAGAAGTACAGAAAAAGGGAACAGGGGGTGGAGAAAGATGCAAGAGAGGTACAGAAAGAGGGGAGACAGGTGCAGAAAGAGGCAAGGGGAGTGCAGAAAAAAGCAAGCGAGGTACAGAAAGAGGTAGGAGAAGTACAGAAAGAAGTAACAGAGGTGCAGAAAGAGGCAAGAGGGGTGCAGAAAGAAACAAGAGAAGTACAAAATGAGGGTGCAAAAAGAGGCATGAGAAGTGCAGAAAGAGGCATGAGAAGTGTAGAAAGAGGCAAGAGAGGTACAGAAAGAGGCAAGCAAGGTGTAGAAAGAGGGAATAAGGGTACAGAAAGAGGCATGAGGGGTGCAGAAAGAAGCAAGAGAGGTACAGAACGAAACAAAAGAAGTGCCGAAAGAAGGAACTGAGGTGCAGAAAGAGGCAGGGGGTACAAAAAGAGGGAAGAGAGATACAGAAAGAGGCAAGAGATATATACAAAGAGGCAAGAAGGGTACAAAAAGAAGCAAGATGGGTACATAAAGAAGCAAGAGAGGTGCAGAAAGAAGCAAGAGAGGTACAGCTTTAAGCAACAGAGGTGTAGAAAGAGGCAAGAGAAGTACAGAAAGAGGCAAGAGAGGTGTGCCAACAGGCAGGAGAGGCCACCCACACTTTGTTGTTAAATTAAGCTCCAGGGAGGTGGCAGTCCCCAGGGCATGGGGGGCCTGCATGGCCCCCACCCCAATTAATTAATGCCCTGTGGAGGTGGTGGTCCCTTGGGCTGCAGGGGGGTCATGTGGGCCCATGCATACTTAACAAAGCCCCAGGAAGGTGGGGCTTGGGAGACCCACAAGGCCCTCCATCCCTAATAAATTGAAGGCCCGGGAAGTGGCAGTCCCCAGGGCAGCGTGGGGGAAGTAGCCCACAAGCATTTTTTTAATAAGCGGTAGTGGCAGTCCCCGGAGCTGCGGGGAGGCCACGTGCCCCCTGCGCATAATTACCAAACCCCTCGGAAAGGTGGCATTTGCCGGGGCTGTGGGGGCCTATGGTACATATTAAAGCATTGCCCCATAGCCTGAACAATTTTCTGCTAGTCGAATCCCGCTGAAGTTTTTTTTTTAAATTTTTTTTTGGGCCCTACTATGCCTGGGGGCTCAGGGTGTTTCTACCCTGCCCCCTTTTCTTGTTTTATGACCTTTTTTCTTGTGACTTGGTTCTACCGAGTCAAAAGATGGCTGCCAACACTTTTTGGTTTAGAGTGTTGACAGTAAATCAGAATCAAGCTCGTGCTCTGGAGGGTTCGCTGATCCACTGCGGTCACCAGATATATATATAATTTTTAAATATGAATATTTTAGGAACTACTGAATGGATTTACACATAAAAAAAGTCACTTTCTGAACCAAGAGCTACCTTTTTTTCCACATTTGGTGTAATTCCGTTCATCAGTTTGGGCTGTAGCTTTGTCTAAAGTTTCCTATGAAAATGAAAATGGAGAAAACACGTTTTGGGACCCCCCCTTATTTCTCAGACCCCGCTTGATGAATCAACCCGAAACTTTCAAGACAGGAGCTGAGCAGAGCAGGACCTTAGTTTTGAAACTTTCATGAAGATATGTCAAACGGTGCCAAAGATATTGTCAAATCAAAAAACACTTTTCCTATCGAAACTAGCTGGCACATGCATCAACATTGCAGTTTGCGATTCCTTATTTGTGAAAAATAAGGGATCGCAAACTGCAATGCATCAAGGAATCGCTAAATAAATTGCGATTTCTTAAAATTCCTTAATTGCGATTCTCAATTTGAGAATCGCAAATAAGGAATCCCTTCCCATTCATTCCCATAGGAATAAATGGGAAGACATTCTCATTTTGCGATTCGTAATTAAGTAATCGCAAAATGAGAATGCAATTTCAAGGGTGCAGGGGGGTCCAAAGGACACTCTGTTGCAACCCTAAAATTTGCCATTATGTACATTTTTCACACACACATGCCCCAAGGGCATGTGTGTGTGTAAAATGGAACTTTGAAAAATGCACTTTGTGCATTTTTCAAAGTTTTCGCAAATTACCATGAAGGTCAACTTCATGGTAATTCGCACCCCTTATTTGCAAATTCGCAAATTTTAAAAGTTTGATGCATTGCATTTAAGGAATCTCAATTTGAGATTCCTTAAATGCAATCGCAATTTAGCGATTTCCTAAATTGCGAAAACATCAAAATGCATAATGCATCCCAAAAATGGAAATTGCATTTGCAAGCAGCCGAATTTTGCGATTCGCACCGTTTGTGAATGCAATTTACTTTGATGCATGTGCCCCCAGGTCTTAACTATAACTGCCTACTAGCGATGGCTTCGTTTGACCAATCTGCATGGAATTTTGGCAAAAAAGTGTCACATTGGATACTATTGATTGGAAAAGTTTGGGGGTGATCCGTGCATTTTGACAGATATTTTTGGGCGCAAAATAAGGTTGCGTTTGTAATGTTAATTCCCATAGGAACCTTTAGCCACCTCAAAAGCCCTTGCCGCTGAACGGACTTACACCAAAATTTGTCAGGGAGATAGATGTCAGTTCAAGGAAGGGTCTTTTGCTTATTTGGTGTAAATCTGTTCAGTAGTTTTTGAGAAATTTAAGCTGAAATTTATAGTGATATCTGTGGCAACTGCTACTTCGCGAAGGTTTTGTGATGAATCGTGAATGCATGCACCAACGGGGATGCTCTGATTGGCTGGACGCAACCTAAACAGAAAGTTGTGGCAACCATTTTATCTATCAGGAATGGTTCCCGAGGTTGAAAATCTGTTTGAAAGCTCACATAAGGGGTCAGGGTGGAGATACTCTGACCACATGGATGAAAAATGGAGATGTTAGTGACATAAGTTATGTGTCAAAAATTAATTTTTTTATTTAATTGTGTTTGATATTCGCAATGACGCTGTGATGCTGTGGTGACATCACAACTACTGATGTCGTTGTGAAGATTGGGGGAAATATAAAAAAGATCAGTGAATCATTAATGCGCATTGTTATTAAGATATAGAGATTCTGATAAATGTTTTTATAGAGTTATTTATATTGGGAGTTATCTACTCTGATTGTTAGAATTAATTATATAGTTATAATTTTTTTATGTGGAGGAGGCTATTAAAATCATGCTTTTGCTTGCTGTTTTCGCGATGCATCACAGGGATTGCAATTACCAATGTCATTGCAATATCAGGACTCACCGTAAAAATATAAAATAGGTTTTAGAGAACATGGTTCTAGAAATACACTAGAAAAACATGAGTTTGAATTATACGGTAATAAACCTCTATTGTGTTAAATACTGTAATGTATGTGCAAGAATGTGTTTTCACTTTATGGAAAAGGCGTGATTGTGGCAATTAATGACGTTGTCACGACGTCTTACATAATCGCGAAAACAGGAAATAAGTCTGAAAGATGTTTTTTAAAGAAACGTAGCACAAATGTAAGTTTAAGCATGCTTTGAACAAAGTATGTATAGAATGATATGCATATTGCAATGTTCAGAATGGATTTTTTTACATATTATTTTGAATGCGTTGATGGTCATTGAATGTCTGCCTTTGTTTTCTGTTCTCGCGATGTATTTGCAAGGATCACAACGACGTCACAAAGATCACCAAAAACTGAAAAAAAGGGATCTTTGTTCCTGTACTAGGGTGGCTCTGAATAGAGCCTTTGTGTTGGTTGTTTGTTTATGGCTGCTATTCATAAGACAGGATGCAGAGTTTCAGGGTACTTAAAAATACCCTGTTGCCTTCACCTGTAAAGTGCACTCCATCAATTCTATAAATTCCATGCATGTCAAAATGCTGATTGTTGTTATAGATACAGCCCATGAGATGGTCTCTGAGGAATGTACATACAGTTTTATTAACATATTTCCTGGATTTGTCAATCTGTGAACAGAATTGATTTGACCACTTCCATTTCTGTCTTTGGGATATATTAGAGTACAGCAAGACAGTGTGAGGGAAAAGCCACATCAGTTCTGCAAAGGTTTCATTTATTAGGATTTCCAGCCCTATCCCAGTCACTGCAACTAGGTCATTGTCACCCCAGTGCACAATCATGAGGTGAGGAGTTTGGGAATCCACAATGGATTTAACCAAAGACAACTGATGAAACCTCAACCCTCTCTGGGCAAACCAAGTAATCCGCACATTTGGCAAACCCAAGTCTCTGTCAATACCTCTCTTTTTTGCAGCCCTTTTAGCTCAATAGATACAGCTGTGGCCCACAATCCATAATTTAAGAATTTTGAAGTGAATGAGCAATAGCAGCCAGAAGAAGTCTGGAGCTGAATAAGGTAGTTTTCCAAATGAAAAGCAGGTAAAATGAAGGTGTTTTTTTAAAAGATATATTTCATTGGATGCTGTCAGCATGAAAGTGAATAAAATTAGGTAGTGTTTTTGATGCCTTAGCAAGAAGTCTTATTATTGACTACTGTTTAAGAAAATAAATGTAGTACAGCCATTGATATGCTTTTGAATCTGTGGAGTACAGCACATCTTCTGTATCTTATTTTGAAGTAGCATGTTCCTTCTAGAATGTGTTATGAACTTGTGAAGTGCTGCTTGCACTGAGTTGCTGGGTACACTGAGGTAAGAGTGTATTGGGGAAGGGTGTTAAAGAGACAGAACATTGTTTTAAAGTTGAGGAACGATGACACAATTTAAATAATGGCATGATTTAATTTCTAACTCAGGACTATGTCATAAACTGTTGTGTAGTATTTAATAAAAATGAAGGTAGATACAGGTTTGGACTCCTGATTATTTTCCCTATTTCTCAGCGATCTTCGCAAATACATTGCAAACACACATAGATAGGAATCTCTCCTTGAAAGAGAGGGAAAAGGTTAACAAATACTAACCTTTCACAAGAGGAGATAATGTAATCTAAAATGAAAGACATTATTTCATTTGCTGCCTTTCTCAAGATCACAGATTGCAAATTTTAAGCGGTTGTCATTTATTTGCTGCTTTGAATGAAAGTGGTGTGCCATTCTTGTGCTTAGTTTTTAGAAAACCTAACTGTCAAAACTATCCAAAAAGAGCTAAAAGAACAATATAGTTTACAAACTGAATCCACTGGTATGTACATAACTTTTTAATTCTTTATAAAAATTACATTAGAAATGAAGATGTATATGGGAGTATCACAATGTGGTTTTTAACTTACATGACCGCTTTGCATATGCTTAGATGGTGAGATAAGGTTCGGTGGTTGCACATAGCTATATATATGGTGGGGCTTTTTAGTTTACTTAATGATGCATTGAAGTATATATTATTGGAAAGATGGCTTGAAGGTGTAAATCTGTTAAGAAAACGCATATATGTTTACATGGTGATCTATGTTCAGTAAGGCTGATGAAAATGTCATGTATATGGTGAGGATGGTGTTTTTTCTTTAAACACCGTTTGTTTAAAGTTGAGAAGGATTAATAGTGTAGTATGCCTTGAGAGTTCTTGTTCTTGCTTAATTTGGTTTGTAAATTTTATTTGGAAAATACTGAATATATGTTTTAGAGGCAGATGAAGTATTTTGGAAATGATGCAGCTATACCATTCACAAAAGGTTTTGTGCTTTGCAAATTTTCTAAATGTTGTATTCCATTTTAGAAACATACTGATACATGTGAATGCTCAGTAACAAAGCAATGTATGCTGCTAGAGAGCTGTGTATGCAATTATATACCAAGCATGATATCTAGACCAGTCACACATAGCTCAGTAGAAAAGCACATACATTGTAAATTAGGTAGTTTGATAGCAGCAGAAGGAGATAACCAATGAGTCAAATATATAGTCACAACTGTTGTGTATCTAACAGTAATGCAGATACTTTCATGGTCAGCAGGGAGTAGTTAGGTACTCATGCAATCACCCAACTACTAGTTAGGCAGTCTTCAAATCAGTCATTCAGTATCCATGGAGTTATTCTATTACCTAGAAAGTGCACATGTAGTCTGGCAACCAGGCAGGCAGAAATGATGTAGTCATTTAACCATGGAGGCACTACTTATACATTCATCTTATCACCCAGACAGTAACCATTTACTTATGCAATGAACACGGCTGTAACTATACAGTCATTGTAACACTTGCACAGAAGCTATGCAGTCATCTAAGATACACTTACAACCCACGCAGTCGTTGAAATACTGAGGCACACACATGAACTCATGCAAGCACTCAGGGACTACCCATGCATTCATCTAATTACATAGAGAATACAATTGTAGTAAAGCTGTTATTCATCCAGTAGCTAGGTACTCATTTAATTACTGATGCAATCGCCCCAGCAGTACACTTACTGTCATCTAATCTCTCAAGGTTTAACAATGGAGTCATCGAATCACACTAGTCATGCACCCAGGTAATCAGCCAGACATTACTGATGCACTCGTTGAATTATCTATGTAGTTATCTTTTTTTTTTTTTTTTGGTATTCCTCATATACCATTGTTGGAAATCTTGATGGGAGACTGGCAACCTCTACGCAGTTGGTCATCCTGGTCCAGCCCTGATTCTATTGGCCAATAGCGAGGTGGTAAGCCTGATCCCTCAAGTAGCCACTACCTTCCCAACTCTACTCCATTTCACACCATAGTTGCCGCCCCGTGTTACTTTGGAGTCAAGGGAACCAGCAGGGCCCCAGATAAATCATTGGAAAACCAATCATCCGTCTTGTCATGCCACTAGAGCAGCCCAGGTTTTAACCAAACTTGTGGAATCACGTGCCATGTCAGATTTGCTTGTAAAAATAATGTGTCTTAAGCAATTTGAAAAAGTGGGAGGGGTTGGATCCTTCCAGGCTCTACAAATTTCGCGCCTTGCAAGGAGCATAACATAAAAAACAAGTCTAGTAAGAGGATCATTTACATTGTAGTCCAGACACAACCCAGATAGGATAGTTCTTGTGGTAACCTCCAGGGGTACTTGAAGGACATCTTCCAGAAAGCCTCGAATCTTAGCCCAGTAGTCTTTTATTTCTGGGCAATCAGCGAACATATGAACATCGTCTGCCTCGGGATGCCTACATCTCGGACAATGGTATTCTAAGTTGGAGAATTTAGCTAATTTTTTAGGGGTTATGTATACCCTAAACATAGTATACAGATGATTTCTTTTTAACATAGCAGGCTTAACTACTGCCTGCAAGATGGAAAAGGAATCAAACCACAAGTCCCCAACATTCCCACTATTCGGGTTTAAAGAATTACCCCAAAGTTTTTCTATCTCTGGTTCCGTCACTTTTTCAGCATCAAGCATGGCTAAGTACCAATATGAGATTTGATTTTTCCACCTCCCACTCCTGATTACTGAATCAAACTTCGGATTTGAATTGTTAAAGTCCCAAGCTCTAATTGACCACCATCCGACTAGCTGGTAATATTTAAATCTGCTAAGTGTACCCCAGTCAAATTAGAGAGAGCTTCCCAACTCAAGAGCTGGCCATCCACCTGTAGGTCCCCCCAACATTCTAACCCAGCCAACCTCAGGGGCCGGGATAACTGGTCGTCCAGACATGCTGGTGTCCCCGAAGAATCCCATATCGGGGCCTGCATTGCGTAATATGGAATATTGAGCCTTTTCCTAACATATGCCCAGTTTCTTAAGGCCGACCCCAGAATCTTGAGTCTCACTTTTAAAAAAAAATTTAGTGTCCCCAAATTTAAAAAGAAAAGAGACTTTTCCCTGTGGGGTATCCGGTAACAATGCTGAGAAAAGTAAACCCAAAAAACATTGATCAGTTTTACCAGCCAATAATCTGAAGTTTTTGAAGTGAAATGCATGGCAATAGACAAATAGGTCTGGAAAAGCCAACCCCCCTGTTCTCAAGCTTCTCCTGAGCCTTTTCCAGGCAATTCGTGGAGACTTTGAGTTCCAAATAAAGGATACTAATTTCCCTTGTAGTTTTTTAATAGCCAATATGTGAAAAGATAAAGGGATGGAATTAAATAGGAACGTTATCTTTGGGAGGATAATCATCTTGATTAGGTTGACTCTCCCAAAGATATTTAAAGGGAGAGACGACCATTGCTGGAGTAGGGTACAGACATCATTGGTGACTCTATCTAGGTTCATTTTTGGGATATCGTCAATCTTTTTAGCCAAATGTACACCCAGATATCTCATTCGTGTCTTTGATCCTAACGTCCCTGCCTCTTGATTCCAATCCATAATCTCGGTCTTATCTTTATTGATTGTGTACCCTGAGATCTCTCCGAAATTTTCTGCTAACTCTATTAATCTTGGCAGGGCTTCAGCTGGATTTGAAGTATACATCAATAAATCAGCCGCCTATAACGTAAATTTTAACTCTAGATTAAAAATCTTAAAGGGCTTAATTAATGGGTCAGACCTCAGCAGACACACAAAAGGCTCAATATATAAATTAAATAAAAGAGGCGACAGAGGGCAGCCCTGCCTGTATCCACGGGCGATAGGTATCCAATTCGTAAGAGACCCGTACACTAAAATTTTAACACACGGTGCACAATAAAGAGATTTTATAGCTGTTACAAAGGTGTTTGGGACACCAAAGCTGGCCAATGCTGTTCATCAATATGACCAATTTACTTGATCAAATGCCTTAGCGGCGTCAACCGCTACCAGGGTCAGAGGCAGTTTTTTTTCTATGGCAACATCTATTGCAGCAATAACTTGGAAAGTTAGCTCGTTGAGTTGTCTATCAGGAATAAAGCCCCTCTGATCACTATGGACAAAAGTTTTAACCACCCTGGCCAGTCTTGCTGCTAATACTCCCACAAAAATCTTATAGTCTGCATTTAATAAAGAAATTGGTCTGTAGGACTTGATCTTTACTAGATCTTTATTTGGCTTTGGTATTAATGTAACAGTAGCTTCTGACCACGAATTTGGAACCTGTTCTCCCCCTATAAGGATTCCATTGACCAGTAGTGTTAAATCAGAGATTATTTGATCTAGGACTGTCCTGTACAGCTCTACAGGAAGCCCATCAGGGCCAGCTGCTTTTCCTTTGGCCATTTTCAGGATTTGGGTTCTTACCTCGCCCTCCCTAATCTCAGAGCTGAGAAAAGACCTATCTTCTTCTGACAAACTAGGAAGCTGTATCTTACCTAGCCAGTTTTCAGCCCGCTGCATGCAATAGCTAGAGTTGGTTCTATATAAATTTTGCATATAGGTCTTAGCCTCTTCTCTAATAAGTCATCATCGTAGGGATAGACTGTTAATCTGATTTCTGGTCTTATCTGCACAAGCTTTCCATGCGAGTAAGCGACCACATTTCTCCCCATACGAAAAGTTTTGGAGCTTACTAGCATCCCATCTATTTTTTAAAACCTTATCTAGATTTGCTTGATACTCTGCCCGTAGAGTGTCAAGTTCTTTTTGTAGTCGGGATCTAATATCTGACTGATCTATTGATGCTCTCTGTAGCTCCTGTTCTTTTAATTTAAGCTTGAGGAGGCGTTCTTCTTCCTCTGACCTCATCCGCTTATTTCTCCTAATCATCAATGCACTCAGAGAGCCTCTGATAAAGGCCTTGAACGTTTCCCATATCATCTGTTTACTTGTAGAACCATTGTTAAGCCTAAAAACTCCTCCGTCTGTGTTACCAGATCCAGCCTAACCTCCTCCCGAAGTAAGAGGGTTCTATCCAGAGTCCACCTCCTCTGCTGTACCTTTTGTGTAAGATGAATTACAAGCTCTATAGTTGATTGATCAGACAAGATCGCCGGGATATAGGATATGGTGTCTACCGCTGAAAAGAGTTTTTTATCCAATAAAAAAAAGTCTATTCTGAAGTGATGCCCATATCTTTTACTGTAAAAGGAGTAATCCCTTTCCCCTTCATTTTTAGCTCTCCAGATATCAATAAGGTTAAAATCTTTCATTATATTCTTGAGCTCCATTTGGGATCTGTGAGGAGGTGTGAATCTAACCCTGGAGGTACGATCTATTTTTTCATCAAAGATCAAATTAAAGTCGCCCCCTAAAATTACTGGTCCTAGGGTCTCCGCTAAGCTAGCTTTAAGCCTTATGAGGGACCCCGGAGCTTCTTGATTGGGCCCGTAGTAAACTGCACATATAAAGGGGATCTGACCACTTATTAAAGATGCCACCAACCATCTCCCAGAATGATCTGTCTCAGACTTGACCAGCCTAATCCCGGCATTTGATCTAATCAATATTGCCACCCCTCTCGTACTACCACTTTGCTCTGAGCAGAGGATATCCTGAACCCACCCACATTTATTAAACGCAGACTTGCACTCTCGCGTCTCTAGATGTGTCTCCTCAAGCAGGCAAACATGAGCTCCCGAGTTATACAAATATTCTTTTACCCTATGCATCTTCTTCCTGTCCCTTAAACCGTTTACATTCCAACTGATGATTTTAATTTTACCTGTCATGTTGGCCATACAGACCTTTTTTTGGAAATTACACTGTCCAGGTCCCATCTAAAAAAAATTGTTTCTTCGTAAGTACATGAGGATTATTTTTTCCATTTTTTACCCCTGCCACCCAACTAACTACCCACCTCCCATGAGGAACCCCCCATACCTATTTTGGCAATCTTGTCGCCTGTTGGGAGCCCCTTGGTGTCTGGTCGGGATCTCCCCTTATATAAACGGAGAGTAGGTACCAAAAATGTGATCTCTAGTGCATTTTATTGTTTTTTATTTATCATTTATTTATTTATTTATTTATTATTTTTTTCACTTCCATGTGTATTCTCCCCTTTATTTTCTTTTATTAATTCAGAATTTCCCACCTCCTTATGTGTACACACATTTATCTCTTTTTTTTTTCTTTTTTCTTTTGACAGTTCACCCCTTATGCTCCTCATCTAATCGCCCCTTCCCCCTATTTTGATCTAAGTCTAGGGAAAAATGGTTACTCTCAATTATTTTGGGGTTATTTCAAGGTGTCAGAGTTTCGAGGTATCAAGGTATAAGAGTGACATGGTGTCAAGGTGCGGAGATAACAAACAGACAGGGCTCTACTAAGAGCTCTCTCTCATTAGGATTAGAAACGTGTCCACTTCTTGAGGTGATAGGAAGTTATGTATTTGTTTCTCCAGACTACTTTTAAAAAGGCTGGAAATTTCATCTGGACCTGTGCACCCATACTCCTCAAATCTGGCTTCCTGTTTCCTGGTTCCCATTGTCGTTGTGCTGTTGCTTTTCCCACATCAGAGCGAATCAAATATTTAGCTGAGTCTATTCGGAGTTTAGTATCCGACAAAGCTCTACCCAAAATTAGCTCCTTTATGGTATACGTATGGAAATGTACCCAAATCTTCCTGGGGGCTTTTCTCTCAGTGTGCAGTCTGAAGGGGTCTCTGTGGGCCCTTTGGATTTCTGACTCTAGGTCTATGTCAGGTCTATCTTTAAGGACACCCTCTCTGAGACGTTTGCATATAAATGTCTTAACATCCCCATTCTCTGCCCCCTCCGGGATTTTTAAAAATTTCAAGTTGTTTCTCCTGGACTGAATTTCTAGTCTCTCAATATCCATCTGGAGAGTCCTATTCTGAGTTCTAAGAATCTCCATGTCTCTATCATGCCGTTTTGAGGCCCCCGCCACCAAGGTGACTTCTTCTTCCAAGATGCCCGTCCGCTTACAGACATCATCCAGTTTAGCCTCTAAGTTAGAGCACTGCTCCTGAATACTCTTTTGGTTCGCCTCCGAAATGTCGTATTTAGACAGTAGATCTCAGATTATGCAAGAACGACTCCACCTGTGAGAGTCCTCTATTTAGTGCAACTAATGCTGTCTCGCAGCCTCTGCCATCCTGGGCTAATTGAGCTTCAGCAGGCGCCACAGGAGAGGATAAACCATGAGCTGCCTGTGGAGAGTTTTGACTGCATATATCCTTCTCACGCAGCATCTGCTCCTCTGGGTCTAGGTCAGATGCTAACACCGTGTATCTATTCTTCAAAGTCACAGGTTGAGACCCTGCACCTGCTGGTTGTTTATCTGGAGTAGTAATAGTGGAGATGGGAGTAGAGGGTAGTGTAGGAGGCTTCCCCCCCTTAGGCTTTGCCACTTGTTCCATAATTTTAAAGTATGTGTAGGTTTTGGTTTTGGCTGAGATGGACCGTTTTTTGACAGTCTCCGCTTCCTAGGCTCCCCTGCTCTTAGAGTTGTGTCCTTTTTTTCCTTCCTCCTCCCTTTTGGGGTAAGCAGCACTACCTCTAACCCTGGGGTGCTCAAATAATCAGACCCGGTCTTCTGTAGATCTAAATTGGACCTAAGTTAGTACCTATTTCTAGCAGGTGCTATAGGAACTGCAGGAAAAATAGTGGGTGCGGGCACCAGTGTCTCTTCTCTTTCTCTCCCTCGCCCTCTCTCAGAGTCGGTAGATAGAACTGCCCCTTCTACTCTGGGGTAAGCAGGTTTCAATTGAGTTGATACCGTTTTTGATGCAGCTTTTATAACTGAGTCCATCCCCCCGTGCTGTACCGATTTAGAGAGGCCGAGGACAGTGCTGGCAATATCAGCGCCTGGCGCCTTCCGGCAGTAATAATCTAGCTGCTTAGCCCTCACCAAACTCGCCTTATATATAGTACCTCCAACAACTCGCTGCCTGCCGCCCCGCTCTCCCTTAACTGACCGTGCAGCGTTGTGAACTTGGCTGAGAGGTGAACGGAGGCTGATTTTAGCCAGCATCAGCTTTGACCTCCGCCATATACTCGCCCGACATCCCCGCCGAAGCTCCTGTTCTCCGAAGCCGACACCGCTCACTGCTTCCACTGCTCCGTCCGCGGAAACCGGGACAAACGCAACTCCCATCAGAGGCACACTCCTTCCCGCTCTGGCTCTCTGGGGCTTCCAAGGCTCCGAAGCTGCCACAGGGTCCTAACGCCGAGCAGACGCCAGCCAGGCTCCACACCACGCTCACGTCCAATGAAACCTGATAACACCCGTAGAAAGGAGGTAATAAAAATAATAAATGAAATTAGCTCGAGCAAATAAGACTTAAAACGGTCTCATGTACCTGCTCACCGTTTGGTATCCGCTAATTCATCCTCATGAAAGGGGAAATCCAGCTTCAGACCGGAGCTCCCACAGCAGACGTCAGCCTGCCGCCACGTTCCTCCTCCAACCTACCCATGTAGTTATCTAAAAATTATCCAGGCACTACCTGTTTACTGAACTAAAAATACATGGAAAGCAGCCAAGAAGTCATGCAATCACTGAAACACAACTGATGCACTGATCCAATTTGCTAGGTGCTATGCATGTACTTAAACAATCATGTGTGCACTTTCCATGCATTCTATAAATCATCTATATATTATCTATGCACTCCTGCAATCATCCAGACACTTAATTTGCACTCATTTAATCATCCAACCAGTATCTATGCATGTGTTAAATTATTGAGCCATTAGTCATGCACGTATCTAATCTTTCAGGCACTACTCATGCACTCATCCAAACACCTAGATAGTAGTGATATACTCATGTAAGCATGCAGTCTGTAACTATGCAGATATGGAATGGCCCATGGAGCTCTAATATACTCAGGGAATCATCTAGGCAGTACATGTATTCTCAAAGAGTCACCTTGGTACTATGTATGCACCGATTCAATCCTCCAGGGAGTATTCATGTATTCAACCACAAATACATGTTTTTACAAGTTTTACTGAACAATATGTAGTCTTTTAGAACCATCTGGTGAATTGTATATGCAAGCTGTGACATACTATTGGATGTAGTTGAAAGAATTAGTGGGTAGTATGTTTTGATAGACATTAATGTGCAGATTGTTATATACACTGTTTCCAAGAATTTAAAACTGATACAACTAAGTAGAATATTACTGTGATAGTAAATAGAGCACTAACACAGTGGTGGAGCGGCGTCCCATAGCTATTATGTTGGGTTTGTATGCCGTTGCACTCTAGACAGTGTGTACAATGTTAAGTAACACAATACAACCAAGCAAATAACAAGTGACAGAATTATCAAAACAAAGAACTCTCAATGAGTAGATCTTGGAGTCTTTAATGTTGCGAACAGCCAGCCGACACGTGTTTCATCGCATTCGCGATTCCTCAGGGCTAATTGGCTGAAATCCAGTCAGAAGGTCGCTCAGCTGGTGATACTTCCAACCCAGCCGGGCCCTTGACCACAGATACTTCGATCTAGTATCCGATGTGGGAACAGTTTTCTTCATTTAGCGCCAATACATATCCGATTGACGATCTCAAGTTTTAAGGGTTTCTTTATAGATGGCCCACGGCGAGTAGGGTAATGCTCTCTTGGTGTAAGGTATACTTGATTGCCGTGGAAGCTATCAGTGTGTAACGCGCTTCAAGCTCTATCAAGCGAAGAAGCGGCGTGTAAAGCGTCTGGATCCGACGGCCGTGTTCCTGTTTGGACCAAACAGGAACACGGCCGTCGGATCCAGACGCTTTACACGCCGCTTCTTCGCTTGATAGAGCTTGAAGCGCGTTACACACTGATAGCTTCCACGGCAATCAAGTATACCTTACACCAAGAGAGCATTACCCTACTCGCCGTGGGCCATCTATAAAGAAACCCTTAAAACTTGAGATCGTCAATCGGATATGTATTGGCGCTAAATGAAGAAAACTGTTCCCACATCGGATACTAGATCGAAGTATCTGTGGTCAAGGGCCCGGCTGGGTTGGAAGTATCACCAGCTGAGCGACCTTCTGACTGGATTTCAGCCAATTAGCCCTGAGGAATCGCGAATGCGATGAAACACGTGTCGGCTGGCTGTTCGCAACATTAAAGACTCCAAGATCTACTCATTGAGAGTTCTTTGTTTTGATAATTCTGTCACTTTTGTTATTTGCTTGGTTGTATTGTGTTACTTAACATTGTACACACTGTCTAGAGTGCAACGGCAATCAATTCTGTTCGTGTAGGGGTAGTTTTCTTTCTACTCTATTGAGTGGTTCAAGGTCTTTCCACTCGCCGTCTTGCACCTTAATAGTCAGCAAGTTTAAACTGATGTGCGTCTATACGGGCTGTGCACCCGGTTCTCTTACTGATTAAAAGCCTCCCTCTCTTGTATGTTGGGTTTGTATTTATAGTGTTGAGGCAGCGTATATACTTGTACACTTGGGGCTAAATTTAGAAGAAAGTACTGCAGTGCGGAGCTGCGAGCCATTTGGCTGTGTCATGCTGCATTACTTTCAAAGCAGATGGATGCATCATATTTACAACAATATGATGGATTCCGGTGCTCTCCCCTATGCTGGTGCAGAACAGGCTGCCTTGCACCGAACGGAGGAGCCCTTGCACATTATGATGGATTCCGGTGCTCTCCCCTATGCTGGTGCAGAACTGGCTGCCTTGAACCAACGGAGGAGCCCTTGCACCACGGTGCAAGGGTGTCTGTGTAGTGTGGCTGTTTGAGTTTGTGCAGGAAGTGATACATTTCTGTACAAAAACAATCATGAGAGGTATGCGTGCTGTAGAATGCTGCATCCTTAGAAACTGGAAAAAAATGAGGAGAAAGAAAAGTATTTCTCTTCCTTGCATCTCCCTCTACATCCCCTGGGGTGTACCACCCATAGCAACACACATGGCATGCTTATTTCATGCAAAGTGCCCCTCCAGAAAGTGAATGGGGCTTGTAAATATGTCTTCTTGCCTTGGTGTTCATTTTAAAATTTACTACAAGAGGTGATGGTACCTAGAAATGTAGAAGAAGTTATTGAGGAAGAGGTACCAGGGACACATTGTCAGGCCCCTCTATATACATGGATTTGTAGTAGTGTTTGTAGTATTTGACAGCAATCCATTGATAAATTAAGGAAATTCCTACACATATTTCCAAGCAGAGAACTGCAGCTTGGTATATTTTCAAGGTGAAGTTTCAAAACACAAAATAAGTATTTTACAAGGTTTGGATCCTTGCAAGCTGAGAAAGCATGCACATTTACAGTGACACTCATCAGCTTGTTTATCAATGAAAGTGTGCCAAAGCACCTTTCATCATTTTTGGATGTTAGCTGTGCACCACTCAACAATGTGAACTTTAGTTATGACTTATTATGTGAAAACACCTGCTTTTTGTTAAGGAGAAATGAATAGGGCACTTTTGCATGGTACTGTGGCAGAGGTAGAAAAGGTTTTTGATGATGTGCAGTCTAATTTCTTTGGTCCAGAACTGGACTGTAGGGAAATTGCAGAGTTGATAACAGGAGGAGTTGTAGAACAGAACACAGGTACTACAATTGATAGTTTTGAAAAAGAGATTATAAAATGTAAGACAGTGCGTGCAAAAAAAAACAGAGTATGTTTGTATATGCAGTCGATGCACTCACTTCAAGAGTTAAACGTGGACTGTTGACTTATATTTAAAAAGTTAAATTAAGAATAATGATAACTGGCAAAAGCTTCAAGATATCACACATCTGGAGGATCAGACATTTCCATCAACAGGTCAGATTGAGAAGGTGGACACTGTCCAGGACAGAAGAAAGTTTTGAACATTATAGTTTCCACCTTTGCCCTCTAAAGAGGTTACTGGTGATGCCATTGAGCTGTTTCAAAAGAAGGAAGCAAAAGGAGCTCCATTAAGTGTGTGGGAAAATGGATAGATGCTCGGTGTTTCCCACATTGTTTTCAAACTGGAGTAGGCGGCAGGTATGACAAGCGGCCTTTTCAAATACCTGCAGCTGAGTATAGATGTAGTAGACTTTATTTAGAAGATCCTAGATTTCATTAGTGTATTATATATTTATTTCACCTATTATTTGTGAGTCACTTGTCTGGCCTCTCATATGCTGTGGATCATATTCTAAAAACAGGAGTTAATTTGCATAATATACCAGCAAGAGAACATTTGGAAAAAGTTCAAGGAAAAGATGAGCACTTGGAATACAATTTATTAAACCTAATGGCATGTCAGCGTGGAACATTGAATATTGGTATCGGCCTCATGGTGAACTCAAGTGCATGTTGAGGAACCTTGGAGTACCTACTTGGTTCCTGACCCTGAGTTGTGCTGAATATGCTTGAGATGACCTGCTAGAATTCTTGCAGGAGGCAAATTCAAATATAAAAGACATTCATCTGAAGACGCCAGGAGAACTGTGCTCACTAGACCCTGCAAATGTTTGCAGATATTTTAATCACAGATTTCAAGAAATGATGGATTTCCTCTTGACCAAAACAAAACCTCCTCTTGATGAAGTGATTGTTTTCTATTGGTGTAAATAGTACCAAGCCAGAGGTGTTCCCCATATATTTACGTGCTGTTGTGGATAAAAGATGCCCCAAAATTTGGAACAGACAGTGATGAGTCTGTGTTGTCCTTTATGGAGCAGTATATAACTTGCTCTGTCCCAAAGGAGAGTAGTGACAACATTTTAAAGCAACAAGTTCTAATACCGGTCCTAGGATACTTGTTTCCAGTCCAGGGAGGACCTGGCCTGGAAGTTCGGGCTGGACTGTTCCCATTGGGCACAGGATCAAGACTGATTGGCATATGGCTGGGTTCAAACTGGAAAGGATTGGGGAACAAATAAACAATGGATTTAGGTCCAGATCTATGTACTGGGGTGAATGTATGACATTGTTCTGCATTCTGTCCATCAATTGTTCTTTATGCAGGTCTCTGGATGAGGCTAACAATGAGAGATCACAAGGCAGAAGAAATCCGAGTGAATTCTAGGGCGGAGCTGTCATATTTGAGAAGGCACTGCATTTGCACATATAACTGAATGCTAAACAGGCTGGAATGTGCAGAAAAGAAATAAGAGTGGTGTGGAGGGGAAGGTGATGAAATTGAAATGGCCCCAGTGATTTATAGCAATGCAAGTGATAGCCATGGAACACGTGTGAGGATACGTTGTTGTGAACAAAAATGAAACTTGAATACAAATGGTAAATTAAAATGTATTCTTTTATGTAAAAATTTGAAAAACGTGAAAATGTACGCTTTTATGTGAAGATTAATATTTTAGAATGTTGACATATCCACCCTGATTTAGTGACTGTAAAGTAAAAAAAAACGCACATAAAAAATTTAAAGGTAACAGAAATAAGCGAAGATTTTTATAAATCTTACAACACATTAGTGGGAGTATTTTTTTAAGCAGGTGTCTAGTCTAAACAGTTTTGAAAAACTTACGTTAATACCCCAAATCCTTATTTCATAAAAGTTATTTAATTTTACTTTCTATGGGTAATAACCTGCTAGCACAGTGTATCCACAAGTTTTATGTCAATAAGCCAATTTTGTTACTGAAAACTAGGATAAATCTCTTCAAACATACATGGTTATGGAAAATAATAGTGGGCCAGCCTCCTTTAGCCACTGATTCGTTTGATTGTCAAAAGTTGGGTCAGCCTCCAGAACTATAGATAGAATGTGAGATTGGGCGAGGCCTTGTTGGTCAATGGCTTCTTAGCGGTTTCAGCTTTATTTCTATTTTAACAGGACATCCATTAGGTTGAGTGAAAGAATTTTCCCTGTACATATGAGAGTTACATTTCGATGGCTAGTGCCTTTGATCAGATTTCCAAAACATCTGCTATGACTTTCTTGAAGTACCAAGTAAACCAGGTGTAAGCCAGGAGTACTCCTGGCATACCCCTGAAATAAATGAGTGTCCCTGAAGTACTACAAGACTAAGGGATTGATTTATATTCTGGCAGACGGTGTTAGAATTGTCGCAATGGTGGAGCATTTTACTCCCACCATGGCGAAGGTACTCCGTCCACTAAATTTAGAGATGTCCCGGCAGATTCTGTAAATGCATTGAAAGTTTGACTGAGGTCTCTGTCAGAGTGATGGCGTTGTATGCCAAACTTTCAACTGTTAAATAATTCCCAAAGTGGGATTTTCATTTTGAAAATAAGAAAACAATTACCCCCCTAACCTTGGGAGATTTCTCCCATGGTGTGGAGGGTAATTTTGAAGTTTCACTGCCCCTTACAGCCAGGTTTTACCTGACAGTAACAGACAGTGAAAACTAGCCATGTATTTACCCACTCACAATAGGGCAGGTGGACACATGACCAAACCTTCGACAGACCTTGCTCCGTCGGGCGGAGGTGTAGGCAGGCGGCTGAGACAGAGTAGTCTCCATCCTTCACTTAACTGAAGTTTCGCCAGACTCTAAATGAGGCAGGAAACCTTCAAGTTGGCAGAAAGGGTTCTTTTACAATTGCAACAGAGTACCCTTTCCACTGACATCTAATTAGGCCCTAAGTCACACTTACTCATACACCAATCTTTGTGAATCGAGCCCACTGTGCTCTTGATTGCAGGGTCTCAGGATATTTATAATAGGGATTTTGTAAAACTTGTATTCAAATGTTTTGTCTAGGCACATTTCAATGATAAACGTTCAGTGTAATTTAGCAGACTGTGGGGCATATTACCAAGGGCAATATCGCCGCTTTAGCGGGAAAAATTCCTGCTAAAGCGGCGATAATTTTATCGCCCTATTACCTAGCTGTCGCTAACACCAGCTAGCGACAGCTAATAGGCGATAGCGGGCATTTAGGGGCCCACTCTGCATGTCAGCGATGATTATCACTAATGACATGCAGAGTGGGCGTGCCAAGATGTTAGCGACTGGAAACAGTCCCTAACATCGCTAACCCCATTTACCAACTTTTGGAAATGATGGCGCTAAGCGCGATTATCTCCAAAAGCTAACGCCTGCCCAGAGCAGTTCTTAGCCATGTTATCCAATGGTAGGTGGATAACATGGCTAAGAGCATTTTCTCGCTAATGCATGAATATCGCTGACTTTTCAGCGATATTCATGCATTTTGGCTGATTTTTATCGCTTAGGAGATAAACCTTGATAATATCAAGGCTCCCAAGCGATAAAAATCGTCGGAGTGCGGCGATATTTAAATGCCCGCTAACCAAGCTTAGCGATAATTATCGCTATAGCTTGGTAATATGCCCCTTTGTTTCTTTGGTAACTAAGTGCTATTTTAGTTTACAAAGCATAGTTTATGGTGTGTCTGGCGGTGACTTGTTCAGTTAGCTATTGGATGTTTTGATTTTAATAGCCATCTGTATTTGCTTATGTCTATCTGTCGTTGTCTGTCTCTAAGTATCTGTCTCTATATGCCTGTCCCTGTGTCTCTCCCTTTAAGAGCTCTCCATCTATCTGTTCAAATCTGTCGGTCTCTATTTTTCTCCATGAATCGGACTCTATGAGTAACTTTTTATCTGTCTTTATTGTTGTGTTTCTAAATGTGTGCCCCAATCTTTATTTAACTGTTTCTGTATGTCTCTGTGTCCATCTCTCTCTTTCTATAACTATCTATATCTGTATACCTCTCCGTCTGCCTTTATCCATGTGTCTTGATCTAGCTGGTTCTATCTCTTTGCCTCTGTCTCTGCATTTCTTTACCAGAGACTGACAGAGATAGACATGCAGGTCACACTTTGGGCCTCTGAAAACAGCTCTTAGCACTTGCAATGTACCAGTCATTGAATGTAAGTGGTAACCAGCCACGGCCCGTGGAGGGAGTTCCGTGGGGCAGAAAGGCAGGGCGGTGGAAGGGCAGGGTGGGGCGTGCTAAAAACCGGAATATGGATAATTGGAGGTAAGTAAACAATTTAATGAATAAAATGAATTTTGTAGCGCCCTGCATCGCATTTTGCGATGCAGGGCGCGCTACGAAATTCGTTTTAGTTATTCATATATAGTACTGGGATTAGCAAATTTTGCACTAATTCCGTTGAATGGAAAAATAAGTCTTCCAAAATTCCTATTTCTTCTTTCCACTTTATCGCTCGTGCTTCCATATCATTTGGCATTAGTGGATTAAAAGAATTGTAAATAACTCCAATAGGTAATGGTTTAACCTTTCTCAGATTGTCTATAATATGGTTATTAACAAAGCCAATCGGGCCTTGACCTTTTTTACTTAAAAAGTCGTGTATTTGGAGATATTTATAGAAATCTCTCCTATCTAGTTCGTACCTTTCTTTGAGATGTTCAAAAGAAACTATATCCGTTAATGAATAAAAATCCCCCCTAGTTGCATGGGCCTTTTTCCTGCGACTTTCTAACTATAGTGTCTTTAAACATTTCCAGCAGACCAGGACTTTTACAGATCGGTGTGTAATAATTCAAACAACCTAATCCCAACATTTTACGAACCGATTTCATAACTATCCGGCCAGCATCTTAAAGCGTACCTTCTTATAGTGACAATCATTCAAGAATCTCCAAGCCCATCCCCATGCATCTGTGCCCATTATAAGTTCAATACGTGTCGGTATATCTTCTAAAGGTTTTTCTTTTAGCTTTTCTGTGATAAGAGTTAGATTACACAAAAGAGTAGTTGCCCAGTAATAAAATCATACCTTTGGTAAAGCCAACCCACCCCTTTCTTTTGGCAAAGTTAAGTATTTATAAGCTCTTATGGGTTTTTCATATGCCCAGATGAAGCGTGAGAATGAATTTTCAATTTTCTTTTAAAGGATTGCCCTTAAAAAATATAAAAATTTGAGGAACAAAGCATTTTTATTATATTACATCTACCTATAATTGATAGATGTAAATCATGCAATCTTGCTAGCTCAGTTTTAGTTTTAACTATCAGTGGATCGATATTACCATCCACAATATTTTCTACATTGGTCATAATATCTACTTCAAGGTATGTGGCCTTGTCAACCTGCCTAGTATCGTTGCCCATGCTAACATTCTTGCAAATGATTTGAGTTTTCGTGCTATTATGGGAATATACTGATAGTTGCCCATATCTCGCCGCCTCTGCCTCGACCTCACACATGGATACTGCCGGGTTAGAGGTTACTAAGGCAATATCATCGGCATAAGCCAACACTTTAGTTTGCCAGCTATGGGAAATGATGGGGCTGATATTTAAATTAGCCGCCAGATGTCGTAGGAAAGGATCTATATAAAGTGCGAACAGAAGTGGCGAGCTCGGGCATCCCTGCTGGGTACCTCTTGTTATATTAAATTAGTCTGTGAGTTCTCCATTTATGTATAGCCTTGCTGTGGTTTGGAAATAAAGCATCTGAAATGCCTGTATAAATCCTTGGCCTATTCTATTCTATCTGCTGCCATTTTTGCTATTATTTCCATAATGGACGACTTAGCTACCATTATTTTTGCAAGCATGTCTGCCAGATCCCCCCCATCCTGTATTACTGTAATCAACTCTTCTTCTGCCACTGCCAAGCAGCTCTGTTTGTCACTTAATAGTTGATGTTTCTCTTTATTCAGGGAGAGTGAAAAGTTGAGTGTCGCTCAGTGCATCCCACACTACAACTATCCCTGTACTCCCTGGGTTCTCTCTAAGAAATTGAGGGTTCCACAGCCTCATATGTGTGGTGTATATGTTATTCAGGAGTAAGTATCGTTGAAAGCTCCAGTTGGTCATACTTCTATTTCCCGGTCCTGTCCCTCTATATTCAATTATTAGGGGGTTATGGTCTGCAACTATATGGGGTGCTTTTTCTATTGAGCAGGCATGTAGAATAGAATTAGATGCAAACATAGAAGCTAATCTCACATGTTTGTTGTGTGAAAAGGAATAAAATGTGAATCCAGGTTCTAGGGGGTGTTGCGCATGCCAGACATCAGTGAGTGCTTGTTCATGGCACAATGTCATCAAGGCTCTTAATATCTTTGGTTTCCTACCGCTATAAGTCCAATTTTTATCAGAAATTAGATTCTTGTTAGCGGGCAAATTTATATTAAAATCTCCACAGATGATCATAGGTAAAGGCCATGTAGCCAATTCATTTTTCATATGGTGAAATACTGCCAGATCATCTAAGGTGCTTCCATATATTGTACCTAGAGTGAATTCATCTCCATTCTCTCTACGACATTCTGTGATAATCCACCTCCCATTGTGATCAACTGCTGTGCATGTAAATTGAATCCTACAATTAGCCGAAAGAATTACTACCCCACGTGTCTTTGTGTTTTGTGTCCTGGCCCCTATGACTGTGCATCAAAGTGTATCTAGTAGGTGAGTATGGGCCCATGCTATGTGCGTTTCCTGCAAACATATGATCTCAGCTTTAAGCAGCCGAAGCGCTGCAGCAGTATTCCGCCTTTTTTAAAATTATTAAGGCCACAAATATAAATTTTTGCTAATCTTAACTTACTCATTGCAGTTTAATAAGGTTTTTAAGCTCACGTGGTCAATACCAAAGAAAAGAGAAAAACACAAAAAGAAAACTAACCCCCTGAGTGCCAACCCCTGCCCCCACCCTGCAACTACTCCCTCCCCCTCTGTCCACTTCCTCCACCCACCACCCCCCACCTATCACTGAGGCTACCTGGCTCTGCAGGATGAGAACATCTGAGCAATCAGACCTCTGTACCCCCCCGCCGGCCCCACCACCACACTTGATGTTGCCTTATTGGAAGCCCACCCTTAAAAATGTCTATTTCCTATTCCTTTTCAATAATACTTTTCACATCATTAATAAGAAGGGGAGAAAAATTGAGCTTTAGTCTTTAGTTTTGCCCGTTCCTGCATCAGTGATCTCCCGTAGATATAGCTGAGCCTGGTCTTCGGAAGTAAAACTTTGCATGGTCCCGTTATAAATAACCTTTTGACGGGCAGGGTTTTGAAGATATACGGTTGCACCTAGTTGTTGCAAGGGAGTGAAGAGTTGTTTTAACCTCCATCTGCGCTCAATAGTAACATGGGCAAAGTCAGGCCTTGTGAAGAATGTAACACCATTGAATACCCTCTTTTTTACAGGCCTTGCTAGGTCATAAAGTAAGTGGAGCAGAAGGAGGTTACCAAAATATATTAGAATGGCGCATGGGTATTGTGTTGACGAAGCAGGACGTTTGATGGGGTCAAAGGAAAACGATGAGCACGTTGTATCTCATTATCCCAGTCCCAGGAATGCAGTTCAGGAAAAGCACCTTTGAGGAGCGTGACCATAAAAGCCCTTGGGTAGCTCCCTTCCGCTCCTTCCGGGATCCCAAGAAAGCGAAGATTGTTACGTTGTAGTTCATTGTCCTGCTCCTCGACTTTAAGCATTAGATCCTTAACTATGCCTTCATGCTCATCTCCTTGTGCCTTCAAGATGGAAACATCCTTTTCCAGGTTTTCTGTACGTATTTCAGCTGAGGCCATTCTGTCAGCGATTTCGGCACATGTTCTGCCCACTTTCCTTATTGTTCCTTGCAATTTTTGCACAGCATGGCGTGATTGTTGATTATCCTATTTAACTTCTTCTCAAAAGCTTTTAATTGAATGGAGCACCTCTGAGAGAGTGGGTTCGCTCTTGTTGACAGAATTTCCCGGGTTTACATCTCTCATATCGCCCATTGTTCCATGATTGCCACCTGCACATGGGGTTGGATTGGATGGAAATACTGGTTGTGAAGATGAATGGTTCAATCTAAGATCTGCTGTGCTGCCTTGGTCTCCCCTTGTATGCCTGCTGATTTTTTTAGTCAACAATTTTTTTGTGTCTGAGCCACTATCCGTGCTACTATCCCCGTCGTGTCTCACTCCATCGCTAGATAAAAATGTGCCAGTATCGGAGATTTCTGATTCCTCTGATGTAAAATCTGGCTCTCCCATGATACCTGGCATTTTGGGTAGAGAGCATGGTGAGTTAGATGGGCTTTTTACTTGGTTCTCTCAGGGAACACCCAGATCGACATGACTGGCTTTTTTTTTATATCAGTAGTAACAGTCTCAGTCTCAGTCTCAAGAGGGTTTTCTGGATCTGTTAATGAATGGATCATAGGTGATCTGGAGCCACTCTCACCCATAGGAGGCATTGATAGCTCTGCGTCTTCATAAGGAGGAACAGCGACGTCAGTTGGGGTGGTTTGATCCTTAGGTACAACCCCATCATCTGTTTCCTGATTGTGTGCTTTCCCTTCTCTTAAGCCAAACATATTGGAAATTAGGGGCTGTATATTATGTACTTGTCTAGAGTCCGTGAGTTTGGTGCTTTTAGATTGTGTCTTTTTTCCCTGCTTAGCCACCCGGTCACTCCTCTCTGCAGAATTAAGACTTTCAATTTGCTCGTGATTTTTTGCCCCCCGTGTCTCAGGGCGCTTCTGACAAACCCCCAATGTAGGATCAGGATTGAGTTGTGTACCCTCATTTGTGTCAGAGGCAGACAGATGTATCTTACTATGCTTCAGTGATTTCGCCCCTCGCCCCGTCACTTGACTGTTTTCACAATCCTGGAAACAATGTATCCTTCATTCGCCGCTTCTCACACAGCTTGTGCGCTGAAGTCGACTGCGGCGCTTGGGAGCCTTGCTCAAGTTTGCTGAGGCTGTCAGGAGGCTGTGGATGGCCAATAGGAAGCATATCTTAGAGATCAGCGTAGGGTGTTGCCGCAGGGAGAGCCGGTCGAGGATGCTGAAGCCAGCGCAGACACATCTGCAAGATCTCTCCTAGCGATGCGGAGCCCGCTCTGGCTTCAAGCGAAAACCACCATAGCCTGTAAGTATTGTACCAGATTCATATATCGAAAATTTTAGCAGATATTTGCAGTATTTGCTCTGAATTCAAAGTCTCTTGTGGCGAAATAGGCAGGGCTTAATACTTTTCTGAAGTCGGGCTGGGGGAGCTGAGCTGTGCGGCTGCTACTCAGACATAACACCATCTTGCCTCTCAAAACCAAATGGGATGATGGACGGAGTGTTGAACATTGCAAGCACTCACCCCCAGTCAACTGATCTTGGTTTAATCCATCATCATTCTTTAGCTCACTTCGGCACCCCAGTTCAGACATGGCCATATGCAAATCAGTCTGACCATGTGCCCCATGGGAACAGTCCAGCCTAAACTGCCAAGCCATGTCTTCCCTGGTCCGGAACCAAGTATCCTGGGACCGGTTTCTGGCGAATCAGCCCTCATCAGCCATTCTAGCTTGAATCCAGTGGCAAAGTGAGCAAGGGACCCACTTCTGGGCATACCCTGCCAACTTAGGGCGAACAAAGCAAAACCAAAGGGGATGATGGACGGAGTCTTGAACATTGCAAGCACTCCCCCCCAGTCAACTGATCTGGGTTTAATCCATCATCATTCTTTAGCTCACTCTGCCACCCGAGTTCAGACATGACCATATGTGAATCAGTCTGACCCTGTACCTCAAGGGAACAGTCCAGCCCGGACGGCCAAGCCATGTCTTCCCTGGACCGGAAACAAGCATCCTGGGAGCGGTTGCAGGCTAATCAGCCGTCATCAGCCAGGCTAGCTTGAATCCAGCGGCAAAGTGAGCAAGGGACCCACGTCTGGGCATACCCTGCCAACTTAGGGCGAACAAAGCAAAACCAAATGGTATGATGGACGGAGTGTTGAACATTGCAAGCACTCACCCCCAGTCAACTGATCTGGGTTTAATTCATCATCATTCTTTAGCTCACTCCACCACCCCAGTTCAGACATGGTCGTATGCAAATCAGTCTGAACCTGTGCCTCAGGAAAAAAGTCCAGCCCGAACTGCCAAACCATGTCTTCATCCCAGGTCTCTGCATTGGGGTGAACGTATGAAATTGTTCTGCATTTGGCCATCTACTGTTGTTTTTGCACCATCTCTCCTCTACCCAAGTGTCCATGTTTTCCATTCCTTCTCTTGTCAAATTATTTCAGAGAAAGTCTTATTATTAAATGTTTCATATTTGTTTGAATATCTGTGGACATTAGCACAGAGGGTGTTGAATAATTATTTAATAGAAATCTGATGTTGCTTATGTATTAAGTTGAGTACGTTTATCTTTCTTGTGTTCTGATATACTAAAGAAATTATACTTTTGCTCACACCATGAGTTGCTAATACTCTGTGCAAGAATTGTGTATAAAGGCTCTTTATTTGGAGGTGAACCAGAGATTTTTGAAGACATTTTTAGTCTGCTAAGGATGCTGCCAAACTATTTACTGATGCTACTGCTCACTTGGGACTTATTTTAATTTTTTTATTTTGCATACTCTGTTTAACTTTGCTTCCAAGAGGCTTCATGGCATTACTCTGTATTGCCTATTTTTGAATTTTGTAATAAAACCCTTTAACTTTTCATTGCTGTACTCTGCTAAATTGATGTACAGGGTGGTGCCTTAATGTGGGGACACATTGTCTCATAAAAATGAGGTTTAAGACCATTTCAGACCCAGTAATCTATAGGAGAACCAAATGAGGTACATTTTGGGGTGTCAGAATTTTGAGGTACAGTTTTGCTCCCACAGACTCATCTTGAATCTGCCTACATATCATATGGGCACAAACCCAAACCTAAACTATATACTTGTTCATAGTGAGATTCTTC
Source organism: Lissotriton helveticus (assembly GCF_964261635.1). NCBI lineage: Eukaryota > Metazoa > Chordata > Amphibia > Caudata > Salamandridae > Lissotriton > Lissotriton helveticus. The sequence continues at coordinate 1,932,014,522 of NC_136059.1, forward strand.
AGTTTTGGTGAAACTACATTTTAGCCATAGCAAAGTGCTCTAAATTGTCATCAACATGGACTGGATCGCTCTAAATAAAATAACTAAAGTAAATAGACATAGGTGCCCTGAATGCGAAATTTGAAAGATAGATAAATTGGAAGAACTGGACGTGCAGCTCAAAAGGCTCATCCTCACTTCTGTTACTCAATCAAATAATCAAATACTTCTATAACATCAGGATACGCGAAATTTTAAACTCTGATCTTCCACTTACTTCTGAAATAGAACTTCTTGCCACTGATTTCATTCTGTTCCAGGTCCTCACTTGTGGTTGGATAAAAATAATTTAGGACACAACACTTCTATTCTTGCTACATCAGTTGCAAAACAAGTTAGATTATCTTCCAGGACATCATTTTTTTAACTGGTAAGTGAACAGCTGAAGATATAAGGAAGCCACAGGTGCTCATTATAGTGCATCCGTTCATCACAGCAAAGACTCCGTAATTACCAGACTCTCAGAGTCACGTCCTCTTCTTTGCAGCTCACAGCCAGCTAAATACATCTTTCGTACTGTGCTGCAATAGAACATTACAATTCTCTTTTGCATGTTTTGTAATTTTCTGCTTATATTAATCTGGTTCAATGCAGATAGTGTATGAGTCATTTTCAACTAATAATATTGCTAGGCTGCTTTCTTATGGCTGAATAATGTCTAGACTATGGGGCCAATTCTGATGTGGTTTGTAAGGCCTCCTGAAGGCATTTTCTCCACCCAAATCCGATTGGGAAAGTGTCTTACCGACCGAATCTGAATGATTTCCGATCGACCGATTACCATGCGAGTTAGGCGTTAGGAATATCCCAAACCGAACCTGATGGCATTCAGAATGACTGAACCATATGGAGCACACTCGTAAGTCTCTATAGGCCGCGTTTCCGAATGACCTATTATGATGCTGGATTTGGACAGTCTTTCGGAATAGTGCCGTCCGACTTGAATCAGCAGTCGGAATCAGACTTTTGGGGCCCGTAGCGCCCCCCCCTGTACCTTGAACCTTCCCAATAAGGCCCATGGGGATATCCATGGGTCCCCTCTCACCATAAATAACAAACAGGTAAGAAGGACCCAGGGGAATTTTAAAGACCAAGCTCCAACATGTTCCCTATATACTTACAACAACACATATATTGGAGGGTCTCAAAACACAAACCACGCTCGGTATGCCTCAATAGAACAAAATTTAGAATAAACTCAAACCAATGTATCTAACAAGGGTCATCCCTAGAATGGTCATAGAAGGATGCCCATCAGTCACCACACGGAACCGCCCTTCATCATTTGGGATTCCATCAAGACCATGCCAAAGACGGCCATTCAACTGTCACGGTCGGGGGTCCAGATGTTAAAAAGGAGCTCCTCCGCCGGTCAGTAAGGTCCAGCTATGGCCTTGCCACTCATGTTTTGAGGATTGTAATATCAAAACCAAGGGGGGACTGATGTTAGCAGTGCTCAAATAAGTGAAGAACTAAAAAATGATACTAAGAAAAGTGATGTTAAAACAGGATGGAGAGGTTACTCATAACTTTATTCTGGTGTTCCCTGACCTCCTGATCTAAAAAAGTAGTCAAAAGACAGTCATAAATTATAGACTGTCCAGATGTTTAGAGTGGTCGACATGTTTCAGCAATATAGCGACAAAATTGTCATTGCTTTCTTCAGGACCAAACAATTGACAGCTACTGCTGATGTGATGTGAGAAATCAAATAAGTGCTCAAATCAAAAAATGAGATACAGAGATCACCTGATTCCACTAGGTGTTCATCTCCCTCTTATTCAAATTCATGCTAGTAAGAGGTATAGACCTCACCCCACCTGGCCACGGCTCAGGGAAAGGAGAAGCACCGCTCCATCCGTCGGTACCTCGAAACCGGCATCCGAGCCGATCCCCTCTTACCAGCCATGCACAGTGTGGCAGGCACCGGGGGGGGGCACCACAGAGTGCAGATTTTCCCCAGCCACCCCTTTCTTCAAAGGGAGACTATGCATTCTGTCAGAATATAGGCTCCTATTGAAGTCAATGGGAGTCCGACCGAATCGTATCTGGAAGCATATAGATGCATCGTAATTGGTTGGTCAGATTCTCCCGATCCTATCGGTCGGAAACCATTCCCAAACCGATTCAGTTGGAATGATTTCCAAACTGCATCGGAATTGGGCCCTAAGTCTGTTATCTGGTACAGGAGACTCCTTTGTCAGCTTTCCTCTCAAGTGCAAATCTCATGTTTCAGGTCACATAGCAGATTTTCACTCAAAGACTTCTGTTTTGGGGCCATTGTTGCGAATTGTTCTTCCACCCTTGTTTCCAGTGAGCCTTGGTACATATGCACTTGTTTGCAGGTGCTTCAGCATGTTTTATCAGGTTAGAGTATCAAGGATGAGAGGAGCACTCGGATTTTTACTGGCTATAAAAACTGTTACTTTGTTTTGACAAACAATAACTTTATCTGTTTTTGTTCAAGCGTGCTGCCGAGGTGACACGTTTGTCCTGACCGTGCCTAAACTTGGAGAACTTATCTTAAGTGTGAGGAACACTTAACCTCTGCGCACTGTTGCTAATGCGGTTCACTATGAGAACGCCGCTCAATCTTTTTTCACATATAATAACAATTATGAAACTTGTTGATTTGGCTCATGTGAGCTTCAAAAAAAAAAATTTCTATCAAACATATTCAACCAAAAATGAATCCTCGCTTTTTACAATTCTAATTTACTGTATATGTCACAATTAATGCATTGTTACACAGATGTACAAAATTCAAATAGTTCAAAAATTATAAATCTTTCACGTCGATAACTTGTCTTTTATGCCCAATGCATTTCAAGCTCATGGAGCTCTTCGTCAGGGGCCTGTGGACTGAATGTAATTATTAATTAGTACACTTCAAAATATTTACAGGGCGCCAAAAAACCTAGTATTACAAGGCTCGAGTATATTTCTGATATTTAGGCAACATGAAACTGGAAAGAACCCAAATACCAACACCTCTGTGTAAGTGAAAAATTGTTTTGGGGGAAATCAAACTCACTGGAGACGCTATGAAGTCGACTCATCCACTCTAAAAAAATAATGATGAACCAAAAATTACTACCGCTTCAACTTAAATGCACCTCAACTTCTGATGCGAAACACGAACATGCCATGTTACCTTTGAAAACTGTTCTGTGCTTTAGGGCGGCGCTTCGGTACTCTCACGGCTCACTGGCTGTCTGAAAACACAAAAAACAAAATCTCGCTAAAATCTATTAACTGGGACCATTGTACGCTACTCTTCTTCTAAAAATTACCCCTCCTCACTGTGCATAACGCTCACCTTCTCAATGGAAACAACAGTTCCAAACGAACGCTCTCTGTCCCGTCTGTACACACTAACTCCCGTTCGGTGATATCGACCAGCTGCATGTCCAACCCCTTGCTCGACTATTTACAAATGCCACGTGATGTACTAAAAATCAAAAACGGACTTGTCAACGCGGAACCGTAATCGCCATCTTGGAAAAGGGTGAAATAACTTGAAAGCAGGAAAAAACTCACGAGGAGAAATGAAAGAACGTGAAAAAAACATGTAAAAAATATATGTGTTAATCAAATGATAAAGTATGATCAATTATGAAGAAATGCCTGAAAAAAACACAATGTTGCCCACATTATTGAAATATAAAGTTATGAAAATACAAAATTACAGAATTGCATGAAACGTTCTGATGCAGATACAAGGTCAACATTCTCATATAAAACACGATAAATCAACTTTATCATTTAATCCCTTTGGTTCCTGAGTAACAAGGTACCTGATCCAATGAATTTCTCTTTGGAGGAGGGATCTAGTTAGATCAACCCCCTCATGTAGTTTCACAACTTCCAAAATGGAAAACATGAATTGGGCTATACTGTGATTGTTTTCATTCCAATGTTTTGCCAAATTGCTTTTCACATTTTTGTTCCTTATGGTGCTCTTATGTTCTGATATTCTCGTTTTTAATTTTCTTTCTGTTTTGCCTGTATATATTTTACCGCAAGGACATTTTATGTAATAAATTACATTTTTAGAGTTACAGTCACCATCATGGTGCAGTTTCACTTCTTTTCCTGTTTGCGGATGATGTAAAATTTTTCCTTCAATTACATTTGAACAGTGAACACAATTTTGGCATTTCCTCATTCCTCTATGGGTCACTTCAATTTCTCTTGTGGGGGTCCTCAACAATTCTTTAAGATTCTTTGATCTGGTATAAGCAAAGATGGGCTTATTGACAAAAATCCCGTTAAAGTCTGCTTCGTTCTTTAGAAGATCCCAATGTTTAATTACAATGTTTTTTACTTTCTGCGATGATGTGGAGAACTTTGATACAAACACATGTCTATCCATTGTTTTCTTGGGTTTCTGCGTCAGAAGATTATCCCTGCTGTAGGTGTCAATCCTGTTTTTGGCTATTATCAAAATATCATCTGGATAGCCTCTTTCTTTGTATCTATGATGTTGTGTGATGAGTTCCTCTTTCAAATCATCTTCATGTGAACAAATCCTTTTGATCCTCATATATTGTGACACAGGTCAATTGTTTTTAAGATTCTGTGGGTGAAAGCTTTGGAATAATATTGAGTTGTTCACATCCGTATCTTTTCTGAATACTTTTGTTTTCATCTGTAAGTCTTGAATATTAATCATGACATCTAGAAATGACAACTCTTTGTCGCTGATATTGTAAGTGAATTCAATGCATTCCAAACAGTGATTCAATCTTTCAATCGCACTCTCTAGACTTTCTTTTGTTCCAGACCACAAGACAAAAATGTCATCTATGAACCTCCTATATAGGATCACATGTTCATTCCAGGAACGGTTGCTGTAGATATAATCAGCCTCAAATTTTGCCATAAAGGTATTAGCATATGCCGGAGCCCCGGCAAAACCCATGGACGTTCCGTTTTGTTGCAGAAAAAACCTGGAGGACCATTGAAAATAACTATGGTACAAACAAAAATGTAAAAGTTCCAAAATGAAAACTTTGTCTGCCTTGACAGATGATTGTTGTAACAGGGCCCACTCCACGGCTTCCAAACCGGATTGATGGGGAATTGAAGTGTACAACGACTTCTCGTCTATTGTACACACCAATAAAGGACTTGTTATCTTAATCTCTTTTAGTGTTAAGAGAAAATCATTTGTGTCTTTTATATATGACGGCCATTTCTGAACGAATGGCTGCAAAAATTTGTCAATGTATTGACCGAGTGGTTCAAAAACTGTACCACATCCAGTCACAATGGGGCGCATTGGCGGGTTTTGAAGATTTTTATGCACCTTGGGGAGCATATAGAGGAGCGGTCTTCTGGGATGTTGAACGGTAAGGAATTGTTTAGTTGAAACTGAAATTTGGCCTGAATCATAGGCTTTTGTCAAAATTTCACTCAGAACGATCTGTAAATCTCCAATAGGATCCTGATCAAGCTCAAGGTAAATGGAAGTATCTGCCACATGTTCATCCACCTTTTGGTTGTACATAGATCTATCCATCACAATTATGGCTCCACCTTTGTCCGCTTTTTGGATCAGGATGTTTTGATTCTCTTGAAGTCCTCTGACAATAGACCTATCATATACTGAGAGATTTTTCCTTTTGGATTTTCTCATGTTTAGGCTTTCCAGATCGTTGATAACGGCATTTTCAAATGCATCAAGAATTTTGTGCGATGTAGGTGCCTGAAATTTCGACTTGGGTCTGAATTCCAAAAATTCTGTTTCCTCTTTTTCAATGTTAGGCTGTGCTACATTTGTAAAAAAATGTTTAAGTTTCAAAACACGCATGAATTTGTAAAAGGCAACCTCACTCTCAAGTTTATTGGTGTCATACGTAGGGACGAACCCTAAACCTTTGTTCAATACCCTCAATTCTTCATTTGTTAGTTGAGTTTTTGATATGTTCAGAACCAAATTTATCTCATGCTCCTTGTGCGAGCTCCTTCGACCTCCTCTCCTTGTTTTGCTCCAGATTGTTTTTTCTGTTGTTTCCCCGGTGGTTGACTTGAATCCCCTACCTGGGCTAAAAAAGCCTGGCTGGTGCCAGCATTTTTTGATGGATCAGATGAAGTTAAATTTGATGTCTTTTGAACTTCAACTATCTGAGTTTGTGCAGAAGGCCTGTTGGTATTCAGATCACTCTCAGAAACTAGACTCTCTTCTGATGTTGTAACTACTTTTTTCTTGGGGTATGTTCTTCTCTGGGCATATACTTCTGCCCATGTGTATACCTCATTTAATTTATAGTCCAACGTATCCCGTTTGAACTTCCGTAGTTTGCCTTCCTGTATTTCTTTAGAATACTTGTCGAGTTTTACTTGAATATCTTCTAGGGATTTGTCCCAGTCCACCTTATCCATCCGAGACTCCAAGTTGTGTTTGATTTCATCTATCTCATTAGATAATTCTTGAATCACCTTTGCCAGTTCCTCAATAAGTAGAAGAATCAAGTCCACGGAACATTTGTTTAGAATAGAGTACCACCTCTCCATAAACTCCTTATTAAGGTGGAATCTGTACAACATCGGTTTAATTGACATCCTTAGGCCGCGTGGTATCCGTTTTACCCTTTTCCAAGATGGCGATCACGGTTCCGCGTTGACAAGTCCGTTTTTGATTTTTAGTACATCACGTGGCATTTGTAAATAGTCGAGCAAGGGGTTGGACATGCAGCTGGTCGATATCACCGAACGGGAGTTAGTGTGTACAGACGGGACAGAGAGCGTTCGCTTGGAACTGTTGTTTCCATTGAGAAGGTGAGCGTTATGCACAGTGAGGAGGGGTAATTTTTAGTAGAAGAGTAGCGTACAATGGTCCCAGTTGATAGATTTTAGCGAGATTTTGGTTTTTGTGTTTTCAGACAGCCAGTGAGCCGTGAGAGTACCGAAGCGCCGCCCTAAAGCACAGAACAGTTTTCAAAGGTAACATGGCATGTTCGTGTTTCGCATCAGAAGTTGAGGTGCACTTAAGTTGAAGCGGTAGTAATTTTTGGTTCATCATTATTTTTTTAGAGTGGATGAGTCGACTTCATAGCGTCTCCAGTGAGTTTGATTTCCCCCAAAACAATGTTTCACTTACACAGAGGTGTTGGTATTTGGGTTCTTTCCAGTTTCATGTTGCCTAAATATCAGAAATATACTCGAGCCTTGTAATACTAGGTTTTTTGGCGCCCTGTAAATATTTTGAAGTGTACTAATTAATAATTACATTCAGTCCACAGGCCCCTGACGAAGAGCTCCATGAGCTTGAAATGCATTGGGCATAAAAGACAAGTTATCGACGTGAAAGAGTTATAATTTTTGAACTATTTGAATTTTGTACATCTGTGTAACAATGCATTAATTGTGACATATACAGTAAATTAGAATTGTAAAAAGCGAGGATTAATTTTTGGTTGAATATGTTTTATAAAAAAAATTTTTTTTGAAGCTCACATGAGCCAAATCAACAAGTTTCATAATTGTTATTATATGTGAAAAAAGATTGAGCGGCGTTCTCATAGTGAACCGCATTAGCAACAGTGCGCAGAGGTTAAGTGTTCCTCACACTTAAGATAAGTTTATCAGGTTAGAGCACATGGGTAACTGGTGAGGGTAGTTCAGAGGTCTTTAGCACCCAGGCTAATGAAATACCTGCACATCGTGATCTACTGCCACAAGCTGCACAAAGTATGTCACATACTAAGTTTTCTTCTTTGTCAACACTGCCATGTTCATGATTGTAGCCAAGCGTTACAGGGGAGCTTAATATGACTTACTGTATGCTGAATCAGAACCTGAGGAATATTGTAAAAAGCAAAATGAAAGAACTTACTGAATCACTTTCGTAACATATTTAGTGAAACACAAATAAAGTTTAGATGGAGCTCCTAAGTTATGAGGGAACAAAGTTTTAAATATCTATTGCCACATCGCCAAACTAATGATTTTATCAGTTAAAGCTGTGCGTACTGAAAATCACTTTTGTCCTACTTCCATCAGAGAATGGGCTTAAAGGGCAATTTTGGTTCAAGGAAATGTACATTTTGGAGTTCAGGCTGAGTTTTGGAAATGTGTATTGACTGTAGTCACTCAGTTGGTGACATTGTATTCTACAGTACTTGACATTTTCTTTTTTGACAATCAACTTTATTGATTTTGTAGAACAAAGACAAAGTAGCACTGACAGCACAGTGTGCAAGTTCATATGTTTGACAGTATAAAGCATCAGATATGAGATAATACGGTGAGCACATTGGACCAGTATTTAGCATGATGAACAAGGGGGGATAGTGTGACGAGAACAAACATCCCTCTTCTCAGCCTGTTAACCCATTTAGTCCACCCATTTGCACCCCCCGTTTGGTACTTGGCTGGACAGCCCTAGCCTCAAATAAGGGTTTCTCCTGAGCAGTGCATCAGTCCACCCCAGCACCATCTAGCGTTCGTGGGGGGTCAGGTCGCGCCCAGGCCATGGCGATATCTTGTTTGGCCACAACAATGGCTGTCCCCAGGAATAATTTGTCTGCACGGGTCCTATCTAGACCATCAGTAATGCCCAGGAGAAGACGCATGGGATCATGGGGTACATGCCAGCCCAAAATGTGTGTAAGCCCTGTTTCTAATTTATACCAATATATTGTGAGGCTGGGAAAGACCAGACCATATGGAAGAAGTCTGCTAGGTGGTGCCAGCATCGCATGCCTTCAGGCAAGGCCGTCAGCCCTGCTTTGTGCAGTTGATCTGGAGTAAGATATGCGGTGCGGAAGTAATAAGTCTGGACGAGACGGAGTCTAGCCGAGGTAGTGACCAGATTGGGGGCCATCAGGGCGACCCGCCAGTCCTCCTCCTCAACGGCACCTAGCCAACCCTTCCAATGAGCTCCAAGCGGGTCTAGAGATGTGGGGATGATTTTGTGAGAGTGCGATATATGTGTGATATGCCTCCCTTCCCGAGAGTCCCCATTATGGCCTGTGCTGGTGGGCTGAACTCAGGAAGCGTGGTACCAGCAGGGATATGTGAACTGAGGGTGTGTCGAATTTGCAGATATCTGTAAAATTGTGAGGTGTGTAGGGAGAAGTGAATCTGTAAGTCTTGAAACGTTTGTATGTGGTCTTCTGCCCACACGTCACCCAGCTGGGAGATTCCTATGTGGTTCCAATGCGTAAGTCACAGTTCCGCCACCTCGCTGAGCCATGCACCCTGCCAGAGTGGTGTTTGTTGGGTCAGTTTAGCTTCCCAGCGTGTATGACGCAAGGCCGAACACCAGCTGGGTCAGACCATCCCCCAGTGAACCACAGAACTTGACATTTAAGCATTTAATATGATTTGGTGACAAATTTGTTGTAGACACATCAAATTATCAGTGGTTTTGAACCTCATTCAACAAAACGTCAGTGCCCTAAGTATTTGGAAGCTCAACTTTTTAGGAGTGAATGTAATTTCCCTGCCTGGGCCTATTAAGGACCTCTTAGAAGCTTTGATACCCAACTACCAAGCCATGTAAGTTCCAGTGCTCCACCTTCTTCCCAAAGAAGATACCTAATTGGAGGAATATGGATTACAGGATTTCTAACAGAGGAGATGCTACAGATATTGAGGCCACACCATTCAGCACTATTGGTGATATATTGGTGGACATCACTCACCACAGTTGTGATAATAGTGGTATCTAATTTGAGGTAGTCCCAATGTTTACATTACAGCACATGCTGTCATTGTGCCCTGGCAGAGTGTCCGATGGACAGGCACATTGGGAGATTCTATGTTTTACACCTCTTATGAAGTTTGAGCATAGCTGCGGTTCCACCTTGCTTCATGAGCATACATGGCATAAACCATCTATGCTTTGTACATGGATTCTCCACATGCATGTTTTTGCATTTGTAAGTAGGGGACATATGTCTGCATGGGATATAGCACTTCTGATGATTCTTTATACACTGCAACGTATTCACGAGAATCAATCAGCCACCTTGAATATGAGCACCTTTTTTGCATGATGTTTTGAGCATGGTCAATATTAATATAGAGAAAATGTGTACATAGGTATAAGCTCCTAATTATAGACATAGTAGCATGTTAATCTCACATGATTCTCGCATGGTGCTATGATAACCAGCATGGATTATTTTCACCCACGTGATGATGGTCATTGTTGACTGACGGGTAACTAGTAGAGGACTTGGGCTTCTATATTTCTGAAGGCAGTTTATGTGTTTCAGGAGTCTCGGGTAACAGTCATTGATTGGACACCTGTTATCCTTCGTAACACAAATATTTGTATGCCACTAGTTGAAGGTGCTGTTGCAGGAGGAGTTCTATTACATATAGAGGGTATGGTGATTCTGACGAATGTCATTGCAGTTATGGAGCCTAGGACTCGTCGATTGATGTGGCTGTGTGGTGAGGATACGGGGTCACCTGCAGACATTGCTATGTTAGCATGAGTGAGGTATATGCTTAAACGCCATTTTGCTGCTCTTCCGCTTTTGCACACAACACTATATGGCTCTCGTAAATAACCTGCTTGTGCACTTTCACATGAGAACGGTCTGTGTTTCACTAGTCCAGGCACGCTCTGCGTATTTAGTCTGTACAGCGCGTTCAAGGTCGAATAACAATGTATTCTGTTAATTCATGTTGATCAGTCCCACGCACATCAGACATAACAGAAATGCAGCTGCAAATAACTGAAACTCAGGTGCTTTTAATATTGCATTGTGTGCATGAGACGGCACTTAGAGAAAACCTTTCCAACATCAAGGAGCTGTTCTTGTCCTGGGATGTGATTCATTCCATCTGATCTTGGAGGTATGGGGTCTCCATCAAAGCCTAGAGATCTTCTCATAAATTAAAACTAGCTCCTAGCACAGGGAGGGTGGTAACTGCACTATAATCCTGTTTCCACTGTCATTTATAATATGATTTCCCCTTTTGTGTTTTACGGAATTGTAACAATGCTGATCGTATAATTCTTATGCGTTTGTTTGTTAGTATTGCCAAAAGTACTGCATCTTAGAGCACGTTAGTTAAAAAAACATTTTAAACTATACTGTGTTTCTGATTACTCACGTTGTGGACTAGTATGAGTGTTAAACCGAAAGAGTGTTCTTGATTTCCACTATTCCGTAGAGTTTCCTAAATCGCATTTTCTAGGTTGTCTAATCATTGGTACCTTCGCTGTAGCACAGAGAACGAATGAGACACTAATGCTAATCGGATCGGGGTTCAGGGCACTGAGGTGGGTTTTTTGGTACACCGCAATACACCAAGGTCCTGGTTTCCTGCACATAGTTCTGTGCATGCGGTACAAAAGGGGTGGTGATGGGCGGAGCATCTGAACCAATCAAACACTCACACCCAGTCAACAGATCTGGGTTTAATCCATCACCGTTCTTTAGCCCACTCTGCCACCCCAGTTCAGACATGGCCATATGCAAATCAGTCTGACCCTGTGCCTCATGGGAGCAGTCCAGCCCGAACTCCCAAGCCATGCTTTCCCTGGACCGGAAACAAGCTTCCTAGGACCGGTTTCTGGCATTTCAGCTGTCTTCAGCCAGGCTTGCTTGAATACAGTGGCAAAGTGAGCAAGGGACTCACGTCTGAGCATACCCTGACAACTTATGGCGAACAAAGCGGTACAAAAGGGGGTGGTGATGGATGGAGCATCTGAACCAATCAAACACTCACACCCAGTCAACAGATCTGGGTTTAATTCATCACCGTTCTTTAGCCCATTCTGCCACCCCAGTTCAGACATGGCCATATGCAAATCAGTCTGACCCTGTGCCTCATGGGAACAGTCCAGCCCGAACTGCCAAGCCATGCCTTCCCTGGACCGGAAACAAGCTTCCTAGGACCGGTTTCTGGCATTTCAGCCGTCTTCAGCCAGGCTTGCTTGAATCCAGTGGCAAAGTGAGCACGGGACTCACGTCTGTGCATACCCTGCCAACTTATGGCGAACAAAGCGGTACAAAAGGGGTGGTGATGGGCGGAGCATCTGAACCAATCAAACACTCACACCCAGTCAACAGATCTGGGTTTAATCCATCACCGTTCTTTAGCCCACTTTGACACCCCAGTTCAGACATGGCCATATGCAAATCAGTGTGACCCTGTGCCTCATGGGAACAGTCCATCTCGAACTGCCAAGCCATGCCTTCCCTGGACCGGAAACAAGCTTCCTAGGACCGGTTTCTGGCATTTCAGCCATATCTGAACTGGGTTGGCATGGTGGGCTAAAGAACGGTGATGGATTAAACCCAGATCTGTTGACTGGGTGTGAGTGTTTGATTGATTCAGACACTCCGTCCATCACCACCCCCTTTTGTACCGCTTTGTCGCTATAAGTTGGCAGGGTATGCTCAGACATGAGTCCCTTGCTCACTTTGCCACTGGATTCAAGCAAGCCTGGCTGAAGACGGCTGTAATGCCACAAACCGGTCCTAGGAAGCTTGAATCCGGTCCAGGGAAGGCATGGCTTAGCAGTTCGGGCTGGACTGTTCCCATGAGGCACAGGGTCAGACTGATTTGCATATGGCCATGTCTGAACTGGGGTGGCAGAGTGGGCTAAAGAACGGTGATGGATTAAACCCAGATCTGTTGACTGGGTGTGAGTGTTTGATTGGTTCATACACTCCGTCCATCACCACCCCCTTTTGTACTAGTTCTGTGCATGAGCAGAATCCCTGCAACAGTTGACACCCTACACATCACACTCCTTTATGGTGAGTCATGTAAGTATACATTGATGGCCATTTTTGACAGCGATTGAGAAATAGATGATAGAATTGATTTTTGGTCTGGGTTTCTGTCTCCCCACATATACAGATTCTAAGCCAGACAAGTTTTTGCTCTGAGGAGACCCCACTACTCATACGGGGTAGAAAAGTCAACATACCTCTGTTGATTCCCAGATTATTTATAATCCACATTGTGCTATGACCTATGCAAATGGATTATTAGAACAACTTTGTTAAGAACCAGGGAGCATAGATGGTGTCTTTTGTGTATATTTTACGCATTTATGCACACACTTGGGTACTGCATCGGCTGCACTTTTGTGATATATGTTACTCTGTCATTTGCATATATATTGGGGGAGAATATAGAGCAAAAACAGAAACCTTCTCAGTTTGACTGTGCTTTTTGTATACATAACCCAAGCGTGAACAAAACATTAGGTTGTTTGAGTAGTACATTAATTGTTGGTTTCCCCAGATAGATACAAGAGGGGTCTAATTCTTTAAAAGAGACCCATGGTGCACTCTGTACATATAGCTAACCCTACAAGTCTTTGCAGATATGGGTTTGAGCAAAATCCATGGGTGAATGCATGAAGATGCTCACACACCACCATTAAAACACCTCTCTGACACAAAAAAACCAAGGCATCACAATGTGCTATGTTGTGTTACTTTTATTACTTATTTGTACAAAGCAACACAAATAGTCATTTACAGTGCTTGTCAAATAACAAAAAGGATGTTGTGTTGGGCTGCATTAAAAAAAGTAATGAAAACATGAAACAAAGCCTTTGTAAATCTGGGCCAAGATCTCAATGTGGTCTCATTGCATTGGAGAGATCAATAAAGGGATTAGTCTGATGGGCAGTCCTGTTGAGGCAGTCAGTCTCTCACTGTCCTGAGAATTAAACAGCAAGGAGGCAGAATTTTAAAAAGGACATTAAATGAGGGTAATGTTAGAAGAAGAGAAGAAAAGAAATTCATGTTATGATAGTCTTGCTTAGACTAATGTTGGGTTTAGTGAGCAAAAGGGCGGCAAAAGCATGGGGCACAACTACTATGAGGATGGAGTCAAGAACAATGTTTGCAGCACTGTATACTAAATAGACCACAGCCATTATGACTCATAAATAAGGCAGACATTCTGTGGCACCTGCACCAAGACTGGAGGACTTATATGCAACAGGTTTCATTTGATCTCTGCGAGCTTCTACCTCCACCCCTGAAGCAAACCCATCATTTTGGTGACAATGCAAATTGAACGGTTTATTATATTTAGGAAGTCCTAATGCAGGGACAGATGACTGTGCTTGTTTTTAAGACACTAAGGGCGAGATGTACAACCCTTTCATTTTGTGATTCGGAATTGCGATGTTTTGTGACTGCAATTTGTGACTCACAAAATGGAATGTACAACAGTGTCTTGTGATTCCCAATAGGGTAGCAAATGACCTGCCTCATTAAAATTTATAAGGCGGGTCGCAATTTGTGACTCAATAGGGAATAGCCAGCACTCACAGGGATGATAGCCTGCTGAGGTCAGAAGACCACCATGTCTGTGACTGCTTTTTAAATAATGTTTAAACAGAAACAGTGGTTCCTGTGGACAAATACATCTAATAAACAATAATAGTAAGTATCATAGCAATAATCAATGGCAAAATGGATGGCAGAGAGAGATAAGACCATATAGTGCAAGATACTTATAAATCCAAACGTTTATATAAATGAATATTCACATTTGTTCAAAAATCAAGTGCCTAGTGTCCCAAGTGAACATAGAACCTACATATCAATTTGTGACATTTTGTGACATAAAAGATTTGGTTTCCAAAATTACAAAGACGACCATAACAGAAGTATCAAATAAGTGATCACAGCCTTCTAGTACAGTGGTAGGGGCTGGAAATTGGTTCACTTTGGGTTGTCAACGACGTTTCAACCCCATCAACAATAGGGGGTCTCTTCAGGACCTAACAATGCAGGGACATCTGAAAGAATGATAATACAAAGGATCAGTATAGGGCCTAGAGGAAAAGTCCAGCTGCAAGGATAATCTAAATGGCAGCTAGTTGTAAATGAACTAAGAATCCACTGTCAGTGTTACAAGTTTGCGCCACAAGGAAGTGAGTGTAAAAGGAGGGTACTCACATGAGACCCAATCCAGGCACTGATGGGAATAGGAAATAAACTTGAGAATAAATGAGCCTCATTCTGGTACTGCATGGTGAATAGTACCAATTCTATTATGTTATAAGACAGACCCTAGTGAGGGCGAGGAAGACTGACAGTCTTAAAGCATACTGGTAGTTATTTGCCGTATCTGTGACTGTGTGAGCCACGATAATCCGTGTTGAAGGATAGTATTCTAGGAAAAGGGTGACAATACCGAAGGTTTCAGTAATGCGCATATTGTCAGAGTTGGCCAGCCCCACTATGGGATAATTATAGAATTTCCCAGATGCTCTTACTAATACAGTTGAGTCGAGGATGACTCATCAATGTTCTGCAACTGAAGCCGCATTCATCAGCTTCACCTTAGATCAAGGGGATAAAATGCAGGAGATCTGCGTGAGTCCGTCTCCGCTTGTGAATTGACAAAGAGCCAGTAGACACTGTAGTAGTTATTTATAGAAGCGCCCTCTACCCGCCATGTTAGGACGGCGTGGCAGGCCTCACTACAGATGGCGATGAGGAACATCGTCTTGTGCTTTTCTGTGATCGCTGGGAGGCCTGGTGGTTCTGCAATAAGAGATTGGAGCAGTTCCTCTATATTGGATGTCACCTACCAACTAATTAGTGGTGGTGAGGAGGGAGAAGGGTAGAGGAGGTAGAGGGATGGGGATCCCGCTTGGGCGGAACTAGTGTCTTCACACACCCAGCAAACTAGGTGTCATGCTTCATCATATGGACCTGCTCCTCCTTGAGCCGGCGCTGCAATGCTCAACGGGCACCAGCGAATTGGCTCTTTGTCGGAGATCTTTTGTTCCTTAGCCATATGATGAAGTGCGGGTATGTGGCCCTTGTGTGTGTAGATAAATGGGTGGTGCAGTGGGTGTGTTGTTTTATTAAAAAAGGTTGGATATTCCCAAAAAAATGCATTTATTCTGGTTGGTAAACCACCTTAATAAAAATAATCTATAATAGAGTGGCAACAGCCCTAGTGAGGGGTATTTATTAAATCTTGTGCTCTACTCTATGGGTCGACATGTTTCTTGCCCTTTTGGTCAGTAAGTACCGTGGCAATTCTTCAGGACCTATATATGTGCAATGCGTGAATGAAGGGTGGTGTTTGGTATCTACACTAAATGGTGCTTCTAAATAGTTGCTACCATTAATGGCTGACTACATATCCAAGCTTGTGTAGTCATGATTTGTAGGACCTAGGGAAATAAAACAGTGTGGAGAGAAGGGAGAACATACCTATTACTGCTGTGTAATCTTAAAGTCACTTCTAATCTATACACACTGCCATTCCAAGTGGTCCATACCTCCTATTTGTTGTGTGCACTCAGTGGCAACGTGGTTTAAAAATGTGTGCATTAAAAAGGTTTGTGCATTAAAAAAGGGTTTGTTATCTCTATCACAGGTAAGCATACTTTCTCACTCAAGCCTTGTTCATGCCTGTTCCAACTCATGCTGCCAAGGTGTAACTTATCATGCCTGTCGATAGCGTATTTCTCACTTGTTGCTATCTTAAAAAAACAATTGTAAGTGCCCAAACTGTTAATGCAGTGTCCGGAGTATCCAGACTCATCTCACTTTATGGTGCGAGGTGCTTCGACATGGGCTGGCGGTTCGCTGGGGCACCTCGTTAGTAGGAGCCCTATTGGTCACAAAACGGGGAATGGAAAACATTACAAGACGTTGTGAGGGCCTTGTCGGAAATGGATGCCCCCCTAGTTGACAACGTATGAGACGCTGTCTCGCTTGCCATGAGAGATGTGGAGTGCCACGGACCCGCAGTTGGCAGGGAAACGAGTCTGAGGAGCTAATGGTAGCGCTGTCAGTCCGTTCCCCGCCGTAACGGGCCGCCGCTGACCCCCGTCTTGGTCAGGAATTCAGTTCCCCCACACGTTCTACAAGGGGAAAAAGGGGGGAGCATAGCTCCTTGGGGTACTGCCCACTTACTTGTGTCTGTAGAGTCCGCGTTGGAAAGGTCTGGTGGTTCCCCATAATGGCAAATACATGGTATGCCATAATTTACAGTGTAAAGGATATAATAGCCTAAATGGTACCCGCCCATTTGTGATTATACCAACAGAGAAAATTATAAAAATGTTATTTTTGGTATAAATTCTTTAATACCCTAGGATGTTTTCTATGTCCATGAGACCAGGACTAGGGGTACATTATGTATGCATAAGGGTCGCACTTACCAGAGCATAAGAGTCAGGGGTGACTCGTCATTATATAAAAAACGAGGACGGGTTAGCATCTCATTTTAAAGTAATGCAGTAGGAGATCCAAGTAAATGCCAATATAATAACAAGGAGACAGCACCAGCATGTGTGGTGATTGTAGTGCTACACCGACCCTGTGTGTGCAGCGTGCACCAGCTGTCTCTTCTGAAGGCCTGAATTTGCACTTGTTGCCCCCATTTCCCTGAATACATCGATTCTCAGGACAACATTGTGCCTTGTGCCAAAGCGCCTCTCATGGAAGGGGTGGAGTATAAGGCTGAGGGTGGAACTAACAGCTGTTTCCCAACTGATCTGTGGAGGAAGGTAGAAAAGTACCTTTCACGCCTGTCTGTTGACCCCTTACATTTGAAACATTTTGGTCAGTCTGTTTAGGTTTGCTGAGTTAGAGCCACTGTCTTTCCTTCTCTTGCACATTCATTGGCCCTCACTTCCCACTTTCCTATAATCACCTGCCCATATGAAACTTTGTAAGTTCCCTTCAATGTTTTACCAGTCAATAAACACATTCAGACTTCACATGAATTTCAAGTGAGCTAACACTGTCGGATCTTACAAGTGAGTTGAATACCAGACCACTCACCACCCACTTCCCCTTTTTTGGAGAATTCTTTAGCACGGTGCATGGGGTGCCGGCTAGAGCCAGGTCCAGTTTCTCATGCCTGACCTTGACAAGCACATGCACTTTCCAGCCAATCCAGCCGGTGGTGAAAGAAACCTGTGCTAAATGAGAAATCTGAAAATGCTTATTAACAAACAGAAAAATAATCTGTGAATCAGTGAGCAAGGAGACAAGGATATTGGCAAGCACCCTGTGAGCATAAAGCAAAAACACTTAAGTACAGAATGTACATTTTTGTTTTCCTACACAAGGCTCTAAATGGGATTATGTGATGGAACTGAAACAACAGGGCTATGGAGGTTCAGAAATTAAAATCATGGAATAGTACACTGTCGGCTTCCATTCAGATATAAAAATGTAAACTTTTAGAGCTTAGCAGGCTATTAAAAACTTCTCATACTGGACGTCTTGCATGAAAGTGAGGATTTACTCATCAGAGAGGGCACAACTTAGTAGCAATAGTTTAGCACTAGGCATAAAATTGGCTGCTTCTTTTCCAATTATGCTGAGGCACTTTTTCTAAGTTCCACACCCATGGCCTGCGATATGTGTTGCCCCAAAAACAAGATGGTTGTAGTTAAGTGGTCGCTAAGTGCTTAAAGGTTGATGAATATGCCTGCAGATAGGTTAACTGAATGTTGTTGCAGAAACTCTGAATATCCTCTGGAATTGCTCAGATTCATGCGTTAGATAGAGCATCCAGAGTGTCAGTCCTTGTTCTGTTGTGCATTACAAAGGAGTCTTTAATTACTCCGTTTGGTCATGTAGTAGGCAAAGAAAAGATCTGACTGGCTAGGAAAAGCTGAATAGTCCTACTGTTGGTGGAGCTTATCTAAAAATGGGAGTTACACAAGAGATAATAGAAAACATTAAAATTGAGCTTGGCCATTATACCAATTCTCCCTCACTTGCCACCATGGAAAAGGAGACCGGAGGAACAGTCCTGCCGTCTTTGTGGAACAGGAAAAGAGGATCTAAATGATATATAATTGCATTTGTCCAAGCCAGTTAGACATAAGACATGCCTTGCTTCGACAAAAATTGAATCAGAAGGGCATCAGGACCTGCAGGCAGGCAATAAAACTATGTTTCAACCCAGAGGAGATCCAACTAAACTGTGGATTCACAAAGTACTTTGATAAAGTGGCAGAAAGTCTTATCCTCTTGTTACAAGCGACAGCAGAATAGAAGACAGCTGGCCCACCCTGACTGAGCACTTTAACAGCCAACAATGATTGCACTCTTGAAGCACAAGCACTTTATCCAAGCTTTTATATACGTTAAATGGCTTGAACAGATACTCTGAAGCACTGGCATTTTGTCCATATTTTTATCCATTTCAAAAGGGCTGAACAGACAATAATATCGAGACTCAATTCAACCTCTACCAAAAGCATAACAGTTGAAAGGTTGGATTTTAAATGTTAAAGCGTAAATTGAGATAATGGTTTTCATATTCCATGTTAATCTTTTAAGCACTTGTAATGTCTCAATGGGTTCTTCTTTTAAAATTGTGAGTTTTAATTAACTGTACAATAAAATTACCTTACCTTACGGTTGGGGGAGCTGGTAATGTGGAAAATGAGCTATAATGTATAGTCAATATAAAGTTTGTGAGTGAGTAGGAATGAAAGAGGACAGAATGCTGATATAACACGCCACCTTTGCATTAAATGATAGAAAGATAATATTGTTACTGTTTCAAGATATTTAAAACACTCACAATATAAAAACCACAATAAAAAGAAAGCAATTCCTAGTTTAATCATTCAATAGATAAAACAGCACTCGACTCTGTCATGAGTCAAATTCACTAAAGTTCTAAGTGCAATAAACATTTTATGAAAAGTGCATTAAATGGAGAAAGGCCAATTTTCCAATTTTTTTTTACTTGACGACTCGGAAATTAGTGTTTTTAGTTTTATATTCTCATTCCTTCAAGTAAGGGATAGGTACTGCTTTTTGACACTGGGATTAGCTGCGGGTTCGTTGACTACAAAGCTATTGGTAGGAAAACCAGTCTTGAAGGGAACTGATGTACCAATTAAATAGTTCAGAGTCTGACAGAGCACCCAGGAGAACTATTGTGCGTTTGATACAAAATAACCAGTGTACAGCAGCTAATACTTTTGACTCTTTATCAGCTTAACTTTTAGTTTAACTTTCATGTTTAGAAATTCTACAGCCCTATGATGTAATGTCAGGAAACGCTTCTTGTGAGAATATTTATACATTTATCCGTTGACAAATTATTGTTAATATTTTATTCTGAACAGCACCATAGCTACTATCACAGCTTTTTATTATTGGAAGCATGTATGACTAGCATTAACATAAAACCCATGCCTCTGTGTGACAAACACGTAGGGCCCGATTCACAGAACTAACTTAAGACAAAATCCTAAACTTACTACCATTTTGGTATTCACAGAAGGCACTTACTCATTTTGGTATTCACAGAAGGCGCTTACTCATTTCAGGGCTTATTTTCTCGGTTCCTCTTTCATGATCTCTTTTGCAGTCAAGCTCCAGCCAAGAGAGTTTGCGCCAATGATCGTGGAATGTTTATTTCAAACAATACGGTTATATTTACAAAGCACGTACAAACTACTTAAAAATAGGGCACAAATGCATAATCAGGACTATCAAAATGACAGATACCTATTCCTGTCTTCTGGTCTTCACAAATGACGATGCCAGAAACCAGATTTTTGTGCGTGAAAGTAAAAATCAGCTCACATGTTGAAATAGGTGCACCTAGGGATGCATTTTCTCAGACGCTCATGTGCAAAACAGTGTGAAATCAAAGCGGCACATGTGCAAAACTTTTTGGGGGAACTACGCCACTATTGCTACCAAGAGGGTATAAGCGCCTCCATCCTAGCAGAATTTTACATAATCCTTGTTCATCAGGGTACCTGGGTCCTAGAAAGTCATCCGAGAGGAACTGATTATTGTTTCCTAACTTGAAATAGGGTTGTTTAGTAATAATTGTGATTCACCGTGATTTTCTTGTTCGGGTTTTTGCTTCTGTCTCTACATGTTTACAGCGCTCTGATACTCTACGGTCATATTTATAAAACTCTTTCGATAAATAAAATAGTCTAAAGTTCAGTTTTGAGTTGTTCTTCACCGTGTACAGTGGGAGTTTTGTACAATGTACATAAACAAAGTGCATTGCCATCATATGCTCACATGCGAGTGCTATTGTGTAAATAGGTTGTCCATGTTCGGTTAGTGACTACATATTTCTACTTTCATGGCGCAATGACTCAGTAAGGCACTCTTGTCATTGTCATCTCAAGGATTTTTGGGACCCTTGGCAAGTCATAATTAAGAGCCCTCTGCTACAAGCAATTTTAAATGAATTACTTATTTTCAACGCATTCAGACACTCATGTGTGGTGTGTTTGAGGAAGTTGAGGTAGTAGGGAGAAGGAAGTTTGAGATGGGGAAGGGCTGTACAGAGAACATTGGGGATTCACTCATTTGGAGGTAGAGAGGGAGGAGATACACAATAGAGGGGGATATTCAGAAGGACTTATCTCCAAGTTATCCCAACTTAACACATCAAAAGTGGAGATAGATTTAACACCCCATTCACAAGCTGGTGCATACTGCAGACATCGTCTGTATTCCCGCGATACCTGCCCCAAAAATGATCTCCATGGTGGACACCACCAACTAACCCTAATGAGATGCAGAGTAGGCATACCCATGCATAAACACATGAAAGACCCACAACACCACTTTCACAATGCAATGCCAGATCTGCGATGTGAAACAAAACCATGCAATAAGCCGCGGTAGCAGCAGGTATGTAACACCTGTCTCCTGCAGGTGTAAAGCCGGATGACTACCTGCACACAGCCACACTGAAGAGCAAACAACACCATGGAGCTACTCATCGTGCAGCTCGAAGCCACAACAGGGCCACAACACCCACCGTCACCACCCCCAGGACCTGGACCGACCCCCCCCGCCCCTGGACCACCACAGAGGCAGCGCAGAGTAAGACAGCGAACTACCGAAAACACACCAGTCTCACAGACCTAACGCCCAAGGAAGTCATTGCCCACTATAGGCTCAAAACAACAACCATCATCTGCATATTGACCCAGGTTGACGGTCCCAACACAGCGAAGAACCAATATCCCTCCACAGACAAAGCTGCTGGCTGTGCTGCACCTGTTGGCCTCTGGCACCTTCAAACCAACAACTGCCAGAGTCGGAGGGGTCTCAGTCAGCCCTATCAAAGTTCATCACAACTGTCGTGGATGCCATCCTCTGCTTCATACCCCAGTACCTTCACTTTCCCCACACTGTGCAGGAACAGCAGTAGACCAAGCAAGGCTTCTATGCCATCGCCGGATTTGCAGCTGTGTTGGGGCAATAAACTGCACACTTGTCCCACTTGTGCCCCCTGTGGATACAGCACCCCACTACCATATCAGAAAGCACACGCATTCCATCAACGTGCAGGCAATAGTGAGCCACCAGGGACTCTTCACCAATGTCGTCGCAAACTACCCAGGCAGTGTGCACGATTCCTACATCTTCCGACAGTCCAACATCAACCAGCCCTTCCAGGATGGCACATATGGAACTGGACTGCTCATTGGTAAGTGCCAAATCAACACACCACACACCTCAAAGCCACCATCACACAACGCACAATTGTGGGAATGCACTCGTGACCAAACCACATACGACATGGCACTCAACATGCCCGCCTACCAGCCATGACAACAACACTCTATGGTGATCCTGGCCTACCCCTGTACACAATACAGCTATATCATGGCACCACAGCAACACAACAGCTGAACGTGTGTAGATGTGGAATGCAGCCATGTGCGAAAGATGCAAGTGACCCGTGAATGGCAATGTACACAACGACAAGTGCTGGGGTGGATGTGCAGGACAGACATGGGTAGGCAAACCACAGATATGTCCATGCAGATCACAACTGCTGGTGACTGGAGAGTAGCGAGCAGTGGACTCAACCATGTCACACCAGGTCGAGGCTCAGATAGTGGAAATGTTGCTCGCTCCCCCCCTGTGTGCATTGGCTTAGTGGGTGGGCCTTGAGTACGCCAGGGCTGTGCAGCGGTGTGGACAAAAATCCACCCAGTCACTGACAGGGTGGCGTCTCGCAGTCCTCCATGAGGCTAACGCCATGAGCAGCGGGGCCTGCAGCCCTGTGTGCCTGCTGCACCCCAGGATGCTGATACCCAGACCTAGGCCTGCCCGCACCAGCGCCCCAAGGCCGCACCGATTACCTTCTGACACCGTTGTGTGTCAAAGACGGCCCACCATGAGCCGGGGCAAGCTCCACGCCCCAGTCCCTAAAGCCCTGCAGCCTCCACAGAGCATCGCTGACCTCCACAATGCTGGCCCATTACTCCTTTCTCAATGACATACTCCACCGGCGTCCCCTTTGTCACAGTGAGCTCAACATGTGGAACTGTGTCCTGAGTCCTGAATGGCAGTGACCCTAAATTCATGGCTCGTGGCCACAGCGCCAGACTCCCTTCGATCAGTGAGGCATAATTCGATATGGCAGGCCGTCAACACATGGTGCCACTAACTCTGTTCAACGCAAGTCGGCAACACGTGGTGCCACTAACCCTGTTCAACGCACGCTGTCAACACATGGTGCCACTAACCCTGTTCAATGCAAGCCGGCAACACGTGGTGCCACTAACCTTGCACGCCATGATTGACAGTCAGCCTCCGGCGAAACATAGTTGGTGTCTGAGCCTGTGGCATGGGGGTTGTCATCAGCAAAGGGCAGGTACGGACTTGGTGTCTGGCATGAGTCTGTGGCATTCATATCCTACATGTTGCAGGACACAGCTGGCGTGTGCCCTCTGCATCATGCCCTGGGGGTACACCTTCCACTGTCCACAGAGTCACTCCGCGACATGCTCCTTCAACTTCGACGAAAACCTGCTCTATACTCGTGACCCTACCCCAGTCTCCCACAGGTCAGCGTCCCATGGCGGTGGGCCCGTGTCGGCAGCTGTGCATCCGGGGCCAGTAACCCTGTGCGACTCAAGTCATCCCCCTTGTTGTTCTGCCATTGCTTGTCTGAGTGCCTGATGACTGTTGGAGTTGTTGCCAGCACCAGCTACTCCCTGAGGGCTGGCTTAAACTCACTCCACTCAAAGCCAGCACAGGCGTCACAGGATTGGTGGGTCTGCCATCACATCCTGCCAAACCAAGTATTGACTCTTTTTTCCCTGCACTGTCACAGGTGATCAAGGATATGCACTTTGCCCTTGGATGATGACACCCCTCCGAGATACGAACACACCCGCCCAGAGGCAGTACAATGCGGCCCACATACGCACCAAGGGCATCGTTGAAGGCACATTTGGCATGTTGAAGTCAAGTTTCAGGTGCCTGGATGGCACAGGTGGAAAGCTCCTGTATGGCCCGGAGATCGTTTGCAAGATGATTGTTGCATGTTGTATCTTGCACAACATCTGTGTATGCACCAAGGCCACAAGGATCTCAGTTTCAGAAGTCCGGGACAATGATGAGGCCGAGGGAGAAGGTGGTCCAAATCCCACTGCAGCTGAGGCAAGAATGGCCCATAGGAACACCACCATTGACAATTACTTCTCATTCGCACGTGACATTGTGGCTATCCGTGGCAATCATGGAACAATACAAAATGTCAAAAATACAGCATGTGTTTAAAACACATAATTGCAGTTTACAGGTTGTACTAATACATTGAGGTGTCACGGTTCCCTGCTGGGCCATATTTGATTTGCTATGTGGTGTACGTTTGCGGCACCAGTTGTGGCCTATGTTCTGTTGTGGAGGTGCTGTTGTTTGTACCGGAATTTTGTCAATGTCGAGGTGCACTCACACTATGTGCGTATTCTGCACGGTTGGTGATGTTGACGTCTAGGGTTGTTTGTGCAGGTGGTTGTGTCCCAGTGTGACCTGCTTCATTCCGGTTGTGGTCCGCACTCAACCACCTCAGTGTTGTGCCGTGTACATTGTCATGTTGGTTGGACAGCATAATGCTACTCGTCATGTGGTGTCTCTTGCATTGTCAGTGAGGCTGACGTATAAGCTTGTTTGCTGTGTTTCGCACATGTGCATGTGTTGGTTGTGTGCTTGTTGTTGTGTTGTGTGTGTGCCCCTTTGGGCACGTGGGAGTACTTGGTGTTTGTGCTGAGGAAGGGTGGGCGTAGTATGCGTAGTGGGGCTGCGCGAAGCAACGCAAAGTGGGCGTGAAACTACGCCCACCCACGCACTTCGCGCAGCCCCACTATGCGCCGCCTGCCCCCCCTCCCCTACATACCTAATTTTTGTAAACAATAAAAGAAAAGTAAATAAAAAGCACTTACTTTGTCCTCTGCGTCCCGGGGCTCCCTCTTCTCATTCGCGCCGCCGTCTTCGATCCCAATGCGCATGTGCGGCCGTCCGCGCATGCGCATTGGGATTGAAGACGGCGGCGCGAACAAGAAGAGGGAGCCCCGGGACGCAGCGGACAAGGTAAGTGCCTTTTATTTACTTTTCTTTTATTATTTACAAAAATTAGGTATGTAGGGGAAGGCGGGAGGGAGGCGGGTGGCAGGCAACTTCGCACCGCCACGGAGTGGGTGTAGTGTTGCCTACTACGCCTACTTTGCAAAGGGCGAAGTAGGCAACACTACACCCACTCCGTGGGCAGAGCAAAGTCCCTCGCCCAGGGTTAGTGCTGAGGTGTTGAATGCTGTATGATTCTGTAAAAGACGCAGGTCCAAAGGAAGCCTGTTTAATGAAATGTCCAGTCTTGTCCTCTTCATGCAAAGTAGAGTCAGAAGGACCTGAAAGTACAATTTGAATTTTACCTCCAGGAGATGGCATGACACACTATACAGAGAGTTTTTAATGTGGCGCTTTTGGCAACAGGGAGCCTATATAATTTCAACAGATGCTGAACTTTATGTTTGGTTTTGCGTAGGTGCATTAAGAGTCAAGCTACAGTGCTCTGAACAATCTGGAATCTGTTTAGGAGTTACTTAGGAAGGTCAAGGATTATGGCATTTTAATAGTCCACCTTGAGTATATAGCTATTGAATTACCGGGTGCTACCCTGTAAAATCAGAAACAGGCAATAATGTCCTCTTTTCTTGATCAAGAGATAACAGATGCAAGTGAGTTTAGTAATATAAGGGATTAAGGAAAGATCAGAGTCAAAACTAATACTCATGTTACAAGCAGATTCAGTAGGAGCATTCAAGTTAATAAAGCGCACTGCGACCTAGCGGCTTCCTGGCGCTGAAGTAGGAGGCTGAGAGGAGTAGAATTCTACTGAGAGGAGATCAGGTGGAGTACGCTTGAGAAAACAAAAAGGTCTTGAGGGCCTTGCGGAATTGAAGGTAGACCGGGATAGATCTGATGGACAGCGAGAGGCCGTTCCAGAAACGGGGGTCTAGTACAGAGAATCGAGTGCCTCCAGTCTTGGATCTGCGAAAGCGTGGAACACTGAAAAGGGCTTGGTTGGAGGAGCGGAGGGTGCGGTTGGGGGAGTAGGGGCAAATGAGGGAGTTAATGAACGCCGGGGCAGTGCGGGCACTGGCCATGAAGGCCAGGCAACCCAACTTGAATAGAGCTCTCTGGCGGATAGGGAACCTGTGGAGGGATTTCAGAGCAGGCGTGATGTGGAGGGATTTGGGAAGGTGCAAGACAAGGCGAGCGGCCTGATTCTGGATAGCCTGAAGACAGCGAAGTTCGTAGGCAGGGATGCCTACATAGAGGCTGTTCCCGTAGTCGACACAAGACAGAATCATTGCCAGAATAATGAGTTTGAGAGCCTCAGGGGAAAAGAAACTAGAGACTTTCCGAATGATCCTGAGGGAGAGGAAACAAGAAGATACAACTGAGCTAATCTGGGCGTGCATGGAGAGGTCCTGACTGACTTTAATGCCCAAGGTCTTGGCAGAGGCCGCTGGTATGGGCGGGGGGCCAAAGGTGGAGGGCCAAAAGGCAGCAGACCAAGGAGAGGTGGTAGGGCCAGTCAGGACCAACTCCGTCTTGTCCAGATTAAGTTTGAGTTGGTTGAAGTTCATCCACTCAGAGATGAAAGTTAGGGTGGAGTGGAATTTGGGAAGGGAGTCCGAGGGAGAGGAAAGATCAAATACCAACTGGAGGTCGTCCGCATAATTATATACGGAGACCCCCATATCAAGGAGAGAGAGGATGAGGGGATGAATGTAAAGATTGAAGAGGAGGGGGGACAAGGAAGAGCCCTGGGGGACCCCGCAGGGGACTGGGCGGGAGGGGGCAGAGAGGCCGGAAAGATGGACCGCCTGAGTCCGTTCGGCGAGAAAAGAGGCGAGCCAAGAGAGGGCAGTGCCCCGAACGCCCGCTGCGTAGACACGGTCGAGAAGGATGGAGTGGTCAACCGTGTCAAACGCAGCGGATAGATCGAGGAGTACCAAGGGGTAGATTAGAGTCAGCCTTGCTCTTAAGTTCGTCTAGAACGGACAAGACCACTGATTCAGTGGAATGGGCCGGACGGAATCCCGCTTGGTGTGAGGCCAGGAGATGGTGTTCCTCGATGAAGGTGGAGAGGCATGTAGTGACATGGCTCTCCAGGATCTTCCCGAGGTACGGGAGACGGGAAATGGGTCTGAAGTTGGAATGGAGGGAGGGGTCTAAGCCGGGCTTTTTTAGGATAGGGAGAACTATGGCCGATTTGAAGGATTTAGGTACTAGACCAGAGGAGATAGATGAATTGAGAAGGGAGAGGGGAGGATCGGGCCAGCGAGTGAAGAGCTCTCTCAGAATGCGAGCAGGAACACAGTCAGACGGAGAACCAGACTTAACCTTCTGGAGAAGCTCAAAAAAAGAATCCAGAGAGATGTGGGGGAATTGGTGAAGGAAGAAGGAGAAGAAGTACTTAATGTGTTAGTTCAGAAAGCTGTGCTGCAAGGCAAGCTGATGGCAAGTGTTAGATTTGGCATCCTTGGTGTGGTGTGCCCCTTACTTTTTGCCTTCAGACCCCCTGTTGTTATTGGCCTTAGAACTGCTAACCTGTGGTAAAGTGCATGCCTGCAGCTTAAAGCTTAAAGCATGGCAATAATATCTTAAACTCAATTGGCATATTTAATTTACTTATAAGTCCCCAGTCAAGTGTGCAGAGTATGTAAATTAACTGCTGCTAGTGGCCCTGCAGCCCTGCAGCACTGATTGTGCCACCCACTTATTTAGCCCTCTAAACATGTCTCAGGCCTTCCAAAGCCTGTGCGTGCAGTTTTACCCTGCTATGATGACCTAGCAAAATAAATCTTTTGCCAGGCCCTATGCCTCCTTTTTAATACACATACATCACCCCTGCGGTAGGCCCTGGACTGCCCAGAGGGCAGGGTGCAATGTATTTTAAAAGCAGGAAATGTACTTTTAAGGTTCACTTGTCCTACCTAGTAAAATACTCTTAAATCTGTCTTCTTGCTATTGCAAGGCCCATCTCTCCCATAGGATAACACTGGAGTTGCTTTATTACAGTTTATAAATGTAATTTCCAAATGGGAAGATATAGCCCCTTCAAGTGTGGTGTCTCGGGAATCACAATTTAAAATCCTAACTTATGGTATAGTCTAATTTTAAAGTACAAGTCTGAAAATAACACTTTTAGAAAGTTGGCATTCTCCTGCCGTAGCTATTAGGTGTCTGCAGCTTGTCTCTGGTCAGATGAGTGGGTGTACTTGGCAGTTGGGCTTTGTTTACTCCTCTGGCCATCACTGACAGGGTGGTGGGAGGAGCTGGGCCCAGCTTCACTTACACCTGTATAGGCTGTGCCCTGTTTCCATACAAAGGACTGCATGCCCCCTGTAGTTAGTCTGATGCCAGGGAAGGGAATGCAGTACATTTGCGCACTTTAAAGACACTTGAGCCTATTTAAAGCCCCTATTACCACTGGAGGCTCACTAGTTTTGACACTCTAGTGTCGTAGCGCCATTTTCAATATTTACAAGGTGGCACTAAGCCACTTAGTGTGGCTTAACCCCATCTTGTAAATAAGCCCCTTTCTGCCGCAGTAATCTGTAGCAGAGAGGTATGCAATGGGTGTTGCTGTAGGTGTTCCACCTCAACATCCATTGTTTTTATGCTGCCACAGATTTACAAGGAAGTGTAAATCTGTGGCAGCGCCAAAAACTAACGCCATGCAAGAACAGGCGTTTGAATGGTGCACAAGGAGAAATGTTTTTATTTCTCTTTGTTTTTTATATGCGTGCTGCATTCTGCAACACACATAGAAAGAGCAAAAAGCTATTAATGATTGTTTTTCTGCAGGAAGGTGTCCCTTCATGTACATAAACAATCACTAAATAATGACGATTTGCTACTTCTATGTGTGCTGCAGAAACCAACACACATAGAAGTGCAACCTGTGTGTTTGTGTTCCTCCAGTGCTGCAACACTTATCTACTGGAGCTGGCTCATGATGTGCCCCAGACATGTCATTTGGAGCAGAACAAGACCATTTACAGGCTTGTTACCCACTTTTGTTGGCTTCAAATGAGGAGTGTCTCAGATGCGTTCTGCAGGTCCTGCCCTTCATGCCAGGCTAGTGGCAAATTAGGAGGTAAGCAGAAGGCTCACCTTTACTTGTCATTGGCACTCCCTTTGAAAGGGTGGGCATTGACATTAGGAGGGCTCCTGAGCCCAAGACAGTCATGGGCAACAGGTTCATCCTTGTCTAGGTGGACCATTCCAGCCAGAGGATATCTCTCTGAGAACAGTAGCGACACCTGCAGTGGCCAGGGTACTGGTTGGGATCTTCACCAGAGTGAACTTACCCAAGGAGGTGGTGCCAGACCATGCTACAAACTTCATGTTGGGGTACATGATGGCCATGTGGAAGGAGTGTGTGGGTAACCTACAAGTCCCCCACTCCTTCCCACCGTCAAACTAATGGGCTTGTTAAAGGATTTAAAAGGACCCTAAAAGGCATGATAATGGGTCTTCCGGATTCCATGAAGCAGAAGTGGGACATCCTCCTGTCATGCCTTTAATTTGCCTGTAGGGAGGTACTGTAGAGGGGGTTGGTTCAGCCCCTCCGAACTTCTGTACGGGCACCATGTGAGAGGACATCTCAGTCTGGTGAAGGAGGGCTGGGAGCATGCTCCCAGGAAGGTCCCCCAGGATGTGGTCAGCTACATGCTGGCACTCCGTAACCAGATGAAGCGCTTCTGGTAGCAGGCATAGGAAAATATAGAAGCCAGACAGGGGAACATTAAACAGTGGTATGACCAGAATGCCACTCTGGTTGAAAATTGTAGGTTATGAAGCCTGTGGAGCCCTGGGCCCAACAAGACTGCTGGCCTGGGGCTTGAGGTGAAGAACCGCAAGAGTGATGTCACCTACTTGGTGAACCTCAAGACTCCAAGGAACCCATAAGGGCCCTTCATGTCAATCTCCTCAAACCGCACTTTGAGAGCTCGGAGTTAACTATGCTCCTGTTCTCAGATAATGAGGTGTAAGAGGACAGTGAACCTTTATCTGACTTCCTTTTTTCAAGGAGCAGGATGGGTCAGTGGAGGGTGTCAGCCTCTCCCCTAATCTGACACTAGAGCAATAGAGAGACTGCTGCCAGTTGTTGAATCACTTTGCCTCTTTATTCTTCCTTAACCCGGGACTCACTACAGGGTGTTCTTATGATATTGACCCTAGGGACAGCACACTTGTGAAGAACACAAATTACAGGCTTTCTGATAAGGTGAGAGCCAGCATTAAGGAGAAGGTCTCCAAGATGCTGGAGTTAGGGGTTATTGAGCCCCCCAATAGCCCTTGGTCCAGCCTAGTGGTATTGATTCCCAAAGCTTCCCCACCAGTTGTCACTCCAGAATGTAGGATCTGTGTGCACTACTATTGGCTCAATTCTGTCCCTAGAACCGATGTACACCCCATCGCCAGAACTTAGGAGCTCATAGATCGGCTAGGAGCTGCCAAGTTCTTCAGCACATTTGATTTAACATCTGGTTACTGGCAGATTGCCTTGACCTAGGGGGCCAGGAGAGGTCTACATTCTCCCTCAGAAGGGCATTTTCCAGTTCCAGGTCATGGCCAGATAGGGCAGGGTTCAGTGGTCTACTTGGTTGACTGAGTGGGAAGAGGCAAGGCACAGCAGCTATGGGCCAAGATTGAAACCATACTGGCTTGCGAACCACCCAAAACCCACTCAGAAGTGAGAGCCTTCCTAGGCCTCAACTGCTACGACTGAAAAGTTTTTAAGGGGTATGTCCCCATTGTTGCACCCTTGAAAGAGCTGACTTCCAAGAGTAGTGCCATCACCTGGTCTTGACAGATGTATGCCAGAGCTCTTTTGATACCATGAAAGAGGCCATGTGCACAGCACCCTTGCTCAATGCACCTTACTTCTCCAAAGAATTAATTGGCAAGATAGATGCATCAGAGCATGGCATAGGGGCCATGCTCTCACAGCTGACTGACGAGGGCCTGGATAAACCAGCAACCTTCATCAGTAGGAGGTTACTTCCCAGGGAAAAGAGGTAAAGTGCCTTTGCAGTGGTCTTGGCACCGAAGAAGCTGAGACCATAACTGTTTGGTGCTTACTTCCGGGCTGAGACAGACCGCACACCTCTTAGATGTTTAATGCAGATCATGGGTGAGAAGCCTAAACTGCTGAGGTGGTCCATCTCCCTACAGGGAATGGACTTTACAATGGAACATTGTCCTGGAACAGATCATTCCAATGCTGATGGTCTCTCCATGTTCTTCCACCTTAGCGAAGAGAACTCCCAAGGGGTTGGGTAGATCTACCTTCTATCAGCTGTCGGACACGTGTTCGACCAGGCATTGTTGGTGTCATTTCCCCCTAACTTTTTGCCTTCAGACATCATGTTTTTGCTTACTTCATTTTTGCTGGCTTTAGCAGTGCTACCCAGTGCTAAAGTGTGTGTGCTCTCTGCTCAAAATATGGTAACATTGACTAACACCAAATTGGCATATTTCATCTACTTATAAGTGCCCAGGGTTTGAAAATTAAATGCTACTGGGTCTGCGGCACTGATTGTGCCACACACTAAAGAAACCCTGTAAAAATGTCGCGGGCCTGCCATTGCAGAGCCTGTGTGTGCAGTTTTTACCTTTTGCCAGTCCTAAACCTTCCTTTTTAATGCATAAACGTCACACTAAAGTAGGCCCAGAGCACCTCCAAGGGTAAGGGGCAGTGTATTTAAAAAATGGGACATTTACTTCCAAGTTTCACATGTAATGATAATGAAAAACTTCAAATACATATTTCACTACTGCAAGCCTATCCCTCTCATGCGGTAACATTGGAGTTGCCATATTATATTTTATAAGTGTAATTTACAAGCAGGAAGAGATAACTGGATCGTGTTTAGTGTCTCTGGATTCCTAATTTAAAATTCTAACTTATGGTGCAGTTGGATTTTAAATTGTATTTTTCAAAATATCACTTTGAGAAACTTGGCATTTTTTTTGTCTTAGGGCCTGATTACGTATTTGGTGGTCCTGCAGTGGATGGTGCAATGCACTGTCCACTTTAGTACTGCCAAACACGTGGAGCAACCGCCTGCCAGATCAGGAGTTTATTCCTGGTCTGGCAGGCGGTCATGCGGCCGTCTGAGAGCAGTGGTCTGGTAGGCTCATAGAAGAGCCTACCATGCAGACCGTCGCTCTCAGAGTGCCATCTGCAACTTCCTGCATGGTGTGGCATGCATGACACACCGTGCAGGAACTGTGGTTGAAAATGAGGGGGTCACTACATGTGCCCTCCTGCATGTACCGGCTGGGCCCTGTGGCATTAGTAGGCTCTTAGTTGCCTCACTGCCATCCTTTTCATGGCAGGCTCACTTTCATGAAAAGAGTGGTGTTGAGGCAACTAGAAATATGCTTGGCGGTGCTGCTGTGGCAACGGCAGCAGATTTCTCTGTGTTACTGATGCAGTATGCCGCAGGATCCTAGATCCCTGGTGGTCGTAGCTGCCCAGTGTCAGTCCAACAGCCGTAGTCATAATACTGCGGGCAGTCTTTCAGTGCGGCGGCGGTCAGACTGCCACCACAGGTTCAGGACCGCCGAACTCATAATTAGGCAATGGCCATTTAGTACCAACAACCTGTCTTTAGTCACATGACTGGGTATAATTGGCAGTTGGGCAGTGTTTATTCCTCCTAGACCACCACACTCAATGGGAGCTTAGGTGTGACGGAATGTGCCATCTCTGTTACACCACTGTCAGCCCTATTTATACTTGAAAAAGCTGTGTCCTGTCTCCACACAAAGGGCTGCATACCCCGGTATATAGTCTGGAGTCAAGTGAGGAAAGGCGGGCATCTGCACACTTCAAATGCATACCTTTAGAAGCTTCTCCCCACTTCAAAGGCACAACTGTGTATAAAAGAAAGACCTCATACACCACCACTCCAGTACACCTCAGGACCCTTTGATACTCTGCCAGGAAGAAGGCCTGCTCTGCTGCTATAAGCCTCTCCAACCAGCTCCTGTACCCAAGTGCAAGAAGTTCCTGACCCCAAAATGGTACCTCTCAGGTCATTGGACCCTTGGTGTGGCTCAGCAGACTCTTAAATCAAGCCTTTGGGCTCTTTGCGACCATGAAGAGCCCATTCGCACCGGACCACTCATCTCGCATTGAAGTGCAGCGTAAACCCATCTCCTCACACAGCAAGCATCAAGGCCAATGGAGGACTGCTATCACGAAGCTCCAGCCCTCCCATCCGCGACGCCCGGCCTACTCTTCTCACCTTGTCAGCCACTGCTCCAAATGTTCTCCTTGATCCCTAGGACTCTCTCCAATGCGATCCGGACTCTTTGTGCGAAACTTTAAAAAGATAAAATGTTAGCGTATCTAGCTTATTGAATTTTTATCTGACGAACGCTCAATCATGATACGCCTAAACTTTTAACTTGGGCCTGGTCCAGCGTGACCAGATAGCCGCAGTTGGCACATTATGCTTTTAGGCACTATATTGCAGTCCATCCTTTAGAATTTCATATCTCCAGTCCTACCTAGTGGATTTTTGGCATATTAGCCTTGGTTTCATTGGTAAAATCTGTTAAATTTTTCTAATCTGGTGTGGGATCTTTTTTGTCTGGTGTTTTAACTGTTTTACTGTTTGAAGTGTTGCAGAATACTTTACACATTGCATCTAAGTTAAGCCTGATTGCTCTGTGCCGAGCTACTAGAGGGTGAGCATACCTTAGTTTGGGGCTTGCTTGTGTCTTTCCCTGACTAGGATTGTGGTTGCTGCTTCACCAGGTTTCACATCCCAGTCAACCAGTAACTCGATGACTAACAGTAAGCTATTAAAAAACAAGCCTTAGTTTTATCCTTGCTATGTTTTAGAGTATTGTTGGCCTTCGGTTTTTCACCAATGTAAGACAAGAATGAAAAGTGAAAGCACCTGTGACATAAGTATCAAACAAATCCATCATCAACTTTCATCCGCCTTTGAATATACTGTCAGGCTGAATATGCAGCATCATAACGCTGTGGAACCAGAATTTGACCATTACACTGGTGTGGATACTAGGGATGTGACTTCGAGCAATTCAATAATCAATAAAGTGCATCTATTCCACAGCCTTAAGATGTGGATTGTGATGAATGGGAGTAGGTAAAAAAAAGACGAGGTTGCTATTTACCAGCAAAACAAGAGCTATCCCTGGAAGCATTCTGTAGTATTACAATATCGTATAAAAGGAATCTTTTACTAGTTATACAAGAAAAACTGGGTAGCCGTTCACACTCTGTCTTGAGAAAGACCGAAAGGGATGTTTTAATAGACAACTATAATTAATGTCGTAATGTTGATGGATAATAATAGAAGGCTTGCACCACAGCATTACATTGGAAAAGAACTAAGGGATAATGTTACCTGCCCAACTGAATTAACTTGAAGCCTCTGTACCCAGGTCCCAACTTGAATCGTTTTTGATTGCTTGATTAATTTTACCTTTGTACACATTCATACGCCAAGCGAGCACTATTGGCCCTGCACATGGAACACCCATTGAAGAAGGTATTGTTGATATAAGTGATGTTAACTAGTGTAAACAATATATTCTATAAACATTGAAAAACGATTGAGACTTGTGTGTTCAATTTGGACATTTTGATACAATTAGAGAGGATTGCTAGGTAACCTCTCTTTAGAGGTCATTCATATCATAAATAGCATATCTGAGAGAAGCATTATATGTCTATATCAATCAATCCATCAGGGTTTTGTAAAGCGTGACTACTCACCCGTGAGGGTCTCAAGGTCCTCGGGCGGGGGAGGACTGCTGGTCTTTCTGGGTGTGGAGGATCTTTCGAAAAGCCAGGTCTTGGGGTCATTCTTGAATTGGTCAGCAACACGGATTGCCTGAGGTAGTGGGGAAGGGTGTTCCAGGTCTTGGTGGCGAGGTAGGAGAAGGAACTTCCTCCGGTTCTGGTATTGTGGGTCCTGGGGATAGAGGCTAGAGCACGATAGGCGGGATGGAGTTGTCTGGAGGGTACGTTGTATGCAAGACAGTGATTCAGGTATGCTGGTCCTATGTTGTGGAGAGATTTGTGGACATGTGTGAGGAGCTTGAAAGGTGATTCTCTTGTTGACTGGGAGCCAGTGGAATTATCGGAGGTGTTGCACTATGTGGCCGCAGGGGGGATGTCGAGAACCAGTCTGGCGGCGGCATTTTGAACTTCCTATCATTTCTCGAGTTGTTTTTAAGTGACACTGGAGTAGAGTGCCATGCTGTAGTCTAGTCTGCTGATGATGAATGCATGGGTGACAGAATTTCTGAATTCTGTGGGGATCCATCTGAATATCTCTCTGCGAACCCCGCCAAGGCTTACCTATATCTCCACATGTAACCATCAATTTCTTGACACCTCACAGTCACAAATGTATTTGCTAGTTCATTGAACCCCGTGCTTTCATGTCCCTTTCATATAGGATGACCATTACCTCTTGAAATTAATTAAGCCAAAGCCCTTCCATTGCACTCTTCCTTTGAACCCTCTCATATAGGATGAGCATTACCTATTGAAATGAATTAAGCTAAAGCTCTTCCATTGAACACTTTGGGCTTATTTATGAGAAGCTTGTGCCGCCGGAGCATCACTTTTTTTGACACTCCAGCAACGCAAGCCTCTTAATCATATCAATGAGTGGCTTTGCATGGCCTCACACGTATTGAGTTAGACAAAGCAGCGTTGTCTTAACCTGCATCAAAGAGGCATTCGATTTGACGCTACCCCAGATTTACTTAATCACGTAAACCTGGGGCAAAAGCAAAATCTTATGTCTCCACAGAGTAGGCGTTATGAGGAGAAATATTTTTATCTCTCCTTGTTTTTTCCTCTTTCTATGTGTGCTGCTCTATGTGTGCTGTATTTTGCAGCACACATAGAAAGAGGAAAACACCTCGGGAATTATGTTTGTGCAGGAGGGTGTGCTCCAGCACAGGAAAAGGACAAGAATGCACTGTATTTCATAAATATGGTGCATTCCAGCCCTTTCACATTGGCGTAGGGCAGGGCAGCAAGAAGACTTGCGGTGCTGCTCTACACCAATTCCTCATAAATTAGTTAATCGGTCTGCCACCCATGCATATGTGCAGTGCTGAGGCCACAATAAGGTGCTTGGCACAGTGGCGGCTGGTAGGGAACGGTGGCAAGGGGTTAGAAAAAAAGACTTAAAAAAAGAAGACTTACCTGCTGGTTGCCAGGAGCCAGTTGCCGCCTCTCCTTCATCCTTGCTTTCTTCGGACATCACCCAGGATCCCAGACTCCCGTAGGCAATCATGACGCTGATGTCACCAGCATGACAGCAGCATCATGATTGGTCAGAGCGGCCTAGTTCATTGCACAGACAGGGAGTGGGAGCCTGTGCATGTTGTCCACCCAGGCTGGGGGAGAACATGCGAAGTGCGCATGACAGTGTTGCCGGCCCAAGAAGGCCGGGCAAACCGTCATGCACACTTATGGTGCACCTACAACTCCTCCCTCTGACACGAGCCCAGCCCCGCCCCACTCTAACCTGGCTCCAATCTCCATACTAAAAATAAAGTTATAATAATGTTCTGTTATCATTTTATTTTTCCTTTGCACTGCTCTGAGAGCAGTGGAGCGATGCTCCTCCGCCTTAGCAGAGAAACCGCTGCTGGCTAGACAACGTCCAATAAAAGGGACAAAAAAGGACTCCCTTGAGAGGCAAGAAATACCGTCTCGTACCACGGCTCAATAGGAGCTTAGATATTTATGACTGCACAAGGTTAACTCAGGTTTACTAAGCCTGTAGCTTGCTTTTCTTTTCCTTGCATGTCTTGCACTAGGATAAGGTGAAGAGAAAACCATCAAATAGAATCATGGGTTGATCTGCACCATTACTTCTGATTTTAAGCGACAGTGTGAAAGCTCCCTGCATTTTTCCATCGTGTAGTGCTGCTGTCACACAGGATCTGTCTTAGAGTATTTTAATGACAGCTCTGATGACAAAGACAACATCCATTTCCATAAAGATCAACTGTGCTCAAATGGGTTCATGCAGGGGAAACTGAGAGAAGTAGCAGGCCGAGGAAGCATAACTACCCCCTTCACAGAGCTGAATTCACATCTGATGCTGCATTTGTCCTATGAGCATACAAAGTAGATGAAATGAAGTAGATCCACAAATATCTGAAGATTTCTGCTGCAAGGCATACACCTACATTATTTATGACCTGTCATTCATTTTCCCTGAAAGCTTTTACCAATTTTTAAAAGAGAAATATTGAAATAATGTTTTATTGCAATGCACTTAATTTACAGCTGCAGAAGCCGGCGTGTCCATGGAGACACGAATGCACAGGTTTGAGCTTTTCCCCAAAGCCCCGCAGTCAGCAAGATGATGGAAGATTTATAACATTCACCGTGAAAACTTGTGTTTGTCTCAAAACTACAGAAATGCAGTGAACGCAAAGAACCTTGCTGAGTGAGACGTGGGCTCCAAAGGGCGAAAGCGGGAAGTCTGTTTACCATTCTGCCCACTACCGGTTGAGAGCACATTGGGCTTTCTGGTTTTTCTTGTATTCATCCGCAGTTGCAAAATGGTGAAAAATGTACGCAAAACAGATGCAAACATCCTAAATATATATATGCATCTGTTAGGTTTGTTTGTGTCAGCATAATACGTAAACGGTGCACACTCCGAGTTTGTAGACCTTTAAATAAGTGAAACACACACTATCACTATATCAATCACCATTCCGATGTCCGAAACTCAGAGAGGGTTGATAATTGCACCCTGGCTAACCACATCCGGCGGTTTCAGTATTTAGTGGGTATGAAATTGACTCTTGGAACTGTTTAACTAGTGAATTGATTTATGATGACAAATTCTCTCTAAAAAAAAAAGTGCCTTTACACCTGTTCCAAAGGATTTATGACGTACTAGGGTTACCTATCTCACTAGGCGTGCATGATTCCCACAATGGATATGTATAGGTAGCAGTAGCGTATTATCTAATTTAGTGGACCTTGTGTGCTAACTAGGTGATTCACAATAGATATCCACCATGTTCATTGGATGAGGCCTTGTCATTTGTGTCTGCCTTATCTTTTAAATCATAACTTGTGTTAGACCTGGCCTTTCTTGGCGTGGTTACCCCAGACTTTTTGCCTCTACCTCCTCTATTTTTGATGCTGTTACGGATTTCGTTTTGCTGGCTTAGATCTTTTGGGCACTTTGCCACTGCTGATCAGTATCAAAGTGCAAGTGCTCCCTGTATAGAACGTTATGGTTATTGGTTTTCCATAATTGGTATGTTTGTCTTACTAGTAAAGTCCCTAGTAAAGTGGACTATGTGTGTCAGGGTTGGTAATGCAAATGCTCCTAGTGGGCCTTCAGCAATAATTGTGCCACCCACACTAGTAGCCCTAAAAAGAGATCTCAGGCCTGACACTGCAGTGCCTGCGTGCAGTTTGTTAACTGCCTTGTTGTCCTGACAAGTGCACCCACTTGCCAGGCCTTACCCTTCCCTTTTTATGCACATCAGGCACCCTTATAGTAGGCCCAAGTTACCCCCCTGGGCAGGGTGCACTGTATGTGAAAGGTAGGACTTGTACTGAGGTGTGTACCATGTCCTGGCAGGGAAACACTGCCAAATTTGCTTTTCACTGTTGCAAGGCCTTCTTGCCCATAGGATAGAATGGGGAATGCTGTGTTACATGTTTCCAGCATATCTTCCCATAGGCAGAAAATGGAGAGGTGGAGTTTAGGGTGCCTGAACTCAGAATTTAATAACACATCTTTTTGTGAAGATGGTTTTTCAATTTTGTGTTCAGAAACCACTCTTTTAGAAGTGGCTGGTTTCTTGTCCTAAACATCCTGCGTGGCTCTGCCTGGTTGTGTATTGACTGTCTGGGTTTGGATGTGACAGGGTCTGGGCAGTGTCCTGACACCAGGTAGGAGTAGGTGAAACAGCAACAGGCTGGCCTACATTTGGTGTGCTGGTAGGAGTAGCCCCTTTGACGTGAAGAGTGCTGTGCTGCTGCCACAAAAAAATGGCTCTTCCTCCTGTGGAGTGTCTGAGGCCCAGACCCTCACTATCAAAGAAAGAAGGTGTGCACTGGCAGGAAGACACCCAGGTCTGGTTTGGACCGGGCTCAGACCCCCTGAACACAAAGACTTCAAAGGCTTTTAGGGGTATACATGTGAGAACTGAAACCCCTGAACTCCAGACTGAATTCAAGCCTGAAAAAGGATTGAAACTACTTTGTGATCAAGAGGAAACTCTGCCAAGGAAGAACAGCTGAAGAGACTGAAGAGAAGGACTGCTCTTGCTGTGTGTTCTGGGGCTGGCCTGCAGCTTGCTGATTTGACTAAGGAGAGGACAAGGGACTTTGCTGTGTGCTGTGTCCCCCTGCTTGAAAGGACTTCGCTTTGTGCTGTGTCCTGAAGTAACTTGTCTCCAAGGGCAGGAGAGGAGCTGGCTCCCTGTTGTGGAAACTCACTAACATCATAGTTTCCAAGTGTGTCTCAGGGACGTTGTGTGCGTGTGCTTTTTGCAGCCTAAGACCTTCGGAAGAATTGCCCCATGACCGTGTGCCAAGAGCAGTCTTGCACTCTGCTTCAATCGACAGCCTGAGCAGAAGTGCTGTGATCGTTATCGCCATCGGCCCGGACCGTCGTCCCAAGGGAGAGCCTTGAGA
The DNA here is from genome assembly GCF_964261635.1 of Lissotriton helveticus. Lineage (NCBI taxonomy): Eukaryota > Metazoa > Chordata > Amphibia > Caudata > Salamandridae > Lissotriton > Lissotriton helveticus. Next base: position 1,932,054,548 of record NC_136059.1, read on the forward strand.
AATCACCACCACCGGCCCGAGCCTGCCTTTGCCAAGGAAAGCCCTGTGAACTTTCACCATCGTGGGTCCGAGGTCCATTGCCCAAGATCAACTGAGTCATGCCAGGAGCCGATCAGCTGCGAGGCCGTTGCCTGGTAGCCCCACTCTCACTGCGAGGAGCAGCCGCCGCCAACCCGAAGCCACACAGCGTGATGCCAAGCCGCGAGCAGAGGAGAGAGAGAGTGCACCCCCCCAGGTAACGCTCAGCGAGCCTGTGTGTGTGTGTCACTGCCCGGGGCGGAGTGCGTGATACAAGAGACTGGTCTTGGCCTTTCCCATCTTTGCAGTGGGAGCCTATGCTCAAGTCAGTATCGCTGCCGTACTCGCAGATGAGTGGCAGTACCGGGGTTGGATTGTTTATCTGGACTTTGTTTTCTTCATAACAGTATTGAGGGCATATTTTGGCAGTCGCTGACCACGAGTCAGCCAAGAGTGGCATAGAGACCTTCACTCGCACCGCAATCAGTGCCAAATTGCTTTTATAATCCCCATTAGTACTTGCACTATGAACTGCATTATTAATTGCTTTTACAATCTGCATTAGTACTTGCATTACGAACTGCATTATTACTTGCTTTTATGATCCGCATTAGTACTTGCATTACGAACTGTATTATTAACTACTTTTACAAACTGCATTAGTACTTGCTTTAAGTAATGTCTTATTTCTACATTACGAACTGCAAAGCATTGAACTAGGACTGCATTAGATCATTGTGAACTGCTCATTAATACTGCAAGATCCTACAAGTGATTGTTGACCTAATAACCGGCCCAGTGAAATATTACGAATACGCATATGCTGAATATTTTTATCGTTTGGTCTCACCATATTTCTTCTTGATAAAGATACCGCTATTTTCCCAAATCAGTGTGGTGTCCATTTGTGGTGTTATCACTGTGTTACTGGGAGTGTGGTTGAAAATACTTACACATTGCCTTGGAGACAAGCCTGGCTGCTCGTGCCAAGCTACCGGGGGGTGAGCAGGGTTTATCTAAGAGTGTGTCCCTCCTTTACCTGACTAGAAGCAAGGGTCCCTATTTGAACTAAGGTACCTATCTCAGCCAACTAGAGACCACCAGTTCTAACAACTTGTTACTTTATTTCTCTCTGTTCTGTCTACTGTGTTGGTCCCAATACACCACTACATGTTGAACATGATTCAGTGAGTTTCAGATATTGACCAGTGTACTCAAAACACGTAGTTGGTTGTAATTCTAATGAATTTTTTAGTCATCCATTTTGTAAAATTATTAGTTTCAACAATAATGCAGGAAAATAAGATTTTAGATAAGACCCAAGAATAGCATTGCCTGTGCTGCCTCTACTTTATAGTACCTGCAATATCTGGATTCATTCATCTGCAGATTCTAACGTCTTCTTCCCTCCAAGTCTTTAGTCTATTTTAAAGAGGCTTTTAGTGTGACAAACTCCCCAAAAGTCCAATATAGCAGAACATTTAAAATTATTACAGCATGAAATAGGCCAACATTTGGTGGCCAGTTTTGCTTGGAGTGGATGGAGCTTGCAAAGTTTTAGTCTATGGAATTTAACAGAGTTAAATAAAAATTCAGCGAGATTCCGTGGAGTTCCACAAATGTACCGAATGTGGCACATCGCCCTGCGCTGAGTTTTAGCCGGAGAAGCTTGTTCCACGCTGTAGAATTCCTACTCAAGTGGCAGCTTTCTCAACCCGAATGGTCATGACCTGCTGTGACTGCGCGCATTGAGAAATCTCGCCAGGAGGCGCTGTTGGGGATGAAAATCATGCTAGTGGAAGGAAATTCTTGCTCACTCTTGCCAACTTAACGTTGGCGAGCCATGCTCGAGAAAAAACTCTGCCGCTTGGTGGCATTTTGATGGAACGCCACAATACTCATGCAGCGTGGAGTGGGCAAAACTCTGTGAACCCTGCCATTGAAGCATAATTTTCTGCTCAACCCTAACAACAAGTCGGTCATAACCTAAAGCTGCTTAGTTTAAGAAAGTAACAGCACAAGGAAAATCTGATTGCCATCCACTATGGCAAACTTACATTTTACTGTATAACACCATTCATAAATATCCCAGTGAGCGTAGAGCTCACTGTTTTGCAGGTTATATTGGTAAATTCCCACTTCTACAGTGACCAAAGAAATGTGCCTGGGGAGGATGGCAATTCGGAGCAGATGTTTTGTACTTGGAAGAGTTGAAATGAAGAGCTTTAATTTTTTTTAAAAGGACTGATATGGGGGGAAGCAGGACATTCCGATACAGAGAAGTACACCAAATAAAGTGAAAGAGATGGCATGAGATAAGGCAACATCATATAGTCAAGGCCTTACGAAAAATAGTTTTATTCGGTGCATAAATATGATCATAAAAGCACGCGGCAAAATATAACAATCCATAAAAAAAAAAAAACATTTCATAATTCATGAGCTAGTTCAACAATTAAAATTGGCAATCAAAATACGTTAAAAACACATACTTTTCCTGGAGTTGATGCATTGATTTAAAAACGTTGCAGTATAGAAACATATGTCTGCCGATTGCAAGTTAAAAATTAAAACAGCAAAAAGTGCAAAGTGCTTTGAGTGGATACACCATCACACATACATGGCCCAGTTGGATGTTTCCTGATATTTGGGTGGGCCACTAAATAATGTGCCATACCAAATCTAAGTCTGGTTAGCACAAATTTATGTGAAAGCCTAGTTACAATGGTTAGATACGAAGGAAACCTTCCACTGAACTATATCTGTTGTAAAACAAGACAGTGGACATAGATCCTATGGCAAAAGCCCGCTTCCTTTCCGCATATGCCAAGAATATACTTTTCATTTCGACTTTAGGTATCCTTGATGCTGCACTGGGATCAATTACAATTTTTAAATTGAAAATGCCTGAAAAGCAGGCAACGACAAATTTGACCCAAGGTATCTCTCGATATTTATCCAATTGTAAACAGTCCTCAATAATAGATCTGTTAAATGCCTTCTCATCCTTCATCCATATTGACCGCCAAATCATCAATGGCCTAAGGGATAACAGATCAGTTAAATAATTGGTGGCTAGTTCTCGATGACTCAATTCAGTTGGAGCTGTAGCGGGCAAAAAAAGGAGCTTTTTTAGAAATAGATTTTCCTCCAGCTGTAAATTATGGACGCAGCTGTGGCCCCATACTCCAGCCCCGTACAGCGCTATAGTAACACATCTAGGCCTAGATGTAGGTAATTTCATTTTACCACTTCTTAAATACCGAATTTTACCGATTCGGTATTTAAGAAGTGGTAAAAACGAGGGGGGGAATGTAGGTATTACAGAATCGGTAAATACCGAATCGTTAAGATTCGGTATTTACCGATTCTGTAAATTCCGATTCGGTAATGCCCATTGATTCCTATGGCCATTGAAGCCCATAGGAATCAATGGGCATTACCGAATCGGTATTTACCGATTCGGTAAATACCGATTCCAGCAAGGGTGCAGGGGGTGACACTTTGACACCCTGTAGCACCCCAAATACAGGCATGTGTGCCATGTGGCACACAGACATGCCCTAAGGGCATGTCTGTCTGTCACATGGCATAGGTGTGCATGCACACATGTGCATGCACACCTGGATTCGGTATTTTACCACCCAATTGGATTGGGTGGTAAAATACCGAATCTGAAAGGCCTTTGGGACTCAGAAGAGTCCCACCTACATCCAGAAGTTACCGATTCGGTAAAAATACCGATTCGGTATTTTACCGATTTGGTAAATTTACCGATTCGGTAAATTTACCGAATCGGTAAAATTGGCCCCCTACATCCCAATAACCCATTTACCGGTCGGTAACGGCCGAATCAGCCGTTACCGGCCGGTAAATGGCCAGCTACATCTGGCCCTTAGCCTGGTAAATCGTGAGCATATCCCTTGTGCGACGATCCCCAACCTTCGCAGCAAATCTATGGATACCATAGGCATTCTTTGCCATTTTGTTCTGAATGTTATTAAATTCATTAGTCCATTTCCTGTCTTTAGAGAAGGTGATGCCTAGGTAACCAATTTGTCAACCTGCTGCACCTTTTCACTGTCTATAAAAAAGCCATTTGACAGTTTACTTTTGGCCCCACAGATCATAGTGTGTGTTTTCCCTTTATTAATTACTAATTTGCTGTCTTTAATAAAGGAAGAAAAGCTATCCATTAATCGCTGTAATCCCACAGGGGTTCTAGAGAGTAAAACGGCGTCATCACGTATAATAACACCGGTACCAGGACCCCTTTAATCTGTGGGGCGTCTGCATTAACCTTTTTTAAAATAGCATCAATTCCATTAATAAATAAAATAAAAAGGAGAGGGGCCAATACACAGCCCTGCCTAATTCCTCTTTTGACACAAAATTTTGACGTGCATTCTCCTTTAGTTCCAAAGCGCACACTAGTTTCTCGTAAAGCCTAGCGAGAAAGAAAATTATACCTTTGGGTGCCCCTAACTTCAGCAGGGTTGGCCATAAAATAGAATGGTCAACCATGTCGAATGCACTACTCAGGTCTGCAAAGCAGAGGTACAGGGAGCCCGGTTTAGCTTCTGTATATTTCCCGATCAGTAGATCAAGATTGATGCACTGATCGAGTGTACCCCGACCCTTCCTGAATCCATACTGGCTGTCAGCCAGAATGCCATCCTGCTCGACCCCTTCCTCTAATCTCACCTACATGACTCTACTCATGATTTTAACTGAGGAGTCAAGAAGAGAAATGGGGCGATAATTTTTGCGTCAGACCTACTTCCCTTTTTAGGTCTCGCTGGCGTTGCAGCACGAAGCGCTGCCGCCAACGAGACTTATAGTCGCCTTGCTCCCTCCCAAGGGAGACAGACCTGGGCACGAGCCGACTCAGGTCTGTGAACGCGCGGGAACGCCAACATGCACGTTTACGGCGTCACGCTCCTGTCCTCCCGCGTCTCTTCCGAGGCGCGCTCCAGGCCGACTTGCGGTGTGCGTGCTCTAGCGTTTCTGTGGCCGGAGGTAGACGGCATGTGGTAAGTGAGGGTCGGGGGGATTTGTTTGCTTGTTTACTTTAGCATCCGGGTGTATGCTACATGTAGAGTTTTTGCTATGCTTAGCATTTTTACAAAACAAACTATTTTTGTTACCAGCAGGTGAAGTTTAGTTATTTGAGATTAGGTGTAACTAAACATTGCCACATTTTTCTCATACGCACACTATACTTTTCTGTAACATGGTGCGTAAGCTTTTGGAAAAACCTGCATTAGTATAGCCTTATTTAAAATTTAATTTCACTGTGGCTTCATTGACATGAAGTTTAGCGCAACGGCCACAAGCTCCGGCTTATTTACAGGATCTTGTGTCTGTTTAAACACAGTGTATGCGTGCAGGTTAACAAGTCTTGTTAACATTGCCACAGAATTTTAATAACACGCAAAATTTTTGCTTTTTGTTACAAGGTGCGTAAACTTTTTAAAGAGCTTTTACTCATGTGACATTATTTTAACTTTTATTTTCTGCAGTACTTTTATCGACATGAAGTATAGCGCAGCAGCTACAGCAGTTAACTTCGTAGCACAAGGCTCACGGTTCGATTCCTGGGGCACGCAGCAGGTCATCTCAGCACTATTATTACAAGCTATAGCTTGCTTAATCTTTCCTACAGCCCCCAGCACTCATATTAACTACAATGTTCTTGTTTTTTTTTATAATTCTTTTCATACTTTTATTTTCCATCACTAATTACATTATTCCCAGTCTATTTTATATCCTTCCACTATTATTTGTTGATCCCATCTTACTTCTTTCTTTCACATTCTTTCATTTCTTACTGTTGCGTTTATCGTGTAGTCTTCAACCTCACTTCACAATATATAGCTGGATTAACAGCGGCCATAAAACATAGCTAAAACCAATGCCAAAGGGGCCAAAAAGGTATAGCCTGTGGCAAGGCCTAATACCGCACTGATGCTATCATGGTGTGGGTCAGGGGTGCTGTAATGAGGACATAGGGGGAATCAGATGAACATGGCGTGGACAGTAAGTTGTGAAGTTATTTTAGGTTTAAATCATATTCTTCCTATGCCTTATGCCTTAGTCCTCTAAATTGCCATTATGTGATAGGGGTGGGTGAGCCACAAAGGTTTCGAGTCAAGCTCGAACCAGATGCCTAGCTGTGGCTCAGCTCGAGGTGCTCTTGGTACCTCACGCTCAAAACAAACCCAGCCTTCATGTAGCTTCTCTCTGCACCAGGAAAACTTTAGCATTCTCTAGATTCCAGTCCATAGAAATTCTTCCACAAGCACCCGTAAACAATAATATTTTTTTCCAATCTTGTATCATCAGCGATATAACCACCGAAGGCCCTGATTTTATATTAAAAACAGAGCTTTGGACTATACCATTATCCACTGAAAGGCACAATTTCTCTCCATGTGTTCCCATACCTGGTGTGTCACGCAGTTTGGTGCTTACTTTCCCTCCATGTTAAAGAACAGTAGATGTTTCAGCACCCAGGTTAATGTGCTGAATAACTAAATACATATAGGGTCCCAAAGGCGAGACCGATTGCATTGCAAATGCTTGTTGTAGATGGGCACTATAATCGATTCTTCCCAGGTTGCAGGGGCCTCAGAACACACGGCTGCATTAAAAACAGTGGTCAAAAGAGGTCCCCAGACCTCTGGTGCAGCTTTGTAAACATCTATAGGCACCACATCCGGGCCCTGGGCTTTCCCTCCCTTGCTTGCACATATGCCGGATTCAACCTCGCTAACTGAGATATCCAGCGGCAAGACAGGCCATCCATTGTAACTGGCATCAATAAATCTATTGGAGTTAAAAATATTAGAAAAATGAGCTATCCAACCGTCACTCGAGACGTTAGAGGTTGATTCGGGTTTCTTTTCATCCTTAAGGAAAGAAGAATTAACCGTGGCCCAAAATAAGGTGCAATTTGATTGTTCAGCTGCTTGGTTAAGGGAGTCCCAGGCCTGTTGCTGCAGTTCGCTCTTCCTCTGTCTGAGCGCACTTTTGTATTCCAATCTCAAATTAATAATTAAATTAAATTTTTATCCCTTAGCTTTTCTGCTAATGCCTGCTTGAGATCAGTTAATGCAGTGGTACAGGAATGGTCGAACCATCCCGGTCCGTTCCTGCGTTTCCCGCTACTATGTCCAGTGAACTTAGCGTCAATAGCATTATTGATTCCATTGAAAGAGCATAGAACCTTCTCATGGTCAGTTCTATTTTCCAAAATAGAAACAATGCCCAGCAGATTCTCCTTAATTATAGAGCTGGTTAATTCTTGAGCCGTTTCCCCTGCCCATCTAAGCCTTACTCCGTTAGTCCTATGTGGTTCTATATTAGTGATAGTACTCCCTATACTGACTGCGCTACCTGCCCAAAGAATAGTGTCCAGGATGATACAATTATGGTCACTTAATAAGGTTATATCGACTCTAGGGGGGGCACAGCATGAGATGATATTGGAGGAGACAATCACATGATCAATTACGGAGCTGGAATGCCGGCTATTAAAGGTGGGAATGGGTAGACCATTTACATCTTTATAACACTCCAGTATTTCCATGCCATAACAGCCCATGAGCTTATTCAGTACTTCCCCGTACCTGCTATGCCCAAAATGCAGTACATCCTACCCGGCATTATTAGTGACCCCGCAAACCTTTAGTGATGACAGTTCACATAGTGTAGTGTTAAAATCCCCTATCCAAATAAAATCAAAAACCACATTCACTCCCGAACATAAATCTTCGATGGCACTGGCCAAATCTAGTACTACTTTGACCCTAGTGCCATCAAAAATATTATTGTAATAGTTAATCAATAAAATATTACGGTCTTTGTCCTCAGTGAGCCAAAGTATCTGCACAAGATCGCCCACTGGTATATACTTTTTGACAACAATTGGGCGAAGAATCAATACAAGTGTCAAAAGACCACCTTTGGCTCTACCTGGTCCCACACCCACCGCCGGTAGGTTATAGGAGACATATCCCTCATAACTGACTTCATCTCTGCACCATGTTTCCTGGAAACATAAAATGTCATGGGCATCGATAAAATGTAACCATCCCAAATCCCTCTCCCTAGATTTCAGTCCTGCCACATTCCAGCTGATGTTTGTAATACCTTTTCCTCTTGTACCAACCCTGTCTAACATCAGGACACTCGCACTCTCATTCTGATTTATATTACTTGCATCCTCGCATTCCATAATATCCCCTGAATCCCCCACCAGGTTTGACTCCGGTATAACTAATAACTCTGGGGCAAAAATATTATCTTCGGAGACACCCATGCGAGGGCTAATACTCTCCTTGGATTGAGGCTGTCCTACCTGGACAAGTCAGTCATTTACGTCCAAGGAGTTTAGAACCTGAAAACGGTTTGGCATTGTGATATCATGGTATGGCCTTTGGGTAACAGGGCAGAATCTGCTTCTTTTACTCTCATGAGGGGCAGTGTTAAGATGGCTATAGAAAAAACCAAGCGAGCGGGCACACACGTTGTTATCAGTAATTGGTAGAGAGGCGGCTCTCAGTAGTATAGTAGCAGCATGTTGAAGGTATTTAAAGTTAACAATAACACAATCTCCCCTATAGCACTTCCTGGAACTCCCTCTCCAGTTGACCCTTCTTGTAGCAAAACTTGGTCCGAATAAGCAGTCGGGAAACCGCAGTGTCTATGCAACCAGGATACCGTTTTATTTTTTAATGAGTCATGTGTTTCCTGGAGATTCTCATTCTCAGGGGGGGTACATTAGTTAAGACTACCACGTATGGTGCACAGTCAGGGGGGAGGTTAGTAGTATGCTTTCGCCTTACTTCAGTCCAGCCCTCTTTCCTTTCTACGACTGTTACATCCTGCCTATCATGACAGACTGGGGGCGGGACGGGCGTGGTGGTCTGGACAACTTTCTCACTACCACATGTACCCCCCCGAAGGAACATCCTGTTGATCAGTCTTTCTCTTAGTTAGGACTGTTAAACTACCCACTTCCTCCCCATACTTGTTAAGGAGTCCTCCTAATCTATTAACTTCTGCGGCCAGCTGATCAAGTTTGGCCACTAAAGGTTTCATAATACCCTTAATCTTCGAGTCGATGATACTGACTAGGTTTTTAAGTTGTTCAGCATCCAATTTAACAGCCTCATCCTCGGCCGTATCACCATCATCCTTATCTATATTTTTAGGAGGGGTGGCAGCTCTTTTTCTTATGGTACGTGAACCCCAACGTTTAGTCTGCGCTTTCCTGCATGCTCTGACTAATCTTTTCACAGGAGTCGGCGGATGCTGTGTTGTAGAGTCTGTTAGATCATCCAAGACATCTTGAGTGGCATTGGACTGTACGGGCGTTTCCCTGATGGAAACGTCGGGATTATTAAGATTAATACGATCATCCAGCGCCAGTGAAACAGGGACAGGACAGGTTGTAGGAGATAAAGAGGAACTGCTTAATCCTAACGACTGTCGCCTTTCATTGTTAATTTTATTGACAACCTTAACTAGATAGTTGTCCAAGGTGCATGGCGTAGGAAGAGCCTTTTGTTTAGACATACTTAAAACTAGTTGGTCACAAGTTTATTGTAAAAGGAGACCGAAATAAAGCTCTCATGAGTTGCACAGAATAAAACAAACCACAAACTAGTGGCACTAGTCTTTAAAAGAGACACATAGCTTATACGTGGACCAAATAAGTTATAAAGTCTCACTGTATAAGGGGCATATGAGGTCCAGGGTCTGTGGCCCAGCCCAGCCTCGTTCTGTCCCGGACTGTCACAGACTGTCCGCCCTTTGTCCGCGCTTCGTCTGGCTCGTCCCGCGCGCGTCCTGCGCTGCGGCAGTCGGAAGAAACTATATCTTCCGGTGAGCGAGGGGGCGGGGCTCCTCGCAGCTGCAAGCATGCACGAACTCCTGGTCACTCGAGTCCCGTGCGGCGAGCGGCAAGCGGCTTCACAACCTCAACCCCCTCAGAAATGCCAGGCAAAGTCCCTCGATCCAGAGCCCCTCCGGGGGCAACAACAGCTCCGGTTTTAGGAGGCAGGGCAAGCACAGCGGGACCCGCGCCAGCGGGTCCGGGAAGCTGTAATGTAACCACAGTGTGCCGGGGGGGGGGGGGGGGGGCTCCTCGCAGCTGCAAGCACGCACGGACTCCTGGTCACTCGAGTCTCGTGCGGCGAGCGGCGAGCGGCAAGCGGCTTCACAACCTCAGCCCCCTCAGAAATGCCAGGCAAAGTTCCCTCAATCCAGAGCCCCTCTGGGGGCATCAACAGCTCTGGTTTTAGGAGGCAGGGCAGGTGCAGCGGGACCCGCGCTAGCGGGTCCAGCAAGCTATAATGTAGCCCCAGTGTGCGGGGGGCGGGGCTCCTCGCATCTGCAAGCACGCACGGACTCCTGGTCACTCAAGTCCCGTGCGGCGAGTGGCGAGCGGCAAGCGGCTTCACAACCTCAGCCCCCTCAGAAATGCCAGGCAAAGTTCCCTCGATCCAGAGCTCCTCCGGGGGCAACAACAGCTCCGGTTTTAGGAGGCAGGGCAGGCGCAACAGGGCCCGCGCTAGCGGGTCCGGCAAGCTGTAATGTAGCCCCGGTGTGTGGGGGGGCGGGGCTCCTCACAGCTGCAAGCACGCACGGACTCCTGGTCACTTGAGTCCCGTGCGGCGAGCGACAAGCGGCAAGCGGCTTCACAACCTCAGCCCCCTCAGAAATGCCTGGCAAAGTTCCCTCGATCCAGGGCCCCTCCGGGGGCAACACCAGCTCCGAATTTTAGGAGGCAGGGCAGGCGCAGCGAAAAATAGTTGTATATTCACCAAAATGTTAGGCGATGCAAAGTAATTTAGTCCCATTGTGATATAAGTCAATCAGAAGTCCTTGATTAATGAAATCCTCCTTGAATTTCCAAGGGAGCTCTTTCCCCATCCTTCACTTCAATGTGTGGATCTTCAGCCTCCAGCCATAGGAATGCATTTAATACATTGCCATTGTCTAGAGAAGCTAGGGTCATGCTAAACCACGGGCTGTTCAAAACGTACCCCGCTGGTTCCAGTAAACAGACTCTCCTCACACACAAATTCCTAATAATCATACATGTCACATTCACTCGACATAACACACACTCGACCACCTTCTTTTATCACCTCAGTGGCCTGGTGACATTTTTTTGGGATGGAGGTGTAGATCAGGTTACAGTATTCCAAACAAACAATCACCATGGCTCCCTTACAGCTGTGTTCTGTTATCAATCTGGAGGAAACTGAGAATTTTCTGTGGGAGTGAAAGTTGAAAAATAACACTCCCAGAAAACTGTATTGATTTGTCAGGCAAATGTGGGATTTGCATCAGAAATGATTTCAAGAGTTCTCACTTGCTGTGAGGGTGTAGGAGAGGTCTTAGGTTTGCATGCTAATTTAAAGGAGGCAATTTAAGGTACCCCCCCGAATTACAGACTTCATCTATGGTTGAATTTAAACTTGTGAAGCTCTCTTTCGTCTTTTTGTCCAGTGATCAATGTGATGATCAGGGTGCCTTTTTTATTAGTAGGAGTTGATGTAGAAGAACGTCGAAAAGGGGAGTTACTGCCCCATCACCGTGGTAGTTTATTTTGTCAACATGTTTCTGCCTGTGTGGCCCAAAGGTCCTTGGGGATGAAGAGCAGACGCATCTAGGACCACGGCTAGAGATGCACCTTGATGTAAGTTTGACTACAGGGATCTCTCTTTCACTCTCCTTACATGGGGCATGTGGGAAGCTCGACTAGGGTTTCAGGAAATCAATTTAGGTAGAGTATGACATAGGTCATCCTACCCATTGGTAACTTCATACTAATATTTAAGTAAGAAAGGAGCCCTCTTTCACTTTTACGTCCTGATGAATGCCGCAGACCCCTTGGGCCACACACGCAGAAACATGACGACAAAATTAACCACTACGCTGATGGGGTAGTAACTCGCCTGTTCACTGTTCTTGTATTTTGTCATATTATATAATCTCCTATCTGAATAAAAGCATTCTGGCATTTATACAGATTTGTAAAACTCACTCACGTTCACTGGCCCCCACTTAGTTTTAGAAGTGCCTCTCTGTCTCCAGGTGTAGACCCACGCTCTGCCAAACCAAGTTTCTAGAGAGCGAGGACTGCCGATAATGAAGCTTGACACCAGGCGGTGTTTGAGGACAGTCCTTCACTTTTCGTGAGATGTCAGCACCCTCTTAACTTAGTATTCCCTAAGTTTTGGTCACTGTACTTGGAGCAGCTTCTGTTATGTATACATGTTAGGCTGGAGGCTAGCTTGCTCCGAGTGCCCGGCTCCTCTAGTTCCTTCCCCTGGAATTTCCTTGTGTTAGTGTGTTGCAAAGTTTGAAGCAGATCCATCAAGGGGCAGGGTGAAGAGTGGGACAAAAAATGTGTGGGTAGACAGCGCTGTCTGATACACTCACTTGATAACACCCAGCAGCAAGCACGATTTTTGATATTCAAATCACAGTATTCTTAATATTTTACTTACCTATTCACGCTTGGCAGTCTTATCATTTGGGGCATTTCCTGCTTCCCTGGTCAGCCACGAGCTGTTCAGCACAATTGTTGTGGAGGGAAGGAGGCATTGGGAACACTTCCAGGGACAGGAAAACACTGTCAGCCAACATTCTAGTGTCTCGACTAGACACTAATTCGAAAGGGCCATGTGTACATGGACACGTAGCAGGTGTGTGCAGCGGGTGCGCCAAGGCAAGCCCGTCTGCGCCTGTCTACGTCCGGACTGCACCCGGTGCCCAGATCCTTGGTCCTTGTGAGGGGGAAAATGTATTAATAATTAGCTACACCAGAGACTCGCTACTAAAGCTTAGAGAGAATCGTAGTCTCCCTCCTGCATCATGTTCCCTTTCCTGGACCTCTATAAGCAGCAGCAACGTGTTTGTGCCTCATGTGGTTTCCATGTGTCTTACTGTATGACCTCCATACCTAATACTAATATGAGTCACATCGCCCCTGGGAGAGGAATATAATGGTTTCTTCGTAAACTCACATTCCCTTATAAAACACAAATTGGAATTCGCTGTTTTCGGGTCTTTGTTACTGAAACCTGGACTAATGGTGCATCCGGGCCCAACTTATTGGATGGCATTCCGACAAATTACTAAATTGTGAGGATAGACAGGGTAGATCAGCCGGCCAGGGGTCTCGCTATTGTGTTCAAATCGCATCTTAAATGTGAGATGGAATCTGGATATGCTCTAAAATTATGTGAAGCCCTGCATTTTAAACTTATTTTATCAGACACTTGTTCATTTGGAGATGTGCTGATATATATAGGCCCCCAGGATTCAGATCCCCTTTTCTTAAAGAGCTTAAACTCCTGTTAGAACCCTTCTTAGCTAAAAAAATTCTTGACCATCATGGGTGATTTTAATTTCAACCTCGAAGAGTTGGACCACCGAAACTTACGCTCTCTTATAGAAGCCCCTTCGAATCTGGGATGACCCAGTTGGTATCCGACCCCACTCATAGGGCCGGTCACACACAGGATGGTATTTTTACTAATGATATTAGGTTGGAAAATCAAGCAGTCACCCCCATTAGTTGGGCTGACAACAGTGCAGTAGCCTTTTCTTGCACTTCCTCGTCTTTAGTTAGCAGCAGTCAACCCCCTCATACCATGATTAAGTCAAAAAGTTGGAAGGCAGTATCTTCTGAAAATCTATCTAGAAGCATTAAACAGCATATCTTGTGAAATCCCAGAAGACATAGATATGGACACGGAAGCATTTACAGAGTGGCTGGAGAAGGTAGCCAAAAAGTTGGCCTCTCTCAGGGCAGGCTCGCTAAAAAGACTCTCTCCATCAGCCCCCTGGTATAATGACATGCCCAGAACACTTAATCAGGCTTGTCGCCATCAAGAGCGCTTATGGAGGAGAAACCAGGAAGAGCTAGAAAACATCACATATAGAAAGCTTATTAAGCACTACAAACTACTTTTAATTCAGGAAAATTCCAAATATTGAATGCATAAAATCAAAAATGCTACATCTGCTACAGAATTCTTTAGGGTAGTGCAGCAGATCACCACCACTCAAGTCACTATTGCAATCAGTTAGCAAATGTATTTCACTCTAAGATCGCAGACATTCATGAAGTGTTTGAAGCAACCCCCAACCCATCTACACAGTCTATCTCAACCAGAGGACCACAGAACACATCTCAGGGGATGTCCGTCCAAATAGACCAAGAGACCAAAGCACTATCTATCTTCCCAACTTTAACCCCTAAGATGGTGGTACAATATCTTCTTAGTACAAAATCAGGGTCACCCCAGGAGGCCTGTCTGCCTGCAGTTCTTCACCTGGAAGCCAGCACCATAGCTCATTCTCTTTCCAACTTCATGAATAAAGCGCTCATTTCCATATCTTATCCACGGAGCTCGAAGGAGGCAATTATTCTGCCCCTTCTACAGAAATCTAATCTGGATAGTACAGACTTTAAAGACTAATGTCCAATCTCTCTGCTTCTCTGCTGAGCAAAGATTCTAGAGAAGCACTTTAATATCCATCTTCTGGAATTTGCAGAACAGCAGCATTGGTTGAATAATTCTCTGTTCGGCTTTAGGAAACATTAGGAAACATTATGAAACGGAAACTGCACTGATCTCAACCACAGACTGCATTAAGCGGCTATTAGATAAAGGGCAGGGTGTGGCTCTAATACTCTTGGATCTACCAGCAGCATTTGATACCATCTCACATTTGCTGCAATTGGATCGTCTCCAAGGTCTGGGTATTTCTCATCAAGCCCTGGCCCTTCTCTCCTAATTCCTTAGAGATAGATCTCAAAAGGTAAAGGTACAGCACTTCTACTCAGTGTTTTTTTCTCTGCCATCTGGAGTGCCGCAGGGCTACTCATTGAACCCCACACTCTTTAATCTATATGTGCCCCCCCCTTGTGGCAATAATTCAAGCATTTGGGATGAAGGTAGTGTCATATGCTGACGACACTCAAATTCTTGTGTCAATCCCTAGGTGTTCATGCTTCAAAGTAGATAATGTGTCGCAATGTATGTCAGCAGTAGCAGACTGGATGGGTCGAAACTTTTTAAAACTTAATCGGGGAAAGACCAAGGTGCTGTTTTTTGGCACAGGATCATCCAACTGGAATAGTAGCTGGTGGCCAGCTAGGAACCTGTCTGACCACGGGGAAGAAGGCTAAGAAACTTGGAGTTCTCTTTGATACCGAAGTCAACTGCATCTAGATTATAAGGATGCTCAAGAAAATATTTCCGCTTATTCAGCAGGTCTCTCTTTCCCTAGTTATGGCGACTGGAATACTGCAACTCACTATATTTGGACTCCAACAGGGCATTAAGTACAGACTGCAGGTGGTACAAAATGCACTTTCCAGATTCATTCTAGGTATCCCTATGTGCCAGTCTGCTGCCAAGGGACAAGAGGCCTTACATTGGCTTCCGATTAGAAAGCGCATTATGTTTAAATCTATATGACAATTGGGGGTGGGGTCGCACACTACTCACACACCAGCGGTATCGCCCCTAAGGACTGTGGTCAATGTAGTTATGTGTTCCGCGATGCATCTTCTTTCGATTATCTGCTATCTTCGCTATCTTCCCCATCCCTGGACACGTGTTTCGGGGTATCACCCCTCGTCAGCAGGGATAGGCCATGTTCTGGAGTTGCCGGTGGCTGCCAAATATCTGCCAGGTTTAGTACCACTCAGGCGCGCAGGTGCGGGGTCCCAGGCTCGTCAGCCAACTGCTCGAGGGAGCTTTAACATTACAATTGGGGGTGGGGTCGCACACTACTCACACACCAGCGGTATCGCCCCTAAGGACTGTGGTCAATGTAATTATGTGTTCCGCGATGCATCTTCTTTCGATTATCTGCTATATTCGCTATCTTCGCCATCCCTGGACATGTGTTTCGGGGTATCACCCCTCGTCAGCAGGGATAGGCCATGTTCTGGGGTTGCCAGTGGCTGCCAAATATCTGCCAGGTTTAGTACCACTTAGGCGCGCAGGTGCGGGGTCCCAGGCTCGTCAGCCAACTGCTCGAGGGAGCTTTAACATTACAATTGGGGGTGGGGTCGCACACTACTCACACACCAGCGGTATCGCCCCTAAGGACTGTGGTCAATGTAATTATGTGTTCCGCGATGCATCTTCTTTCGATTATCTGCTATCTTCGCTATCTTCATCATCCCTGGACACGTGTTTCGGGGTATCACCCCTCGTCAGCAGGGATAGGCCATGTTCTGGGTTGCCGATGGCTGCCAAATATCTGCCAGGTTTAGTACCACTCAGGCGCGCAGGTGCAGGGTCCCAGGCTCGTCAGCCAACTGCTCGAGGGAGCTTTAACATTACAATTGGGGGTGGGGTCGCACACTACTCACACACCAGCGGTATCGCCCCTAAGGACTGTGGTCAATGTAGTTATGTATGTTTAAATCTATATGCATTGTGCACAAGGCCATTTATCTCCCATGCCTAAAAAGAGTAAATACTATGATCAGTTGTTACCTCCCAGATAGTAATCTGCGATCAGCACATCACAACCAGCTAATGCTTCTAGGAAAGAAAGAAATGGGGTGAAAGAGCATTTTCAACGGCGGCAAGCAGACTCTGGAACTCCCTCCCTCAAAAACTTAGAGCTATCCATCATTTGATACCTTTTAGGAAGGCACTCAAGATCTGGTTATACTCCCAATCCCAATAGATTATTTCACTAATTATCTATAAGCTAGTAGGGTTTCTCTGGACTGTCTTATACAGCGCCTTGATGCCTTTGGGTAATGGCTGAGCTTTACAAATCTAAATCAAATCAAAAAATCATGGTGGTGTTTAACTAACTTGTATGATCTTTGGAAAGCTTTAGCAAGTTAAGCCTTGTACAGGAATGACAACTTGCTTATGCATATGTAACCAGGGAAAAGGACATGAATATACATGACTTAATAAATAATGTTGGCCCAGTTTCACTGACCTGCACAACACTTGGCAAAATTTAGCATGTCTAGCTTATTCCTGCTAATTTGATGTTCATGCAAATCTATCAAGTGGGGGCAAAGTTATGGGGGTGGGGTATAAATATGTTCATTTGCATATATATATATATATATATATATATATATATATATATATATACCTCAGTGCGGCCTTCGACACTGTGAGCCACCACACCCTAATCCAACGACTGGGAGACATCGGAGTAAGGGGCACGGCCTTGAAGTGGCTAAAATCTTTCCTAGACGGACGCTCCTTCCAAGTCTGGGAGAATGACAGCCACTCCCCCGCAATCCCCCTCCGTTGTGGAGTACCGCAGGGCTCATCCCTTAGCCCTACGTTATTTAACGTGTATATGTCCCCGCTGGAGAAACTGGTCAACCCGTTCGGCGTCTCGATTATCAACTACGCCGACGACACCCAGCTGGTGGTAACCCTCTCAAACCCGCACCAATCCCCACGCGACCTTCACAGCTGTCTCTCCGAAATTCATAACTGGATGAACTCCTCGGCACTGAAACTGAACGGGTCCAAGACCGAGATCCTGCTGCTCGGACATAAAGAGCCCTCCCTGCCGCCTGACATCTGGCCCGTCTGTCTAGGTGACCCCCCTACACCGAAGGAGGAGGTCAAGAGCCTGGGCGTATGGCTCGAAAAGGACCTGAGCTTCAGATCACAGGCCAAAAAAACGGCAGGAATCTGCTTTAGACTCCTTAGGGCCTGCAGAAAGGTCTTCCCCCTGCTCCCCGCTACCTCCAAGAAACTCCTGATTCAGGGCCTCATTATGGCGAGGCTGGACTACTGCAACGCAATCTACCTGGGTGCCCCCGAAGCCACCCTCAATACCCTGCAGAAAGTCCAAAACGCCGCGGCCCGCCTACTTACCGACACCCCCGCCAGATCCTCGGCAAAGCCAGCCTTGAAGCTCCTGCATTGGCTCCCAGTCAGAGAAAGGGTGGCTTTCAAGGCCCTCTGTCTGGCCCATAAGGCCCTCCATGACAAAGGCCCACCCATCCTCAAGGATTTCATCATCCCTTACAATGCGAGTAGGGTCCTCCGCTCAGGCGGAGAGAACTTCATCACTGTTCCCAGAGTCAAAAAGGCCCGGTCCGGAGGACGCCGCTTCTCGGTCCACACGGCCAAACACTGGAACAACCTTCCTCGGAGACTGAGAACTGAACCTAATCTTCTCCAATTCAGGAAGGCCTTGAAAACCTTTCTCTTTCCTTAAATCCCCCCCCTTCGATTCTGACCTCTCCTGAGTTCTGGTTCTAGCGCTGGGATGCTCTAGGGTTACTACGCGCTCTATAAAACCTTAAAATAAATTAAAATAATAAATATATACGAGGTCAAATGAAGTTATGATTACTATTTCCAGCTAAAACCACTGAACTTCATCAGCTATGGGTCGCTACACTATCATACCTTCCTTTCAATGCACTGCTTATAACCTCAAACATGTCCCACAATATATCACAATTGAAGTCATTGGTGAAATCACATTTCGTTGCAACACTGATGTCGACAGAATAACTCTGTACCAAAAACATAAGAACAAAACTGAGCATCTTCAGACATCCTAGTTTATTTCGCCTGGCTGTTCACTGAAGGTGAGCCTGTTATGAAACTGACATCACAGCTGATGTATTGATCAGACTGAGGCCTCATTATGGGGCACATGCATCATTGGTTTTTGCATTCGCAAACGGTGCGAATCGGTAAAATCATCCGTTTGCGAATGCAAAAACCATTTTTGGGATGCATCAAACTTTGTTGCACAATTCGCTTTTTTTTGCACTTCCAAAAAAAGCGAATGCATTTAAGGAATCGCATTTGTGCGATTCCTTAAATGCAATGCATCATTTTTTCTAAAATTGCGAATTTGGAATTTGGAAGTGCAAATTAACACGAGGTTGAACCTCGTGTTAATTTGCGAAAATGTTTACAAAAACTAAAAAATGCATTTTTAAAGTGTCATGTTACAGACACACATGTCCTTAGGACATGTGTGTGTGAAACATGCACTTTCAAATACATTTCAGGGGTGCAGGGGGGGGGTCCTTTGGATCCCCACTGCACCCGTGGAGTGCATCAACAAATTGCGAATTCTTAACTGCCTTCCCATTGACTCCTATGGGCCTTTCGGCCCATAGGAATCAATGAGAATTGCGAAAATGCACTTTGGAATTCGCTATTTATTTGAGGATCGGTAAACATTGCGATTTTTACCGATTCGCAAATAAATAGTGAAAAAAATGATGCATAGCATTCTGCAATTCTTAATTTGCGATTCGGTAATTTTCGCAAATTAAGAATCGCAAAAGCTATCAATGATGCATGTGCCCCTAAGAGTGGCTTCATTTTGAAGCTAGTGGCAAAATGTCCTTAGAGTGCTCTTCTACCCATCATTATAATCATTGATGTTAACTTTTATACTGCAAAATAATTATTCTGGGAGGCAGCATTAACATATATGGAGACTGAAGAGGCAATTCCCAGGAAAAGCAAACCGAGACATAAAACCAAAGAGCAATAGACAAATATTTAGAAACGTAGGAAGGTAGGTAAAGTGAGAAATACATTGATATTCTGAAAGTTATCAATAGATAGACGGATCGATAGGCGGATAGACAGACAGAAAGACAGACAGACAGACAGATAGATAGATAGATAGATAGATAGATATATAGATAGATAGATAGATAGATAGATAGATAGATAGATAGATAGATACTGTTAGCACACCATATAATACATACATCTACATTGTGATTCTACTTACATTAACTTACTTACAAGGGAATGTTCCATGATGTAAATGTAGCAAAACATAATGTGCGGTGTATTGACTTCTGATGTAGTGTCTGCGATGTAATGACTCTCGAAGGTGGTTTAATATGTGGTGGAGCTACTCAGTGAAAAGATCCAAACATTGGCTTAGTCCCATACACTGTACGGTAGAGCCTTAGTCCGTGTACCACCGGCGCTACAAATTGATGATATACAGTAAAGGTCAATGCAATGAAGGTCGTTTGTCATCTGTCCTCAAAATGTCACAGAGCTAAAAAGCCATGACTATTGTGCGCCATCTGAAGATTTATCAAACAAAAACAATTCTTTCAAATGGTGATATCAGAGTTTTATCATTGACAAGGTATATTTCTAAAGGTGACAAAGTCAGCTATTAAAAATGAACAATGACATAACTTTGCTTAGAAGAACCTAGATATTTCTTTGGAAAACGTAGCTTTCCTACAGTCACAACACTTACAATGACACATAGTCATTGTAGACACAACATCTGAAATCACACTTAAAAAACATAAATCACATTCTGACTCATTTCGATTGCTTTGTTAAATTCAGGGGTAATATCCCGATTTGGTAATAAAGCGACCAAAACTTTCCTTTGTGAGCAAACAATATCCACTTGTGCCAGTCATGTGACCCTCACAATGCTACTTCCCATCTACCACAACCAAATAAGCCTTCTCCCTGTAAGTAGTAGTTATAAGAACTAATATGAAGCATGCAAAGCCTCCTTCATGCACCAACAACATCTGTGTAGGGCAGTCATGTGAACTCCCACTACAGTAAGAAAAAAACTCTAAGCAATCTCTGTTCTACATTATATCTGCTGTGTTCTTGGAATCATTTGCCTGGATGCCTTCAACAAACAGTGGGCAAAGACAATAATATTGACTGTTTGGCTTGCTTGAGCAAGAAAGTGCCTATGGCTATTATGACTGCTTCTCAAATGAACCATCAACATTATGCGTCTTACTGTTATCTGGTCCCATGTAGGCCAAGGCAGGAACACACCATTTTACATGCTCTCGTTTAAACTTGACATATTTTCTTGAACGTTGACATTTGACACACTTTTGCTTGCGTGCTTGTATGGAGATTGTTCCAAGAAATAGCATTGCTTACATTTGCACATCCTCCTAGGCGCATAATGAGAAATCTTGGGCATTCTGTTTGAAAGCTAAAGTTCTCTGCACCAAATGTTGTTGCTTATTATTGTTCATGTGGCGACAGCTTTGTCAGGGTAGAATCAATAATGGCAGCCTGACTGGGACTTTGGCATGGCAACATGGGTCATGTTTATTATGTAATCAACATCATTCCTTTGTTTAGTTAGAGTAGCATTTCGCTGGCACTGCGATGGTGACCCACGCCAGAATTCCAGTCGAGCAGATTCCTGTTTACCTCATGTCATGGATGAAGCCCAGATCTTCACCAAGATGGGTTTCCTGATGACACTTACCCACTGGGGAGTTAGATCACCCTACAGGGATTCCGTTAGATTTGCCCACCTTTGTCACATTTCGAAAGGTAGCGCTAGGTAGGGCTATAATATATGAGTATTTATATGCTTGCATATATTCTCTGTAGGCAGCACGATGGTTGAATTGTACATCATCTTCACCATTCTCGTAATGCTGATCACACTATTATGTTTCCTTCTATTGATTATAGCAGCTCACATATGTGATGCAAGAATCACAATGATTCAATACATTTTGAAACAACACATTGTTTATTTCTTATGTATCTCTTTGGGTAGGCATCAGTTACCAAATGAAAAGGTTCTAGATCTGTTAACACGATCTCCTTGGGGAATCAGGGTTGTCATGTTCTTAGCTTGCATTATCCACCGGTTACCTTTCCTGCTTAGGGGTACAGATGGTGCACTGTGAGTTAGCAGGAGTAATGCCAACGTATCCTGATGGTGTGCGCAGAATCAGTCTTGCACTGTTCTGATGTTTATGTTGTCCAACAAACGCAGTTTTTACTAAGAAAGTATAAGCCGTCCAACATTACTCACACCTTTTACTTTTGCACAGAACATGAAAACACAAATATTGTTCCCACATATCAAGTGCCAACAACTTCACTCACATACTATTCACTAGCACACACACATTACCTACTGCATAAGCCATTCATCAAAGCACACTTTATAATCTCACATGCTCTAGAAACACTGATATCACACAATACAGACTAGATTTAGTTTTGATCGCAGAAACAGCCCACACCCACATCCTTGGCTTTCTAATTCTATGAAGGCTATAGCATTCAACATTTATACCACACTCCCAAAAGAGGAGTCACATCCACTAATCTTCCTGGCCCTGCACACTCAGTGCCATTGCAAAACCAAAGTTATTCTTAACCTATCACTTCCCTCTTTCAAGGTCTCGAGCAGACTCCTTCCTTTTACGTGGCTTTTCATGGCCTAGTAAATAAATGGCCCGTTCACGCAGGACACTGTATAAAAGGGCCGTTCCATGGGGGTTACTGTGGGCGCTCCCAGGCAACATCCAGGGAATCGGAAGCGTTCTTAGATTTACAAGAAATCGTAAACCTATGAGTTTGTCAGGGGTGGCACAGCGAGGAGAAATGTTTTCATTTTTTCCTTGTTTTTTCCATTTTCTATGTGTGCTGCATTCCTCAACAGACATAGAAAGACAGACATAGAAAGAGGAAATTGCCTGAAATTATTTATTTTTCTGTAGGAAGGTGTCCCTTCCTGCTCATAATCAATCAACCCCGCAATGCAGGCACCCTTGCACCATGGTGCAAGGAGGCCTGCATTCATGCATGGCAGCCCATTGTGTGCCAGTGCACGGGAAAAGACCAGGAATGCACCGGATCTCATAGATACGGCGCATTCCTGCCCTTTTGTTTTGGCATAGGGCAGTGGCGCAAAATTCCTTGTGACGCTGCCCTACGTTAAAAGCTCATAAATGAGGCCCTGAATCGGTGGTTCCTTGGTTCTGTTGAGGAACCAGGAAATTCAGTCATTTTGCCATAAACTTCAGGTAACTACTTCTAGATTGCTTTGAAGGATTTGTCAGATTTGAGTCAACAAAAGGTAATTTTGAGGTAGAAATTGGTATCTGCATATTGGTGGATCTTTATGTAGTTGTGGGTCGGTATAGATACAACTCATTTCATATAGAGGTTAACAATGATGGCTGACAAGATGGGAAGCTGTGGTACTTTGCAGGAGTGTCTAGGATCTTGTGGTTCGTAGTTGCACAAGCTAGTGGCATTTGGCATTCTTCAAGAAGTCCATGTGTGTTTCCAGGGTGTTAATCAGTCCACTGTGTAGAAGGCTGCAGAGCGACTGAGCAGATTTAGAAACCAGGGTAATTTCTTTCATTCATGAGGAAGGTATGTTTGATTATTTGAAGAGTGTTTCTCAGGTTGCAGCATTGTTAAAAGTTGGAAAGCTAGTCTTTAAGAAGAAATTTTTTGCTGGTCTGCTCCTGTAGCTTCAGGGTGGGGGCTTTTCCAATATTTGTTCATATGATTGGTAGGTGGGTAATATGGTGGAAGTTTGGAAATCATCTATCTGCGTTGAGTCAATATTGTCAGCAGGAGAAGGACCTGTTCATTTTGGAGTAGCCCAGAAAGGCATTGATGTGGAGAAGGTGTGTGAGGTGTGTGAATGCACCTCCTCAAATAAAATTGACGATGGTGGTTGTAGGAAAGTGGAGTATTATGCAGTGGGGCTGGTTAGGCTTCGCTATGCAATACTCTCACAATACCCCAAAATAGGTCCTTTTGTTCACACTAATAAATCCCTAGCACAGTCCTGGTAGTGTGGCACACAGCAGTAAGGCTTTACTAGGGGAACATTCATTAAGCATTTCAGAGTGTCAACATGGATGGTAAGTAATTGACCGGCTCAAAAGAAATCTGACACCAATTTGTAACAACTAAAGCAGATTTTTAAATACATTATAGCACCAAAATAAACACAATCAGACAAATATAACCGGACTTATGGATTTTAGAAGGAAAAATAAATCAGTGCAATTCACTACTCCAGAACTTTTACGTTGTGGTCAATGGAGAAAAACATTGATAACAATCGGTCACTTGCAGGTCGTGTCCAGTGGGGGTAAGGTGATGCAGGTCCTAGGGTCCGAGCGCATATTGTCCTGGCTGTTCATGATGGTGAAGCGGGAACCACGGGGAGCAGGATTTACAGGTTAGACAGTGCTTGTGAAGAAAAAAAAAATGATATGGCAGGTTGAAGATGCTGCAGAGTTCCTCAAAGGCACAGAGTCAAACAAAGATAGTGGTAATCGGACATGCCGCCAACATGTTCAGCTTGAAGTTACTTCGACAACCTGGAAACTGTTGGAAAACAGTAGCCACCTGAAATTCGCTGGAGGTCAGGACTACATTTCCCACAATCCACTAGACCATTTACTTTTGGGTGATCCCTCAGTGGGACAGATAGCCAGTGATTCTTTGGTTCTGGGAGCGTGCAGTGCCTGCGAGCTTCAGGGCACTATACCTCTAGTCCAAGGGAGTTCTGGAGTTGCCTTTGGCTCTCAGAGGGGTACCTCATCCTTGGGGAACCAGTCTCTGGACCGGGACGAGTCTCAGTCATGCAGTTGCAGGGTGGTTGCCACAGGTGCAGGGTATCATGTTTTTGTTTTATGCAGGTCCTACAGTTGCAGACTTAGGTCTCTTCTTTGTCCTTGGTTGCAAGTCGAATCAGATATGATGTTCTTGTGCCGGGGTACCCTTAATTCTGAGCTTTCGGTGTTTTAGGGGTGTGAGTGCAAGTAGCCAATGGGCTACTAGCCATAGTGGCTAATCCACCCCTGAGGTGACCACACCCTGGGGTGTGTGCCACCTTTTCTACCTGGAACCCTCTATTCAGACACTTTTTAAAATGCCAGAACCTTTCCTTGGCTGTACAGACCAGGTTTCTCACCCTAGAGGTGTGGCTACCCTTCTGTGGGTGTACCCCTCCTGATGACCTAATCTTCCCACCTGCCCAAGAGCAAATGGGTCTGCGGTCAGGGGGTGGCTGTTTACTCCTCTGGGAGGCAGCCTGGATGCATATCAGTGGCGGTGTAAACTTTATAGCTTCACTAGCCATCCTCTCAGGGAAGGAATATTACCTCCTTCCAAGGCAGGCCTTTGTTTCTGACTCCTGGGAGTGTCACACCTCCTGGCAGGGGGTCAGATTCCTGTCTTGGTGGTAGTAGCAGTAGTCTGTCGGGCAGTGCACAGGAGAGGCTAGGGCAATCAGGTGGGCAATCTCTAAGGTAGCCACCTGGGTGCATGTCACATTAAATCCAACTTTAGAAAAAGGATGGGTTTTATGAGACAAGTTGTTTGATACCAAACATTACGTATTTCAGTGGAACCATAATGATGCTAGCAAGCTCGGGTGCCTGGGTGCCAGCCCATATTTGCCTATGGCCCCCTGAACACTTATGGTAGCCCTTCAAAAAAAAAAACTACTATATGTACATATAAGCTTGCACTTATATGTCCACACCTTTTATATAGTGCACCCTGACTCCTGAGCATGATGGCCTACCTTAGCGGTGACTGACATATATTAAAATAGTACTTTGACCTTGCTACTCATGGTGAGGGCAGAGTCGAGTTAGAACAGTTTGCACTGCTCCTGCAGTCTGCAATGGCAGGCCTGCTGTCATCTGTTTACTTGTGTCACTCAGGGTTGCATGATCAGTGCTTCAGGCCGTAGTGACCCCTTTAACTCCCATTCAGTAGGTACCGTTGGTACCAATTACCAGGGGCTTATAAGGGGGTTAAAGTCTTTGCCAATTGGGATTACCAATCCACATACTTCATTTATAGGGAGAGCGCACACTGCACAAGGGGACTGGTTATCAGACTCCAGTGTACTTTTAGAGTCAAAAACCATTGACATTGAGGTCCAAATGAGGTACAAAGTGTGTGGGGGGTACCTGCAGAAAGCCTGTTTCCTTACAGTGGGGGAACTCCATTTTCATAGAAGGTGGTCTTGAGAGAATTCGGAAATGTTTTAGAGTACATATCGCAAGAGAGGTTGAAAGCAGTCTACTTGGGGTTGGTGAGCTAGGAAAAAGTAATAATGATGCTAGACCTGTGTTTTTAATGCGGGGTCTGATTTTGAAGTAATTGAAATTGTTGAATGGTAGACTAATAGAGGGATTGCTTCCTTTGGAAGTGCTTGACAGCCTTAAAGAATCCTTTGTTTTTACTGGTCATTTTCTTGATAGTGGTGTCAAAGAAGGTGGTTTTAGCTGTGGTGAGGATAGATCTGTTTTCAGAGCAGAGCGTCTTTTAATTGGGTCACATCGTCTGGGAGATGTATCGATGTAATTTCATTAATTTTCTTGTCTGTGTTTGCCACACTTCTTTGTGAGCTCTTTTGTGTACAACAGCATGAAGAGGTTTGGTTTGGAGCATCATGTTTTTAATGGAACACTATGTTCTACATGGTTTGCAAAATTAGGGTTGAAATGTTGAGAAGTCTTGACATCTGAAGCAGGTTTGCCAGATTGATGAGTTCTTCTTGGAGGGGGTCTATCTGGGGTATTTGAAGAGCAGAATGTTAGTTAGCCTAATTTCTTGTGTTCTGGATGCAAAGGTGTGGTGTGAAAGATGGAGAAGGAGATGGCAAGGTTATTCACTTAGGGATATTGAAGCCCTGCAGTGGATTGGAGGGCAGTAGACAAGATTAGCAGGTTGCCTTCCAAATGATAATATGCCAAACCAATTCCAGAGGGTTGAGGAGCATGCAAAGGAATCATTTGTAGTCTTTGTATTGAAGTCACTGGGTCTCAGAGGAACATAGCTCAGGTGTTCTATATGGAGGTAGAGCTGATGACATATGACATTTCTCGTAGCAGGTTTCGGAATGTTTTGTAGAACATTCTGAAGAGGCATTCTCTAACTTTAGACACTATCTGAGTAAAATCTCGATGTGGATGTCACTTAACACTCTTAACCCCTTTGCTGCTGGACCTTTTCCCCTCCTGTGCTAAGCCTTTTTTTGGCTATTTGGGGTAGTGTGCGCTTAGGCCCCTGTATCTTTTTGACCACATAAGGTATCCACCCCAATTTTGCGTCCTTTTCTTCCAACATCATGGGGATTGTAAAGGTACCCAGGGTTTGTGGATTCCCTTGGAGGGGCCCCAAAAATTAAGCAAAATGCAGTACAATTTTAGTTTTTCAGAAAAATGGGAAATACGGGCTGCAAATGAATGCCTCTGGAGTTTTCCCTGCAAATGTTACCAAAAAAGGGTTTTGAGGCTGAAATCACAATTTCCCCAGCTTCTAGGGAATAACCATCTTTTGTCAGAGAACCAACATTTTTTACACAGTTTTGGCATTTTTCTGGGACATTACCTATTTTTGCTATTTTTAGTGCTTTCAACCTCCTTCCAGTTAATGGTAAAAATGAGTATGAAAGCAATAATGAAAAGCTATACATTTTAGAAAAGTAGACAAACTTCTGAATTCAGAAAGGGGTCATTTGTCTAAATCCATGAAGGCTTCTTTATAGAAACTAACAGTTAAATATTGAAAAAATTGAAAATTAGTTGAAAAAAACAGCCTTTTGTCTCAATGTTTCCCCCTGTAACTTCCTGTAATTATAACAGCTCTTTGAAAGCAATATACCGTTACATCCGATGGTCCTTCCTGGTTTTGGGATATATAGAACTTGTAGGTTCACCAAGAACCCGACGAACCCAGAGCCCAAAACTGAGCAGCATCTTGCAATGGTATTTTATTATGTACCGGGTATAAGCAATTATTCTGGGAAAATGTATACATGGTAAAATCGATATGAAAGACACCTATGTACGTCTGAATTGAATATAAATTATAGGGTTTAGAAACAGTATATATTTGCACATTTTCAAAATTTGGAATACTCATACTAGCATGAGAATTATTGGTCATTTTTCAAAATGACTTCTTTTTTACACAATGTCTTTCATTTGTAAGGGAGAAATGCATTAAAACTCAACAGATAATAACAGTTGATTTACAAATCTGAATTACCTTAAGTCTCCTGATAAAAATGGTACCTCACTTGTGTGGGTCGTCCTTGTGCCCGCGACAGGAAACGGCGCAAAACACAAAGTGGTCATACCTTAATTTCACAGTGAGAAATGACCTTATTTTGGCGATGTGCCTAGCTGTAGTTTTTGCACCCTAGCTCTGCCGGCACCTAGGGAAACCTGGCAAACCTATACATTTTTGAGAATTAGACACACTGGGGAATCCAGGATGTGGTGACTTGACTGCCTCTCACCAGGTTCTGTTACCCAGAAACCCTTGGAAACCTCAGAAATTGTAAAAAAAAAAACATTTTTCCTATATTTATTTGGTGGAAAATTCTGGAAGCAGCTTGGATGCACAAATTTCCACCCACCACATGTTCCCCAAAGTCTTCTGAAAGAAATGGTACCCCACTTGTGTGGGTCGGCCTAGTGCCTGTGACAGGAAACCGCGCATAACGCGACCTGGTCACACCTCAGTTTCGCGGTGACAAATAACCCTTTTTTGGTAAAGTGCCTAGCTGTAGTTTTTTAACTCTAGCTCTGCCGGCACCCAGGGAAACTTAGAAAACCTATACATTTTTAAAAAATAGACACCCAGCGGAATCCAGGATGGGGTGGCTTGACTACCTCCCTTCAGGTTCAGTTACCTAGAATCCCTTGCAAACCTAAAAAATGGACCAAAAACACATTTTCCCCACATTTTTGTGGTGGAAAGTTCTGGAATCTGCGTGGATCCACAAATTTACTACAACCCGGCGTTTCCCAAAGTCTTGTAAGAAAAATGGTACCCCAATTGTGTGGGTCGGCCTAGTGCCTGCGACAGGAAATGGCGCAAAACGCAATGTGGTCATACCTCAATCTCACAGTGAAAAATTACCCTTTTCTGTCAAAGTGCCTAGCTGTAGTTTGTGAACCCTAGCTTTGCCGGCACCTAGGGAAACCTACCAAACACACATATTTATGCAAAGTAGACACCCGGGGAATTTCAAGGAGGTATGGATTGCATGGATCCCCCAACGTTCCATTACCCAGAATCCCTGGCAAACCTCAAATTTAGATGAAAAAAACAGTTTTTTCACACATTTTTGTGTGGGAAAGTGTATCATCACTGGGCTCACACAAATTTCCTATCACCGAACGTTCCCCAGGTCTCCCAATAAAAATGGTGCCTCACTTGTGTGGGAGGCCCAAGTACCCGCGACAGGCAAGGGCCCAATACGTAGTGAGGCGACTTCAAAATTGCCTGTCAAAACCACCTGCTTTTGCAAGGAAGGTCACCTGGGTTTTTGGCCCCGTGCTCGACAGCCATCTAGAGAAACCTACCAAACCCATACATTTCTGAAAAGTAGACACCAGAGGGCTTCCAAGGAGGTATGGTTTGCGTGGATCCCCAAAATTTCCTTACCCAGAATCCCTTGCAATCCTCAATTTTTGCTGAATAAAATCAGTTTTTTTCACACATTTTTGTGTGGGAAAGTGTGGCATCACCGAGCTTACACAAATGTCCTACCACCAAGCGTTCCCCCAGGTCTACCGATAAAAATGATGCCTCGCTTGTATGGGAGGCCCAAGTACCCGCAACAGGCAAGGGCCCAATACCTAGTGAGGCGTCTTCAAAATTGCCTATGTCAAAACCACCTGCTTTTGCAAGGGGGGTCACCTGGGTTTTTGGCCCCGAACTCGACGGCCACACGCATAAGAATTTTTGGGAGTATCCATGAGTGGTAAAGTGAACTGCCTGGTCTGTGTTGTTTAATATTTTTTATTCTGTTTCAAGGTTGGCATTAGTGCCATGTATTTAGTTTCAGATTTTGTGTTAGCAGATTTGTATGTATTTGCAATTGGTTTGTGTTATTTTTTTGTTTAAAAAAATTCAAAATGTGATGGCGGTGTGTGCAGACTGGTGCTTGGATGACGGTGTGTGTGGACTGGCGCTTGGCTGGCAGTGTAGATGGATTGTGTCTTGGCTGGCGATGTGCGTGGACTGGCGCTTGGCTGGCCATGTGCATGAACTGGCGCTTGGCTGGCGGTGTGCATGGACTGGCACTTGGCCGGCGGTGTGCGTAAACACAATCCAGGTTTAGAAGGACAGTCGGGGCAGTACCTACGAGTCTCCCTCCGCACGCCTCTTCGCCAACAGACTCTACATCTCCTAGTGGGAAAGTCTTTTGAGGTTGTGGGAGGAATGTATTCAGGAAAGTGGTGATCTTTTTTTTTTAAACTAGGATGTATACTTTATTTAAAATTAGGATGCACGTTTACGTTAGGGGTAGATACATGGCACACACGGAATGGTTAGATCGGGGTGAGTGAGGTGGGAGTCACGGCACGAGGGATGGAATCTGGACATTGGCACTGTTTTTAATTAGTTGGTAACAAAGTAAAATGGGAAATTATTTTATATTATGTGGGACGGCAATGCAATGTGATTTACATATACTTTTACAACTTGTAGATACTCCTGATGAAGGTTCTTTAACCAAAATGCATAGAGTAGGATGTGAATCGAATGTGATGGAGGAAATTCGGAACAAGTTCATGCATAGGCTTGGATGGGTAATACATGGAACCAGTTACATGCTTAAAGTTTATCAACGAATTTCACAGTTTTTGACGTGATGAAAAAATGAGAGAAACCATGATGAAAAATGAAGAAAATAAAATGGATTAAAACTGATTACTTAGGTGGAGGTGTATTAATTTGAGGCACCGATGTGCATACGGCTGTGCAACCTATCTTGACCTGCGAATCTGCGGGCCACCATACCTAAATGGATCTTTCAGTCTAGCCACATCCTCCACATACTCCAACTGTGGGAACACTTGCCTGTTCCACTAGAACAAGGCTGCCTATTATAGACTCCTGAAACTTAACAAAAGGCATCTTTGACTAAGGACACGAATTCTGGAACACAACAAAAGCTTTAAAGGTTGCCCTGTGGAAAAGATGAATAGCCAACTTCTTATAACAAATGTAAGCCTTACGAAGAGCAGCATGAGGTTTCAACCTCTGATCTACACTGTCAACATCACCCATGTGCCTATTATAGTCTAAAATGCACACAGGTTTGCGCACTTCAGCAGCCTGACCCCAAACAGGCACAGGTGCAGTGCTTTCATCATGGATGGTAGTCAGCATGTACACATCTCTCCTGTCTGAAAACTTCACAGCTAGAAGCTCCTCACATCACAACGCACTACACTGTCCCCGCGCAAGCTTTTGGCAAACAAGTTCTTTTGGGAAACCTTTACGTTTACAGCGCATTGTGCCGCAAGCAACAGTGCCCACTTTGGCCAATTCCTTGAACAACCGCACACATGTGTAGAAGTTATCTACATATAAATGGTGGCCTTTGTTAAATAATCCTCTACCTAGTTCCCACACAATTTTCTCAGTCACTCCAAAAGTGGAAGGACAACCAGGGGGGTTAATACTGGACTCCTTACTGGTGTACACCCTGAAATTAGAGACATATCCAGTCCCACTGTCACACAGCATATACAGTTTAATTCCATAGCGTGCCCTCTTACTAGGAATGTATTGCCTAAAAACCAAGAGGCCCATGAACAACACCAAACACCCATCCACTGCTATTTCTTTACCAGGAGCAGAGACCAAATAAAAAACGATCAACAAAGTGATCAAGGACAGGCCGAATCTTAAAAAGACGGTCAAAATCAGGGTGATCTTGTGGTAACGCTAAACCATTATCGACAAAATGCATCATCCGAAGCAGAAGCAAATACCGGTCACGACTCATGACTGCTAGAAATATAGCCGTTGCCATCAAGAGACTAGTAGACCAATATGAAGACATTGGTGGTTTCCTTAGCAAGCCCGTCAAAAAAGTTAATCCCAAAAACTTCTTCATCTCTTCAAGATTTGTGGGAGTCCACTGGGTAGCTCTAGAATGGGGCTTAAGGCTTGCACTGTTGTCCCTCAAAAAATGTTCTGCATACAAATTAGTCTGCTCTACAATCTCTGCCAAAAACGGATGTATGACGTTACAACGCATACTTTTACAACGCCTACCTTTACATCGCAAGTTTTACAACGCATACCTTTACAACGCATAGTGTTTTTAGGCGCTGGATAGTGAATAGTTTAATTTACTATTCCAACTCCATTCCCCGTGGATAGTAGGGAAGGTGTTGGATAGTACATTAAACCTATTCCCTATCCTAGAGCGCCCCCCAGCGCTATGCGTTATAATAGTTTGCGTTGTAAAAGTTGCATCGTAATGGTAGTGCGTTGTAAAAGTTGCGTTGTAAAGGATGTTCCTCGCCAAACACACATCGTCCATAAACAACAGAAAAAAATGTATCGGCAGAAGATTCTCAGTATTCACTCTACACCCTGTAACACCAGTAAAGTCTGGCAATGCCGGCTGCACCATGCCAGGGGCAACCCGGAGGCCAACACTATCAACGGGAAGTGCAGCAGCCCCAGCCTGCAGCCCAGATGCCTCTTGCCGCACTACACCAACAGGAAGTCTAGCAGCCTCAGATGCTTCTTGCTGCACTACACCAACGGGAAACCTAGCAGCCCCAGATGCCTCTTGCCGCACTACACCAACGGGAAGCCCAGCAGCCTCATATGCTTCTTGCTGCACCACACCAACGGGAAACCTAGCAGCCCCAGATGTCTCTTGCCGCACTACAGCTACGGGAAGCCTAGCAGCCCCAGATGCCTCTTGCCACACTACACCAACCGGAAGCATAGCAGCACCAGATGCCTCTTGCCGCACCACAGCAACATGAAGCCTTGTAGCTGCAGCATGCAGCCCAGATGCCTCTTGCCGACGTACACCAAAGGGAAACCTTGCAGCCCTAGGCTGCAGCCCAGAAGCCTCGTGGCACATTACCGGCTCATCAATGTCCTCCTCTAACACAGACACTTCATCAGCACTAGAAGAAGCTTCATCATCCGATGATTCCATGTGAAGAGAAAACCCACTGCCTGAATCTTCCCCTCCTACCTCTGCCTCAGAATCGGAGTCAGTCTCTGAACCAAGGTCAGAGGAAGACTCCAAAAGCATACCAACAACCTGCTGAGCAGTAATCCTGCAGGTAGCATTATCCTTACAAAGAAAGGATACTGCACAAACAAGTCAACAACAACCAACACTGTGCAAAGTAAGTAGTAAACAAGGTAAGGCTTTAACACAAAGATCTATACACTCCAAAACAATATAAGAGACACAGCAAAAAGCAATGATATCCCACTAGAAAGAATAAAAAACAATTACACAATACACAACAAAGTACACATCAAGCACTAATGCAAAAAAGATTTTGACAATCAAAACACAGAAGCCAAACAAACCGCTATTACTACACCATTTACAAAAACACATTCATCTATGGAAATTAAACTACTTTAGAGTAAATAGTACAAAATACATTCACTTACCAAGCACATGCAACTACACAAGCTGCAAAACCAGCAGTAACAAAACCGCAATCTACAACAATCCACGTAGCAAAAGCCTTGAACTAGAATAAAATAGAGAAATAAAAAAATTACTATTACATTTCACAAACAATATAACAATTAAAATTATAACACACAATGTCGCTACCCAAATGGACATTCGGCCAGATGGGCCTTTTCAAATAGGGCTGAGACCAATGGGAATTAGGTGAGGTTTTCTACCAAGACACTGGTTATATTTTTGGATGTTTTTTTCTGCCCGCCCCATTTGGTGCCTGTCGGTCTTCTTTTTGTCCTTACTGTACCCACCTCACCCGGGGGCAGTAAGGACAAAAAAAGACCGACTGGCGGGCAGAAAAAAACATCCAAAAATATAACCACCTTTGGAAGTGAACCTTGCCCAAAGACTCACTACCGCACACACTGTAAAACACAATCCTTAGGGCCTAGTGGGCCAGAAAGGCCAATAAACAGATGAAAAAATGGGCCGATTTGCCCCCGGGGGGGCAGAAAAACATTCCTAATAAATGTCCCCTCTAGGAAGCGACCCTTGCCCAAGGGGTCGCTTCCATTACAAAAATAATGGCCCCAAAACAATCCCTTGTGCCTAGTGGCATTTTCTGCCCCCCGGGGGCAAAACGACAAAAATAATGGGCCTATTTGCTCCCAGGGGGGGCAGAAAATCAAAATATATATATTGGCCCCCACCTGAAAGCGACCCTTGCCCAAGGGGTCGCTTCTATTCTAATGAAATTGACAAAATATAAATCCCTGGTGCCTAGTGGTGTTTGTCTGCCCCCCCGGGGGCAAAACGGCTGAAAAAACGGGCTGATTTGCCCCCAGGGGGAGCAGAAAATCAAAATTTTACTTTGGCCACCACATGGAAGCGACCCTTGCCCAGGGGGTTGCTTCCTACATTCTAAAACTAAATCCCTGGTGCTAGTGGTGTTTTTCTGCCCCCCCGCCCCCTGGGGGCAAAACGGCCAAAAAAACGGGCCGATTGGCCCCCGGGGGGGCAGAAAATCAAATTTTAAAATGCCCCCCCTCTGGAAGCGACCCTTGCCCAAGGGGTCTCTTCCTACATTCTAAAATCAAATCCCTGGTGCTAGAGGGGGCATTTCCGCCGCACGATTGCGAAGCAGAAATGCCCTGCAAAGAGACATCAGGGGAGAGAAAAATCTGTTTCCTCTCCCCTGATGCCTCGATGCGTGCCCTAAACCCCCCCAGGACCGAGGAAACTCACCTCGCTCCACCGACGCTCTGGAAGCAAATGGCTTCCCGAGCGTCGGGGACTCCCTGATGACATCAGCGCGCGCTGTGCGCGCTGTGCGCGCTGATGTCATGGGATTCCATTGGCGGGGTCGGGGGTGGCAGCCATCCCCCTTGTAGGGGCAAAATCAGACAGCCGCAGAGGGAGCACCACGCTTCCCCCGAGGGTGGGGCCCTGGACGAGCTTGACTCGTCATCAGCACACGTCCACTGTGTGCCACATCAGCAGGGAAGAGGTTAAGCTTAGTTCAGAAAAAACTGAGGTAGTCGTCAATCAAAAAATCCTGCCCCCCCCGACGCTTTGGTGGCCATCTGAGATGAATCCACCTCCCAAGCCAGCTGACTCAGCGATGGACCTCTGCTTCTGGTTTGACAATGAACTGTCCTGCAAAACTCAAATTCGACAGGTATCCTCCTCTTGTTTTGGGAAGCTCCGCATGTTGCATAAATTCCTCCACTTCCTGGAAACCTGTTGGACGGTAATCCATGCTTTAATTACATCCCATCTGGATTACACCAACTGTCTCTATCTGGATAGGCATCTACAGTTTTTATAAAATGCTGTGGCCAGGTGATCTATAAAATTCCTTTCTGCCACTCGATCACCGCCCATCTGAGGAAGCTCCATTGGTTACTGGTGATTAAACGTATTGAATTCAAGGCTTTCAGAGCTTTTCAGGGACATGGCCCTGCATACCTTAGAGCTAGACTCAAGCATTATTAACACAGCCGGACCCTCAGATCTAACCATCTTCGTGTCCTTGCTACCCCCCGTTTTCGCAGGTCTAGAATGGGTGGCAGTACCTCTGCGGTTATTACCTCCAAAATCTGGAACACCCTGCCACTCTCCCTCAGTTTGTGTGAGTCAGAATCCATCTTTCGTCGTGCCTTAAAGACCTGGTTGCTCACCGATCTCTAGTGCCCCACTCTGCACCTATCTTCTGCCTTCTGCATTAACGCCGGGACACCCCCGTTGGGGGTAAGCTGTGCACTTTATAAACTCCTATATAAATAAACGGCCCTTCAGTCACTTATGCATTCATCACTTCTAAGGTTTTTGTTTTTTTAATCTTCGTTACCTTCCTAGATTTGATCACATGCAGGTAGAATCTCCCAGTTACCTGACTGGGCAGACAAATGGCTATGAGCCAGGTGAATTATGGGAGGAGCTGTGGGCTTGTGACGAGAGTGCCCGCTTTGAAACCCATGACTCGAGGACTACGGTTGGAATCTCGGCCTCGGCACCTGGCCCGATATTGTGTGATTCTTGGCAAAATAATTTCCCTTTGCCTGAAAATATGTATTTATGTAAAAAAATGCATGGGTAATGTGGGCAACTGCCTAGGGCTCCCATCTTCCAAGGGGGCCCGCGGAAAATAAGTGATCTTTCTCTCTATTGGCTTCTTTATATTCTCTTTCTCTTTCTCTGTCGAAACCTCTCTACCCACATCTAGTTGTAAGTCTGTCGATCTACCCAGTGTCATCTTAAGGATTTTTGGGTTCCGAGGCAAGATATATTTCAGCTGTTTTTGTGTGACTCTGTTAAAGTGTAACATATTATTTAGTGTTGTTTGGCATCATACATTCATGAACTAGCAGAAGATTGGTCATAACATTCAAATTTGTTACATAAAGTGGCCCCTAAAATATGTCTTGCAAATTCTTAAGACGGCGCTGTAATATTGTAATGCACGTTATGAACCGCACTCTGTTGCTTTCTAGGGAGTTTAGTGCTATATACACATCTATCAACATTGGTGAGGAAGAGGCACAAAAGCTGATTTACAAATCACCTATTTAAATTTTTTCACCAAATCTCATAAAAAACGTTTTGGAGACGTTTCTGTATATGTGAGTGGCTATGTTACAGGTCAGTGCTGACTTAACTGTGCCACGCTGAGGATGGGCTGCACGGAAATGTGAATGCGCGCGCTTTGATGAAACGTAGACATGACAGCAAAGACCTCAGGTGTTTTTGTGCAATTATAGCAATGAGATTTACAGAGCTCTGTTGGAGTGGAATAATGCAGGAAGACTTGTTTTTAAAGCTGCAATGAAGGTGTCTTAGCAGATATGAAGAAGGAAAACTGAAGCAGAATTTGCAGAATTTGTATGCTTGGATTATATTTAAATATTACTTTTATCTCTCCTTTGGAACAGAGTGAGGATTGGGGAAAGGTGCGACAAAGCGAGAAGCAGGTAACTGTGAGTACCTCATTCCGCTGATACTCTGCACTCCAAATGAGATGAAAGAAATGTGGAGGGGAAGGTGGCAGCAGTGCTTAATTTGTGCGGGTGGGTGCAGGTTAAGAGCCCTGGTGCTAATTTTTTGGGAGGAATGGGAGCAGGACTTATTTCTCTCTTCATGATACTGTGACCCAGTGGAAGAGAGAGAAAGGCAGCTACGAAAACAAGAAGGAAGAAGAGAACTATGGGAAAACAGCAAGAAAGGGAGATGCCAATTATGGAAAAAAAGAGAGAGGAAGCGTGTGGTGATGGAGTAAAAAGCACGAGATGGAATAATGAATAGACAATTCGGCAGTCCTGCCATTCAGCAGCGATGACAACAGCCCTCAATGAGAATCTTTGGGCTTCTGCATTAATTATTTTATATTTTCATATCACACTGGTGGGACGGGTGCTCAATAAACCCTTTCCTTCCTTTCTCTTTTCCTACCACAGCAATAAGTCTGTGGTCGATGTCCTGAACTTTCGAGGGGAAACGACTAAGAAAAGCAACATTTGTTTTGCTTCCTGATTGTATGCTCTCGCCAGTCATTAGATTTGTGGCTGTGGCGGCTAGGTATATTGGTGTGGGTCTACTTTTTTCACTTTACTCTTCTATCCTAGGCAAAATCCCCTACATTAATAGATGGAATTAATCAGGGAAGGTTCTGCCAGCAATGAGCAGATCACACTTACCCATTAATCCTCAATGTAGGACTTCAGATGTAATAAGGAATAACCTCCCACATCTTCTCAATATATGGCCTGAGGTTTTCTCTTCTGGCCCCATCCCTCTGGAACTCCCTTCCACTTTCCCTCAGACTTGCACCTTCATACTCTGGTTTCAGATCACTTCTTAAAACCTTCCTCTTCACTATCTCATATCCTTAGATCCTGTTTCTTTTTCACTTCTTTTCACCACGCCCCAGCACAGCGCCAAGAAACCTAATGGTGTTAGCCGCGCTCTATACATTTTTTTAAAATCAAATCAAATCAAATGGTGGCTGACAACATTCTGACGCCCTAACCATACACAATTGTGAGTTCCCAGTAAGCACAAATTATTGTGGTTGCTATGAAGTAAATACGTAATTACTAGTTTCCTGTAGCCAAACATCATTGTAGTGCCAGTAACCACGTAACCTTGATTTCCAATGACTTATTACCGCCAGGATCTTCACTTATATCCATGATTGATTAATCCATGGAAATATTCCAGTTGCTTGTGTATGTGACGAATAATCACTGCCAGTTCCCAGTTGGTGTTACTAATTAGCAGATTCCAGTGTTTGATGGCACTGTTCATGTCATTTACGCGAAGGAGAGCATAGGAGTATATAACAAGTGGGGGAGGGATGCTTGGACAGACTGGGTAACCCTTTTCATCCTCCCTCAGCATTCTATCCCACCTCAGCCATAAACCAGAGGATTGCCGACAAACAATGATAAAATAAGTTGACGTAAGCAGTGGTCAAGGTTTCTACCCTTTCCTCTTACAAGATTTATTATAATAAGGCGTGGCCTCAGACAGCTCCAGCTGTCTACAAGACCTCATTTAATAATTTATTTAAAAAACATTTGTAGATTGATTGTAAATGTAAATGTGTGTATACTTGTAAAGCGCACTATCACCTGAAAGGTATCTTGGCGCTGTATACCGCTGTGGAACCCTTCCTGGCTTTCCCTGTGAGATGCCCCCTTACTGGGCACCTCCAAGGTGAGGCCAGGCATCCTAGCGCTTTCGGGGCCATTGTGGAGATTAAGCAAGCTATTGCCCAGAGTTGCAGAGTGGGACCCATGATTAGAGTAGGCACCTAGGCGTGATTATCGAGTCCGTGGACATTGAGCCCAAGACCCTGCCGCGTCGGGAATTGAACCCTGGTCCCGGGCCAGACCTCTGCCTCAGGGTCTGCCGCTCTAATCGGTGAGCCACACTTCTCCACTGATTAAAAGCCCATGCAATGCAGCACAGCGACCAAAATTGCAGCACTGTGTTGCATGAGAAGGAGAGAAGAGACAGCACCAGATCTACTAAGATATGAAACTGCCCTGCTCTTCTGCTACCATAGGTGCACAATCAGGCTGCCTAGCACCACACATTCTCCTGTTCTTCACCATAGTGCAAAGATGTCTGCGTCATGTCTAGCGTAGGTGTTGTATTTTAAGGGCACCTTTTCAGTTCAAAATCCTGTGCCTAGACAAACTTTTAAACTTTTTCCACTTTTGATGTAGCTGTACAGTGCAGCACATATTCAAAGTCAGAAAGGTTTGGAGAAATAAAACAATTTCTCCTTTTAATGCGTGATTCTAAGAGGCATTATTTTAGGCATTTTTGGGGCATAAAATCCTGTGCACAATTGCTATTGGATAGGGCTCTGCATCAAAAAACCATGGGTGGCTGCAAAGTAATGCAAAGCAGCTCAAAGTGATGATTTGTGTTACATTCAGGTAACTGTCCAGCTCCCAAAAAATTTCCTTAGAAACTAAATTCCAAATAAACAATTTTGGGCCAGTTTGTGCACTTTTGTTTTAGTAAACCTACTCCGCAGAGTACATTGTGATAGTGGATTTTAAGTTAGCTGCTTCAGCCATTGGCTGTCATGTTTTTTTCATGGTTTACCATTGCTTGAATGAGATGTCAATGCTTAGATTGCTTCATTTGTGTTCACAAAAGGTTTTACTGATGAGCTCAATTAGTTCTCTTGTTACACTGCAGACATCCACACGAAAATTGTATTGCTGGCTTATGGTTTTTGTTTAGAAAATGCATGCTGTTTGTCTTAGTGACAGGCTAAGGATACTAGAGATTTCTTCCCTAATAGCTGCTGCATGTTCATCTTGTTTTACTCTACTGTCCTATCATGTTCTTAGATGTATAGATTTTTTTAACTCAGTCAATGATGTTCATACGTATAGACTTAATTTAACATGTAACAAAAATAAAAGTCATTTTCAAAAGTACCTACCATGCCTTTCAAGTTCACCATTCATAAAGCAAAATTAATCTTCTGGGTCTTTTTCATAACATTCTTCTTTAAAGGTAGAGTTTACCTTTGGTCACACAGTCTGTTGTGCAAAGGGGGTTTTCTGCTCTCAGCTTCCATATTGCTGTAGCCCACCATCTTGAGTCATTATGGAATTTTCTGTCTAGGACAGCTGGGAGAAACACATACAAAGTCAGCCAACTACTACTAAACACTGCCCATAATAATAAAAAAAAGACCAGAACTATTGGCTTAGCCAATGCTTGTTGACAATGCTCATATAGAGCAAATCTGTCATTAGAAAGAGAAAAGAGAATTCCCTTCCTGTCCCTCTCAATACATGAGCTATGTAATTTTGCCACAGCAGAATGTTGCTGTAGCAGATCCTCACTATAATAAATGGATTGTCCTCATGAAGAGGAAATAAGGAAACATAAGAAGTACATGTACTTTCAATAGGCATGTATATGTGTCTGGCCAGATGCACTAACCTTACAATTCAAATCCAATGGGAGTGATGTGTGCTTCAACACTCAAACTTCTCCCACTTCTCCAAACCCCCAGCCAACCACATTCTAATAACATATATCCGGGGAAAGGGGAATGGGAAAAAAGAGTGAACATATATAGTGGAGTATTTCCCCTTAGTTTAAACAATTTGTGCGTTCTTTACGAATCTTTAAATAATTGGCCAAGAGCTTCCCCATTTTATTCTTACCCCCATAATATCTAGAGTTACATTTTAGTAGAGCATTAGAAGCAGCTTCTGTAGTGAATTTGTTAAAAGAGATTTTCGCGTCAATAAGAGTTTTAAAAGAGGAATCAGATTTAGAAGCAAAATAAGCAAGTTCAAGGGCTTTAATGTCAGCCAAAATTTTCTCCGACTTGGCCTCTCGAAGTTTCTTGCGACGGGATACAAAGTTGATAATAAAACCCCTAGAGGCTGCTTTAAATGAATCCCAAACCATAACAAAAGGGGAGTCAGGGGTTTGGTTTAAAAGAAAAAATTCCTTGGCAAAAGCAGTGAATTCAGAACAGAAGGAGGGTTCCAAAAGCAAAGCATTGTTAAACCGCCATCTGCCAGAGTGGGGAGAGAATGGGAGTAAGTCAAGGTCTACAAACACTGGGGCATGATCGGAAAGTAAGATGGAACCAATTTCAGAACGTATAGCGTGTTGGGACAATGATTTGCTTAAAAATATATGATCAATGTGGGATTGGGATTGGTGGGGAGGGGAGAAAAAACTATATTCTCTAAGATCGGGATTGCATAATCTCCAAATATCCACTAAAGCATTGTTTTGAAATGAGTACACAAACTGTGTGTGCATTTTAGAAGGAACAAAAGTGACTTTTGAGTGTCGGTCGAAAAAGGGATCAACAACCTGACTACAGTCTCCTCCGAAAAGTATATAATCTCCAGAAAAGGAAGACAACTTGGAAGAGATAGCGGGCCAGAAGGATCTATCGATCCCAGTGGGGGCATATACATTAAATAGAGTGAGTGGGATGTTATCAATAAGTAAATTAACAATAAGCCAATGACCATCAGCATCACACTCATGGGTAATCGAGGAAACATTTAACTTTTTATGTAACAAAAGAACAACACAATTTTTCCTAGACGTCGTAGGAGAACAAAGAACATTACCCACCCAAGAACGTTTAAGTTTCAAAGCCTCCGGTTCAGTAAGATGAGACTCTTGAAGTAGGGCAATATCAGTTTTTAGTCTCGCTAAATGTGATAGTACCCTTTGTCGTTTAATGGGATTGTTTAATCCCTTGACGTTCCATGTCGTTACACGGAACGAAACAATTTAGAAAAACAGTTGAGCGTAACATGCTCAGTAATGCATAAGAAATACAATGTAGGGAAAGGAAGAAGAATAAATAGGAAAAAAGAGCAGAGTAAGGAGGAGGAGAGTAGATGAGAAGAGTTAAGGAACAGAAAAAGGTAAGGGAGAGAAAGGACATATACAAGAATGAACAAGAAGACAGTACATGTCCAAAAAGAACGACTGGGTAACATACTTACGAAAACAGAAAACGCAAACAAGGGTGGGGGTGGTGACACCGAGGGAAGACAACGAGAGCGACCAGAAACGAACACCAGACCTCCATGATGAAAAATCAGATGGCTGCACTTGGATACAGTATGATATAATAGAGTGAGGTAGGGAGGGGAATCATCTGAAAAATAGAAAAAACATAATATGAAAATAGAAGGGCCACCGAAAAACATAAAATGTCAACAATTTGAACAATATGGAACATAGAGAGAAAGGACGATTATCATGGAGAACAAAGATGAGTCAAAACAGGAAGACATAAAGAGAAATATCAGAATCACAATATAATAAAGTGAAATAGTCGGAACATGCTATCAGCCAGGTCTGGACAAATCCATAGCTTCTGGGCCAAGCTGTCGAAGAAAGTCTTGTAGGACCACAGGATCTTCATACGTGGTCGTTCGATCTTTATATGTAACTTTAAAGAGGCAAGGATGCAGAAGGCCGTATCTAGCATTAATGGCTCGAAGCTGTGGTCTCATGTCCAAGAATCTCTTCCTCCTGTCAGCAGTGGCTTTTGAGACATCCTGAGAGAGATATAGACGATGACCTTCCCAAAAGATCTGCTTCTTGAGTTTTGCAGCTGAAAGTACCTGAAGAAGGTCAGTGTATTGCAAAAATAACATAATGACACCTCTGGGCTTAGTAGCAATCTTAGGTCCAAGACGATGAGCTCTTTGGATGTTGATTGAAGATAAAGCCGGTGCATCTAAGATCTTAGCAAGAAAGGATTGGAAGAAGGT
The DNA here is from genome assembly GCF_964261635.1 of Lissotriton helveticus. Taxonomy (NCBI): domain Eukaryota; kingdom Metazoa; phylum Chordata; class Amphibia; order Caudata; family Salamandridae; genus Lissotriton; species Lissotriton helveticus. Next base: position 1,932,097,162 of record NC_136059.1, read on the forward strand.
GGTGGGATTAGACCCTTCTGAAAGTTCCGGAAGGCCGTAAAGGCGTAGATTATTTCTACGATTCCTGTTTCCCAAATCCTCTGTGTGACGCTTAAGTAACAATATCTCCGCTTCCATTGATGAGATGAGGACCGTAAAGAGTCTGTGGATTGTTCCAAGGATGAAACTCTTGAGTCCAAAGATGTCCATTTCTCCACCTCCCTCAGTTTCACATGTTGACTTTCACGCTTTGGAACAGGACATTTCACTTTCTGAAGTCTCTCACGCTGTTTTTAAACTTCGACATGGTAAATCCCCAGGCCCTTACGGGTTTACTATTGAATTCTATAGTCACTTTGCTTCTCTCCTTCTTCCTAAACTCTTACTTTTATTCCAATCCTTTTCCGATGCCGGTTCATCTAGTGGCTCTTTTCAGCAGACTTTAATTTGCTTAATTCCAAAAGAAGATAAAGATCACTCCTTGTGCAAAAACTATAGGCCAATATCTCTTGTTAACACTGATTACAAAATTCTAGCAAAGATATTAGCTCTTCGCATGGATCCTCTCCTTCCAGATATAATTGGCCCAGAACAATCTGGTTTCGTAAAAGGGCGTCTCTCCTCTGATAATTCCCGAGTTTTTCTTAACATTCTTAGTAAATCTTCTTCCTTTTGCAGCTATCTCCCTGGATGCGGAGAAGGCTTTTGACAGGGTCGGATGGGATTTCATGTTTCAGGCTTTGCGTTGGATTGGTATTCCTTCTAAATTCATTTCTATTATATCTTTACTTTATTCTGACCCTCAAGCATCTATTTTTTTAAATGGGATGTCCTCTGATTATTTTTCCTTACACAGAGGAGTTCGACAAGGTTGCCCTTTATCACCCTTACTTTTTGTGTTAGCATTAGAACCCTTTCTTACCAAAATTCGTTCAGACGACTCTATCTCTGGTTTTCATTTTGGTTCCCAACAAGTCAAACATTCAGTTTATGCTGACGATATTCTTTTTTATTGCTACGACCCTGTCACCTCTATTCCCTCTTTCCTTAAACAGGTCTCTTCCTTCTCTACAGTTTCCGGTTACCGCCTAAACGCTGACAAGTGTGAAATTTTACTTCTGAATCCTCTCTGTCAGAAACATCTCTTTTCTTCTACAGGGTTTTCTTGGCAAAAATCTAAAATCAAGTACCTAGGGGTCTGGTTTGCTCCTTTATTATCTGATACTCTCAAGTTCAATTTTGATTATATTTACAAAAAAATGGACACAGCTATCAATCAATGGCATCCACTCTTTCTGTCCTGGTGGGGTCGACTCAACTCTATAAAGATGATGCTATCTCCCTTGCTCCTTTATACTCTTTCCATGCTTCCTTTATACATTCCTCTTTCTTTCTTTAAGAAAATTGACTCTTTATTATTAAAATTCTTATGGAATGGCAAGCGTTCTCGAATAGCGCTTACTACTTTGCGGAAAGATAAGGCTCAATCTGGAGTAGGCTTTCCTGATTTTAAACATTATCACAGTGCTTTTTCCATGAAACAATCAACTCGCTGGTTTTCATCTACTTTGCCTCACTACCCCCCTGTCTGGCTCAGCATGGAATCCTCTTTCATCTCTCCTTTCACCTTCCATGAATTTCTGTCTTTCACATCTTCATTAACTCGTCTTCGTTCGCCTATTCTCTCACATTCTCGCACTCATCTTTCTCCTTACTTAACTTCATCTTTTCCTTCCCTACTATCCACCCATGAACAACCAATTTGGAATAACTCTCATCTTAAAATCCGCAACCGTACTTTTTATTGGAAGGCTTGGCACTCCCGAGGAATATGTTGGATCTCTCAATTATTTTCTCAGTATACGCCTCTCTCCCTCCAGGATCTTCTATCTATTTTCTCTTTACCTGTTTCCGCCCGTTCAAAATATAATTCTCTTCAACCTGTCTTGCTCCCTTATCTCCAATCCCTTTCGTCCTCCAACAATATTCCTTTGGATCGCAGACCTACTTCCCTTTTGTTGGAAGCATCTCCTTCTGCATCTGCTTTATATAACTCTTTCCGTTTTATTAATGATAGGTTGAAATCTCGCATTGAACTTGCATGGGAGCTTGCTCTTTCTCAGACATGGCCTGTACTTTTGTGGGATAAAATTTGGATTAAACTACATAAGACCTCTAGAGCTGCTAACACCACCCAAACTTTATTTTTTGTTTATCATAGAACTTTATTCACTCCACTGGCTTTGTCCCATTTTTCACCAGACACCCCTTCTACCTGTTGGTCCTGTCCCTGCCCTTCTGCTGACCTTAAACATATGTTGTTTGAATGCCCGCCTACTTCCCAGTTCTGGCAGTTGGTTTGGCGGCAGATTCAGAGGATTTTTCATTTTCAGGTCCCCTTTTCACCCTCACTAGTTTTTCTTGGCTCTCTTTCTTCAGACCTCCCTCATCTTCCCGACCACTACCCTTTACTCGATCTTTTCATTGCTCTTGCCTTTCACATTGTTACTTCTAACTGGAAACAAGCTGCAAATATTTCTTATCAGTCCTGGTGGTATGCAATCTGTTTCAATCATCGTTTAGACACTAATTATATATCTCCCATTTCCCTAGCTGTAAAGCGTGACCTGATTTGGCTCCCTTTGGTAACATACCTCTCTTCCTCTTCCCCCGTTCATCCTTCTCCTGCATCTGAAACAGTTGAAGTTCGCAAACCTCCATGAATTGCTTATTACCTGTTTTGCTCTTTTTACTTGATTCCTAGATTACCTATCATCGTTAAGTCCTACTGCATTATGTTTTACTTATGGTTTTCCATTCTAATGATATGTTCATAATTTTCATGCTTGTAATGCTTACTTTTGTATGAAATTATTATTGTTATTACATTGTTTATTTCCTTGATCCATTTATTGTAACTCTTCTCCCCCACCCCCTCCCTTCCACTTCCCCTTCTTTTTTCTTTACCTCAATAAATCAAACTTAAAAAAAAAAAGGGCCTGGAAGGGTATCTGTCTGTGGCAAGTATGAAAAATGTGTGGATTCTTTCTTGGATCATGCTGGAAATAACTAGGTTTTAACGAGACCTGGGTAAAAGTTATATTATGTCTGCATAATATGTGCAATTTTTGGAAGTTCGCTTTAATATTAGTAGGCGAAATTCCAAAAGCAGAACCATTTCACCACTTTGCCATTCGCAGTATAATTTAGCAGTAAAAATTTGCAATGAAAGCACATGAACACCGGTATAGTGCAAAATGTGTTCTTATGTCAAAAATTGAAGGACACATTTTGCGCTGAATAAATTATGGATTTGCATTTCACATATTTAATTGGAAACGAAAAACATAGAACTTCATACCAGGGAACCTTATTACCAACTAATTTTAATCCATCTTGATGGTAATCAGTGTATACTATTGATACATTTTTACAACAATATACCTTTGGCCTTAGTGAGAGATGTCTTAATGCAACTATATAATAACCTGCAGTCCTTACATAGAAAAACTATAGAGACATGATGCTGATCATGGTAGGTGATTTGAATTGGGCTCTTTGCCCAAGTGACGGAGGTAAGATCTGCGGTGTTGTGTCAGAGGAAGGCATTAGCAATACCCATTTCCGTCATACCCCACTGGGGGATTTGTATAATACTTTGATCTTTAGTATGAATCTGGGTTTTTCTAATGAACTAGTCAATAAACCCGCACCTATGCCCCCAACTTTTAATTTTAGGGGCTGTCATACTACCATTGAATATATTCTATCATCAAATAGCCACGCTCACAGATTGAATTCATTTAATGTGGATGATAATTCCCTGAGTGACCATTTCCCATTGTGTCTCTCAGTTCTACCATCTAACAAACTACACAGGCAAGATGTAACAAACCAGGTTTTATCAGACATCTCTATTAATACGATAAATGGCGATAACCTTCGGTGGTCAAAAGTGGATCCCATAGCTATTACTATAAAAGTGATAGGTAAGTGTAGTTCAGCCATCAACATGTGTCTGGCTAAGGCAGCTACCCCAAGTGGTATCCTTTCCTCCTTTATTTCCTCCTTTAAGTAAATATCTGAGGCAGTAAGAGTATCACTATTTGTTCCATTGAAGAACAAAAAAAGGCCTTGTGGCTGGTTTGATTCAACGTGATTGTGGGCCTATTCTAATCTAAAAAGGGAATTACACAAGTTTCCGAAAAAAATGCTGTAAATATAAGGAGAATAAGAGGTGAATATAGAGTGGCTCTCAGGGGACGAAAAGCAAAAGTGACAAATGAGGCTTGGGAATCCATCCATGAAGCATCCATAAGGGGTGATAGTTCGACCTTTTGGAGGGTGGTAAAAGCACCCTTCTTGATTTCTGGGGAGGGGCCGTCAGTAGAGGTCGCCATAGCCAAGAATCAGTGGATTGACTATTTCTCGAGGGTGTAAAATACAGATGGAAAATCTGCCGCCAATTTCGAGAGTATTCAAAGGGAAACAATTATCAAACCTGAGACCCTATGCTTTGATCTTTGGTTTACACTGGAGGAGGTGACCCGTGCGCTTTCTGCAAGCTTAGGGGGGAAGGCCCCGGGTCCGGATGGGGTCCCCATACATCTTTTTAAATCCAACATTGAAATATGGGGACAAATTATAACCCAGGTCTTAACTGCTAGATGTTTTGCACCCTTCCCAACAACATGGGTGGCATCCACCATTGTTCCAATTTTTTAAATGGGGGATCGTCAGGACCCGAAGTGTTATAGCCTATTTCTTTATTAGATGCTTTGACAAAAGTGGCTGGTCGTTTAATACTGGAATCTCTAAATGAATGGGCTGAGGAAAACAATATTCTGTCCGATATACAATATGGTTTCCAGGTGGGATTGGAGACAGTGGAGCAGAGTTTACATTTATCTATTTTAGTGGGGAAGTACACACGAGTGAAAAAAGGTAGATTGTTCCTGGCTTTTGTCGATCTTACCACCGCCTTTGACTCTGTGAAACATAAGGGTTTGTGGGCTATCCTAGAACAGCCAGGGGTAGATATACAAATTATCCACTTCCGTAGGCGCTTATATTGTGGTGCTAAGGCGCGAGTGAGCATTGGCATAGGCCGGGAACGCACGGCTCCATTCCCCATTAGGAAGGGGTATCAGGCAAGGATGTGTCCTGGCCCCTTTCCTTTTGAATCTTTATATTAATGGTCTATGTGAGGCATTAATTAGGGACAATCACTACTTCCCACAAATAGCTCCAAGTCCCATCCCTGCACTCCTCTATGCAAATAATGCAGTTTTAATGTCACGCACCAAAGTAGGTCTGCAACAGGTTCTAAACAGTTTCACTAAGTTTATGGACCAACTGGATCTCAAGGTGAATATCTCTACTACTTATATTATGAGATGTGGGCCTGGGAGTTACATATGTAGGGATATGTTCCTGCATACCTAGGCATACTGTTTGAGTGTAGAGACTATGGTCTAAACCTGAGACCAAGCTAAATCTGGACATTTTAGCTGACAGCTTAAAACTTGAAGGAGAGCTATTGATCCCATGGCTAAGGTTTATTAGAAACGTTATGTCCGATCTCGGCCACTTGGAATACTATAATAACCCAAGCACTATGCAGTCGCTCCGGAGAAAGGAATTAAAAAAACAGGGACTACTTCTCCTGGACTCTATAAGACTGGCGACTGAGAGTTTAAAACCTACAGTCCAGTACAATCAATTGATTTTATTCTTTTTCAGTATTCAGTCGTATGTATTGTTTGTACCTGGTGGATATGACAGGTTTTTATTAACTCGTTTTGTATGCAATACTATCCACAGGCTAGTGAGCTTCCCAGGTTTGAATGATTGGTCGCGAACATTAGGACTGTGTCCATGCGACAACTGTTTGGAACAATCAACAATACATGCCTTTTTATTCTGTAGATTTTACAGTGACCTGATAAAAGTTTGGATTGTCCCGATGTTGAAGGAGCTGGGTCTGAGACAATGCCGTCTATGCATTGCCTGCGCTACAGCTCCTGGACGATGTACACAGAGCTTGGAGGATAAGCATGTTCTTAAAAAAGGTTTTTAGCCACAGGAAAACTATTATTCTATAATTATGGAGATTAAATATGATTGCATGTATTACAACTTTTTTTATGTATTTATGTATCGTTTATAATATTTTATAGTTTTATTGAATGAATTGTATATATGTACTTATATGATTATTTCAAAAAGCAATTGAATAAAGTCAAATGAATCTGAATCTGATATAAATTTGTTTCAATTTTGTATAATTACACATTAGTACATTTTGCGGATTTTACACACCTCTAGTCTTAATCATCTAGTCTTAATCATCCTTCTTAACTCTGAGTCATTCTCATCGGCTCTGATCTTTGCAAGTAAGGAATTCTAAAAGTTTACCGCTTGCTTGGAGAAAGTAGAGTCACCAATCGTTTTCTTTCTAGAAGTAGGAATTATTAGGTGCAGTCTCAAACTGGAACATACATTTCTAGGTTGGGAATATTTTGCTGGTATTTATTTTGGTCCTTTTCCATTAAAAGCTCTATGAGGAATACAGAAAAGTTTCAAAGAGGATCTTCTTTCTATTGAGAGCCAGTGTAAAGCTTGCAGGACTGGAGAAATGTGGGTTTGTAAATTTGCATTTAGAAGTAGTCTTGTTGCTGAGTTTTAAATTCACTGTAGCCTTATGATATTTGAGAGTAGAGTGCTGTGGCATAATCGTTAGCATAGTAAACGTTTGAGAGGATGAGTGATGTTGTTGCTTGTACCTTTTGAGGAAATCCAAGATGTGGAAAGTCAAAGTGTTTTCATTGTATAGAAGGTAGATTGGGACAGTTGTCCACTTGGGCCTTTGTATAAAGTTTAGAGTCATAAACAATTCCAGAAAGATATAGGGCCATACCTTTTCCAATCAAGGCAGGTCGGTATTTAAATTTTGAAGCACTTAATTCAAGGTGATTGCACCCCGTCTACTGTTTGACAGCTTTGAGGTAGGTATTACATTTAAATGTTCCTAGGTCTCTAGAGTTCCAGTTTAAGAATAATCTCTGTGTCATATGCATAGTTATAGGAAGTGTTTTGAAACTATTGATACGGTTTAGTAGTGGTTTAATGTATATGCTAAAAAATAGAGGTGAGATGATAGATCCTTGTGGAACTCAGTAAGGGTCTGAAGAGAAAAGCGGTGTGTGGATAAGGTATGATCTGTTGTTTAGGTAATAGTAAAAAAGTCACAAAAACAATCCCCTTTGGGTAGCTTCAATCACATTACTCTCATACTCATACTCTAAATCATTTATCACCAAAACATGAATAAAATTAATCCCACAAATCCTGAAAGCTCAATATGGGTCAATTGAAACTTGCATAGTTTATTATACATTCGTTTAAAACATGGTATAACACATATATTCATAAAACAGAATTCATTCCTCAGTTTTAAAAAAGCAGTTAAAAGAACATTCAAGTATCAAAACATTATTTAGATTTGCAAAAAGAGAAACAAATGGTTACATAAAAAAGTTATTTTACAAAAACAAAACAATACAGTATGGCAGAACAACCAAAAACATTATTTCTAGTAAAAAAAGAACCACACCAATCTGACATAGATCACTTATTAAACGAAGAGACAACTTATTCTCTTATCTAAAATGGCCATTTTCATAAAAGCATCGACACGTTTCGGTGGGTACTATTATTCGACCGCCACCTTCTTCAGGAAAAACACAATATCTCCCCAATTCAAATCTTTATCTGCACTACATTTTGAAACAGAGAAAAAACATAAATACAATTAACCCATGGTTTATGGCATCGTAAACATTGTTTATATCCTGGGGATAATCCGTCCAAACACCTCTCACACATGAGATTCCAATCATCCTCACATCACATCAAGCTTACAATACCAAGTTAGCACTTCAGTATCGTGATGGAAGTACCTTAAAATCTTCCAGAAGTGTTTTAAATCAAAGAGAAGGATTATTTCTTGGTTCGAGGAAGTACGTATATATACTTCCCTGTCATACAGGTGTCTGGAAGATTTTAAGTTACTTCCATCACGATACTGAAGTGCTAACTTGGTATTGTAAGCTTGAAGTGAGGATGATTGGGATCTCATGTGTGAATGTGTTTGGACGGATTGTTTCCGTGACTTTAGTTGATTTAGCGCCCCACTCCTTTAATGTAAAGGAGCCCCCCTCTTTCTTTAGAGACAGGTAATAGGAAATCCAATTGATGGCAATGACTTCTATACTAACTTTTGTTCGGGCTAGGACGTGATATGTCATGGTGTACTGTATCAAAAGCTGCTGAAAGGTCCAGGACTAGTAATGCAGTGGCACCCTTTTTGTCAACTATGTTTTTGAGGTCATCCCAAATTGCAATGAGGGCAAATTCAGTTCCTCTTCCTGGGCGGTGTCTTGCTTGCCAGTCTGAAGTAATTCATTTTCTTCTATGAATTCTGAGATCTGTCAATTGGTTTGCTAAAGAAAGGCACATTGGAAATTGCTCTGTGGTTGTTGGAGACTCGAGTGTCCAAGTTGTTTGTTATGAGTAGTGGGAGTATGTATGCCTTTTATAAAATCTGAGGAAAAAAATTCAGTTTTTAAGGAGTTGTTGACAATATTTCCAACTGGGATAGGTGCCAATATTGATTTAAGGCTTGTCTTGAAAACCTGTGGAGAGCAGTCAATTGAACTGCTAGCTTTTACCAGGTCTCCAGATTCTGACTTTGTTCTTTCTTGGAATGCTGATCTAGAGTATGCTTATCTGTTGTAATTGAAATTGTTCCCGGCTGCATAGGATGAGAGGAGTTGTTTCTCTTGGTTGTTAGATCACAATCCAGTGTGCCTACTTTGATTAGATAATGCATTGCTGGTTTATTGCAGACGTTTTGTGAAAGTAGGGTGAAGGCCTGACAGCTCTCTGGATTGTAAAAATTGGCATTATAGATCCTGCTTGATTAGCAGATATTGTTGGCCTTCTTGATGAATGATTTCTACATTCTGTTGTGTCTGTGTAGAGACATTTTGTTTTGTGGGTTCTTGGACTAGAGCCATCTGTGTTGGCGTATTGAAAGTTGTTGTATATTATTTCAGCTCTTCTTTCATTCAAGGGGCTTTCTTCTTCCTGTTGCTGTGGTTTGATGTTGTTGTGGGGATTAATATATCAAAGGGTAAGGACATTGATTCATATAACCACTGAGTTGGTTGCTTCCAGTTGGGTATTTATTGATAGGTGTGATTTAAACTTCTGCATGCTTAGTTTTTCAATTGCCTGCTGTAGTGACCACAGGAATAAGGGAATAAGGGAATAAGGCAATAAGGGAAAGGGTAAGAGTCATTATTTGATTTCTTCAGTCCCTTATAAGTCCCTTATAAATAAAAGTTCCACTTCTTGGTAGCACATATGGTGTATTTGGGCATTTTTTTTTATAGCCACAGCAGCTTTCTTTTGAGGTATGTTGCTGGTGTCTTTTAACCTGCTCTCTTCTCTTTCTGGCTTTTGTGGTTGCACTGCTTCTCCAGGCTCCCACCCTTGGAGGAACAGAGGGTATATGTCAGGTAAGTATTATTACCAACCTGTATATGTCCTTTCCTTCCTTTTCTTCTGTGTCCTTCCTCTCTTATTCTCTCTTCTTTTAAGTTTCTTATGTGCGCCAATTATTCTGCATAGATGTTGTTTTTTTCCCCCTGTGTTACCACTTTTCCACGCGTTCTGAACCCGGGTGCCTCTTTCCCTTTATGAGTCGCCTTGCCCTACATTAAAAAATATCATCACTTTTAGCTGGTTTCTAATTGTTAGCGTTTTCAGAACTTTTGTTCCTCTCACCGGTTTTCTAACTACAATTCTTTTTGTTGGCTCTTTCATAAGCAAACAATTTAGATATGATAAGTTTCTTTTGTGGAAGGGACATTATGCATTTAGGTTACTCCTGTTGTTGTGCCATGTGCTGCTTGTAGATATTGTATTACTATTGGTTACATATTATTCTATGAATGTATGGGAAGGTGCTGCAGTGATGGATTGGGATTGTGCCATCCCTCGATCAAACCCAGGTGGGTCTTCAAAGACTCTTTGACTCCCTCGCCTCGTATTGTAACACCAATACACTAGAGATCAATGCCACCAAGACCAAAGTAATAGTAATATCCTCCTCGAAAACAAAAAAGAGCACTTGGTTTATTGAGGGGAAGGCATTGGAATCAGTCACTGCATATAAATATCTGGGTGTTTGGATAGATCATAAAGGGAGACCGACCGCGCATGTAACCGCAATGCAGGGTGTTACTCGAAGCCTGGAGGGGGCTTTTATAAGAACAAAGAGAGCCCTCACTCCCCCGACTTTGCCCCACTAATAAAACTGATCGGTGCAAAACTTCTTCCAACAATATCCTTTGGCGCTATAACCTATAAAGATAAAATGACCAACTGGTTAGATAGAGCTCAATCATCATGCTTCCGCAGAGTATTCCAACTGCCAAACTCGACCTCTCATGCCCAAATCCGAAAGGAATTTTCTCTATCTTCCCAGTATTGGATCATGAGTGCACGATTCTACGTTTACAGCCTAAAAACGAAACTAGCCCGCTCCAACACTTTAAAGAGCTGTATATGGTCATTGTTCAGCTAATCCTTCCACATCATGGAGCAAATATTTGACCTTCTGTCTGGAAACTTTAAAGGCTAACGATATATGGTCAATTTCGCTGCCCATAGAGGCAAAATCCAACCTTTTAACCAAACAAGCAAAAATTCTTTCCTACGACCACGATGCACAATTAATATTAAAGCTCTTTCATGGCAGCTGGGCCTCTAAACTCTACGCCCCAAAAATATTGCCGCTCTATCTTTCATCGCCTATGAAACCCTATGTAAAACATCAATTAATGACACTACGTTTTGGCCTAATCCCACTGATGGCATACAAGTTTGGCCAAGGATACAAGAATGCTGCTTCTGCAACCAGAAGGAGGAAAACCTGATTCACATTTTGTGCATTTGTAGATGCTTACTAGCCCAAAGAATTTTTTTGGTACGCCCGGTTTGGATCTTTCTTAATATCAGGACATGCCAAGAAGCATTGGAAGCATGTATGAGGGGCGACTCACCTCAGATGGCAACGCGCTTTCTAAAATTGATATCTGAAATTAACCTTTTGCTACCACCAGATGATTAAGAATGAACTCTAATTCCTGAAAATTGATTCTTTTTATCCCATGTGTCTATTTTCTCCTTATCAGAATTGATTAGTGTCTTTTTCTAAACTTTTAACCATGACAGTGTAAATTGCAATGATTTTAATTAATTGTGCGAATAAAATTTTATCTATCTTATCTATCTTATCTATCTATCCCTCATCTCCAATTTGCTGCAGAGTTTTAATAGACTTAATGTGTATTTGATGAGAGGGAGAGTAAGAGTCAGATTGTGATTGTGAGGTAGTTGTGTGTGTAGAATTTTGTTTTGGTGATGTGTTAAAACAGAGTTGAGTACTGTTGTGAAGTGGTATAGGTGATGTGAAGTGTGTGTGAGATTGATAATGTTTGTCTTCCATTTTTGTTTGTTGAAAGTAGAAGGGGTATGGGAAGTGGTGAGCATGGGGGTCTAGCTGTAGTGCTCAAAAATTAGGAATTGATGGGAGACATTGATGGGTGTGTACATAAGTTGGGAAAGAGCGTTTTTTGTGTTGTAGATTAATGCTGAGTTGTGCTAACTGATTACGGTGGAGAGAGAGTCTGTATGAATTTGGATAGGGAGCTGTGAGTTAACGTATGTTGGAATAGGAAATATTGATGTGGGGGAAGTATGGGTGTCTAAGAGTAGGGTTAGCATGATGTTTGCGTTAGGAGTAAGATTAGTTTATGAGGGGGTTGTAGAGATTGGAAGGGATGGGTGGTATTGGTGTATTAGTTGTTGAAATGTGGTGTATGTGTGTAGGAAGTGAGTGAGGTACACCATGTGGATAACAGTTGTTAGTTGGGGTAGCAGTGTGTGGGTGTGAGGTTGTGCATAACCAAGTAGATGAAAAGATAGGGGGATAGGTTGGATAGGTAGAATCTAAGTATGGATACGTATCTGTTTGAAAATGTGATGAGATGTGTTGAACAGTTGTGTTGTGGGTATGAGAGTGGAACAGTGTGTGGGGCTTACTGCAGTAGTAGATGGTTCTCTTAAATTGTATAAAGTGGAGGTATGTCTGCTTACCTGCTGTGGATGGGTTCATGTGTCACATATTGGTTTATATCACCCATATTGTTTCATATAGCAACTATATTTTTTATGTATGAAACGTATGTGTCTTAGGTAATACTGCACTGACTCATATATGTTATGTCAGTTTGCATACATTATTATGCTTTGTATACAATAACATTGGTTTGTGGTATTAATATTTTGTTAATTACATAGATAAAGTATTCATAAATATATCAAGTGCATTGATATGTGAAAAATTGCAAATTGTTTAACATATATGGCTTTAAACACATTATATTGCTTTATGTTCCCAATGAGCCAGTTTATATTAACAGCAGACTGCTGTGTTTGTCTACTGCATATGTGCATGTCGACTAAATACTGGTGCACATGTGTAACACAAATTTGGGTATACAATGTACTAACTTGTAGGCACACTATATTAGTTTGTTATCTTGTAAACTGGATAATATGCAAAACAATATGGTTATGAGTATAAGTACTAGTTCACACATTTAACCCTTTTTGTTTTGATGTATTATATATCGATTTTAAATCATAAAGCACTGGTTGATTGAAAAGCACCCTTATTTGCCTAAATATGATACAGATTTGCATCTGCGACAAACAGGTGCACATGTTTATATTCTAGTCCATATATATATTATATTGGTTCACACTTGTAACTTACTGGTTTCTCACCATTTATTGGTTCAAATGTGCATCCTATTGATTTAAAAGAAAAAACTGGTTTGCATGGAAGGTATACAGGTTCTAGGCATACCATGTTGGTTTACATTCAAACCTTACTGATTTGCATGCTTACTGTTCTGTTAGAGATGCATACATTGGTTTGCAAACCAAATATTCTTCTTTATACTGTCAATCTACCAATTTCTAAGTATTACGTATGGATTTGTGGGAATGGTATAAAAGGAAATATGTTTTGTATTCCCATATGGGAAACATTCAGTATAACCCAGGCATTACAACGCAATGCCTTTACAATGCAGCCAATACAACACAAGTTCCATTACAATGCATGCTCTTACAACGCATGCCATTACAACGCATATGCCTCACTGACCAGCATCTTCCCTGAACTAAGCACCTGGCAGTGTTATTATAGTAATTTATGTTGCAAAGGCAGATGCTTTGTAATGGCTTGTGTTGTAATAGCATGCGCTGTATTGGAAGTTGCGTTGTAAAAAATGTGTTGTAAAAGTATGCATTGCAATAGTTTGCATTGTAACATCATACATCCGTCCCATATCATGCCATTTGTTTTGTTTGCCATTTAAACTGGTTACTTGACAGCAAGCACCTTGAGGTGGATGGGATTTTCAAAGAGGCATGTGTGAGACACAGTGTTTTGCTTGCAAAACTCTATGGCTTGACTGAACAGTTTTGGTGGGGCAGAAACAATAATGGGAGGACTATGTCTTTAGGAGTTAGAGGCTCGCTTTATTATTATGTCCTGAAAGAAGTCACTTCTTGTGAAGCTGTACACATTTGCTAATAATCTCCAAAAGGTAAATGCCTTGGCTGTTTTACTCATGTTATGGTTGACAACTGGGCAATTATATTCCCAAAAGTAATGTATATTTCATACTATTTTGGTTTAGACATCTAAAATGTGCTTTAGCAGTTGGCCGTTTGACAGTATATTAACCCCCTCGCTGCGGGTGTCAATCCCCCGCTGTGCTGGGGGGTGGGTGGCGCGCACAGCACCCGCATGCTCATGACGTGCTGAGCTCGTCATGAGGCACGGCGCTCCTGTGATAGGTGCATTACCTGCCGTGGAACGCTCAGCACAGCAGGGGATTTATCCCCGCATGCGAGCGTTCCACGGCTCATGACGAGCTCAGCTCGTCATGAGCACCGGAGCGCCGTGGCTCATGAAAAGGTCAGCTCGTCATGAGCCTCGAAGAGGCTAACATGTGTGATGGTTGTTCCCATTTTTTTCAGCATTATTAAATTGAGTTGACTAGACATTCCTTACAAAGTACCTTCAGATATGTCACAACCAAAACAACATGCATGGCTTACAAGTGTTGATTTTCTGTTTTGCAAATTCTCCAAATTTTATAGAGGGTATTATGATATTTTTTCAAGTTACTAGGGACATATTTGTTTTCAAATAAAAGATAAATAGCTTTTTGAGGTCTAGTGATCTGTGTGATATATGCCAGATAAGCACACATTTTAAACAAATGCATACTTATAGTTCTTCTAAAAGCACCATTTACAGTTTACATGCTGTTTTCGCCAGCTGTGGTGGCAAGAATACCATGGGAGAACAGCCACCAAAAAAACCTAGAATGAAAATATGCTATTTTTTCATGTTGTTTGTTTAATGAATGCTATATTGATAAAATATAGATCCAAGGATTACAAGGAAATCTGCAATAATATACTATAGGGTAAAAGCTGATGTGTTACTATGATAATTAAAAAGATATATATCTAAATCCCCAAAAATCTTTTATTAAAAAAATACAGCTGTCCATTCTATGAAACTTTTATTCACTACCAGAACAATGTTGCTAAATAAAAAGGACAGGAAAAGACAATAAATGAAGAAAGGATAGAAAGAAAGAGACAAGATCACTAAGACCTGAGTAAATGGAAGAAAATATAAGAAGGAAAAGAATTATCAAATAATAAAAATTAAAATTCTGATTGAGAAATTCATATAAAAATTTTAAAAAATACAAATCAAGGATGCTAAAAAGTTGTTGATACAAAAATGTTTCTCTCAGCATACTTCAATAAGAATGTGGGCATGAGCTTCCTAAGCAAATCTCTTTTAATCTTTCATATACATAGAGCATATATTTGCAGTGTCAATTTCATGATGATAACAAATCATATTCCACCACTTTGTAAAAGATATGTTTTTGGCATCTTTTCAATTAGACGTAATCAACTGCAAAGCTACTGAGAAGGTTTACAAACTTGCCGTCTAAAGAACTGATTAACAATATATCACAGAAGCCTCCAAGGAAAATCATCATTTTATTGAATGCTGATGTAAGTGAAAATATATCTGCTGTCATTTCCCAAACTAATTTCCACAAACAAATAACATTTGGACATTAAAGAATATATGTAAGACATCACTAATTCAAAGATCAACATTAGCTATAAGTAGAAACATTTGTCTTATAAAGTGAACAGAGGATTATAAATGATCTAATATAGAAAAAATATATTTTCTAATTTCTGTGTTGTGCTTACAAAGAAAGAAGAGGGGTAACTATTTGATCACATAAATACAGATATAGTATATTTTAAATATTGTTCCCACTACAGTTCAGTCTTAGTTTTTGGCCTGTCCATATTATTGCAGATTAATGTAGAGAATTGCACTGACTGTTTTTTATTTATCAATTTATAAAGGTTTATATAGTGCAAAAATGACCCTCGGTGTATCAGAGCACATTCCAGGTGATATGAACTAAGTAACAAGTAAGAAACAAGAGAACAGCCACATACATTAGAGAGGTACACACCATGTAAAATAGCAAAATGAAAAAAGTACCCTCCATAGGACAAGTCAATAGGAAAATATACATGATCGAGAAGACGAATAATAATCATCGGTGAAGACCAAGAGTCAAAATGTGTGAACCTAGAGCAGAAATGTGTTTATACGTTGTGTCACTTCTTTTTCGAAGGATGCAGTTGAAGGGAGTTCAACATTTTCAAAGCAGTACCTGGAAAGCCTCTGTTGCACATTTTCTTTTTGTGGAATATATATGGTTTTAGCAAAAGGTGCTGGTCTTCTAGAGGATCTGCATCCACCAGATAATTCTAATTTGTGTGTCAAGCACCTTGATGTGTTGTAGTGTATGACTTTGTGAGTCATACAAGCAATTTCTAGTTGTATTCTTGCCTCATATGGTAGCCAGTTGAAAGATTTTAGATCTGGGAAGGCATGTTTGTTTCTTTTTGCTACTAGGATTAGTCTGGCAGCAGCGAAGAGAGGCCCTTAGAGGTGCAGCTTGGAAATAGGAAGGCCACAAAAGGTTTGAAATTCCATAGTCCAACCTCGGAGTAACTAGAACTTGGACTGCTGATTTTAGGTCATCATGGGGGAGGAAAGGTTTTAATTTCCTTAAAATGTTCATTTGATAAGTCACCCCTTGGTGGCAATATTGATGGGCTTCAGCATGTTCAGGGACTTGTCTAGTGTTATTTCCAGAGATCTTGTACAGTCGGTAATGTGTGGTGAGTGGTTGAGGGCAGGTAGATGCTTCATCTACAGATCAATCTTGGTTTTGTGGTTGGGTAGTATGATGAGGAGGAATTATGTTTTGGTAACATTTAATTTGAGATGGTTGTGAGTTAGCCAGTTTTCAGTATCTCATAGAGCTGTGTTGAGGGACCTGATATTTTCTGGGGAGGAGATTTTCAAATACAGCTGGGTTCATCTGGGTTCATGTGATAATGAATGTTAGAGGTTTTCAAGGTTTCTGCTAGAGGCTCCAGGAAAATGTTGAAGAGAGTAATAGAGAAAAAGAGCACCCCTGTGGAACCCCTAAGGTGACAGATGTGGCATTGGACAGCGATTGATTAACTTTGATTCATTGCTATCTGTTGTGGAGAAGCCAGGTAAACCAGTTTAGGATGGTCCCTGAAATCCCCAGCCTCCATTCAAGTAAATGTAATAGACTGTCACGTTTAACAGTATTAGGCATATATGATAAGTCAAGGATGATTAAAAGGCACGATTCATTCTGATCCAGCATTTTAGCACATCGTCCACTATGTGCGTTAGCGCTGATTCAGTGCTGTGGTCTTGACTGAATCCAGATTTGAGTTTTTCTAGAAGTTGCAATTGTTCTATGTGGTTGTAATGTTAGACCGTGACACACTTTTCAAAGAGCGTCGCCAAAGTGGGAATGTTGGAGATAGGGCGGAAATTGTTATGGTCCGAGCCATCTGCAGTTGTGTTTTTCAGGCTGGAGGTTACCCGCCCTACTTTTAGGTGGTTGGGGTTAGTGCTTTGGGAAAGCGAGTGTTGAGGATTTGTTCTCCCTGAAGATATTTGGTGGTTACGGGTCTAGGAAGTGATTTGAATGTTTGGATGACGCTTTCATTGAGGGATGTGAATGTATGCCAAGAAGCAATGTTTTTGGGGTTGTTCCGTCAGAGACCATCAGGCTCAGCTATGGGTGAAGGAGTCAGTTTGATTTGAGAAATAGCTGGATGGAGCTCCAACGCTTACCACAGATCATTTTCAATTTTGTTCCGTTTTTGCCCAAGAAGAAGGAAGAACACTCCTTGCAGTTTGGATTCATGTTTGATCCTCTGTAAGAAGGATTTGGTTGATTATTTGAGTGCTTTTTGACAAGATCACAAAGATTTTTAGGCCGTATTTCAGCTAGAGCTACTTTTGTTCTAAATAAACTAGCTTTTGAACTTCTGATTTGTTTGTTATAGGTGTTCCACGCCAGCATTAAGCCTTTTAGGTGATCAATGCATGGTGAGAATCTCCAAGCTCCTTCGGCTAGTTTCAGATTGCGTCTTTCCACGGTACTGCTATGGTTGAACCAAGGTTTATAGTCTTTGGTGGAGATTCTTTTTAGTTGTAAGGGTGCAATTGAGTCTAGGATGTTTGGAAATGGCAGTATTGTAGTGGTCTATGAGGACGTGGGCATCTACCCTGTCCATCTGGGGAGTCAGGTTGTTGTTACGAAGGCAGTTAGATCATTAGGGTTTCTGTTCTGCAGACTTCTTTTCCACTGTTTAGGTTTCTTTAGCAGAGCCTTTTTCGAACTCACCGCTTCTGAGATATATAAGGTCCAAATCAGCACTTTGTCTTAATGTTAATAAGGGTAATATTCCAGATAGGAGAATGAAAAGAGCTATCGTAGTTGTATTTATATATCACTGACTACTCCTGATGCTACCCCTGATGAGATGATGAAACACTTATAGGTGAATAACATACCACTCCGGAATCCAAAGGTGAATTAGTAGTGGATTAGTGGCGGGAACTATATATTGTTAATGTTAATAATAATAATCCACATTTGTATAGCGCACAATCACCCGTTAGGGTCTCTAGGCGCTGGGGGGCCGTCAGGAAGATTAAGCAAGCTATTGCCCAGAGTCGCATGGTGCTGGGCTAACCTGCCGCCGGAGCCGGGGATCGAACCCTGATCCCCAGATTCCAGCGTCAGTCGCCCTGGCCGCAGGAAGTGGTGGGAGTGAGCAACATGAGTCTGTTAGTTGGATGACTTTGATAAAGGATGGACAGAGGAGGGAATAGTTTGAAAAGGATTATTTGGGTGTTCATAGTAGTAAAAGAGTTTTTGGGGGTTTCAGAGGGCCTGTTAGTTAGATAAATAGGATAAGGGATCGATAGAGGGGTAAAGAGTTTGGAAAGGGTTATTTGGGAGTTCACAGTAGTAAACAGGTAGTTTACTGATCGATAATGCATAAAAAGAGTTTCAGAAAGCATACTAGATTGATTAGAGAAGAGGGAGTAAAACATATTTGGTATTTGTGTCAAAAGTAGTAGATGTTTGAAGCTGAATCAACCATAGTGCAAACTATACCAAAAACTTCGGGGCATATTATCAAGGACAGGCGATACATTATCGCCGCTTTTATCGGCAGGAAACTGCCGATAAAGCGGCGATAATGGCCTTGATATTAGGCTCTATGAATTCCAATTGAAGCCCATGTTAGATGTGTTCACATCTAACATGGGCTTCGATTGGAATTCATAGAGCATATTATCAAGGCCATTATCGCCGCTTTATCGGCCAGTTTCCTGCCGATAAAAGCGGCGATATTGTATCGCCTGTCCTTGATAATATGCCCCTTTGTTTGGAGGCTGAAACACCCAAAAGAGATCACAAATCTGCTGTATTATAAAGGCAGAGGATATTTCATGAACTTAGGAAAATTAACTCCTCCATTGGTCTTTGGTCACTTAAGCACATGTAAAGATAGATGTGTTTTTCTCCATCAGTTGGGGCGAGTAAATCAAACTCATCCAAAAGCTAGCTCTTTCCCTCCTTTTGCTTAGTTTGGAGTGGAAATTGGAAATCAAATATTTTCTCTGCTTTTGCTTTAACTGGAGTTAGAACATTAAATCTGACTGCTTCAAACTCCAATAGTGTTGTTTATTTTGCATTGTTGTTATTTTTTATTAGATTTTATTTTTTATTTAAACTTTAAATTGTTTTTTTAAACATGGATGTATTAATTAATTTGATTATTTATGCGTTTTTATATTCATTTAACATTTTTTAATTAAGTTTGATATATAGTTTTAATGTATATGTGGATACTTTTAATTTTCAAGTTATGATTAATATTTCACATTTAATTTTTTTAACACTTTTACATGTTAAAAGTATATACATCTATATTTAGTTTACATTCACAATTACATCTATTTTTATATTAATTGTAATTCTGTTAGTCCGATGTGTGTTTTGCTATGCATGTTTGAGTTTAATTTGTAATCTATTATTAATATTTTTAATGTAATTGTTTTCAATTGTTTAAATATTGTTTTGATCTTTTAGAGCATATAATTAGATACTTCATTTACATTATTAACTTTAGCTATTTAATTGAAGTTATATTAGTATTTTGCACTTTAATATATCAAATATATCACATAAAATTATATATTTAGGAATGTTTCAATAAACTTACATTTCTGACAATTATCTGCTCCACAATATGGTTGACAAAATATTTTGGTTGTTTGCATACAGAGTATGTAAACTGGATGTCTTGGCTAATAATATTTTTGACACAAGATTATTGTGTCACAATTTGTTTGTAAAACATTATTTTGACATACAATCAAGTTTACCTGCACACCTTTTCAGCTGGGATATAGACATATGGATCAAGAAGGAGCAATGTACATAAGACAAAATAATCTGTAACATACCTTTAGAAACACTTCTCACAAATTCCTTTATTGTTTTAACCTCTGTCAACGCTATTCCCTTCCGAAATACCCGTTCCACTCTTCCCGCTACCGCAATACTATATGTGCTCAAGAACAGAGTGGGTGCTGCCTGTAAGTGGGCCTTGCTGGGCATTGTGCCAGTCCTGAGGACAATGCCAGACCTGACAGGAATCCTGAAATCATTATTCGTTTCTTTGGTGCAGATATATGAATAAGATGACCTGCTGTCAAACCTTCTACTCCTGTGGGACAAGAGAGGGGGTATTGTTGGAAAAAGGACACATAGGTCTCACCAAGGGAAAGAAACACTTGGGGCTCCATTAGGATATCGGGCGGATTGCCTCCGCCAGGGTGGCGGTGGCCACCGCCACCCAGGCGGAGGCAATCCGCCCGGCAACCACTCTCGTTTTCCCCTCCGCCTGATTAGGATGGCGGAGGGGACAATGGCGGACGGAAATACCGTCCGCCGCTTTACCGCCGCGGTCGCCTTGCGACCGCGGCGGTAATAGATTAATATGGTGGCGGAGTCCAATGGACACCGCCAGCCATATTATGATGGCGAAATGTGTGGGCCTTTCCGCAGCGGCAATGCCGCCACGGAAAGGCATGCGGACATTGCTGCGGGGGCCCCCTGCAGGGCCCCCAGGTTGGCGCCACTGTCGGGGGGCACATGGGGGGTACCTAAGGTACCCCCCTACATTTGCATATGCAAAGCGGCAGGCACAGCGCGGTGCCTGCCGCTTTGCATATGCAAATGCGTAAAAGCATTTTTTGCATTGTGGCGGGCGGTGCAGAGTGCACCGCCCGTCACAATGGTAAAACTACAGGATGTGCCCGCCACTGTGGCGGGCACATCCTAATTCCCCCCACGGGACCCCCGCCCTTATGGCGGGCGGTCCCGTTCTCCGATAGGGTGGCGGGCGGACAATGTCCGCCCGTCATCCTAATGGGGCCCTATTTGTGGCTCTGTGGAGCCACGTCCTGTTCCATGGATGGCTGCTTCTCCCAATGAAGGTCTCTGGTTCCAGTGGAATACAAGATCAGGAATAGTAAAATGAGACAATGACACCAGCAGAACTCCTTCTTACTTCTCAACAGACAAAGTTGTGGAAGTTGATTGGAGTAGAGTTTCTCCCAATTGCCCCTCGGGAAGAGGAAAGGAGAATAATTATTACAGCAGAGGTAAGTCAGGCATTTATGCTGGGGAGTCACTCTCCTCACTGTAAATTGGTCCCCAGTGGCTCAATTTCTGCCCTTCGAGAAGCCAGCTACTATGTGAGGGGAGAGCCTTCCTCAGCTAGTCTGACAAAGCTCTTTTCAGGAGCATTGTTTTTGCACTACTGATAGGGTGTGGTCACAGAAGAATTACTAATAGAGAATTCAAAAAGTCTCAGGATGTATCTGAGTGACTTAATACTGATGCCTTAAAAGTTTTGATGAAGCTGTTAAAAGTGTTTGCCAATTTCTAATAAAGTAACATATTTATGAAATATGAAGGCATGATTGACATGAGAATACAGAGAGGAGCTGTATGTGAGTCACAGAGTTGCATGCAATAAAATGAAGTAACAATATAGTTATGTAATACAGAGGGATGTCTAACCAGTTACTAGGAAAGTAAGAGAGTCCAACAAACCAGATATCCTGGTCTTCAAAAGGTACTAAGTGGTGCTAGTGTGGCACTAGTTGTAAGCATTCTTCTGGTCAAAGATGACTTATGACACTGAATAAGTAAATGACACTCATTTAATATACACGATATGGTATAGTACTGAACATGGAGTACTAAGGGGCATATTTATGAGACCCTTGTACCTCATAGTCTCCCTTTTTGTGATGCTGTGGCGGCCACTTTGTATGGCTTTGAATGGCCTCATAGATATTTCGTAAGGCAAGAGCAGCGCAAATCAATACATTGCCTTACTCTGCGCTAGGAAGGCATTCCATGAGCATTGTAGTGGGTGTTCCCATGCAACACCCATGGATTTTTAAGGCTTCCCAAATTTATAAAACCATGTAAACCTGAAGATGTGCCACAAACGTACGCCTCTCCAGTGTGGTGCATTCTGCAGCACACACAGCTGGAAAGAGGAAAGAGGGAATGAGGAAAAATCCACCATGGTGCAAGCGTGCCTGCTTTGCTACTGAAATGGTGTCAGCTCAAGTGGAAAGGACAGGAATGCATGTTATTGAATAAATAAGGTGCATTCCTGCCCTATGCAAAATCATCGTACATAAGGCCCCAAGTACTGAGTAAAAGGTGTGCATGGGCACCTAGCTTATAAATTACACACATTCAGGGGAACAATTTTTTGGCATAGGGCAGCGCAACAAGGCACCTTGCTGCACTGCCCTATGCCAAAGTCAAAGGGCAAGAATGCACTGTATTTAAGCAATCTAGCACATTCCTGTCCTTTCTGCCTGTGCTGGTGTCATTTTGGAAGCCTAGTGCCAATGTAGGCACCCTTGCAGCATAGTGCCAGGGTGCCTCTGTTGCAGGCAGGATTGCTTTTGTGCAGGAAGGGTAACCTTTCTGCACAAAAACACTTCAAAGAGGTTTTCCTTTTTCCATGTGTGCTGCAGAATGTGGCACACATGGAAAGAGAAAAAAACTAGGAGAAATAAAGTTACTTCTCCTCGCTACATCTTACCTCGGGAGGCGCTTCCCCAAGTTTGCACCACCTTGTAAATCAGGGACAGTGTCAAATTCCATGGGTGTTGCGTGGGAAAATCCACTGCAACGCCCATGGAATGCCTACCGGGTGCAGAGCAAAGCGGCGCAGTGATCTGCGCTGTATCGCCTTACTTTTGATTTAGGAGGCCACTCAAACCCACACAGGGTGGCTTTGGGAGCTTCACAAGTATTTATAAGAGCCCTGCGTCACACGTGTACTAACTTTACGTGGACTTTCATAAATAAGCCCCTCAGTTGAGTAGACCACAACATAAGGTTGCAGGTTTCATTCTTCACTCAGTTATGCAGCAGATGGTGGATTATATGGTAAATATGACTAATCCACTCTTATGTAAAAAAACTCGGATTGTAGAGTCTGATATTTCCAAAGGCCCTGACTACAGCGAATGGCACACATTTTCCAGCGTCAAATGCTATCAAATGACTCTAAGTAACTATTACCAAAATTTGCAAAACACATTTAGGTCATAATGAAACACCAGGCTATCTTATTTAGTAATAATACGTAACTCTCAAGACAGTTCAATAACATACAAAGGCAAACAGTGAAAGTGTAAATGGGGGTTTGTATTTCTTCCAGATGCTGGATGTATTCTGATAATGCACAGGGTAGGTTTCACGACTGTGTGTTGAAGTTCATATTTTGCTTTGTGTGCAAGGGCAAGCTTTGCATGTGAGTACAATGGCGGGCTTGCTTTATCTGTTGCAGCTGCTCTTGATCTGCTCTGTAAGTGGTGTGTATTCTTTGTTCTTTCCTGACAAAGAACTTAACAGACATCCTCTTTTTATTTTAGCTGAGTTATTTTTATATGACAAGATATTAAAAAGTTTTTTTTCAAAATTCTACGAAGCACAATAGGAACTGATGAACCGAAGGGGCCACCTAAAGGGTACTGACATGGCCTTGCCAGATTATTATACTAACATGCACAGTAAGCTTTTTAATTAACACTGCTGTTTTACAGTGCATTGATTAATATCTCCTATATCACCGAGCTGTAATGGGAGGCAATGGCCTATGGCTTAGCAT
This sequence comes from Lissotriton helveticus, assembly GCF_964261635.1. Lineage (NCBI taxonomy): Eukaryota > Metazoa > Chordata > Amphibia > Caudata > Salamandridae > Lissotriton > Lissotriton helveticus. The sequence continues at coordinate 1,932,121,033 of NC_136059.1, forward strand.
GAGTTGGAGTTTTGCCCAGAGTCGACTCATTTTCGGAAAGAATATGAAACAACATTTGATGATGTTCTTCCAGTGTGTAATACAGATTTCTTACTGAAAATTATGTTAATTAGAATTCAATGAGATGAGCTAAAAAGGACACTAATCATTGATTATGAATGCCAAGAGACTGTGCCTCTTCGTACATTGTTTTCCGTTCATAAACCGGACAGCTAAACTATTCTCTGTATGCTGCCTGCGAAAAGGCCTATAAAATCCATTATGGTGCTTTGCAGATCTTAACTAGTGCCCTTGAAGCTGAAATCAAGAATATCTCTTTGGCTGCAGCACGTTTCTTTGTGGTTCAGGCATTTTGACAATTTTCGGTTGCTGTAAACAAAAGCGAGTGTTTTCTGCTCCCCAGATATTTAACGGTATAGACTTTACAAACACAAAGGTTATGCTTGGGGGCTGCACCAGGTGTGTCCTCGCTTTTTGGCCCCAAAAGGCACTTTGGTATTGCAGACGGGGCTACAGATGCTTGTGTGGTGTCCTCTGTGAAAAGGATAGCACCTGTGGACTTTCAGCGTTGGTATGGTCACAGGAGAGAATGCTCTCTTTGCATGGTGAAGTGGCTCAAGGCAAATGAGGGCATCCTTTGTCTTGTGCTCATGCCTTTTCACTGATTAAGCATCTCATGTTAATATTTACCATCCAGTTTCAGCTCTCTTTTCCACAAATTTTGTTGGGGCCATGGGCGTCACCTCTACCATTGCCGTTGGATTCTTTTGACATGCAGTTATTAGATCTGTTGTTGACAATTCGGTGAAAATTATTCTTACGGAATGGAAATCATTTGGGTCCATATCCTATCATACATGGTGGGCTTGGGTATCTTTTCTACGAGGGGCACGTACCTCTGTGGAAGAGACCCATCTTTCTCCTTCTATTTCTAGTGGGGTATGGAGATCTTTGGATAGATATGTGGACTTAGCCTCTAAGGGGTTGGTAGAACAATATCCCTTTGTGTCGTCTCTTTAATTTCTTTCTTTCTTTTTTCTGTTCTGCAGGAGACCCCCCCTCACTCTTACTCTTACTCTCACTCTTTTCTCTTCTCTTTCGCTCTTTTCTTTTCTTTTTGCTCTTTTCTCTTTTTCCTTCTTTACTCCTTCCTTTCTCATTTTTCTTTTCGATTAATTCTTATCAAAGTGATAAATCTGATTTTTTTTTTAAATATGGTTCCTCTATGAGATTGTTTTTCTTTTGCAACATGCTTTTTGCATTGTTCGTAGGAGCTATATATGACAACTTTGCAACTGAGTTCTTGTATTATTCTTTGTCAGTGTATCACTTTTTATTGTATTGAACAATTTATATGTCCTTTTTAAAATTTATAAAGATATTAGAACAAAAAAATGCCTTTTCACTGATGCTTCAAAGAGGTAGAGAGTCATAGATGGTGCTATGACTGCCCAACATAGAGGTGTTGCAGTTAGTGCGCCCCTGAAGGGTGGCATTTGGAAGAGGGGAACTGTGGTCTCAGTGTGCCCCAAGGGATCTCTCTGCAGGTGGGTTTTGTTACTCACTGCACCCCATGTAGAGCGCTCCCTGTGCTCCCTCCCTGTTAAATATGAGGCTTTAAATAACTGGTCGGCCTTTCCTTAATGCAAGGTTCATGATGCAAGTATACAGTTGTGCCTTGACTGTAAAAGGAACCCCAGTGCGGCCATTTAAATAGGCTTTAGTGAACAGCACAAGACGGTAAGGAAAATAAATACCCCTTAAAATGGTGGCAGAAGGATGCATCTATGAGTTAGTTTGCAGTGTAATTTGGACTCAAATGAATGATTTCCAAGAAGAAAAATATAAAGTATCAAAGCACTCTAACATTCAATGGTATTTTTATGCAGCTAGGTGGTACTCCTACATCAAATTGCAAGGTTGCAAAAATGCATGTTTTGTTCGAATATAGGACATTACAACGCAAACAATTGCAACGCATAATTTTACAACGAATACCATTACGACGTTTTTTTTAAACTACAATTACAGTGCATTCCATTACAATGCATAAAATTGCAACGCATAACATTACAAAGCATAATTCTTTTAGAGCAATAGTCGGGTAGGTGTTGGATAGCCTAGGGGTAAAAATTACTATTGCCCCTACAGTGAGTGCAACAGTAGGGAAAGTGTTGGATAGCGTAGGGGTAAAAATTACTATTCTCACTCCATTGAGTGCAACAGTTGAGAAAGTGTTAGATAGCGTAGGCATACAAATTACTATTCCAACTGCAGTGAGTGCAACAGTAGGGGAAAAGTTGGATAGCGTAGGGGTAAAAATTACTATTCCAAACTACCCCAAAACCCATATCCACCCTAAAACTTAATATTCTCCATTACTTACCTTATAATGCATTGTAATGGGATGCGTTGTAATGACATGTGTTGTAAGGACATGCAATGTAAAGGCACTTGTGTTGTAAATGTTGCGTTGTAAAGGCATTGCAATGTAATGACTGCGTTGTTATGGATGTTTCATGTTTTTTTTACATTTTGATTTGTTTTTTATAGGTGACACATATGAATCTCCAAAGCAGTCACTCAAAGCAGTTGATTATCTTATCAAATGTGATAAAAATGTTGAGGTTCCATTAGGGAGAAGAAAACACAAGGAGAAGATGAACAGAGCTGTGAAACTATTCAGACACTCACCCCCAGCCACAGATCTGGGTTGTATCCATCATCGTTCTTTAGCTCACTTCGCCACCCTAGTTCAGACCCAGCCATATGCAAATCAGTCTTTACCGTGTTCCTCATGGAATATGCTCTGTGGTGCCACAGTGACACTGGCAGCATATTCCTGCCCATTTCCAGACTGCCGGCACAGCAGGATCCTTGATCCTGGCATAGCAGCCCTACTGCCACAGGCATAATACGGCGGGAGGACCGCCACCACGAGTACTTCCAATAATGCCTTAAATATTTACACAATTTAATAGGGTCTGTTTCATAAGTCAAATCCGTTTCGAACTCTACCACAATTTAGTATCATCAGGGCTCTGAAAATGTTTAGTGAGAGAGAGAGAGGGAGAGAGAGAAAGAGAGAGAGGGGCACACTTAAAATAGAGTGGATGGGTTCTCCCAGGGCACCAGTCGTATTCTTCTGCATCAGACATTTACCAAGATCAAGAGAGGGAAAAACAAACAAAGTTGAAAGACTAAGGAAAAGAAAGACAGAAAAGTCAACCACGAACCTGCAGGAGTGAGATAGAGGGACTGCAAGTGTCTGGTAGTGCATTAGAGAGGCAGGAGGTGAATTTAATTCTACATAGCCCTGGTACTGCACGTGTCTGCCTTTATTTGCACCAGCTGTAGCAGAGCTTTGAGCATGGGCAATCATTCTTTTCCAAATTAAGCACTGTTTGGAACAATTATAAACTACAAGTATAAAGTGTTCGGTAATTTTCTAAAGGTTCAAATTCAGATGAAAGTATGAATTCTGAGTTTTATGCAAACAAATCATCAATGCGTAGTTGGAATATCCCTACCCATAACTGTTAGTTTGAAAGTAGATTTATTGGTGAATTTAAGAAAGGATAACATGTGCAGACTCACTTGGTTGCAGATTTCCACTCTTTACTCACTATGTATAAGTGAGGTACTCTCAAATATGGACTAGGGGCTGTGAAGGAGCGGGAAGGTCTGAATCCTGAAGAATACTGTGAGGATAAAAGCCCACAACCATCCATGCTTCTGTTCCATTCCTGCAATTTCTCTTAACTTTTGAAGGCTTGACCTGTATTTTTCCATATTTGTCCCAGTTTGATGCACTAGTAATTCCTTAAATTGCAGATTTGCTGCACTTTGTAGATAGCGTTGTTGTGCTTTAAATTGGGGAGACACTCAGCTGCTGTATTGTGCTCTAAGATTGGTGCAACCCTTAATCTCCTTGAAAGAGGAGTTAGCTCCTTTCCATCCATTTGCCCAGCTCCTGGCTGGTGGTCTAAAATGTACTCACCTCAAAATCTTTTACATGTATTTTCCAACAATCTAAAGCAAACTGTTATTGATAATACGAATTTAAAACATGAACATCTGCTCTTTTTTATACCCCAATGCAGAGAGTTCATGGCATCTCCCTTTACAAAAAGACTAATGATGAAAATATTATTATAAAACCTGAAATTATTAAGATAAAACCTATTGTGAGGTCATCAGTAGATCAAAGTATGGTAATGTGGAAGTTATAGGAGCTTGATATCTGGTACCCTCCATATTTAAGATAAACTTGACAGACCACCTTAGTGAATGGAATGGAGTAGTGGCTGTGCATGTTAGCTCTATGTTAGATGTGCCCACAGAGCTCTAGTAAACAAATCAGTTTTCATTATTTGACTATGGCTTGTAAAATAGCGGTGCCATATTCGGTGGCTTGATATCATACTCATATCAGACAAGCTGAGCGCGGTTGGAGACGATACTACGCCCCGGGGAAGAAGCTCTTTTTGTAGCGCTGCTAAAAGTCTACAAACAATCTATCCTCCAGGCCAAAATCACATACGTCTCCCAGAAAATCACCGACTCTGCCAACAAGACCAAAGATATCTTCAGCAGCATAGTTAATGAGCTCTCAGCCCCAGATAGAGTTACAATTAAGCCCCTTCCCTCCCAAACCCTCTGTGACTCCCTTAACTTCTATTTTACGGATAAGATCGCAAAAATTAAATGCAGTATCCCCCCCATTTCACCCTCTCCCCCTGTGCCCACTACAAAAAACCACCAAATAGTGCTACTAAAAAAGGTTGTTTCAGGCTCCCCCACAGACTGCTGTCCACCGAGGGTCCTCCAGGAAGCCTTCGCCGCCTGCCCCAAACCCCCCTGTCACTCCTTAATAACTCCCTCGGTTTCGGCTCAGTTCCCCATTCCTATACGATAGCCAAAGTTGTCCCCATTCTTAAGAAACCCAATGCCGACCCTTCCGCCCTATTTCGCTGCTCCCTTATCTTAGTAAGGTACTTGAGTCTCATGTCACCAACTTCCTTAGTTCTTTTATCGAACACTCTAAGTTCCTTGACCCCCAACAGGCAGGATTTAGACCAGCTCACTCTACTGAGTTAGTTATCCTCTCTGTCATGGATGTACTCAGAAGGGGAGCGGACCACAACGTCAGCCAGGCCTTAGTGCTCCTGGATCTATTGGCTGCTTTCGGCACGGTCGACCACAACATCTTGATCGATCGTGTCGGGGACGCTGGTATCCAGGGGTCGGCCCTTAGGTGGATCTCCTCCTTCCTTAGCAACCGCCATCAGGCCGTCCGCCTTTCCAACTTCTCCGCAGAGAAAGTTTTTTAAACCTTTATTTAAAGTTTCACATGAATACGAATGACAAAAATGCAAAAATAGTGCAGAGACATAATAAAATGAACATAATAAAAACAATAAAAGCATAATCAAACAGTCACAGTGCAATGTATTATCAAATAATGACCATAATAGTAAGGCAGCAAAGCATATCCATGAAATATGAACATAAAAGACAAATATCAGAGTGAAATCTGAAAAGAGAGTACCATGATATCTCAACATTGCTTTAGAATAAAGACATCATACCGATCGAGCATCATTCCAACGACACAATCACTTTTATTGAGTAGTGCCAACATACAGCAAACATCAAGATAGTGATGCAAATTCCGGCACTGTACTTCCCAAAGGCAGAGATTGAAGTGATTCAACCCACCCCGGTCGGGGTGATGCCGGATTGTGTCAAGGGCTCTTGGGTCGCTCGTTGCCGGGAGATGTAGTCTCGATAGGGTTCCTATATATCAGTCGGCCTGGAAGAGGTGAACTCCTTCGCAGTTTGTTTTGCAAAATGCTAAACTGTTTAACCATGATCGGAGAGGTGGGACCCGTCTACTACCCCAGAGCAATGCTATTTCCCTCTTGGCCAACATGAAGCTGAGCGCTGCCAATTTACGAATGTTCCTAGGGAAATTTACGACATATCCCAGCAGTGCAATCTCAGGAGTAGGCAGGAGTGGCATAGAGAGTATATCCCCCAATGTATTGTGCACGTCTAACCAGTATTGATGTATCTTGGGGCAAGTCCATGTCAAGTGTGCGAAATCTGCAAAAGGGGAAAGACATTTCCGACAGTGGTGGGTCCGGGAGTCGTCTATTCTATGTGCACGAGGGTGAAATACATCCGCCGGAGAAATTTAAACTGTAGCAACTTATGCCGACTATTCAAGGAGACATCCGTCGTGGCCTTACAACAATATGTCCAATGCTCATCTGAAATAGGACCGCCCAAGTCTCTCTCCCATTCGGCCCTGAGTTTGGAGTCATCACTAGGTTTAAGTGTTACGCATTGTTTATATAACTTGGAGATCAGGTGCGTGTTAGATAGGCTCTGTATTACTAACGTGAGAGGGGGGACCTCTTCGGGGGCTAGAGGAAAGGAAGGGAAACATGCCCTCAATGCTGAGCGACGCCGGGTGAGGATAAATGCTTCCATAAAGGAGCGGTCAGAGAAACGGGCTTCCTCCGTCATAGAGAATACATGACCATCGGGGAAAAGATCCCCGAGGGTGCCAATAGTAAATTTCTGCAAGGTGTGCTTCACCAACGCCTCTTCTGTAATGGGAAGAAGGGAGGCATTTAGAAGGGGCAGTGCCGGTGAGTAGATCACATCTAGCCCTAAAAGTTTACGCAGCTTAATCCAGGCCCAGCATGTGGTGGATACGGTTTGTATGTCACGCTGGTCCTGAGGGAAGCCAGTGGGAAGAAGTGTGAGTAGCTGTCCAGGGAGAACCAAATCCGCCTCTGGACGTAAGTATGGAATACGTGCGTCTGGGTGGAACCAAGAATAGGCATAGGCACATTGGGCAAGTAAATAATACAAGTAGATGTCTGGTACACCCAGCCCACCCTTATCTGGCGGCATGGTCAAGACTCTCCAGCTGACACGTGGTGTGCGGTCACCCCAGACCAATCGGAGCAGAAGTGAGCGAAGTTGCTTGAAGAAGGCTTTGGTGAGGGGAACCAGTATGTTATTAAAATAATATAAAAACCGTGGAAGAACCACCATTTTAATAATCGCTATTCTCCCAGCCATAGAGAGGGGTAGAGTAATCCAGCAGTTAATCTGTGATTCCAACACAGAGACTGCAGAGCCATAGTTGAGGCGTATCATCGAAGCAATGTCTAGGTGTATATGAATTCCTAAGTATTTAACGGAATCATCGCACCATCGCCAGCGGAAAGTCAAAAGACCAGGGTGTAGTGCTGGTAGTAAGTGGAAAGATGACAGATTTGTGCCAGTTAATATTTAGTCCTGAGAATGCACCGAAACAAATAATTTCCCATATTAATGGGGACAGATTACAGCGGGGGTGTCGGACATACAGTATCATGTCATCTGCGTACTTGGACATCAACAAAGGGCCAGTTTGAAACTACAATCCGCACTGGAGGTTGTTTTCCTGGAACTGCCGGGCCAAGGGATCTAGAGCTAAGATAAACAATAGTGGGGAAAGGGGGCAGTCTTGTCTCGTGCCCCGCGACAGAGGGAAGGGATCAGACAATACTCCATTAAGACGCAGCCGAGCGGTGGGCCAGGTATACAAAAGGGCAACCGTTGCAATAAAGCACTCCGGCATGCCCATACGGCGCATGACAGAAAGGAAGAATGGCCATTCCACAGAGTCGAATGCTTTCTCCGCGTCCAATAAAATTGCAGCGGTTAGAGTAACGGGGTCGATACGGTGTAAGACCGTGAATAGGGTGCGGAGGTTAAGGGACGTAGACCTATGAGGAACAAATCCCGATTGCACAGGAGAGATGATAAATTCCATCACAAGGGACAGTCTGATTGCTATCACTTTAGCTAGGATTTTGTCGTCAGTGTTCAGCAGTGACAGCGGTCTATATGAACCACAGAGCATGGGGTCCTTCCCTGGTTTAGGCATTAGAATGATCACTGCTTCACGAAACGTCGGGGGGAGGATGCCCACATCCAAGGCCTCCGCATAGACCTCAACCAGCCTAGGCACCAGAAGTTCTTTATATGTTTTATAAAAGTCGGCCGAGATGCCATCCAATCCGGGGGCCGAAGAGCCACGCAAAGCATCAATGGCTTCTATGATGCTGTCTGCTGTAATAGGGGCTAGAAGGAACTCTTGCATATAATGTTCCAGATACACAAGGGCCACCTCCGATAGATACTCTTCTTGGTCTGCCCGATTCCTGGAGAGGCGTGAGGTGTAAAGGGTCTTATAGTACGTGAGGAAGAGCTCACAGACCGCCGGGGTAGACTGTACTGGGGAGCCGTCTAGACCAGACATGGAAATGATGCAAGTAGGGGCTCTAGCAGGGCGCAGAGTGTTCGCTAATAGGCGACCAGGGCGTTCACCTTCTCCATAATGCCTTGCCACGCAGTGCTTATTGAGAAATGAAAGTTCCCTATTCACTGCATCTCGGAATTTAATGTAAAGCGCTAAACGAGTGGCGGACAGGGCGTCTGAGGGGGCAGTAAGTAGTTCGCGGTCGGCGGCGGCAATTTCTTCTTCGATCTTGTCTAAGGTGGGGCGCAGGTCTCGGAGGATCCCTGCGTGTTTTGAAATGCACACCCCTCTGATATATGCCTTGAAACCCTCCCACAGGACCGCCCAGGTGTCAACAGTGCCAGTGTTCAAATCAAAGTAATCTTCGATAGCTTGTCGCACCTCTTCGGTGAAGACGAGGTCCAGCAACGCTCGTCCAGGGAAACGCCAACACCTCTCATAACCCCCCTCTCTCGGGATAAACAGTTGGAGAAGAACCGGGCAGTGATCAGAAAGAGTGCGGGTGAGAGTGCGGACTGATCCCAACCAGCTAGCAATCACGGGCGAGACTAACCAGTAATCTAGTCTGGTCCATGTGTTGTGGAACCCTGAGTAGTGAGTGAAAACAGGGTTGATAGAGTGTAAATGTGCCTCAACGTCAACAAAGGAAAAATGTGTGCAGATCTCTCGCAGGGCCCGTCGGGAATGGGGTTTGGAATCGGGGTGGAAGCGGTACTATCTCTATCATGATCCATGAGAAGGTTAAAGTCCCCGCCAATAATCAAGAGCCCAGTGTCAGTAGCAAGGAGGTGGGTGGAGAGGGACCGATAGAAAGAGGGGGAGTCAGTGTTTGGGCCATAGACACAGACCAATGATACCCTATGACCCAGCAGCTGACCAGTGACGATCAAGAAACGACCTTCAGGGTTGCATTTGGTGGCAAAGTGTGTGAACTGGATGCGCTTATGCACAAGGATAGCCACTCCTCTTGAGTACGAGCTATAACTGGAGAAGTACCTATTCGGGCGCCACCCAGATGCCAGGCCACCAGCAGCCGTGGCGTCCGACAAATGAGTTTCCTGCATAAAAAGGATGTCTACCTTATGACGTGCCACGTAGTTCAGGACTTGCCTCCGTTTTCTATTATCATTCAGGTTGCTAATTCCAAGTTAGCAACGACAGTCTGGAGGGACCGGGCACATTACCTAGCACAACCATATCTGCAATATCATATAAAAGGAGTCAATTTATCGACAAAACATAGCACTCAAAACCATCTTCATACTTTGCAGACTGCAATAATCAACAGAAAAAATAAAAAATAAAAAACATAAAAAACCCTTCCCGCCCGCCACCCACCCTCTCCCTACCCAGAAAGAGGAATGCCCAAGTACCGTTCCCACAAAAACAAACCATGGAGGTATTCACCATGGGGCATGGCAACACCACGCCAGTCGGGCAAGTCAGCATTAAAATAATTAAAACAGTAGAATGGTAAATATGCATTAGAACGAGCAAGAACCAACAGTCACATTGTGAACCAAGGAATAGAGCAAAACAGTCATTCAGCCACTTCCGGACTGGGGAAAGAGGTCCACGCTGGATTGTGAGGACTGCTGTGGAGGGAAGTGTGGCCGTGAGCCCCCGGGCGAGCCACTTTTGTTGTCCTTGAAGTTGCGGAAAAACTCCTGTGCGGCGTTTGGGGTATCAAAAATTCTCGATTTGCCATCAATGTCCACCCTGAGTCGAGCCGGGTAGAGCATACCATAACGGAGTCCCAGATTTTGTAGCATGGCCTTCACGCTCTGATACTTTCGCCTAGCTTCCTGTACCATGAACGTAAAGTCCAGGAAGAAGGATAGGCTGTTGCCCTGCCATTGGATGTCGCCCTTCTCACGGGCCGCTCGGAGGGCCGAGTCCCGAACGCGAAAGTTCATAAGCCTTGCAATGATCGGTCTGGGGGGCAGGGCCGGCTTGGGGCGAGGGCCCAGGGACCGCTGCGCTCATTCAACCACAAAGCCCTGGGTAAAGGTTTCCCTCCCAAAGAGGTCCGACAAGAGTTGTTCCACAAACGTGTCCAGCTGACCACTGGGCGTCGTCTCCGGAATGCCAAGAAGGCGTATGTTGTTGCGGCACCCCCTTGCCTGCAAATCTTCGTTCTTCACATCCACGTCTTTCAGGATCATTTCGACTCTTTCCAGCCGTTTCAGGGAAGAAGAGGCGCCATCCTCGAGGTCAGAAACCCTGGACTCCACCACATCAAGCCTGCAGTCGTGACCCTGGATTTTTGCGTTCATGGTGGCCAATTTCTTATCGAGGTCATCAAAGTGGGCGTCCAGGGCCTTGAAGCCAGATCTCATTTCGGCTATCATGGCGGCAGCCAGTGAGTTTGAGTCGGATCCTTCCGCAAGGGGGGCCGCCGTGGCAACTGGGTCCGCAGCAGGGTCCGACGAGGTATCTAAAGGCTTTTCAAATTGGAGTTTAGGCTGTCTCGGGTCTTTTTCAACCATTGTGGAAAGTGTGCTGGTGCCCAGGGAAGGCGACGCAGTTCGTGGCATGCAGGCGTATAAATGAACCGGTCAACTGGAGCAGTGGCGAGCCCCCGGGTCAAAAGGAGTATGTAGAAGGGCAGTCCCGGGCACGGTCGTGTGGATCAACCCGGATCTCAGGGTGCCCAGCGTGCCAGGTCCAGCCGGGGCACCACCAGGACAAGGATGCCGTTAAGGGCCGCACAGCGCCAAGCAGAGTTACTGCGCCAGTGAGGGTCCCCAAAGAGATGGTATGTGCAGGTCCACTGCGGCAGGCCACGAACAGGAGACAACCAGGTGCCAATGTGTCGTGAAAGAGCAGCCCGCAGGGATCCCCCACCAGGGGCAGCTGGTAGGTTAGGCAGGATAGTCGGAGATAGAGGGAGGGCTCGGGACAGGAGGAGGGCGGGAAGCGGAGCCAAAGATCCCCCACCGGTCAGAGAGCACCCCCCCCCGGTGTCGAAAAGCACAATCGCCCTAACCCCACCGGCCCACCGCCACCCCCCGACACCCCATCACCCCAGGACGCCGGACCCGCACCACACGCATTCCAGGCAGGCCTCCAAACCTATTGTGGGCCCCGGCTTCGAAAAACACTGCAGGCCCGAAGGCTGTCGCCGCCACAACGGTCGCAGGGGCCCAGCAGGGGAGGCTAGCCGGGAGACAGGGCGCAGGGATAGCCCCCAGAGCAGCAGCGGGCAGGACGAGGCATGCGGGCGGGTAGAGCAACAGGCGAAGGCTTACCCCGGCTCCGACGGCCCCAGCACGATGCCGGCAGTATCTCAATGCAGGCCCGGTGTCATCCGGCTCGACTGCCGTTCTCAGGAGTGCTGCAGACGCACCAAACAGACATCCTCCGGTAGTTGAGCTCCCCGCGCAGAAGGGGGAGAAGGAAGCGCGTGGTTTTGCTCGCTTTACGCCATGAAAGGGCTGCTGGAAATGCCCAACCGGCGGAGCTCTATGCGGGTGCGGCCATCTTGGTCACCTCCGTAGCCACGCCCCCCCCATCCGCAGAGAAAGTTAAGCTGACTTGTGGCAACCCCCAGGGATCTTCCCTTTCCCCTCTTCTTTTTAATTTGTACCTGACCCCTCTTGTTCGGTCCCTGCGCAGGAACAAGGCCACCGCCTTCAACTGCACAGATGACATCCAGCTAGTGTTCGACATCGACCCATCCGATCACTCTATCAACAACTTTCAATCCACCATGTGCCTCATTAGTGTCTGGATGGCGGCCAATCACTTGAAACCTAATCCCGACAAGACCGAGCTAGTCTTGATCGGAGGTTCCTCCAACCCATGGAACTTCAATTTCTGGCCCCCGACTAGGTACTCCTCCCTGCCCTGCCGAGTCGGCAAAGAGCCTAGGGGTCATCATCTGCAAAGGTCTATCCATGAAGCCCCAGATCAGTGCAGTGGTATTATCCTGTTTCTTCCACCTACGCAGAACCCGAAAGATCTCCAGGTTCTTAACCACGGAAGCCAGAACCCTGGCTCTCCTGGCCCTAGTCATCTCGCGCATCGACTATGCCAACTCACTATACGTTGGCATCCCCGCTTACCAGCTCCATCGTCTGCAGCTAGTACAGAACCAGACTGCCAGACTCATCTCCCACCTACCCAGACACCACCACGACCGCCCTCTGCTTAAAAGCCTCCATTGGCTCCCGGTAGCCAAGCCCTATGGCTTCAAACTAGGCTGCATCATCTTCAAAGCACTGGCCGGCCTCGGTCCAGCCTTTACTTCCTCCTTGCTCCACTGCTATCTTCCCTCTCGCAACCTTCGCTACTCCCACCTGGCTCTCCTCACCACTCCCACCTTCTCCCACAAGAACCACAGGGGTCTCAGATTCTCCTTCCTCGCCCCCTCCTATTGGAACTCCCTTCCTTTGGAACTAAGATCAACCACGTCCTACCCCCATTTCAGATCCCGCCTGAAAACTCTCCTGTTCTGCCAGGCCTTTGAATAACTCTTCGCTTTCCTTTCACTTTTCATTGCTGGTTCCGCTACCTCCCGTTCACAGCGCCATGAAGCCGCCTGGTGTAAGTGCGCTCTAAAAGTAATTTAACATAACATACTTCTCTCCACATTCAGCAAATTTCTAAATGGCATGTCTTATTGGTGGATATATGCACTAAGGGGCTTATTTACCCATAGCCCCTCGCGCCCCATGTGCGTCACTTTTTGTGACGCACCGCTGGCACAACCTCCTGTCCCATAATTACAAGGACAAGTCAAGCCACCCTGCGTGGCTTCCCCTGCTCTTGTAAATATGGCCCCTTCTAACGCAACACTTTGTGTGAAAGAGGCGTGACATGGGCGTTGCTGTAGGTGTTTTCATGCAACGCCCATGTATTCTGCCGCATTTTCAGATTTCCAAGAATTTGTAAACCGGGAAGTGCGTCAGAATGCTACGCCTATGCTATATGAGGAGAAAAGTCTGCATTTTGCAGCACACCTTTTGCACAGAATCGATCTTCCTCCAACGCAGGCACCCTTGCACCATGGCGCAAGTTTACCAGCATGGCGCATGGCAGCCGATTGTACGCCAGCGCAGGGGAATGCACATGGTTGCGTCATATTGTTGTAAATATGATGTATACCTGTGTTTTCAAAGTGTTGCAGTATGCAGCAGCCAAAGGGCGTGTGGTGCCATACTGCAGCACTTTCTTGTAAGTAAGCCCCTAATGCCTTAAGAAAGAAAAATATCATCATTTATACGAATGAATCCTTTGGTTTGAGTCTCCCTGAGGCTCATCAATATGGATTAAGGTGCCAGACAGGTGTTGAAAGCAGATTGACCACAAAACAGCTGATCATCTTTTTCGAGTCTTCAGGCTTTTATTTTTTCTCAAGACCTTGATGTCAGATTGGGGCGTTTTAAATATCCTCACTGAAGGATTAGATGTGACCTTGCCATTATACGAAGACAGGAATGGGAGTTATTTTATGCTACGATACAGCCCACTTTTCCTTTCTAACCTGATTAAGCTCATGCTTGAACATGGAAGGTAGAGAGAAAATGAAGGCAGGCTTATAATAATAATCATAATAATCCTGCATTTGTAAAGCTCACCGCTACCCGTAGTAGGTTTCCCGGCGCTGGGGGCCGTCTGGAAGATCAAGCGACCTATTGCCCAGAGTCGCATAGTGCTGGTCAGTCACCTGCCGCCGGTGCCGGGGATCGAACCGTGATCCCCAGCGTCAGGCGTCAGTCGCTCTGGCCGCTGCACCACAACTCTTATGGTCAGGACTGTAAAAGCTCATATGCAACAAATTCAGCAAAGCATAATTAAACAAGTTCAAAATAACAAAACATCATACTACTTTGAGCAAACAGCCATAGTCCGATAATTAGTCAAGGCTTTGTTTAGAATTACTGAGGAATTGCAAACACCTGTAGCACGGCAAAACTCAGCGATAAACTGTATTTAGTTTTGCAGTCACCTAAGTCTCTTTTTCAAGGACACAATTGCGAAAATTCGAGTTTACATAAGTATGAGACCTTAACAAGGCCCACGCAAGAGCTTCCCACTGCTGACACTCTTTCAGGCAATTAACAATAAAATATAAAAAGTCAACATCTGGCTCTCTTGATGATTTGTCAAAAGCAATGTAACAGTTTGGCCCTCGTCCTACATTAAATCCTTCTAATTTACAATAGTTCATTCTCATTCTCAACTTGTGTCTTGCTAAAGTCTAGAAAACGGCAGCAAACAAACCTCAAAACTGCCATTCAAAAATGTGTCATTAAAGAAAGATGTTCCAAACAATTCCAAGGCCTATTTCCATGCTTTTGTACATGGTGGAGCTGAAGGAGAAATGCGCTTTTATGCATTTACAGAGATTTGACAAAGGTTTTCATCCAGAAAGAAGCACCAAATTAGTCGTGGTTTCTGTCATTAATGATCTGAGTAGACCAGAAAAAAATGGTTGTGATGGGGAACGCCTTCTGATTAATATGACAGCAGCCTCTGACACTGTCAGCCGTTCCATCCTGATAACCAGACTTCAAGATGTGGGTTATACAGATTCTGTCCTCAAGTGAATATAAAGATTCTAGGAGGCCCAAACACGGTTTGTACCTTTTCCCCCTTTCTTTTCAAAACCCATAGACCTTAGCTGTACAGTTCCCATGGATCAATGTTATCACCTCTTTTGTTTAATATTTACATGCATCCTCTGGGAAAGTTACCCTATTATACACAGTCACAATCCTACATGTGTGGTGATGATACTCAGTTGATTTGAGGACAATCATCTACATCTCACTCAGATAGTCTGTTGATTCCTAGCTGGTGGATTTCCAGGAATGTCATGAACCCTAACCCAGCAAGAATGCTTCTACCTAGATGCAGCTGAGTGATGCACCTCTTCCGGGCCTCAATGTATTGGTCCACCCTCATTACTGGGGAGTTCGGAAAAAAAATATTTTTTATCATGAGGTCAAAACATCAGTTAGAGTGGTGTTTGTTAGTGCCAAAAAACTTGATTGCATAAACAAGTGAGTTCTTAATTGGGATGGATGTAAGTCCACCACAATGAATAATGCCACAAACCTGAAGGGGTAAAACAGGATTTCAGTAATTTCAACCCGGGTTCAACTCCATGGTAGTTATGCTGCACAACAGGTTTAACTTAGGAATATATGTTAAGTTTTTAGCAGCAAAAAAGAAGTTAAAAAATCTAAACCTAACACAATAAAAATCCCACAACCACATTTAAAAAAAGCTTAATTAGTCAAATGACACCGAAATGACAAATATTCAATAACGAGAACCAGAGATGTGTTTATTTTTTTGTTGTTGAAAGAATTAAGCAAAAGACAGATAATTGATGGACGGAATGCAGAACAAATCAAAACATTCACCCCCAGTCAAGAGATCTGGGTTAAATCCATCATTCTTTTGCTCACCATGCCACCCCAGTTTAGACCTAGCCATATGCAAATCAGTCTTGACCCTGTGCCTCATGGGAACGAACAGTCCAGCCCGAACTGCCAAGCCAGGTCCTCCCTGGACCGGAAACAAGCATCCTAGGACCGGTTTTGGGTTTCAGCCCTCATCAGCCAGGATAGCTTGATTCCAGTGGCACTCTGAGCCTGGGACCCATGTCTGGGCATACCCGGCGCACTTAGGGCGAGAAAGCAAAAGACACACAATTGATGGATGGACCCAGGATGCTTGTTTCCGGTCCAGGGAGGACCTGGCCTGGCAGTTCAGTCCGGACTGTTCCCATGGGGCACAGGGTCAAGACTGATTTGCATATGGTTGGGTCCAAACTGGGGTGGTGTAGTGGGCAAAAGAACGATGGACTTAACCCAGATCTTTTGAAAGGAGGAGAATGGTTGCATTGTCAGCATTCCGTCCATCATTTGTTTGCTGTAACACTTTTTGCCCTAAGTGGGATGGGTATGCCCAGTCGTGGGTCCCTTGCTCACTGTGCCACTGGATTCAAGCTAGCCTGGCTGAAGAGGGTGACATATCCTGAAACTGTTCCCAGGATGCTTGTTTCCAGTTCAGGGAGGACCTGGCCTGGCAGTTAGTTCTGGACTGTTCCCATGGGGCACATGGTCAAGACTGATTTGCATATGTCTGGGTCCAAAATGGGGTGGTGTAGTGGGCAAAAGAAAGATGGATTTAACCCAGATCTTGTGACTGGGGGAGAATGCTTGCATTGTCAGCATTCCGTCCATCATTTGTTTACTGTAACACATTGAAAGAATTAAGACAAAAAGAGGCAAGAAAAAGTAAAACACTAATCAGACGTCACTGATCATGGTTGACTGGGACTTAGGAATGATTTCAGGCTGAATGTAAAGGAGCAGTGACAGATAGCAAACAAAGGCCAGCCAAACACCCACTCTAAATTAGGTGGGCTACTAACTAATCTTCCATAGGCTGTATTCTGTTGAGCCACCAGATGAGTATGTCAGGGATTGGGTTGGAGTAGGCTCTGTTGTCGACATACTTAAGGTCCTCTAAGTCAGGTAGGTCGACCGGGAATTTGGCACAGAGGGTACTCTGCTGCCATTGCAACGGAGTACCCTCCCGCCAAACATAAAATCAGCCACTTCGTCTGTCATTCTACTTCTGTGGTAGGGATTCAATTCTTCATGTCAACTCTGGAGTGAGAGATACGTTTGTATACAGGACTTATTCCAGAAAGAACAGATGTGTTTTCAGATGTATGTAAGTTGCATTTCAATGTTTGTTGCAAGAGAGTTTCAGGCAAATATGACAACTCCAGAAAGAGATCTATTTTGGGCAGAGGTGTTCTGATCAGGATCATCAATCCGGAGGTCACTTTAACTTCAAAGAATTCTTTGGTCTTCTGATATTGGTAGTAAAACAGATTCATTAAATGGATTATTGATATATGTGACTTTACATGTCAAACCACACAGTTTGAAAATTATACAAGCTCTTAGAGACAGCCAATGTAATTCATGTGTGATGGTTAAAATGTGAACAGATTTCCTTGAAGAAATCATTAGACTTTGTTTGGAATTAAGGACAGCTTTTAGTGGGGCTAGGTTTGATTTGTGTACCCCCTGCTAGGACAGAGTCTAGATATCACTGGAGCACAGTCTATAGTTTTCGTTTTATCTTTAAGTATTATAACGTTTAGTTTTTTTTTAATTTTTAAGGAAGAAGGTGATGCTTTTGGCCATGTTGTTAATGCAGGAAATAATGTGCAGGGAAAAATTCAGTATGAAACAGATTTCATGGTTGGCTTAAGTGTGGAAGTACAGCAATTGAGTTGTAGGTCTTCAAGAACATTATTCTCTGGTCTGCTTTTTTCTTGAAGGAGAGGGGAGGAGATTAGAAATTCAGTTTTGTTCGTGTTAATGAAAGAACTTTGTAAACATCCAACTTTGGATCGATCAGGCATGGTCTGAAAAGATTGATTTCCATGTTAGTAGAGGGGTTTAAACACAGTAGTGTATTCTCTGCATATTAGTGAAAGAATATGCCCATGTGCCTAAGAATCTCACTTCAAGGTGAGGTTTAATAGGGTAGCTGTGCAAATAATCTGAGGTACTACACACAACATCCCAATATCCTTCATAGTTCCTGATTCTTACCATTTGAAGATGGTTTGCGATAGGGATTTACACCTTAAAGCCCATGCATCTTTCTAATAATGAACAAATCTTTCATGGTTTACTATATTGAGCATGGCTAATAGGTGCAAAGCGATCAATAGACAGGAGCTGGGTGGACAGAAGTCCCAAACCTCTAAGATATGAGTTATAGCATCTATGACCGTCAGTGTAGCCTTCTAGATACATTGTCTTAGTTGACAGCCAGACTGAAGGAGATGTTCATTTTTTATGAATTGATTCAGTAAATTGTCTGCTCATCTTTTTAATGATTTCCCTAAACAAGGAATGTTAGGCACTGGCCAGTATTTAGGTAGAAGATCATGGTTGAGACTGGGTTTTTATATGATGGGCGTTATTTGGCTCGCCGTTTGCTGGGTCTGAAAGTATTCTTTGTGAGAGAGAAGTTGTGGAAGTAAAATACACACGCCGCTCATCAGGTAATTTCAGAATACACATTTATTTGGACGTGTTCGGGTCGTGTGTTGACTGATGGATCCAGCTCAGTCAGGCTCCTCCAAGTACTGACAACCCAGGAATTATTTATACAAATCTCCACCATCAGATATCATCAGGTTCCCCATAAATTGGGGTCTGCACAGACATAGTGCTTTACAGCTTAGCAGATGAGTTACATAGTTCAAGCAAGGCTTCCTACAATTAGGAACAGTTCCAGCGTCTCAACTCACAATAATAAATGAAATGCTGAACTTTTATCCTTGCATAGTGATTTACTGCAAGCAAAGTGTGGGATCAGCAGTAGTCTCTAAGCAGAAATGCTAGCTTGCATTATTCAAGAGTCAGTACTGGACAAAGAGTGACCTACACAGATATTCTTGGTGTTGAGGAGAGGAGTGGTGGTCAGTAGGTCACAAGTCACTCAAGTTAAGAACTGCACGTACACATTTTTTTCTGATCACGGGTACTTTTGTGTTTTTTGTTTATTTTCCATAAAGTGTTAATTGGGGATATCCAGCAGGTTTAAAATAGGTTAACGCTATTAATAACGATTTTGACAGGAATATGATATTGGAAGCAAACAGTCAGTTTTAGCTTACTGATCGTGGGAGTGATTCATTATCCAGAGGCTTGAATGCCCAAGAGAAAATGAAGGATTTGCTGGGCAGTTCTGGAATGAATGTGGAGAGAGGTATGATGTTCTTTCTGACTGTGCTGATTTTTTTATTTTTGGGAATTATATGTGAGTTGATTTCATAATTTTAGGGCCAAATTAAAATTTTCGAAGACAGGGTATTCCATTACAAATACAAAAGAGTACCCTTACCATAAGAACTGAGGGCCCACCAGTCCTATTTAGGGCCCTTTCTGTCAAAGATTGTTGAAAAAAGAGCATCACACTGCTCAACCTATTTAGAGAGGATGATGTGATGTCCTTTTTCACCAGACCATCACTGCAACATAAAACTTGGGTGTGAGGGACTGGAAAAATACAAATGACCTTCACGCGAAGGGACAAAACTCCCTGAGTATGAAACAACTATTTTCTGGTTTTTGTGCCCACTTTGTGAGTTTGTGTTTGCAAAATTGAAACTTTTCAAATGTTTGGTGGAAGGCCGTCAAAACCAACATTAACCAGTTTGGTAGCTTGACAGAAACTACCATGATGGTGGCTCATATGAAGGTCCAGCGATCACCTACGGGTCAGCTGTGATCTCTAAACTTGTGTAGTGGATGGAATGTCCTCAACAGGCTTGACAAACTCAGTATCAACCACTCAACTTTAAACCTGGCCCTCAGACTCAATTATATTTTGTTGTACACATTTAGTTTTTTGGGCTTTAATATAAGTGTGCACGGATCAGTTAGGTAGTTGTCATCCATATCTTTTTGTAAAATGATCATTTAAAATGCTACATCCAAAATAATATTTGTTTTAAATTTCATCACTGAATAATTACATAGCTTATTAGCCTAAAGAAAGGAAGTTAAAGCAAAAGTTTCTAAGTTGTGCAACTCTCACTTTCTTTTGGATATGACACACTTTGCCCTTGCTAAATTTGCATACAGTGACTTCCACTATAGGCAGGTCAAGATTCTCCCAGAAAGTGCTTGCCTAGATATTAGCCCTCCTCACTTCTAACCCTCTAGTTCTACTCATTTTCTCTACTTCCTAATCTGCTGTCTGTTTGATTTGTGCCCCACACTGTACTGCACGTGTAAGGACTGCTATAGTCTTTTAAAATGGCTCTAGGAAATCTTCAACGTTGGGGTAACCCTATTATTGTCCTTATTTACACAAGTAAGCAACTCTCACCCCTGTATTACCCACAGTTTTCTACAATTTTTTTCAGAATGCTTATTTTATTTCTTTCCATCATCCTATTTTTTTATTTGTATTACTAGCAGCAGTGATAGTACAAATAAATATCCTTCATTCTCGGAATGGTGGCAGGAATCGAGAGAAGTGCAGGAATTTAACCAGGTTTCAATACCAAGAGGGTGCATCAGGAAATATAGGTGGGAGTGGAGAGAATTCATGTTGGATTTTAACATCACAGAAGTTATTGCTTCATCTAGGTCTTATTGAGGATAGAGTATTTTCCTCCATTTTCTATTAGGGAATATATGGAAGATAACATTAGGTTTCTTTTAGTACCAGCCAGATTGCTAAAAATTGCAACTACATAGAGAACGGTATCAATTAATGTACTTGCTGGTTAGATATGAGGTTTGTCTAGTCACAGTTTAGACTCCTCGTAAAGTAGCGCAGAAGACTAATGTGCCTGCTGCAACGCACATTTGTCATGCATATCACAGAATTATGTTTTATGTAAATATTTCAGTGGGCTACTGCTTTTGTCACAGCGCTCCTTTTGTTACAGGCAGTTAATAAGTTACAGCTAGTGCACAGTGGCCTATCAACTGGCATCAAAGAACTTCATGCAAACTGCATGGAATTGGTTTAGAACTTTATATTCTTTCCCAATCTTTTGTTATCTTAAAGTTGCTAAAAAAGGGTTAGTTTGGGTAGAAATAAATTCCTATTAGTAAAGTCAACCTCATCCCCTGTGTTACATTCTACATCTAGTATGTTTGCTTTTCACACTAAGCACTCTTAAAATAGACTGCCTACTAATATGGATTATAAATGACTCCTACACCTTGAGATCTTTATTGTCCTATGCATTGATTTACACACTTGTATGATTCATTGTCTCTGTATAATGTGTGTGTGAATATTATGAATCGAACCCCTACATTGGTAGCATTATTAAAAAAATACATGTGCGAGAGGGGCTATGGAGAGACGAGAGGCAGAAGGAAGTCATTGGAGAAACAACAAAGTCTGTCGCCCACAGCCCTTGAGTCATCCCATCTGTCAACAGTCTTTTACAATTCAAGTAGAGACTTACACTATAATGCATGTAGCCATATCGGAGTATGTATCTCCTTCAGATACCCTAGAGTTCCCAGTATTCTTTCAGGACCAGTAGCAGCTCCTCTGCTATGGTGGAGGAGCCCCGCCTCACCGCTTTTAAGCAGTGCGAAGCAGAAGCATAAAATGTTAATAACTTTGCGTTATTATCATTTTATGCTGCTTTGCAGGTGGGTGTTGGGCGGGGCTGATCTGCTCTCTAAGCAGGGCATGTGAGGAGTGGTTTGCCCACTCCTGAGTGCACACTTTCCCTGTTTTCCATGCATGCTGCATTACAGCCTGCATGGGAAACATGCCCAGGCCCCCGTTACCTGGTTGAGCATCGAACTAGAATGCTCAAAACCAATCACAAAGCTGCACTGCAGCATTGTGATTGGTCAGTAGGGTCTGCTTCCTGTCCCTCAATGTGCACAAGGAGAGCAGGAGCAGAGACTTGGGACCAGGCCAGCGACAGGGTAAGTTTATTAAAAAATATATATATTTTTTAATTTGCACCATGCTTGAGCCCCCGTGGACACCCACAACTCTGTATGATCCCCAGCGCCTACCCCGCTACCCATGAGCAATGCCAGCCGCCATTGTTCAGGACTGAAGTATGACACATTCCAATTGGTAAATTTCTCTACTCATTTCCATTAGTCATCTGAGTTGCATTACATTAATAAGTCATAAAACAGTTAACTCCATTAAAGTAATCTCTACTTTTCTCCCATAAAAACTAGAAGTCAGCAATGGGGTATTTTTTCAACGAATTTCATCAACAACCAACCTAAAAAAAGAAGTTGAGAGCAACTTAAATCGTACCTGCTAGGAAAATGTATGGGTTTGAAAATTTAAACAGTGTTAAACACCGGTGAAAGAAACATGCCAAGGAATAGTGTGTGGGACTGTAATTTTGAGAGAGTTGATAGAGTCCCATACCCATAGTTGCCTAATTGTTGATAATACAGCGCTAGTCCGGGAGAATCAATTCACCCTTTCACTCAGAAGGGAAACTAGTCTCAGTGCTTTCCTGGGTCTTTTATTTTCCCTAATATATCTAGTTGGAAAGCGTCTACAGATCTGCCAACTGAAACAACAAGCATTTGCAATGCAATAGATCTCACATTTGCGAGAGTAGAAACTATTAGCGTTGTAAATTAGAATGACTTTTACCTCTATATTACAAAAAAAGAGATTTGGGGTATTATATGCCCCAAACCTGGTAATGGGTGGGGGCGCAAAGGAGGGAGGAAGAGCGAGAAGATGAAACTGGAAGGGAACTAAAGAATGCATGCTGGTATGTATAAAAGGTTAAGCTTGGAGGTTGGTGAAGACGGCTCACCAGTAAGCCATGGGTTCCAAGCCTGTGACAGCTGCCATGAGAGGTGCTTGCAGAATCTTTACAGAACTGAATACACAATTAGGGTTCAGAAGGTGCCTCACTTAAAGCAAAAGTCCTCATTTAAACATGGCAGCATTAACAAAAAAATAATAAAATTAGCTGGTCTCGCAAGGTCGAACCCAGGGGAATAATCAATGCCAGAGATAGGAAAAGCTTTAAGCCTTGGAAAAGAACATGAGCCTGGTTAAGTTCTCCACACAAACGATGTGGCTTGCAGGCCTACCTACAAAGTTGTCAGATTAATTTCAGGCATAGCAAGCTAAGCAATGTGTTTGTCAAAAGAAATTTAAAGATGCGGTAATTCTTTAAGAGACTGACAACTGTTGCTGTAGGAGGCAGATACTGCAGCGATACGTGTGCGCCATGCCAGGATTGTTTACCGACTTTCGCTTACATCATCACCAGACTACTAGACATAAGGAAAGCTCGTTTTCCAAGAATTCATTACTATTACTGGCTGTCATCCACCACCCTTGTCCTGAAGAAGACCCGCTATGACATTTAAATAGCGCTTTGTCAGGGTCGAAACGTTGATGAAAATATATGGTTCAGCCATTCGCAAGTCTCATGGCTCAAATTAACAAGCAAAAGTGCTGTTCACCAGAGACATTGTCCTCTTTTTATCTGACTGCCTTCTATTTGTTTCCTGTTAAATTGTATATAATCTCACCTTGTACATATGATATGCACCGCACCACCACTGAGCACTCAATGTCACTATATTTCATGTCACTTGCAAATTTACTCACCTTGACAGCTGTTTCATTCTCTGTAAATGTTTTTGAAATGCTCAAACCTTATAAAATAATAATTCTGTAAACACCTACTAGCCAGTGTTTTTGCTTTTGTGTTCCAACTTCACCTAATATACATGCTATTGATATCATTATTTGATTCTGTATAAATTGTTTATCTGTTGATTTGTCTTCTTGTATAAAATGATTATTCCTACTGACAGAACCACTGTAGCTTTCTGTATATGGACCCAGGTTCTGAGGGACACAGGGTTTCCCCATTGTATTTATACTGTAGGAGGAAAGCAGGCACTGCAGGCAAGACAAAGTAAAGTCATGAAAAAGGCCCACTGACAAACAACTCTTACAGAAACACTCATCATCAGGCTGGCTAACGCTAACTTAACTTATGTGTCTTTGGTGGCGAGAGCAAGAGCAGTGTATTTATCAATACATTGTTTCAATATGTTGATTTAGTAGCCAAAAAGAGACATCCAGTATTTAACAAAACTCCAAATAAGTAGAGTTCATGTGGTGTGCAGACACATCACCAGAACCAATAAGTTGAACCACTTTTATCAAACTAGAGAGCAAGGCTTATAAATTCTAAAAATAATATTAAGGCTATTCTGGTCCACTTCAGTTGCATGAACGCCTTAAAACCTAACTTCAAAGGCAGTGGTGTAGGTAGGTAAGTGCAGGCCCGAATAGGCATCCAGGATTTGTGACTAGTCTTACTTGGGGCATGAGTATCATGTTGCTAACTGTGGTGGCTCATAGAGGAGGATCTTAACAACTGCTGGAAGTTTGGAACTGCCATTGTGAGAAAAGTAGGAGTTGAGCTCCATAAACTACTCATATTTTATGGAGTATGGGGCATATACTGAAATTAGGGCTTGGGAGGCTGCAGGTTTTGACAAGTGGTACGCAAGTACTATTTTAAAGGACAGCATGAAGACTTGTACCACGTGGTACCAGACCCTTCACTGACTGGGACTGTTTATGTAATGGTGGTGTTGTTTTAATTGTTAGGAAGGAAATCATATCTTGTGAAATCTACAAAACCAACACACTGAGTGTTTTGGAAAATGCAGGCCTTCTTGTTTGGACATGGCAAATGTAACTTGGTGAGGAATACCTATTGTATGAAAACTATAAACGTTTGCATGGGGTGGTAGAGGCCTGTATTATTGATGAGGAATGGAGGACTGTTTGAGTCGGTGGATGTTAAAACTGTACTGTGTACTCGTAAGACACTCACCTTCCATGTCTATGTCCTCCGGTTTGATGAGCTGCAACAGCAGGGTGCTGCAGTAGGGTGCTGCAGTGGCTGAGGTTGGTGGTGGTTTGTTTCTCTGGCCTCCCCTACCTCTGCTGCTCGTGGTGCCTGGGCTGGCTGAGTGGGTAAGACAGCAGCCTGGGATGTGCAGCTGGAAGCGTAGCCTCAGGCTTGCCTGCTGTCTAGGCCGGTGGCAGTGCAGGTGTTGTGGTCCTGGCGGCAGCAACACGCATGTATTTGCTCTCAATTCACCCAATTTTAGCTCTGATGGGTGGGGGCCGGCGAGGCGCTCGCCCGCTTCACTGTCCTCAATAAACATAAGCCAAGTCAAACAAAACAAGAAGTCCCCAAAGGAACCCATAAACGCTTGCAGGGTAAGGACACAGTAGCTGGTCGGTGCTGCTGAGGGAGAACCAGAAGTGATGTATCGAGAGCACCATCCCATGAGGATGCAGCAAAGAAGAGAGATGCAGGAATGAACCTATGGCAAGCAGCAGGCAGGAGTACAGTCCTATAGTATTGACAGTAGGTCTTCCAGACACTGCATGCACTGCCTAGGCTCGACCTAAAAATGTACCATGTGAGGAGGGGCGGGGCTTTGACAGGCCTCGTGCAGAGATGTACCAATGAGGAACATTTTATCCCATACCCCCTCCTCTGAAAAGACAATCTTACTGAGGCTGCTGCTGATGTCCTGGGGTGTTGTCACACCCCACAATTGATGTCAGCAGTTCAAAGCCTCCGAATAAGAGCAGAAACTCCACTGTTTACAGTGGTTTTCAGCTTGTTTTCCATGCCACCATGTGATATCCGCTCCTCACGGGGTGACCCTGTGAAGGGAGCTGATATTGTGTGTCACATGGTGGCACCGAGTGAGTTGGCAGGTAGGCTTCCAACTTATGGAAAAAATCTCGATGAGATGTGTTAGACCTGGCATCCTTGGCGTGCGTTTACCCTGTAATATTTGCCATTACCTCCTGTGTTTTACTGTGTGTTGGACTTTGTTTTTGCTGGTCTAGATGCCCCATGGGCTAGAATGGGGAGTTTACTTAACTTATAAGTATAACTGCCCAAGGGGACAAGATAGGTAAGTGCAGTTTAGTATCCCTAAACCCGTAATCTAAAGATGCATCTTTTAGTAAGGGTGGGCCCGATTCACAGACGTTCTGTATTCACAAAGTGCATTTATGAGTAGTAAAGTTCGACTTTTGGTCTAAGTTTAAGTAAGACTTTTGTTCTAAATTAGACTTTTGGTCTAAACTTTGACAAAAAGTCTAACATTAGTAGTAGTAAAGTTAGAATTTTGGTCTAAGTTAGACTTTTGGTCTAAACTACAAAAGATTCTTTATTAATAGTTTAGACAGTCTACTTATGAACTGTTTGCATTTAGCAGTAAATGCCTCATTTTAGTTGCTTACTAGTACTACTCCAAGGAACAGAGCCCATAGTCATTGAAATGCAAGCCTCCTGACAGTTATGTCTGTGCTTAGATTTATAAAGTATGTAGGCAGAAAAAGACTCACATTCTGCAGCAAATTACTCTATTGTTTGAATTGTAGTGGGTAAACTTTCATTATAAACTGTGAATGTTTTGATTGTGTCTAAGAAATATTGTAAATCCTCATACCCATTCCTCACATTACAGGTTGGACCAGTAGCCTCTGTCTGCAAAATATGGAGATAATGGAAAGACTTGCTTTCATTCACTATGGGCGCCTGCTTTGTAATGCATTTACATGTTTTGTGCTTGAATTCAAGCATGAATCGATGAATCTATCCATCGGGATGTGACAGAA
Organism: Lissotriton helveticus; assembly: GCF_964261635.1. Classification (NCBI taxonomy): domain Eukaryota; kingdom Metazoa; phylum Chordata; class Amphibia; order Caudata; family Salamandridae; genus Lissotriton; species Lissotriton helveticus. Next base: position 1,932,147,560 of record NC_136059.1, read on the forward strand.
ACCAAAGTCATGATTCTGTAACCGAAAGCAGACAATTCAGCTTTTCTTTTTCTTATATATACATACCTATTATACAGTGGATGATAGTGACTGTGACTGATTCAAAGAGGTAAACTTAAATTATTGTGTAAATTTACGATTGTTTGCTATTCACACAGGGATTTACGAGTAGTATATTAACAAGTGTGGAGTCTCCGCACATAAAAAGATAGGAATTACTCAAAACTGTATGTTTACCTTTGTGAATCAAGTCCTGTGTATAATGAAAGGTCAGATTTTCCTTTGAATAGGCATTTTTTTCTTAATAACTTTGCCAACATTTGATATACATTTGCTGAATCTGCACAAAACTTTCCCAAAAAAGTTAATCCAATTTTGGCTTGGCATGTTAAGTTTCAGACTGTTCTAATGAGGAGAGAGGTGGAAAAAAACAGGGGGGGGGCAGGTCAAAAAAAGAAAACTGCGGGCCCATTATAACTAGGCCTGGTCGGTAAATTCTGTTCCGCTCACGGAATTTGGGTTATTTTGGTAATTTTGAGTTCCGCGGAGAACGCAGAATTGTCAAAAGTTCCGTGATCTGCGATTTCGTGGAATTTTTTGCTTGTTCGTACTTTCAAAATGCGTGTTTACATGATATTTCTCCCTGAGCACGCTAACAGCGATCGCGAACAGGAAAAAAGCATCGCGAACGGGAGGAACAAGCACTTCCGCATGTTCGCTGAACTTTTGCGTGCTCGCGGGGATTTTTTACCGTTTCATGGAGCTTTGCGTAGCGCCACTACACAAATTCCGCCCACCCCTAATCATAACTCCTTTGGGAATGTTTGCTCTCCAATACAGAAAACACTGCTGAATGCAGTTACACAAAATTTGGCCTGAAAGTAGGCCTTCACTTGAAGATGTGCCTTTGCTTATTTTGTTGTAAATCCATTTATTAGTTTTTAAGAAATAGCATTTAAAAACTATTTGGGGTGGGCTTCAAAGGGTTAATACGTCAGCAATATCTGGATCATTATTCTATGGATGGTCCTCAAACCGTCTATAGCCCAGAAATTAAAAGAATAACTGGATATGATTGGATGAATGATCTTTTTTCCATGATTCCTTTTGGGTCAATGGACCCAGCCTTAGCTAGGCCCTTTACCCAACCCTCCACAGGTAACCAATGTATATGGCCTTCGGATGTGTGGAGTGGGGGTGGCCAGAAGCCCTGCACCCAACTCACCAAAGGTGTCCAATCCCCACTGTGCACTCCCTTCAGCTACCAAGCTGGGACTGGCTCCCTCTTTTTTCAAGTTAATAATAGTATTCCTGGACTCTACAGCACGTTCCCCAAACTCTTGCAGACATTTGGACCCTTGTTGTACCGCCCATGGCGTTTGTAGACCCACTGCTTGATCTGTGAATCCCATAAAGGTCCAGTCGGGGTTTGTAGCCTCCAAAGTGGGGACCATAGAGTTGTGCTGATGTTCACAAACTCTGTTTTGATGTTCACGATCTCCGTGAACTCTGGCAATGTGCAGTGGGGATTGGCCACCTATGGCAGGAATGGTGCAGACCAGGGGTGGGCAGAATTTGCGTAGTCGCGCTACGCAAAGCTCCGTGAAGTGGTAAAAATCTCTGTGAGCACGCAAAGTTCCGCAAACAAGCAGTGGAAGATGATTGCCCATGGTGGGTTGATCTTAGATAAGCCCTTGTGCCCATCTGTTGGATGTGGTATATAATTTAAAAAAACTGGAATTTACAAATGAGACCAAGATGAAACTGGGGTTTTTATTAATGTTAGTTGTAAAATCTTAACATATGATTATAAAAACAACGTAACTTACTTGAAAAACACAGTTAAAATGCAATCATTATTACTGTTCAGAAAAGAAAAATCACTGAATTTCCTACCTTATGGTTAGCTTCAATTCTATAGCTCACACAACAGCCATGCAAATCATATCTTGCACACCAAATGCAATGCTTATGATCTCACAAAAATGAAACCAATATAAAGAACCAACATTAATACGTAAAAATACATACTCAAAACTTAACAGCACTGTTTATCATCTCATTGGTAGTGTTAATGGTATTGTGGTAAGTAATATGACCTGTAACATTGTTTATATATTTTATAATTGCATCTATCACATCAAATGTAAGGTCATGAGCATTGCAAATTTCAGTGGTTTTAATTTGGGCCCATAATTGTACTTTAACTCTAATCATTTCTTAAAGTGAAATGAATTGTTTTATAATCATATGTGAAGGGGTTATAACCAAAGCTAATCATGACCTCAAATTAACTTTAGACTTTCTTGTGAATTGTATGTACTTAGTATTTATCTTGAGCCTCCCACTTACCTCATCCACACTCATGTTTTTCACTTTTCTATGTACACCAATGATAACCAGATCCTTGTTCTTTCGGATAGAGATGGGAAGCTGAGTCATCCTTGTTCCACTATTATACGGTGGGATCCTATGGCTAAATGGACAATAAGAGACTCAAACATAGATTGTGTTTGTTGGCAGCAGTAGTGACCTACTCTCAGGCTCCACACTGTGGTCCCTCTACACAGGAGCTAATCCTCACCTGGTGCAGTTAGTAAACCCCATGATTATAATGAACTGTGAGCAGTCATGGGCCCTTAAATATCAGCACTATCATCATCTTCCTTTTTCCAGTTATGAGCTCTGAGGAAGATGGTCACTCACCTTACACAAAAAGATAGAATCTTCACAGTGGTGAAATTCAAAGAGTCCAGGTGGACCTTTGCAATGAACTGTCAAACTTATGAAGTATCCTAAATGAGCTTTACATTTTCCAGAATGCAGTGGGATGCCTGATTCGCATGCGGGCACTTACATCCCACATCTATCCTACTGCATAATTTACATTGTCTTCCTATTAACACCAGGATCATGTTCAAGATTCTCTGTTTTGGGCAACTGGATTTAGTGGCCTTTCTTCACAGTGCATCCAGTATGTGATCTTGTCCTTCACTCCAGGACAATTTCAGGGAGAAGAATAATGGGATTATATGGCTGAAGAGTCCTGTATGAACCTTTGCTTTCTCAGATGGCATGCCAATGACAGAAACAAGATATGACTCTCGTTAAATGTAAGCTAGCACCATACATTTGAGATGCCAGCCCTTGCCTCTCCTAAGGAAGCCCACTCTCTACTCTTGGAGCAACCCTCTGCTCATGTGGGTTGTCTCTGTTACAGGTGAACTAATCTGGCAAGTCAGATCTAAAAGAAGCATTGCTAACATTCACACTTCCTTGGGCCCAATAGTGAGCATGTAACTTATTGTTAGGCGAGCCAACAGTAGATCGGGAAAAGGGGAATAGCACCAGGGATAGAGATAAAGAGAGACTCATCCCACCTAATCTTCCTACCAGTCTCAACCTGTACTATGTAGGCATATATATCCACAAGAGAATACTCTTTTAGATCATAGTCAACAAGATTTCTAATTGCCAGTTCTGCTACATCACATGATACATATATATATATATTGTAATATTCTCTCCATTACCCACTCTCTAAGGTTGCTGACAACTCTATGATTTCCTTACAGTTGAAAGAAAGGAATACTTTTTAGAACACGTCATAGAATAACTTAGACTACAATATGTGTCTTATCTTTACATGTCTTCAGTAGATTGCAAGTTAAAGCTTTAATTTGATTAGCCCTAAATTCACATTGACCTTTATCTCCACACCGCATAAAGTCACATGACATAACAAATACTGTACAATAGAGTTACATGGCGATGAATGCATGCAGTACTGAGTTTGTAGAATTCAAAAAGACAACTCTAGTATAGATTTAAAAGCACAAAACCAGAAGACTCTAGTATAGAGTTCATATCTACTATGTTATCCGGTATACTTTTCTGTGTAGAAGATCCTGAATCCCTCTGACTTGATTAAGCGAAGAAAACTGACCCCTAGCAACAAAGGTTCTTGCTGCAGCAATACAAAGATCAATTGCCTAATAATGAAAGCTTGGCTACTCAAGGAACTTATGCCCAAATGATCATGATGGCCCACACCAGTGAGAGTCCCACAGCATCTTGGCAAATGTAGTTCACCAGAGTTCTGTTGCATGCTTAGCGCAACCTTGAAGCCTTCTCCCAAGTAGCACTTGCACTCTACATATACCTATGGCCTCCTCTGAAGTGAAGATGTTGTGGTCCCGTAAAGTTCAGGAGATTACATAACCATGCTCGCCCAACACCCTCAGTTAAGCTTTTACCAAGGATCTTGTCAGGCCTCAACCACACTGAAGGTCTTCTCTTACCTAAGAAGCCACTGACCTCATCAATTAGTAAACGTCTGAGCAAGGGCTGCCATTTCCTGGCATATGGGAGAGAAGAGACAGAAGGTGTAGTCAAGATCAGGGAACCTCTATCAGATAAGCTACCTTATTCCTTGTACACACAGCCATTCTCGGATGAAGCTTCTTCTAGTCATAGCAGTGCCGAAAGGTGAGAGATCGGTTTCAACTTCCTTGACTGAGTAAGAAAAATCTGTATCAAGCCCGTCCAAAACATCACTCAAATAGCCTGCAGGGATGGAGATGCTATAAGGTGAATGTTGGACTTGGCCCTTTTTTGAAGGGTCACACCCAAAAGTTTTGCCTCTACCAGCCATTTTTGCTAAATTCAGTTTTGCTGGCCTTTAGACTCTATGCACTTTACCACTGCTAACCAGTGCTAAAGTGCTTGTGTTCTCACCTCTAAATATAGTAACATTGCTTATACTCAGTGCCACTGTAATTCTGCAGCAGAAGAGGGACAATTTATGTGGCAGGGTTAAGTAAATTATGTGAATAGAAAAGGCAAATTTTGCGTCATAATGCAGCACGCCATTGTAATAGCATTACTACATTATTTGGTCATTTTTAGGTCTCAGCTAGACAGCGCATGCACTGTCTTGAAGAGACATGTTGTATTCAATGGGTGGGCTTCAGCCCACCCAGAAGCTTGCATTTGTTCGCTCCTTCATCGCTCTTGTATCCTTTATTCCTGTTGATCTATGGCATGCATAGGTCATGCCTCTTCTTGTGTTCAGCCCTCTCCTAGAGCATGGACCAAGTTCATCTATCAGACTTGTATCCATCCACTGCTCCGGTTTTAGGAGCTACTTTATTCTTTCTTTTTGTTTTTACTTGCTTCCTGCATCCATTATGGGTCGGTGTCTGCACTCAAACCTACCTCACTACACCTCAGTCCTTGAACATGGCCCGCTACAGTCAAGCGTAAGTTGCTTACTCCCATAATTGATTTTTTTTCACTTTGTCACTCCCTGCAGCAGTACTCTTTTCTGCTGCCATTCATTTCATCACATCTGTTGCTTGTTCCTACGTACCTCTGGCATCAATGCTTGTTTATCCTGTATTACCGCATTCCCCTCCCACCCACCATTTCTCTGTGTGCTGTCCTCTTCCGAACGCCCCCTTCCCCCATCTTTGCTTGCCCATCACTGAGAATGCACCGGGGGACTTATTTACAACAGACTGGCGAAGCGTGCCATTAAGCCAAAACTGCTAACGCCATGCTTCGCTATTCTGTAAAAGCAGGGATGCACAGAATTCAAAGAATGTGGCACACCCCTGCCCTTCCCCTAGCACTGGCACTAAACCTATCTGCCTAGCGCCAAAAAGTTGATTACTCCCATAATTGCTTTTTTCACTTTGTCTCGGCCTGCAGCCTTACTCTTCTTAGCTGCCATTCATTCCATCACCCCAGTTGCTTGTTGCTACGTACCTCTGACATCAATGCTTGTTTAGCCTGTGTTATCACTTTCCCCTCCCACCCACCATTTCTCCGTGTGCTACTGTGCTGTCCTCTTCCCACCACCCCCATTCCCCATCTTTACTTGCCCATCACTGAGACCTCATCTTGCGGAAAAAATTGACAACAGCGAAGCGTGCTGTTAAGCAAAAATTGCTAACACCATGCTTTGGTATTCTGAAAAAGCAGGGATGCACAGAATTCAAAGAATGTGGTGCACCACTGCCCTTCACCTAGCACTGGCAGTAAATCTATCTGCCTAGCGCCAATGCAGGCACCATTGCACATAGTGCAACGGTGGCAGCGTTGGGGGGAATGATTGTTTCTGTACAGGACAGTCTCCCTTCCTGCACATAAACAATCCAGAATGCTGATTTGAAACTCCTATGTGCGCTGCTTTGTGCAGCACACATAGACGTTGCAAATCACCATTTGTTAAATCATTGTTTATGTGCACACACACAATCATTCAGGGAGATTTTCTGTTTCTATGTGTGCTGCACAATGCAAAACATCAAAAACGAGGAGAAATTAACCATTTCTCCTCACTTTGCCATGTTAGGACCAGATTTTCCCTGATCTTAACTCTGTGCTGCCTCCTATTTACGCCTCCCCTGTAAATTGAGGGGCAGCATCAAATTCCATGGGTGTTGCGGTGGAACGCTCACTGCAACACCCATTGCCCACCCATTTCCCGCTAAGTATAGCATGAAAGGGGGACCTTATTTACAAGGCGGCATTAAGCCACGTTAGGTGGCTTAAAGCCACCTCGTAAATAAGGCGAAGGGATTATCGCCAAAGGAATATCGCAAAAAGTGACATCACTGTGGCGATAGGGGCTTGTAAATATGACCTCAGGTTACTAACTTTGGTCGCTGCAAAGTGTGATCCCATTCCATTCGCTGTGAATTTGTGACAATAGTCCTCCGGTTTTAATTACATCTGAAGGACTACGAATGTCTGTTCCATTTTAGTTCAGAGGTATCATATTTTAGATCACCAGTTGGCGTGGAATGTTTCGAAGCTGGCACGTGTTCAGGGATGTCGAACTAAAATGCTTGGCATTTGTTGCTATCATTTGAAAGCAGATTTGATTTCCTCAGTATCTCCCACTGGCTATCTTCCTCATATTTGCATGTTAAGTTCACAGTAGAGCCTCTGCCTGTCTGCACCAAATACCTTTGTATGGTGTAGCTGAATGGGAAAAGTGCTACTGAACAGGGTTTTAGCACACACAGAAATACTTGAATTAAAACCTTCCAGGTGAAAATAACGCCAGCTTTGTTTTTGTCTATAACTAGGCCTGGGCGTAGTACTAAGCTCCTCTCACTGAGCGTGCGTAGTTTACGCTACTACGTGCTACGCAGATTGCACTTAGCACAGTGCAAAAGCACGTAGAGTAGCGTAGCGGGCATTTTTTGCTTGCTTGCGGTCCTCAATGTCAAGTTGGCAACCGTGAGTGAGTAAAATCAACATACCGGCAAGACTTTTTCCTCATTCGTGATCAGCATCATCAAGTTGCCAATCGCAAGCGTGGAAAATAAACCTCCCAGCGAGAATCTCAACGCAGGGAGGTCAGGTTTCTCATTGCGAGTGGTCAGGTATGCTCGCGACCGCTCGCAATGAGAAACTACCAGTCCGCATTGAGAAAGCTGCAGCTCGAGTACAAACCTACTCGAGTGGCAGAAAACGATTGCTTGCACTGTGCAAGATGCCGTTTGCAATGATTGATTGCACAGTGCGGACAAGCATCCGGCACTGTGCAATCAGTGCGAACAGCATTTACCCTACCGCACTACGCAGTTCGCGTAGCATGCGTAGTGCAAAGTGCACTTCGCTTAGCTACGCCTAGTGCTACTACGCAAACTACGCCCAGGGTTACTTTTAACCCTACAAAACACACATATAATACAAATTAACATTGTTAACGCGTTTCAAATAATAATCCAGCTTCCTCTGAAAATGTTAGAGGCTGGTCAAGATTCCTTTGCAATACAAAAATTACACAAACACTAAGAACTATTCGGCCCACCCACATTCCAACTCACATCCCAGCACCGCTTAAGGGCTTGTAACAAACGTCTATCCATTCCAATCCACCCAATTCGCTACCCATCTCCTTTGGTTAGGAAACCAATATGTAAAGAACAGAAAAACCCGGACTTCCTAGATGCATTATTATAAGTTCTTCTGTGAAGGTCAGTTGAAGGAGCTCAACAAGACCAGAACTCTTGGGGGGGGGGGTAACTATTTGAATGTGGGGGTGGAGTCACCATCAAAGTTGGAGTCCCAATTACATTTAGGGTCTACCTCAAGTTAAAAATGTTTGATTTTAAATCTCAATGGGATGTAGAACATTTCATTGGTGTAACACAGGCCCACAGGCCCCAGCCCCAGTGTGGAGGGGGCCCCAAGCTCCAGGTGGCCCCCTCCGACCTGCACTCTGGCCAGAGAGCTCCTGATTGAGCCTGGAGGCCCCTCCTCGTACTGTGCAGGGAGGCCACCTCAATTTTTGTTACGCCAGTGTCTGGGCAAATCACTAAATTTCCCCGTGCCTTAAAAATAAAGAATGTGACCGTGTGCTATTGCTCATCTAAAGTGCTCCAATACCTTTTTTGCGCTCTATAAAACTGCAAAAAAACATATTGCTGTCATGGGCAAGGTGCATCATGTTCAGGCTCTCAAACAGACATTGGACCGCTTTACCTGCTCATCCAGTTATATGACACAATAACAGACTCATTGTCACAGGCAGGGGGAAGAGTAAGTGATTTGCCAAGAATCACAGGATTTTGAGCCAACACCGAGTGTTTTTCGCTCCCCATGTTGATTTTATTTTCCTGCCCCTCCCCACATGTAAAAAATCAATATGAAGTGTCCTGGGCTGGCGGCATAATTTTTTTTTTTTTTTACTTTTAGCCATGCTGAATTACAGATGTGCTGCTAGACAACATGAATAAAAATCATTCATATTGAAAAGGCCAAAAGCTCGGGCATTGCCGAGACCGATTTGCTTTACCAACGCTTGTTAAACTTGGTACTACTGTCTGGGTGTTGGTTGCACCCATTAGTACCAATTTAACACCCATAAATAGAGATAAATAGAGATTAGCAACAGAAAAGTGACCAGTCCAGCTTGGCAAATGGCCTTTCACCTCACAGCTAGACGTGGCACTGCATTTTTTGTAATTTATTAACCATTAGAGCTAGAAATATTTTTTTGTTAAAATCTGCAGATTATGTGCAGATGATGGATTATGTGGTAAATCTGCCAGATCTATAAATCTGCAAAAGTTGCCACAGCTGCACAATCACATAATTCCAATGGCCCTGCTTATACCAAATTGGCATATTTAATTTACTTACAGGTCCATAGTAAAATGTCACTAAAAGTGCCCAGGGCCTGTAAATTAAATGCTGCAAGTGGGCCTGCAGCACTGCTTGTGCTCCCCACATAAGTAGTCCCTTAAACATGCCTCAGGCATGCCATTGAAGCCTGTGCATGCTGTTTTTAAACTGCCATGTCTACCTGGCTATCTAAACTTTTTGTCAGTTCTTATTATTTATTTATACATGTATGTGGATGACCAGTTGTTATTAAGAAATGGATACATTTGGGGGAGACCAGAGGTCTCATTTTTAGGTTTCTATTATGTAATAACAGGATGTTTGTTTATGTGTTGGCTACAGAAGGTTCTCATGCGATTATTTTTATCATAGTTACCCCCGCAAAATGCATTGGGTTTACATCATGGACGTTGTATTATAAGGAATGGTGAATCGCCACGTGGTCTTGAGCAAAGCCTGGCTTGGCACTCGTTTATAGTGGAAATATTGGAATACAAATACGCACTTTTCAGAATGGTTTAATTATAGATTAAATTGGAGGAAAAAAGGAAAAAACTGTTTGAATTTCATTGGATCATCAATTCATATTCGCTGGCTGTGCATCTTGGGCTTGGAGAACCGGATGAAGCCCCAGCTTCTGTACAAATTATACGTTTTGCTAGGCCCAAGCCTTCTTTTGTAATACATATGCCACCCCTAGGGTCAGCCCTGGACAGCCCAGAGGGCAGGGTGCAATGTCTATAAAAAGTAGAACACATCGTTTTAAGTTTAACATGTCCTGGCCGTGAAAAACTCTTAAATAAGGGTGGGCGGAACTAGTGGAGTCTACTCTGCAGAATTCCATGGAGTTACATGAAAACTTCCGCCCACTCCATCCTGTTTCCGACAGATGTGTCAGGAAAAATAGGAGCTGTGTTCTAAACTAATATTTATCACACCATGTAATAGACATATGTATAAAAGATTGGATAAATGATAGATGCTTGGAGAATGGGGGGGTAAACATATGAAAGCTTAAATATATAGAGAATTTGGTGAATGTCGTTTTATAAATAAAGGGCATGCATTAACAGAGCTTTGCCAACATTTTGTTATAAAGATTCTTCTGGTGAGTGTCCCATAGAGAGTCCCTTAATCATTGTTTATTGAGGTCAGGCACTCGTACCCACTAATCAATCTTCCTAAATGCCCATCAAAAGTTCCAGCTTCTCACCTCTCAAGGATAGACTGGGCTGGGTCGTTTGGCACGACCTCGAGTCACATCACAGTTATTTCATGAGACCTCGGGGGTTGCCTGGAGGTACTGATGGAGCAAGATTTTGCACGATACGCGACTTGCTCGTACTCATGAACCTCGAATAACTATAACAAATTAACTCAAGATTGTTCGTCTAACTAATTTCCCTTTTATTCTGACATTTGGGGTATCCGAGAGATGCTTGCCTATGTGTATTAACCTTAACAACGCTTGTCATTAAAATGGCCGCTGCTTGGCGGGATTTTCTTCTGCGCATGCGTCGGTCACAATCACGTGATGTGACGTACTCGCAGTTCTGGTGGGAAATGTTTGCTCATGCGCAGTACAGCTAAAATGGCCGCTTTGTTTTCTCATATGCTCCGTGCTTGCAAAGCTGCTTTTGCAAAGTTGTTTGTTCTGCATATACCCTAACACTATAGTTATTACAAAGTAAGGGGTATAGAGTAGCTATTCATGGTATACAGTGTATTCATTTTTTCTGTATTTCTAAATTGTTTTTCGCTTACTTTGCATGTATCGTATTAATTGGGGCCCGAGGAGCACTTGAGATTCCATATTGAACAGCCTTTCTGCGAATGACAGTCTTCTGCCGGTGACATTGAAAATGTGCCAACCCGAAGTCCCAGCCAAGATGTGCCTGGGAAGATGCACCTTCGCCTAGCAGAAGAAGCTGAATTGCTTTCAATGTATCATAATTCATAGATGTACTATTGTAATAAGAATGTTAGGTCATGGGAACCCCAAATTCAATAGGCGGTCCCAAATCATGTAAATGCAGGCTTGTAGAAATGAAATATGATTGGTGTGTTGACCTATCCTACTTGGGGACCAATCGAAACTGGGGATTCTTACACTTGCAACATTCGGAGGGTGGTACACTGACCCGAAAACAGTATAACTAGCCTAGGTTTAGCTAGAGAATTTGTCCGACTTGTCCGAATAGCTGACCTGTCACTGACCCAACGCACTCAATAGGTGACTTGATACAGAGGGCTGCGGAGCACTCTGTCCGAAGTTTCAATAGACTCAAGGGTTTTGTTGAGAAACCTTAAGTGCTGGCGGAGCACTTTGCTGGGGAGTTCGATAACCCAATCGGGGTTCTGACTGATAGCTGCAGAGAGGGTGGAGCGCAGGCGTTGCTTCCGAACTGCGGGTGCTGGTCGTGCCTTGGTGGTCCTGTCCTGATTCTAATCTGGGTTTCCTGTCCTGTCCTGGGGTGTCCATTCTGCACCTGCTGTCCAACTGGTGACTGTCCTTCCTTGGGGTTTCTCCCGTCCTTAACTGACCCGTGGCCAGGGTTGGTCTTCACACCACTTTAGGTAAATATAGTGCTGAAAGTCTACTCTGCACCTTCTATTTTTCCTTTCTTTTTGCTTTAATAAAGTCATACTCTTGCGAAATTGATTTTCCATACTTTTCGCATCTCTGAATGAACAAGTCATACATAAAATTGTCGTTATTCTAGCATGTTCCATTTTTCCCCATCCTTTGAGTTCATTCCTTTTCAGGTCATGATATACAGATGTTCCTTGTTTTACCCATCTTTTAGTTGATTCAAGTAATTGCACTGGTTTATTAGTACGGTCTATTTGCACCTTACCTGTAGTTCCTCTTTATGGGGAAATATTTCACTGTGAAGTTCTAGTATGCTCTTTATTCTTCCCCGTCCTTTAGTCTCTCCTTACTAAGTCAAAGTTCTGAAATTGCTGCCTAGCATGTTCCTTGTTCATACCTTACTGTAGACTCATAAATGGTAGGCTTGATCTATTTTCTTTATGGATATGTGCTCTTTATGATTTTGGTTATTGACTGTTTGTTCATTGTGAACCTCATGCTTTCAGAGATTGAAGAATTTTAGATAAAGGTTTTTAAAACTTCTTGAGTTGTGGTTATTATAAAAGTACAAATAGAATATATAAAGTATAAGTATTTTGGTGTCTGCCTTTCTTTTACAGCTAGCTCCCTGATCCACTGTGATCAATAGGTACCCGTAACGGTGGATTGGTAAGTCGGGTACACTGGAAATAAAAAAGGAAGGGCCAAGGGTTACTGATAGTAGAGTGTGTGATCACCCGATTAATGGATATGATAAATTGAAATATATGGGCCCGATACGCATTGTGGTAAAAATTGTTGGTCGGGTGACCTGCGCGCTCTATCAGTAATTTTCTGGTAGCAGAGCTATGGTTAGGGACTAGTTGAAGTTAGGTAGGACTAGTTAAGATAGGTAGGTTGGATGCTGCTAAAAGGATTATTTGCTGCTAAACTGTGAACATTTATTGCTGCTAGATTGATCAATCACGTGAAATGTTTTTGCTGTAAAAATTATGAAATGTTTTAAATTGTTTTTCTTGCTGCTATATTGATATATGTTTTAACAAAACTCGTTAGTGACTGTTATATGTTTTGTCTGGAATCCCCGGGGAATTGAATAGCGAGTGGTGAGGAGAATCCACTTCGCTTTGAGGTCACTGGCTAGAGGAAAATTGGTGCAGGTTAGGTAGAACTGGAAGCACTAATTAGGGTTTTCTGAATGTATGATTGAATAAATGGTAGCAAAGAGTTCGCTAGCAAAACTTCTATTCTGATATAACCTAGTAAGGGTCACAAGGAAGGAGTAGCAGGTACGTCTAAGCTTGATAGATAGCAAAGGAGTTCCCCAGTGAAACTTTAGACTTAGTATATATCCCAGAAAGAAGTGGATGAGTCAAAGAAGTAGCAGGTTCTCTGATGCTTGAGTGAAGGGTAGGCAGAAGAGATCTACTCGTAGTATTTGAAAAGTAGACAGAAGAGGTTTACTTGCAGTGAAACAAACTCTTTCTTTCTAAACACTCGAATACAGTGGCGAATGTTCTTACGTTGTAAATTAAACAACGCACTTGCACTTTAAGAAAGAAATAAAAGTTTCCGTTACCTTGTGAAGGAGGGAGTCAGTTGCGGAGCTGCTCTGACGTCACTCTGTGCCGCGCTGGGATTGGTAGAGACAGCGGGTGTGTAGCGGAGCTAGTATTGTAAAGGAGGGGTGAGTGCCGAATCGTGAGAACTTGTCTCACGAAAAGGCCGCGCACCCATTGGTCGAGACTATTTGAAATCGCGCATTTGATTGGTTGTTGAAAAATAAAAAGACGCAATTGGATTGGAAGTGCCTTGTAAACAAAGTCGCTTGCGGGAAAGTATATGTGGCATATAACTAACCCGGAGACTAGACCTGATCCAAAATATTTAGGGTTTGGAAAAGAGAAGTGGAAAGGTCGGAGATACGACATTATGTACGGAAACAAGAGGAAGATGACCTTAGTAAGCAGAGTGAAAAATTATTTCAAGAGAGACAAGCCTATCAAAACTAGAGAAGGAGTTGTCATTCCTCCACCTAATACTCCCGCATCTTTCATGATGTTTGATAAAGGGTACCACTCTTGTGTGTGGTTGGAGAATTGGGTGGAATACACTAAAAATTACGGAGTTTTGGCATTTCCGTTAGAAGGTACATTTAATGGCAGGATTCTGTTCAACTTGAGAACCTGAATGAACGATTTACATCCCAGACCCAGATTAACGCAGTACGAAGCCCTAGAGGAATGGGAGATAGAGGCTTTTGAGAGGGACAAGCCCCGAATGGATAAAGGGTTAACCAAATGGTATCCTAAAGTGAAACCCGAAACCCGAGAGAAAAGAATGAAAGAGTGGAGGCAGAATATGATAGTAGAGGGACTGTACCCTATGATGGCCCTAGAAGATCCCATGGGAGGGAAAAGGACCAAAAAGTCTAAGCATCTGATGACCAGAGGGGATTCAGATGACGAGTTACTGGACGATTTGTTCATGAAAAATCCACCTCCTTATAATGAAGAACCCCGATCTTCTAGTGTAGGGGATGCTTGCCTGAGACCTCCTTACCAGGAGGGGCCTAGACCTGTAAATGTAAGAGACGGCTGTCAAATACCTCCTTATCAGGAGATGCCGAGACCTTTTAGCACAGGAAATCCATTCATGAAACCTAATTATGGTGAGGGACCAAGTATGACGCATCCCACCGCCCCAACCCTGACTCCGCAAATAGTACCTGAAATAAACCTGGAGAGAATACTACAGGAGAGAGAGCAAGAGGCATTAATCAAACAGAGAACAGAATTAATTCAGAAAATCTCCCAGCTAAATACAAGACCTGAAGCCCTGACCATCTCAGTAACAATTGGACCAGTCGTTCCTTTGTATGGGGATAAACAGGGGTGTCCAAAGACACCGATTATTACCCCGGCTATAGTACAGCCAAGAAAAGAGCCCTTAATTGTAGATGATCAGGCAAGCGAATGCGAATCTGTAATTTCCTTGATGGATTTGCCAGTGAGGGAGCTGGAAAGAGGTTCCCAGAGAAGGAACACTCCTTTCAGTTCAGGAGAAGTGCAGATTGAGTCAGCTTCTGGTACTAAACGTGCCACTGTAGTAACTCCTGAAGAAATCGAGTGATGGAGTCGAGAACTAGAGAAACCAACTTCCCCGTCGAGACCATTAGATATTTACAAATTCAGAATAGAATTGGAAGAACTGATGGCCGGAAATGTGGGGTTGGACAGACTAAATACCTTTTCTGAAGAACTGCTGTTTATCTGTAAGAGTCTTACCCGTAATACCAGAGTGTTTCATTAGAAATTAACAGACACTGCGGCTAGTATGGGAATAGATATTTCGAAATCAAAACCCTTGCAGAAACCCTACAGAGCAGAGTTCTCGGACAAATATTTGGAAAATATGAATGTGTCAGGAAAGAAGGTACAGATCAAAGAATTGTTGAACGTACTGCAAAAATGGGGAGAATTAGAAAAGTGGAAAGTCAGGTGGGCAAAGAAAAAGGAGGAGGTTAGGTCCAAACAGATGACTTCTGAGTATGTTCTAAAAGAAGCTGACAAACCAGAACAGTTATATCCCATGCGAGAGGTGCCAGGTGGAAAGTATGTGCACGTTCCATGGTCCAGACAGGATATTGTGTCCTTTACTAATGACTTCCCGAAATTACGAGAGAAGCCGGTAGGTTGGTACCGACAGGTTGAGAGGTTCGTGAAGGTTCAAAAATGCCTGTGGAAAGATCTGGATGGGTTTTTCAATATCGTAGTTCCCGTAGATTTGTGGACAGAATGTAAAATTGCTGTTGATTGGCCTAGTAAGGAATACCCGAGGGACCCTCTCACAGGGGCTCCTTCTGATGATGTAATGAACAAATACAATCAGGTAATGTTACATCTGAAAGGAAAGGTGCCTGCAAAGGAAACTGATTGGACCAAAACAGATAGAACTACCCAGGATAGGGATGAAACTGTGCATTCCTATTATGAAAGACTGTTGCAGGTGTTCAAAACATACAGCGGTATAGATAACATTGAGATGAAGGACATGACCCACTTCATTTACAGGTTTGTAAACGGGTTAAGACCTGAAATTTGCCAATGGATCAAAGACAATAAGATTTGTTGGCAGTCTAAGAAAATAGATGAGGTTTTAAGGTACGCCAAGTACTGCGAGGATGAGATGGCTGACAAACGAAAGGCATTAAAAGAAAAAGTCATGTGGGCACAAGTAAAATTAGCTGAGCAACAAGAAAAGCAGTTAAATAAAATGAATACTAATACCCAAAACCAAGGTTCTGGGGGTGGAGGGAGGCCCAAAGTAAAAATGAGCCGAGAGGAAGCTAAAAAGAAGTTCCCCTGTCACGGGTGCGAACAGATAGGGCACTGGAGAGACGAGTGTCCATACGCACAAAATAGTAACCCCCAAACTAATGATTTAAATCCACAGACGCAGAATGAAAAGCCACGAAAGACCCAGCAACAGGTAAAAGCTAATCAGTTGCCCCGAGCACCTAGACTGAATTTTAAGGGAAAAGCACAGCAAGGTGAAGACATAGAAATTTGGGGAGGAAAGGAGGATAGAAATGCAGCAACTTCGCAATTTCTGTTGAATGACACTTTGCTCTGTGATGAACCTTACTGACGGTGCCTGAGGGGGGAGGACAAGGAGTGCGTACTTGGCGCCTCCTTGCCGGTAGACCAGTCAGGGCCATACATTGAAGGAAAGGTTGAAGGCAATGATGTCACCTTTCTGTTGGACACTGGAGCTACCCGTTCTACTGTAAGAACAGCAGATGTTCCAAACCTACCCCTCTCGGGAGAAGCAATCCAAGTAGTGGGTGTATCTAATCAATTGATTAGTACCCCAGTTACTGAACCCATGGAGATTACAATAGGGAACTTCAAAGAAATGCATAGATTTGTTGTCTGTGATACCAGTCCTGTAAACCTATTAGGACGTGATTTGTTGTGTAAAATGAACTGTACTATCTTTTTCACACCAAAGGGCGTCGAGATACAAACCCCAGACGAAGATGGAATATACAAATTAATGTTAATAAGACCTGACTCAGAAATTAAAAGACTGACAATACAAGACTTACCTGAAGAACTCCAACAGACAGTGAAAACAGAAGTATGGGATTTTACTGGAAAAGATGTAGGATTAATGGCAAATGTTGACCCAATCAAAATAGCCATAAAGGAAGATGCAGTTTACCCAAATACAAAACCATACAAAATGAGTGCAGAAGTGAAAGCAGGAGTTGCCATTGAAATAAAAAGATTGCTAGAAGCAAACATTATATAAGAAGTGTTGAGCAGTCCTTGTAATTCCCCGATAATTGGCATCAAGAAACCTAGTGGTAAGTACAGGGTAGTGCAGGACCTGCGAAAGGTAAACAAAATTGTTGTTCCTTGCTGTCCTATTGTTCCGAACCCAGCCGTGATTTTATATCAAATTCCATGGGATGCTGAATGGTTCATCGTAATTGATTTATGTCATGCATTCTTTTCAATCCCATTGCATCCAGATAGCAAATTTCTTTTCTCATTTGAATTCGACAGTCACGTGTTCATTTGGAATCACGTCCCTCAGGGGTATAAAGAAAGCCCCTCAATCTTTAATCAGATTCTGAAAAAATGCCTTGAATCCCTAGTCTTACCTGGAAACTCAGTTTTGGTGCAATATATAGACGACCTCTTGGTGGCGTCTAAAAGTCAGAAAGACTGTGTTGCTGATACTATTGCCTTACTGAACCACTTAGGTGAAGGAGGACATAAAGTATCACCTGACAAATTACAGTTCTGTACTAATTCAGTAAAATATCTGGGGCACCAGATAGAGAAAGGTATCAGGAGAGTTACTTCAGAAAGAATTAGGATAATTCGAAACATGCAGTTACCCAACACTCAAAAGGAGATCAGAATGTTTCTTGGGGTTGTAGGATACTGCAGACAGTGGATTGTGGGATTTGCAGTCCTAGCAAAGCCATTGATAAAAATGACAAGGAAAGGAGTAAAGGACCCACTAGAATGGGATGAGGAAGGCATGACAGCGTTTACAAAATTACGAGAATGTCTTTGTACCGCTCCTGCATTGGGAATGCCTGATTATTCGAAAGAATTTGCACTGTTTTGTGATACACGAGACACTTGTGCACTGTCAGTCCTAACTCAAGAGCATGGTCTGACTAGACGTCCAGTAGCATACTTCTCTGCTACTTTGGATCCAGTGGCTGCTGGATTACCTGGATGTCTGAAAGCAGTAGCTGCAACTTGCACGAGTCTTGAATAGAGTGAATCCATCAATATGGGACATCCTGTAACTGTGTATGTTCCACATGCAGTTGTAATCTTACTGACCAGAACTAAAACCCAGTATCTCACACCTAGTCGGCTGACTAAATATGAGAGGATTCTTGTGGGTGCTGCAAATGTAACAATTACTCGGTGTAACATATTGAATCCAGCTACCCTATTACCAGAGACATTGATTGCAGAAGCAAAGTGAGAGGTCGAGCATGACTGCATTGACCTGACTGAGTTTAGTACCAAACCACGCCCAGATATCAAGGAAATTCCCCTACCAGTAGAAGATTACGAGTTGTTTGTAGGTGGCTCATGTCTGAGACACGAGAATGGAGGCCTAAGTGCTGCCTATGCTGTAGTCACAGTATCGCGTGCTGTAGAAGCATCCTATCTATTTGGAGTAAAGTCTGCACAAGTAGCCGAATTGATTGCACTGGCGAGAGCCTGTAAAGTTGGGAAAAATAAAAGAATAACCATATACACTGACAGTCAGTATGGTTATGGGGTTGTGCATGACTTCGGCCAATTGTGGCTGCAAAGAGAGTTCCTGACTTCTTCAGGTACTCCTATCAGAAATTGAAAAGTGGTACAAGAACTACTGGAAGCAATCCAGTTACCAAAAGAATTGGCAGTGGTCAAGTGTGCTGCTCACAAATCGGGTGAGGACAATGTGACAGTAGGTAATATTTATGCTGACCAACTAGCCCAACATTGTGCAAGACATCAAATGTCAGTGAATATCAAATTGGGAGGGAGCGGAAACAGCTGCCAACTCATGGTGTTTGAAAGTGTACATACGTGGGAGGAATTGAAAGAATTGCAGGATGCAGCAACACCTAAGGAAAGGAGAAGATGGAGAAAGTTTGGATGTCACCAGAGGAGTGAGGATGGTGTCATTGTATGCCCTGATGGTATGCCTGTATTGCCTGACAGCTTGCTTGTTCCAATGGCCCGGCTAATACATGGAAATACACACATTGGTAGGGATGCCATGGTTCGTGTCTTTCAACAGACATGGTTCAATTCGAAGTTCAGGAAGATAGCAGAAAGACTCTGCCAGAGGTGCTTGACATGTCAGCAGTACAATGCCGGGAAGAGAACAGTAGTTGCCCTGGGAAAAATTGGAAAAGCAGCAGTCCCTTTTATAAGATTACAAATTGATTTCATTCAGTTACCCCCTTGTAGAGGAATGAGGTATGTCCTTGTCATTGTTTGCCTGTTTTCCAAATGGGTAGAGGCTTACCTGGCCAAGAAGAATGATGCCATCACTGTAGCCAAATTGTTACTACGGGAACTGATACCTAGGTACGGGGTTCCAGTCACCATTGAATCAGACAGAGGTGGGCATTTTCAGAATGAAATAATCGATCAAATCTGTGGAGCATTCAAAATTACTCGAAAACTGCACTGTGCATATCGTCCAGAGGCTTCTGGAGTGGTGGAACAACTGAATGGCACTATCAAGTCGAGATTAGGAAAAATTTGTGAATCTACTGGGATGAATTGGATAGAGGCTTTACCTCTTGTTCTAATGGGCATCCGAAGTATTCCAGACCGAAATACAGGCCTGAGTCCCCATGAGATCCTGATGGGAAGAGTAATGCGACAAGCATGGGTACCAGGACACAAACTGATAAGCATTTCTGATGATTTGGTACTTGAGTACTGCAAGCAACTGGGTGACCAAGTGCGTTCTATCTCTCACCAGAATGGGGAAGACGCCGTCGCTAGTCCAGCAACTCCAGTCCATAACTTGAATCCAGGCGATTGGGTGGTACTTAAGAAGCACACCCGATCGAGTTGCACCGAAGTGGGGAAAGCCAAGACAGGTGATCCTGGTGACCACGACAACGGTGAAGTGTGCAGGAGTACCAAAGTGGATCCATGCCAGTCATACGAAGAAGGTAACCGAAGACGAAAAAGATGACGCTGAAGGTTGTCCAGCTGAGGGGTCTCCGGATGTTGGTCCTGAAGTAGCTGATGATGAACAACCGAGCACCAGTCAAGATGAATGGATCCCAGTGATCGACCTGACTATTGATCCGATAAGAACCAGAAGCCAGACATATGCAGACAGAGAGTGGGATAGTGAGGAAGAGACAGGAATAGAAGGAGACAATCAGATTATCAAAATTCATGTTAAATCTGATGAGGAAGAAGGTCACATAGGGACAGAACAGGTGATTGACACACCTCCAAGAACTCCTGAGATTGAAAAGGGACAGACAGAAATTAGGGCGAAAGTTCAAGCGGAAGGAAATCGAAGGTTCGAAGTGCTTGAACAGGATCAGATAGAAATAGACGAATGTGTTCAGGACACAGATATTGAAACGTCCAAAAATAAAATCCAGTATACACCTGAACAAGGCCGGCTTAGCAACCAGGCAGAAGAAACCGAAGTAAGACCTGGAACTAGTCAGATAGAAAGGGAAGAAGAAAACGTTGAAACAGAAGTGTCACAACTGAACGAAAATAAAAGAGCATTAGAAGAAAGCCCAACCACAGTGCCAGTTAAAAGACTCAAGAAAAAGAATAGAGAACCAAGGTACATCAAAAGACTGAGACTGAGACTGAAAACAGTAGAAGAGAAACTTGAGCAAAGGAAACAAGCTTCCAGTAAAACAGAGCCACCTGGAGAAAGCACTAAGCGAAGAAGTGCCCGAATAAAAAGACAGAACGAAAAGTACCAGGATCCTGAATGGACATACCTAGTGTTGGAGGAGTTTGAGGATCTTGATATAAGTGACGAAAGTGACGAAGAACTGACTGCTGATCAGTCTACCGAAGAAGAAGAACCAACCTGAAGTTGCACTGTGTAAGCAACCTGTGTAAAGTTACAAAGAGGGGTTGGAAAGCTTCTTTTGAGCAAAATTGTCTGATTCAAATGTGAATGGAAGACCTAGACGTAATTGTTGTAAAACATGCTGCAAGGTATGTGTATGTAGTGTAGCTTTAGTATTAATATTATGGATAGGACTAACAATTACTATTCCTTATATGATGAGTAAAGGTACTGATATTGATTCTACAAAGACTATGGCAAAGGACACTGACGAACTGACACCACAAAGTGTAGATGGACATGAGAAAGCACTTAGCGTTAGACAAACTAAAATGGACTTAGAAGCACCAGATGAGGAAGGACTACATTATCATGGAATCAAGAACAGGACTCATTTAAACGTATTTGCAAACCTTTAAGTGCACTATGTAGAAGCTATGGCAATAGAAGACTGTTATGTTTGCATGAAGCTACCTACTTCTGTAGCTGAGGGAGTGACATACCATCACCTGCCATTAACATATGGAATTTCTTGTAGTATTCTAGCTAGCTTATTCTATAAAAGAGGACCGTTACAGTACTATTACTCTAACTCAGACGTGGTATTTTCTGAACTTCCTATACGTGGAAATCTGAACCCTGTACATACGAAAAGTGATGTCACACGTTATATGGGGGAATATTTTCTGACTATAGGTACCATAGATTTAGGTGAAGCACATAGAGATAACTTGACCTGTTCATTACATGAACAAGAGAAAATGTTTCTAAACATGGCAGAGAAAAGAAGGGTAAGTTTCCAAAGAAAGGCGAATGATAAAAGACAGAGAATTCCTAAATGGGCTGAAAACATGGGAAGCACCTCAAATGGTGGGGCTAATCCTGCTTTGTTGCTGGATTTCGAAAGAAAAGGAAAACTTTGTCTTCACCGCGAAAAGACTAGTTATTATAATAACATTTTCATTGGTTCCAGTCAATGTGAACACAATTATAAGGTAATTGGAGGTTGAGGTTTTAAAAATGGGTCAGAGCCTGTGTTTCCCGGAATTTATTATATATGTGGAAACAAGGCTTATTTCAAATTGCCGGATCACTGGTATGGAAGCTGCTATTTTGGAATTGTCTTCCCGAAAATATACCACGTGAATGAAATTGCTGGAAGCAGTGAAAGCACTAACGGTTTAGTACGTAGTAGAAGAGAAAGTATAGGGGAAATAATGGGTAGTATATTCAGTGCATTGATACCTTCGGTGGGAGTGGTTCTGAATACACACAGAATTTGCAAATTGTCTACAGTAGTGGATCGGTTATCTACTGACACTGCTCGTGGATTTCTGATGATCAATACCGAGATGGTTGAGATCAGATCTATGGTTTTGCAGAACCGACTTGCCCTGGACACATTATTAGCAAAAGAGGGTGGGGTCTGTAGAATGTTGAAAGCGCAACATTGTTGCACTTACATACCTGACAAAAGTGTTGAACTCAAAAGGTATGTAAGGAACATTACAAATTTGGAAAAGGAACTCAAACCACTGGAGGTTGATAGTGCCTGGAAGAGACTTACTGATGGTCTCTCCGCAGTAGGTCATTGGTTTGCAAATTTAGGTAGAGGTTTACTGTTTAAGGTACTGATGCCAATTGCAGGGATAGGTTTCGTCATATTCCTCATATTTGTCTGTTGCATATGTCGCAAACACCAAAAGAAATATACTGTGAACAAGAGAGGCATGAAACGGAGTGTGGATGAACTTGAATTAGAGGAACTGAATAATCGGATTTATAAAAGGGTGAAAAATCCTCACCCTAACAAAGAAACGAAAGAAAAATTGAATTGAATGTTGGAAGAGATTGAATTGGGCAAATTGTAAAAGTTGGCATCTGATTCAATTGGTTTTGTGATGAAAGTATATATCATCAAAGAGGGGATTGATGGAGCAAAATTTTGCACGTTACGCGACTTGCTCGTACTCATGGACCTCGAATAACTATAACAAATTAACTCAACATGTTTGTCTTACTAATTTCCCTTTTATTCTGACATTTGGGGTATCCGAGAGATGCTTGCCTATGTGTATTAACCTTAACAACGCTTGTCATTAAAATGGCCGCTGCTTGGCGGGATTTTCTTCTGCGCATGCGTCGGTCACAATCACGTGACGTGACGTACTCGCAGTTCTGGTGGGAAATGTTTACTCATGCGCAGTACAGCTAAAATGGCCGCTTTGTTTTCTCATATGCTCCGTGCTTGCAAAGCTGCTTTTGCAAAGTTGTTTGTTCTGCATATACCCCAACGCTATAGTTATTATAAAGTAAGGGGTAAAGAGTAGCTATTCATGGTATACAGTGTATTCATTTTTTCTGTATTTCTAAATTGTTTTTCGCTTACTTTGCATGTATCGTATTAATTGGGGCCCGAGGAGCACTCGAGATTCCATATTGAACAGCCTTTCTGCGCATGACAGTCTTCTGCCGGTGACATTGAAAATGTGCCAACCCGAAGTCCCAGCCAAGATGTGCCTGGGAAGATGCACCTTCGCCTAGCAGAAGAAGCTGAATTGCTTTCAATGTATCATAATTCATAGATGTACTATTGTAATAAGAATGTTAGCTCATGGGAACCCCAAATTCAATAGGCGGTCCCAAATCATGTAAATGCAGGCTTGTAGAAATGAAATATGATTGGTGTGTTGACCTATCCTACTTGGGGACCAATCGAAACTGGGGATTCTTACACTTGCAACATTTGGATGGTGGTACACTGACCCGAAAACAGTATAACTAGCCTAGGTTTAGCTAGAGAATTTGTACGACTTGCCCGAATAGCTGACCTGTCACTGACCCAACGCACTCAATAGGTGACTTGATACAGAGGGCTGCGGAGCACTCTGTCCGAAATTTCCATAGACTCAAGGGTTTTGTTGAGAAACCTTAAGTGCTGGCGGAGCACTTTGCTGGGGAGTTCGATAACCCAATCGGGGTTCTGACTGATAGCTGCAGAGAGGGTGGAGCGCAGGCGTTGCTTCTGAACGTGCTGGTCGTGCCTTGGTGGTCCTGTCCTGATTCTAATCTGGGTTTCATGTCCTGTCCTGGGGTGTCCATTCTGCACCTGCTGTCCAACTGGTGACTGTCCTTCCTTGGGGTTTCTCCCGTCCTTAACTGACCCGTGGCCAGGGTTGGTCTTCACACCACTTTAGGTAAATATAGTGCTGAAAGTCTACTCTGCACCTTCTATTTTTCCTTTCTTTTTGCTTTAATAAAGTCATACTCTTGCGAAATTGATTTTCCATGCTTTTCGCATCTCTGAATGAACAAGTCATACATAAAATTGTCGCATGTTCCATTTTTCCCCATCCTTTGAGTTAATTCCTTTTCAGGTCATGATATACAGATGTTCCTTGTTTTACCCATCTTTTAGTTGATTCAAGTAATTGCACTGGTTTATTAGTACGGTCTATTTGCACCTTACCTGTAGTTCCTCTTTATGGGGAAATATTTCACTGTGAAGTTCTAGTATGCTCTTTATTCTTCCCCGTCCTTTAGTCTCTCCTTACTAAGTCAAGGTTCTGAAATTGCTGCCTAGCATGTTCCTTGTTCATACCTTACTGTAGACTCATAAATGGTAGGCGTGATCTATTTTCTTTATGGATATGTGCTCTTTATGATTTTGGTTATCGACTGTTTGTTCATTGTGAACCTCATGCTTTCAGAGATTGAAGAATTTTAGATAAAGGTTTTCAAAACTTCTTGAGTTGTGGTTATTATAAAAGTACAAATAGAATATATAAAGTATAAGTATTTGGTGTCTGCCTTTCTTTTACAGCTAGCTCCCTGATCCATTGTGATCAATAGGTACCCGTAACGGTGGATTGGTAAGTCGGGTACAATGGAAATAAAATAGGAAGGACCAGGGGTTACTGATAGTAGAGTGTATGATCACCCGATTAATGGATATGATAAATTGAAATATATGGGCCCGATACGCATTGTGGTAAAAATTGTTGGTCGGGTGACCTGCGCGCTCTATCAGTATCCCTTAAAACCATGTGTGCTAGAGTTCGAGGGGGCAGGGGCACCCCAGGACAGGACAAAGTGTGCCTACATGGAAAATATATATAACGTCAAGTTCACACACATCATTCAGAATGGCCAGTCACACAAGAACCAGAAACACAAACCACAACAGTGCCGACTAGCTTACACATAGCGCTTCAAACAGCAGCCCTGTGGCAGCCCCATGCACACTCACCTTCAACTGCACACACCACCAACAGAAGCAGGACACCTTCCAAACACAGGTCATTGTGTGGCGGGGCTGGCCGGAGCAGGCACTAAAGGAGATCCATGAAGACCCGAGAGTAGTCAAAGAAAGGCAGGCGAGGGTAACCACTTCCAGGCAAGTGAGTCAAGCAGAAGGATTAGAAGAAGGACTGATAGGAGCCCAGGCTGGCACAAGCTCACTAAGAAGCCCAGAACAAGGAGGGGGCAAGCTGAAGAGTGGACAGTCAGGTGCAAGTCAGTGAGCACAAGCACGCACAGGTCTGTTTCAATCCCTTGTAGTACCATAAAAGGGGCCTAGCAGACAGACTATCACTGAAGTGAGCAGACGGGATTAAGGATTGACCAAAGTGAAACTGGATCCCCCTACCTTGCAAATGGTCTCGCCCAGCTGTCTGTCATGCAGTAGAAAGCCATGATTTTAATACAGTATGGAAAGTAAACCTTGTGGGTGTGCGCAGAGTGTGATGTATTTATAAATCATAAAATGTGGCTCCACGACCATGTTCCGCCTCCTGTGTCAAACAACGCCATAAAAGTCCCAAAAACCAAGCTCACTGATTGGTAGAAGGCTGTGAGCATGCATCGACAGGAACTTTCAAACCTGGAGTCAATGTGAGGAACAATGTGAGATGGACGTTACTAGATTCTTATGTGACCGTCGTGTTGAAAAAAACAACTTTAGAGGTTTTTTTTTTTAGGACAATGCCCATTCGGCTCCAATTGGAGTAATTTGGGACACTTTTAAAGCGTATCTTCGTGGAGTCTTCCAAAGTCAGGTCTCGTTTAAGAATAAGGTGGATAGGGCTGGGTTAAGGAAGTTGGAGTAGGAGATCGAGAGAATAGAAGGAATGACGCAGGAAGAGATACAAAACATACAGAACAGGGAGGAGACCTTGAAACAGCTGGAGGAAGGCAGACTGAATTATGAGATCAACTTGTAGACAAAATGTAGGGAAAGGTGGGCTACTGGACGTATGCAACACTTTAAATATGGCGAAAAAGTTGGAACACTGTTAGCTTGGAAGTCGAGGGCTGAAAGGGTGCGAAACCATATTGGGGAGTTGGTCATTAATACAGAGGGTGATATTCGAACAAAGACGAGGAAATACAGGCCAGCTTGGTTTCACTCTTTTCGGAACTACATGCGGAAGCAGAGAGCCCAGATGAGGAGACATTAAAGTGTTGGCTAAATAACGTAGGCTTCCAGGCCCTAACAATAGAGGGCAGGAACAGGGTAGATGCTCCTATTAGAGAGGGGGAAATATGAGAGCAGCCTCAACATCTGAAAAACAGAAAGGCGTCAGGCCATGGTTCCTTAGCGGCCGAGGTCTATAAGCTATTAGCCGATGAGATAGTGCCGGAAATGAACTCGCTCTTTAATTCAGTTTATAAGGAGGAAGGGCTGATCCCGAATTTCTAGAGAGAGGCCGTAATTACTTCGATCTTAAAACCAGCCAAGGACCCGAGGAGGGCTGATTAATATCGGCCAATCTCCCTGCTAAATGTAGATCATAATATTTATACGGGTATTCTGGCAGGGAAATTGGCAAAGGTGACCCCCAACTGATACATATCGACCAGAAAGGCTTTGTCCCGAAGAGACAAATACAAGAACGTGCGTTGTCATTAATAGGAACTATAGACCTAGCGGTTGCCCGATCGTTTCTGTTGGCGCTGATTACCATAGACGCAGCCAAGGCTTTTGATCGTGTCAGTTTGGGCTTTCTTAGGCACAATGGGTTTCAGTACCGATTTTATTGGGGAAATTCCAAAACTATACGAGTGCCCTATGGCCAAAATCCTCCTAAATAGTTCCCTGACAAGGAGTTTTATTATTCATAGAGGTATGAGACAAGGTTGTCCCATTTCTCCCCTCCTTTTGATCTATATCGAACCCCTGGCGCATATTCTAAGAAATGACGATCAGATTATCCCTATACACCAGCTTCTGTCACGCAGTAAAAGTGCCTTATATGCCAACGACCTGATAATTTACTCCTCTGGCCCAGCTCAAACGTTAACTATAATGGAACAACTGACAACTGAATATGGGGCGTTTTCTGGGTACTTAGTAAATTTATCAAAGACAGAAGTAATGTGTTGGGATATGGAAGAGTGAGGTGGTAGAGTGTGCATAGAGATTAATTATTTGGGGATAGTTATTGCAGATAAAATTGATGAGATTCCTACCCGTAATCTGAAGAGAGTGGCAAAGGAGGTAGATAGGCTACTAGTTAGGTAGAAGAACTCACCTTTGACCATCAGTGGGAGGGTTAACTTGGTAAAAATGTTAGTTCTCCCGAAGCTAACATACCTCTTCAATTGTATCCCACTTAACTTCCCTGAGGATGAAATTAATAAAATACAGGGGAAAATATTGAGTTTTAGCTGGGCCTCCCAGGGGGTACATCTCTCTTGGAAAAAACTAAGAAGCAGCCTTAAGAAGGGCGGGTTAGCATTGCCCGATCTCAGACACTATTGTATTGCCTTTCAATTCAAACATATTCGTATGTTGGGAGGGCAGCCCATTAGTTCTACCTGGGGCTTAATACTGGGAGAAATTACCGAAGAGCTGGGCTCAGAAGCTTTTCTATATAACCTTGGAGCCCAAAAATTCTTTAAAAAAGTAAGGGTAAAGGTTTTAAATCTGCATTGAGACTTTGGCTTGCAGTAAGACGGTTACTAAAGATCGGTTATTTCTCAGAATTGGACGCCGGAGTGTTTGAAAAACGCTCTAAGTCTGCCCTTAAAGCAGGCAGGGATAACTAAATGGGGAGACATGATAACAACAGGAGGGCTGACTCCCTTGGATGTATTGAATGTTAGGACAGCTAATAGACTCTCCAGGTTTAAGTACTTGCAGCTTACTTCATGGTTTTCAACTGTCACAGAGGAAGTAGGGGGTACATGGGATTTTGAGGCCTCACTCCAGGATGCCAGCCCGAGAGCTAAAGAAGTGGCAGTGCATGGACAATTTCTGGAGGCAGAAGATGAGAAATTGAAGGCCCCCTTTGAGATCTGGGCAGAGACACTGCAGGAAGGAAACATACAATCTCTAGGGACAGACTCTGAAATCCCTTTATGCTACAGTAACACCTGCCAACCATAAACGTCATCATATCTTTGTCATCCACAGGTTGTATTGGACCCCGCAAAGATTGGCCAAGTTTGTGCTGCAGCCGGTCCCCAATTGTAAGAGATGCAATCATTTCAGGGCTAATGATGTTCATGTGTGTTTTACATGTCCAGCGATAAAAGAATTCTGGAAGACTGTGGAAGCCACCATAAGGGACATTCTAGAAGAGTATGTAGTCTTGACGGAAACATTGGTGCTTTTTGGGGTGCATAGCATCTTACAACACTCCTTAAATAGTAAGCAAAGGGGCTTAGTATTTTACTTACTTCTCTTGGCCAGGCGGGGGATCTGCAAACACTGGTTGCACCCCCTTCCTCCACAGCATGGTTAAGTATAGTTAAGTGCACTTGTTATATAGACATCAAATGCAATCCACGGCGGTCAGAAGAAATTTGGGGGGACTTTCTGAAGTGGCGAGGTTAGGGCCCAAGTTATGCCCCAGGTTAGTCGTAAACATCGATATATGGAGCAATGATTACACCAGGCCATGAATTTGGGGGTGTTTTTTTTTTTGCCCCCCCATAAAAAAGACCAGTGCCATGGAGGTTAAGGGTCTGAAACTGCATGGACCACAGACGGACCAAGGGTGTTTACAAACGGCGCACAGTGCAGTAGCCATGGTGAAATGAGGACTAAAAAAAAAAGGAACTTTCAAACCTGCCTTGCTGCTTGGCTTGTTTCAGGTGGCGGTAAACTCCACCACATGATAGGTGCAAAGTTTTTGCCGAACTTTGCGCTCCAAGCGGAGCACGGTGTAGCAAAACTCCACAAACTATGCTGTTCACCACTCACCTCTACTCCTACATTTTTTTTTCACGACTGCAGGGCCTACCTCATCCATAGGATAACATTGGGATTACCGTCTAACATACTATAAATGTAATTTACAAATGGGAAAAAGTACCCAGTTCTTCTTTGGTGTCTCTGGAATCCTAATTTAAAATTCTAACTTGTGGTAAAGTCAGATTTTATGTTACAATTCTGAAAATGCCACTTTTATAAAGTTTGACTTTTCCCGCCTAAGCCCTTCAGTGGCAGTACATTGGTGTAGCTGAAAGTTGAGCTATGTGTATTCATTCTAGTCAGCCACAAACCATAGGGAGTTCAGGTGTGACTAGATGGAACATCACTGGCAGGATGGGAGGTAAGAGCTGGGCACAGCCTTGCTTATAATTGAATAGGCTGTGTTCTGCCACCGCCCAAAGGACTGCATATCTACTGTAGTTAGTTTGGAGGCATAGAAAGGGAGGTAGGGCACTTGTGCACTTCGAAGACATGCATCTAGAAGCTTCTTCCCACTTCAAAGGCCCAACTGTGTATAAATACTGCACTTCAGACACCAACTTTTCAATTTCAGTACAGTTCTGGACCTGTAGATACTCCGCAAGGAAGAAGGACTGCTGTGCTGCTACAAGGACTACCACTCTGCTGGACTGCTTTTATCGAAGAACTGCTTCCCTGCTGTGCTGACCTGCTGCCCTCTTGCTTGTGGAAGAAGAACTGGACCTCCAACTTCATCTTGAACCCAGGACCCCAGGACCTCAGAATGCCTCCAAGTGCCTCCAAGGGGCAGTCTGCTGGCCTCCTGCTCTGTGCCTCAGGGACATAAAAGGTTCCTCAACATCCTGAACCAGGATATGGACTCAGCTGCAGCACGTTTCTGCCCTCCAAGCGATGCCTCTCAGGTCCTGGGCACTTGTTGTGGCTCACAGGCACTGAAATCGAACGTTTGAGCTCCTTGTGATTTGGAACAAGCACGTTCACACCAACAACTCATCGCTCCCAACACAAATCACAGCTGAGCTCAGACTGTTCGTGCAGCAGAATCGACCACTGGCGGGGCCTGCCACTGCAAAGATACAGCAACAACCTAACATGGCACGGGCTGGTTCCTCGTGCTTCGCATCAGCGTCCTGTGACACTCTCCCTACTCTACGCAGCCCTCTGCAGCATGAATGAGACTCTTTACATGAAATTGTGGAAATAAACCTTCAGTGGGACTAACCTGAGACTGTATCCGACCAGTTCTCCATCATAGTCAGCCTTAAGTTTTTGAATTTGACCCGGTCCAGCGAGACCACATGTCCTGAGTTGTCATGGTGTGCTTTTTAGTGCTATATTCACTTTATTTGTAAAAAATGTCCTCATCTATAAATAAGTGGATAGCCTTTAGGCAGATAAGGTCCCCTTCTAGTTCTCCATGAAGGGAGGAAATGATACCATCTGCTAACTTTACCACCTCTAGGGACTGACCGGAGATGAACTGAAAGGTTCCTAGGGAAGGTATTTTAGAGAGAGGTATAACCACCTCCTCAGAGTTGAACTCCTTCCCCTGGTCTCACTTATTTCTTAAACATTAGACTAATTTATGAATATTGTGGTTTTTAGTATATTGTACTATAAAAATTATTAACCCACCTATCCCAGGCCCCCCAGAATCTAGTTCTTTTGCTAGAAGGATCGGCAAGATCTAACTTGTAAATTATTTTAACTGAGGCAACCCAATCTAAAATTACAGGGGGTTGCGCCGAGATCCATTTTAAGCAAATTTCTTACCTTGCTAAAAGGATTAACATAAATAGCAGCAAGGCTTGAAGTTTAGAACATTTATGACTGAGATTCTCCTCTGGAAGGACCCCAAAAATAACCAGAATCGGGCTTACCTTAATCTCTTGCTCCAGGACCTCCGAGACAACCTTACCAATACTATGCCAGAAGCCCTGGATATTAGAGGACTGCCAAATCATATGCAAATCATCTGCATCCCCTGAGGCGCACTTCCGGCAGACCTTTAATCCTTCACCTCCCAGCTTTGATTGTTTCTTTGGGGTCCAGTACACTCTGTGGAGTGTAAACAGATGATTTCTCCTGCATGGGGCAGCTATAACCACATTCCATAAAGTGTGATCGATACTTGCCATACAGATGTTACGTTGAACGAAGGCAATTCTCTTCTCCATGACTCCTCCGTTGATGTTAAAGGTGGCTCCCCCTTAATCAATAGCCCCTACCATTTTGAGACTTCTTTACACTGATGGAGAGGCCCTAATAAGATGACCTCATGCTCTTCATTTATCTTTCTCTACTTGTCCAAATTAGTGGCCTAGCTGGCTAGTTCGTAAAACTTAAATCTAGACAATCTTTGATTTGTAATATTACTGAGTACATCTCATGGAAGGGGGTTGTTATTTTTTAATAGCTGACCCCATTTTTCAATGCTTTCTTTCAATAAAGGGATCAATAGACTGACTTTAAGGCACACTGGGGTTCCTGGGAAGTTCCAAATTGGGGCACCAGAACTATAACATGGATTCTTGAAAATCTCCCGAACCTGGTGCCAGAGTTCACAAGCGGCTCTTAGGACCTTTAATTTACTTTTCTTGAGGTATTTGGGGTGCCCAAATTTAAACAGAAGACCATCGCCACCCTGAGGGGTATTTTTGGACATCGCTTGGAACCAAGGAGGAAAACAAGTAGACTTAAACAGAAGGGATCTTACTTTCTTTAATTGAAAGGCATAGCAATAGAAATGAAAATGAGGACCAGCTGTGCCCCCTTCTAGCTTTGTGCATTGTTACTTCCTCCATGCGATCCTCACCCCCTTGTTGGACCAGAGAAAACTAGTTGTATCCCCTTGTAAGCCTTACCAGGCAACATGATCAAATGTTAAAGGGATCGGATCAAAAATTAAAGTGAATTTTGGCAAAATTGACATTTTAATAAAATTGAAGCAGCCCAGGATAGAGAGTGGGAGACTAACCCAAGAATTTAATAGTGATTCAACCTCTTTCTTTTTCAAGTCAAAATTTGTTTGGGCTATTTTAGTTATATCGAGTGTAATTTGGGGGAACATCCTTTACAACGCAGTAATGACACCGCAGTGCCATTACAACGCGGGTTTCACAATGCAAGTCGTTACCACGAGTTGGGCTGGAGGGCGCTCAAGGACAAGGAATAGTATAATTTACTATCCAACACCTTCCCTGCTGTATGTAGATTGGAGTTAGAATAGTAAATTATACTACTCCTAAGTCCAGCGCCCTCCAACGCAAGTCGTTGTAACGACTTGCGTTATAAAACCTGAGTTGTGATGGTCTGCCGTGTTTTATACTGCGTTGTACCATCATACATCCTGTAATTTGTATCCCTAGGTATCTAATTTGCTGTTTGACCAGTGAAGTGCTTGATTGTGTGTTCCAGGACATAATTTCCGTTTTTTGGGCATTAATCAAATAACCAGAAACCCTCCCAAAACTCATCAAAATCTGCTCGAGTCTGGGCAGGATCGACGGGCTGTCTTTTGTAAAAATCATCAAGTCATCCACGTATAGCATAACTTTCCCCCACCTTCCCATTCTAATGGGGCAAAGATGTCACTAGCCCTCATACAACATGCCAGGGGTTCTATATATAGATCAGAAAACAAAGTAGAAAGGGGACACCCCTGTCTCTTTCCCTGCTCTAACTTAATCCTAGTGGTCAGATTTCCATTGACAATAATTCTAGCTGTAGGTTTTTTTAATGAATATTATTAATAGCCCTGACAAAGTAATCCCCTAACCCAAAAACACGGGCCATATGGCTTACAAAAGACCAATTAGTCCTGTCAATCCCCTTGGCCGCATCAAATGCAATGATCGTGAGGGGGAGACTGTTGGCTGAGGTGATGTCAATAGCACCAATCAATTCATGAGTTAAATCATGAATTTGGCGACCCCTAATAAACGCCTTCTGATCAGGATGGACCAAGGTGCTCATTACAGGGTTCAACTGCCCTGCTAAGATCTGTGCATAGATTTTATAGTGACAGTTTAGCAGGGAGATGGGCCTATACGATTCACATTTTCTTAAACTGCACCAGAGTTGTGCAAGCTGGTATCTCGTCTGGTAGTCTGTTCCAATGGAAAGGGGCAAGTTGGGAGAATGCACGCCCATCCATTTTGACTTTACTAATTGTGCAGGGACAGAGCAAATTCCAATTGCTCGATCTGAGTAAGCGAACAGGGACATAAGGAATTAATATCTTCCTTAAGTCCGCCGGGCCTGTTCCCTGCAATGCTTTAAACACTATCATCAAGAACTTAAACACTGATCTCTTCCTCATGGGAAGCCAGTGCAGAAGTTCCAAGAGAGGTTGTGACGGGGTACGAACTGGTTTGTTAAGGATCATTGTGCCGCTGTATTTAGCACAACTTGTAGCCTAGATGCAAGATCCTCCCTGATTCCTACTAGTAGTGAATTACCGTAGTCTAGTCTCCTAACTAGCAGTGCCTGTATTAAGGTCTTTCTGGCCTCCAAAGGGATCCATGGAAAAATCTTCCTCAGCATTCGCATTATTCCAAAGCAAGTGCCTGATACTGATTTCACATGCTCCTCCAGCGAAAGTTTATTATTGATCATGTTTACCATGTTCCTTGCCTGTTTTTTTGGACTAGGTGCCTCCTCAAGTTCCACAGGCCACCAGTCCGACGACCATAGCTCCATAGCCTTCCCGAACAAGAGAATCTCTGTATTATTGGAGTTTATCTGGAAGAAGTCTTGCTCATCCATGTGGCAATTTTCAGCATGCAGGACTTAAACTTTGCTCTGGTTGCCGCAGGATCCGTCTCGATGGGGATTATCACCTGAGTGTCATCCACATACAAGATCGTCACCAAACTGCAAGATCTAATGATGGCCAGCAGAGCCTTGTAGATGTTTAACAAGGTAGGGCTTATGATGGATCCCTGAGGAACCCCCTTGTCCACTACAATGGTCTAAGATACAAATGTGTCCAATTGAACACATTGTGTTCAGTTGTTCAAAAAGCTTTGTAGCCATGTTCAGGCCAAATCTCCGACACCAATCTATGTAGCCTATCCAACTGGATAGTGTGAGAGATGGTGTTGAAGGCTGCTGACATCCTGTGCCTGATTCACAGAACTAACTTAAGACAAAATCCTAAACTTACTACCATTTTGGTATTCACAGAAGGCACTTACTCATTTTGGTATTCACAGAAGGTACTTGCTCATTTTGGTATTCATAGAATTTAGGACTCCTAACTTTAGGACTCCTAAATGCCTTCTGTGAATACCGAAAGTCTTAAAATCAGGATTTTTCTCAGTTTAGGAGTAGTAAAGTTAGGAGTCCTAACTTTACTACTCCTAAACTGAGAAAAATCTTAATTTTAAGACTTTCGGCATTTAGGAGTCCTAAAGTTAGGACTCCTAACTTCTGTGAATACCAAAATGAGTAAGTACCTTCTGTGAATACCAAAATGAGTAAGTGCCTTCTGTGAAAACCAAAATGGTAGTAAGTTTAGGATTTTGTCTTAAGTGAGTTCTGTGAATCGGGCCCCCTGATCGTATCTGAGACTTACGCCAAGGCAGCTTCTGTGCTCTGCCCTGCACGGAAGCCTGATTGGGAGGGCTCCAATAAACTATGCTGCTCCAGATAGCCCGTTAGTTGTTGATTGATAAGTGTCTCCATGACCTTAGAACAGCATGGGAGGAGAGAGATTGGTCTATAGTTTTGCATGTCTGCCGAGTCTGCCAGCGTCTTCTTCAACACTGGTTTTATATGTGCTTTCTTCCATTTCCTAGGAAAAGTGGCCGTAACCAGAGAAATGTTACACACCTCCACTAGCAAGGGGGCTAACACTTGTGCAAGTTCTGACATTATAAACTGCACAGCTGGGTCTGTCTCTTAGCTATAACCACCCCACTGTCTTTCCCATGCACAAGCTCACTTTGATGAGGTTTATAATCACTCCGTGCCCTAACAATATCATCTTCCAGTTTCTTGATTGTTGCTCCACTCTCCTTATGTTTCTTAGCCCGCAAGACTTATTACTCTACCTCTAATACATGCTTTATAGGTGGCCCATATTACCTGTAAGTCAGCAGTGGCCTTATTAATTTTCAATGAATGATAAAGTTTCTATCTTTAATTGCGCAACCACTGAAGCCGCAGAGAGTAGAGTTCTATCATAAGACCACCTTTTAACTGAGACATCTCCTGCCGTTTGTAATTTCAATGCTACAGCAGAGTGATCTGATCAGAGAGATGCTCCGGGACATTCTTAATCAACCTACCGTCTACCAGATAAAAATAACAATCCTAGAAAAATGCCCATTTTTTTTAATTATGGAATGTAAAATTCAAGGAGTCACACATTCCACAAAATATTGTCCCCTAAATATCTATCAGACCAAGGTCTCCTATCAACACTTTGATAAAAGAGCCCATATTTGTGGACACAGCCTCTCCCCTTTCAGATCTATCAAGAGCGGGGTTCAGAAGAATGTTAAAATTGCCCCCATAATAATAGGAAAGTTGGATTGAATCAGATGGCTATCAATGATGTTTGGAAGCCCTTCGTCATCTATGTTCGGACCATATTATACCACCAATGTGAACCACTCATTTTGGATTTTGAAATCAGTGATTATCTACCACTGCCTTAATAGCTACTAGCTTCGCTTTAGCCGTGTGTTTAAAGATAAAGGCTGCACTTTTTCTGCAGCACGTTTGGGGTGTATGAATGGAGCTTTCAATCCATCTCTCTTTAGATCAGACGGTCTCCCATTCCTCCAAGGTTAAATGCGTTTCCGGGAGGATGATAAAATCATAATTGGATTGACTTAGATATTGGAAAATTTTCCTTTGTCTACCCACTATTCTGAGCCCATTAACATTCCATGATAAGATTTTAATTGGGGTTAAATAAGGCATTGAAATTGTATCCAGTCCACCAATACAAGCATCCAACAACTATTTTACTGAGTCTGCTCGATTTGTAAATGCAATATCCTTAAAAAAAGACATTAAACTTGGCAAAGGAGGACTTTAAAAAACAAATCCTTAATATGCTCCCAACCCAGGCCAAATCTAAAGAAACTTTCCTTTCCTGTGCCCCCCTCCCACCCAAGGGAATCCTCCCTAGTAATACCCTGGGCATGATGACAAATCACCCAATTGAGCTCACTTCCTTCTCTGGAAAGACATAAACCAAAAAAAGAAACAAACAATCCCATGATGAGCATTTAGCCCTGAGCCTTTATTTGATCAATAAAAATCCCTACCTCCTTGGGGTCTTTAAAACTGACCAATTTATTTTCCCACATCACTTTCAGTAGAGCTGGGAACCTCATTTGGAATGTTGCGCCTCAAGGTCTTAATATCGGGATTAACTACCCCAGTTCCCATTGTCTATCCTGCGTGATTCTGGAAATATCTGACCTGATCCGGAATGACAAATCCCCTTTAGTGAAACTGTCTGCTTTTAATGCCTCAGACAATACTCGCTTCTTTAAAAGGTATGTTTTAAAGTAGACCAAGCTTCTCCTAGGAGTTTTCCAATTTAGATTTTCTGAGAAAGGATCGCTATGGATTCTCTGGATATCAGCCTCTAGCTCTAGGGAATCAACAGTAGGCATACACTCCTCTAATAGGTCTTTAAAAAAAACTTTTAATGTTGTCGCCCTCCAAGACTTCTGGGATATTAAGAATCGTTATATTATTTCTTCTACAGTTGTTCTCAAGAGACTCAGTTTTGTCCAACGTAGTTTTCTCACCCTCTTTTAATGCCCGAATCCCATTAGACTGACCTCTACTTCCTTGTTTAGAGCATCAACTGAGGCCTCCATCACACACATTTTCTCTGTGATTTCTGAGATTTTTATCTCTAGAGCTTCACAAGTGTCTTGTATCTTTGCCTGGTTTTTTTCTTACATAGCAAACTCATTCCTGATCTCTAAGGATAATCCCTCTAGCATATGTATCAATTCCGATTGGTTAGGATTATTCAAAATCGGATAGTCCCTAAGAACCGGTCTCATGGAAGCCTGGTTGGTCTTATCAGGGTGGTTAGCAGGGTTGCTATTGCAATTCCCTTACACCTGAAACCTATTTGCAGTAGGCAGAATCAGATGAGATGCCCATGCAGCAGAGGCGTTATCATTGTTAGGGTCCATTCTGACTTCCAAGGCCTTGTCAGGGGATCTTACAGCTTAATATAGCTCCCCTGTTTCCAACCTGGATGGACCTGCCTGATTGATTTTGGCATGCACCATGGAATATGATCTAAGGGACAGGGTTATCGTCACCAGTGATGCTTCCTTTTGCTGTTGTGCAGAAGGGGATGGAAGGGTAATTGAGGGTTATGAGGTAAATTCCCCCCTGCCTTTTTTGCTAGATTTTTTGGACTCAGTTCTATCAAAAATAGAGGCCAGTGGGGCAATAATGGGTTTACCTAAGGAGCCGGGAGTACTAATGGTTTTATTTCTTAGGGTGTACCTAATAGTGACCTCTACCCACTTCACTTCAGCTCCACTACCTAGACTTTCTATTTGTGGCAATAAAACCGTAGCATCCAAAATAGTGTCAATAGTGGCATGCTTAATGCTAGGTTAGGAAAGTCAAATATCTCCCCCTGGCTCAAATGCTTGTCTTTTTCTCCCCCTCTCTTCCGAGGAGTCTGTCGTGCTGCATGCCCAGAGCCTTCTTTGCTGCAAATCAATCCTTTAAGGCATCTAGGACTCATGTGCACAGCATAGATGGGAACTACAGAAAAGTATTTGGGCTGTGGGATAATATCACTCAATACTTCTGATTGACACAGCCAGAATCCCTTCAGCCAACTTTCATCTCTCTCATGGCCACCCACGTTTAATTTAAAGAAACGGGGCACCTGGAAGGGACTGACTCTGCCCGGAATGCCCTGAAACAAAATCCTTGCAGCCGCCCTCCTTTCCACTCGGATGCCGTCCGCAGCCTGGAGCAGCCGACCCCCGATAGAACACGGGCTGACCCGTACATTCTTCCAGCCAGGCTTTAATGTCTTAGGCTGTTCCCACAAAGCTAAGCAGGAAAAAAAGAAAAAGAAAAAAAAGAAGCCAGAAACAGCAGTCCCCCCAAACTTCGATGAGGAACGCAGATAGCCACCGCACCACCCTCCCCCGGGAGCATCACCAACTCACCACCACGAAGATGGCAAGACTCTCTCCCAAGCCTGCAGGACCAAGACACAAGCACCCAAGGTCTGAAAACACCAAACCTGCAAGTCTAACCTTGCCGCCATGTTCCCTCCGAATCAGTAATTTTGGTCTTGTTTTATTTCATAAATGTTGCACTATTTTTCTAGCCAGGTATGGGATCTTTTTGTGTTGTGTTTATACTGTTATACTGTTTGAAGTGTTGTACAAATATTTACACATTGACTGGCTGCTCTGTGCCAAGCCACCAGGGGGTTGAGCACAGATTAATTTGAGGTTTGCTTTTGCCTTACCCTGATAAGGATTGGGGTTGTTTTTCGACTGGGGCTCTCACCCCAGTCAACCAGCAACCCAATTTCTTACAGTGGGTTTGTCTTGATTCAGAAGAAATCTGTAGGAATGGATGGTTTCACATTCCAGAAGAACATCCCCAGTAGTCCTGGGCAGAATTTGAATTACACTGGAGAAATTGGAGCAATTTCAGTAATGCCTCATTACTCTTTGACAAATAATTACCAGTAATTATGAGATTACTCCTGCTTGTGTAATAAAGAGTCATTTGGGAGAAACACATCATAATGCAAGAGTACATTTAGGGAGTGTGAGCAGCTGCTCATCCTAACTATTCACACTTCTGCATTTAGCGCAAATTCTCAGTGCAATATGCACCCTCCCATTCATTTTGGACACATGGGTGAATTTTATGCTAAGAACATATAGTAACTGCCAGGAGTACGTTGAGGGAAAATTCTACCCCAAGAGCACATTTAGTGAGCGTGAGCTGCATCTGTGCTTCCATGTTGTAATGTGAGGGGGCATCTTTGTGCTACAAAATAGCACTAAACGCAGAATTACTCATCGTGCGTGGTTCCTGGAATTATTAGGATATTCTTGCATGATTGCGCTACAAGGAATTAAGCGGACTATGCCAACCCAATTGTCACCACATTTGGGAAAAGAATAAGAGCAAATTAGCCAATAGTCCATGTAGTAAAATACCAGGATATCCTGGAATGCATCATACTCAGGAAAGGAGATAGAACTTTCGTGAAAACTCTTGGTACAGATTCCAGCCCAAATAGGAGACCATAGAACTTGTAATGACATCCTCAAATGCAGACCTTTACACATATATGAGATACTGAGTGCACTGTGATATTAATGTATGGATCAAAAAGGGAGGGGGAGGAGGAGGATAATAAGTCACTAGGAGCCAACAAAGGAATTATTACCATTTTGGATATTATATATGGTAGAAAATGATGCACTACCTTTATGTTTGGATGCACCTGAAGCGTCCAGAGGGCTTTTTGTGTCATCAGCACGGGTTGTGATATTGGCAGTGTGTATGCCAAACTCTAAATAAGGTCCTTAATACTAACGATAAAACAAGTGCATTAAAACTATATATTTTTTGTAAAATGCAATTAGACTGTACATAGTGCAAAACGTTTTATAGGCTTCCATTAGAAAGACAAACTCCAGAACTCAGCTGAAAACACATTTACATTACTTCTCAAAATGAATAAATCTTTGACACCATGAAACCTGAAATGACTCCATCAATTAAAGCTATATACTGGCTGCCAAGCAGCCTTTAGAATTACTGATTAACCAATTGCACACATTCTTTCAGGTAAAAGTCAACTTGAAAAGAAGAAATATTTCTTTTTCGCTGTTTGAGCTTCCTTCGAATTACAGGACATCCCTCCCTTTCCTTTCAGCCAGAGACACCTGAAGGTCAGCATTATCCATTCATGGATAGTTGTTTTTTTAGCAAAAAGTATGCACACTGTAAAATATTGGGAAAATGGTTCCCAATAGATTCTGCCCATTTCAACCACTGGGGGAATCCAAAGGCATTTGCAGGTAGAGAAGGCTTTGTTTTTTTTCATTGCTTCTCGTGCTTCATGGTGTCATGCTTTTTCAGCCTATTAATCTCACTACCAAGATGCCCAAAAAAGACATGGGCCCTGAGTGAGAAATTTACCGAATTCAGGGCCATATTATCAAGGGATTTATCTCCGCTTTTTGGGCTTTAAAAGCCAAGAAAGCGGAGATAAAATGATCTCCCTATCAGCAACAGGGTGCTAACACGCAAATTTGCATGTTAGCACCCTTTTTCTCTATGCTTCCCCTTGCATCTCTAATGAGATGCAAAGGGGACGTTCCAGAGAAAAAAAATAGGAGAAATGTCGTTAAGCGACATTTCTCCTATTATCAAGGATATCGCTAACCCTGTTAGTGATTAAAAAAGCAGCGCTAACCGTGGTTAGCGCTGCTTTTCTTACACCTGGTATTTTCCTGACTTAGCCATGATATCCTATGGAAGGTGGATATCATGGCTAAGTTTGTGAGCCCCTATCATAAAGCTAACGCCAAACTTCGAGTGATTATCGTTGGTTTTCCAGCGATAATCTCTCATTTGGCAGTTAGCACGAAGATTTTTATCACTTCTGAGATAAGCATTGCTGATAACACGCTATCTCAGTGATAAAAATCCACGCTACCCGGCGATAATTATCCTAGCGCTAAGTGCGCTTAGCGATAATTATCGCTGAGGCTTGGTAATATGCCCCTCAGTTCTGCACAAATATAAGGGGTACAGTGTCCTTGCGCATGACTTTACCTGGCACGAGAGCACTTAACCTACTTTTGCTGGCCGGAAAATCCAGCAGGTAAAATCACTGTGAGAAAAGGAATTATTGTAGCACAGACCTCTTCTCCAACCCCTACCTGAACCTCAGACAAGGCATGGGCGGAACATTGCATGCTCCTTTCCAGTCAACATCTCCGCTACTTTCTTCACCTTATCACCCCTTCGCTCTACCCCTGCATTACACCGTGCACACCTTTAACACAGTCTCCTGTACACTTTTTACCACCTGCTTTGAGCAGATGGTAAATGTGTGTGTTACACTTCTCAGAAAAGGGAATATCATGCAGAATACTGCCAGGTAAATGCAAGTCCGCACAGTAAGCCCCCTTTTTGCCAAGTTTAACGTGGTTTACCTTGTGATTTCACAATGCTTTTGGGTTGTTATTGTACAGTACGGGTAAACACTAGTGAGGAGTTTGCACACCCGCCAGTACTGTGCAAATTGTAATCGGGCCATGGTGGGCTACTGAAAGTGCTGGGGAACAGATCAACAGGGATGAAAGACCCAGTTATCAGACCATACCACATTTACAAATACAAAGTAGGGACCCTTCAGTACACTTTAGCAAAAGACAGAGAACTCAGAATTCCATCAGATTGTAATGGAGGAAGGCAGTCATATTGCAGTCATTGTCTTTCATGTAGCACTTTCCTAACTCATTTGAGGCTCAAGGCACAGTTATGGCAGAACTTGCTTTGTTTTTATTTTCTTAATACTTTGAACTCATCCAGGACATCAGACACTATCAAGACAGAAGCTGAGTAAAAGCATTATATATTCGCATCAGGTTTTTAAACAATGAATCTAATTAATGTGCTAGCTCTTCAAAGGCTTTCCACTTTCCTGATCCAAGGTAATTTTTGCCTTAATTAAAGTGTATTATGGGTGTTTTAGTACCCATCGTACTGTGATGATCTTATGGCTTTTTCTTTCGACATAGGCTGTTTGGAATTTATTGGATGTACTCTCTTGCCTCTTAACTGCCTACATTTCTGAGTTTGCACCTCCCGAGGGGAGCTCCCTCCTTTCTCTGCACATTCTTATCACCATACTCTTTCTGGCTCAAATTGTACAATTTGTATGGCTTCGTCTATCCCGTAAGGGAAACCTTCCTGCACAAATGCAGCACACACAGAAAAAGAAAAAATTAGAAAAATAAAGCTATTTCTCCTCGTTGTGCCTCCCTTGGGAGGCGTAAATGTTGCCGCTGGCTCAGAGTTCGGATATTTCATAAATCTGGGGCAGTATCAAAAAGCCATGGATGTTGCTGGGAACGCCCCTAGCAACACCCATTACACTCCTACATAAGGTAGAAAACTGTGTTAAAAGGACGTGGCATTCTGTCGGCTCAGAGGACTTCAAAAATGAGGGCCCCTATTTCTCTCTCATATTTTCTTCAAATTCATGCAGAGCCATAGCAGCAAAATGTATTAGTATTATAACTCTGGTTCAAAAGCATGACATCAAAACAACTCCCCATTTAGGTCACACAGTAATAGCACACTCTTCAATCCATGGAATAGCATGCTACCTCTTTGCAAATGCACTGTAGCACCTCATTAGGAGTATGAAGCAGGGTAAAACTGCAACTACTGTACAATATCACATACTTAAACCCTACAGCTCCGCAAGGCGAGAATAATAGCAGTATAGAGCAAGATACATTTCTATTGATATAATCTATTACAGCTTGAGACCCTGATTCAAAGTTATGTTTTAAATGTGGGTTCATGTGCAAATGGATGTTTGTGTTCAGATCTGTATTCTGAGCTGTGAACCCATTGCAACCCTCTGCAATTTTCTACTGGCAGATTTTACAAGAAAAAGCATGAGGAAATCTATCAGGATAAAATGCTACAGTATAACATGCAGTAATCAATGAGGTTAATATCAATTTCACATTTAAACCTCCATTTTGAGGTAGCAAATGCAGGAAAAGTTAATTATGGTACCCATGAAATACTCCCACACATGTGCAGTAGTAATTACTGTGTGCACTATCAACCAAATTCTACATGACTTGGAACCATGGTCTTAGTCTGCAAACCTGTCTTTGTGCTTCTATTGTGATAATATCCATCCAGAGGGGTACATCGCTTACAATATATTATTCTATGTTTGGGATCACCAAGCACATTTAATTAGCCCATTTTTGTACCTGCTGTAACCTCATAGCCTCTAATAAACCTCCAATGTTATCTTTGCTGTGGCAATACAATTACATATTATAAGCTATGGGGGATGTGTGGTGTGTGGGTGTTTGGGTGTGTGTGGCTGTGTGCATGTGTGGGAGGGTGAATTTATGTGTGTGTACATGTGTGTGTGGGTTTGTGTGTGTTTGTGTATATTTGTGTGGGGAGAATGATGGCACCCATCTATTCTGTCCTGTTACCTGCAGTCACAAGCTGTCTTTGCTCTTACATTGTGATAACATCTTACAGGATAGCTAAATAGATTATCAATATCATGCACAGATATTAGTAATACACAAAGACCGCCAAGCTCACCTGGTGTGTCAAATGCCCTGCCTACTCTAACCTTGTAGACCAGGCTGAGGGAGACATTTGGAACTTGGTAGACAGTCAGTAGATGCCATTTTATAGTTTCCCTGCCTCTATTCTCCATGTCATGACTCTATTATGTTCCTTCTCTTTTGCTGCTACCTCTATTTGGAAAGTGCTTTGTCTTTGCATGTGCCAAATAGTGCCCTATTCATTGTATAGGAAGGCTCTTAAAATTCATATATTTTATTCATTAACTTCATATCTTTTCTTATGTTGTCAGTCACTTTAGGGCCAAGGTGCCTTAAAGCATTTGTTGCTATTTACAACTCAGCTCAACTTGTATGTATAGGTTTTCAATGCATTTATTATTTAGTGGGTGCTCTGAGGCACAAAACACAGGGCCAGTGGCAATTCTGGAAGAAATCGAGAAAACATTAAGGATTGTGTCTCATGTCCGTTGGTGATACAGCATTGTCACTTGAGGGATAGCTCAGGTGTACGGTGCCTTACCTGTTTGTAGACTGAGAGAAAACGCATCTGTGTGAAGCCTGAACATATAATTTATGACTAACCAGAGGCATACTCTGCCACCTAAAGTAAACGCCTCTAGGATCAGTGTTTCAGAGAGCATTGAACGGGAGATGTAGACTTCACTTTAAAGTATACCTTTTGTGTTTTTCTCTGAGGAAGTACATTAGTACTCCCCATGCGTATTCTTTGCATCACTGTGTTCTGCCTCTTCAAACTAGTGCAGTTTGACAAACAAATGCTTATGAAAATGTATTCTGCTGTCAAACTAAGCAAGAAGCAGCGTGCCTTTGATATTGGCTATAAGAGGTTACCATTGCATAAAGAAACACTGCTTTGTGCACTACTTGTTTCAGTTTAACAGTGACAAAGTAATAACCACATTGTCTGCCTTGTTCGGCTCCAGTGACCTATTCATGGCTGTCTCTTTCTCTACCCAGGCCAGGCCAGGTTAATTGCTATAAATATTGTAGAACTTTAGGAATAACCGTAATTGAGAATATGGGCATTTTTCTCAAAAGAATTTTGGAGAGATTTATAACCAATGTTGTTTTACAATGCACATTGGCCCTGAAGGATTCAAAAACAATTGTCTTTTAGTGGATTTTACATTTTATATGAAAAGAATTGAAAGCATGGTTGTTGTTATAGATAGAGCGCGGGCTCACCTGCTCGTTTTACCATACTCACCTGGGCCCATAGAAACATACACGCTTTAAACAGGTAAACCTACGCTTATCAGATTTAATTAATCTTCTCGAACCTATACCATTGATTTACCAATCCTAGTCACCGGTACTTAGAATCCTAAGGGATCAAGGGAGTTAGCATAATAGGCAGTAAATAAACATTTGCATTCATAAAATAACTACAGACTCGGGAAAGGTTTAAACACTTTATCTATGTCTTAAATGTCATAGTCCATATCAATTCAATTAACATAGGAAGGGTAAGAAAAGGGAAACAGTACAATGACATACCCACACACTCATTTATAGTTAC
Source organism: Lissotriton helveticus (assembly GCF_964261635.1). Lineage (NCBI taxonomy): Eukaryota > Metazoa > Chordata > Amphibia > Caudata > Salamandridae > Lissotriton > Lissotriton helveticus. The sequence continues at coordinate 1,932,192,484 of NC_136059.1, forward strand.
CTAGAATTGTGTGAAAACCAACCCTGGCCACGGACTGGGATAAAGGACAGGACTCCTGATAGTTCAGGTGCCAACAGGACAGGATAGATGCAGACCAGAATCAGGACAAGTACGGACCAGATTAGATTAGGACAGGACCACCGCAGGTCAGAACCGGCACCCACAGCTAAAGTGTAACGCCAGCGTCACAACCCTCTCTGCAGCTAACAGTCGGATCCTGATTGGGTTATCGAACTCCTTCCCAGAACCCCGATTGGGTTATCGAATCTTCTGACAGAGTGCTCACCAGCACCTCTGCTCTCATTTGCCTATTGAGTACATTGGGTCAGTGACAGGTCAGCTATTCGGACAAGTCAGACAATCTAACTAGCTAAGCCTACCTTAGTTATACCATTTTCCAGGGCAGTCTACCACCCCCCAATGTTGCAAGTTCAATTTGATTGGCCAAAAGCAAGGAGGGGTCATCACACCATACTAGTTATGAAGTCATTTCATTCAAATATTCAAATCAATGTTTCCTCCCATAATTTCTTTATCCCAACAATGGATGTTTCAATAACAAATACAATGCATAAGAAGATTTGTAAGTTGTCTTCCTTTCGAAGGGTGAAGAGTTCATTTTCCCAGGCGCATCGCAGGCAAGACTGTCAATGGCACAGATTCAATGGCATGGCTTGTGGACTCAGGAGAATTCAGCACATGCGCATTGAGAGTCTCAAGATGGAGTTCAGCAAATGACACATCAGGCCCAAATATGAGCTAGTAGCAAAGTCAAAAAGAAACAGTTTTAGAACAAAGAATACATGAATGCTCTGTATACCATTTATCTCTACTCTATTCCCATCACTTTATTTTAAATATATCAGTAGTAATTAGGCAGAACGAACAGGGTTTAGTACAAGCAGCAGTGCAAGCATCAGCATGTGAAACATAGAGCAGCCATCTTTAGTTCTAATGCGCAGAAGCAAAGATTTCCCACCAAAGCAGAGAATACGTCATGTCACGTGAGTGTGACAGGCGCATGCGCAGAAAAGTTCCTACGTTGCGGCGCCCATTTTAATGCTTTCGAGTTACTGTTAGTAAAAGCACATAGTGAAGCTTCCCCTAGATACTAGAAATGTTGTGTGGTGTAATGTAATGTAATGTAATATAAAAAATATTTTTAAAGCGCAACTAAGACCTAGCGGTTTCTTGGCGTTAGAGCATGGGGAGGTAGACAGTCCACAGGGCGAAGAGCGTTAGTTATAAGCATTACAAAACAAGTGAGTTTTGAGAAGGAATCTAAAACGGGTGTAGGGAGAAGCAAGTCTTATGCCTAAAGGGAGTGAATTCCAAAGGGAAGGGGCAAGAAATGAGAATATCAGTCCTCCGTGTTTCTTACATTTAAAAAACGGAACCTTAAGTAGGGCCAGGTGGGAGGAACGGAGATTGCGGGAGGGGACATAAGGGTGAAGTAGTGAGGAAATAAAAGACGGACCCATTCCGGTAAGGGACTTAAAGATAGTACAACCTAATTTGAATTTGCAGCGCTCAGAAACGGGAAGCCAGTGAAGGGATTTTAACAAAGGATTGGTGCAACTATTAGTAATACAAAACATGTTTATTAATTCACTATACGTTATTTCGAGAGGATTGAATCCGAGCAAGTATCTTTACGTGCGAAACCTTGCTCATCAATCCCCTCTTTGATGATATTTTATATCATCACAAATTACAGAAACAGATGCCAACTTTCAACATTTACTCAGCTCTATTTCTTCAAACACTCTTTCAGGCTTTTCCCCATTATTCATGTGAACGTTTTTCATTTTCTTGTATAAATCCCCATTTAATTCTTCAAGCTCAATTTCATTGAGGTTTCTTTTCTTTCCTTTCTTATTTACTGAATATGTCTTTTTATGCTTGTGGCATTTACAGCAAATTAATATTCCTAAAATCAGTAAGGTTACTCCCACAATTGGCATCAGTATTCTACCTACAAAACTTTTTCCTACATTAGATAAGACAACTACCTATTGAAGAGAGACCACTAATTAGTCTCTTTCATGTGCTGTCAACCTCCAGTGGTTTCATTTCTTCTCTCAAATGTGTAATGTTTCTTGCAAAATTTCCAATTTCAACACTTTCGTCTTGAATGTTAGTGCAACAATATTGTGTCTTCAGCATTCTACAGACTCTGCCCTCTTTTGCCAATAATATGTCAAGAGCAAGTTGATTTTGTAAAACCATTGATCTTACTGCAACTAATTTGGTATTAATCATCAAAAATCCTCTAGCAGTGTCAGTCGATAAGCGATCCACCACTGTTGACAATTTGCAAACCCTTTGAGTGTTCAGAACCACTCCCACTGAAGGTATTAATGCACTAAATATATAACCTAAATTTTCAGCAAATGTTGCTCTTTTAGTATGTGTTAGTCCATTAGTTTCTTCATTGCTTCCAGTGATTTTCTTTACATGATATACCTTTGGGAATACTATTCCAAAATAGCAACTCCTATACCAGTGATCAGGCAACTTAAAATAGGCCTTGCTCCCACAAATATAATACATTCCAGGAAATACAGGTTCAGTTCCATCCTTGAAACCCCATCCCCCAATTACTTTTAAATGATGTTCACACTCACTGGAACCAATAAATATATTGTTATAATAATCGGTTTTCTCCCTATGGAGACAGAGTTTCCCTTTATTTTCAAAATCCAGCAACATAGCAGCTTGAGTCTTGCCAGTAGAGGTAAACTCTTTATTTTCAGCCCATTTAGGAATCTTTCGTCTCTGTTCAGAGGCTATTCTATGAAAATCCTGTCTCCTTTTCTCTACTAAATCTAGAAACATCTTTTCTTTTTCGTGTAATGTACATGTTAGATTATCTTTGTGTGCTACAGCTACGTCTATTGATCCTACAGTGAGAAAATAATCACCCATGAAGTGTGTAGAATCTCTAGTACTAAGGACACAATTTAGATTTCTACGTAAAGGAACTTCTGAAAAGATTACATCAAAATTGGAATAATAATATTGCAACTTACCAGTTCTATAAAACAGACTAGATAAAATGCTACATGAAATACCATATATCAGGGGTAAGTGATGGTATGTGACCCCTTCAGCTACTGATGTGGGCAATTTCATGCAAACATAACAATCACTGATTTCCATTGCTTCTACAAAATGTACTAACAACTTAGCAAATACATTCAAATTAGTTATATTTCTAGCTCTACTATAATGTAAGTCTACCTCATCTTGTGCTTCTAAATCTACTTCAGGTTGCTTAAGGTTAACGGCCTTCTCAGGTGTATGTGTGTCTAATTTCTCAGGTGCATCTACTTGTTCAGGTAAATTAGTGTTATTTTGCATCTCTTTTCTCATCAAGTAAGGTATAGCTAATGTCAGTCCAAACCATACTATAATTACTATTAATATATTACATGTGCATACTCTACAACATGTCCTTAGACAATTTCTTTTCGGTTTTCTATTAACATTATAATCAGCCATTTTCTGACTAAGGAGACTTATCCCCTCTTTGCAACTTTTCCACAGACTTTAACCTGTGAATTTCTTCTCAAGTTGGTCTCACTTCTTCGTCAGTCTGATCAACAATCAGTTCGTCATCACTCAGTTCTAGATTTTTTAAATCTTCAAGTATGACGTAGGTTCATTCAGGTCCTTTGAACTTATTATTCAGTCTTTTCAAACGTGGAATTCTCCTTCTTGATTGCTCTGTGGATAGTCCAGCTTGTCTTGATATTTCATTTACTTGCTCTGGTTCTTCATTTATTGTTTTAAGGCGAAATTTCATTCTTCAGACTTTCAGACAAAACCAGGCCACTTATCTCCCTTTCTGAGTCTTTTAGCTAGCACTGTGCTTTGACTTTCTTCAGATGCTTTTAATTTTCATTCAGTGTGGCACATCTGCTTCATTGTCATCCTCTGTATCCCTCTCTATCTGACTTGGTCCAGGTCTTACTTTGTTTTTTTCTGCCTGGATACTAATCTGGCCTTGTTCAAGAGTTTGCTGTGTTTGACTTTGACTTTGAGTTTGACTTTGAGTTTGACTTTGAGTTTGACTTTGAGTTTGAGTTTGACTTTGAGTTTGAATTTGTTCGACTTCTTCTTCCTGAACACGTTTTTCTACACCTATCTGGTCCTGCTCAGGTATTTGGATTTCTTGATTATCTTCTGCCTGAGCTTTCGCTCTAATACCTATCTGTCCCTCCTCAGACTCAGGAGTTCTGGCTGGAATTTGGTCCTCCTCAGAATTACTATTGGCTTGGATTTCGGTAATCTGAGTGCATTCTTCTATTCCTGACTCATCCTCCCTATCACTCTGTTTAACTAGATAGGTTTGACTTCTGGTTCACACAATTTCTGCAGGTATGTCAACTACTGAAATCCATTCATCATGACTGGTGCTCGGTTGTTCCTCATCAACTACTTCAGGATCGACTTGTTGGGATCCTTCAGTTGCATAACCTTCAGCTCCTAGGTCATCAGGTTCAGTCACCATCTTGGTATGACTCACGTGGATACAGTTTGGAATTCCCCTGCACTTTACAGCTGTGGTGGTAACCAATATCACTTGATGTGGCTCTCCGCACCTTGGTGCTAGGCAAGATTCTCGAGTATGTTCCTTTATCACTACCCGGTCACCTGGATTCAGGTCATGTGCTGGAGTTGATTTTCTGGTGACAGCATCTTCCCCAACCTAGTGAGAGATAGAACACTCTTGGTCAGCCAGTTCTTTGCAGTACTCGAGCACTAAATCATCAGTTATATTTATCAGCTTGTGTCCTGGTACCCATGCTTGCCTCATTGCTCTTCCCATGATTATCTTATGGGGACTCAAGCCTGTGTTTCTTTCTGGAATGCTTCTGAGTCCCATCAGAGCAAGAGGTAAAGCATCAGGCCACTCTAATCGGGTAGATTCATACATTTTCCCCAAACGTGACTTGATTGTGCCATTCAATTGTTCTACCACTCCAGAAGCCTCTGGGCGGTATGCACAGTGCAGCCTTTGCTCAATTTGGAATGCTTCACAGATTAGACAAATTATTTCATTATTAAAATGAGACCTTCGGTCTGATTCACTTGTCACTGGAAAACCGAACTTAGGTATGAGTTATCTCAGTAGGAGCTTGGCTACAGTGAGGCTATCATTCCTGCGGGTAGGGTAAGCTTCCACCCATTTTGAAAACAGGCAGACAATGACACGGACGTACTTCAGTCCTCGGCAAGGGGGTAACTGGATGAAATCAATCTGGAGTCGTATGAAGGGACCTTCTGCCTTTCCAATATTTCCTGGCAACATTACAGTTCTCTTACCAGGATTCATTCATTGGCAGGTTATGCACATCTGGCAAAGACTCTCTGCTACATTCCTGAATCTCGCATTGAACCAACTCTGTCTAAACAGTCTAATCATCGCATCCCTACTTATGTGTGAATCTCCGTGGTACATCCTAGCCATCGGAGCAAGCATACAATCTGGTAACACAGGCCTCCCATCAAGGTAAACAATAACACCATCCTCAACCCTTCTCCGATATCCTATTTTCTCCCATTCTTCCTTTTCCTTTATTTCTGCCTCATTTTGCAAATCTCTCACATCCTCCCATGTTTTCACTCTTTCAAGCAACATAAATTGGCAGCTGTTTCCACATGCATCAATTTTCTTATTTATTGCCATCTTATGTTTGGCACGATGCTGGGCTAGTTGGTCAGCATCTCTCTATTATCAGCTGTCACTCTGTCATTTCCCGATTTGTGAGAAGCACACTTGACCACAGTCACTTCTCTCGGCAATTGAATTGCTTCTAGCAAGTCTTTTTTATAATGTCCATTCTTAATAGGAGTACCCGATGAAGTCAGAAACTCCCTTTGCATCCAGAGTTGGCCAAAGTCATGCACAACCCCATAACCATACTGACAGTCAGTGTATATGGTTACTCTCCAATTGTTCCCAAATATGCAGGCTCTTGTCAATGCAACTAATTTGGCTATTTGTGCAGGCTTGACTCCAGGTAAATAGGATGCTTCAACTAGACCCCACAACGTACATACAGCATAAGCAGCACTCAATCCTCCTTCCTCGTGTCTCATGCATGAGCCATCTATAAATAGCTCATATTCTGATTTTAACAGTGGCTCTTCTCTTATGTCTGGACGGGGCTTAGTACTGTATTCGGTGAGGTCGATGCAATCATGCTCGACTTCCTCTTTCACTTCTTCGAAATGTGAATCAGGTAACAGTGTAGCTGGATTTAGGACAGTGCTGCAGTGTAGTTCCTATTATCCCAATAGGCTCTGCGCATTGGAATAATATCTTCAATAGTATAGATCTAGGGCAGAGGTTAACTAGGTCTTCTACTGACGATATTAGACTTAAAGTTTTTGGTTTTGCCAGCTAGCTCAGAGTTCACTAGAAACTTTCTCGAATAGACAAGGAGGAGTTTAACTTCCCTGGATAGACAAGAAGGGATTTAGTTTCTGACAACCATAGAACATGACAACTTTGCTCTCCCCCAATCAAGAGTGTATCTCTAGAGTCGTGTGAAAACAAAAGACAACTTATTTTACTCAGTCAGTACGTGCATTCTTAGTTTCACCAGTTTGTAGAGAAAAGGAAGAGACGGGCGTGTTCAATAAAAGATGTTATTTATTGATCAGTCTCTTTTCTCGTACAAGAGAAATGAATCGATAATATTGCGATACTTATGGTTACGTAAAGTGCATACAATAAAAGCAGAAGTATAAAATAATACTGCAGAAGCATTGATATGGTTTCTAAGCCATATGATAGTTAAAATTGATAAAATAGATACATACATATATACATTTGACTAATCGTACTCAACTGGTGCTTCTAACCACGCCTACCCCAGTGTACCTGACCTAAGCCTAATACGTGGGCGGGAGTAGATAAGTAGCAGTTTAAGTTAAGTTTGTTTTGCCAAGTGACTGACTCAAGAATTCTCTGCAAGGGGTTGTTCAGTTCTGTACCTGAGATCTAGAATGGTTGAGGGCTGGTATCTCTCGTCTCTGGTCTTGATATTACAGCTGCCTGCGAGGGCTGCTTGGAAGTGTCGGAGCTGGATTTCTCGGCAGGAGAAAAACAGCGTCTCGTTCTCAGCGCGTCAGGAAGGCGGGGCAGCGCGTGTGGGATTCGCTCTCTGCTGGGCTCTCTCAGCGCGTCTCGCTGCTCCGATCTCGTCACCACCGCGTGTGTTTGCTTAAGGCAATGTCGGTAATATTTATACCTGTAAGGTGTCGAGATTGACGTAAGGATGGACATGGATACGTCAATAAGGATGTCATACGAACGGGCTTGTTCGCACATTCTTTTGCTGAAGTTCTCGGTGAAATCAAAACAATGGCCGCAGGGATTTTCCCAGGTTGTCATAGGTTTGATTTGTTTTGAGAACTCCGTATGCCTTATCAGGGGCTGGAGGAATAGTGCTTGTCTAATTAGATGGCATGCGTTATTACCTAATCAGATAACACGTTTCTGTGCCGTGGTGTGGCTTAATCAGATAACGGTTTTTTGCACCGTGGGTCGGCTGCTAGTTAAGTATTAACCAGAACAGGGCCGGGAATAGGGGAATCGATACAGAACCTATAGGAATACATCACACCCACTCCACGCTGACTATGTCCATATTTACAAGATCTAGGCATAGCAAATACACTAGTAGAGCATGTGTATACCGTACCACCCCAAAATACATACATCAAAGATATATATATATACATTATATGCACTCAAGCAGTATATTAATGCTAAATATCACGCATATTCATACATCATAACTAATAAAATATGAAAATCAACACATGAAATGGCTCTTAATACAGAAGAAAAAAAAAATGCGAGACCATTTCATCACAAAATAAAATATTTATGAACAGGCCAGAGGGCAGCTAATGACTCTAAAGTTCCTAAAATAGAAATATAGTTCTCTAAGAATAGTTTTTACTTTAAGCAGAAGATAAGTGTCCCGAAAAATTGTAAAATATTTTTGGGGCCGCTGAAAAATAATGTTCCGCTGTCCGTAAACTGGAGAAAATTGTTCATGATACTTTATTATCAAAGTTGAAGGCCAAATTCAGGGTGTTGGGAACGCCTTGTGCTAGCTTGTTTAAAAGTCATTATTTCTGCTCTGGTGAGAACATCATATCATTTAGACTCTCGAAAAAGCTGTCAACAGCTTCCTGTGAAAGTTCCATTAACTCGGAAAAAGATGTTACCATGCATTCGTGAGCATGATTGCCTTCATTGATGTTTGGATCAGCATAGCTGACAGAAGGTCGTACCTGATCGATGCTGCTTTCATCTTGAACCTCACTACCCCTTAATCGTAGTGGTGAAGTCTCCACGAATGCCGTCATCAGGATTGGTAGCCGCTGGGGACAGCACAATGCATGAGCCGTGACCGGACCCAACAAAGTTTCTGCATCCATTGGCGCATCCGATTGTAGCGTCAGACAGGTGTCTAACACGCATTCTTCTCCGCATAGCAAGCACCTTAATACAGGTAAAACACAGCTTTGCCACATAGGTCTAAACGAAAGAAACCAAGTCATGTTCAGGTCTCTAAGCCGGGACAGTCCAAGGATTTTAGATATCTGGTCCTGGTATCCAATGGCTAGGATTGTTTCTTCCCTTGTCGCAGGTGTTTTGTCTGTGACACGGTTTGCCATAGCGAAATAGCAGGATCAAAAATAGGATTCCTGCCACTAGTCCCAAAAGGAGAGGAAGTCCACCAAAGACGGAATGGACAAAGTCTGGAAAAATACCCAGAATGGCTTTAAATGGTGTTAGAGCCCCTGAAAACACTGTCTTAAATACATTTGAGACCCCACTGGTATCAGAAATATTTAAGATTTCGTTCAGGATTTCTGCGAAATGTATGGGGGAATTAGTTGATAACAATGAATGAATCTCTGCCATTGTCCTTGCAACTTGGAGATCATACGTTTCTTTTGATGACGTGAGCCTGGTTGGCGTCTGAAGGAGCACAGTTTTCATTCTGCTTAAAATATCAACTCTAATGGAAGAAATTTTCAAATTCGGCCATAACCTTGCCTCCCTGTCTGGCATTGCGCTGGGGAACAATACTCGTTCACAGCACATGACCTTCGCAGTCGTAGTTATGAGATAAGCTACTCCGGGCACCAAGCTACAACATCTGCGGTCTACGATTATAATGTAACTCCCGTTCGATAGTCTCCTAAAGAATGGTTCTATTTGTGTCGCAGGTGTGCCTAGCTGGTGACATGAAAGGTTATTTGAGGACCCTTCACAGGCTCCGTGTAAACTAATACCATTACACAGAAGTGTACCACTTAGTGACATGGCACAATTATTGCCACTAAGAAACACTTTCCGGCCTTTATTACTGACACACGCGTGTGAATAGGGCAAGTTCCATGTTGACTTAATGTACCCTTTACCCAATTTTTCGTACATGCCAGCCTGTATATATTTTTGGCAGTATTGAAACCTGAAAGTAGATATTGGAATATTAATTATTCCATGTATTATCCACTCACTGACAGGTCGTTCTGACATTGTCAATGGTAATCTCTCGAGTTTCTCAATGCTCAGGATTGTATAATCAGCACCCTTCTGTGCCATACTGATTTGTTTATCAGTAAGGTTAAAGATATCGAACAGTGACGTTGTGTTGATTAAACGCCAAGGCACATAGCCTGAACGCAGATTTTGTAACGTCCAGCCAAGTTGTACAATAGAACGCAATTGGGACTGACCGTGTTGTAATAACAGTAAGTCTTGCGATATTATGTCGATTGCTGAAGACACAATGCTGTCCAAGGAGTATATTCTGGAGGACAGAGTCATTAACCCATTGTCCACCACAGAAAGTGATTTTTCCAAATTAATACGGTCAATTTCCCGTATTTTCTCTGATGTTTCAATTTGAGTTATTTTCCAGGCTTCGTTATAAGCTGCATATACAGAGGCTGCTATGAAGCGTTTTTGACGCTGTTTGCGTGGTCCCATAATGAAATCACGCAAGTCAGCACCATCAGTAAGTAAAGTTAGGTGTTGCTTAATTTCTGCCAGTGTGGATGTTTGTAGCCATTGAAGGCAGAGCTTGCCCACACTGTACGTGGTAATTATCCCTGGTTGTTGTCTTTGGGAATATCTAGGGTCTGGCCTGGTCAATTTGAACCCCTGGATTTTGTTCAGGAATCTGTCTTGACAGTTTATTAGTATCTGTGGGCCAGATCAACCACTTTTTCCAATCTGGATGTGTTCTGTTTTGGCTTAATATATGGTTTACGTCTATCTCCTCATCTGTCGAGCTATTACTGTTTATCGTTGGCTTTGGAATAGACGGTTTGTTTAAATCTTTGATTTTGGCTAGGCCAAGACAGGTAGTTTGTTGAATAGTGTCATTCAAAAATATCATTTGTTCTGGGATCATGCAGGCTCTAAACAATGATTCTATACCTTGTACTTGCCATTCCTTTGTACCCCAAACACTTTTTACTTCAACATTTTTGTCCCAGTATTCAAAACCAAATGTACTCATTTGCTCAAAAAATTAGTCTGAATATATCAATTTAGTGTTTGTAAGCATGGTCTTTGTACCTGTCTTGTTTGATAATTTGAAATAAAATGTTTCTGCATTACTTGTGTTGAACCCTGAAAAATATGAATATTTGTCATAAAAAGTTCTTGAGCTACCTTTTGGAGGGGTTGCACAGTGTTCCCATTGATTATAATTTAAAACATTTCTAGGTTGTGCAGATTTATGCAGATAATGATTACTATAGTGATTATAGCAGAACATTTTATCATAATTAGACGAACCCTGCAAATAATCATGTTTTGTAAATTTAGCAGACATCACTAGGTCAGACATCATATTATTAATGCTTTCCACGTCCCAATCATCAGCAACTGAGCTTGGTTTTACAAAGTCACTCAATGAGATCTTGATTTGGTGTGGATATTTCAGGATTTCAACCGGACCATAGATTTCATAATCAGTATTGTCCCATGCTACCCCACCGGGTATAGGATTGGCTGTGAAGTTGACTGAAGAAAGTTCCCTTTTCTCGATGTGTGAAGACGTGTGTGGTTTGAGGACCAAGTTGATTTTCTGGCTTGCTGTGTCCATTTTAGCATATTTTCCCTCAATAAAGTGTCCCAAACATAGTACCATGATGAGCCAAAGTATGAGGATAAGTGCACCTAAGGCCACCCAGAATTCAATCCATGGAGAAATCAGATAGGTTTCTTTCAGATGTTGAAAAAGTTCCTTAGCTTTGTCTTTAAAGGTTTTTGTTGATGTTTGTTCCTTTGATTCATTCAGGTTTTCAGATGAATCGCTGAAGTTGATGAAGTAACCGGATGCCGTTCTGTCTATTGTTCCAATAGCTTCAGGATTGATATTTGCTTTATCCGTGTGTTTTGTTGCAGCAGCATAGTCATTTATTACTTCATTGTAGATTGGTGTGTCTCTGCTAAATGTTTTTATTTGGGTTTTTAGAGGTTTAAGTTCCATAGCATTGTTGCATAGACCTTGTTGTTGTTCTTTTGGCATTTCAAACGTGAGTAGCCTCTTAGATTGAACCTCTGTGTTTGTAGCAAACCTTGGTGTTCTACTACTTATCGGGAGTCCACTTGGCCTACTGTTTGTTATCGGCCACATGATTGTGGTTTATGGTCGATGGATACAACTCGGTTCTCCTTTTTACCAGCAAGGGGCGGTAGTACTACTGATCTTGTCCCGTTGATAGACAAGACAGGAACTGCTTTTCTGTAAGAAGGCCCAAATTCCTTCTTTACCGCGATCTTTTCTCTGACTAGATCCCCGACTTTTGGAATCCAGACAGGTCTTGCTGGGACAGGTGGTTTTTCTTCAGTGGTCGTTGGCTGTTGTTTCAACTTTATGTTGCTCAGGTCTTTCCTTGTTTCGTTTAAGTCCTGTAAAATAGCCAAACGATCTTTGATATCAAAGCTTTTTTCTTTAACCACTGAAGTCTGACTGTCAAGATCTAAGACCATCATTCTAGTTCCAAACAATAGTTCGTACGGACTGAATCTCCTCAGAGAATTTCTTGGCAGGTTATTTAGACTACGTTGGACACTTATTAGATGTTTGACCCACCCAGCTCCCGAACCTAATACCTTCGCTGTTATAGATTGCTTTATGCCTTTGGTTTTTTCTTTACACCATCCCGTTCCCTCAGGTAGGAAGTGAGAAGAGTCCCGCTATGCTATGCTCATTTGGCCATGTTTTTCATACGCTTTTAGGGCAAGAAGAAAAAACATTAAGCCAAACGTAGCATGCTTCTAGCGTATATGCCATTATAGACTCGCACATCTTTTTATAACAGTCCAGACGTCAGCCGAGTGCTGGGGTCTACATCACAAGTGGAAACTAGTCTTTATATGTTAATTGGACGCATTAGTTTTTATTGTTGATCAATTCTGGAGTGAAACGCCATGCTAATATACTGTTTCTCTCGCCACTGCGATCTCTATTGCAGTCTGGGCAGTTCTTTACAAAGATGTGATGATGCAGGCTCATACCTGGCCACCAGTACACTGATTGTAATTCTTCCAGGGAATCTTTTAGTTTGAGGTGTCTGAGACCCTCACCCATATGTGCGTCTGCTATTAACAAGCCTCTCCTGTCCATGTTTGGAATCACTCTGTCCCCCACTCCAGGGATTCGAGCAAAAGGAACGGAGTTTGCATCGATTATGTAAGTATAATTGAGTGGATAGTTGATCGGTAGTGCTGAGCAGTCGCCTTTTGATGATGTTTTCACCGCCAGCATAGTTTCACCGTCAATGTGTTTTACTGTACGCTTTTTCTTGACTACGGAAGCCGATTCAGTTGCTGCCGTTGTGGCTTTCTCAGCCAATGAATTCCCTGCAACGTGAACGCCATCACGCTGATGGCTCACTGAATGTATCACGTGAGTTTTTGGTAGTTCTTTCTGTAAAAGAGCTACTTGTTCCCAAAGCACTTTTTGCTTTATTGTTGCACCTGTGTCATCTTTGTAACCGTTTTGAATCCATTTCTGTAAATCGTTATTGTATAATTTGACGCAGTAATACGAATCGCACACAATAAGTGTCGGGAATTTGCGATCGGCATTATCTGGCGCCATTTCTAACGCTATTATTTCAGTTTGTTGTTCTGAATTATTTTCCACTGAGTGTGTTTTTGTAAGTAGAGGTCTTAATTTACCTCCGCGCCACACTTCTTTTACAATTTCGCATGTGGCCTTGTAAGCCAGCTCTCCCCAAACTGAGGGTTGAGCATGCCCGTCTGTATGTATTACACAGGCGTACTGTCGTAAAGGCAGAATGTCGATTGGCAGAGGGTATATTATTTCATATTCTAGATATTTTAATTCCTTTAATTCTGGATCAAAGTAGTATTTTACTTTGTCCGTTGTAATTGAATTCACCCATTGTATCCATTCTGGATTCAGCGTTGTTGTTGGTAAATTACATGGGGTTGTTAATGCCTCAAAGGCTGACTCCGCTGTTCTGACTGTGATACGTCTACCGTCAGCGTTGTCTTTTTCTCTTGCTATAGCAGTTTGAACTGCATGAACAATGTTGTCTTTAATACTGAACTTCTTTTCAGCTTCTGTGTACAAGTGTGATTTGTATGCAATTGGTACCTTTTCTCCCTCATTAGAGGTCAGGTATGTGAATCCGCATCTTCCTGGGATGACTCGAATCACAAGATTGCGTGAGTTATCACGTGTTTCTAATTTTGTTTTAATTAGCATGTCTGTTTGTAAAGATCTCAAAATTTCTGTGTGTTTTTGAGTCCAATTGATTCTTTTAAAATCTGGTTTTATTAGATCATAAAGGGGTTTGATCCTTTCTGCGTAATTTGCAATGTATGTTCTTCCGAAATTTAGGAAGCCTAGAATTGATTGTAAGTTTTTTAGTGTTCTAGGAGCTTGGAGTACAGCACATTTCTCTAGGAAATTGTCAGCCAGGCTTTTGCCTTCACTTGATAATTCATTTCCTAAAAACAGGACCGTTAGATGGGCAATTCTTGATTTTTTAAAGTTGAATTTGTAACCCTCTGCTGCGAACCCAAGTATTATGGTGTTCACTCTCTTCAAGTGAGTATCCAAGTCATCATCTGTTAGGTAAATGTCGTCGACATATGATAATGCCTCGTCATCGTATGTTTGTAGTAATTCTGTTACTCTCTTTGAGAATAATCCTGGGCTATTCTTGTGCCCCTGGGGTAAACGGCAGAAACTTTTTTGCGAGCCATTTACCGAGAACGCAGTCAAATATCTGCTCTCTGGTGCTATATTTTGACAAAAGAATCCATTAGAGATGTCTAATGTTGTTTTGTATTTTTTGCGCACTATGTTATTCATTAGTGCAGCACTATATGAGTTTTGCACTGCAAAAGTTTTGCAACATGAGTTAAGGTGTCTGTAATCCAAAACTAGACGATATGAGTTGTCTGGTTTGGAGACAGGAAACAAAGGATTGTTCATTTGTGAGGTGCAAGTTTCAATCACCCCCTGGTATTCAAGTTGATCTAAGATCTCTTTTACCTGTTTTTTAGCTTCTTGCTTAATTGGGTACTGCCTCTGTGCAGTAGGTTGTGATTTTAACTGGATTTTGTGAGGAGGAGAGTCCTCATCCCATCCTACATGATTTTTATATAAAGCAGGAGCTTGAGCTACTGCCCACTTTCTAGCAAGTGTATATTTTTTATGAATTGGAATGTGATTTGAGAAGGCAGGCATAATTATTTCTTCGCCATGAGGGCACTCTCTGACGAACTCGGGTGGCCAGTCTTTTTCAGCTAGAAGGATGTCATAGCCCTGGGAGAGATTATCCCAAAATAGTCCCCTTATTTTTCTAGTCTTATCCCCCTCTATACGCAATGTAATTTCATATATTTTGTGAGGTTTGCTAACTCTGGTGTCGGCAGTTTCCACTTGAATATATTCATTAGTGTCCACTGTCTCCAGATGATTCATAAGGACTTTGCGAGCTATGCTCACTTCTGCTGCGCTGTCTAGCATTGTCTCAGCCCATTCTCCGTTTCTCAGCTGTGTCCTCAGTATTCTCGGCATCTTTGATTACTTTAATACTGGCTACCTTCTTTTTTGGAAATTGTAACTTTTTATTCGGATGAGCAGGTTCCTTGTCTTTGGACTTGACGTGCTCTTCCCTGTGTTCTGATCGTCCTCTTCTTTCCGATTTCTGCGAGGAAGTCTGAAAAGATTGAGAGGGACGTGTATCATTATCTTGATATCTATCAGGTTTCTTTATATTATCCCTATTTCTAAGGTTATATTTTTTTCCAGAGGGCTCACTTTGGGGAGACCTGCGTCCTTGGTTCGGAGATCTTTCTCTCCGCCGAGGAGACCTTCCTCTGGACTGGAATCTTTTTTCTTTAGGATTGGATTGTTTGTTTCCATCCCAGCTCTTTTTTTGAGTGTTTAAATTATTTTTTAATAAATATCTTTTCAGGACTTTCAATCAGTTGAGGTTTTACCGGTATTCCACCCAGACTATCTCTTCCTAGTTCTTCATAGGATTTCTCTATGATTCTGGCAATTTCGGTTGGTTGGTCTGCTATATCTGTCTCTTTTAACCTTTGGCGGATCGCCACGTTTGCTGCTTCTCCCTTTATGTTGGCTAATAATATAGCCGAGACCTGCTTGAAGTCCTTCAGTAATTTCATACCGAGAGTTAAAGCGGGTTCTGGACCATATTCATCTTGAATTTGTTTTAGCACATCTGGTATTACTGACATGGATGGTACACCATGTGTTTTTGTGTATATGGAAGCAAAGACTGTACCCCAAGTGTCACAGTCCTCCACGTGTAGTGCGATTCCCATTGGAAGACAGATAGTCAGAATCCTGTGTTTATCTACAGGGGTGGTGTCTGGAAACACCGCCTCTATTTGAGTGATTTTTTGTGCTAGCCAGAAAGGTATTTGTTCCCGTTTTGCGGGTACTTTACCTAGACAGGACTGTATGTTCTGTGGTGTAATTTTATTTGTGTTACCCTGATGACGGGTCAGCTGTGGAATTTTATTTGCTGGTTGGATTGTTGAAGTCCGCATTACATATTGGACTAATTGTCTATGTATTTTGATTAGTTGTTTTAGCTGTGCTAAAAGATCTGGTGCAGACATTTCTTCAATGTCTGGATGTGGTGTATATCCGGCTAGGACCGACCACGTTGCTCCTGGTCTACCTAGTGGACCGAGCCTGGTGATGTGATTATTATGTTTTAGGGCGCCATCAAACAAGAGCAGGTGCTCTTGGAATTTGAGTGGTACTTCTACCTCCTCGAAAGGAGTGTAAGTATCCGGTGGTTCCTCTATCTTATAATAGTGGAACTCTTTTGTTACAGCGTTTGCTGCTGGAAAGTTTATCCATGAATAGAATACCTCTGTCTGCCGATATTCGTGTGCCTCAATTACGAATATGACTGTACCACCTCTCGATGTCAGTCCATTTTCTATAAGTTTTAAAGTTATAGATTTTCTTATGTTGACCGGGATGAGTTTTATATCCGGGTCATTTTGTAGCAGAGTATTATCAGCTGCTACGAGTTCAGCTGCTAGTCTAGCTGTCTCCCTTTCATCATCACTGTCTACCATTTTACTGACAGGAAGGTTATCCTGTTTGTTTGCAGATCAGGTTTCTATGGAAATAAAGATTAGATGCACAATATTTTGGAACAGTGTATCCTTCAACATTGACTAAACCAAGAACCATACATAGGAGTCTCCTCCTGCGAGGTTTGGCGGATATAACCTTTCACCCACTCCAGACGTCTTTGGAGTATTATGGGAAAAAAGGGGTTCTGTGTGAAAAAGCACGACTGAGTTACTCTAATGTCTTGCGTTAGTTTTATCGCCTATCCAAACGTTTGGGCGCCATGTAGTGTAGTTCCTATTATCCCAATAGGCTCTGCGCATTGGAATAATATCTTCAATAGTATAGATCTAGGGCAGAGGTTAACTAGGTCTTCTACTGACGATATTAGACTTAAAGTTTTTGGTTTTGAAAGCTAGCTCAGAGTTCACTAGAAACTTTCTCGAATAGACAAGGAGGAGTTTAACTTCCCTGGATAGACAAGAAGGGATTTCGTTTCTGACAACCATAGAACATGACAACTTTGCTCTCCCCCAATCAAGAGTGTATCTCTAGAGTCGTGTGAAAAAAAAGACAACTTATTTTACTCAGTCAGTACGTGCATTCTTAGTTTCACCAGTTTGTAGAGAAAAGGAAGAGACGGGCGTGTTCAATAAAAGATGTTATTTATTGATCAGTCTCTTTTCTCGTACAAGAGAAATGAATCGATATTATTGCGATACTTATGGTTAAGTAAAGTACATACAATAAAAGCAGAAGTATAAAATAATACTGCAGAAGCATTGATATGGTTTCTAAGCCATATGATAGTTAAAATTGATAAAATAGATACATACATATATACATTTGACTAATCGTACTCAACTGGTGCTTCTAACCACGCCTACCCCAGTGTACCTGACCTAAGCCTAATACGTGGGCGGGAGTAGATAAGTAGCAGTTTAAGTTAAGTTTGTTTTGCCAATTGACTGACTCAAGAATTCTCTGCAAGGGGTTGTTCAGTTCTGTGTGAGGGTAACCACCCAGGCTATTCGTATAGCAAACACAGGCTATATATTCAACTGCAACATTCCCAAATTCAGAAAACTTAAACCATGACACAAACAATAAAAATGATATCAAAAATAGTGTATTTTTAATAAAAACAGGGATAAATTCCTTATACAATGTGAATATACAATTATATTGAATGGATGATAAAAAGTGATATATTTTCTATTTAAGAAAACACAAATTAAAAAGCATTAGACGGGCAATAATGCATGTCCTGTCTATTGTTGCTGTGGCTGTTGGGTATGAGTCAACGCGTTTCGACACGTCGTGGTGTCTTCCTCAGGACATTTATAATATCAGCCAATATATCTATAAAGAACAAAATGATATTAGTTCTTATTCTTTTTCTACGCTTTAAAACAGTGTCACAGTTTACAGTTTTGATTTATACATTCATGATAGGTAACAGCGAACCCTGGAACACTTATCCATTTCATTACTGTTGTTTGGCTCACTTCATTTGACATGGGAATATCTTATGCAGTTCGGTATTTTATTTATATTCTTGCTTATTTCATTACAAGGAGTGCAAACATTACTACTGGAGCTATCCTAAAATGAACAAACCTAGACAAACACAATTTTGATATTATGTATTTTGTCTTTAGTATACATTAGTTTCACTGATCACATTTATGGCAATTCCGTTCAGGTTACATTCAGTAAACTTAATATCTTTTATCCTTCTATCAAGAAAAGGGGTGAAAGACACCCATCGAGAAAGTTTCAGTGGTAAGAAAGATGAAAGAGAGTGAAAAAATAGAGAGAATTTACAGCTTCAAATCTAGAGCTTCAGGCATCTTTTTACAAAGAGATTCAAATATTAACTTTGACGCCGTCAGCGACTAGTGTCCTATCCTATCGTCCTTCACTCAACGGATACTATATTTCTATTATCAACCACACTTTGATCTAACTGTATTGTTGTATTCTGCTACAGTTTCCCCGGAATATTAGGCTTCCCTTATATTTACCTGAAATAGACCTCTATTTAAATGGTCCATCTATGAGTTTCTTCAATTAAAAACAGAGTAAGTGAGGCACCGTTATTTTTCTTTTGCTGAAATCGGCATGTGTCACCTGTAGAGTACATAATTTTGTGTTACTTAGTAAGCTCTCTATTGATTTCCATTGCATAATAGGGGGCGGTATCTCAATGCCTTCATTCTTTTTTTATCTCAGGTTGCCTACCTCAATTTTGGGGATCCACTGCTCCCATCTCACTTAGTCTGTAATTACAGTTCCTGCGGGTTTTTTCCAGTATAGGAATACCTCTTGGCTGTAGATAAAACCATAGGGGCTAGGTGTTATAATGACACACAAATCTTTTATATGAATGCACTTGAATGTGCTTGTGATAGTATTTCTCTTACCTATAAAAAACGGGGAATTTTTTCCAGCTGTAAAACCCAACCAAACATATGGCAGTTGCTAGTTAGGTTTAAACACAGTTCGTCTGATGTAATCAAAGAAAAGCTCTTCCCCGCATCTAGTTACAGCGTCTGCATCGGGCTGTCGGGGAAAGAAAGAAATGCGAAGCTTGTTTACTTATTCTCATTTTACTCTTTTAACGTCATGCTGTCCGAACCCCATGCGGTAGAGGAAGCAACATTTTATCCTACCTTGGTTCGTCTTTTTAGATAAACAAAACGCCGTTCAGATTTTCTTAAGGGGCTGGAGGCAGCGCTGCCGTCAAACGGGTTTCTCCGTTTTTTCTCTCCCGACCGCGGAGATCAGCAAACTGTGTTGCTGGGCGCTCGCTTCTGGCTGGTCTCTAGTTTGTCAATCAGAGTACCTGGGAAGTGCCTGGGGAGTTTTAATAAAAGGATTCTATCAATCTACTTGATTTTCTAAAACTATTAAGCTTGACAAGTAGGGGCTGGAGACCACCTTTTTTTTCAGGCTTACCTTTCTGGCGCTTTTTTTCTTCCTCATGCAAAGGTCCAATCACCCGGCGGCTTGTAACGGCAGGAAACAAAGGGATTCATACCCTGAATCCTATTGGTATTTATACTACACCTTCGTGACATCATTTCCCTAAAGCTCCTCCCCTATTTAAAGTTAAGGTTACCTTTTTACCCATGTTGATGTAATTGGGATAGAATAAAATGAAAGAGTGGAGAGTTTATCAGCGTACTACTGCAGATTCGCATACCCTTCCTATATATCAGTTAAGCCTTAATCTTATCAGGTTGAAGTCCTTAGAGTCTTCATACTGTAGAAGTCTTTAGGAGTTTTGGATGGTCAATTAAGTCTTATGTTTAAGATGGAGTTAACTATACATATAAATGCAATGGCTCATACAATTACCTAGGGGTCTGCTCTTATTATCGGTTCTTCCATTAAATTATAGCGTTTGCCCACGGGCATTCTAAATTTAGGCCATGTTCATATGTGTTAAGGGTAAAAATCCAGTATAGTTCTCGCTTTTTTCTAATCTTATCCCCTCCTTTGTCATTTGGCAACTGTATTTTTTCCAGAATTCGCCATTTTATTTCTTCCGGAGAATGTCCGAAGTCCAAAAAATGGCTCACTAGTGGTGCTGTGACTTTTTTTGTTTTTATAGCAGACCTGTGTTCGGTCAGCCTAGTTTTTATTGCTCTTCCTGTTTCGCCAACGTATCCTAGATGGCAAGGACATGTAATAAGATATACTACATTTTGTGTATTGCATGTCCATAAGTCCTTTGCTTTTATTTCCACCTTATTCAGGGTCATTGTCTCGCCAAGATGGATATTCTTACATGACTTGCACGAGCCACAACTTGATGTACCTTTAATTGGGTTATTATTCGTGAAAGACCGTTGTACAAATGGGGGATTTTCCGGACTTTTGTTAAATCTGGAGTGGACAATTTGATCCTTCAGGTTTTTATTGCGCTTGTGTGCATACATAGGTTTGGGCATTTTCTGTTGAGCATTATTCAAATTCAAAAGGTGCCAGTTTGAGTTAATAATTTGCCTAATAGTTCCATCTAAGGTGGAATGTTTTGTTATGCAGACCAGATTCGGTGCGTCTTTCGTACGTTTAGAATTCAGGAGTGCATCTCTATCATAAAACCTAGCTCTCTT
The DNA here is from genome assembly GCF_964261635.1 of Lissotriton helveticus. Taxonomy (NCBI): domain Eukaryota; kingdom Metazoa; phylum Chordata; class Amphibia; order Caudata; family Salamandridae; genus Lissotriton; species Lissotriton helveticus. The sequence goes on from NC_136059.1 coordinate 1,932,213,266, forward strand.
GTAAGCCTCTCTAACTAGGCGACGGGGATAGCCTCTTTGGATAAATTTAATTTTCATAGTTTCTGATTGCGAATCGTAATCTTTTAGATCGGTGCAGTTGCGCCGTACCCTGAGAAATTGGGAGAACGGAATACTCTCTTTTTGACATTTTGGGTGAAAGCTCTTGAAGTGCAGCATAGTATTCCTCGCAGTTGGTTTTGTGTATAAGTCAACCTTTAGGGTACCTTCATCATTCTTGATAAAAATATCAAGAAACTCCACCTTGTCCTTGTTCGTGTGGGCAGTGAACTTCAAGTTTACATCTGCTTCATTTAGCCACAGGAGGAATTCCTCAAGAGTCTGTTCCCCATTGGTCCACACAAAAAAGATGTCATCTATGTATCGGTACCAATGGGAAACAGACTCGAAGAAAGGGGCCATTTCATTAAAAATGTTTTTTGTTTCAAAAGCAATCATGTATATATTGGCTATTGATGGAGCCATAGAAGCTCCCATGCTGACTCCCTTCGTTTGTAAAAACAATTGCTCACCAAATTCAAAACAATTCTCTGTCAATACCAGAGATAGACATTCCCTTATAAAGTTACTACAGCAAGGAATTTGATGTTCTTCAATAAACCATAGTGTTGTCTCTATGGCTCCGATTTGTGGTATGTTGCTGTACAACGACTCGATGTCAAGAGTCACTAATATGTCTCTCTGAGAATTGAAATGGAGATTCTCAACTTTTTTTATTATGTCACTTGTATCCTTAATGTAGGAGGGTGACAAAGAGATATATGGGCGCAATATGTTTTCCAAATATTTGGAAATGGCTTCCAAAGGGGTCCCTATGGTAGAGACTATTGGACGGTATGGAGGGTCCTCTTGGTTCTTATGGACCTTGGGCAGTCCGTATATGCATGATACTTTCTTATCCGATTTATTTAAAAATTCAAATTCTTTTTTATTTATAATTCCTGTGTTTAGGGCTTTAGTTGTTATTTTAGTAATGGTTTTCACTATCCTGGTCGTAGGGTTTAACTTGATCTTTTTATAAAATATAGGATCATTGAGCATCTCTAACATTTTACTTTCATATTTTGCAGTGTCAATTAGAACTATACCTCCACCTTTATCGCTACTCTTAACAGTCAAAGTTTTATTATCTTTAAAACTCTTTATTGAATTATGTTCGTCCTTTGTGATATTATAGATTGGTTTAGGGACAAATTTCAAAGTTTGGTCTAATTTATTTAGCACCGCTTTTTCAAAGATCGCGATCTCTGGGCCTACCTGCTCTAAGGTTGGTGTAAAGGTGGATGGTAGGGCCACTATATTGGGAGATATGTTGTCCAATGTTAGAGGGTCATTTTCTGTGAAATATCTTTTTAGTCTGATTTTTCGAAAGAAAGCATGAATATCTTGGTATAACTCAAAGATGTTAACTTGGGCATGGGGGACAAAGGATAATCCTTTCGATAGAATTGAGAGGTCAGAGGGTGCTAAGTTATAGGAGGAAAGATTGAATATCGGGATTACATCCCGTTCCTCCAATATTGCTTGCTCCTTGTTTCCAGGTACTGTTGAGGTTCCTGGGCATATTGGTGATTTTGATAATTCCCTCTTGTCGGATTCTGGAATCTTACTCTTCTCCGTCCCCCTCTCCCCCCTCTGTTCCCTAAAAAAGGGCGACGGTTGCCTCTTTGATTATTTCTTGGGTTAAAGGATCTTTCATCATGGAACCCCATTACCCCTTCTTCCTCTGATTCTGGATCTGAAGAATCAGAGAAAGTATTGATTCTTTGTTGGGTTTCGTATCTAGGGGCCCCCTGTTGATAATCTGATTTAAAGAAACTCTCCACAAGATACGGGTAAGTCCGTTCTATGGTATAAAACCTTTTGTCCTTAGCAAACTTTTCTTCCTTCCTTTTTCTAAGGTAGTCTGAAAATGAGGCTATATCCTGCTTTATGGTGTCTAATTGTTTATTCGCATCTTCAACTGTTGTTGATTTTTTAAGTTTTTCTTCGAGTTCTTCTATCTCTTTTCTTCTATCCATGGCTAGATCTTTTGCTGTGGATATTATCAGGATCATTAAGTCTCTGGAGCAGCGAGTAGCAATCATGCTCCATTTGGTGAGAAAGGTCTTAATGTCGACAAAGAGCCCAGGAATATTCCTGACTCTTAATCCTAAGGGAATGATACCATGCTTGAGGTAATTTAGCATGAATTCCCCATGGGCTTCTATCCTTATGAGTTTCTTTTGTAAATCTATCAGCTTATTGGCGTCACTGTTAGTGAGAGAGGTGCTCGATGAACTATTTCCAAACGAGGCACTAGTGCCCACTAAGGTGGCAAAGTCCTCGTCCGAGAACCCAAAGGTCTGAAAATGGGCCATTAATTAGATGGAATGTTTACACACTAATCTGTAGTTGAGAGGTAACAGGATGAAAGGAAAGAAAAAAAAAAATAAAAAAATAATAATAATAATAATAAAAAAAAAAAAGATGAAAATGAATGAAAGGCAACGATACCACAAGGATGTATCCAATCAGATAGAAGGTAGAAAACCTCAGATAGTCTCCAGAATAACAAAACTAGAGAAGTAACAAGCCCCACACGGATCAACCGTGGGTAAATATTTGTGAAAAAAACAAGGGCCCCCTGGTAAGGATGAGAATCCTGGGTCAGGGAAAACATACAATGTGAGGGTAACCACCCAGGATATTCGTATAGCAAACACAGGCTATATATTCAACTGCAACATTCCCAAATTCAGAAAACTTAAACCATGACACAAACAATAAAAATGATATCAAAAATAGTGTATTTTTAATAAAAACAGGGATAAATTCCTTATACAATGTGAATATACAATTATATTGAATGGATGATAAAAAGTGATATATTTTCTATTTAAGAAAACACAAATTAAAAAGCATTAGACGGGCAATAATGCATGTCCTGTCTATTGTTGCTGTGGCTGTTGGGTATGAGTCAACGCGTTTCGACACGTCGTGGTGTCTTCCTCAGGACATTTATAATATCAGCCAATATATCTATAAAGAACAAAATGATATTAGTTCTTATTCTTTTTCTACGCTTTAAAACAGTGTCACAGTTTACAGTTTTGATTTATACATTCATGATAGGTAACAGCGAACCCTGGAACACTTATCCATTTCATTACTGTTGTTTGGCTCACTTCATTTGACATGGGAATATCTTATGCAGTTCGTTATTTTATTTATATTCTTGCTTATTTCATTACACGGAGTGCAAACATTACTACTGGAGCTATCCTAAAATGAACAAACCTAGACAAACACAATTTTGATATTATGTATTTGTCTTTAGTATACATTAGTTTCACTGATCACATTTATGGCAATTCCGTTCAGGTTACATTCAGTAAACTTAATATCTTTTATCCTTCTATCAAGAAAAGGGGTGAAAGACACCCATCGAGAAAGTTTCAGTGGTAAGAAAGATGAAAGAGAGTGAAAAAATAGAGAGAATTTACAGCTTCAAATCTAGAGCTTCAGGCATCTTTTTACAAAGAGATTCAAATATTAACTTTGACGCCGTCAGCGACTAGTGTCCTATCCTATCGTCCTTCACTCAACGGATACTATATTTCTATTATCAACCACACTTTGATCTAACTGTATTGTTGTATTCTGCTACAGTTTCCCCGGAATATTAGGCTTCCCTTATATTTACCTGAAATAGACCTCTATTTAAATGGTCCATCTATGAGTTTCTTCAATTAAAAACAGAGTAAGTGAGGCACCGTTATTTTTCTTTTGCTGAAATCGGCATGTGTCACCTGTAGAGTACATAATTTTGTGTTACTTAGTAAGCTCTCTATTGATTTCCATTGCATAATAGGGGGCGGTATCTCAATGCCTTCATTCTTTTTTTATCTCAGGTTGCCTACCTCAATTTTGGGGATCCACTGCTCCCATCTCACTTAGTCTGTAATTACAGTTCCTGCGGGTTTTTTCCAGTATAGGAATACCTCTTGGCTGTAGATAAAACCATAGGGGCTAGGTGTTATAATGACACACAAATCTTTTATATGAATGCACTTGAATGTGCTTGTGATAGTATTTCTCTTACCTATAAAAAACGGGGAATTTTTTCCAGCTGTAAAACCCAACCAAACATATGGCAGTTGCTAGTTAGGTTTAAACACAGTTCGTCTGATGTAATCAAAGAAAAGCTCTTCCCCGCATCTAATTACAGCGTCTGCATCGGGCTGTCGGGGAAAGAAAGAAATGCGAAGCTTGTTTACTTATTCTCATTTTACTCTTTTAACGTCATGCTGTCCGAACCCCATGCGGTAGAGGAAGCAACATTTTATCCTACCTTGGTTCGTCTTTTTAGATAAACAAAACGCCGTTCAGATTTTCTTAAGGGGCTGGAGGCAGCGCTGCCGTCAAACGGGTTTCTCCGTTTTTTCTCTCCCGACCGCGGAGATCAGCAAACTGTGTTGCTGGGCGCTCGCTTCTGGCTGGTCTCTAGTTTGTCAATCAGAGTACCTGGGAAGTGCCTGGGGAGTTTTAATAAAAGGATTCTATCAATCTACTTGATTTTCTAAAACTATTAAGCTTGACAAGTAGGGGCTGGAGACCACCTTTTTTTTCAGGCTTACCTTTCTGGCGCTTTTTTTCTTCCTCATGCAAAGGTCCAATCACCCGGCGGCTTGTAACGGCAGGAAACAAAGGGATTCATACCCTGAATCCTATTGGTATTATACTACACCTTCGTGACATCATTTCCCTAAAGCTCCTCCCCTATTTAAAGTTAAGGTTACCTTTTTACCCATGTTGATGTAATTGGGATAGAATAAAATGAAAGAGTGGAGAGTTTATCAGCGTACTACTGCAGATTCGCATACCCTTCCTATATATCAGTTAAGCCTTAATCTTATCAGGTTGAAGTCCTTAGAGTCTTCATACTGTAGAAGTCTTTAGGAGTTTTGGATGGTCAATTAAGTCTTATGTTTAAGATGGATATAAATAATATGCATGAACTGATTCATCCTTATTTTGGGTAGTTCTATCTATTCTTGTCCAATCTGTTTCCTTTGGGGGTACTTTCCCTTTCAGGGAGGTTATGACTTGATGGTACATTTTCATCACATCATCTGAGGGGGATCCTGTCTTTGGATCTCTGGGGTACTCATCACTGGGCCAATCAATGGTGATTTTATTTTTATTTATTTTATGAAACTTATAAAGCGCACTATCGACTGGCAGGCATTCTGGCGCTGAAACAACTCAAGGAATAGGAGTATGTACACTGTGGCGGCAACTAAAATAAAGGAAATAGCCAGGTGTTAATGGCTTTTCTAAAAGGGAGTAGCTCCTGAATTTGTCTGATTTCACGGGGCAGACTATTCCAAAGCTTAGCCGCAGCCACTTCAAACAGTCTACCTCCCATTCTGACTCTTCTATATTTAGGTATCCTCACCAGTCTTGCCAGAGAGGAACGAAGATTTCTGGAAGGAGCGTACCAGTCAAATTGTTTACGCAAAGAAAGGGGACCGATCTCATGAAGAGCTTTAAATACCAGACATAGAGACTCAAATTGTACTCTCTGTCTCAAGGGAAGCCAATGGAGTATTGCTAGGGCTGCAGATGCTGAGGCTCTTCTAGGAAGACCATGTTCTACTTTGGCAGCTGCTGACTGGATTCTCTGCAGTCTAGCCAATACAAATTCCGGGGAGTTTAGCAAAAGGGCATTGCAATAATCGAGCCTGCTAAGTATTGTACATCGAGCCACTTGAGCCCGAGCTTGAAGAGGGAGTAAAGGAAAAATTTTCCGAAGAGACCTGATAATTGCAAAACAAGAAGCCGTTGTTTTTGTTACCTGAGCTTCTAGCGAAAGTCTGCTGTCAAATATAAAGCCCAGGTTCCGATCTGTTTGCACTGGCTGTATTGTCATTGGCGTTTCAGGAGGCCAGACATTGTCAGGGAAGGGGGAGGAATCTTCGATGCAGCACAGTAAATCCCCTCTGTCTTCCCGGCATTAAATTGTAAGGGTTTTTTTCGTAGCCAGGAGGCTGTGTCCCGAAGACACTCATGAAATATCTCCCCAGAGGTCGCGTTTTCGCCATCCAAAGATAGAATCAACTGAGTGTCATCAGCATAATTTACCATGCTAATGTTGTGTGCTTTAATAACAACAATTAAAGGTCTTAAGTACACGTTAAACAAGATAGGGCTGATCGCCGAGCCCTGAGGCACACCATGCTGTATGTCAGAGAAGGAAGACTGAAATCAGTCTGTGGACTGAAGATCTTACATTCTGTCCACGAATCTGTGGGGACTACGATATCAAACAACCCATCTAAATCTTTCAACAATACTTTTTAGACTTTTACAAATCATTTGACTTGCCTGTACCATTCTACAGGTTTCTCTCTGAGTTTTGGGAAATCATTGGTAAATGATAAAATATCCTGTCGGGACCATGGAATATGTACATATCCTCCTCCTGGCACTTCCCTCATTGGACTCAACCTTTCTACCTTTTCTGATATTTTTAGCAAATATTCAGATGTAGTATTTGTCGCTTGGGCTTCCTCTTTTTTCTTTGTCCATCTAGCTTTCCACTTGTCTAAATCACCCCACTTCTGTAATAATGACAATAATTCCTTTATTTGCACTTTTTGTCCTGACACATTCATATTTTCTAAATCTTTGTCAGAAAATTCAGCTTGGTATGGTTTATGTAACACTTTAGATTTTCCAATATCAATTCCCATATCCAAAGCCAAATTCATAAATTTTTCATGGAAAATGTTTGTATTTCGAGTAATACTTCGACATATAAATTGAATTCATCCTCACTGTATGTATTTAATCTTTCTAACCACACATTTCCAGCAAGCAACTCTTCCAATTCAACTCTTAATTTAAAAATATCCAATGCTTTCAGCTGTGATTTTGGCTTTTCTATTTCTCGAGACCACCTGTCTATTTTTTCTGAGGATACTACAGTAGCACTTCTTGTACCTGAGGATGTTTCCATCCTTACCTCTCTGTGGCTTCCGGGAGTGTTTTTCCTGTTTGAGCTACCTCCGGGTTCTCTTATTGGTAAATCCATTAGAGAGATTACTGACTCGCACTCACTTGCTTGGTCATCAACAATCAAGGGTACTTTTCCTAGGCTGTACTACAGGTGTGGTCGAAACAGGAGTTTTATGACAGATTTGTTTATCTCCATACAAGGGAACAACAGGACATATAGGTACCGGTATAGTTAAGGCTTCAGGACTTGTATTCAGCTGGGAAATTTTCTGAATTAATTCACTTCTCTGTTTATTTATAGCCTCTCTTTCCTGTTCCTATATGACTTTCTCTAGTGAGGGTTTGTGTACAATTTGTGTAACCAAAGGTGGTGTTAAGAACGGGGCACTAGGGTTAACTCTACTTGCTTCCTCATGGTAAGGTGGCGGATTTTTCATTATCAAATCCTTCAGATAATCATCATCAGAGTCACCAGTAGTCATTACATTTTTCCTTTTCTCTGTGCACTTGCTTCCTGCTGGTTCTTCTAAAGTCAGTACAGGATATAATCCTTCCACTAACATAGACTATCTCCATTTCTTCATTTGCTTATCTCTGGTTTCTTTAGGAAATCTAGGATAGAATTTACTCCAATTTCTGTCACTTCTGGGTCTATCTCGCTCAAAAGCCTCAGTTTCCCATTCTTCTAATGCTTTGTATTGGGTAATTCTAGGTCTGGGATCTAATTCATTCATGTGTGTTCTCAAACTGTACACAATTCTAACATTAAAGGTACAATTTTCTGGAAATGCCAAAACACCATCATCTTTAGTGTACTCCATCCAGTTCTCTAACCACACACAAGTGTGATAGCCCCTTTCTACCATCACGTATGATGCGGGCGTGTTTGGTGGTGGAATAATAATCCCTTCTCTTGTTTTATTCATTTTATCTTTCTTAAAGAAATTTTTAATTTTCTTTAGAAGCGACATCTTTCTTTTCTCTCCGTACATGATATTAGGTCTTCCTCTTATGTATTGCTCTTGCACAAACCCTAAGTACCTCCTATCGGGTCTATTTCCTATAACTGTTGGATCTAAATGCCACATAAAATTTGTACCGATAGAATTAATATGCAGCTACACACAATTGTTTACTAAATGCTCCACCAATACCAGTGTGTTTCTTATTTTCAGTAACCAATCCGTGTTTTGATGTCAAATAAAATTCGAATTTAGCAGCTTTTCTCGTGGGACAAGTTCCCACGCTCCTGCACTCACTCCTCCTTTACAATTATTACCTCAGCTACACACCCGCTGTCTTAACCAATACCAGCGCGGCTCTTGGTGACATCGGCGCAGCTCCGCAACTGACTCCCTCCTTCGCAAGGTAATACGTAAACGTATTTCTTTTCACTTTCAATTGCAATATTCATTAATTAACAACGTAGAAACATTCACCACTGTACCTAAGTGACTAAGTCAATGGAAAGATAAATTTATCTCACTGCGAGTAAATCCCTTCCGCTTACTCTTCATACAATGCGAGTAAATCCCTTCCGCTTACTCTTCACACAAGCATCTGAGAACCTGTTACTCCCTCAGGCTTACCCTTTCTAGGTCATATAAGGCCAAAGTTTCACCAACGAACTCTTCTGCTATCATTTATTCATACATTTATACAGAAAAATCCCTAATTAGTGTCTCAAGTTCTACCTAACTTTTACGCACTTAATTCCTTAGGCAAGTGACCTTACTGCAGTGTGGTTTCCATTTACCACCTGCTTTTCTGCCCCCGGGATTCCAAACAAACATAGAACAATTCAAACGAGTTTTGGTTAATACATAAAATCAGTACAAATCAAATAATCAATACACGACTAACTACCTATCTTAACTAAACCTTAACCACTACTCTGCTACCAAAAGAATACTGATAGAGTGCAGGCTCACCTGCTCGTTTTACCATACTCACCTGGGCTCATAGAAATATACACGCTTTGGACAGGTAAACCTACGCTAATCAGATTTAATTATTCTTCTAGGACCTATACCATTAATAATAATAATAATAATAATAACACCTTTTGTATAGCGCCTGGTTACACTAGGCAACAGTGTGTCCCCACGCTTTGAAACTAATTACTAGAGCAAAACCCCAGAAAAAGAAAGGCCACTGAAGGAAAGGGCGAGAGGATCTCAAAATTTAGGAAAAAGGTAAGTTTTCAATTTGCGCCTAAAGCTTCCTTCAGATGGCTCCATCGGAGCTCAATGGGGAGATCATTCCACTCTTTGCTGGCCAAATATTTGAATGACCGTCCACCCATCCGGGCCCGTTGGATTCTGGGCACCTGAAAGAGCATAAGGCCCTGAGATCGTAGATAACGATTAGGGTGGTACTTGGTAAGTAGTTTTTGAAGATAGACGGGACCTCTCTCATAAGCGATGCGATGGGTCATGCACATGCTTTTAAAAATAATGCGCTCCCGTATGGGGAGCCAGTGGAGTCACACTAAGGCTTGTTTCCCTGAAGATCTTCTAGAGAGGTTAATAGCCAGTCTAGCTGCTGCGTTTTGGACACATTGAAGCCTATGTAGGCCTATCCTACTCAGACCTAAGTATAAAGCGTTATGGTAGTCGAGATGGGCGTCACCAGAGTATGGATTAACGTTTTCCTGCTGTTAGCAGGGAGCGAGTCCAGGGTCTTGCGTAAGATCTTAAGAATCCCATAGCATTTACCTGCTATCCCTCTGGTGTGGTGTTCAAAGGATAGAGTCTCGTCCAGTTTAACCCCTAAATTCTTAACCTGTTCCAATGATTTAGGAACGGTGCCATTGACTTACCAATCCTAGTCACCGGTACATAGAATCCTAAGGGATCAAGGGAGTGAGCATAATAGGCACTAAATAAACATTTGCATTCATAAAATAACTACATACTTGGGAAAGGTTTAAACACTTTATCTATGTAAATTCTTAAATGTCATAGTCCATATCAATTCAATTAAAGCTCCTTCAATTAGGAAGAAAATAATCAAAGCAAGATGATGTGAAAATATTACGAGACCTTCTTTAAGCATTGAAACATAGCAAGGGTAAGAAAAGGGAAACAGTACAAAGACTTTTATAACTGCAATGCCCTCGCACACAACATTCACGGTGTTTCAACAGTGATTACGAGATTAATAACATTCTATGCATAGAGCCCAATTAAGACAATTGCATTCCTGTTCAGTTTCTCAGGAAATAGATGTAGGTTTATTGGTTCCACAACCAGCCGACACGTGTTTCGTCGCGTGGGAACAAATCACTGCGACTCCTCAGGGCTTAAGACACGACCTAAACTCTTATAGGTCTGGAGTGATGTGTCTACACAGTCCGATTGCGTGGAAAATTGGTAATCCTACCCGTCTTAGCCGGGTACGAGTGTTGTAAGAAAGGAGAAGAAGAGATGCTTCAATCATCTAGGGAGGTTCTAGGTGTAACGGTACCTTCCGTAAATGGGAGTGGTGAACGAAGTAGGGTTATTACGATCTTCACGATCGTCTCGTGGTAGTTATCCCACGGATTCTGTGTTCGCGAGCAATTGGGTTACGACTGCTTCATCGGCAGTGCTTAATGAGTGTGCACATCAAGCTTCTGAACGGGAGGGGATACATGTAAAGGTTCCGGTTCCTGTGGGTGCTACTGGAATCCGGAAGTATCGTAGACGTAGTATCCCTCCTCATTTGGTTCCCGGTCGCCGTTTTCCAAATACGGACCGTTAACCACTTCGCTCAATATTCTGAGACCTGTACATGTGCACATCCTCAATCAAGCCTATGCTGCAATGTCCAGATGAGCAGATTGGAAATGTCCCTTTTGTTAACTGTCAAGCAGGGGTCTCTTTCTGAAGAAGGAATTAAAAGATTTCATAAGCTCACTGTCATTTCACAGATGGAACTGGCAAAAAAAGCGAAGCACGAAAGCAGGACATGTGCTACATAGTTCCATAGCAGATCAGACAGCTGTAAGGGTAGGTCAAGCAGCTGCTAGGAGTCCAGGAACTGGTGGTTTTCTTTGATATGATTTTAACTTCTGCAAATGTTTATTGGTTTAAGTACTGACAGAAGTTAGAAATGCCACAATCAAAGCCTACTGTACCCCAAGGCCACTGAATATGTCCATCCTTGAACCTTTCTTTAAAAAGACATACCCTGGCCACAGGCTGGGGTAAAGGACAGGACTCCCGATTGTTCAGGGGCCAACAGGAGAGGACAGGACAGGTGCAGACCAGAATCAGGACAAGTACGGATCAGATTAGATCAGGACAGGACCACCGCAGATCAGGACCGGCACTCACAGCTAAAGTGTAACAACAGCGTCACACCCCTCTCTGCAGCTAACAGTCGGACCCCAATTGGGATATCGAACTCCTTCCCAGAACCCCGATTGGGTTATTGAATTTTCTGACAGAGTGCTCCGCCAGCACCTCTGCTCTCGATCCACCTATTGAGTACGTTGGGTCAGTGACAGGTCAGCTCTTCGGACAAGTCGGAAAATCTAACTAGCTAAGCCTACCTTAGTTATACCATTTTCCAGGGCAGTGTACCACCCCCCAATGTTGCAAGTTCATGTATTCCCTCAATTTCATTGGTCAAAAGCGAGGAGAGGTCATCACACCATACTAGTTATGAGGTCATTACATTCAAATATTCAAATCAATGTTCCCTCCCATGATTTTATTTTCCCATACTCTTTTATTCCACCCAACAATGGATGTTTCAATAACAAATACAATGTATCAGAAGATTTGTAAGTTGTCTTTCTTTCTAAGGGTGAAGAGTTAATTTTTCACAGGCGCATCACAGGCAAGACTGTCTCTTGCACGGATTCAATGCCATGGCTTGTGTATTTGGGAGAATTCAGCACATGCGCGTTGAGAGTCTCAAGATGAAGTTCAGCAATGACACATCAGGCCCAAATATGAGCTAGTAGCAAAGTCAAAAAGAAGCAGTTTTAGAACAAAAAATAAATGAATGCTCTGTATACCACTTATCTCTATTCCCATTACTTTATTTTAACTATAGCAATAGTAATTAGGCAGAACGAACAGGGTTTAGTACAAGCAGCAGTGCAAGCATCAGCATGTGAAACATAGAGCAGCCATCTTTAGGTATAATGCGCAGAAGCAAAGATTTCCCACCAAAGCAGAGAATATATCATGTCACGTGAGTGTGACAGACACATGCGCAGAAAAGTTCACGCGTTGCGGAAGCCATTTTAATGCTTTTGAGTTACTGTTTGTAAAAGCACGTAGTAAAGCTTCCCCATGATAATCGAAATGTTGTGTGGTGCAGCTATTAGTAATATAAAACATGTTTATTAATACACTATATGTTTTTTCGAGAGGATTGAATCCGAGCAAGTCCCTTTACGTGCGAAACCTTGCTCCATCATTATAACATACCCTATTAAGATACAAATTCTGTTTCTGTTGGAATTACAACTCTGCCCATGATCCACACATTCTATGTGTTTTGCAGCATGAAGGGATACTTGCATTATTTTCACTCTACAACATCATTTGAGGCAAAGGTGTTTCAAGTAAGCTGCCTTTTATGCCTGTCTTTTGTCCTGGTGGCTTTCTACATTGGTGTAGCCCTGACAGCTCATATGAGAACTACTCAATGTTGGATGTTGATTTAGGAAAGCACAATTTCCTGGTAGATTCATTGTCAGGTGTTAATATTGTCAACTGATTGGAACTCACTAACTCAGCCTCAGGAGGAATGGAATGCATTAGGAATCACACCCATGACATGTCAGTCACAAATTCAGAAATCAGGGATGTTAACCCACTTCGCTCAATATTCTGAGACCTGTACATGTGCACATCCTCAATCAAGCCTATGCTGCAATGTCCAGATGAGCAGATTGGAAATGTCCCTTTTGTCAACTGTCAAGCAGGGGTCTCTTTCTGAAGAAGGAATTAAAAGATTTCATAAGCTCACTGTCATTTCACAGATGGAACTGGCAAAAAAAGCGAAGCACGAAAGCAGGACATGTGCTACATAGTTCCACAGCAGATCAGACAGCTGTAAGGGTAGGTCAAGCAGCTGCTAGGAGTCCAGGAACTGGTGGTTTTCTTTGATATGATTTTAACTTCTGCAAATGTTTATTGGTTTAAGTACTGACAGAAGTTAGAAATGCCACAATCAAAGCCTACTGTACCCCAAGGCCACTGAATATGTCCATCCTTGAACCTTTCTTTAAAATGTGCATGTGCCTTCACCCAAGAACCTACGGGCTAATACAACAATTACATCTTTCAAGTTGTTTTTAAATGGTTGTAAAACAATTTGATTTAAATGACAGCACTATGGCTTCAGGGCTGGCACATCGAATGTGAAGAGGTTCTTAAACCTTTTTTGTATCAGTAAACAGCCAATAAAGGTGCACAGACACGATTCCTCTGGCTGTATGCATCTTAGATATCCTTTTGGTGCAGTGAATAGTTATACTCTATACACACAGTCTATCCACAGAACATCCTAAGACTATGGGTCTCAGTATTACATGGTTCTGCCAGGGAACTGATGTTTATTTTCTGTGGGACGACCAGAAGTGTAAACCTCCACACCTTTATGATTTCTTTGTATGCATATGTAACTAGTGTGAATACAAATCTAAAACAAGTATCTTTTGATGATCTTAAAATTGTTAGTAGGCATAACACTTTTCTTTTATAAGCGTGTCACAATCTGCTACTTTCTAGGTCCCTAATTGGTCTCCAGCCATTAATACATCACTATGCCAAATACATGTCTGCAAGAGATAGGTATAGAAATGCAGGTTAATCCAAAGGCATGTCAGCAGGGCCAGAAAAAAATATAAAACATATAATAGTATAGGACTCTGTTAGAAATACTTCACTGATTTAGACACTGAGGGCTGGGTGTAATTAGGGCCATTTAAGGAAATATGTAAGTGGTATTTGGTGTATACTCTGTGGTTAGATACTGCTGGCAGCTCCCTGGCACCAGTTAAAATGATTAAATTCGAACAAAATAACAATTCTGCCCCTTGGTATACTGCTGAGCGTACGGCTCACAAACAAAGCTGTAGAAGACAGGTGAAGACAAGGGGAAGAGACTATAGTGAGGAGGAAAAGGCCAAATATAAGATCTGTTTAGCAACTTACAAGATTACGATTGTGAAGAAAAAAGCTTCCTACTTTACTAGAAAAATAGAGTAGCTAAAAACTCTACTGAAGAATTGTTCCAAATGGTCATCAAGTTGACAACAGCTACAAAAAAATTATTTACAGGATTTATAAAGCACAGCTAATCACCCACTAGTGCATGAAGGGGCTTGCAGGTCCCAGAGGCTTATTCGAACATCCAGGTCTTGAGGGTCATTCAGAATACCGGAAATTAGGAGATGATCCAGAGGTGCGTGAGAAGGTTATTCTAAGTCTTTGCTGCGATGTGGGAGAAGGAGCTTCCTCCACTTCTGCCTCCGTAGATGTGGGGAGTATGGGTAAGTGAAAGGGAGGTGGAGCGTAGGCTTCTTGATGGTTGGTGGAATTTTAGCCAGTGGTTAATGTAGGCGGATCCTTGGTTGTGAAGAGCCTTGTGTGCATGGGTCAGCAGCCTGAATTGGCATCTCTTCTTTATTTGGAGCCAGTGGAATTTCCTGAGGTGGGGCGTGATGTGGGTTCATTGGGGAAGGCCGAGGATGAGTCTGGTGCATCTTTCAGTATCGTCTGGAGTCTCTGTAGGTGATGCACGGTGATTCCTGCATAGAGGGCGCTAACGTAGTCCAGTCGGCCGGTGATGAGGGCTTGAGTCATGGGGCATCTCGTATGTAGGGGTAGCCACTTGATGACCCTACATAGCATGCACAGAGTCAGGAAGCAGGAAGAGGAGACAGCATTGATTTGTGATTTCAATGTCAACTTGTTGTCAATGATGATTCTGAGGTTTATTGCATGGTTGGAGGGAGTGGTTGCAGGTCCTAGGTCTGATGGCCACCAGGAGATGTTCCATGTGTTTCTGCTGTTGCTAAAGATCAGTACTTCCCTCTTGTCTGTGTTCAGCTGCAGGAAATTGTTCTTCATCCAGTTGGGTTCAGTTGTCATGCATCTCTGGAAGTTGGTTCTGGTGGTGGTGTGGTCGTCGGTGAGTGAGAGGATGAGCTGTGTGTTGTCTGCGCAAGAAATTATGTTGAGACCATGGGATCTAACTGTGTTGGCCAGCGGGGTCATATATGCATTGAAGAGCATAAGGTTGAGGAATAAGCCCTGGGGGACACCCCAGGTCAACCCCTTGGGTTCTGAGGTGAAGGGTGGGAGGTGGATCCTCTGGGTTCTTCTGGTGAGGAAGGATGTGATCCATCTAAGCGCAAACCCTTGGATGCTGATTATTGTGGAGTCTTTCAGTCAGCATGTAGTGGGATGCAGCGTTTAAGGCTGCATAGAGGTCAAGAAGAATCAAAGCTGCTGTTTTTTCTCAGTTGAGAAGGGATCGGATGTCGACAGTGAATGCGATCAGGTCAGTTTCGGTGCTGGGATTGCTGCGGAAGCTGAATTGGGAGGCGTTGAGTAGCTGGTTCTGCTCCAGGTGTGTCATGGGTTGATTGTTGTACCTTCACTGGGAATGGGAGCAGGGAGATTGGCCAGTAGTTGATGAGTTCACTGGGGTCCACAGAGGGTTTTTTGAGTAGCAGGATGATTTGAGCGTGTTTCCATGCATTGGGAAATGTTGCAGTGGTGATAGAGGTGTTGAATAGGGCGGTGAGTTCCTGGCCAATCCTTTAGTTTCCGAGGTTGAAGATGTGGTGCGGGCATGAGTCTGTGGGAGTCCCTGAGTGGATAGATTTTATGGTGGAGGTGGTGTCCTGGGTGGAAAGGATGTTCCAGGTTGTCAGTGTGTGGTTCATATCAGTTATGGTGGTGGCGTATCTGTTGAGGAAGTCCCTATATGTGGGTTGGAGTTTGAAGTTCCAGTATATGGTTTGATCTTGTCGTGGAAGAAGTGGGCGTGGTTGTAGCACAACTCCTGTGAGGGTGTGATGTTGTTTTTGCTGGCAGCCGGGTTGAAGAATTCCTTAATGATGTTGAAAAGTTCTTTGGTGTTGTTGCCGCTGGTTTTGAAGTGTACAGTAAGGTCTATCTTCTTTGTTGCCCTCAGCAGGTGGTGGTAGACGTTGAGTGAGGTCTTGAAGGCTGCCCTGTCGGAAGTGTCCTTGATGGTGTGTCATCTCCTCTCCAACTGTGTGCTGTATTGCTTCGCTGTTCTGAGTTCTTGGATGTACCAGCTGGCCATTTTGGAGGGTTTTCTCTGGATATTGCTCTTGATGGGGACGATGATGTCTGCGCAATTATTGATTCAGGCATTTAAGTTTTTCACTCCCTGTTCAAGGTTGGTGGCAGTAGTAGGGTTGGAAGTGTTGAAGGCGTTCACCTAGCTGGTCATTGGTACTGTTGATAAGAAGTTTAGTTTACCGAGGAAGATGCAGTCTTTGGAGTCAAAGGCTAAGGGCACAATGAAGTCAGCGATGGTGTTGCAGAAGCTGAAGCATGGCCCGGGGGATTGGTATGCAAGGGTGTCTCTGAGGGTTGACTTGTCATCCATGTAGAGCTTGAACTTGAGATGTTCCATGGGGGTGGTGGTGCTGTCAATGGTGGTGGTAATCTGAATTGTGTCTTTGTGGATGATCTCTGATCCTCCACCTGGCTTGTTGGTACGATCCTGGTGAGTGATTTTATATCAGTTGGGTATCACTGTTGCAATGTCTAGGGTGGATGTGGGGTTGAGCCAGGTCTCAGTGATGAGGACGATGTCGGGGCGAGGGTGGTGATGAGGTCCCTTGATTCAGTGGAATACCTGCATAGTGAGCCTGTGTTGAGAAGGGCGCATGCAAGTTGGTGTTTTTATTCAGGTGGTGCATGTGGTGTGTTTGAGGTGGGGCTGGTCGATGGGCTGGTGTGTGTATGCAGTGGCAGGTGAAGTGACAGTGAGTGCAGCTGAAAGGTCCTACAACAGAGCATGAGTTGGCGTGGTGGCAGTGTTTGTTGCTTCCTCCGGGGCTGGGTGTGTCGAGCTCAGGGATGGTGCAGTTTTGTGGCCGTCCAGGTGCAGATGGGTGCAGACGAGCTTGGCTTTAGCATGCCTCTGGCCCACCAGCACCACTCCTGCTGTACACATCTGCTGTGCAGTCGTGCTGTGGCCTGCATTAAGTAGGTCCTGTCATGGGCAAAGAACAGTGAGTGGGAAAACACGGTCAGTAAAAACAGGCAACTGCAGTGCCACTGGATCAGTCTGGAACAAGTAGAAACTGGAGAACACAGGCAAATGACAAGCTAGGTGTCCAGGTGCCTACTCATTGACACTCATCAATCCTTTTGCAACACCTTGGCCAACTTTTTCTAGAAAAAGTGGAAGTGGTGTACAATAGGTTCACTCTTTCAGCCCCTCCTACCTTCAGCAACAGGTCCTTTACCACTGCATTGGATGAGCGGAAAACTCTTCACGAGTTCACTAAGTCATCTCTAGAGGAAGTCACCAGATTACTCAGATACACAGCTTCAGGATTCCTGAACGATCTCTGCCCTCCAAGGGTTGCTAAGCTAGCGGCAGAGAGTATTGCCTCTAAGCTAAACTAGCATTTTTCCTCTATTGTGGCTTGTTCCCATCAATCTGGAAGAAAGCCCCTGTACTTTTGCTTCTAAAAAAGGTTCTCAGCCTCCCAGAGATATTAACACCTACCACCCATGTCTTGCCTACCTCTGCCGGCGAAGATTAAGGAAACAATCATGAACAACTAACTTGTAGAGCACATTCATTCTAACAATCTCCTGGACTCCACTCACTTTGGGGAGACATCGTTCACCACGCATCCGTTTCAACGTGGTACTATTACATCGTGGTTTTCACTACGCAAGTCGTTACACCGACCTGCACTGGAGGGCGCTGTTGACTAAGGAATAGTGTGAATTACTGTTTCCAACACCTTCCCTACTGTATATAGACTGAAGTTGGAATAGTAATTCACACTATTCCTAAGTACAGCGCCCCTCCAGCGCAAGTCGATGTAACGACTTGCGCTGTGAAAACCGCGATGTAACAGACCGCGTTGAAATGGCCTTCGGTGTATCATCATACATCCCTCAATTTGCCTTCCGCAGTGGCCACAGTACTTATCAAGGCTACCAAGGAGATCAGGCAGGTGTTTGATTGGGGTGGATGTGCAGTCCTCATCCTGCTTGACTCTCGTTAGCCTTTGATACTGTCAATCATGGGCTGCTGCTGGATCGACTAGCAAACATCTGGATCACTTTGCTTTCCAGACTTTCTCCCTTCCCAGCATAGTTCCTCTGGGGTCCTTGCTCAGTTCGACACTTTTTAATGTGTGTGTGTCACCCTTGGCTGACTCAATAAAAACCTTCGATTTTTCCTTGACTTCCTACGCAGATTACACCCAAATTGTCATCTCCCCGGCCAACCATGACACTGGCATAGGGTCCAGATTTTATGACTGCATGCAGGCACTCAACACGTGGAAAGACAGGATTTGCTTAAAACGTAATTCAGGAAACACTAAAGTTATATATTTTTTTGTTGTTGTTTCTTTTTTAGATTTTATATAGCATGAACTAGACCCAAGTCATCGGGTATCAGAGCGCTTTACATGAGTACCAGTTTCATTATAGATGGACACATTCATTTTTTTGTTAGGCTCAGGGAGATTAAGTGATTTGCCCAGAATCACAGTATGTTGAGCGTCCTTGCCGAAACTCAAACTCGGTTCCCCAGTTATGAAGTCCCACAAGCTTGGAGTTCTGATTGATGAAAAAACTAAGCTACATCAATCAAGTCAATGCAGTGACCTCATCAGTCTTTTTCACTCTCAGGACAAAAAAAGATATTACCATGCATTCCAGAGACACATCAGAATAAACTTGTCACATCATTCGTATTGGCAAAATAAGGGTTGTACGGCTTTACAACGCGTGCTTTTACACCGCGTGCCGTTACAACGCGGTTTTTTCAACGCAAGTCGTTACCATGACTTGCGTTGGAGGGGTGCGGACTTAGGAATTTTTTAATTTACTATTCAAACACCAGCCTACGTACAGTAGGGAAGGTGTTGGATAGTAAATTAAAAAATTCCTTGTCCTGCAGCGCCCTCCAGCACAAGTCGTGGTAACGACTTGCATTGAAAAAACCGCGTTGTAACGGCACGCGGTGTAACAGCCGCGTCGTAAAGGCTGTTCCCCCAAAATAAGACTACTGTCTATTTCTCACTGCACACGAATACATATTGAATACATTTCAAACTCTGCAAAATGCTGCAGCCAGACTTCCAAAATATCACTTTATGTCCAAATCAATAAAAAAACTTCACTGGCTCCTTATAAGACAGAGGATTACCTTCAAAGTGCTTTGCATTGCTTACAACGCACTTCATGATCTTGGCCGACATGTCTTACAACACAGTTTCAAATGGTTCACCCCATGTAGGATCTTACACTCAACCTTTGCCAAATTTACAGTTGTCCCCAAATTCAAGTGGGATGCTTGGGGAGGTAGAAGCTTTGTGTTGGGAGCCACAAATCTAGGAATGAACTGCCGCTGCACACCAAGGAGTCGCCCAACATCCTAGCATTTAGGAAAGCTCTGAAAACCTGGTTATTTAACATTGTGTAGCCTCCTTGGCTCTACTTCCTGTTCTTCTGCTTTATATGTATAGCTAGTGCCAAGACTCCCCTTGGTAATTGAGTGCTCTAGAAAACTAATTAACATAACATATTCAGATCTAATCTGTGGCAGATGGCAAACTTTGAAAGTGTTTGAGCTTATAAATCCCCAACCACCTCTGTAAAAAGCTTAACTTAATTGTACTTTATAAAAGTAAGACTTCATATGAATTGGCTAGGAAACCATATCTTTTGAATGGAGAGCATCTCAGATGTGGACCAAGCAAGCCAAACCGTCGTTACGGATTTCCCAACCAAGTAAGTATTCAATTTACTATGGCAAAATGATAATTTTGTGCACAACTTTAAAAAAAATGAGATTAAAAGTTTATATGTTTTATAAAACATGAGTACTTCATTTGACAAGGTCTTGCACGTATCAGAAAGTTTATAGCAAATTTATTCACTTCTACCTTCCATATCTTTTTCATTTTCCCACCCTGACTCTTCCTATTTGATTCTCAATTATATGTAACACTGTCGCTCTCTCTGGAAGGATGAGAGTGGGACGAGGGGGCACGAATGCCAACTGAATATGGCTGATGCGTAAGTGATGAGCTCTGCACCGGTCTGTCACTAATCCACTCAATACTGGAGCAAAGTCCATCCTGGATGATCTGAGGCGAATGGGCTGACCTCGTAGGGTCATTGCAGAGGTGATTGCTGTGGCTCTGGAGGCCATGACTGCAGCTGAAGCGGCGCAGGAGGTTGTGGGTGCTGGCCCGGCCAAGGGCTTTTACCCTGAGTGCCTGACGAGATGGGCGCACCTTGGTGCAGCATCCTGGAGGCTACACTGTACTGCTAGTGCCTGGTGATGAGACAGCGGACCCACCCTGCTGGCGAGACTCCATTGGAACCCTGTGCTGAATGGAGTGCGGGGAGTGCCGAGGAGATCAGGGACTGGTGCATCCCGAGGCAGACAATGCGAGGCCTGTTTACCTCCTCTTTTTGCTGCATCCTTTTGTTGGCCTTTTGACTCTGAGCACTTTACCACTGCTAACCAGTGCTAAAGTGCATGTGCTTCTCCCCTAAACATGGTGACATTGGTGTATACACAATTGTCATATTTAGTTTACTTGTAAGTCCCTTGTAAAATGGTATTGGTATACTCAGGGCCTGTAATCTAAAAGCTACAAGTGGGCCTGGAGCACTGGTTGTGCCAACCACATAAGTTGTCTTTCAAACCTGTCTCAGGCCTGCCATTGCAAGGCGTGTGTGTGCAGTTTACTGCCACTTTGACTTGGTATTTAATACCACTTGCCAAGCCTTAGACCCCCCGTTTATTACACATAAGTCACTACTAAGGTAGGCCCCAGGTATCCCTAAGGGCAGTGTGCTGAGTAACTAAAAGAGTAGTTTTAAGTTTTGCATGTACAGGTAGTGACAAACAGCTAAATTCGTTTTTCACTACTGCAAGGTTTAGCCCTCTGATAGGCTAGCTTTGGGACGTCCTCATAACCCTTTTAAAACTGTCATTCCTGATTAGAAATGAGTAGCTGCATCATATTTCATATCTTTGGAATGGTTATGATATATCCTCTTTAATGGTAAAGTTGGATTTAACATTATTATTTTAGAAATGCCACTTTTAGAAAGTGGGCGGTCCTCTGCTCTTACTGCTCTAAGTGCCTTGCAGCCGGTCCCCAATACATGTTTGGGGTGAATGATAGCTACACTTTGTGTATTCCCTCTAGACAGACACAAACACAGGAAGGGTGGGTGTGACCGAGAACTCATCTGCATTTATATGAATTCTGATAGCTCCTCTTGGACAGGAAGAGATAGGGGGACCTGACACTTAAACTTGAACATGCAGTGTCCTGTTTCCCACACAAGTGGCCAATTACCCCACACTGATAGTCTTGAGCCAGGGCTGGGAAGAAAGAGGGGTCTGTGCACTTCAAATGCATGCTATGAGTTCACATTCACTACAATACCAGAGTTGGGTATAAGCACTGAGCATCTGGCCCTAACAAGACAGTACACTACTGGGCCTGTAAAGAATTCTGCCAGGAGTAAAGACTGCTGTGCTTAACTGCTGCTCTGGAAGAACTGATTTTCTGTTTGCTCTGCTGCCCTGCTGCCTGCTAATCTCTGCTCTGCTGAGGACAAGGACTGGACCCATCTCACTTAAACCCAGAGTCACTCCAAGGACTTGTAGGCCTGGCCCTTGTTCTGAAGTCTCAGGGCCATCAAATACTTCCTTCAACTCTGCAACAGCACCTGGACTTTGCCTTCTATGAGACCTTCCCAGCCAAGTGGTTCCAATCCAATAATGGGTCCTTGAAAGGTGATTTCTGCTGTCCAGAACCATCACAATGAATGCAATGATGACTTTGCGCTGATTGGAACTGACGCATCGCCCTTTGACACAGATGCGGGAGCCAATCAATGAATTCGCCTTGACGGACTGCGCAGCTCGGCGACAATGGACGATGCGGCTTGACAACAATGCAGTGCTTACAACGTAAAGGGGTTCTTCAATGAAGCTTTCATCGCCTGCTCCGATCAGAATTGATGCATCCAGTCGTTTACATTTGACTAGAGTGGTGGTACGGTACCGGCTTGGACAGGGTACATACCTCTGAAAATCACAAACCCCAGTTCTAACACAGTGTTATGTGAATATGAGACCCATCTCAAAAAATATCATATAACTGGTCCAACCTAATCTATCGCCTTAACCGGGCGTTCTGAAGAGTGGGCGGGGCTGCGTCGGCCGTTGGCCGACTCCAGCACTAGGGAGGTAGTGCTGCCGTCGGCCAACGGCCGACGGCAGCACGCAAGGGGTTATGAACTGTTTGATAATAAATAGAAATCACTGGAATTTGAAAGACTGGTTCCAGAATATAGTACCAAAAATATTGTGTCACCAAAATATGGTGTCTTATGGCAGCATTAGAGTTAATAATATCAAATTTACACCCAATAGAGCAATATTTATGGAAACGATGTGTAAAGATATGTCAGGCGATTTATTCGTTATCAATAGTCTAACAGGTAACCAACTGCTCAGTTGAATCCCATATGACTTTATATTTGTTGTCTCTATTATGTTTGCTGTGCTAAGGAACTGTCTCTAACCAGTCTTTAGATCCCTGGGCTTTGGATTACGTAGATGTGTGATGCAGCACTCTGCACTGTGCAAATCTTTGGGGCAAATGTAAATGCAGGTTGCACTCACTCGGATGGATCTTTAATTCCAGGATGTCATAGTAATCAATACATTTCAATAACTTGAAGCACATTAGGCCTTGCAGACATAACGGAAAGTATTAGATTTTCAACCCATGAAGTTTTATTAAAGGATTAGCAAGGTGACAAGTTAAAATCATCAAATGAATTGTAAATCAGCAGCCAATACATTAATGCATTAGTTAATATGTTTAAAAGACATTCAAAATCATAACGCAAAGACAAACTGTTACAAAGTTGTCTCAAGATAAATCAAAGCAGACTTACTTTCTCATGAATAGAAAACTCAATTTGGCTACACTAGGAAAAATGGGGAGAAATCAGGAGGAGGAGTCAGCATGACTCTGAAAGGCAGCATATAGGAATCAAGTGAACATTTGTTTAGGCAGAGGGAAGGCATCTGAGTGCTAAATCTACGGATGTATGTTAGTACAACGCGATCATTTTGATTGCGGTACTTTACAACGCGGTTTTCACAACGCAAGTCGTTACGACGACTTGCGTTTAGGGGCGCTGGATTGTGGATTATTTTAATTTTCTATTCCAACTCCAGCCCACGTAACAGTAGGGAAGCTGCTGGAATAGAAAATTAAACTATTCCTTAAGCAAGACTGCCATCCAGCGCAAGTCGTAGTAATGACTTGCGTTGTGATGGCTGCGTCGTAAAGGCCCGCGGTGTAAACACCGCGTTGTAAAGGATGTTTCCCAAATCTACATTCCACTAGTTTAAAACACACGTTTCAACATTTTGTTACACCTACACATCTCTCCCATTAAGGGAACCAATGTCGATAAGACAAGTTCATTATGTTCACACGCTTAAGCACAAGGACATTTCATCTAAGCGTCCTTCAGCTTCAGTATCTGCTGCATAAGACGTCTCTTGTTCCAAGATGTTTTCTCTCAGGTGCTCATTAGCGCGTGCATCAACGATTGTGTAAATTTAAACATTCACATGAGAAAAGAACAAATGATACATTTTTGAAGTTGCTGGTACAGCTTTTCTCCTGAAATGAACAAGATACATGACAGGGAACACATAGCAATCTAACATTGCAAATTTTACTGTGCAGCCTATGCTGGTTACAGTTCAGTAAAACGTGAAAAGAGTAAAGTAAATACATTTTGGTGGTGCATGTAATATAGTTATGCGTGCAAAACGTTTAATTACAAAAAAATCCTTCACCTGCATGTCTGTCCTGTAAACAGGTAACAGAATACAATGCCAATATAAATATTTAATATTTTATAGAACTAAAGCATGTCCCGTTCTACATAGCCATTGAAAACCCGTCATACCACATGAGATGCAAACATAATAAACTAACTCCGGGAGCCATTTATAAATATGCTTTAAAACCTACAAATAATTTCATCAAAAATGTAAAAGCCAACAGAGCACTATATTATCTTGCCTAAAGGTGAGGCACCTTTTTCTCATCCACCCTACACATCACCACAGCTGCCAGGAAGTCGATCATCTGCCCTATGGTTGCTGCTTCCCAGTTTCCAGGGTTTTAGAAATAGTTAGCAGTGGCTGATCTGCACTGCTTTAGTGTGGAGACTGAAGAAGGTGAGCTCTGCGGGGATGCACACACTGATGTTACCTGTAGGGCTGCACACAGTCTTGTTCATATGCATGACAGGGGAGCAGTACCAACCTGGGATGTCAGCACTTAAAACTGATGTGGATGCATAACTGTGTAAATGGCATGGACTTCAGGAGCTCATCACTGCACAATTACAAATTGGTGCACCAGGATAGGATATTTCCCATGTTGAGTAAGCCTGTAAGGATTGCCTTTTCTTTTACTAATGCAGAGGAGTCAGGCCATCTTTCTTATCACCCTGCAAAGGACCTTTCTTGAGTGCTTGACGAATAAAAGTCAGGTTCTATTTCAATTCACTATTACAGGTCAACCTATTTGGTCACACAGTGAAGCTAATAGTCGATAAGTGGATTTATTACAAATTCAGATCTCGGAAACATAGATTACCAAAAAAAAGATTATCAAAGGAAAGCCAAATCGGTGTACAGATGTTATCCTCAATAGCAAGTAGCAGATGAGTACAAAGTATTAAAAAAACAGTATGGTTGTGGGATTAAAAGCTGTGTTGCTCATTCCTATAATGCATGAGGGATTTTAATTTCGCCAAATAACCTACACTAAAGAATGTTAAATGAAACCCTGATTAGAACCATTAAAATAGAAAGGTGTCAGCATAGAAGCATAGAAGAACTTCTGTAAAGGTTCTCCAAAGCAAGAGTATTGCATAGCAGGAAACTATGAAATGAGAATAGCACACAGTGGTCTGTACCTCTCCTAGTCTGAAAGGAATCTGAACAGAGCTAAAGTGTATTCCCTTGTTATACCGACAGAAAGATCCTTCTATACTCTCTATCAAAGGTCTCAATAAGTGTCCGCCTTCAAACACTACTCTTTGGCTTATTCTTTGGGAGACACACTTGTAATTCTTCATCTTTGATCCACATATTCAAAGCGATCGTGGATTCCATCTCCTCATTCTAGACAGACAATAGTCCTCCCTTCTGCTCATTCATTTCTATCACCCTCGACTCCCCTCAAGTCCCTATCTTGTTCATACAATGTGCCTTTCTCCATTCATTAAGTCATACACCCGGCACCAGCAGACAAAAAGAAAAACATTGCACCCAAAGAAAACATTCACGTTGAAGGTTAAAGGTTGCGAAATTCAAATACTTAAAGCCATTGGTCATGTTAGCAGAGCTAAAAATTCAATATAAATTGTAACTGCATGATTATAGGTACATACACAGTCACGTTCTAAGTGTAAAATTCCACTCTGAAAGATACATGTTCCATTATAAAGTATTTGCAGGATACTATTAAATGAATATGTAAATACATTAAAATTAACCATGCTATTGAAACTCATCATGTGCAAATATATTTGAGAAGAGCAATTCTTTGCTATTGGAAAGAAAAAGCATTAGTGTACACACATAGATAACTGTTACATGGCAATACACTTTCTATACTTTCTATATGACTTTAACTGCACTTCATTTCATTAGTCACATCATATCACACGAATACATAAGGCTCTAAAAAAAATATATATGGCCTGATCAATCTTAAAAAGAGTTGAACCAAACTTATGCTACTCCACTTTCTTTAGAGAATTATTGAAAATCCCATCAAATTCTGGGACCTCGGCAAAGTTGAGTGGATTTCTGTCCCAGCCCTTGAAGCCTGTGATACTGTCTTTAGACCTCACCGCGTGAGGATGGCATTTGTGTGGAATTTGTTTGTTGGATTCTGTTATGATTAGTTTTGGGCTCTTGCAGGTTTGTGTTTTTTGGATCAGGGCTTAGTTCCTTTTTATATTTATCTGGTTTAAAACGTGGTCCCTCCAGCAACAGGGTAAGTGAAACCAGGTCAAGCTTCTGCATTTTGGTCTTGCAGATACCTTTCTCTCACATGGAATTAGGGAAAATCATGCCCATTACAAAACAAAACAGATTGGTCTTTGTCTCATTTCAGCTTCGGTCACTTGATACCATTGTAGGTTCTATTACATTGTGTTCTACTGTGTGGTAATGGCACCCCCTTTTCCTCTCACATTCACAGTATTTTCCCTCAGGGTCTGTTAGTGGATGGGGTACTGTAATCACTTAGGATTTATTGTTGTGAAAAAATGGAAACCACCTGCGGCTGTAGCATATTGTGCAGTCATTCATCATCTTATCAAGCTAGTGCAGACCCTCAATGGTCACGCGCAGATGTTGCTGTAGACCTGTGGCTACATTCTTATCCGAGGTATTTTGAACCAACAGATCTGAAGGGGCAGGTTTATCGATTTTCCCAACAGGTGATTTGTTTCCTAACAATCTAGTCGCAGAGCCAGACTATGTGGCTTCGGCAGGGACAACACCTTTGACTTTTCCTGTTGTCACCCTTGACCCTCTTAAGACCTGTATCTTGATCATCCCAACAAATACCAAATGTCTTACCTGGCGTCTACCCTGCACTAAAGCCAAAGACAATTCTCCGAGCACTGTGCATATTACCTACTCGTCCGCCTTCCTTGTCACAGACTTTACTCCATGAGTTGATTTAGGTCCTTACAGATAGTGAAAGTGGAACTTACCCCCGTTTTTTTCAGTGAAGCAGTGGATGTTGGCTCTTTCCATCGAGGTAGGAATATTTTATTCTACCTTTTATTCTCTCCTTTTGTTATGTTTATGGTGAGTTTTTAGTATCTTTATCTTCTTTATGTCTGAAGCCTGGTATAGCGGTTTCAGGTTGTAGGTTGGATTTTGAACGGCTGCTGGGTAGTTGGGGCCGAGAACTCCATTCAGGTGAATTGCTTGGCGGTCACTTCAGAGCTAAGCTGTTCTCCAAAATTGTATTTACATATGAAATAATTATTGGAGATTATGTATATTCTCTAATATCTATTCAAGATGCGGCCCTCTGTCTTCCTCCTTCTTGTCCTGGCCTAAAAATGGTGACCTTGTGTCCTCTAGCAAATTGCAGGATTTCATCCCCATAGTAACTGGGAGCTTCCGGGAAGCATTCTGTGGTTCTAGCAATGTCAAGCAATGGAGGGTGAAGGCTCTTCTAGTTACCCTTTACCTTTGGGGGGTGCAGGCTCCTCTGCTTTTGCGCCCATAATGGAGGACCTCAGAGACTAATAAATGTAGCTGTTGAATCAGCATTTGAGGCTGGAGAGCCACCATTGCCACCAAAGCTGCCACGGCTACAAGTTGATTACATTGACTCTGACCATGATGAGGAGGTGGTCAGAGATTACTTTATTCAAAGCTAAGAGCAACTGAGGTTTTACAGCATCTCAGGGACAATTTAGGCTTTGCAGCTCTGGTAACTATGCCTAATGAGGAAGACGTTTTATTCCAATACCAATAGATTGAACTTGAGTTTCTCCCACTTCTCAGTACTGTACGTTGGGTCCTATCTCATGAATGGAGAAATTTAGAAGAGCAATTCTTCCCAAAGTTCCTCCCCAAATGTATCCACTGGAGAATGTTGCAGAGGAGTTTTGAGCCGCTGTAAAGGTTGATACATTGATAGTAGGGTTATCGACTCAGTGGACAGTCATTTTTGGCTCAAAAGTATTCAGTCAATATTTGGATGACTTGGTTACAAAGTTTGTCACAAAGAAGAAGAATATGGCTCCTACAAAATAATTCTCCAGCGAGTATGGGCTTGGTTAGAGCCTTTGGCCCTGGATCCTTCAGAGGAATTTGGCCAGCCCATTGGCGGCAGGGGTCAAGATCGGGGCACCCTCATTAACAATAAATTCAGGTTCAGTCTCTCTCAACATTCATAACCCTCCCCACCCACCAAAAGCCTTAATATGCCACCGTTTCTCCAGTTGGGGGAAAACTGCTCTTGTCCAAAGATACTAGGAAGTATTCAGTGATGGATGCATGGTCTCTGGAAATGGTATCCATATAATCTAGAGTATCCTTCCTCACTACTGCTCCTCACTATTTGTGTTCACTGTTCCATATGCTATCAAGCCCTTGTGTAAGCAATCCAACTCCTCCAGAACAAAACAGGCACCATTTATGTTCCTCATTTTTCCTGGGGCAGAAAATCTCAGGAGGCTTTCACCCAGTTTTGGAATTAAAGGAAGTGAACATGTTCATTTACGATCAGACATTCAAGATGGTGTCTCTACAAGGATCATGCTCCTGACAAGACAAAGAGATGTACAATATTCCATCAACATGTTTGAAGCTTATCTACACATCTTGATACATCAAAGTTTTTCAAAAGCATCTCCACTTTCCATTACATTGCAGCCATTACCAGTTTCGGGTCCTGCCCAGTGGCCTCTCATGTTCTGTCAGAGTTTTTACAGAGCTGCTTGGTCCACTTGTGGGAATTCTGCTTTCATCAGGTATTCAGATTTACCTATATTTAAACTGTTGGTTGATTTCTTTTTCGTTTTTTCCATAGAGAAAAAGGATATTCACCAGGGACAGGCTCCTTCAACAACATGGCTTTCTGTTGAACTTCAAGAAATCCCACATAATACCAGGTTGGAGACTGCAGATCTGGCTCACGTTTTCCAGAGAAAGGAGAGTGGCAGAAGCAGAAACTGAGATTTCACCTTTCATCCCTGCTATGAAAAACACAAGTATCAGTGAGAACTGGGATCAGGAGTAAGGACAAATAAATGGCATGCACCGTAGCCATCATTGTGTGAAGTGGTCTCCATCTGTATCCTCCAATCTCTCATCTACTTTATCATTTGGACCCTACATCAGAGGATTATGAGGCTTCTACCTCAGTGACAGCAAAGATCAGAAAAGAGCTTTAATGGTGACTCATTCCATCAAATCTAGACAGGCACTACCTTTTGAATACGGCCCTACTTACCCCTAATGACCGATGCCAGCAAGAAGTGTTGGGTTGTGATTTTCAGGAATCTTTCAGCTAATGAAAGTGGATATGAACTTTTCAAAAGTCAGCCCAATCCTCCAATTTTAGGGAATCAGTGGGATTCTTTGGGGCTCTTCTTTATTTTTCCCCTCTCATTCAATATCATGTGACATGAGTACAGACAGACAGCTAGTTTGTGAGGTCATGCGTAAATTGCCAGGGAGTAATGTGCACTTGGAGTCTGCCCATTCTTTCCGGCAAGAGCTTCCTTCGGTCAGAGAGAGAGGAAATTACTCTCTCTCAGCAGTTTATGTTACAGAGAAGGAGAGTGGTCCTGCATTTCTCATTCATGGGGACCCTTTGTCTGTATCCTTGTCTGTTTTGCGAGATTACTCATAAATTCAGAAGTCCATGGTACGATCTCCTTGTTATAGAGGAAGTGCCCTTCTTCCGTCTTTTTGTGCTCTTAGTTCCTATTTGTAGAGCATGATGATTCCGTGATCAACAGGTCTTTTTACTGTTTTCCACCCTTACAACTAATTTCAAGCGAAGTAAAGAAGATCCAAGAGGATCAGGGGAGGAGTTTGTGGTGGGTCCCGGCTGACCCAGAAAGTCTTGGTACTTGTAGGGACTACCGTGCCTCGGCTAGGCCCTAGAAACTCTCTGCAATGAGGCACACCAGACAGTGGTTACTCAGCATGGGCGGGAAGACCCCGAGCGGTCTCCCGCAGGTTTATTTATCCCCTCAGTGCGGACCCGCCCCGAGGGGTGTGGGGATGCGTGACAAGTGGATACAAAGTATGGGAGCACCCGAGTGGCACTCTACATCCCTCCTTCTTTTTAGCCGATGTCAGGACATCTGGGTCTTCTTCAAGGAGAGGCACAAACAAAGCCTTAGACAGTAGACAGTAACGTTGGCTGCGGCGGCTAGGAGACGCCTCAATCCCGGTTGGGTGTTCTGGAGCCTCCTCGCTGTCCCCGGGCGGACAAGGTGCACTTGGATTTCCCCAGGCCTCGGGGCTCACTGGCGGATGTCCTTCCATTGCCGGACTCCAACCAGGTGATGACCCTAAAGGATCCGCTCTTGGTGTCATGTTTTGAGAGGTCCCACTACCAGAATCAGCTTCCGGCTCGAAGGCACTCTTGAAGCTGGAGACGTTGCGAGTGACTAGTTGATTTCCTCTTCAGGCCGTCACCTTCGTCCCCTTGACCCTCTCAACAGTCCAGACCTCAAGTTCGTAGGGTGTTCTAAATTTCCACCCGGGGTGTCGGTCTTTGATCACCACCGAGTCCCCTACGGCGATCGTTGTTTCTTGCGCGTGACGAGCCTCACTTGCCTTCTGATTGGTTGTTTCTCTTCTTGCCTGAATCGCCTCGTCATTCCTCGGTTCCGGAACCCATGCTGGGCCCGCCGGTATGCAGTCTCTCCGTGCTCTTTTGAACAACAGGTGTGTGGGAGCACACTTCGTGGTGTTTGGCGATATGCCCCCAGAAACTGGTCAAGAGCGGCCTCTGGACTTTCTCCGTTGTCAGCGGCGATGCGCAATGCCCGATTAAGAGTCCTCATTAGTCTTTCCACCTCCCTGTTGGCTTGGGGCCACAGTGGGGTGATCTTTCGGTGTCGGATGGCGAGGTTCCCCAGATATTCTCGTCCCTGAAAAGGGGGTCCATTGTCTGACTTGATCTCAGCAGGCAGGCCCATCAGTGCAAAGACACGGTCTAGGGCTGTTTTCACCTGTGGAAATGCTGTCAACGAGAGGACCTCCACAATCAGGAACTTTGAGAACAAGTCGACGACTACCATCATCTGGCGGCCATCGGGGAAGCTACCGAAATCCACACTCAGGTGCGTCCACGGGGTTGTACATGGTTCCGCGGTAATCACAGGTGCGGGATCTCCTCCTGTGATGGTGCAGGCATGGCATGACCTCACCATCTCGTCCACTATTGCGTCCATGGCCGGAAACCAGACCTTGTTTCTCAACCTCGCTTTGGTTTTGGCTCGCCAAAGCGAGAATTCTCATCTGTAGACGTTCGGGCACCATGATTAGGTGACCCCTCGAGACGACTCCATCTTCCCCCACGCTCAGTTCGTGCCTCACTTGCCATATTTGTTGTCGAACGTGACTGACCTCCAGCCGGAGGGTTCGGGCTCCGTCCATGAAGTGAGCCCAGCTGTTGCCTTCCAGTGCTTCTTTGACCCTGGACAGGGTGTCGTCCTCTTGGGTGGCTTGACCTATTTCGGCCAATGTCATTGCTCTGGGGCAGGCAGACTGTGAGATCATATGAACGAAAGCCTCAATGCTGTGAATGGCATCTGGTGAGTGACCTGAGCCATCTACCTCCGGGTGTCGGGACAGGTAATCCGCAGGATTGTGAGCCCCAGGGCGAAAAAAGACTTTGAAGTTGTATCCTTGCAATTGCACAGCCCATCGCTCGATGCGTGGAGGAGCCAACCGGGTCGAGCCTGCAAACAGTGGTATCAGTGGCTTGTGGTCGGTGACCACGGTAAATTATTGGCCGCACAGGTACAGGTGGAAATGCTGGCACGCCCATTTTATGGCCAGCGCCTCACGTTCAATCTGCGCGTAGCGCGTCTCAGTGTCGGTCAGCGCCTTGCTGGCGTAGGCAACTGGCTTCCACACCTCAGAGCCATGGTCTTGCATGAGCACCGCCCCAAGTCCTACCGGACTCGCTTCGATGACCAATTCCGTCTTGTGTTGGGGCTGGAAGTACGCCATCACTGTCTTGTCGAGCAGGCTGGTCTTGATGTCATTGAATGCTTTGTTCGCTGCCACAGACCATTCCCATTTCCGGTCTTGGCGCGTGAGGATCCTCAGGGACTCCGACATTGCCGCCAGATTCGGGATGAATCGGCCGCAGTAAGTGGCCATGCCCAGAAAACTCCT
Source organism: Lissotriton helveticus (assembly GCF_964261635.1). NCBI lineage: Eukaryota > Metazoa > Chordata > Amphibia > Caudata > Salamandridae > Lissotriton > Lissotriton helveticus. The sequence goes on from NC_136059.1 coordinate 1,932,245,507, forward strand.
CACCTTGGTGGGGTTCCGTGGGGTGCTCGCTGCCCTGATCGCCTCAGCTTTCTTTGGGTCTACCTTGAGTCCTTCTCGTGTGAATGTGTACCCAAATAAGTCTATACTTTCTTGGTAGAAGGAGCACTTTGACTTGTGTAAGGTTAACCCGCTGTCCACCAGCCGCTGCAGTCTCGCCCTCAGGTGTGCGTGATGTTCTTCGAGTGTGTCCGAATATGCCAGAATATCGTCGCTGAGGTTTATGACACCACGTAGTCCTGACAACACCTCATGAATTGCGTTCTGGAAAGCCTCGGCGGCAGAGGATACTCCAAAGCTGAGTCTTCGGTAGCGGCGTAGCCCTACGTGAGTCGAGAAGGTGGTTTTGTATCGACTTTCCGGCTCTAACTCTAGCTGAGGTAGCCCGCATTCAGATCGAGCTTGGAGAACCACTTTGCGCCATTCAGGTCAGCCACTATGTCGTCCATGGTTGGGGTGATGTGCCGCTCCCGCTTCACCACCGTATTGGGAAGCCTCATGTCGAAGCACAGTCGAATCGCCTCAGGTTGTTTGGGCTTGGGGGCCACGACCAGGGGAGATACCCACGGTGTGGGCCCGGATACCTTTTCTATTACTCCCAATTCCTCCAACTTCCTGAGCTCTTCCTCCACCTGCGGTCTGAGATTGAAGGGCATGCGCCGGTGCCGGAGGGCTATTGGTCGTACTGATGTATAGATGTGCAGTTGGAATTTCTTCCCTTTGAGTTTTCCCAATCCTTGGAAGAGCTCTGGAAACTCTCCGAGAAGATCCTCAGCGTGGGACTCGTGCACTTGATTTGCCAAGAAGACAAGCTCTAGATCTTCTGCCGTGTGACAACTGAGCAGGGTCCCTTTCTTGCCTTCTGTCACGTGGAATTTCGTCTCTGTGGAGAGCTTCCCGCTCACGATAGTAGTTTGGATTACACCTCGCAGCGCCAGGGGGTCAGTGCCTCCATAGGTGTAGATTCTTGCACTCGAGGGTGTGAGGGGTGGTTTTGGCGATAGTTTCTCGTACTGGTCCGAGTCCATCACATTTACTGAGGCTCCGGTGTCTATTAGAGCCTGTATGTCGGTGCCATCTATGGTCACGGAGCACATTGGCGGTGGCCGTCTCTTGGTACCTGCCCGGTTGACATATGAGATGACGAACACCTCCTCATCGTCGTCGTCTTCGTACATGGGACGTCTCCCTTGAGCTTGATCGTCAGGTGGTGGTGCCTGTTCGTCCAGTGATACTTGATGGACGCGCTGTGACAAACCTCTGGACCTGGGTGCTGTCGCTCGAAAACATCCTCCTCTGCACACTCTTGGGTAATGATTTAGCCGCCCGCAGCGGGAGCATGTCTTCCCCTTGGCTCCGCACGTGGCCTCCGCTGGGTGGTCTTCCTTGCAGTATCCGCACTGGTTCTTTTGCATGTATTTTGGTGCTTGGCGCGCTTGGGTGGGCCTTCTCTGGATGGCGTCCACTTTTTCTTCCTTGACCGGCAGGAGCCTGGTTGCCGACGGAGTGGCCACAGGGGTGTGCAGGGCTGCTTCCATCACTTCCGCTCGAGCGTCGGACAGCGCCGTGGGATCGGCCAGGACTAAGATTTCGTCCAGGGAGATTCCTGGTTGACGTAGGATCAGTTTTCTCAGTAGCTTGGAGCGGCACCCTACGATGATCTGGTCTCTGATCTCTTCCCTCGGCTCCGTGAAGGGGCACGTGCTAGCCAGCCGGCGGAGTCTTGCATGAAACATGTCGACGGATTCTGCTTCGGTTTGCCAAGCTCTCTTGAATTTGAACTTTTCGAAGTCATTGTTGAGCTGTGGGTCAAAATGCGAGTTCAGCGCAGGGACCACCGCATCATAGTCGTCCTCCTCTCCGGTGTTTGGGAGTGTCTCAAACAGATCGTAGATTTCCTCTCCCCCGAAGTAGATGAGGAGCGACCTCTTGACTGTTCCGTCGGTTTCACGTGTCCCCTTAAAGTAGTGGTTGACCAGGCCTTCCATCTGGGAGCTGCTGTCGCCTGGTCAGCGGATTCGCTGAATGGAGGCAGTGGTGCTACCGCGGTGTGAGCGTTCGCCGGTGGTAGGGGTCTCAGCGCGGGACCAGGGTTGTCTCCCGCTCCCTGTTGTGCGGCTGCCACTGCTCCTGGCGCCTGGTTGCTCATCGCGGCGTTGTGGCCTACTCAGGCGTCGCCCTGTGATTGCCTGCGTCGACGGCCTCCTCTGGCTGCCAAGTTGGGTGCACGTGGTCTCGCTACTGCGCCACTGGTCACCAGCGGGAGTGCAGGGTCCTCGTACTCTCCCTCGCGCTTCTGTAGGGCCTCAAGTCTAGACAGGATACCGTGCTTGCCGGTGAGTGAATTTGCCAATGCTTTACACTTCTAGTTTTTTTTCTTCAGTTTGGTGCGGCCAATGCTTGTTTTCTTTTTTTCCCAGTGCGTGATTCTGCCCAAGCCTGGTTGCGGCCCAGTCTGTCCCTCGCGTGTGAGGGGTGAGTTCTAACACTTCGAGTGTCTCTGACGCTGTTGCCGTGCACGTGGGGCATATTCTTGGCACCGGCGTGAAGGGCGCAGGCACTGTGGGAGGCAGCCTCTGCTCGGGGCTTATGACCCATGGCTGGTCTTCCCCCGCGGTTCGCGGCCTGACAGGGCTGCTGCGGGGCGTCGAACGCCGTGGGAGGCGCCAGGTATGCAGGTGGGCCTCGGTGGGGAATACTCGGCGGCCCTGGGGCGGGGAGGGACGCGCGTTGCACTCACCCTTGCAACGGGCCGTCGCCGGGAGCTCTGCCAGCTGAAGGCGCTCCCTAGGGCAGGAGACGCGTGGGCGGGCTCGGACCGGCCAGCGGACGATGACAGGCCACATCAGATGTGCGCTGCAGGTCTGCACTCCTTCCCCTCACACAGAGATCGCACCGGAGCAGGACAGCCGCGGGTGGGCACCGCACGCTCCGGAGCAGGCAGGCACACGTGTCTCGGTACCGGCCTCGTCGCCAGTGTAGGGACGGCAGTGCCTCGGCTAGGCCCTAGAAACTCTCTGCACTAAGGCACACCAGACAGTGGTTACTCAGCATGGGCGGGAAGACCCTGAGCGGTCTCCCGCAGGTTTATTTATCCCTCTGGCACGGTAAGCATGGGCGTAAAATCCGCTCCGCTCGCGGATTTTTCGGATTTTCGGCAAATTCGCAATCCGCGAACTCTCGCGAATTAGTCGAAAATCCGTGAATCCGCGGATTTTTTGCTTGGTTGCGGCGCGCGGCGTGGTGCACGGCGTTCACTTTCCGTCATTAAGCGTTTGCCGAGTTGTTTTTCTCGATCATATTTAGCGAGTGCCGCGCCATTTTGGATCTTGCTGCGTGATCCCGCGGGAGTTTGGCGCCCGCGAATACGTAATCGCGGCTTGCCACCTTGCACAGCATACCTCGCGAGAGTTCGCAATTGCGAACACGTAGTTGCGGCGGAAAGGAACAATCTCGCACTCGCGAAATAGAGATTTTGCAATTCTGCACAAGAAAATCACCAGCAAACAGGATAAACCTTCAGAAAATTATGATTTTTATCAGAATCACTCCTCAGGTTGACATTTGCATGGCCTTTTTTTTTGCAAGGAGTCCATTTTTGGGGGGGGGAGGAAGGAAGTGCCCCACAGTCTCCAACTTCCTGTTCCTGTCCAGCAGGCTCCTCCCAGTGCTTTGTCCATCTCCTGGTCACTTTCATTTGGATCTGGAGCTGGAAGGATTACTTTTTGTGGGTGCTGCTGGATATTTGGATTTGAGGCCTTTTTTGACTGTCTTTGGATCACTTTTGGATTAGAAATCAACTTTCACAAGTAAGTTTGTTTGGGGCATTACAGTTGCTGCAAGTACAATTTTGGAACTTTTTCAGAACATTAAATAAATTATATTGTTGGTAGCCACAGTATCCAGTAGGACCAGGGTTGGTTAGGGGTGCATGATACAACTGTTTTGTTGAATTTAAACACCATTGAGGCCATGGATGGGCTGGGTTTGTGCTGATTTTATTGTTTTTTGTCGTTTTCTTGGGGCTGCTGGTGGGGCCTTTTGCCAAGGGGTAGTGGTGCATGGACTGAGTGTGCCTGTAGTGTGGTCTCACTCTCTTTAATGTAAACATCATGGATGGCATTGGATTGTGGTGATTTCTGGCTGGTTTTCTGTTTTTTGGGGGTGTACTGTTGATGTGGACTGTGGCCATGTGGGTGGTGGTGGTGGCCATCTTGAGTCCTGGCTGGTACAGGCAACATGTGCTTGGGGTGTAAGGGGCCATTTTTAAGAGAGGCAGTGTCTGAGGCCTGCACTTATTTTGCCTACTTTTCATCCATTATGCCCAGGGGTAGTGAGTGTTGCATGGGCCTAGTGTTTCTGAGGGGTGTCTTCTTGAATTTAAACACCATTGAGGCCATGGATGGGCTGGGATTGTGCTGATTTTATTGTTTTTTGTCGTTTTTTTGGGGCTGCTGGTGGGGCCTTTTGCCAAGGGGTAGTGGTGCATGGACTGAGTGTGCCTGTAGTGTGGTCTCACTCTCTTTAATGTAAACATCATGGATGGCATTGGATTGTGGTGATTTCTGGCTGGTTTTCTGTTTTTTGGGGGTGTACTGTTGATGTGGACTGTGGCCATGTGGGTGGTGGTGGTGGCCATCTTGAGTCCTGGCTGGTACAGGCAACATGTGCTTGGGGTGTAAGGGGCCATTTTTAAGAGAGGCAGTGTCTGAGGCCTGCACTTATTTTGCCTACTTTTCATCCATTATGCCCGGGGTAGTGAGTGTTGCATACTTGCATGGCCCTAGTCTTTCTGTGGGGTGTCTTCAATATAAACATCATGGATGGCATGGGATTGTGCTAATTTTTCTGTGTTTTGTCGATTTTTTGGGGTGTATAACTGAACTGATGTTCCTCTGTCTTCCATTGCTTTTAGGTGCACAAGACTCAAGAGAACCACCAGTGCCAGGAAGAAGTCCTGCAGCGGTGTGTGTGTGCAGCATAACGTCACGCGACGTCACGTCTGGACACAGACAACTCTGCAACTCGTGCAACTGCTGCCTGCTGTTCTGACCTGCTCTGAAGAAGATGGCCCCAAAAAAAGTAACCCGTAGCTCCTCTAGCAAGAAAGGTGCCAGTAAGGAGCAGAAGAAGCAAGTTACCAAGGAGACTGGTGTGCCACCCGCCCCTTTTTTTGGGAGTAAAAAAAAAAGTATGCCTGCAGCAGCAGCGGGATCTGCTGGGGACCAAGCTGGCAGCAGCACCCCCGCTCCATTGGGCTCAGTGCCACCACCACCACCACACCAACTTAAGTCCAAGCCCTTGAGTGCTGCAGAGGCAGCCAGTATAGTTCTTCAATCACCATCGACCAGTGATGTTGGCTCATCGCAAGAAAGCAGCAGCAATGTCCCTCAATCAACACAGGTTGTTGTAGCTCATCTGACGAGTGTTGAACAACCACAGCCGCAACAACAATCACATGTGCAAGTACAAGCCCAAGTACATGTGGAAGGAGAGGCAGCGCAAGGAGATGCACAAGCAGAGGTGCATGGAGGGTCACAAGTGCCCACAATAGTTGTTCCTCCCGAAGTAGGGTAGGAAACTTAAGAACGTCCCACAAGGTTACCGCAAAATGGGCGATAAATGGAGTAGTGAACGGCAATGCGTTCAGCAATACCTTGCAATACCAGAAATATACTTCTATTATGCTTCAGGACAAAGAGTACAGCATATACTTTTGAACTTCTACCTATAAAACCACCAGAAACTGTAAATATAATTGCATACATGCACACAAAAGGGATCAAGTGTCAAAAAACAGATCAAACAATAATGTTTTAGAAAAATATATATATATATTTGTCAAATGATACACAACAAGTACATTATCAAAACATCATCATAACAAATCATTAAAAAACATACATGTTGCATGTTATTACATTTATTAAAAAAAGTTTTTATAAAAAACAACTCATAAGCATTCAGGTTAAAAAGGTTCAAAAGAACAGGGGTCGACGCGGCGTTTCGGTTACAGTTAGATAGACAACCTTCTTCAGGACCAAGTTCTAGAAGGAAACATACAATTACTAATCATTTCAAACCCAACATTTTCCAGAATCATTTTCTAAAACAAATACATTTTCATTCACTATAACATTTGATCAGGTGCTACTAGGTTTTATGCAAAAAGACAAAAAACTTTTTTTTAAAATTTTTAACAAAGGTGGTTTTTAGTCAGGTATTGCTAGAATGCATTGCACATTGGTACTAGTACCAATTTTATATGTCAAGGTGCAACAGTGTCCGTGCCGGGCTCAACAGCAGAGAGGACTGGGAGAAAATAATATAGGAATTCAATAATCTAACAATATCATTAGATCTTTTTGAATTCTTGAACCTATCCTCCCCTCTATAATGCTCACTGTCCCCTTTTTAGATCTGTCATTTCATCATATGGTTAGTGGAGAAACACTCTTCTCCCTATGAGGTTTCAGCTTGCTCCTATACCTTCACTCCATTTTTAGATGGATATGTTGGTAATGTAAGATTCCGGTTCCATTATTATTACATTAATATTTTAAATATCTGATATTTTTTCACATCATAATATGGGAACCTATGGATATAGGAATTGTACTTAGCTCATTCCCCCTACCCCATTTTATCCATAGTGAAATAAAATCTCTTTCGGAACATTTCAATACTTATATGCAACCAAGATCTTTGACCTTTTCACAGCCCCGCCATATGCAATGTAATGAATGACAAGGTCGGCTTTACATCTAGCATTGAACGCATAAAACTCATACCTCTTAAGGTGATTATTCTGGCAATATAATACCTTTGTTCTATTCAGGTAATTCTAGGCCCTAATTTCTGAGCCCTTGCTCACATTGGTTAATAAATATCGATAACAATAAATCCGATATTTTGAAATTTCGCATTCATGCGTAATTCCATTTAACATCTTAATTATATTGCGTGTTCTTTTATATTGTCGGCGTAATAATATTTCTCTCGCCGTAATAATATTTATTTCTCCCGTTATATTAATTTTTCTATGGCGTCTACATTCAGCACACATCGTGTTAATGTTTGTACACAATCCAAACCCCAGTCCTACCATTATTGCACCGGCACATACAGCGTCAATAAAGGTAAACAAACGACGCTAACGTATGACGCGTCGCCATGTGACATTACGTCGTCCAATCAGGACGATTAACGCTTACCGCCCAATAATAGTGCACCTAACATAAATAGAGACTCCCAACGTAATCAAAGATACTTTCGATTACACGACTGCGAGAAGATACACGGCGACGGGAGTAGGAGCAGGGAGGCCGAACATAACGTTTGAGGTAAGACAATATAGCCCGAACGCCTGCAACCTATCTCTCGTTTATCCTTAACGCATGTGACAGTGAGACTTGAAGGGAAAACCTCGCCATTTTTTACTCTGTATCACTGCTATTGTGCGGTGTATTTCTGCACAATCAAAGACTACTTAACCTGCATTCGGGAACATTAGTGTCAGAACCTGATATATTCTTTTGATTTCTTAAAAATGATTACAACATTTTCAAATAGACTTTGTATAACGCGGCTGGACATCGAACATCATATTGGTCTTGGTCTGTCTGCCCTTTACTAAAGACTGGTTGTTTTCTTAAATAACATGGACGATTATATTCTCCGGATAGACGTATGTAACACATGCGCTATTCATATAGATGATAAATATAATTATAATTGTCGATACACAGTGAAATTAGTCTATCAATTACGCACTACTGATAAAACTAGACACCTAAGTCTGCATATTGAAACCTATCCGATAGGGCTGTTTTCAAACATGAACCCAGAATGGAATATTAAAACAGACAATTATTCTTAATCTTTTCCCAAAGAACCAGTGGCAAGACAAAGCCCAGCACGAATTGAATACTAAATAGCTGCTACACCAGCATAGTGAAAAGCAAGTGCAACACCCACTACTGCCAGTAATTTATACCTGGGTAAGTACAAACATGGGGTGATTCCATTTAAGTAGACCAGTATACTGTTGGTTAGCACTCCCTATTTGTAATAAACTAACAGGAGCTTTTATTTGCAGCAATACAGGAAATATTTATCGGTGGCTCCTACTACCCGCATAAGATTTATCCTCATAAAATCTTAAGGTAGTTTTCTTCCAATTTTGTTATGCAATTCTCTAAATACTTAAAGTGCTCAATTTTAAAATATAATCTTACTACCATTTGCAGATACCGTGAAGAACTATAGAACCATAACAGAAATTACTCTCAGTCCCCATACCGGATTATACAACCACAAAATTGCCCTCCTGGATTTAGTTGGAGGCTATCATAACCATTAAGGTAATTTCCTAAGTGGGTGAAATTTCTTTTAAAAAACACCCTTCACACTACATAAAGGGCAATCTGCCAGAAAGTGCCCCACACCAGTAATTTGGCACTCCTATTAAAAACCTCAGAGTGGGCCATATTAGCTCCATTGACCCACATTATGGGCTTTCTTCACTATGATAATTCACATAGTGACCCACGAAATGGTACTAGTACCAATGTGCAATGCATTCTAGCAATACCTGACTAAAAACCACCTTTGTTAAAAATTTTAAAAAAAAGTTTTTTGTCTTTTTGCATAAAACCTAGTAGCACCTGATCAAATGTTATAGTGAATGAAAATGTATTTGTTTTAGAAAATGATTCTGGAAAATGTTGGGTTTGAAATGATTAGTAATTGTATGTTTCCTTCTAGAACTTGGTCCTGAAGAAGGTTGTCTATCTAACTGTAACCGAAACGCCGCGTCGACCCCTGTTCTTTTGAACCTTTTTAACCTGAATGCTTATGAGTTGTTTTTTATAAAAACTTTTTTTAATAAATGTAATAACATGCAACATGTATGTTTTTTAATGATTTGTTATGATGATGTTTTGATAATGTACTTGTTGTGTATCATTTGACAAATATATATATATATTTTTCTAAAACATTATTGTTTGATCTGTTTTTTGACACTTGATCCCTTTTGTGTGCATGTATGCAATTATATTTACAGTTTCTGGTGGTTTTATAGGTAGAAGTTCAAAAGTATATGCTGTACTCTTTGTCCTGAAGCATAATAGAAGTATATTTCTGGTATTGCAAGGTATTGCTGAACGCATTGCCGTTCACTACTCCATTTATCGCCCATTTTGCGGTAACCTTGTGGGACGTTCTTAAGTTTCCTACGCTATCTCCCCTGTCCCAAAGTTGACAGTTAAGGGGGCCTCCTTTTCTTTACCTACCTCCCGAAGTAGGGGCACATCAGGAAATCGACAATCAAGGCGAGGTATCATTTGAGGAAGCCACTCCTCCTGATGATCCTTCATTGTCTTCCACACCCCTAGCAAGGAAGAGATCAAGGGTGGTGTCTACATCTTCTTCAAGCACACCTCCTTCTGATGATACGGATCAAACTTGGGAACCAGCACCACTGCCGTCTGAGAGTGAGGCACACCATGATCCGACAAAGGTAGTTAAGCGTAAAAGGAAGCTCGTCCAAAGTCTCAGAGTTATGGAGTGTGATGAGGCTCAACAAGAAGTGGCGGATACTGCTGCTGATGAAGACTCTGCCAACGACGACCCAGTCATCATAAAGGTCACTGCAGCCCCAGCGGGCATGCAGCAAACAGACATTTTGACCCTAGCCCGAAGAGCTGCTGAGCGTGATGATGATGATGTTGTCGATGAGGAGGCAGTGGAAACACCACAATCATTGGAGTTAAGTAGTACACCAACTCGTCCCGCTTTCATATTTCTTTCTGGCAAGAAGAGACCTCCATCCACCTCGACCTTAATTAGTGGCGGTGAAAGTGCACAACGTACAAAAGTTGGGCAATCCAGATCCTCCACTTCATCTGGCATTAGCTTCATGACCACCACCACCAGTATCGCCGCCTCCTCCAGGTCCCACAGACACTTCAAGTCCCCAGTTTGGGACTTCTTTACTGTTTGTCAAAAAAATCCAAAGTTTGCCATTTGTACCCTTTGTAAGGTTGCAGTTAGTCGTGGTAAGCCAGGTACCAACTATGGTACCGGAGGCCAGAGAGGTCATCTTAGGAGACAGCACACTGTCCAATGGTTTGCGCACCTAGATGCGATCAAGAAAGGCCGAATTCAAGGAAACGTTGATGTTGCATCTGATGATGACGAGGAGGAAGAAGACGTGTCAAACACTTCCCTTACACCCAGTACCCCTGTCAGCAGCACACCCAATGTGAGGCACACAAAGAGTGTTGGAGCGAGTGAGACACCAACGCACAAAAGTTCACCAGCGAGCAAAATTGGGTCAACGAAGTCATTATCAGCCCGTAAATGCTTGGTCCAGGGCAACATTAGAACAATGCTTACTTCAGACGTGCCATATGAACGCAACCACCCACTGACGCGTCTGTATAACACTAAGCTGGCTAAAATGCTAGCTGTGGACCTTCTCCCTTTTTCTTTTGTAGAAGTGGTAGGTTTTCTAGAATTAGTGGCAACGCTCTGCCCTAAATGGAAGGTTCCTAGCCGGTTCTATTTTGCCAGAGTTGCGGTTCCAGCACTACATGAAGATGTGCTGGAGGCGATTGGGGCAGCTTTGCAGAAGAGTGCTGTTCACACAATACATCTGACAACAGACATGTGGACCAGTGGAGCAGGCGCTGATTACATGTGCATCACTGCACACTGGGTCTCTTTTTCAGGTGTTAAAGCAAAGCTAAACGCAGGTGTTGACCCGGACAAAGTTTTCAAAGCTGCTCGGAAACATGCAACACTAGCCATGTTTGGCTTGGAGAAAAGTCACACATCCCAAAACATTTTGGACGAGTTTGACAAAAAGGTCTTGAAAATGCTATCCCCAAAAAAACGCCAGATTGGTTATGTTTCCACGGATAATGGCGCCAATGTAGTTAAGGCCATGGCGCTGGGTCGCTATTTTAGAGTGCCGTGTTTGGCGCACTGTATCAACCTGGTAGTTCAAAAATTCTTGAGTGATAGAGACAGTGCAGCGTTCGCGGTAATGGCCACCTGCCGCAAAATGTGCAACCATTTCAGCCATATTTTTAAGGCCCGGAAGCATCTGAGGAGGCTGCTACTTCAAAGTCGAATACCAGTGAAAGCACTCATCCAGGAGGTGGCAACACGTTGGAACTCAACCTTCTACATGCTTGAGCGTCTGTATGAGCAGTATACGGTACTCGATCACTATTTCTTCACAGAGGGTACATCTCAGAAGGAGGACATGCGGATGGGTGCGGCGCAATGGGACATAGTTAAAAGCCTGACAGACATGCTTCGTCCTTTTGAGTTCTTCACGCGTGCAGTCAGCCAGGAGGACTGTAATTTGGGAAAAGCTATCCCATTGTTGTGCATGCTGGAGCACCAACTGATGGCGGTGTCTTCTGAGTTTGAAAAAGATGGGAAAAAAAAGACCATTTTATTTTTTCTGAGAAATTATTAGAGCGCCTACGTGGTGATGAACGTCTTCAAAAGATCAAGTCAGAACAGCATTACATTTGTGCTACTATTCTGGATCCACGCTATAAAAAGGCGCTGGCAGGCGAAGCATTCTTTCCTTTTGCTGATGCAGATGTTCAAAAGTACAAACATTGGTTAGCCTGGTCAGCCAAGAGGTTTGAAAAAGAACGGCAGGTTATTGAAGGAGAAGACAGTACATCAGCATCAGCAGGCCATCCCCAGTCACAAGAATCCACTTCTGCACCTGTGGCTGGGGCACAAGTGACCTCTCAGCCGTTAAAGACACCGGCAAGTGGATCATCTGCACCACACACAATGACAACACTAACAGTGGCTGCGGAGGAGGATTGGCTAAGTTTGATGGGGTATGGTTCTCGAAAAAATGTCACAGGCACAGCAAAAAGTAAGCAAAGTGGAGGAACAGTTGATGACCTTGAGTCGATGGTGCAGGACTATCTGAATGACTCAACAGAGGTCTTTCTTAATGATGAGCCATTGCAGTATTGGCATGGGAAAAAACAATTGTGGCCAGAGCTCTCCAACCTGGCTATAAACTATTTGTCTTGCCCACTCGCAAGTGTGTCTTCTGAACGTGTTTTCAGTGCTGCTGGTGGCATTGTAACTCCCAAACGGAGCCGCCTCTCGCCCCAAAATGTGGAGCGGCTGACAATGATCAAGATGAATCAGCCCTCATACCACCAGATTACAAAGTACGAGAAAGCACGCCGCATGAAGACGAGGAGGACGGCAACGTAGATGAGGGGATTTGTTCTCTGTTCGGTGGCACTGACCTCATCCTGCCTGAATTCGCAGAGTATGATGACGAAATCTTCTTCTTATTCCCTGACACCGACCCCTGAAAATGAGACAATGAATCAATAACTTTCTTTTTCGTCCTTATTCACTTTTATTCCTGTGTGTCTCTCTTTCTTTGTTTTGCACAGTTAATTTAATTCAAACTTTAATCACCTAATCCTAAAAACAAGACCATCAGCAGAACTGTCTTCACTTGTTTGCTTACTGATTTGAAGGTGCCGCAGTCTACATTCCTCAGGTTCACAAGTTCTGAAGAACATGCTCCTCTATCCTCCTCCTCCAGACTGCGATTTCCCTCAAAGCAGAGTGCTGGATTACGCCCAATGAAGAAAGACTCAGCACTTGTGGGGGTGTTCTACTTCTTTGCGGGTGAGTTGACGGATTTGGGCCTATTGCTGTGAAGCTCTAATAATGGATAAAAGTGTTTTGGACCAAATATGAGATGGAAATTTCTTGCCGTTTTTGCTGACTTGCTTGCCTTTGAGGTGCTCTTTGGCGGGGTTCCGGGTGTTTGTGGGTGAGTTTTGGGGTCTGGGAGCACTGCTGCGACAGTCTAATCTTGATTGCATTTGCTTTTCAGGAAATCCGTGGTGGAAAACAGGAGTTATGATGATTGATGATGACCTAGCTGCACAGCGCGTTTGGACCAGAAGGCCGAGAGATAGTGTAAGTATGAGATTTAGCTTTTTCGCTGTTTGGGGGTGTTGTCGCGTGGTTTTTTGCGGGTGGGTTGGCGGGTCTTGGCTGGGGCATTCCTGGGGCATTCCTGGGAAGGTCTAATGCCGGATAGAAGTGTTTTGGACAAAATCCTTAAGGAAAAGCCTTTTTTTTGCTATTTCTTCTGACATCTTGCTCAATGTAGCGTTTTGGGGGGCTTCCTGCTGTTCGTGGGTGGGTTGCGGCCGGGGTCTCTGTCGAAGCACTGCTGCGACAGTCTAATCTTGATTGCATTTGCTTTTCAGGAAATTCGTGGTGGAAAACAGGAGTTATGATGATTGATGATGACCTAGCTGCACAGCGCGTTTGGACCAGAAGGCCGAGAGATATTGTAAGTATGAGATTTAGCTTTTTCGCTGTTTGGGGGTGTTGTCGCGTGGTTTTTTGCGGGTGGGTTGGCGGGTCTTGGCTGGGGCATTCCTGGGGCATTCCTGGGAAGGTCTAATGCCGGATAGAAGTGTTTTGGACAAAATCCTTAAGGAAAAGCCTTTTTTTTGCTATTTCTTCTGACATCTTGCTCAATGTAGCGTTTTGGGGGGCTTCCTGCTGTTCGTGGGTGGGTTGCGGCCGGGGTCTCTGTCGAAGCACTGCTGCGACAGTCTAATCTTGATTGCATTTGCTTTTCAGGAAATCCGTGGTGGAAAACAGGAGTTATGATGATTGATGATGACCTAGCTGGTAGTAGCTGCACAGCGCGTTTGGACCAGAAGGCCGAGAGATATTGTAAGTATGAGATTTAGCTTTTTCACTGTTTGGGGGTGTTGTCGCGTGGTTTTTTGCGGGTGGGTTGGCGGGTCTTGCCTGGGGCATTCCTGGGAAGGTCTAATACCGGATAGAAGTGTTTTGGACAAAATCCATAAGGAAACACCAGTTTTGGCACTTTTTGTAAGTTAGGGTTCGTTAGGGTTAGCCCTAGCAGCAGGATTGCATGTGTTTCGAGGTGTTCTATTGCAACGCAGTTCTGGGGTTTTAGAGCACTGTTGGAGCGATGCTGGCTATGGATACTTTTGCTTGCTTGCAAGTGGTTTGAATACAATCCACGGTCTGTATTTGGGCCTACTGATACTTTCAAAGTACGTTTTGTCTCCATTTTTCTGCTAGGCATCGTTTTTGGAGATCTGATTGGGGGTCTTCTACATTTTTGCGACTGGCTTTAGTAAGGGTCTTGGTGGGAGCATTGCTGGGAAGGTCAAATTTTGTTCTAAAACACAGTTTACAGTACACCTACCTTGAGGGGAAAGATCCGCTATAATATTTTGGCCATACTTATTTATCCTTAAAAAGGTGACTCAGACAGAGCACGCAATTTCAAAAATATTCTACTGTCTATTAGGGAAATCAAAGTGTGACTTTTTGCACCACACAGCGTGCATACCTTTTATTTATTTATCAGTGGTATTGTAATAGCAATTCCTGTTTTCCGTTCAATAATTACAGGCCGGGTTTCAGTCAACATCCGCCAGGCAGGCAGTGGACAGGGTGTCTTCTGTCAGTGGTCACCAACATTGATGGACGAAGCGTCAGCTGGAATGGAGGAGTGCCGCTAATAAGAGGAATTGTTTGCTGCATGCAACTTACTTACCAAATTCAACAGGACAACTCCAACAACATACAGAATACAGATACAGTATCCATTGTTTTCTTCTATGAGTGTGACTGCATGTGCTTAGCTTTAGTTTGTACCCAAAGATTTCTTTATCTTCAACTATTGTTTGTCCAGGCTGTGCTTTTTTTTTCTTCTCTCAACAAAACCTACCCAAAAAGAACCCCCCATTCCCATCCATTTTCCAAACCCTAACCCTAACCCTCTTCCCCCGGGCTGTGTTGTTTTGCTTGATGTCTGACTAAAATGACATCAATAATTCCACACACTTGCTGGGGAGGATAAGGTCATAGCAACAGGCTGGTGAAGGAATACGAGGATATCTTCTAGACTTACTCATCTTCAGTACTATATCTTCTAGTAGTAGGAGCCAATGTCAAATAAATTCAACGCAAGTACTAGTTATACTTGCAAGCAAATACTTTACCATTTGTTAGGCTACATTATGGCACTGTTCTAGTGTACTGTCACCTGCTATATTCTCGATCGTACCGTAACCGTTGTAATGCTACAGTAAGGACAAACCAGGTTTCGTTCTCTTTTTTTCCATAGGCATGCAACTGCCACTGTGTCACACCACTAGTACCACCGCAATGAGGAAATTTCACCCGCCCAGGATTGCCAACGTTAATCCCCATTTCACGTGGAGCCAGCCCTGGGCCTAGCCCTAATTTCTAACACAAATTACAGGTAAGATAAGCGTTTGGTGGGAGGTAGTATAATGGAGTATTATTTAGGACTAGACGAGAGATTGACGGTAGTACTACTAAAGTCCTACGACTGTTCAGGAAAACAAACTTACTGTTACACCCCCGTCCCCCACCCACCAGACTGAAAAGCAGTAAAAAACAGGTATGGTCAGATAAAGTTGAAAAATGTATATTTATGTAGCCCTAACAAAATAATCTCCCTCAAGACCCACCCTAACCCCAACGATTGTCTTTGAAAAGTCCCAAAAAGAACCCAACTCCCAAATCCCACCCCCCAAAAGTCTCTAAAAAAAGGGCAAGGGACACTCCACTACTGGAGGGTGCTGGTGCATTTTGTGGCATGGGCATCATACTCCTTGTGGAGGGTGGCAAGCTCGAAGCGGAGGCCCTCTACCAAGTTCTTATAGTTCTGGACCTCCTGCTCCAGGTAGGACATTCGGACTCCTAGGCGGCGTTGGCGTGCCTTGCAGCTCCTGTGGGGGGCAGCTGGTCTTTCTGTTGCTTGGCGGTGGCGGTTGGCTTTGTTAGCCCGGCTCGGTCCCGCTGGAGCACTGCGCATGCTGGCGTCCCGTGGGGTCACGGAGGAGGATGCAGCTGTCCCAGTCGAGGATGTTGTTGTTGCACCGGTCGACTGCGTGTCCTCCTCCTCCTCCAGGGCCACCAGCCGCCGATATTCGGCGACAGTGGCATCCAGCCTCCGTTGCCGGGCCATTCGAGCCTGCTCCCTCCGTGATGTTGATTTGGAAGGAGCAACTATATGAAGAAAGAAAGACATAGTCTGTAACCAATGCTCCTTAGCATTAATAACACAAAGTGATTGAGCCGAAAGTTGGGTCACAGTACAAGTAGCAAATTGAAAGCACAGTACATAACTATTGAGGACAGTATCTATGTAACCTCCCACTTCTGCATCCTTGCTCTAACATTAGTGGTAGTTTAATGAACAAATTCTACGACCACTATGGACTTCCATTACAGTCGACTATGACAGTACACCAGTCTTATTCTTCTTCTTCTCTCTTGTTTAGGAAAATTGGTACGTTATCTTATGCAAGCCGGCAGAATGGCAGCACAGTGAACTTGCACCCGAGAAAAACAGTTGCACACCATGATGAGTGAGACAGACTTGCGTTACTGTACCGGTCCAGTACATGCAGGTGGTGAAGCTATTACTTTTCTATTACGGGTGGCACTGAGAATACTCTGTTACAAGGGCTACTGCTTAATTAATTTACCTTTCACCCTACAGTGCAAATGAGTACTAGAAAAGGAAAATGAACAAGCTAAATAATTTGATTATCTATCACTTCACATGGGACGTATTTGATGACATATGGGATGACTTTAGGTGCTTTGCTTAATATTGAGTGAACAGTGATACACCCACACATGAATGACGTACTACAACTAAACTAAAGTTATTAAGAGAGGTACGGAGTGTCCACCGTAATAACCAGATATATGCTGTGCTTGCAGTTGCAATACAAAGTACTGCTACTATTCATGGTAGTATTGGACACATTTACAATTTCTTTTCCTTGCCTTCCCTACACTGGAACGGACGTGCGGGTGCGGTGGTACATGCTCTTCAAGGTAACACTTAGTTCATCCAGCGACCATCTACTCTCTCTAGATACACATGTGCTATCTAAGAGTCAGAGAATACCATGCTCCAGGAATCCATTCATTCAAAGTATACGCACACATACAGTTTCTGTTTCACCCACCCAGGCTGCTGTCCTTCCACCCATCCTTGCTTCATCATTGACCCAGCCATGCACCATACCATATTCTTTCCTTCCCAGCCACCTCGGGGGCCAAGCAAACACATATCGTTCTTCTTTGCCAGCCATCATACAATTTCGCGTCCCACTTACTTACACCCTTCTTTCGCTTTTCGTTCATCCCATCCATCACGTTCATCTAAGAACTTATTGGGATTCTTCTCACCAAAAACTTCACAGCTAAGTCGAAGTACATTTCGAGGAGGCTACTACCTGGTTGATTTGTAATACACCCATGCAGAAAGCACACTATGCAGTCTTCAATCTCAATAAGTAAGGAATATATAGCTTACCTGTTCCCGCCACCACCGTGCGACCCCCCACAGGACCGTCCGCCGGCTCTTGCACCGCCTCCTCCCCAGAGTCCTCCGAGTCCTCGCCCAACACCGCCACCTCCGCGCTGGCCCCGTCACCAGATGTTCCACCTACAAAGTACATTTAAGAATGTTAGAATACACCACTCACTACTATATAATATTTGGTCTAGGAGTAATAAAGAAATGTTAAAAAAACAGAATACAATGTAATAATTTGTGACTGTCTACTCTAAAGTAAAAATGTCCCTTTTTCCAGGGAAGGCTGTTGTCTTGCTGCACTTTTATGCACAACTGATGAATGCTTGCTTTTTATTTTTAACACGCACCACTTTTTCTCCTAACAGACAGAAGCTTGACTCCTAAGAACACGACCAGGATCAAGTTCAAACCAGGTGAGAGCTCGGCTCGACCACAAGAAATGTGTCCAATTAATCGTCAGCACTAAGCACTTTTCCGTTTTCAGTTAAATAGTTTTATGACAAAGTAGATTTTAATAAATGTGTTTACTTTTAATAAAGCTTTTAAACTTAAATAGACTCTGTGGTTTTTGGTCCTCCAGACTAGAGTGGATGAGCTAAAGGTTTTGGAATTTTTGCAAGCATGAGTGCCTCTGACACTTCTTGACTGTGACTCCGTACTCTTGTCCTGCGTACGATAATCTAGAGATCATTGGGGATCAATCATCGGTGACTTCGGGAGCTAAATGACTCTGCCACACTATCTAGTCAGTAAGGAGACAGTGCATAGAGCTATTGCTGAATAGAATGGGAGTACAATGGAATTGCCAAATGTCCAATCTTAGTTAGCTACACAGACAGACTAATAAGAATAATCTAGTAATACCACATGGAGTCATATTCGAGGCAGGATAAGAATTTATATCCAGTCTACAAGAAGATCAAAGACGATTTAGAAAAAATCGAATGAGGAACGCTAGGAAAAAATAGGTACTCTTTATTAAAATTTAAACTTACTGGGGCCAGCAAAGGAGCCCTCGCCTGCCTGATCCTGGCCTGCATCCTCCTGAACAGCACCCTCCTCCTGTGTCCTCTTGCCCTTGGGGGGAGCTGATGTACAACATGAAAGAAAGAAAGACCAGAAAACATGGATGAGATTTGTCAACCAAATCAAACATTTCAAAAGAACAATAACAAAATATTTTGGAGAAATAGCAAATAGATAGACAACTATTCCACGGGATCTATCTCATGTGGTATACTACGTTATTCGTATTGCCTGATTTGCGGACCGTTGACTTAGAAAGTTCCTATGTAACTCAATAAACAGACTACTAAAGAGGTTTGCCTAGGCCTGGCAGGCAGCAGTCCGCAGCACGCGAAGTGACAGACAAAGTCCATCCTGCTTGCAGATCAGTGAATACTCAAACTATCAATCCACCGACCACCGCCACTATTTCTTCTTATAGCCATGTGTCTAAAGGAAGGACTGGACTTCAGTCTGTTGGGGCTGATTTAGAAGTCCCTTGCGGCTCATTTTCCTCCATTGTTGCATGACTTTTGTGACGCAGCGGCAGAACAAAAGACTCGCAATGGTGTTGGTGCGGCGTATATATGCATCACGTTGTAAAGCCCTGCGCCATCAGGGGGCGTTCCGGCGCAAGGGAGGGCGTACCTGCGCAGGAACGAATCCTAAAAGTGGCTGAGGGAAATCTACAAGATGTCAATCAGTCACTTTTAGGACAATGATGCATGACTCAAACCCTGCGCGCTTGAAGCCGACGTACGGCTTGATGCAGCATTGGGGAGATAGGGTACCCCAGAGCATTGCTGGAGCTGCGCCATCGTTGGCACGCAACTCCAGCAATGCGCCGCCTTTACGGCACAGATGCGTAAGGCTTCTGTGACATTTTGGGCCAATGGGTGGTGGTGGCATGGCACACAATTACTGCCGCACCCCTGCTACTTTGCAGGGATGCGCCGGTAATTGAAAATATGACCCTTAGTGTCTAGCATTACGCAGTTCTTATCTTTACACTACACTCATACATAATTTCTCAGGCCAATGAAATGAACACAAAATACAAAACAAATAAGCATAGTAGCAAGCAAGGCTACTGAGAAGGAGAGCAGTGCACCTGAAATGCATAGAAGATTTTGAAATATAATTTACCTACAATGTAATCGGCAGCATTATTGCTCTTGGTAAAGAACAAAGATTTGCAAATGACAGAGCCGGATAAAACAGAGTAGTGATGAATAGCTACTACTACTCACCAAGCCCGGGGACCTCTACGCCGAGCGCGTCCAGCAAGTCCCGCTCCCGGTCCATGACATCTGTCCAGGGGTGGGTGGCCTGGTTATATGTGCGCCGGACCCCAGAGAGCTGAAACATGGCCCGGCACACCTTCTCCCACCGCTTCCGGCGCTCCCGGATGCCATAGCCGGTTGCGATCTTTCCGCCTCCCAGGATCGTCTTTGGGAGGCGGCGCTGGACGTGGAAGATGAGTGCGGCCACCTCCTCCGCGCTAAAGATCTCCCATGGCACCACTTGCTCCCCCCTCAAACGCCCGCACGGGAGCCGGTCACGGGGTGCGGGACCCTTCCCCTTCTCAGGGTGCTTCCCGGCTCCCTTTACCATGGTCTGGGCAGAAATAAAGTTAAATGATAAAGAAGAAATAGAATAGTGAAGAAGAAAAGAAAAGAGTTTAAAAAAGTAGTTTAAAAGTAACTAAAAGCAGCAGAAAACACAAAAATATAGAGCTAGAAAAATAGAGGGATAGATTAATAAGTAAAATAGATCAAATAAACTTCAAACAAGCAAAGGATGGCAGAGATTCAGAGAGGATACAGAAAGCATGCCCAGAACCATAGCAATGAATGAGAAACAAGATGGCCGCGCCCGTTCCCGACCACGTGGGTAAGTTCGCGCGAGATTTTCCTCGCGAGCACGCGCGAAATTGTACTAGCGAGCAGCACACTTTGCGAGATTACACATAGCGGCCGGAAACGGAATTACGTCACGCAAACAAGATGGCCGCGCCCGTGTACGACCGCTAGGGTAACTTGGCAAACGTATAGATACAAGCGCCTCGCGAACACGCACAAAATCACGCGAACATACACGTCGCAAAAAAAAATTTGTGTATTCGCAAGCATTCGCGGCTTCCGAAATCGATCTCGCACGGATTCGCGCCCCAAAAAACGCGCGAAATTGCAGAAAAAACGATTTTTGCTAAACTGAAAGCAATGAGCAGGTGCAAAAGTTCAAACTTAACATTTGTAACATTCACTGTAGTGCTTCCTGAGGGGCCCCTCCAGAGTTTGCAACTATTCTATGACCCTGCTATGACCCAAACAGCAGGCTCATAGAATAGCTACAAGTAGACCATAAAGGTCCTGTGAAAAAAAAATTCACTGCAACAGAAAGCAAATTACAGATAAGGAAGGAAGCAGGTGCCAGCCAGACTGGAACTTTCTAAATAACTGACACATTAATCAACCCCAAATTAATTCATGGCAGTTGAAGTAGGGGAGGTGTGCTTGCTTTTTTCACCCCCCATAAACTACAGTGATAAACAAACCTAATGGGTGGCAGTGAGGATGTACCAGAGGGTGGCATGGGTGTCCCAGAGGGTGCAGTGGTGAAACAGAGGGTGCTGTGAACCTGTGATGATAAACCAGACGTAGAAACAACATAGTCGCGGCCGTTGCGAGCTGAAAAGTAAGTTCGCAATTGCGAAATTGTCCCAAAATCGGCGCGAACGCGCGCCAACACAAAAAACGGGAAAATCCGCAAATCCGCGAGAGTTCGCGTATCTTCGCGGATTGCGAATTCGTAAATCCGCAAATTCGCGTACGCGAGATCCGCTAGATCCGCCCATGCTTAGGCGCGGACCCGCCCTGAGGGGTGTGGGGATGCGTGACAAGTGGATACAAAGTATGGGAGCGCCCGAGTGGCACTCTACAGTACTCAACCCTTCTTTAAATATCTATGAATCCCCACTGTCAGTTCACCATCTCCACTCCCTTCTGACTCCTGCTTCCCTTTGGCGCCCAAAAATGGGGGTTGACATTAGCGAAGTTAAGGCTGATTTTACAGGTTGTTCCAGTGAGGTTGTAAATGACATTCAGCAATCTAGACGTCACTTGACCCGGAAATCTTATACTAGACACTGGAATAAATGTAAATCCTCAGATGGGGAAAGGGGGCTCTCTATTTATTCCTGTGACCCTAGTAAGATTCAGGATTTTCTTCTTTTTTATGGGTAACCAATGTTTGGTAGATTTGCCAGATTTTGTGGGCGCTGAGGTCGCCCATCAATAAGCGTCCCTCAAGTGGGTGGAATTCCGGCAATCCTTCCATAGAGTGTATTGCAGTAGTTAGGGCGTGTCTAAGCTGTAGGTATCTATAGAATTTTGTGCGGTGAGGGTGGTATTCTGTTTGCAGCGGCTGGAAGGACTTAATTGTTGTCCCATGCATTATGTCACCTAGCGTTGAGATCCTGATCAGATCCCATGCCCGGAAACCTGGGAGTGCAGGAACTGATGGTAGGTAAGTCCCATGCCATTACTGGATCATCCGTGTCAGGCGCCCACCCCAGCCCATCTTCCTCACTATGTGGTGCCAAAGCTGAATGACTACTTTACAAGCTGGGGATAAATGTTTGAGATTCATTTGGCTACAGAGGAGGTCTAGGAGAGGGTATTGCACATCGCAAGTCTCTCCATTGTGAAAGCCAGGTCTGTCTGTGAACTGTATCACCACATGTTAATGTTTAGTAAATGGGAGACTGCATAGTAAGAACATATGTCAGTTGCGGCAATCCCTCCACAACATGTAGATTGGGTACAGGTTCGCAGCGCGACTCGAATAGCTCCACCCCACCATAGAAAATGATTGAGAAGTGTGTTTATTTGTTGAAACCATGCTTGTGGAATGGTATAGGGGAAATTTTGGAGCCGATATAGAATGCGTTGCAGAGAGATCATTTTGAAGATGGTATAGGGGAAATTTTGGAGCCGATATAGAATGCGTTGGAGAGAGATCATTTTGAAGATTGCTGACTGCCCGAGCAGAGACAAAGGTAGGGGTGACCAACCCTTCATTTCCTCTTGGAGGTGATATATTAGTGGGTGAATAATATGCGACCAAGATGTTATTTGACATGGTGAGATGTATACACCTAAGTATTGAAAGCCCTGTGTGGCATGGGACAGCTGAGCCGCCCACGCACCTCACCCCTGGTTTCCGTATATTGGGAACAGCACCAATTTCGCTGGGTTAGTTCAGAGACCTGAAGTTTCCCTGAATATACAAAGTATCTGAAATATTTGTGAGCCAGAGTATCTAGGGTCTATTAGGAAGAAAAATATATCATCCCTGTTTAATGATATTCTGTCAGAGGCGTCTGCTGACCAATCTTATCCCAGCACAAGGGGGTCCCACCTCACCCATGCCACCAGCTCTTCTATTGCTAACGTAAGCTGTTCTATTGCTAACGTAAGTGACAGTGGGGAAAGTGAGCTGCCCTGTCTTGTACCCTGATTGATTGGAAATTGCTCAGACCGTGCTCCTTCCACCGGTACAGAGGCAGAGACATCCGTATACAATAGCTGTATATAGGACAGAAAATCAGGTCCAAAGTTGAGGGCTTAGAGGAGCTGGAATAAATAAGTCCAATTAAGGGAATCAAGCACCTTGTCGATGTCGGCCAGCAAAAGGGCCACAGGGCAGCCAAGTTCTGGGGCCTTCGCAATTGGGTTATTGATTCGCTTGATTATGTTTCGGGTGGATCGGTGTGGCATGAAGCCGGCTTGGTTGGGGTGGACAACCTCATGGATGTATGTCCAAAGGTGATTAGCGACTACTTTGCCTAAAATTTGGGATTCAAATTTCAGAAGAGTAGGATGAGGGTTTCTTCAGGGGAATGTCCCGGTTTGAGGAAAACCACAATTTCGGTGTGACACTAGTCAGGAGGATGAATGTGTTGTTCAAAAGTTTTGTGATGTGCATTCAAGACGTGCGGACCTAGCTGGGACATATAAGATCATAAGAATTCACTCGGAAACCCATTGGGAACCGGTGCATGGCCAAAGCTCCTTCACCGTGATGGGTGTGTCTAGTTGATCCTGGATATGATCAGGTAACACTTTAGGTGGTATATCTTTTAGGAATTCTCCTATTTGATCAGACAATATCATTTTCTTTTTAGCATAGAGAGATGAATAATAGAATGCAGACGCTTGGGCAACCCTGTCAGGGGTGGTGCATAGAATCCCTTCTGCATTTCACAGAACAGGCACCGGGGCGGGTGACTACGCAGCTTGACAAAGGCAATGAAGCATCTTACTCAACTAATCACCCCATAGGTAAATTCAAGATTGGGTCGCTAAGTTAGTGAGGTGTTGATGTAACTACTGATGTGTCAGGAGGAGGCAGCGCTTCGCTGCTGGGTCTTTGCCCTCCCTCACTTCAGCCTCCGAAGCCCCCTGGTGATTTTCCAGATCCACCCCCTGTGGCAGGCAGCTTTGTTTTTTGCCTGCGCGATGATTGATGACTATACCTGGTATTGTGGGCTTAAGGGCTTCCCACAGTGTGATGCCTGATGGGGCAGAATCTGCATTAGATACCATCTAGACTGTGATCACCTGGCACAGGGTGCTTTGATATGTTGGATCATGTAGGTGCCAGGGTGACATTTGCCATGTGAAGGGGGTTTGTGTGGCCCGATACACAACTTTAGGTTGGCGGGAGAATGATCCGAGAGACCCCTGGGAGAATGAAAGCAGACGAGGCCATGTGAATGTAGGTGAGTGGGAGAAAAAGGTAGTCGAACCGGAATAGGGATCCATGTTTTGCTGTGAGGAAGGTGAAGCCTGATTCTCCTGGGTGATACGCTCACCAAGCATCCAACCACCCCAGGGTAGAGGTTAAATGGTTCAGTTTAGATTCTTCCTTTTGGGGGCTGTTGCCTGTCCAGTGCCATCAGTCAATAGACCCCATAGTGTCGATCCAATCGCTACCCATCACTGATAGACCATCTGGGATTTCCCCCCTCAAACGTGTGACTCTGTCTACAAAAGTGTGGCCCAGGGAGGGAGGGGTGTAAAAGCTATCCAACATCAATATTTTCCCATATAGTGTGCATGTCTCTATGGTGTAGTGACCACCGGGATCAGACCAGGTTTTGGATGGGCTATATAGGACCCTTTGGTGTATAAGGTTGGCAGTACAGCGTGACCCATGGGCAAACCCTGAATGGTAAACCTTGCCATAACTAAGCAGGCCAGGCATGGGACTTTGTCACCCATCATGTGTGTTTCCTGTAAAAGGAGCATGTCAGCTTCTAATCATTTGGCTTGCCTGAGACGGGACTCCCTTTTATTTTGCCCAGTACCCCACAAACATTCCAAGTCATAATATTGAGCCCTCTAGGCAGGGAATCAGTAATATTCGCAACCATCTATCTCTCAGAGGGGGTACCAGATGGAGAGAACATGCGGAGAAGTCGCTGTGCCTAAACTGAAGTAAATTTTGTGAAACCAAACATCTTTCCCCTTACCCCCATCCCAATACTTCCACCAACAGGGAGTAACTGTCATGGCCAGAGGGCACCCAATGCCCCAACTGGGGACCCTGGGATGCTCCCCGCAAATGGTTCACCAACATCCTATTGTCATTAACCATGATTGTTCAGGGCGTGCAGAAAGCACTGGTTAAAGACTCACAAGCCTGGTATTGTTCCACAGACGGACCATATTGATCGGGCCAGCGAGTGTTTGTAGCAGGAGCCTGTGGAATCTCCGCTGTGATCACGACTCATCACCCTGCATCTGGGCACGCCAGTTTGACCTAGATCTGTGTCATCTTTTTGTAATGGGCTTTGTCGGATGATTTCTGTGGGTGCCTTGTGAGAAGTCAGAGTCTGGTGGCGGCGGGGTTTGTGGTTTCAGATGAACCACCTCCTCAGTCCATGCGAAAATCACCTCCGGGGTGACGAAGAAAAGAGACTTGGATTTGAAGATGACTCTCATTTGTGCTGGATACAATATCATAGATAGAATGTTTAATTCTCTGAGCTGATGCTTAGCTGTGGTGAATGATTGTCTTAGTTGTTGGACAAGTCGGGTGTAGTCTGGGAAAATCATGATGGCGTGTGAATTGTATAACAATTTATCCTTGTGACCGCTAGCAAATTGAAGGATGGTATCCGGATCCATATAATTCAACAATTTGGCTATGACTGGCCAGGGGCATTTTCCCAGAGGGGGCTTCCTCATCTGAGCTCGGTGGTCTCTTTCCACGACAAAGCAAGAGGACAGGGAGTCATCAGGTTGGAGGGATTTCAACGATTGTGTGAGGAAGCGTTCCATAGAGGTACCTTCACATCCCTCCGGAAACCCAACAAGGCACAGGTTACTATGCCTGGAGCTACCCTCTGCATCTTCCACCTGAGTAGCCAGCTCCTGCGTTACAATGGTGAGTTTGTTTATTGCTGTAGTGTTGGAATTGTGTCTTTAACCAACAACACCAGAGTTTCTGCCTCTGTAATGCCTTTCTGAAGGAGACCTCTGATCCCACAGCTCTGATTTTAGCATCCAATGTGTCCCGGGCCTAGATTATTGTGGCGAGCAAGGTAGCATTGTCTGGAACGGGGCCCCGGCTGTCAGCATTACTTTCCCTGTAGGGGCCCATAGTGAATTGGTCCAATGTACTCTGCTTCGAGGTGGGACCTTACGAATAGTCCTTTTTCATGGTGGCCTTGAGAGGGGCCCAGAGGCAGCGTGCAGACTTGTTCTCCATCCCTGACAGGAGTAGCTTTCTTCTGGATCATCCTGCGGGGCTTCTTGCCACCTCTGGTGCTCCTCGATGTGTGCGGCTGGATGGGCCAATGCTGGCCAGGCCTCACGGAAACAGACTGCCCCAGGCCGCAAGCCGCACCAGGCCCAGCCCGGCTGCCTCTGCCATCTGAGGATGGACCGCCAAGTAGCCCCCCTAAAGGGACCAGACTCCATCGAGGGTCTTATGTCCTCACAACAGAAAACTGATCCAGGGCCTAGCTCCAGTAGCCCAGCACACCTCCGTGTGAGCAGGGGCCCAACTGCACTCTCAGCATCTCAGGGGGAGGTCCAGCACTGTGGGCTGATGCTGAGAGGATATGCCGGGCCCCACCTGAGGCCCCAGAGGATCAATGGCTTGCACTGTTTGCGTGCCACATGTGGATGCTGCTGTCGATGGGGCACCCACATTCCGGGCAGGGGTCTCCTAGAGCCGCCGCTGGGCTGACGTTAATGGCAACAGCCTCGCCATGCAGGCTACCGCATTCGGGGCCACCGCTTGCCTTTCCTCACTGCCTCTCCAGCTGTCCCAGGCTCTCCACAGGGTCTTGGGTCAAACAACAGCAATCCTTGTCTCCGCCTGCGCCCATTTCGCCGGGCCTCACCACCTGCACTCACTTTCTTCACCACCGGGCTCCTCTGGACAGTGCGGACTCGCCTGCAAGGCCACCGCGACTCCCGGGCAGACGGGACACCACGTCTCAGAGTGCGCCGCCACTCCTGGACCAGGCTCACCGGAACCCACTGGGCCACTCCGGGACAAGGCTCACTGGATCTCGCCGGGCCACACCTCTGGTTCCGGATTTCCACAACTGGCGGGCTTCCAAGGGGTGGTGCGGGCCCCCC
This sequence comes from Lissotriton helveticus, assembly GCF_964261635.1. Classification (NCBI taxonomy): domain Eukaryota; kingdom Metazoa; phylum Chordata; class Amphibia; order Caudata; family Salamandridae; genus Lissotriton; species Lissotriton helveticus. The sequence goes on from NC_136059.1 coordinate 1,932,272,627, forward strand.
TCGCAAGTCTGCAGCTCCTCCCCTGCAGAAATAGATCATCTCGTCCCACACTTCGCTGCTGCTTTGGGACCAGAACATCAATCAGGGACTCTGCTGCAGAGATATTGTTTCCCGGTCCGTCAAGTGGGATTTTACGGGAGATTTTGTCGGATCATGGGCTTGAATGGTTGGAGCTCAATAAGTTGCGTCTGCCATGATGGCTGTCCAAGCCACGGGCCCTCGGATTTAGGATTTTCTAAGGGGTTTGTTTTGACTAGGTCAACTATAAAGAGCTAGTGAGCAGCAATCAAGGCTTTTTGGGGACAGGACTCCTTGTCCACAACTCTATTATCTTACAGGTTTCTAAGGTGTTGATTTTTCTATCTTCCAGTAGTTCACAGAACTGTACAATCATGCCATTGCCTCCTGGTCCTTCAATACATTCAGAAGCTTCCTTTCAAACCTCTACGTATGGCTGACCTTAAACTCCCTTCTGCTGCGTTTATTATTTTTGTTACAATATGGTCCGGAGAAGATTTGGAGACCTTGTGGCTTTTTAGTGTTCTCCACTATTCCTCTATTTTTCCAAAGTCCTTCTGAGACCAAGTCCATCCTTCCTTCTGAAGGTCCCACATTTTTTTCATTGCTCTGAAGATATTGTCCTTTCGGTATTCTGCCCAAATACTTCCTCTGAGAAGTAGTACACCCTCTACACTTTAGATGTCCACAGAGCATTTTAATTTTTCTTAGCCGAAATTTCCTGATTTTCAGAAGTAATGCACTTTTGGAAACCTTTGGCCTTTAAGGATGAGGACTTCACCCATCTTATGCTGATCTCTAGATGAGTCAAGTCTGCTATTGCTAAAGCTCGCAAACTGGTAGAGTAGGGCCCAAGCTAAGGAATTGATGGATGCCAAGTTTTTCCATTCTCTTATTTCTTCATGATGTCTCCTCAGAGCAACTTTTTTTTTACCTATTTGAAGATATTTGAGGGGACAGCGAGGCGGATCTGTTTGTTCGGCCCCTTTTCTTTCTCTATATTTGAGAGTATTCCTGTGTGATATCATCAAGTGCCAGGAACCAGAGATGCCATTAGATGTTCAGCCCCCTATTAGTTGCCCCAAGTTTTTATCCTTTAAGCGCCCTGAAGAAGGTGCGACTATATCTGCAGGTCTTCAATGAAACACGCGGCGGCGGCACTTTGGAAAATATTCAGTGCATGACTTCACTGGAAAGGGAAATGAGGCCTACATGAAATTTGGGCTAACATATGACCAGTTCATGTGAAATTGTGAGGTATAAATTAATAGGGAACTTGTTTTTGAATTCAAAATATGACAGAAATACATTAGTAAACATTCAATTCTGTTCATAATTAATACGTCAGTATAATGGACTCATAAAATTTTTTGTTCTGTCAACATTAATCACATAAGAAATACATATAAATCCTCGTCATTTATGTGTCATTCGAATAATACATATGTGAAATACATGCTAGAGAAATGTTCATGGGAACACATTGAAATATAATTGTGTAGCACCTACTTTTATTTTTTAGTTTTCGGTGCACACGTTATTACATGAAATTACATTATAGTAAATTTTCACATGGAAACCGAATCAAATCATAATAGTTTCTTTTAGTCTTATTCTATACATGATAATCAAATCAATTAGCAATAAAATCCATAATGTGAGATTTTTCTCCCACATTATTTTAACACATATAAATGAGTGAAAATAGTGTTTCATGATTAACAGTCACATCTATATTAATTAAATGAACACTATGTCTCAAATCTATCTTCTCTTGTGCATGCTTTAGGATGCAGTAACTAAAATTCATATTTAGGTCAATTTTCAGAACGTGAAACTTTGCACACGTTTTCTATGGTTAACACAGACCATTTCATAATCATCTCTTTTATCGATAATATTGTTTGATGTGATCTCTGCTGTTTCACAACCATTGGCCGCTTCTCAGCACAGGACTTCCACAGCTTGGGACCCACCTTCCAAGGTTCTGAGGCACCACTCACAGACGTCACCGAGTGGGAGCTGGATCAGGGGTTTTGCATGCACCATAACTTGTGTGCATGCAAAGTCCATCACCGCACGGCTGACAGAGAACCAGCGTCAGTGCTCCTTCCCATCACTGCTCTGTACGGTTTTGTGAACATGACCCTGTGTGATACTATGTCACAGTCATATGTAGATAAGTAAATGTCTTCGTACGGTCCATGCAGCAGCACCTTAATAGAAAAAGAAAGTTTTAGTATGGTCGTACATTTTTTATTTTTGACACGTCCTGCATCAGGGAGAAGACTGGAGGTATTTTTTTTAATGAATTTGCCCTTTACTGTAAAGAAGGATTGTACTCATTCCTGTCTTCTGAAGCATGTTGAAGAAAGCCTTTCAAGCTGTTCAGTAACTTTGATGTTCCCAAACCGGTAGCTTGTGTCCTCTTATTACCGCTCCTCCATGACTTGTTTATTCAACAGAGAGCTCATCTGGTATGCACCTACATTATCGCGAGCATACAATTGAATGGACACTGCATGCACCCATATCCAAGCCAGACACACAATTCATTTTCAAATCCTTCAGTCATCTGGGCCAGCATAAAACCCTGCAGGCACTGCAATGATGGTGCTGTGGGCGCATAAAAAAGACACATATTGCAACTACATTTGGCCCCTGTGTGATAGATGTGCCTAGGCTAAAGAGCTAAAGCCGCAGGGGCAGATCTTTTACATTCGGTATCAACTCACCGCTCTAATCCTATGTTGAATAGACACCTATTAGTGATAGAGGATACTTTTACAAAATATGCACACTCTATGCAGTGTAAGGGGGATCCCAGTTTGCGCACTATTCCTACGCCATTTATGCAATATATTTTTCATTTGAATAGATAACCATCGGTGATGATCTCCTACCAGTATTTGCTATTTATATATGGATTCAGAAGGGAATTTAAAAAACTCCTAGGTGTAGACCTGCGCTCTTCATCTACATTCCACCCTGAAACTCATGACCATACTAAATGCCAAAATGCCACCCTGGAACGATATAAACATAATATTTTGCTCTACAGAAACAAGACATGTAGTATGACCTATTCAGCATTTTATGCTTCTCACAATTTCAATGTGTATGTTGATAAATTGACAGGGGTGTTTGTCCTCCAGTGTATGGGGTGCTACAAATACGGGCACTCCAAGGTAGACACCAAATGTGCCAAATGGGCACAACTCCCACCAATGGGAAGACACCTGGGTTGGCAAGTGTATCACCTTGGGAGGAGGTGGTCTCAGTTAGCTTTGGGGAGCAGACAGAAGGATAAGGAAATGATTAAAAAAGCCCATATACCTGCAAACACTTCCAAGTATATGCAGTGCATCATCATCAATGTGTGAGGGCTTTGAGGGGCACAGGAGCCAGCATGACTTCTGTTAGGGTGTCAGGTTGAATCCTCAGATCATGTCTTCTCTAAGTAAGGAAGTAAGTAAGTAAGTAATATTTTATTTATATTGCACAGTTACTTAAAACCATTTACAATACATCTTAAAAAGAAAGGCAGTCCTAAAAAAATGCATTTGTATACGGAACTTTCAAAATCAGTATATAAAAATCAATATATATATTAATATTTGTATCTGTGAATAAAAAAAACAGCAAGCATATACCAGTGTGTCCACATTAGTGATTTGCTTGCTTAAGTTAAGATATTATAGTTATTAAAATGAGTCTTATCCGTCTGGTTTGTGGGGCAAGTTGGCTTATTGGTCTATGGTGACTTTCATCATGCCTGACCCTTCGTTTTCCGAAAGCCTGTTTCGAAGCTTGGCCATATATTTCCTAAACTTGGCCAGGTCTGATGGAAGGGTGCAGGAGAAAAGTACCGAAACGGCTTCTTTTACTGTTCGAACCCCGTGTCGTAGCCAGATTTGTTTTAAAAATATCCGTCGGGGCAGGAGCATCTTGGGGTCGCATTGCCGCATTGCGGAAGTCATTACATGCCCGATCTCTGACTGGCGGATTACCACGGATTTAATCCGGTTCCCGACCTTGATTTTTGCAGGTCCGGTTCACTTGGACTCCTTAATTCGACCAGACAACTAAGACGCTTTCCATCTGGAGACTCCTTTTTCTACTTGGTCCAGACCCCTTTGAGGAAAACTCGACACTTGCAGAAGATCGGATCCTTCTGACCGATCGCTGTTTTCTTACCAGCACCTTTATTGAGGCAACCATGTCCTGAGGATGGACCCGAACAATTGAGGACCGAAACGTCGTCGACCCCGCAGCGCAATTGCAGGCGCATCTTTTACTGTGGCTCTGTTTAAATTATGATTATAAGTGTAAAGTCACTCCAACTTTGTCACGCACTGAGTCACCCACTGTATATATTGTTCACTTCATGCACCTGCGCCGTTCACGCTGTTCACTATATCACTTGTGTCGCCACTGACTACTTGTACATATTTGAGCACCAAGTTTATATCTGGTTGTCATTTGAATTTTTTCTCGCTGTGCTGCTCCAATTGTATAAATATGACCTTGTCCTTTATCTTTTTTGAAGTACAAGAATAATTTCAATAACCATGTGATTTGAATAATTGTCTCCTTTACTCATGTTCGTGTAATGCCTTGTGCATACAAAATTATTTGTCTTTTGAATATCACCTGTTGGGATATTGTATTTTGTTATAGCAATGATACAGGACATCATTCACAGCTTTGCAACTCCTTGGATCCAACGCTTCGCCTTGGCTGTGTGACACATCCGCTACGTGGGAACTTGCAATGCTCCACAACCAGGATTTAAAGGTACTCCAGTTCAGCGTGCTTAACTGGGTCCCTGTCGCCGGCCCACGCTCCATCATTGTACGCCTGAACTTGAAGCTTTGTCTTGGTCCTGCATGACCAGATATACACAATTGGTGCTTTGTGCTTTTTGGTATTATTTTCACTGAATTCTTTCAACCTGAATATCTCCGGTCCTACTGATTGGATGTTTGTTGTTTTGGGGTTTGTTTTATTTATTCCTAATGACTCTTTTTTAAAATCTGGTAAGGGATACCTTTGAGGTGTGTTTTCACTGTGTTACTATTTGAACTGCCGCAGAAATATTTTATACATTGCCTCTGACTTAAGCTTCACTGCTTTGTTCCAAGCTTCCTGAGGGTCAAGCTCAGGTTATTTTAGGGTTTGCTTGTGACTTCACCCTGACAAGGATTGGGGTTGCTGTTTGAATAGCTTTTCACCTACTTAACCAGTATACATCCAGTTTCTCTCAAAATTATCTCCAACATTTATTTTAAAGTAAAGGCTACTGTGTGGCAACACATTCTGGACAGGAGCTAGGGTATTTAAGTCTGTCTCCTCAGCACATTATTTTATGCCCCATTTCTATGTAAGCCTGGCCCAGTACCAACGGGAGATGGGCCCCAGATTTGGGGGTTCTCTTATGCCCGAGTGTTAGATGCCGATTTTATTTGTGCCCATTATCCCCCAAGGGCTGAAAGAAGGATATCTGCTTCTTGGCAGCAGGGGAAGGTCTGTTGCTGCTCGAGTTTTAGAGCTGCTTGCAAAGAGGCATGCGCTGACGTCGCTTTATAGGTGTGTTTACACGTGTTGCCAAAGGGGCACAAGTGCCGTAGTACATGCCTACAGCAGTGGTTTCTGCTTGTGCTAGTTGTCAGTGTTGATGGTATAAAGGTATGTGGTTCCAGCAGCTCAGTGCATAGCAACCCCCTTTTAGCATGAACCTTCTCTTTATTCGGGAAACTGTTCTCCCAGGCTGATTTTCTGATGAATTCCCTGAGATCCAGATTTGCTTTTGGGATTAGGTTTGGACTGGAGCTTTTTGACAATCTGAGAATATTTAACAAACTTGGAATATTTTGTTTTTTTGTGCATGGGCTAAGTTACACTTGTTTTGCGTGTAATATTTGGGAGAGTGGTTTCATTTTTTAGAGTATCACTGGTTATCCACTAACAGAAACACTTTCAGTCCATTTTGTGTTTCATTACAGTGAATTTGCATGTATTTTTTTAGCTTCGCTAATTTATGGAACATTCTTGCTGATCTAGAGTTAACACTGAATAGTCTTTGTTTCGTTTCTGCATTTGGCACTATATGACTGTTCCTTTTCTTTGTTCCAGTTTGAGATACCACATAGTTTGGACACATACCTGTTCATACTCTAGGTCCTGATGGTCTGTGTGTGTGGGTGGTTTGGTGTTATAAGAACTAGGCTCCATCTTTGTGGGACATCTGGCACAACTAAACGCTACATAGTTCTCACACATAATTGCAAATGTAGTTACAAAAATCCCACTGTGACATACAGCCTTGAGGACTGGTCAAGCATCTTATTTTACTTACCATCTTAAAAGGATCTCTGTATTCCAAAGTTGGATCTTTTTTTGTAAATCTATGAACATGTTCACATTTTACGTTTTTGATTTAGTTGTTGCGTTATTTATTATGCTTTATGGATTACTTTGGGAGCTTTATTTAATAAAATCCCAAAATCCATCTGTTTTGTCATTACTTACATTGACAGACCCCTTCCAAGTTCTTCACCGTTCTTATGTTTGCAACATACCATACGTATGTGTAGGGGGCGTGGCCAAGAAGGCAATAGCATAGGACGTGTCACCCTCGAGCTCCGACCTCCGGGGGCCCGTTGTGCTGTCTCCCACCGCACCAGAGCATCTGCGGCTGACCGAGGGTACCCCTACATGCTCCTGAAGCCCATCAGAGCCTGGCTGACGACTGCTCGCACACACGCTGGCCTGATCTGCCGAGGTTAGTGCTGCCGGAGCGCTGAGGCTGGTGGTGGCGGTCGGCGGCTGCCCTTTTGATCTTGGAGCCCACGATGCGCCCACTGAGTACCGCAGCGCACGGAAACTGAACATCTCCCAACTGACACACTGGGAGCAAGCTCATTCTCTCCCCGGAGCCCTCTGCTGCTATGGAGGACGATTGGGACGGCCATACGCTCTTGTATAGCGCCTTATCACCGTTAGGTCTCAAGGTGCTTGCTTTGGGAACCCTTCCTGGTCTTTCCCCGCGAGATTACCCCTACTGGGCATCCCCAAGGTGAAGACCAGGCATCCCATCGCGGTGGGGCCGTAGTGGAGATTAAGCAACCTATTGCCCAGAGTTGCAGAGTGTGAACCGACGATTCGAGTAGGCACTGAGGCGAGAATTATCGAGTCCGTGGACATTATGAGCTCAAGACCCTGCCGCGTCTGGAATTGAACCCTGGTCCCGGGTCTGACCTCTGCATCAGGGTCTGCCTCCTCTAACCGGTGAGCCACACTTCTCCACTACATGAGTGGAGTGAGGCGATGGCTGAACCGCTACATGATTGGGCGTGGGCCGGGCCAGGCCCTGACGCTGCCGCCCCCAAAAGGGTTTAGCCTGGGCCGCCCGCCGCCCCCTTACTGACTGTCAGAGCAGGCCAGAGGAGTGGAAGGCGCCTCCTAGCCCATTGTTATGTTATGTTATGTTATTTATTATTTGTTAAGCGCGCATACGCCCGGAGGCTTCTTGGCGCTGAAGAGAATCAAACATAACAGTACATAAAAGACACAAATCACTACTTACAATAAGCCTGAGAAAAAAGAAAAGTTTTAAATGCCTTCCTAAAGGTAAGGAGGTCCCTGCTATGTCGCAGAGTCAGGGGGAGTGAATTCCACAATGAAGCAGCTAAAAATTGAAAACTGCTACCTCCCTGACGTTTTCTTTTAAAACGAGAGACCCATTGGCCTGCATAAAAATCCAGGGCCTGAAAGGAGTGAATCGGCACACTGGCCCATTGAGGCCTACACGGCTGCCGGTCAGAGAAGCGGCCTACTGCAGAGCGGAGACACACTCCCCTCCTTCCGGTAAGCGGGTGGCGCTGGCTGGAGACTGGGATACTGCTTGCAGGAGCCGCCCATTGTGAGCATGCCCCGCTCCAAGTCTACTAAAGACACCTCAACAATGTCGCTCTGGGGGAAAACCTCACAACGGGAAGTGGCATACCACTCCCCAACGCCTCCAGGGGTGGCGGCAAGAGGAGAACCTTATGCTCAATCACTCAAGAATACATGGACCGATTTCTCCAGGCGATACGAGCCAACATATCTTCGTTCAAAGACGACTTCAAAGTGGGCCTCTGGGGCATTCGATAAGAGGTGCCAGAAATTGGTGACAGGGTGGATGACCTGGAGCAGACGGTCGATGCACAAGATGATGACCAGGAGATGCTGTGGCAGTGCATCAATGCACTGGAAGATCAGCATATAGAACTGCAAGCCAAGCAGGAGGACTTAGAAAAACGGAGTCACCATAATAACATCCACATCCGGGGTGTCCCATCGGGGAAGGAGGGCACAGACATTATGGCCTTTATGGTGGAGCTCCTACAGGCTATCCGGGGGGATGATGATGCATCCCCTCCTACCCTGGACCGGGATCATCGAGTATCTCTGAAAACAGGTAGAGCGGAAAGCTGACCTGACATCTTAAACAGGGTGCACTTCTTTACCGAAAAAGAGGCAATCATGCAAGCGGCTAGGAGAAAGACTGAGCTTACTTTTCAAGGCCACACGATCCAACTCTACCAAGACTTCCACCAGTCACTTTCCGGAACGTCATGACTTCAACCCTGTTACAGACAAGCTACACGCCCAGGGATTATGCTAGAAGTGGGCCACCCCTTCACTCTCCTGTTCCAATGGGCGGTCAAACCCCACTCGCTATATTTGTTGCCTGTGGCCAGGGAACTGCTGAGGCTGTCAGATGACTCTTCGACCAGGGAAGGCCTGCCCCGAACCGGCTCGCTGGGACAGGATCTCAAACCCAATTGGGCTACTGTCCCCCAACGTTGTACAAACAGCACGCTGGACACTCCTTTCAAGATGCCAAGCAGGACATCATTAACCACCTCAGAGCGCTCGGCAGAGAGGCCTCCCCTGCTCATTCCACCGCTGGCTCCAAATGAACACATGTTAGTCCAAAGACAGACTCAAACTTGCCTCTTAGCCGCACCTTTCTCTCACTGCTTCATCGCCACTGGAGGTGGGCCCTGAGGGAACCAGGGAGCTTGGAGGATGGAATCTTACTGTTCCCTTCGAACTGCTGATGGCCGCTCCCCAGAGACTTGCTCTTACAGAGGGTGACTCCTCTAGCGGGATTGGAGCTCCTAGGCGCTGGTCTCCACGTATAGAAGAAGTTATAGTTAGACCCAGTCGGTCTATTGTTGTCACCTGGTCTCTTCTTTGTTTCCTACAGGTTGGACATTAGGTAGCACAAACACACGGCGTGGAGACATTTGCATTAGCATGGGGTGGGGGATAGGGCCATGGGACTTGCCTGATGGCACATGGTTCGGGTGGATGTGGGGCTCTGCCAGGGTGGGGTATTGATGCAGGTGCTGCAACCGATGGGGTCAAGGGGTGCAGGTGACAGGGATGGCCTGCTTTTCTCAAAATAATATGAGTGCCCCAGTGTTGGCCCTGACACAGTCCAGCCCCGCTTCTGGCAAGCCCATTGACCCTCCGTCAGCCCTGAGCGACTTTAAATTGCTTTCTTTAAACGTTCGAGGACAGAATTTCCCAAACAAATGTAAGCAAATCTTGAACTATGTGATGCAGCAAGACCCAGATGTCTTGATGGTTTAAGGGACCATCTGATTAACGCTGATATTCACTGCATGACACATCACAGGTACCCTAGGCAGCACTGGGCATATGCCACCTCCAAAACTCTACGAATAGGCATCTTATGCAACGCCACCTTTTATACCACTGTGATCAAAACGACAGGGACAGGGAGGGCTGCTTTTTATCTCTTCAGTTGCTCCAGCAACAACAGTCACTTACACTGCTTAACATATACGCTCCCAACACCTCCCAAGACACCTTTATTAGACGTATCTTACAGGAACAACTGGGTGAGGTAGAAGGAGACGTCATATTCTGTGGGGATTTAAACCAGGTCTGGAACCCTTCACTTGATAGAAGTGTTGTGACAACCAAACTATTACTCAAGAGATCAACCTGCCTATATATAGGATAAGTATAGAGCCTCAAAGGGGTCACACAGTATTAGACAACATAGGGCTAACAATCGGACATAATCATAATATTTCCACAAATAAACATTATTACAAAAGTTCTAGTTTTCTTTTTATTATTCTGGTCATTTTTATAATCCATCAAGTTTAATCAAAATTCACAAGACAAAACATGTGAGTCAATAAAGAGTACATGATAAACATATATGTATATAGGTCCCACACACAGCAATCAATCAAACAACACCCATTCAAAGTTCCAGGGTTGCAAGTACATTCATTTGCCACTCTCAATCAACAACAAGCTGCCAATCATACACACTGGTAAAAACAATACAAGAAGGTTCTGCAGCCAGATGATGTGGGAATCGTAGCCTCTTGTGTATCCTCCCTATCAAAGATGGTGGCAGAATCCAAATACAAGGAGTATTTCAATGCCAACGCGTGTTTCAGTGTCAGGCCCGGGGGGCTACACCTTCATCAGGGCGGTAAAAATATAGTGTGGGACACACAAGCAAAACCTTGGTTCAAGTCGTCCGCTCAAGGTTATAGAAAACAAATACTATAAGGGCCAGCTCAATAGATAGGTATCCAGGAGACGGGATAAAAGGCAGGCTCCAGACGTCAACATTCGATATCAGTCTCAGGCGGGAGTCATTAAATGGGACAGTCAAAAGTCGCAATGCTATTCCATGAGCATTTAAGGTAATTCAATAAAGTTCTACGATACCCTAATCGTGTCCCAACAGTGCCGTAGATAGGGGTCCTCCGGCAGTACGCGGGGCTGCAGGCTCCCAGACGTAGTGCTGCAACAATCCAAAACACAGGCGCAATATCTGTGAATCTTAAATAGGATATCGAAGGCTACGGATTTATAGATGCATGGTGATATAGGCACCCTGGTGTGAGGGATTACTCCTTCTACTCACATTTCCACACCTCCTACTCCAGCATTGATTCCGCCTTTCTCTCATCTTCTATTCTGTGCCACCTCCGCACCGTAGAGCTCTCAGATAACTCTATATCCGACCAGGCCCACTTAGTCCTCACCTGGGACGCCCATACCTGTCAATACCATATCTCGCGCTAGCGGCTGCCCCCACACCTATTGCACGACGTGCCATGGACGTAGAGGAGATACGCAAGGGCATAGTAGAATATTTGTGACTTAAAGCTCTGCCTGAAATCTCTCTACATACACTTTGGGATGGCTTTAAAGGTACTATCAGTGGCACAATTATGGCCATAACTATAGCACGAGTATGAGCAGCACAAATGGTAGAAACTAAACTCACTGCAGAGATTAAGCAGCTGGAGCACCTGGATAAGGCAACCCCCACCCAACGAACTAAGAGACAGCTGGCTCTTTTACACTGCCAACTGTGTGCCCAATGCACGGGTAGAGCTGAACGCGACCTTCTGTCCCTGCGCCAAAAATATTACGAGGGGGGTGATAAAACGGGGAAGCTGCTGGCGTACACTATGCCACCAACATGCTAAGTCTCATATTGCCAAACTGTAGGCAGGGGATGCGGGTTGGGTAACAGCAGAGAGAGTGATGCTGGAAGCTTTCCAAGCCTATTAACAGCAACTGTATTCCCATGAAGACCCCTCCCCCACGCAGCTTCACACATACCTTACTGAATGCGACTGGGAACCCCTATCCTCACAACATGCAGCTCTCCTGGACACCCCATCACTGCAGATGAATTACGCAATGCAGTCCGTGCCCTTTCCCTGGGCAAGGCCCCAGGGCCCGACTAGCTCCTGGTGCTCTTTAACAGCATGTTCCTCTTCCAGCTACTGGAACACCTCCTAACCCTCTTCAATTCCTTTTCGCAAGACACTGGACCCACCCCCACGATGGCACTGGCAGAGAACTCGCTTATCTCCAAGCCCGGGAAGACCCTGCACAATGCTCCTCATTTCACCGTATACTCCCCCCTTAACAGTGATGCAAAACATTTTACTAAAATCCTTGCATCACGCCTCGACCCGTATTTACCAGGCCTCTTCAACCCAGACCAAGTGGGGTTTATCCACCAGCGACAAGGGGCCAATAACATACAGCGCATTGCTCACTTAAAAGAGAAAGTCTGCAGACTCAACATATCCACCTGTCTTCTCTTGCTAGATGTGGAGAGGGCATTTGACAGGGTGGACTGGACATTACTCCGTGCATTGCTCCATAAGATTGGGTTGGGACTGGCTTTTCTCTACAAAATCATGGCGTCTTATGTCACTCCAACCACTCGTGTTTGAGTGAATGGAAGGAACACGAGCCTCATCCCTCAGGGTTGTGTCACGTGACAGGGTTGTCTGCTTTTGTCCCTGCCCTTTGCCCTGGCAGTAGAATGATTGACTATCTGCGTTTGGGCTTCGGAAGGGATCAGGGGCTTCTCCTTTGGGGGCAGGATCAATCTATTTGGTGACAACCTCCTTCTCACTCTCGGTCACAGCCTCACCCCCGAAATGTCATAGAAAACCGACAGTCCTTCACAGTTATCTCTGGCTTCAAGGCCAATATGACTAAGTCATTTCTTCTTAACCTTACCCTTCTGACCGCGGAGACCAAGACATTACAGGATGTCACTCCCTTCCAATTGTTACCTGACTCTATTAAGTATTTGTGTCTTCATATTACCCCCAATCTTTCCACATGGTCTCACTCTAATTGGTCTCCCCTTTATCGTGCAATTCTGGCAGACCTGCAGTGGTGGAAACCCCTCTATATCTCTTGGTTGGGGCATCCTAACGATATCAAAATGAACGTACTCCCCTGGGTTCTCTACGTCTTTCAAACACTGCCCATGTCAATCCCGCAGGAGGACATTCATCATCTTAAGAAAGATTTACGCACTTTCATATGGAATGGGAAGCCTCCCTGCATAGCTCATTCCCTACTGATGCGGCCCTTGACAGGGGTGGTCTGGCATGTCCAAACCTGTTAGAGTAATACTGGGCAGCTCACCTGATGTACATCTCCGAGTGGTTGGTGCGCGATAGTGAGAAGCATAGGTTCCACATGCCGGGCAGTAGCATCACCCGCCCAGTGCCTATGTTGCAGCCCAGACTAAGACGGTATTATATATCTGGGACAGAATTACGTTGAAGAGGGGACTCACTTCCTTTCCATCTCTCAACACACCCATAGCATGTAATCCGGCATTCCAACCTGGCCTGCCGACACTCGCTTTTAGCCACTGGGCAGAAGGGGACTGCCAAACACTCAGTGACTTGTTCAAAGGAGACACCATCAAGACCTTTAACACCTGTAGGGCGGAGTTTGTTCTCCCTGCCACGGCCCACCACCAATACCTCAAACTGCGACACAGGGCCATGCATGCTGGGATATACGTGGCAGCAACACGCCACTCACCGCTTTCGAGAAGATAGTGCGCACCTTTGATAGCTCTAAAGTGCTGATCTCTAGAACTTATCAGGTGCTCCAACACTCCACCTCAGCCCTTCCACATAACTACCAGGTTGCGTGACAAGATGATACCCCTGAGGTGATAAACACTAAACAATGGGAAACACTATGACAAGATGTCCCTAAAACCTATTGCAGTATTGCAGCGTTCGAAACTGCTATAAACCGATGGTATCATATACCTGCCCGTCTCGCAAATATCTACCACACGGTCTGTTGGCACTGGGGACAGGTGGGTGGTACTCTTTGCCACATTTTGTGCTCCTGCAAGGTGATTACAACCTTTTGGAAGGAGATCTTGTGCCACATTAAGGGTATTTTGGGCTTCCCACTCTCAGACATGCCCTCCACCACGGTCTAAGGCATGTGCCCATGTGGCATGGAAGCTATGACTCACGCCGACTGGGCATTAGTGAGTCATCTGCTACTGGCCGCACAGCAGGTCATCGCATGTGCTTGGAGACAAAAGTCAGCCCCCTCAGTGGTGCAGTGGTTCGCCAGGACGTGGCATCTTCTGGTGATGCAGAGGCTGTCACACAGCCTTGCTAACACTGATAAGTATTTTCAGCGGATATGGCAGCCCCTCAAACACTAATGCATAGAATTTTCATGCTTCAACCCTCTTAGAGCTTAGAGTACTCCAGCTTTTTGGGCCTGATTGATCAGCGGTTTCCTTTGGCTGCCCTGAGATCTCTCACGCGAGCTGCCGGTGCCTGGGCCCCATTCCCCCCCCTAATCACTGCGCGACTCCGCACCTCACCACTATCGCATAGACAGAACTTTCTCTGACCTGAAGGAAGCTATTTTGTTATATGTTTTCCTTAGTTCACAAATCTCACTAGGTTTCACGATGCCTCTGTATACGGGGCTGTACAGCCACTGTTAACGTAATACCAATCATGCTCCCATGGTCGGGTAACAGGCTGTGACGTAGCTTCTGGGATCTCCCGCCATATGCCCATGGGTTTAGGGCACTTAATATCATTTAGGGCAAGGGAGTATTGGTTGTACCACATATACTGATATCCCCTAGCGCAATGTTTTCAACGCTGTATTTGCTATAGCAACACGGCTGGTCCAATGTGGTTGTAGCTGACTTACTGTATGTCATCTATACTGCTTTATTAGATCTTTCCTTCCTGGACATGCAGCCGGCCCGACCAGGGTTGTAGGCGATGTAATGTATGTTACACTGCTTGTCTCAATGTTAACACTAAAACGTTATAAATAAAAATTAAAAAAAGAATGTGTAGATACCTACCCCCAGACCATTTTTTATAATGATAGACGTAATTGAAACTCTACAGACTTATGAACTGGCCACATATCGAATCGCTGGGTGATTTTAGGAAACAACCTTCCCTCAAAGCCCCCTACCCAATCTCCTGCATCCACACTCCTCCTGAGCTATGAGTCCTCAGAAAATGGCACAGGTTGTGACAATCCCTCAACCTTGGGTCTAGCCTCAAAAATGTGATGGTAAACTGAAGATGCTGATCTAAGCTATTGGCTCCTGAGGCTGGATTATACATACCTTCTGAGGCTCAGATTTTTTAAGAGCCCCAGTCTAGCAGATCTTCAAAACGTGTATGATATTCTGATAATCTATTTAGCATATGAATTATCTATAATACGATTTATAGAGATAAACAACCAAGGCTGCTTTATTACTGCTGACGTCAAGAACTTATCCCTCAGAAAATGTGTATATTGCCTGCCCCGAGCACTACTTCTACAGATACAAAACTGTAACAACATCACCTCTTTTTAGTGATATGGATACTTTTACATGTATCTTAATGTTGAGTTTATTCAGAAGCAGCACTTTAAAGGACTAGTGAATATGCACACCTTTTACTTATAGGTGTACAATCAACAGGCCATCAATGTGAGCCATATCAAGACTTGTTAGTATACTTTAACTCTAACGTACCCTCACTTTAAATAAAACCACATTACTTTCTAGGCCAGTTAGGAAATCTCTTACACAGTAACAAATAAGCATATTAGACTTTGGTTTTTAGGCAGGCTTTGCCTATGTTTAAGTTTCACATATGGACAGCTTTATCTGTCTGTTTTTGAAGACCGATTTTCTTCAGTACAGTATTCTTACAGCAGGCAATACGACTGCCCAGTGTTCATCAGTGGTTGGCTTTCTTGCATATCTTATTTCCTTGCTTCCTATTTTATGACTTCCCTGCCTCTTCTTGTGTTTGTCACTCACCTGCAAGACAGCCTTTTTACCGTCCTTTTTTATAGGGATGACTTGCAGTTTTTTAATGGCTGACATAAGGCATCTATTTTATTCTTTTGGTTTCAGCACTCCATGGAAGGACATGTGTTCCCTTGCTCTTTCCCAATGTGCTCCTTCCCACCTCACGATAAGTACTACAATGTGTTCTGTTGGGTCATTCAATTGCTTAGTTTAAATGATAATAATTCATAATCATTCTGATCAGTAATTCAAAATTAAAGGATACGTCAAAGGTACACCACACACATAATATACTTAATACCACATTTATATATCACTTGAATGTATTGTGTTATATATGACTGCTAAATGGTATGGAAGTGTAAATATTGCAATTTTTTTATGTCAGATTGTGGGTTTTGTCCTCCATGTACTTTTATGGCCTAAATGGCAGAAATAAAGTTTTTACAAACAGACTGCTAAACAATCAAATTCACAAAAGAAAATTAACAGACAGACAATATGACGTGAATAGTTACAATTCTCAATACAGAACTTACCAAAAAATAAAACACGATTACACATTACAACAACATATAAACAGAAAAATTGGAATTGCATCCTTTTCCAAATCAGTGCAGTTCAACTTCCACTCTATTTTCATATAGCACTGGCTTAAAGAGGGAAGTGACTCAAGATGTGAAATAACTGTGCGTCGAAGTTTTGACCCAAGATGCGTGTGTTATTATGAAAACATCACATGGAGGTATTCCTCAGGACTGGCATAAAAACATATAGACAGTCTACGTAAAGAAAGGGGCAAGTGTGAATGACTGTGGTGTATAAAAACAAAGACCATGATTTGTAAATGGAGTGGCCCATTGGGACGACTCACCAAAGCTAATAGGAAGCTCCTCCGGCTCTGGGATGGAGTCCGAAAACAATTATTCAGTTAGATCCTTGGTCAGTTCGAGTTCATACACAATTAATTATCCTCAATGTACAAGCCTGAGGGGACATTAGATTTATGCTTAAGTTAGATCATAAAATGCCTTAAACGTGCCACTTGGTAGGAGCCAACAGAAGGAAGTTAACTCACCTATCCAGTTGGTCAATCCCGACATGGACGACCTGAAGGGAACCCACGTGTAGTGCCCTAATTCCAATAAGCCATGGGTCCAGTGCTAAATAAATGAGCATAAGCCTAGTCTAATAAGGGATATGGAAACTGGTAAAATCACACACTTAAGTGATCTTTGCGGTCAGGAGCGCATAGAGATCTGTCTCTCTCCTGTCCAGTGGTGTCATCAACAGGCCGGAGTGGCCTGAGCTGCCGGCAACTAAAACTTAAAAATAATACATCCATACAGTGAATCAAACTGAGGGCAACAGTGGGGTATCCGGCTCCATTTATTAAATGTGCAAAACTTGTTTTTGATACAAATGCCCACGTAATAAGTTAATCATGCAAGTAGCCAGAAGGGTGTGAGTGCATGACACCCTATATCGTTCATAGATCTGAAAAAATGTAGCACCCATGCAGTACATCAAACTGAGGACAACAATGATGTAGCCGGCTCTGTTTAGTAAATGTGCAAAACTTGGTTTTAATATGAACGCATAGTGAGTAAATTAATTAGGCATGCGAGTAACCAGAATGAGTGAGTGCATGACACCATCTATCAGTCATAGATCTAAAAAATATATATTTAGCAGCACTTTTCGTCACCTCCACCTTCGCTCTCTGTGTTGCTCACTCAACCTTATATATTGCTTTCCCCAGCCTATCCCATCACACTTGGCTCTTCCTTCTTCCTCCGCTAGCCCTCACCAGATCCTATGCCCTCCTTTCTACATGTTGCTGCTGACTCTTCCCATCTGTCTGCCACTTCTTAGTTCCCCACTGTTGCTCGACAGGATTGTCTCTTTCCCGGCAGCTGCCATTTGCTGCCAGATCACTCCTGCATCAATTGTGCACTTCCATCATGTAAGTATTTTTCTATGAAAGGGCAGAAATAGGTCGTATTTAACATGATACACTGCATTCCTGTCATTTCCAATATCTCTGGCATGCATTGTGCTGCCTTGCACCAATGCAGGCACCCTTGCACGATGGTGCAAGGTTGCCTGCATTGCAGACAGGATTGTTTTTGTGCAGGAAGGGGCACCACCTGCACAAAAACAATCTTCGGCACCACTTGCACAAAAACAATCTTCAGAGGAATTTTCCTCTGCAAAAGACAACACACTTAGAAAGAGGAAACAACGAGAATAAAGGAAGATATTTCTCCACATTGCACCTCTCCTGTAAAGGTGTAGCATTTTGACACATTCTCAGGTTTACCAGTGTTGGTGAATCTGGGAATGAAACAGAATCCATGGGTGGATTTGTGAGAACATCCACGCTCCAATCATGGAACGCTTCCCGATATGCGCTGCCTTGAGTTACTTCCGATTTATCAAGCCACTCAGGTTAACGGAAGGTGTCCTTGCGTGGCTTGATAAATTCCACTTAGGTTTTGCATCACCCTTGAGTCGCCTTAAGTCCTCCGCCAGGCCAATGGGATTACTCCGCCCACCAAAATCATAATCGAGGCCTGCATTCCTTGCATTTATTTGAAGCTTCGCTTCATCTTTTTGTGTTTGTGCCTTCCGCGGAGCGCTAATTTTTAACCATTCAGATGACAGTGTATTCTTCCTCGGTTAACATCAGGAAACAACTTTTTTTCTTTAATATCAGTACTCCATAAGAGTGTAAATGCTTTCTAGTTTTTAGTTTTTTTGATGTTGTATCTGTGTTTTTTGAGTAATCTTGGATTTCCTGGTGCGATTATCAATCAAGTGACTTGTAATGCGCAACTACTCACCCGTAAGAGTCTCAAGGTGCTAGGGAGTGGTGGGAGGACTGCTGATCTGTCGAAGGCACTGTGGTTCAATTGAAGAGACAGGTCTTTAGGTCCTTCCTGAATTGAAGCAGTGACAGTGGAGAGGCATGGTCTTAGCTGCGAGGTAGAAGGATCTTCCGCCAGCTGTGGGACGGTGGCCAGGGCCAATTGAGCAGATCACAGAAGTCTCTGGTAGGTATGTGAAATGCGAGGCGGTGGTTGAGGTAGGCAGGTCTCGTGTTGTGTAGGGCTTTGTAGGTGTGTATGAGGAGCTTGAAGCTGATTCTTTTGTTGACTGGGAGCCAGAGGCGGTCTCTCAGGTGGCCGGTGATGTGGCTGCAGCAGGGGATATTGAAGATGAATCTGGCTGATGCGTTCTGAATCTTCTGCAGTTTCTTTAGGAGTTTTTAGGTGATGCTGGCATAGAGTGAGTTGTCGTAGTTGAGTCTGCTGCTGATGAGTGGTGGGTGACCGTCTTTCTGGACTCGGTGCGATCTACTTTCAGATCTTTCAGACCAGGCGTAGCATGTGGAAGCAGGATGATGAGACGCCATTGATTTGGCGGTTCATGGTGAGCGAGGAGTCTAGGATAACGCTGAGGTTTCGTGTGTGGTCTGTGGGTGTGGGGGGAATTCAAGATCTGTGGGCCACCAGGAGCCATCCCAGGAGGAGGAGGTGGAGCCCAGGATTAGGACTTCGGTATTCTCTAAATTGAGCTTGAGGCAACTGTCCTTCATCCATGTGACGACAGGCTTCATCGTTTCATTGGAGTTGTTCCTGCCAACTTTGGGTTCAATGGTGAAGGAGAGCATCAGCTGGGTGTCCTTGGCGTAAGAGACGATGTTGAGTCTGTGGTTCTCGGCAATGGCTGTGATCGGGGTCATGTAGATGTTGAAGAGAGTGGGGCTCAGGGAGGAGTCCTGAGGCACTCCACATCTGATCTCTGTGTGTTCAGAGTGGAAAGGTGGTAGTCTGACCCTCTGTGTTTGGCAGGTGAGGAAGGAGCGGATCCATTCCAGGGTTCAGTCACGGATGCTGGCATCGTGGAGTCTTGTGCATAGAGTGCGGTGAGACGGCCAAGAGGTCCAAGAGGATGAGGACTGCAGATTTGCCTCGATTGAGGAGGGTGTGGATATCTTATGCAGTGGTGAGGACGGCGGTCTCTGTGCTGTGGTTGCTTCGGAAGCCAGATTGTGAGAGGTCCAGGATGTCGTTCTCTCCGATGACCTCAGAGAGTTGGACGTTGATGGCCTTCTCATTGACCTTGGCTGGGAAGGGAAGCAGAGAGATGGGTCTGAAGTTCTTGAAGTCCTTCGGTTAAGAGAGTGTTTCTTCAGAAAGGGGTTGATCTCTGCTTGTTTCCAGTCTGCCGGCAGGTGGTGGAGATGATGACGCCATTGATGGTGCGGCAGAGTTTTTATAAGGTATAATGCTGTTAAAATTTTGTATATTGGGGATATGAGTTAAGTTTATTTAATGTGTTCAATATAACACTCCTATGCTGCCATACATGCCACAAGCGATTCAGAAAAGGGGGTGGTGATGAACAGAGTGTCTGAATTAAGCAGACCACTCTTACCCAGTCCAAAGATCAGGGCTTGATCCATCACCGTTATTTATCTCACTGCCCCATCCCAGCTCAGAACCTGGCTATATGCAAATTAGTCTGTCCCTGGCCCAGTGCATCATGGGAACAGGGCAGACCAAACTACCAAGCCAATTCTTCACCAGAAAGGAGACAAGCTACCGGGGACCGGTTTCTGGCATTTCAGCCTCTTCGGCCCGGCTTGCTTGAATCCTGATGGAGCAGTGAGAAAGGGACTCATGTCTGAGTATACCCTGCCACACCTATAGTGGCCAAAAACGATTCAGAAAAGGGGGTGGTGATGAACAGAGTGTCTGAATTAAGCAGACCACTCTTACCCAGTCCAAAGATCAGGGCTTGATCCATCACCGTTATTTATCTCACTGCCCCATCCCAGCTCAGAACCTGGCTATATGCAAATTAGTCTGTCCCTGGCCCAGTGCATCATGGGAACAGGGCAGACCAAACTACCAAGCCAATTCTTCACCAGAAAGGAGACAAGCTACCGGGGACCGGTTTCTGGCATTTCAGCCTCTTCGGCCCGGCTTGCTTGAATCCTGATGGAGCAGTGAGAAAGGGACTCATGTCTGAGTATACCCTGCCACACCTATAGTGGCCAAAAACGATTCAGAAAAGGGGGTGGTGATGAACAGAGTGTCTGAATTAAGCAGACCACTCTTACCCAGTCCAAAGATCAGGGCTTGATCCATCACCGTTATTTATCTCACTGCCCCATCCCAGCTCAGAACCTGGCTATATGCAAATTAGTCTGTCCCTGGCCCAGTGCATCATGGGAACAGGGCAGACCAAACTACCAAGCCAATTCTTCACCAGAAAGGAGACAAGCTACCGGGGACCGGTTTCTGGCATTTCAGCCTCTTCGGCCCGGCTTGCTTGAATCCTGATGGAGCAGTGAGAAAGGGACTCATGTCTGAGTATACCCTGCCACACCTATAGTGGCCAAAAACGATTCAGAAAAGGGGGTGGTGATGAACAGAGTGTCTGAATTAAGCAGACCACTCTTACCCAGTCCAAAGATCAGGGCTTGATCCATCACCGTTATTTATCTCACTGCCCCATCCCAGCTCAGAACCTGGCTATATGCAAATTAGTCTGTCCCTGGCCCAGTGCATCATGGGAACAGGGCAGACCAAACTACCAAGCCAATTCTTCACCAGAAAGGAGACAAGCTACCGGGGACCGGTTTCTGGCATTTCAGCCTCTTCGGCCCGGCTTGCTTGAATCCTGATGGAGCAGTGAGAAAGGGACTCATGTCTGAGTATACCCTGCCACACCTATAGTGGCCAAAAACGATTCAGAAAAGGGGGTGGTGATGAACAGAGTGTCTGAATTAAGCAGACCACTCTTACCCAGTCCAAAGATCAGGGCTTGATCCATCACCGTTATTTATCTCACTGCCCCATCCCAGCTCAGAACCTGGCTATATGCAAATTAGTCTGTCCCTGGCCCAGTGCATCATGGGAACAGGGCAGACCAAACTACCAAGCCAATTCTTCACCAGAAAGGAGACAAGCTACCGGGGACCGGTTTCTGGCATTTCAGCCTCTTCGGCCCGGCTTGCTTGAATCCTGATGGAGCAGTGAGAAAGGGACTCATGTCTGAGTATACCCTGCCACACCTATAGTGGCCAAAAACGATTCAGAAAAGGGGGTGGTGATGAACAGAGTGTCTGAATTAAGCAGACCACTCTTACCCAGTCCAAAGATCAGGGCTTGATCCATCACCGTTATTTATCTCACTGCCCCATCCCAGCTCAGAACCTGGCTATATGCAAATTAGTCTGTCCCTGGCCCAGTGCATCATGGGAACAGGGCAGACCAAACTACCAAGCCAATTCTTCACCAGAAAGGAGACAAGCTACCGGGGACCGGTTTCTGGCATTTCAGCCTCTTCGGCCCGGCTTGCTTGAATCCTGATGGAGCAGTGAGAAAGGGACTCATGTCTGAGTATACCCTGCCACACCTATAGTGGCCAGGGACAGACTAATTTGCATACAGCCAGGTTCTGAAACTGGGATGGTGCAATGAGCTAAAAAACGGTGTTGGATCTAGCCCTGATCTCTTGACTGGGTGAGAGTACTCTGCTTAATTCAGAGACTCTGTCCATCACCACCCCTTGTTGTAAATTATTTTGTCCACCCTAAGCGTGGAAGGGTATACTCAGATGTGAGTCCCTTGCTCATTGCACCATCAGGATTCAAGCAAGCCGGGCCGAAGACGCCTGAAATGGCAGAAACCGGTCCCCGGAAGCTTGTTTCCTTCCCAGTGTAAGAATTGGCTTTTGTAGTCTGGTCTGCCCTGTTCCCACGATGCACTGGGCCAGGGACAGACTAATTTGCATACAGCCAGGTTCTGAAACTGGGATGGTGCAATGAGCTAAAAAACGGTGTTGGATCTAGCCCTGATCTCTTGACTGGGTGAGAGTACTCTGCTTAATTCAGAGACTCTGTCCATCACCACCCCTTGTTGTAAATTATTTTGTCCACCCTAAGCGTGGAAGGGTATACTCAGATGTGAGTCCCTTGCTCATTGCACCATCAGGATTCAAGCAAGCCGGGCCGAAGACGCCTGAAATGGCAGAAACCGGTCCCCGGAAGCTTGTTTCCTTCCCAGTGTAAGAATTGGCTTTTGTAGTCTGGTCTGCCCTGTTCCCACGATGCACTGGGCCAGGGACAGACTAATTTGCATACAGCCAGGTTCTGAAACTGGGATGGTGCAATGAGCTAAAAAACGGTGTTGGATCTAGCCCTGATCTCTTGACTGGGTGAGAGTACTCTGCTTAATTCAGAGACTCTGTCCATCACCACCCCTTGTTGTAAATTATTTTGTCCACCCTAAGCGTGGAAGGGTATACTCAGATGTGAGTCCCTTGCTCATTGCACCATCAGGATTCAAGCAAGCCGGGCCGAAGACGCCTGAAATGGCAGAAACCGGTCCCCGGAAGCTTGTTTCCTTCCCAGTGTAAGAATTGGCTTTTGTAGTCTGGTCTGCCCTGTTCCCACGATGCACTGGGCCAGGGACAGACTAATTTGCATACAGCCAGGTTCTGAAACTGGGATGGTGCAATGAGCTAAAAAACGGTGTTGGATCTAGCCCTGATCTCTTGACTGGGTGAGAGTACTCTGCTTAATTCAGAGACTCTGTCCATCACCACCCCTTGTTGTAAATTATTTTGTCCACCCTAAGCGTGGAAGGGTATACTCAGATGTGAGTCCCTTGCTCATTGCACCATCAGGATTCAAGCAAGCCGGGCCGAAGACGCCTGAAATGGCAGAAACCGGTCCCCGGAAGCTTGTTTCCTTCCCAGTGTAAGAATTGGCTTTTGTAGTCTGGTCTGCCCTGTTCCCACGATGCACTGGGCCAGGGACAGACTAATTTGCATACAGCCAGGTTCTGAAACTGGGATGGTGCAATGAGCTAAAAAACGGTGTTGGATCTAGCCCTGATCTCTTGACTGGGTGAGAGTACTCTGCTTAATTCAGAGACTCTGTCCATCACCACCCCTTGTTGTAAATTATTTTGTCCACCCTAAGCGTGGAAGGGTATACTCAGATGTGAGTCCCTTGCTCATTGCACCATCAGGATTCAAGCAAGCCGGGCCGAAGACGCCTGAAATGGCAGAAACCGGTCCCCGGAAGCTTGTTTCCTTCCCAGTGTAAGAATTGGCTTTTGTAGTCTGGTCTGCCCTGTTCCCACGATGCACTGGGCCAGGGACAGACTAATTTGCATACAGCCAGGTTCTGAAACTGGGATGGTGCAATGAGCTAAAAAACGGTGTTGGATCTAGCCCTGATCTCTTGACTGGGTGAGAGTACTCTGCTTAATTCAGAGACTCTGTCCATCACCACCCCTTGTTGTAAATTATTTTGTCCACCCTAAGCGTGGAAGGGTATACTCAGATGTGAGTCCCTTGCTCATTGCACCATCAGGATTCAAGCAAGCCGGGCCGAAGACGCCTGAAATGGCAGAAACCGGTCCCCGGAAGCTTGTTTCCTTCCCAGTGTAAGAATTGGCTTTTGTAGTCTGGTCTGCCCTGTTCCCACGATGCACTGGGCCAGGGACAGACTAATTTGCATACAGCCAGGTTCTGAAACTGGGATGGTGCAATGAGCTAAAAAACGGTGTTGGATCTAGCCCTGATCTCTTGACTGGGTGAGAGTACTCTGCTTAATTCAGAGACTCTGTCCATCACCACCCCTTGTTGTAAATTATTTTGTCCACCCTAAGCGTGGAAGGGTATACTCAGATGTGAGTCCCTTGCTCATTGCACCATCAGGATTCAAGCAAGCCGGGCCGAAGACGCCTGAAATGGCAGAAACCGGTCCCCGGAAGCTTGTTTCCTTCCCAGTGTAAGAATTGGCTTTTGTAGTCTGGTCTGCCCTGTTCCCACGATGCACTGGGCCAGGGACAGACTAATTTGCATACAGCCAGGTTCTGAAACTGGGATGGTGCAATGAGCTAAAAAACGGTGTTGGATCTAGCCCTGATCTCTTGACTGGGTGAGAGTACTCTGCTTAATTCAGAGACTCTGTCCATCACCACCCCTTGTTGTAAATTATTTTGTCCACCCTAAGCGTGGAAGGGTATACTCAGATGTGAGTCCCTTGCTCATTGCACCATCAGGATTCAAGCAAGCCGGGCCGAAGACGCCTGAAATGGCAGAAACCGGTCCCCGGAAGCTTGTTTCCTTCCCAGTGTAAGAATTGGCTTTTGTAGTCTGGTCTGCCCTGTTCCCACGATGCACTGGGCCAGGGACAGACTAATTTGCATACAGCCAGGTTCTGAAACTGGGATGGTGCAATGAGCTAAAAAACGGTGTTGGATCTAGCCCTGATCTCTTGACTGGGTGAGAGTACTCTGCTTAATTCAGAGACTCTGTCCATCACCACCCCTTGTTGTAAATTATACATGCCACAAGAGCGTGAATGAAGTGATTCAGTCATTTTAACAGAAAGACTCAATAGTGAAGCAAAATGAATGCCACCTGATAGGGTGAGAGCACCACAGGCATATAAATAAACAATAGTAAGCAGGCGTGGCTGCACTAGGTGATAATGAAAAAAGACAGCATTGTCTATCTTTTCAAAAGATATATATTTCCTTCTTGGTAGCCCTCTGGAGAATAAAATACACAGACGAACCATAATTGTCATGCTGCAAAAATTAATTGCAGAAACCTAAGTAATAGACTTGTATTATATTAATTTCAAATACCTTCAGGCGCCCTTTATGAGCTTCTCAAGGGACCTACACCAACATAATAAGAGTCGCTTTTACAATACTGGCTGTGCATTGTAAAATAATATAAAAGGACAGTGGAGATAACACTTTAATTAAATCCTTATCTTGGTCTGAAAGATTCACTTTCAAAAGCAGATTAAAACAGCATCATCGGTAACCAGGGGATGACTTCATCACAGCTAATTCGAACATGAAATGAACTAGCACTCAGAATTCAGAGTGCCTGGTGAATACGACTCGTCTGATGTCTGTATTAGAAATATCCTGCAGATAGCACTGTATCAAAGATTCTGTCCTCCTGCTGCAGCATATGGTTGCCAGATATGAGGACGCTTTATACTTCAATAGCGGGGCTCATTGTTATTCACCTCCATTTGCCGCCTCCGAGGTGGCGGTTCGGTTTCCCGCCTGCCCGGGCACGTGAAAGCTAAGATCTGGGGTCCTTTGAAAGCTCGCAGTTTAATAATTGCACTTGAAAATGTCGCATTCTGAAACCTTTTGGGGAAATTGCTTGGATTAGAAATTGTTGCCAGTAAGCCTAAGTGGCACTGAGTGAATTTAAAGTGTTATATTTAACTTTTATTGGATGTTCTGTCAACAAGGTATTTTTACACATACTGCCGCATTTTTTTTCCTTACATTTAAGCCTGAGTTCCTCTTGTTCTCAAAGGTGACAACGCTCACAAGAAAATACCTAAAAAATATGGTAGATGTCTGTGGATCTAGAAAGTTTTTGTAAACTTCTAGTTCATTTATTCTCTACATCTTCCATGTAGACCAGGCCATTGCTATGTTGCTTCCTGTACACATGACAACTCTCTGTATGTTCTAAAAAAAAAACGTAAAGGAAGGGATTACATTTTACAAGGGTGAAGAGATCAGCAGGGTTGAAATGACGATAGGAATTTTTCAGCACGCGTTTGTTGGCCTTTAACGAGATCAAGCTGGGTCATTTCATAATGCTTTAAACATCTATGCCATAT
The DNA here is from genome assembly GCF_964261635.1 of Lissotriton helveticus. Lineage (NCBI taxonomy): Eukaryota > Metazoa > Chordata > Amphibia > Caudata > Salamandridae > Lissotriton > Lissotriton helveticus. Next base: position 1,932,299,029 of record NC_136059.1, read on the forward strand.
AATGTAAGCAGCCACAAACGTTTTCAGACACGTCCGAAAAAATGATACATTCTGCAGCAAAGTCCAGAAAGGGTGCAAACACTGGCATTCCTTATTGTTTTCTCAATTAATTGCCCCAATTAACAAAACAAACTTTATCAAACTATAGTCAATGGATTTATTCATTGTGAACATTCCTGAGTCCAGTTTGCATGTACTACTACATCACTGATTGAGAAATTCTGAACTGGTACCTGGGCAATTTTGGAGTAACATTTACACTGACCAGTCCACGCAAAAGTTGATCACCACAGTTGGCACTAAGCAGGTGCCCAGTCAACAATGGATTCCTTGAAGGTTGTGCAGTGCTCGTAATTCATCCCAATTTTTAGGAAAGCATATATATTCAATAAGGAGAATCTCATTCAGTTTGACACATTCTTCCTCATTGTGTGTGAGAGTGTGAGCAGGTGTCTAAGATGTCTAACGTGTGTTAGCTTCACTATGCGCTGTGCTGCTTTTGCTGCACTTTTTGCCGAAAATGCAACAATATTTTTACCGCCCTATTACCAAGCCTACGCTAACATGCGTTAGCTCAAGATTTCAGGAGTTAGCTGTCGCTTTTCCTATCGCCTTGCATGTCAACGATGATTATCGCTAATGACATGCAAGGTAGGCGTTCCTAACATATATTACACGCTAAAAGTCGCTAACACAACTTCGCTGTATTAGCAAAGTTGTCCTCGATAAAAAAACTTGCGCTAATATCCCAAGATCGCAGGTTTTTAACACCTGATAAAAACCTGACTAAACATAGTGTAACATGGAGGCACATAAGAAAACTTCACCCTTTTGCAAAGGTAACATATACATGGGAGAAAGTGAACAAGACTTTTCTTCAGTTGACTCCAAATACCCCTCTCCAAATATCCCTTTGTAATGGGCTTTGTAATTATTATTATTAGTAGTAATTATTGTTTTATGTTCATTTATTGCCTCTCAGTCCTTTGTTTTATGGCAGAACGAACGTAGCCAGGTAACCACCAACACTACGTTGTGCTCCATTAGATTAATTTTCCCTTTCCCCTTCTATTGGCCTTTCCTCCTGCTCCTGATCAGTTGTTTCCTCTTCAATCAGTTCATGAAGGGTGTTAGCTGAAATACTAACGTACCCCGAATACACTGATCCCATGCTATCGCATGAATCACTATCGCCTGTTAGCGGGAGTTTTCGCTTCCTTTCCCAGACACCTTTGCATCTTTCCAAACTGTTAATAATAAGTCGAAAGAAATGCGAAAAATATCCTGGAAAGGAAGCGATAGGTAAAATGCTGATAGCTTGCGCTGGTGATCAGTTTGGCCATTACTAGGTAATATGCCCCTCTGTTTCATAGAGCTGCCCTTTGAGACCATCAACTCTATGTTCCAGGCTCCAGGCTTCAGAGGATTTGACATGATGTTGTTCCGCTTGTGGTCAAAAGGCTGACTGAGACCTGTGTTGTGGCACCTCACAACTGGGACCTGCTGCGGTTATCTGATCTATCAATTCCCCCCACTGACAGTGATGCCAGTGCTCTCCTATCCACTTGAATCTGCACCTTCACTTCTCTCAGGCTCGAATGGGTAGAATCAAAGTTACACCCGAAGGGGCCAAGATGCTGAAATGAAGGGATGTATGACGTTACAACGCAGGCTATTACAACGCATGCCTTTACAACGCGGTTTTTACATCGCATACCATTACAACGCATAGTGCTTTTAGGTGCTGGATAGTGAATAGTTTAATTTACTATTCCAACTCCAGTCCCCGTGGACACTAGGGAAGGTTATTGGATAGTAAATTAACCTATTCCCTATCCTATAGCGCCCCCCAGAGCAATGCGTTGTAATAGTTTGCGTTGTAATGGTTGCGTTGTAATGGTAGTGCGTTGTAAAAGTTTCGTTGTAAGTGATGTTTACCGAAATGAAGACTTCCATGCCCACAGTGATATATTGTGCGACGGATGAGCAAGTACTGAGAAATCCTTTAGACTCAGATACTGGCACCTTAAAAGAAACTGAATGAGATCATGGGGGCCATTACTGACTCGAAACCTTCCTAGAGGCTACAATTGACAGCATGGGCACTGACCTGGGTCTATTGAGAGAGGGCCAATGACCAATGCAAATTGATAGTAAGGGTGCAACACAATGAAAGCGGGCTCGGTGGATGCAAGAGCTAACTGATAATTTTTGATTTCTTGAGGAGAAGGCAGCGGGCACCAAAGGATAGACCTTTTGAAATACCGTATATGAATTATGGGCCTACCTAAAACATTTTAAGGCATGAACACATTAGAGTTCATTTAAACCAGGCTCAACAACTGAGGTCTCCCACTGTTTTGTGGTTGATAGGGAATATAGTGTTCCGGCCCTCAGACCACCACATCAAGCCTATTGTTGAGGATCTCCTGAACTATTGAGATCGGTTCAGACAGACAGAAATAGGCCCGACACTAAAATAAAAGTAGCCCCCATTAAAGCCTTAGACATCTAAAAAGTGGCCCAGTTTTGCATAATGGGAGCAGTTTTGAACTTCAGACACATTTTGCAAGATATGGAAGGCTGTATGGATTTGAGCTTGCTGCAGGCAATGTTTGTTTTAATATCATGGAAATCAACAGTAGAACCTGCCCAGCAAACAATGAGACAGGCCCACAAACAGCCAAAACCTAGCCTACACACTGACCTGTCAGATCAGCCCATCAGACACTGCCTAATTGCCCTACATGCTGGTCCAACCCTGACTGAGCTCATAACACGATCTTTTAAGGTGTCAGGGCAAAAGGCTACTACTCTTTAGAAACTGCCAACTTAATGATTTTTCCCAATTGCAGTCTGGCAGTACATCATCAACTAGAGTATTTTATGACTGTCAAAAAGAAATTGCGAGTGTTAGGGTAGAGGTAAGTCCTATTCCTCCCTGCATATCTCAGAATCGCTGCAGATCAGCCAGGCCATTATTTTACAGACCTTCATACTTACTGGAACAGGCATCTTTCACCAGTTTAGGTAGGACATACTTCTTCCACAGCCATGCTTCTATGAGTTCTTGTGAGCTTAGACATGTGAAGAGTCTGTTCTTTAAGCAGGCCCTTTCTTATTGTGAAAGTGTTGAGCTTGTGAAACATGCAGTGAGGGTGCTTCTATTACTTACAACTGTGCAGGGTAAGGAGAGTTACCTTTCTACGGGACAGGCTTTTGGTGGCCCAAGTCTGGTGTAACCAGCTCCACCACCTTTAGGCTACCTCACCTGGCTGGTTTCAATCCAATATGAGAGGGCCCTGTGGCTGCGACCATCAGTGTCCACAGGATACCCTGCATTTTGTGCTTTTGTATAGTCGGCAGAGGAAGCAGTTTCTGCTGCCCCTCCTAAAAGGCCTGAATTTCATACAAGCCTGTGTGGCGCTTATGCACTTGCAGCTTTTACCAAACGAGTTTACCCTTCATGCTGTACAACCATGTGTTACAGTCACATCATCCGGTATAAGAAGAGATATACAACAAACACATTTAGACAATAGACTATGACTGGGGATCGCAGGGCCAACCATATCATAATACATGGTACAGTGTGCCAAGCAGTCATCTCAATGCGCAGATATGTTGTTGTATATTTATGTGTAGTGTAGGGGGGCCCCTAGACTGATCCAGGTCCGGATTCAAGATACAATTAAAATCTCCATCTCAAATCTGCAGTAGCCCAGACCATTAGTACTGTCTTGCCCTGCGGGAGTGGTAGAACTGATTTGGGCCATATACTCCCATAAGTGACAAAGAGCAATTACAAATCTCCCTCCATGGTCCGCGTAAGTTTCTACAAGTTTTACTCCTGAGCCCCGGCTATCCCAAAGAAGCCTGCAAAGTAGCATTGGGCTTGCATTCTGTGCTCGATCAAAACACTATTGCCAGGATTAAGGTGGGCTTCCTGTAGGACTACCACATCTATGCTATTCCTCTTGAGGTACGCAATGACCTTACGTATCTTTCTATTGTCATTAAGGCCTCTGACGTTCCAGGTGAGAAGTCACAGTCTGGCAGGCTGTCTGGCCGCCACCTCTTAGTCTACATCCATAATCGAGTCTTGCTAATCTTTTTGTGTGGATCGAGGTATGTTTCCCCCTGTAAGTATCCTAATTAAGTCTAACACAATAAAATTCCCTCTCACACTATGTGTAACCCCAACTTTCTTAGCTTTCATATGTCCCACCCTCCTGACTCTACCCTACCCCAACAAAAATAACAACCAATAATACATAACAAAAAGTGGGTCACACATTGAGCAGATGTCGCCGGCTCCCCAGCTCTAGAACACCCCCAGCCCTGTCTATTTAGCTGTGACAAAGGGACATCTCACTTCTTGCACCTACAGGATGAAATATGGATAGAGGTAGAGATCTGATCCTTCATTTCGCAATGTCACTAGCTCATGGGCTTTGTGCAGAGCCACGTCATGGTCTCTAAAATTCAATAATCCCCCTATAATAGGCCTCCTGCTGGCTCCCGGTACTGGCCATGGCCCTAGGGAGCGATGGGCGTGCTCCACGACAAACATGGCTGAAAAGGTGCCTCTGCCCACCAACTCTAATAGCACCCGTTCAACATTCTGCTCCATTATGTTTATGTTGGTCGATTCCGCTATTTCCATTAGGCTGATGTTGTTTCTTCTACTGGACCGGGCCTCCAAATCTTCTATGTTGGCCTGGAGTGTCTTGAGGGATTTATCCATTGACTTACGTGATGCTGACTTAGCGTGCAATACATCTTCTGCATCAGAGACCCTTATTTCAATTGTGTTAAGCCTTTTAGTGTGTTTGTCTATGCGTTCAGACGTCCTATCCATGGGGAATGTGAGGGCATCTATCTTTCCGTCGATTTTAAAGACTCTTTTGCATTGCTCACAGAATCTGTTTCTGGTCCGGTTCCGCAACCAGCTCAGTGTCACTGGAGGCATTGCCTTGTTCAGCAACATCTATCTCACAAGGCTTGGTAGTCCTGCGTTGCTCGAATTACAGCTTGGTTTGCAATCTGTCTGTTTTGCTCATCTTGTCTGTCTGTCGCTTTTCAGTGTCCCCAGTGGTTGGTATCCATTAATAATATTAGAAGGCTTTTTTGGCACCCTAGAAGAAGACCCCCAAGATTTGCCCTGATTCTGTGTCTCTTGCCTTGGACCTTGAAAAGGCTTTGACACTGCAAATTGGAACTATATGATCAAGGTTGTTGTAAGGTTTGGGGTTGTTAAACGGATGATCCGAGGAATTACATTGCTCTAATCCAACCCTTCTGCGAAGATCCACATAGGAAAAATGTTATACAATTTCTTTGGCATCAACATTGGCATGCAGCTCGGTTACTCACTATCTCCCCTTATAATTATAAAAGCCTTGGCAGCTGTACACAACAATATAGGGATGGCTTGGGGGGCCATCAAATTAGAAGAACAACCCACTTAATTCCTCTATGGGCCAATGACATCCTTATGTATGTCAGGGAAGCTAAGACTGACTTCACACAATGAGTTTTCTTTTACCTTTCAAAATATGTTGGACATCATGGTTCGTTGCAGGAAATCTTGTGCAGTTAGTTATTATCAGTTGCGGTCCCCTAATAGTGCCAATATAATAGGAGGGAAATGGAGTAGGGAATAATACACATTCCGATATTCAGGCATCCGTATATGAAATACAGACAAAGATGTTTTAGCTAGTAAGATAGGGGAAGCCGTTCGTTCTCTTCAGTCACATGTGGTATTCTGGTTAACTGTAATGTTGTCAGTTGCCGACAGGGTAGGTCTGGCACAGATGTTGGTGGTGTCATGCCTTCTTTATCTTTCATTAAATGCTTTTTGGTTATACCCAGGAAATGTTTCAGAGATTTTAATGTTCTTCCAGGGAAATTATTCTGTGGGGCAGGCATGTGAAGAGTGGCTTTAAAGAAGTTGCAACTTCACTCTAATAGAGGCGGCCAAGGAGCTCTAGATTTTGAGGGTTAATATCGTGCAGCTCAGTTGCAGTGGTTTGTCAGATGACTAGCAGGGTGGAATCTGCTGAAAATAGGTCTCTCCAGCACACAGAGATAAAAAGGGCTACTACATGCTACCTTTTGACCGGGTGGAAAGCCTTCCAAAGGCTCTGCGCATCTTATTAGACTGCATGGTCCTGTGTACAGCATGCCCAGTGGCTTTCACAAATAATGTCACCATACGCCTATACAATTCCAATGAAAGGGTTCCCAACCCTAGTATGAATAATAGCTACACATAACGTTATCCATTGAGAGGAGGCAAGAATCTCGCAATTAAGTAACACAGGTGTACCATTAAGTCAGTTTTTGCTGCACACTAGTATTGTGAAGGCCTTGTGTTAGACTTGACATTCTCCCCAGATTTTTTCCCTTCTACCCCCTATTGTTGCTAATTTATTTTGTTGGCTTAAGGAGTCTGTACTCTTTCCCCCTCCTAACCAGAGTTAAAACGCTTGTGCTCTTTCCCTTCACATAGTAAAATTCCCATGCACCTATTTGCCACCCTTAATTATTTACTTTTAAGTACTTAGTAAGTGGTATTATATATACCTAGGGCCTGTAAATGAAAAGCTACTAGTGGGCAGCAGCACACATTGTGCCGCCCAATATAGTAGCATACAGTAGCACTGTAAAACATGCCTCAGGCCTTCCACTGTAACCAGTAGTGCAGTTTTAAACTGCTATTTTGAACTGTCAATATTAAACCTCCTCCCAGGCCTAAACCTTTTTTTTTAATACTTGTATGTCACCCTTTAGGTAGGCCCTAAAGTCTTATAGGGCAGGGGGCATGGTATTTAAAAATAGGAACATTTGTACTTAGGTTTTACATGTAGGACATATGTACTTATGTTTTACATGTAATGTCAGTGAAAGACTCCTAAAGTCGTGTATCTCTGTTGTAAGGCTATCTCTCCGATAGACTAACACTGGCTTACCTTATCACATCTAATAAGTGATAACTTTAGTTTGAGAACAGTTAGGGAAATACTTCTTCCACTCATTTTAATTTTAATTGTAAATCCTATTCAATGATGAAGTCAGATTTTAAGTTACTATTCTGAAATTGTCACATTTAGAAATGCGGTATTTTGTGGCTAAACAAAATATGCCTTTCTGCCAGTGTCCATGGTCATATGACTGTGGATAGCCCCTGTGGTGTGTTGTGTATTCAACCAGACATGGAGTCAAAAGGCATCTAGGTGTTGTGGAGGGGGTGGTTGGGGAAGAGTTGTGCCCTACCTTGATAACACTTTAAAGGACCTTGCCTGCAGTACACACAAAGGAACATGACACAGGGACTGCCTTTGCTAGCTAGACAGTTTGAAGTCAACTCCAGGGTAAGAGCTGACCACAACCAGATTGGAAGCAGGCCAGGGATTCCCCCCCCCTCATAAAGGCTGGCACTAGGTATTAATGTGGCACTTTCAGAACCTCTCTTAGGACCACTCCCTTACCTGTGGAAGATACATAAGAAGAACTGTCCTACTGCCTAACGAAGGAAGACTCAACCTTCTTGCCTAGAACTGAGGATACCAGATGTGACAGCAAGCATCAGTTGGCTTTCCTCCTACCTGAGCTGCAGGAACACACAAGCTTCCAGAGACCTTCTCTGCAACTGTACAGCTAATTAGCCCCAACTGGATCTCCATGACCCCTGCTGCTTGCCCCTGCTGGAGGGAGTCCTAATCCCTGAGAGGTGCTCCCTAGGTCCTGAATCCTTGGCTAGCATCAAAGTGTGCTTCTAATGCCTCACAACAGAACCCTTGGTGAAAATCCAGTATCTTTGGGTTCCTCGTGGCCGCAAGTGGACTCTTCTTGCCAAGAAACAGCCATCTGTGATGCCCGCTAATACTAAGCTCCAGAGTTGACCTGTTCTTTGCGTTAGCTATGACCACCTGCATCAGCAATGACTGCTGCATCTCTCACCAATTAAAAAATCCAGCAACAACTTGCTCTTCATGCCAAATAACGAATTGTGAATGTTGGAACTATTTAAAAGAAAGATAAACGAAAGCCTGCATTTGGTGATTTTGTGCTACTGGTAGCTAAAAGGGAACTGCAGCTCTATTGAAAAACCCCAATATCCACCCATGTAGATTTGGAGGAATAATGTGATCTACTGGGCAAAATCTGAAAGTGCTTCCTTACATAGAGAAGAGTGCAGGGTTCTATCTAACATTCAATTGTACTCCAATATGATAAACTGGTCTTAGCCAGTAATTAACTAAGTACAAATATAACAACTCTACCAGAAATGATGCACTACCCCATGTCATTTAATCGTAGTCCAAATAAGACTATCCAGACCATCATTGTACTAGACTCTATGAAGAGGTATTCTGCTTTCTGATAACTTTCTTTGTTAAAAAACTGTATTGCTACTATACACTTTTATACAATTATAACGTAGCTGTATCATGTTCAAGTAAATGGCAGTGCTTTGTATATCTTTCATATCTTCTGTATGTTGAAAAGCAAATGCTGATGCACCACCCACTGTATTTCATGTTATATTAAGGACCACTTACTTCTCCCCCCTCTCTCTGACAGCACCACCGACCTAACTAACCATTATAACAATTCTATTCTTGAAGCCCTCGACCAAATTACTCCAATCAAACTCAAACAACAAAAAAGCAACCCTCCTAAGTCTTGGTTCAATTCTGAACTTAATAACGAAAGACGGACCCGTAGACATTCTGAACGGGTTTGGAGGAATCATCCAACCGTTGACAATCTGGCTCCACTTAGAACTGCTAGAGCCCAGTACAAAAACATATCTTTAATGAGAAAGCCTCCTTTCTACGATCACAACTTGATCAAGCCAGAAACCGCCCTAGAAAACTCTTTAACATTGTTAAAAATCAAACCTCCACTGGCCCTCCTAAAATATTAGCCTCTATTGACAGATGCAAAGAAATTGCCAGTTTCTTTACGAACAAAATCAACAAGATCGAACTATCCTTCTCTTCCCTCCCACTCTCACTTCAACCTACTCCCATCCTATACACCCTCCCCAATACTCCTAACTCTCCTCTGTCTACTTTTTCCACCCCTCTCGATCCTTCTCATCCCCTCCCTGCTCTCCCCCAACAAGATACCTTTCCGAAAATAAGCCCCCCTGCTAAAAACAATGCCTCATGGAGTGATTTTAGTCCAGTATCTGAATCTACGATCACTAATATCATTGCCAAACTAAAACCTTCCTCCCACTCCAAAGATCCTCTTCCCGCCCTTTTGGTTCAAGAACTTAAATTTATCATTGCCCCTATATGGACCAAAATCATCAACTCCTCTCTTTCCACTGGCTGTGTCCCCACCTTCCTTCAGCTTGGTCAAATCTCACCCATTCTCAAAAACACCACGGCTAACCCCAATGACCTTAACAACCTTCGCCCTATCTTTAACCTTCCATTCCTCTCTAAAGCCCTCGAAAAATGTGTCCTATTGCAATTAGAGAAACATTTCGCCTCCTTCAACCTCCTTGATGTTTTCCAATCCGGCTTTAGAAAGGGATGCAGTACAGAAACTGCTATGCTAAATATCACTGACGACATTCATTGCTCCCTAGACAAAGGGGAATCTTCATTACTAATCCTCCTCGACCTCTCAGCTGCATTTGATACCGTCCACCATCCCACCTTTCTCAACACTCTCAAAGACCGGTTCGGCTTAGATGGCAACGTATTCAAATGGTTCTCCTCATTCCTTCAAAACAGATCACAGCAAATCAAGCTCAGCCACTTTCTCTCTAAACCTCAACCTGTCTCACTCGGCGTCCCTCAAGAATCCATCCTCTCCCCAACCCTATCCAATCTGCTCATGAAACCCCTCACCCTCATCCTCAAACAAGCTAATATTAATTACCACCTCTATGCCGATGACACCCACTTATATTACAAGATCAAATCCCACAAAGACATTCTCCACCTCAATGAGACCTTGACCAGAATTCAAACTTGGTTCCATCGGAACCATCTCAAATTGAACCCGAATAAAACTGAAATCATCCTTTTCACCCCAAAAAACAACCGCCTTCCCATTCAACTCTGGATAAATGACATCAAAGCTCTTAACTGCACACTCTCCACCTCTAATTCTGTCAAATCCCTAGGCATCAGTATCGACCAGAATCTAAATCTCATCCCCCACATTAAAAATGCATCCAAAAGTGCGCTTTTCACCCTTCTCCACCTCAAGAAACTTAAACCATTTATTCCAGCAGACGATTTCAAACTTGTTGTCCAATCGCTTGCCCTTTCCAGGATTGACTATGGCAACGGCACTTTGGCTGGCACCCCTAAAATCCATCTTGCACCGATGAAATCTGTCCTCAATCTAGCTGCGAGAATCATCTCTGATTGTTAAAAATGTGATCACATCTCCCCCGTCCTCAAAAATCTCAATTGGCTCCCAATAGAAGGAAGATCCACCTACAAGATTGCCTGCATCACTCACAAAGCTCTTCACCAAAACACCCCTTCTTACCTTGCAACAAAACTACACAAAGCAAGTTGTTCCACGTCCCTGAGGAGCACAAACTCCCTTGTCTTATCCCACCCAGACTCAAATGTCAAAAGACCCAATCCCGTGCGCTCTCTGGTAACGCTCCTACAATTTGGAGCTCTCTTCCTAAGGATCTTCACTGCAACCCCTCTTACCATCTCTTCAAAAAGGAACTCAAAGTACTTCTTCTCAACAAGTATTGGGATATCTAATGTTACAGACTCTGACCATGTTCACTCCTTTCTCTTTCCTTGTCCACTCCTCTTCTCACCCCCTCTCAATCCCTTCATTCTCTCAGTCCCCCTCTTTTCACTCCCCTCTGTCTCCTAACTTTTAATATTCATTTTCCACTTATATTTATCTCTCTATTTCTTTGCCCCTTAGCCCTGTTGAATGCATTATCATACTGTAACTCTTTTTCGCTTAATTGTTAATTTGATCTCATTATGTTCACCATCCTTGTAAAGCGCTCTGATACTCTTGGGTCCAGAAGCGCTATATAAAACCTTTGAAATAAATAAATAAATAACATTGGTTTGTAGATCATTGCACACCTTCACTATTGACTATGTAAATAACAAATACAGCATTATCTTCCAGCAATGTTTAAAAATTAAATCAAGTTTTATTAAGAAAATATAAAAACACCTTCTTTTTATGGGTACTGATGACAGGATCAGTGAAGTTCACACATCTCTCAAGCACTTCTTTGTATGTGGGTTGTCCTTGGAGCACACAACTGCCTACCACACACATTCAAATTAATGAGGGGCAGTGCAAAACTTGTTGCTTCTGTGGGGAATTGGAGAAAGGATTCACTAAATGAGTAAGTGCCTGAAGATGGGCTGTTTCCCTGATACACCTCACTGTCTAGGATTGCCACTGAGCAGCTGAGCTTTAGGGACATTGTATTGACACATCAGCTAGAGCCAGCACTGATTATAGTCTGGGTTGACAGCTACCACACCTGTCTCTGCCTCATTGATTGTTGTCAAGACTCTATTTCCTGGAAGTATAGGAAAAAAGCAGAATTCCATTGAAAAAGAGACACATTTTCCGGGTAATTTCCAAATTCATCAGGTAATTAGGAAATCTGTGATTTGTACCGCAATACGAGGGCAGCAGATTAGGACAGATATAGTCATTCTTGGTAATCTGTATGAAATAAGGCAGTAGTTAAAAGAACATTCTCAATGCGTTAAAGGTCAGTCACAAAAACAGTTGTTAGAAATAGGCATTAACTTTTGACAAACTCTAATGAGGAGGTAAAGGTGTAATCTATCCGCTTTCTACAGCGTTGTCTTCACTTCTTATGTGCTTTGGGACAGAGTAAACCTGCGCTGTCCATGTCATAGAGTTCCTGGTTATCGGATCTCCACAGGTATGTGTGTCTATTGATAAGGGAAACAATGGTGAACTTTGAGTTTTAATTTCCTTGGCTCACACAGTTCAAAAGTACTATAATTTTTACCAAGGCAATAGTTCCATTTGGCCAACAACCCAGGTGAGTTGGGTATGCCAAAAGGCTGTGACACAAATACAACGTTTATTCATTATTTGTTACCCTTGTGCTTATTGCATTGCTTTGATGCAAAGCACTTTGCATAACAAAATGAAAATAGAACGTACTGACAAAATATCTTGACACAATGAGCATCAGGTCAATAAATCAACCTGCCCATTCCGCAGGACTAATACCCTCTATGAGAAAGACTTACTCTCTCTACTGCATTCTTACGAACCCTCACACCGGAATCACAACACTATACCTCTAGATTACACACCCAAAATGGTTCTAATCCCAACCATTCCCCCTAATACTCACAGGCCCGCTAAACACAACCCTAGGGGCAGTATCGAAAACAACCTTAGGCAAGTTCCCCTGATCCAGGAACCCAATACATCCCATCTCAAGCCTCGTCTTAAGTGTATACTACTAAATTGTAGATCCGCCTCAAGACACGCAGCTGACATAACTGACCTCATTCTCACACAAGAACTGGATTTACTAATCTTAACCGAAACTTGGCTAAAGGAATCCACTACACCCATCATTGACATACTAGTATCATCAGGTTGGATAGAATTGATAAGATAATGGGGGGTATCGCGTTCATACATCGTAATAATATCTCAGTAAACAGATGCATGTCCCCTGTATTCCCTTCTTGTGAATACATTAGCCTTGAGATCACTAGCAATGGCAAACCAATTAGCACTCTACACACCTTCTATCAACCACCAGGTGACAACCTCATCTTTACCGAGCATTTTATGGACCTAGTTTCTACTAATGCCGGTCATCATAACACCCAAATATATCTCGGAGACCTCACTCTCCACTGGAATGATCCCAAAGATGCAGTTGTCAATAGTCTCAAAAACTTCCTCGCTGACCTCGACCTCACCCAAATTTGCAACTGCTATACACACGATGAAGGATCCATCCTTGATTTAGTAATCTCTAAAGTTGATTCCATCCAGCTCTACATGATCCTTCCATGTGACTGGTCTGATCATCATATTATCACCTTCTTCATCAATGAATAAGTGAAACTTAACCTGGGTCAATCCATAAGGCCTAAAGTATGGAAGAGGGATCTGAAAAACATTGACCCTAACACAATCACAACTTCCAACTACAACTTACTTCTTCCCCCCGAAGAGATATCCGATGCCCATGATCTCACCAACCACTACTTCAATTCCATTAAGATGATACTAAACGAGGTAGCGCCCCGCCAACTAAAGAGAGTCTCCATAAAAGATTCTAAGTCTTGGTACGATGGAAGACTCAATGAGGATAGAAGATCCCTAAGATTATCTGAAAGCCGATGGAGATCAGCTCCATCCGCCAATCACCTCAAGATACTAAGAAAGAGAAGAAAGGCATACTATAGAAAGATCAAGCGTACTAAAGCATACTTCTTTAGCCACCAATTAAACCGACAAAAAAACATCCCCAAAAACTTTTCGAGCTAATCAAAACTCAATCTAAGGATGCACCTCACCGACCCCAAGATAAATTAGGCCCATGACCTAACGGGGATGAATTTGCTTCCTTCTTCACTCAGAAGACCGATACCATAAAGAAGGACCTTCTCAACGATCTTATCACACACTCTGTCACACATACAAACTCCTCATCCCTTCTAAATTCCCCACAGTGAATCTCTTCAAAGTTCGACCTAAAAAATAACGCTTCTCAGTCATCCTTCAATACCTACAATGAGGAATCAATTCTCAAAATGCTTACTACCTTAAATTCCGCCAATTACTCCGCTGACCCTCTTCCAGCAAACGTTGTAAAAGGCTTCACCCCGCTGTTGCTGCTTCTTTGGACCAAGATTATAAATACCTCTTTACGCCAAGGTTATATCCCTGACACCCTCACGGCTGGGCAGGCATCTCCCATTCTAAACAAACCTAGGGCTGACACTGCCGACTTGAACAATTACCGTCCTATATCCAACATCCCTACCTTGGACAAACACATAGAAAAATGTGTTCACCTCCAGCTGCTAAGACATATGGACAGGTTAACCTACTCAACAAATACCAATCAGGTTACAGCACCATGACCCATATAATTGACGATGCCCTACAAATCCTAGATCAAAACAGAGCCTGCCTACTCATCTTGCTAGACCTGTCCTCGGCCTTTGATACTGTCAAACACGATAACCTGATTGACCTTATAAAACACAGAATGGTTTTTTTCGGATCAGTTCTAAGTTGGTTTACTTCGTTCCTTCAAAACATATCACAACGATTCAAGGTCAATCACTCCTTGTTCAAACCCATCCCAGTCACTTTAGGAGTCCCACAAGAATCTGCATTATCTCCGACACTGTTCAATCTTTTCATCGAACCCCTCAATGAAATTCTCTACTCATCAAATGTGCAATATCACATGTACACTGACGACCCACAACTATACCACAAGGCCCATACCCTAGAAGACATCAAATCGCTCAAAACTACTCTCGGGAAAACTCAAACATGGCTGGCAGAAAATCATCTAAAACTGAATGCCTTCAAAACCGAATTCCTCCTCATCGCTCCTCCCAAGTACCCATAATGCAAGACTGGATCAAACACCTTACCACACTCAACTGTCAACCTCTCATCGTTGATTCAGCAAATTTGTTGGGAATATCACAGGACAGAAACCTCAATATGCAAAAACACATCAGCAATGCAACAAAGGGAGCAAACTTTCAGATAAATACTTTGAGAAAATTGAAACCTTTCCTGCCGGAAAAGGACCTCAATCTGGCAGTACAAGCTCTAGTCATCCCAAGAGTGGATTACGGAAGTGTTGCCCTCTGTCGCCTGCCCAGAGCTGCAGTGGCCCCTCTAAGAGCCTCAATCAACACCACAGTGAGACTTATCATTGGCTCCAAAAGAAGCTCCCATATATCCCCTGACCTAAAAACACTTAATTGGTTACATTTTGAAGCCAGAATTCTTCTGAAAATAGCTTGTATGACTCTTAAAGCCATTCATCAACATACACCCAGCTATCTGGC
The DNA here is from genome assembly GCF_964261635.1 of Lissotriton helveticus. Classification (NCBI taxonomy): domain Eukaryota; kingdom Metazoa; phylum Chordata; class Amphibia; order Caudata; family Salamandridae; genus Lissotriton; species Lissotriton helveticus. The sequence continues at coordinate 1,932,314,109 of NC_136059.1, forward strand.
ACAGAAACAGGTGCCCTCTCGTGGTGTCAGATCCTCAAGAAGTTCTATCAACCTTCTACTAAAACCGCAAAGATTCAACAAGAAGAAAACATATAACCGAACCTTTTCAGGGATGGCGCCCGGAATGCTCTACCCCCAGAAACCAGACTTAATCCCCCTACTGCATCTTTCAAAAAAGAAGTGAAGGCACTTCTCATGGCTAAACTCACTTGAGCAGGGACTACTGTTACTATGCGACCCAACCTATCCTCTACTCAGAACTTTACAATGTCCACTGCTCAGCCAGATATCCTAGATATTGTATCTATATTATGCTTGAAACTCATTGAACATTTTTATTATGTATCATATACCTTGTATCAGCGATAGAATGATTATTCTAGCATTGTCTATCGGTGAACCTGATGCTATTTACCTTGTTTCTATGTAACTGAGGGCCATATGTAGGTGGCCTAATACCAGTCGGTAGCGGTCGAAAATTGGTAAATTTTCCAATACCGACCGGTATTTAGCCCTTTGCGATCTAGGAGGCTGGATTTAAGGATTCGGTAATTTACCGATTCGTCATTTTAGGGAATCAGTAAATTACTGATTACTTAATTTATGGAGTCAGTAAATTACCGAATCCATAAATCCTTTGTAGGGAGCACTCAAGTGAGTGCATTTTTGGTTTAGGGATTTGTTATTTACCACCAACTACAAGTTGGTGGTAAATACCGAATACCTTTAAAAAAGCAATTTTGTGCTTTTTTAAAAGTGACATGTGGCAGACATACATGCCCTTAAGGCATGTATGTGTGCCACATGTGCACACATGCACGATTCAGGGGTGCAACAGGGTGTCAATGTGACACCCTGCCACCCTTGAATATGCTCCCCCTATTACCGATTCGGTATTTACCGAATCAGTAATAGTGAATGGCTTCCCATTCATAGGAATGAATGGGAAGGTATTCCTTATTACCGATTCGGTAAATACTGAATCGGTAATAACGAATATAACCGAATCGGTAAAATTTACTGACTTTTTCCCTACATTCTATTTACCGATTCTTAAATACAGAATCGGTAAAATTCGGTATTTACGAATCGGTAAATAGAAGTTACCTACATCTGGCCCTAAGACTCTTACCCTGTAAAGCGCTCTGATACCCGCAAGGGTCTGGTTCGCGGTGTTTAAAACTCTCAAAATAAAACCAATTTACAAAAAATGAAAAAGAATAGTAAGAAAAACAAGAGAAATTATGCACATATAGAAACCAAAAAAGTGATATCATCTCTGCAACCAGCCAATTTAAAAAAATGTTTTACAGATGCTGGAGTTCATTAAAAGTCACTGTGTTAGACTTGGGCCTTAGGGCAGGTTCACCCCTAATCTTTTTGCCTTTGTTTGTGACCCTGTGTAGTGATTTTTGGGTCTTGACGCACTTTTTCCCTGTGTCCCAGAGTGAAAGTGCGTGCGTGTAGTATGGCTGGCCTGCTCTCCCATAGGAATGCATGGGGAATGTGTGTGCCCTGTTAGTTCCTGATGTGTGGGGAGTGCAGGCTCGAGTTTAGTATGTATGAACTCGTGAGAGTGAATGCTGCGCAATGGTATGTGCGGCTTGTATGTGTCTAGAAGGGAAGTGCTACTTCTGGACATTGATGTATGTGTGCAGTGAGGATACTGGAGCGTGATTGGCTGGAGCTGGCTGGCATGCCAGGATCCAGGAAGTCTGGATGGGTCTGCCCGGTGGTGAGTGTGAGATCAGCATGAGTGATGTGTGGGAGGAGTAGATCTGTGTCCTGGATGGGCTGGGTTTTTCCCCACACAATGCTGGCTCCGCCCCCCTGTGGTTTGTCTAATGACCCTAGCCTCCCCAGTGAATGAAAGGGGTGGTTGGGCCATCAAGGGTACTCCCAAGCCAGCTGCAACTGGTTTCCCCCCACCCTGCACCTCCTAACAAAGGATTTCTCTGTATAAATATGGGGCTGTGTCCCCACAGAAATTGTTCTACTTGTGGATCCTTGCCAGAGGGGGCTGTTGCTGCTGCTGGGGCCAAGAGGACCGCCACTTGGCTTGTCTCCCTGCCTGGAGACCCAGTGTGCTGGCTCTGGCCCTGCCCTGCCCCTCTGCCTGCCTCCAGTCCCTGCTGGAGCTTTTGATTTTGGCTTAGAGTGCCTGGAGGCGCTCTTATTTGATTTATAGCGCTAGGCGCGCTTTCCTGGTGCCCCAGCGCTCAATAGCGCTTTGCTTATCTTTCTAGCGCTAGGCGCGCTTCTCTTTAGCCCCTAAGCGCTTGGGAGCGCTTTGTATGCAGCCGGTGCCCACCCGGCATCTGCCCGCCTGATTTCGCCGATTTTCGGCGTAGCGAGTGCCACCTCGCTTTATCTTTTAATTGGAGAGCCGGTGCCACCCGGCATTGCCCCGTTATATTTATTTTGAAGAGCGGCTGCCCACGCCGCATTGGCCCGTGGAATCACCGCCGCAGCCCAGGGACATTGAAGCCGTTGCCGGGCCGCTGCCTAGTGCGACCCGGAAGTCCCGCCTCCTGACCCCCAGGGCCGCGCTGCCATTGGCGGCCCCAGAGGAAGTCAGGCGGATTGCAGCGCGACGAAGAAGCAGGAAGCGGCCGGCGCGTCGTCCCGAGGCTCCCGATCGAGAGGAGAGCCCCGGAGTGGCAGAGGAGCCCCGAGCCGCCCAGCGACCCAGCCGGTGAGTGAGGCGGGAGAGTAGAGGAAGGGAGGAGGGCGTCGGGGCACGTTGTCGGTGCCCGCCCCTCCCCTTCTGTGTGCGGGCCGAGTGAGGCCCTAGCTGTCGAGTGAGCCCCGAGGCTCTTGGGGGGCATTTGTGTGGTTCTCGAGTCCCCCGTGAGGGACTCCAACGTGGTCAATAGTGAGATTGGAGCCCCGAGGCTCCTGGGTGCCACTTGTTCATTGAGAGCCCGGCGAGGCTCATTGCCACAGTTAAGCCACGAGCCCAGCGAGGCTCATCGCCCACATCGTAGTTAGAGCCCAGAGAGAGGCTCTGGGGGCATTTTATTGATTTAGAGCGCTGAAGCTCTACCTTGCCTATTTTTACTTTGCGAGCCACAGAGGCTCTAGGGGGACACAGGTAGCTAGTTGGTTGTAGCCCCGAGGCTCCCACGCTGTGTCTCCCCACCATTGTTCTTGAGCCCTCCTGGCTCCAACGTTGCCAGTTCATATTTACAACTGTCCAGCACTTAGTGGACAGTTGCTACGTTTAGGCTTTTGTGTCTGTGCTGCCTGCGCAGACCTCCCTGACACTGAGACTCAGGGCATTCCGCCCCTTTCGAGGCCAGTTGGCCTGAGGGACATTTTGAGTGTTGTGCTACATGCACCCTGCGCATTGTGATTTCTTTGCTATATGATTCTTGCGCAAAAGTTCTAACCTGCACCTCTGAATGTGTTTTGATGTTACATGTGCAATTCTTGTTTGTTATTACCTTTGCTAAAAGTGACCTGCTTAGGTGATTCTTTGTTCTTTTATTCCCCTTTGCTAAAAGTGACCTGCTTAGAGGATTGTTGGTGTCATTACCTTTGCTAAAAGTGACCTGCTTAGGTAATGCCTTGTTCTTTTATTTCCCTTTGCTAAAAGTGACCTGCTTAGAGGAATGTTGATGTTTAATTGCCTTTGCTAAATGTTACTTGCCTAGGTGATTATTTTAGGTTTCCTTCCCCCTGCGTGATTTCCCTACAGAGACTAGGGTGGCGTAGGAGGTATTTTCCCTTTACCAGTAGTCACTGGTTGTATGCTACATTTACTATTTCTGTGTTACAGTCATTATATGTTGATGTGCTAAAGTGTTATACCTACAAGTATTATTTCTAACAAGTGCATACCCCTGACAGTGGTCCAGGTGGCCCTGTCCTGTACATAATCCCCTGTAAATCTTGCCCGTGCCTGTTGGCACATTGTAAAGTGTGTGTGTTATCTAATGTGTTTTTATTATTATAATACAAAGGCTATTTTTGATATAACCTTGTGTGGAGTTTCCTTTGTGGTGGGCCTTTGGTTCTTGTCGCTGGGGTGCGCGCGCAAACGCTTTACACATCGCCTCTGAGATTAGCCTTGCTGCTCGCGCCACGTTACCTAGAGGGTGAGCGGGGGTTATCTTGGTGTGTGACTCCCTTGCCCTGACCTTGGAAATGGTGGTCTCTGACTGACCTTGGCGCAAGCCTCGGCCAGCCAGAGGTCCCGTTTCTAACATTGGTGGCTAGCGGTGGGATTGGACTTGCGTTTGCGTTGTACCACAGTGGCGACAGGCCACACTTCAAAACTCTGCAATTTTAGATAACCACATTGTTGGGATTATTGTTTTTTAGGGAAGTTCAGTTTTGCTTCTCCTGAAAGGTGTCATTTGTATTTTGTCCAGTATCTTGTTCCCCGCCCTGCTCCCAGAGTTTGGTACCTGTGTCGCTAGTGGTCAGGTTGAGATAATCAGGGGTGGTAGAAACTGCCTTACCAGTCCGAGGGGAGGGTTGTGTGTGAATGAGTGTGTGTTACGCTGGACAGTGGAGTGCAAGTTCTGAGATAGGAATCTTGCTGAATTGTGTAATTGTGTACTCCTGTGTAAGCTCAGACCCCCAGGTTCCCTGTGTCAAACTCTTCTTGAGAACGTCCGCCAAAATGGAGCCTACTTTTGATTTCTGTGATCTGTTTAGATACAGTATGTTGGAGTTGGTCAGATTCTGCGAAGAGAGAGACATAGGGGTGGATGAGTCAGATACTCAGTCAGAACTTAGGAGCAGCCTGATCCTATGGCAAAAGGGTCAGTGGGATCTTGAGCGCAGTGAGAGAGATGGTGAGTCTGTTGGGAGCCCTGAAGAAGGTGAAGTGAATGAGGATGACAGTGGATGGATGTCAGCAGAGAGTGAGGACCCCATAGGTAGGGAGTCCCTTGCTGAGTCCAGTGTCAGTACCAGCGCCACATCCCTTGTCCTGTCCCCAGAGGATTGGTTAGATAGGAAGGAAGAGAGGGAGCATCAGTTAGCGATGGAAAAGCTCATGTTGGAGCATGCCCAGGCTATGGCGCAGCTAGAGATCGAAAGACTCTTAGCGCAGGAGAGGATAGAGGTAGAGAGAAGGGCCATCATCCGTGAGAGAGCAGCCCTAGAGGATAGACTCTTCCCTGCGCATAATTGTAATTGTCTGGATTCCCCAGGGAGGGTGGAGTCCAGTGGTGGCAGCTTTTTAAATATTTGTGTAGACAGTCCCACTACCAGTTCCCCGAGTATGTTGCCTGCTTCCCCCGCAGGAGAGTTTGGGTTGAAGTTCAGGAGACTTAGGAAACAGCCTCATCAGTCTTGGGAAGACTTTGAGGACGAATGTTGTGGAGCACTGCGTGATTGGGAAAAGGCTCACGTGAACGACAAGTCTGGCAGTTTATTTTGCATGGTTGTCACAGAGCACCTGCTCAGTTATTGTTCGCCAGAGTTACGCCAGCACCTGTTGAAGTTTGGATCGTTTATTGCATGTGAGCTTGCAGAGGAAGCAGACCGATGGGACAGTGCGAAAGGTTCTTTTGAGTCACTAGTGAGTGATTCCAACAATAGTGGGTCAGGTGTCTTCCAGCCCAGTGTGGTGGAGGAGGGTGAGAGTAGCCCAGCTAGGTCCTTGGTTAGTGAGAAGGGTGTAGGGGCTGACTGCCTGTCTCAGTGGAGCGGGAGTGAGTGTGTGACCGAGAGTCCCTAGATGCCCGAAGCCCTGTCACAGAGCCTGGATGGTTTCTTTAGGGAACACCAGGAAAGGAACCTAGACTTGCCTGTTAGTTCACTTGAGGGAGATCTCCTAGTGTGTAGAGAACCTGGAGCATCTGTAAGCGGAGCTTCTATGGTCCTAGAAGCTGGCAGTACCGCTCCAGGAGGGAGAGTACAGAAGTCCAGTGAAAGGAGTGATTGGGGGATAGGATGTGAGTCCCCAGAAGTCCTGGAGTGCCAGGCATTGGTTCCACCGAAGGTTTTAGACCAGAGGTTGGATGGCCAGGTTCAGGATCAGCCTGACCTGAAGGGTGGGACTACTGTAATCAGTGTCCTAACCAGTTCTTTCTCCAGAGGTACCGCCCCGGTTGGGAGGGAGCAGGACTCTGGAAGGGGGTGCAGAGGGTGGGAGAGCCCACCTCTGACCCCGTTACCACCTGAGGGGTTAAACCCTAGGTTGGGAGAATGTTGTTTAGAGGGGACCCCTCGCAGGAGGAGGAGGAACCCTAGGAGAAGAGGTAAGGGGAGGAGAGCCTTCCCTGAGACTCCTGGTCCACCTAAGGTTGTAGACCCTAGGCTGGAGAACCAGTGGCAGTCTAGCCCTGTCTTGCAGACAGGAAGAGTGGAGCATGGCTATTATGTGCCAGGGGTTACTACCCCCCACTTTGTGAGTAGGCAGGATCCAGTGGTACCTGGATGGCCTAGGGCCTGGTCCTCGCCGAGGGCAGCTGGAGAGTACCAGTGGGGTACCCCAGTTAGTCCCTACAGTAGTTTTAGAAGGAACCCTAGGGGTTCACCGTGGCGTAAAACAGGAGGGTGTCCCTGCAGTTGTGGGCCCGCGTCCTTGTTTTATCGCCCCAAGCAGGGAAGCCCATCACGGTGGTGATCGGTCTGCCCTGCGTTTTGGCTGGAAGGGGGTCGTGTTAGACTTGGGCCTTAGGGCAGGTTCACCCCTAATCTTTTTGCCTTTGTTTGTGACCCTGTGTAGTGATTTTTGGGTCTTGACGCACTTTTTCCCTGTGTCCCAGAGTGAAAGTGCGTGCGTGTAGTATGGCTGGCCTGCTCTCCCATAGGAATGCATGGGGAATGTGTGTGCCCTGTTAGTTCCTGATGTGTGGGGAGTGCAGGCTCGAGTTTAGTATGTATGAACTCGTGAGAGTGAATGCTGCGCAATGGTATGTGCGGCTTGTATGTGTCTAGAAGGGAAGTGCTACTTCTGGACATTGATGTATGTGTGCAGTGAGGATACTGGAGCGTGATTGGCTGGAGCTGGCTGGCATGCCAGGATCCAGGAAGTCTGGATGGGTCTGCCCGGTGGTGAGTGTGAGATCAGCATGAGTGATGTGTGGGAGGAGTAGATCTGTGTCCTGGATGGGCTGGGTTTTTCCCCACACAATGCTGGCTCCGCCCCCCTGTGGTTTGTCTAATGACCCTAGCCTCCCCAGTGAATGAAAGGGGTGGTTGGGCCATCAAGGGTACTCCCAAGCCAGCTGCAACTGGTTTCCCCCCACCCTGCACCTCCTAACAAAGGATTTCTCTGTATAAATATGGGGCTGTGTCCCCACAGAAATTGTTCTACTTGTGGATCCTTGCCAGAGGGGGCTGTTGCTGCTGCTGGGGCCAAGAGGACCGCCACTTGGCTTGTCTCCCTGCCTGGAGACCCAGTGTGCTGGCTCTGGCCCTGCCCTGCCCCTCTGCCTGCCTCCAGTCCCTGCTGGAGCTTTTGATTTTGGCTTAGAGTGCCTGGAGGCGCTCTTATTTGATTTATAGCGCTAGGCGCGCTTTCCTGGTGCCCCAGCGCTCAATAGCGCTTTGCTTATCTTTCTAGCGCTAGGCGCGCTTCTCTTTAGCCCCTAAGCGCTTGGGAGCGCTTTGTATGCAGCCGGTGCCCACCCGGCATCTGCCCGCCTGATTTCGCCGATTTTCGGCGTAGCGAGTGCCACCTCGCTTTATCTTTTAATTGGAGAGCCGGTGCCACCCGGCATTGCCCCGTTATATTTATTTTGAAGAGCGGCTGCCCACGCCGCATTGGCCCGTGGAATCACCGCCGCAGCCCAGGGACATTGAAGCCGTTGCCGGGCCGCTGCCTAGTGCGACCCGGAAGTCCCGCCTCCTGACCCCCAGGGCCGCGCTGCCATTGGCGGCCCCAGAGGAAGTCAGGCGGATTGCAGCGCGACGAAGAAGCAGGAAGCGGCCGGCGCGTCGTCCCGAGGCTCCCGATCGAGAGGAGAGCCCCGGAGTGGCAGAGGAGCCCCGAGCCGCCCAGCGACCCAGCCGGTGAGTGAGGCGGGAGAGTAGAGGAAGGGAGGAGGGCGTCGGGGCACGTTGTCGGTGCCCGCCCCTTCTGTGTGCGGGCCGAGTGAGGCCCTAGCTGTCGAGTGAGCCCCGAGGCTCTTGGGGGGCATTTGTGTGGTTCTCGAGTCCCCCGTGAGGGACTCCAACGTGGTCAATAGTGAGATTGGAGCCCCGAGGCTCCTGGGTGCCACTTGTTCATTGAGAGCCCGGCGAGGCTCATTGCCACAGTTAAGCCACGAGCCCAGCGAGGCTCATCGCCCACATCGTAGTTAGAGCCCAGAGAGAGGCTCTGGGGGCATTTTATTGATTTAGAGCGCTGAAGCTCTACCTTGCCTATTTTTACTTTGCGAGCCACAGAGGCTCTGGGGGGACACAGGTAGCTAGTTGGTTGTAGCCCCGAGGCTCCCACGCTGTGTCTCCCCACCATTGTTCTTGAGCCCTCCTGGCTCCAACGTTGCCAGTTCATATTTACAACTGTCCAGCACTTAGTGGACAGTTGCTACGTTTAGGCTTTTGTGTCTGTGCTGCCTGCGCAGACCTCCCTGACACTGAGACTCAGGGCATTCCGCCCCTTTCGAGGCCAGTTGGCCTGAGGGACATTTTGAGTGTTGTGCTACATGCACCCTGCGCATTGTGATTTCTTTGCTATATGATTCTTGCGCAAAAGTTCTAACCTGCACCTCTGAATGTGTTTTGATGTTACATGTGCAATTCTTGTTTGTTATTACCTTTGCTAAAAGTGACCTGCTTAGGTGATTCTTTGTTCTTTTATTCCCCTTTGCTAAAAGTGACCTGCTTAGAGGATTGTTGGTGTCATTACCTTTGCTAAAAGTGACCTGCTTAGGTAATGCCTTGTTCTTTTATTTCCCTTTGCTAAAAGTGACCTGCTTAGAGGAATGTTGATGTTTAATTGCCTTTGCTAAATGTTACTTGCCTAGGTGATTATTTTAGGTTTCCTTCCCCCTGCGTGATTTCCCTACAGAGACTAGGGTGGCGTAGGAGGTATTTTCCCTTTACCAGTAGTCACTGGTTGTATGCTACATTTACTATTTCTGTGTTACAGTCATTATATGTTGATGTGCTAAAGTGTTATACCTACAAGTATTATTTCTAACAAGTGCATACCCCTGACAGTGGTCCAGGTGGCCCTGTCCTGTACATAATCCCCTGTAAATCTTGCCCGTGCCTGTTGGCACATTGTAAAGTGTGTGTGTTATCTAATGTGTTTTTATTATTATAATACAAAGGCTATTTTTGATATAACCTTGTGTGGAGTTTCCTTTGTGGTGGGCCTTTGGTTGTTGTCGCTGGGGTGCGCGCGCAAACGCTTTACACATCGCCTCTGAGATTAGCCTTGCTGCTCGCGCCACGTTACCTAGAGGGTGAGCGGGGGTTATCTTGGTGTGTGACTCCCTTGCCCTGACCTTGGAAATGGTGGTCTCTGACTGACCTTGGCGCAAGCCTCGGCCAGCCAGAGGTCCCGTTTCTAACACACTGGAGATGAGTAAGCAGAGTGTGTGGATGACAAAAGAGAGACAACCAAATGTTACAAACAGCAACAGATAAGTCACAAATAAAATCCAAAAAAATGTGTATCACAAACACAGTGTAAGAAAACACCAGCTCCTCACCATGTATCAGAGTAGAGTGCAGAAGATGAGCTAAGCAATAAATGTTTCATTACTCACAGGTAATCTTCATTACACCTGGTCCTGTTGTCCTCATCCCATTAATCACAAGTGAGATATAACTATATTGCTATACAGCTAAAAGAACAGAGGAATGCTTGTACTTACAGCCCCACCTCCTCTTGCAGGAGGCTACATAAGCAGTACTTATACAGCATTCCTCCTGAAGTACCAAGCCACCATATGAAGGCTGACATTGAGGGAGGGAGGGGCTGAGATGAATGGGATGAGGACAACTGGATCAGGAGTAATGAAGATTAACATTAAATAATGAGACATTACCCGTAGTCTCGCTTGTCCTTATACCCTTCATAACAAATGAGAATATCCAAGCTGCACACACCGGCCTTCATATGGAAAAAATAAGAAACAGAACAAAGATACCATCATAAGAATGCAGCACCCCATAGCGATTTATTCATGTCGGGTGAGTGGGCAGATGACACAACAGAATGCAAAACACCCAAACCAAAGTTGTTATCTTCACCTAAAATATTCTTCAATTAGGTAATTTTTCACAGAGGTATTTGGGGTAGCTCATGTAGCTGCCCGACAAATCTCAGAAATGGACACCCCCTTCAATTCAGCCCAGCTAGACCTACCCTAAAGCCAAGTTAAAGAAGGACTAGCAGACAATAAAGAGGACTGAGAAATAAACTGCTTGATCCATTGACTCATGAATAAAAAAGACGCCTTGGTACCTTGAGAAGAGGTCCCTAATGAGGCGAACAAAGAATCCATTATACAGAAGGATTTCTCCTTTTCCAGATAGACATAAGGGCCCTTTTCGCATCCAACAAAGACCACTGGCCTCTCTGAAGAAGAGGCAAGCTCAGCACACAGGACCAGAAGAATCACCTCCTGATTCCTATGAAATTAGAATGCTACCTTAAGAACAAAAGAAGAATCACCTCCCATCTGAAAGACAAAAAAGGCTCCTGAGCCATTAGAGCACTCAACTCTCCAACTGGATGTACAGACGTTATGGCCCCCAGAAACACAAGATAGAGGTCACAAATTTAATATTCATTGACTCCAAAATTACAAAAGGAGGATAGATCATTGCCCTCAGAACAAGCAGCAAATCCAACAATGGAAACAAAGCTTAAATCAAAGGCCGGGACAGAGAACATTTTTGCAACAATTGCACCACCAAGTCCACCACATCAGCCAGATTGCCCCGAGGAGATCTTAAAGCTCTAATAGCGGCCCACTGGTCACACAAGGTAGAAACTGCCAGATGTTTTTCAAAACCTTCCCCCAAAAATTGCAGAACATTATTCAGATGATAATCAAGCAGGGAACGATGGAGAGGTTTACACCATTTCTGAAAACTACCTCAAGGTCGCTCAGACTATAAAGTAGACAGAATACGGGACTGCTGAATTGCTTCAGCTAAATGCTTGGGCAGTCCCTTACTCAGCAGCCCCCTCCTTTCAATTTCCAAACAGAAAGTTGTAACCTCTGGAGAGACAGGAGCTGAGAAGGTAGGGAGAACATAGAATAATCCATGGACCCAGGATTCCCAAGACTTTGAGCCTGGGAGACCAGCCTGATCAGCAAATTGGGAATCAGAAGAATAAGTGAAAACACATACAACAGCTGATCTGGCCAGGGCAAGGTCAATGAATCCACCCCCAAACACCCTCCTGCGGATTGCAGGAACAAAACCTGGGGAGACAGTAAGTAAAGAGGTCTAGAAAGGTCACACCAAACCACTCACACAGCTGAAGAAAAACTGCCCTGGTTAGAGGCATCTCTTGGGAAGGGGAAAGAACTGGCTGAGGAAATCTGCCACCCCATTGGCCACCTCTCTGAAATGCACCACCACCAGAGACTGCAAGAGAACTCCCCCTCCCCCACTGAAAAGGCAGGGTAGCAACAGTATTCAGGGAACTGGATCGGATCACCCCCTGATTTTTCAGATAGGTCACTGTAACCAGATTGTCTGACCTGGCCACAGATTGCAACCTACAAGAAGCTGCTAAAATCCAAATAAAACCCTGTAGACAGCCATGAGTGCCCTCCAGCTGGAGGAGGGTGTGGCCTCCTACCGAGACCATTTTACATGTAATGACCGGACCCCGAGCGTGGCTACCCAAACAAAGGAGCTGGCATCTATTGTGAGAACCAGTGGAGGAGTTTGCTAAAATGCTATACCCTTGAAAAGAGAATATTACAGTGTCCATCACCTCAGTGCTTTGATCACCTCTGCTGTCACTGGAACCGTTTATTCGAAGTTCCCCAATTTTGGATCCCAAAATGAATGTACGTGATACCACCAGGGGAGGAAATGAAAACGAACCCAGGGCACTGTCAAGACAGCTGCCATCATGTGCCCCTGCAATTTCAACCATGTGCCCCTGCAATTTCAACCACTGATGTACTGTGAGGGAGTGGCAATCGATCATTTGCAAGGACAGAGACACCAAGACTTCAACTCTGGGTGCTGGAAGGAAAACCTTGTCCCCTATGAAAGTCAGATACCTTGTAGCAGTAAGCTGGCACTTCCCATGGTTGAGCAGAAACCCATGTGCCTGAATTTGAGAGCAGACCAAGGCTAGATCTAAAAGAAGCTGTGTCGTCATGGGAGCATGAAGAAGCCAGTCGTCCAAGTATGGATATAGGTAAATTCCTTGTAGATGAAAAGATGCCACCAAAGGAGCCACCACCTTCATGAACACCTAAGGTGCCGACTTCCGTTCAAAAGGCAATACCTGGAACTGAAAGGTCCTCTCCTTGAAGCAAAACCTGAGGTACTGCTGCTGTTGAGGATGGATCAGAACATGATAGTATTCATCCTGCAGATCGAGCGTACACATCAGATGCCTCATGACAACCAAAGGAATTATCCTCCACAGTGGTTCCATTTTGAAGGGCAGGGTCTGTATGAATTATTTGGGTGCTTTCAAATCCAACACAATTCAGAAACCCCCTGTCGACTTCTCTACTAGAAACGTTATGGAGTAAAAAAAACCCTGCCCCTCTCTGCCTGTGGAACTTCCAAGATCACTGCCTTCTGAAGATGAGAGTTGATGCCTTGAGAAAGGGCCAGTCTTTTCACCATCTTCAACGGCCATGAAGTGAGTCTGACTCCATAGGACTCTGGGAGAGCTGAAAACTTGATCCTGTACCCTTCCCGGAGTATTCCCAGCACACAAGCATCGGAAATAGATGCCTCCCACACACCCAGGAGAAAGTGTTGGATCTTGCCGCCAACCGCAAACTCCTGGTCGTCCACCATATAGTCAGGCTTGAGGTTTCGGGATGGGATGGGAGTCTTGTCCTTATTGTCTCTCCCTATTCGTGCCTGAAACCTTCCCTGGGAGTGCTGTGATTGTCTCCGGAAGGACTGATGAAAAGTAGACTTAGGTTTTGCAGACTGCTTATCTTATGCTTCATTGGGGAGGAATGTTTCTTCTCCTTAAACAATTTATGGAGCTTCTCCTCAAGCTCAGCTCCAAAGTTCTGGTTACCTTGAAAAGGAAGCCTGATAGCAGATACCTTCTCAGCCGAGTCAGTGAACCAATCCATTAACACCAGGTTATGCCTTGTAGCCACACAAGATCCTCCAGAGAGCGCTGTGGCCTTTACTACATCAAAAGATATGTCTAACATATACTCCATGTCAGAGTTTAATGACTGGGTCACATATGTTCCATATATCCCTCTCCTCAGGGCTAGATGTGAACCAGAATAAACCTTTTACATGCAGCATCAATCTCTCTATCCACGGAGTCTCTGATGACTGCATCCTCTGCCAAAATCTGTTTCCTCAACTAAACTAGTCACAAAAGAGTCAATAGGGATAGAATCTGGCAGGTCTTGTTGCATATCTTGCAGAGGATATATAACTTGGCCACAATCCATGGAAGAATGGTTTTGTCTAGGTCCTTGTATTCTCTCTTGAGGACTTCCGTCATATAAGGATGCACTGCGACATCAAGAGGGACAGCACTCTGACACTGCCAAAGGAAGGAACCAGAAACCATCTCTTGAATTTTGTCCTTTGAAAATCGCATTTTGGATTTCACATGCATAATCAAGTCCTATGCAATATATTTTTCCTTTATGCTGCTCTGCACTAGGAGTCTCCTCATCCAACACAGAAGACTGAGAAGACCTCACTGGCAGCATATATCTACTTTTCCTATTATCAGGATCTAACTCCACAAAGTTACTTTAATAGGCCTCTTCAATCTTGCTTCACTCTCCTTGTGTCATTTTGGCAAAGGGGAGAAGAAGATGACTCCGAGGAAGAGTAGGACTCTAGATGACGCCTTTTCCTAGAATGCTACCCCCATCATAGGCACACAGAAACTCAGATTAGAACTATTTGGCAATATCAAAATCCAAAAATCACATAACTGCTATGCAGACTTACCCGATTACTGGTCTTTTTCACTCCCTTCACTTCGCATTACTCGGGAGACAAGAAGCCGGCTCGGGCATACATACTGACTCCGACAGCCATGCATGCACAGGAAGAACACCCGGAAGCACTGCACATGTCATCCTTGCATTGCATACCAGCAGCTCTGTTCCCCCCTCACACAAGCCCAGCAGGCAAGGGGATGTGCACCCACCAACTCCCTCGCCCCACTGGATTGTCGGACAGGACCTGGAAAACAACATAGGGTTGCCCATGCCCCGCAGGAGCAACACCTATCCTCGTCCTCTTCATGCCATCGGCCAGCCAGAAAAAAAGAGCAGGAGAAGTGCTGGGTAAGTACTGCTTATCTAGCCTCCAGGCAGGAGTGGGTGTGGCAGTAAATACAAGCATTCCTCTGTTGTTTTTTCTGTATGCCAAGATAGTTATATCTCACTTGTGGTGAAGAGGACAAGGGGATCTAAGGGTAAAGAAAAACATGACTTTTCAAGTTTTTTGTGCATTTACGTAGTTTGTAGTCTTTTGATCGTAAAGTTTTTGTTCGTGCCATTATTGAATAGGTAAAATCGCATGCAAGGCAGTCTTACACAGCCTCAAAGGACAATTCCATCCCCATTTGGTAGTTGAAATCTTTTTGGAGATTATCATGGGGTTTATCACTACATATTTAAGCAGCACCTTCAGTTAAGTCCTTTGCACACTATATACAGGAGCATAATAGAACAACTACCTAGCCTATTGTCATGACCTGAAAACTGTTTGTAGTTCATGCCAATAGAACATGTAGCATAGCATACATAAAACATGACTATTGATGCTTTCCTTCTTTCAGAAAGGAGCTCTCCGCAGCATCAGTTGGAGGCAAAGTGAATAAAAAATGTGACAAAATTAGCTTACCAAAACGCTCTAACTTGACCTTTTTTCTCACTACAATTCAATGAATATAATGAAAATCACAGCAGTTTATCTAGTCCGCAAAATAGTATAAAACAGAAAATCAATTGTTTGCTCATGGCACATAAATTGTCTTCAGGAAACAATACACAAATCGGAATAAAAGGACATCATTAAATAGCCAAGTCATTCTGAATAAGAAGCAGATTTCTTTGCTCAAGAAAAACAATGTGTGCTCAGAGATAGCACATATCGAGCAAGCCTGATAATACGAAAGACCAAGAAAAGAGTTCAACTGTGCCAAGCATGTTAAAGTGCATCTGTAAGCAAGGTGCTCCAAAACAGTAGTAATACAAATATGCATAACATGAGCAAATGCACCAAAATGAAAATCGCTCCAAAAAGTAAAAAGAGGGGATGATACATGGAGAGAGAGAGAGAGAGGGAGATTGAGGGTGTGTGTGTAAGAGTGTTTGTGATGTTAGAGTAACAATAACTTAAGTTAATTTATACTGTTTTGCATAATACATGTTATACAGAGCAAAATCAGCACATTTAACATTAGGTTGGCTTGAATTTAGAAAGAAAAATGTTTCAGCATAATAAAAACATTTCTCTTGCTTCCTGTCTGGACACATGTATCATTTAAATACCAAGGGGCAGATTTACAAGCCTCTTGCATGTCTTTTACGCCACCGTTGCGTCACTTTTGTGATGCAGCAGCGGCGCAAATGATGCGATATGGTGCGGGGTATTTACAACGTGACGCATCTGAGAGATGCGTCACGTTGTAAAGCCCTGCGCCAGAAGAAGGCGTTCCAGCGCAGGGAGGGGCGTTCCGGCGCAGGAACGCCTTCTAAAAGTGGCTGAGTGAAATGTTGTAGGGCCCATGCTGCGTCAAAACCCTGCGCCTGCTTGAAGCAGGCGTAAGGATTGACGCAGCATTAACAAGATAGGGCCCCCCCAGAGCATTGCTGGAGCTGCGTCGCGCTTGCAACGAAACTCCAGCAATACGTCACTTTTACGGCACAGATGCGCCACGCATCTGTGCCGTTGTTGCCCCATGGTGCGCCGCATTGTAAATGTGGCGCATCCATGGTGGCGGAGGGATGGCGCACAATAAGTGGCGCATCCCTGCTGATATGCAGGGATGCGCCACTTATTGTAAATATGCCCCAAAGTACCGTATACATTTCTGCACAGGCATTTATTATGTATGTAATATTTGCATCAAAACTAAAATAGTGACTTTAAAATACATTGCATTAAATCAGGAGTTTGCACTTTGTTCTTGAGAACATTCACTTTTGCCAATAGTCTAAAGTCCTTACCCTTGAAATGTGTCACTGTTACAGCTCAAGAAATATACAGAGACCAGCCACAACCAGCAGATGAAAAATAATTCACAATATTTTACAGAGAAAGAAAAACCTTTGCAATGATAAACGCCTACAGTTAGCAACACAAAAATATTGTCAAGAATATTTTGTAATTTGTCAATCATCTTTCTCAGTTGTTAGCAATTCACATATTGCCTTCAGCTATGCGGTGTGTGTGCGCCATATATTGAACATAGAAAGCACAGTTTACCCATGTCCTATATGCTCTGCATGCAGATATATACTGTGAATATAACATAGGATACATGACCAAAGGCTATGCCCTTTCTGACTATTTGGACGTGGATTTTTTGCAGGGATATCCCCAAACTTCTTGCCTTCTTTCTCCTGTTTTTCTGACCATCATTTTTTTGGCTTTAGGAGTCTAGGCACTTTACCAATGGTAATAGGGCGAAAGTGCATATGCTCTCTCCTCTAAAACATGGTATGATTAGTTTCTCCATGATTGGCATAGTTAATGTACTAATAAGTCCCTAGTGTGAGTTGTGTGTGCCCAGGACCTGTAAATCACATGCTACTAGGGGGCCTGCAGCACAGATTGTGCCACCCACATAAGTAGCCCTGCAAACATCTCTCAGGCATGTCATTACAGTGTCTGTGTGTGCAGTGTGTTAAACTGCCATTTCGACCAAGCAAGTTCACCCACTTGCCTGGCCCAAACCTTCCCTTTTATTACATGTAGGGTACCCCTAAGGTAGGAACTAGGTAGCCCGATGGGCAGGGTGCAGTGCATTTAAAAGGTAGGACATGTACTGGGGAGTTTTACATGTTCTGCTAGTGCTAAATGTATTTTTCACTATCTGTCCCATAAGTTAGCATTGCAGCATTGGAACATCTTACACGTGTATTTTTCAATTGGGTGTGGATAGAAAATTGGAGTTTGGTGTCTGTGTACTCAAAATCTAAAAATACATATTTTAGTTAAGTTGGTTTTGAAATTGCAGGTCTGAAAATGCCACTTTGATTTGTGAATTCACTCTAGACAGTCACACAGAAAGGAAGCTGAGGTGTGCCCTGAATATCCTGATGGCCCCTCACAAGGCTGATGTGTCTTTCTGAGCTAAAGTGGTGGAAGGAGTTGACACTTGCACCTGAATATGGCTGTGCCTGTCCCCTCACAAAACAGTCTGTACCCCCATAGTGTGTCGGGAGCCAGGGCTGGGAAAATCAGGGTCTTGTGCACTACATAGACCTTTTTTAAGTTTGTCTACTTCAAAGGCTGAAATAGGTATAGGTACTGGACCTCTGACACCATATACTCAGAACTCCTGTGGGTTGAGGACATTCTGCTGAGAAGAAGAGCTCTGTTGCGGGCAAGACATACTGCTGCTTTGCTGCTTGTTTTGCTGTGCTGGCCTGCTGCTTCTGTCTTGGAAGTGAAAGGTCTGGACTTTGCTTTCTACATCCAGCTTTCAAAGTTTCTCCAAGGGCTTTAGTTGAGCTTGCCTCCAGTTGGGAGTCTCGGGCCATGAACAATTTCACCTGCAGCATCTAGGCTTTCTTTCTGAGTGCCCTATTCTGCCGAGTTGTGCCAAATCCACTTCCTGGGCCCTTGGAAGTAAGTGTGCTGTGTTCAACAAGAAGAAACATTGACTTTCAGTGTGACCTTGGATCCAGTGCCACTCACTGACACTGCAACACTGCCGGCACTGAAGCCGTGGTCCACACTCAACACAACTGAACTGAAATGAAGGTCTCGACTCTGCTGCAGTGCCTCCAAAGAACTGCCACAGCAGGAGTCCTGAGTACCGCATCACTGAAGTTCATGGAACACAACTCCAACTCCATTACCGCATTGGTGGCCCAGTGGTGTGAAACTGACACAGTGAAATCGTTGCAGTGTGGCTTGATTCTCGACACTTCATTAACCCACCACCACCAGTGGAACCGACTCCTTGCCGCCAGCGCTGCATCACCTTCCTTGCAACGTCCTTGGGTGCCACTGCCTAACCGACTTAGTGAGGCTCCAGGAACCGATCCCTCATTTGCTTTAGTGACGCCTCTCTTCGTCTGGAGCCCCGATGTGCCACCGACCTGCACCAACAGTAAGGGATTGACGCAGCACTTGCCTCAGTGATGCCTCACCCCCATGGCGTCTCACAACATCTGTGTTTTTGTCATTGTTTCCAAGGGACTATAACCGGACTCTGTGCGAATCCATAGCCAGCTTGCTCTTCACAGCGGTTGTCAAAAACATTACAGCCCCAGTTGGAGCTATAGTGTTTCTGAGCACTATAACTGCATTTAATCTTTGAGACTTTGTAACTTGACCTTTGTATGTTAGATTTTTATCATTTTGGTTTTGTGTTATTCTGATAAATATTGGCTACATTTCTTTTTTATTGATAAACAGATTTCATGGATTTTTGGCACCAGGCATGCTAACCTAGTTAGGCACTGACATTGTTATTCATCCCTTTCTTTCCTATCCCTCCTCTTCCCCTTCCAGGTTGGCATTATTGTTGAACGCATCAAGGTATACTTGCACGTGGGATAGTACGGCACTTAGCAAGATATGTGTACGTATCTGTCCCTTTCTGAGTAGTTTAGTACGATTTGCACATGGTCCTGACGAATTGCCTTGATCTCCCCAGACTTTAGCAGCAAGAAACATGTTGACCATTACTTACACCCTGAGCTAAAATGGACCATTATATCAACCCAAGCCCCATCTGTTGTTAATATAACCCAGGGTTCAATACATGAAGGACCCCACTGACGAATCCCTAGAGTTATTTGTAACACTTTACTGCACTCTACTCACAAACAACACCCTCACCAACATACCCACACTTCACAGATGGCAGCTCAAAAGAACTCCAGCAAAGAGCCCCTTCGCGGGGCCCGTTTGGCATTGCAGCGCCAGCCCAACAAGGAGCTGCCCAATGATGAAGCATGACAGCCCTCGGGGTGTGTGAGGGCTCTTGCTCCTGAAGGATCAGATCCCTGGACTTGATCATTCAGGACCCTTCCAACCTACCTTCCATAGGAACTGCACACTTTTGTTTTTCAGTCTGACACAGGGGCTTGTGTGCTGGGCCTCTAACTAGCCCTTTGTCCCTCTTTGTGTTTTTGATATTAAGTACAGTGGCTCAGCCGTGGGACTAGACCCTTTGACCGCAGCAGTCCACTGATGCTTGTATCACCAGTTACAAGAATCCTCTTTACTGGCCCCTTCCCTTGCTTTCCTCAGTACCTTTAATAACCGGCTGGTAGTCCGTCCACCTCAACCATGGAGGATGAAAGTCTCAGCTGTAATGATGAAATGGTCTCAGAGATCTAGAAAACACCTTCCCTACTTGGCCCATTCGGTAACATCCCCTCAGCTATGAATAGCGAGGACTGGACTACCCTGACTACGGTCTTGTGCCAAGTAGTGAAAATTACGCTTCACGGCACATTGATGACAGAATACTTAAGGGCCAACATAGCCCCTAAGGAATTGATTGTGGTCAACACCCCACAAATCTTCTTGGAAGACCTGGTCTTCAAATGCGAGTGGTCACTGGTAGCATGGAAGTGCACCAGGGATCTCCTAGTTTTAGTTATTAACACAGCTCAACTTTTGGCAGATGCACTCATGGTCAAGATTACCATAGCAGAGAATGCCCTAAAAGCCAGCATCCAGATCTCGAGTTACAAATCAAGGCTTGCCGATATTAACACTGAGATCAATGAAAATAAAGAATATCTATTACAACGCAGGATAGAAAAACTCCAGAAGAATTAAAAAAGATTTGACAAAGAAAAAAACTTTCCCTTCCTGAGAGAGGACTACCCAGTGGCTGGGGATAGCTCCTCAGATGAAAGTGGACTGTCACGCTACAGAAAGGCATCGACCAGTAGCGATTCGAGCACCAGGAGTTGGGGCAATGGGGATACTCATCATGCCCCATATAACCCGCAACCCCCACCGCTCTTTGGATATGGGATGAACACATATTAGGGACCACCCCCGATGTGGCCACATGCATACCCAATGTACCCTCAAGGCCCTCACCCTTCCTTCCAGGGTCCCTTCCAATCCCATCCTTTTATAGGCAGAGGCTGGGGCAGAGGACAAGGAAGAAGGAGAGGCACCAACTAACAACAACCACAACAACAAAAAAGAGTACATTGGCAAACCCCACAGGCGGACACGCAACGACAAATGAGGAGCCAGACCGGCAACCAAAAGCAGACAACCTCGTAATTAACCTGTCACACCGAACCTTGTCTGACATAGACACTAAGGTCCTGCAAAAGGACCTGGGCTTCGTACCCACACCCAAGACAGACCACTTCAGGAAGACAAACGGTGAACTCCAGAAGTTCTTCTGTAAAATCCACCTGAGAGACTATTTTCATGATAAACCTACCCTAGAGGCCTGGGATACTGGCCTGCTCCACTTTTACCCCCTCCTCAGGGATGGTGTCCCCAGAAATCCTATTTTTTGAACAAGCGGTGGCTAAAGAAATCAATACACTCCCCACAGACTCACTTTTACACTACATGTCACAAATGGAGGAACAAGCTATGCTTGCACTGGGTAATGACAATACTATAACTATAAAACTGGCAGACAAGGGCAGGGCAGTTGACATCATGGACACCACTAAGTATACCACAGTGTGCCAGAGAGAATTGTCTGATGAGCGTTACTACAATCCCATGATACAGGATCCATCTCAGAGACTGACAACCACTATCTTCTCTTTGGTTGACTCTGCAACAGCACATGGCTGGCTGACCAAGAGTGAGGATGATTTTTTGGTCAATACCAACCCCAAGATCCCGTATTTTTACACTCTCCCCAAAATACACAAGGGTGTCACGTCAACACCACAGAGACCGATTATATCGGGAATCGGGTCCCTACTTGAGCAACTCTCTATTTTTTATGACCACTTCCTAAGGCCCCTGGTTCAAAATACACCCTCCTTTCTTAAGGACACGAGGGACGTTCTAAACCTGATTACGGAGCTCAACGAGTCAGATGTCCAGATCAACTTTCTAAAGACCCTTGATGTAGAAGCCGCTCTAGAGTTATTGGAACAGATACTACTATCTGAAACATGGACATCAACCACACCTGTGAGCTTCATTTTAGAGTGTGCTAGCATAGCGCTCAAACTAAATTTCTTCCAGTTTTGAGAAAAAATCTACCATCAGACACAAGGTTGTTCTAAAAACAGTAACTCGGGAGTGGCTAAGACTGGTAGACAGTGGTTGAAGCTTTTGAAAGATGCCCTCTTGCCGAACTTGCTCCCTGGACATTTTAAATTGGGAGAAAATGCGGGTGAAAGTTATAACTCTCTTACCCGCCAATTTACCGCCTCTTTAGACAAACTGGCCCCCTTGAGGAAAATGCGAGATAGAACCAAAACCGCAATGCCTTGGTTCTCGAGGGAGCTTCTTCAGCAAAAATTTCAGTGCAGGCGCGCCGAGAGGGCATGGAGAAAGCAGTACCTTGAATCTGACAAAGTTCTCTTTAAACAAGAACTAGCGGCTTATAAGTCGCAGATTAAGTGCGCTAAAGCTAAGTTCCTAGAAGAGACTTTACTGTCAGCTTCAAATAAAGCTCAGGCCCTGTTTAAAATCGTTAAAGATCTTTCCCGCCCGGCCTGTGTTACAACAGACACTCCAGCCTCCCAATTGTTATGTGATGCGCTGGCTATGGCCTTTGAGGACAAGATCGCGACTATTCTGAGAAATTTGAAGCCTCAGGCATCTGTGGCTGTTTCTCTAACCACTTCAGAGAGGGAGACTGGGAAAGCCCGGCTGGATAGCTTTCCTCTTCCTTCCCTTATAGAGTTTTGCGCTCTAGCGGATGGAGTAGCTTCTGGCTCTCCTCTTGATGAGCTCCCGCATAAATTCTGGAAGTTGTTTAGGGATGAACTTTTCCCTCCTCTCCATGCAATCTGCTGTCAATCTCTGGACTCTGCTTTGGTTCTGGATAATTGGAAACTTGCGGTAGTTTCTCCATTACTGAAAAAGGAATCACTGGACCCTCTATGTTCAGCAAACTATCGACCTATATCATTGCTCCCCTTT
The DNA here is from genome assembly GCF_964261635.1 of Lissotriton helveticus. NCBI lineage: Eukaryota > Metazoa > Chordata > Amphibia > Caudata > Salamandridae > Lissotriton > Lissotriton helveticus. Next base: position 1,932,336,510 of record NC_136059.1, read on the forward strand.
CCGATTAAAATCCTGGAAAAACTGGTTACAAAACATCTGTCCAGTTTTTTGGAGACAAATGATTGTCTGGACTCGACGCAATTTGGTTTTAGACCAGCCCACGGAACGGAATCAGCCTTGGTGACTGTTCTGAATGACCTTCGTTTGCGTGCCGACCAAGGCCGAGCGGCATTCTTAGTGCTGCTCGACATGTCGGCAGCGTTCGATACGGTCAGCCATGACATCCTGATCAGGAGACTGGAAGAGGCTGGGGTGGCGGGCCGGGCCCTAGACTGGCTGGTTTCATACCTGGCCAATAGACATCAGGTGGTTGCCCTTCCTCCCTTTAAGTCTTCCATCAAAAGGGTTGAGCTGGACGTGCCCCAGGGCTTGGCCGTCAGTCCAATCCTTTTTAACCTTTACCTCCGCCCCCTGATCAGGCTTATCAAATCTTTCGGCATCGCAGTCACCAACTACGCCGACGACACTCAACTTATCTTCTCTTTTGAGGGTAAGGATGCAGTGTCGCTGGAGACCTTCCATCACTGTATGGTCAGCACGGCCGAATGGCTGGGTAACAACTCCTTGCAGTTTAATAGTTCCAAAACCGAGGTGCTTCACTGCTCAGCAGATCATATCCCGCGTCCTCTCCCGCAAGATTTCTGGCCCCCATCCTTTCAGGGCACGGTATTAGCAACTGACTCGGTTCGCAATCTGGGAGTGACGATGGAATCCAATCTACAACTGGATGGTTTTGTAAATAAAACAGTGTCCATCTGCATGGCGCTGCTGCGCTCTTTGCGGAAGATCCTCCCACTGCTCCCGATTCATGCCAGACCAGAAGTGGTGCGGAGTATCATCTTGAGCAGACTTGATTACTGCAACGCACTACTTCTGGGGCCCCTATCATCCTGTTGGGCAAACTGCAGCGGGTTCAGAATTTTGCTGCAAAACTGGCGCTTTCTCGCAGGCGCCTTGACTCTTCTTCAGCGGCACTTAAAGATCTCCATTGGCTGCCCATTTCCCAGCGCGTCGAATTCAAAGCTTTGTGTCTGGTCTTTCGGGCTCTTCATGGCCAGGGACCGACTTCTCTGTGGGAACTGTTCTTCTGGTATACTCCCACCAGACCTCTTCGTTCGGCTGCGGCTCATTTAGTGGCAGTCCCCAAGATCCGGAGGGCTCGGATGGGTGGCAGTTCCTTTGGTTATGCTGCATCCAGATTGTGGAATGCGCTGCCACTGTCCCTTCGAAGTCTAGGAGACCTCTCTTCTTTCAAAAAGGGATTAAAAACTCACCTGTTTCCAAGGACACTGTAGCTGACTGTTAATGTAATGTTTCCTGTGTTCAGGCAATGAAAGATCACAGCGCCAGGATACCCGTCGGGTGACAGTTGCACTTTATAAATGTGCCATACAATACAATACAATACAAGGTACTTCCATGGGGAGTACCTTTGCCCCAAGTCTGGCTTGTCTATACATGGTTAATTGCGGAAAAATAATCATCCAAGGTGACCAAAACCGATACTCAAGTAACATTGTCGTATGGCGTTGATACATAGACGACATTCTTATTCTCTGGAAGGGAGAGATGCCCACATGCGACACACTCTATGACTGGATCAATACTCTTGACCCATTTCTTCGGTTCACCAAGACTGTGTCCAGTGACAAACTACCTTTCCTAGACATTCTGATCACCCTTCAGGACGGTCACCTCCACTCCTCCACATATAAGAAACCTACCAACTGCATTAGTCTTTTACGATACGACAGCCATCTCCTGAAACAGCTGAGTGATAACCTACCTTATAGCCAATTCTTACACCGAAAGTGTAGTGCCCTGACTGATTTCGAAGAACAGGCTGCAAGTCTGACAAAAATCTTCAAACACGCAAATACCCAGCCAACATAGTCAGGATGGCACGTAAGAAGGCACGTAACAACAATAGACCCTCACTTTTGGAAACACACCCCAAAACACAGTAAGACACCCTCACATGTGTAACATCATTTACCCCCAATCAAATCAGATAGCTAAAGCTATCAAAACACATTGAGATATTCTGCAGACAGAAAGGCAATAGTACCCCCCTCCTAGATTCTCCTTCAAATGCACATGGAATTTAGAGACACCCTAGTGCACACGAGACCCAAGACAGTGCAAAGACAAACACAACTATCCCTGTGGGGTCTACCTCCCGTGACCAGACACTTTCCGTGCCGTTCGTGCAGGGTCTGTCCTCTAACTAAAGCATCCAAAACCATACAAATGAATGAGCATCAGACAGGGACACAACGGTCGCACTCTAATTGCAACCCCACGCACTGCATATACATGATCACCTGCCCATGTAATATGCTGTATGTGGGGATGCACACACATATGGTAAAAAACAGAATTATAGAACATTTCAGCAACATACGCTGTAAAAAACTGACAACCAAGCTTAGCTTACATTTCATTGAGGCATCATACTCTCCCAACCACCTCTCCTGGACAATCCTGGAAATGCACCCACATGCGACTAAACACTACCTGTTCCAGAAGGAGCAATGGTGGATTTTCCACCTGTCTACTCAGATCACAGGTTTAAATGATGACATCCCCTGGGGAGATATCCATAACTGACATACTGCCACTTGATCTGCCCTAAAATACAACTACTGGGTAATCAGCTATACCAATCGGATCCAGCTTCAATGTCACCTCTTACATTGGTAGTCGACCTAATGTCCAGGACAACCTGACCACGACACATACATTTAAAATGCACCCTCTCATGTGCTCTACGAGGCCCATATATACCTCTAGTGACGCAGGGTACCATTTTATCTCCCTGAGGTATGTAGTCCCCACTTGGGTACACTTACCCTTCCAAGATGGCCCACGCCTCGTCGGCATCTTTACCATTGCAAAATGGCCCCTCTGTTAACACCTCCACAACACCTACTATGGCGACCATCTTGCTCCACTTGCTCTGGACTCGGTCCAGAGGTACAACCAGCCTGGCTAACGTAACACTACTTGTTCTCGGTGCATGAGACAGTCTGCACTCGAGCAGAGCATACGGGTAAGTCACATGCTTTCTGTAGTGATCGGTAATCGTAAGTACCTCCATTTTCACCTTTCTTTCCCGAACTGCTTGCCAGTTCTTTGGGCACTGTACAGTTACTTTTGCCCTTCTTTCCTCAGGTGGGAGGACGCTTTCACGCAACTCCGCATCGGCTCATTGGAGCCTTTCTGCCCCGACCCCAACGGTAAGAATCTTTCCCTTGATTGCACCCCACATAGAGCATGAGAGTCATCATTTTTTCCAGCACCTACCACACCTGTGTTCAAGTTTTTAACACTTTAAAAGTTTTTTAATTCTATGATTTTGTCACACTTTGCCACAGCCCACGAAAATGTTAGAGGTATATATCACCATCACGATGTATGGCACCAATCTTTATTAATGTTATATATCAAGGAGAGATGTGTGCATGTTAACGGTCCCTGGATGCTTGTTTCTGGTTCAGGAAAGTCCTGGCTTCGCAGTTAGGGCAAGACTGTTCTCATGAGGCACAGGGTCAAGACTGATTTGCCTATAGCTGGGTCTGAACTGAGGTGGCGAAGTGAGCTAAAGAATGATGATAGATTCAACCCAGATCTGTGACTGGGGGTGAGTGTCTGAAATGTTTCAGCTCTTCGTCCATCATCTCCTTGTGTTTGCTTTGTTTGCCCTAAGTTGGCAGGGTATGCCCAGACGTGGGTCCCTTGCTCACTTTGCCACTGGATTCAAGCTATCGCTGCTGATGAAGGGTGTTACTCAGGAACCGGTCCCAGGATGCTTTTTTTCCGGTTCGGGGAAGACCTGGTTGTCAGTTCGGGCTGGACTGTTTCCATGAGGCACAGGGTCAAGACTGATTTGCATATAGCTGGGTCTGAACTGAGGTGGCGAAGTGAGCTAAAGAATGAAGATGGATTCTACCCAGATCTGTGACTGGGGCTGAGTGTCTAAAAAGTTTCAGCGTTCCGTCCACCATTTCCTTGTGTTTGGTCTGCTAACGTTATGGCCACCACCACACACTGACATTTTAGTGTAATATATTATTATTTTGAATGAGCGGCATGACGATCTTCTTTAAGGATATGTGGGTCTTGCTTGTCTCATCTTTAGCCTGCTATGTCTTGAGACCCCTTACCCACCATGATTATTATCTCTGAATGATGATGCGGACGCACCACTAGATCAGCGAGGCACGTGACTTGAGCATGCAACCACCAGGCATTCTTACCTAGTTAGGCACAGACACTGTTGTTGCATATTGCATGTACTCTTGCTGTGCCTATTCATCCCTATCCCTTCTCTTCCCCTTCCAGGTCAGCATTATTGTTGAACGCATCAAGGTATACTCTATATCTTTTTTGCACATGGGATAGTACAGCACTTAGCAAGACATGTGTACGTTTCAGTCCATTTATGAGTAGTTTAGTACTATTTACACATGGTTCTGACAAATTGCTTTAATCTTCCCAGACTTTAGCCGCAAGAACCATGTTGACCATTACTTACACCCTGAACTAATGTGGACCATTATATCCACCCAAGCCCACATCTATTTTTAATATAACCTAGGGTTCAAAACATTAAAGAACCAATTGACAAATCCTTACAGTTATTTTTAACACTTTACTGCACTCTACACACACACACCACCCTCACCAACACACTTACACTTCACAGACTCCAGCTCAAAAAAACTCCGGCAAAGAGCCCCTTCCGGGGGCCAATGGGCATTGCAGCACCAGCCCAATGAGGAGCTGTCCAATGATGAAGCTTGACACCCCTTGGGGTGAGTGAGGGCTCTTGCTCCTGAAGGATCAGGTCCCTGGACTTGATCATTCAGGACCCTTCCAACCTACCTTCCATAGGAACTGCATACTTTTGTTTTTCAGTCTGACCCAGGGGCATGTGTGCTGGACCTCTGACTAGCCCTTTGTCCCTCCTTGTGTTTTTAAGAATAAAAAAAGCACATAACATTTGCAGAGAGAGACATTGGAGCTATTAGTCACATTGTAGTCCGCAATCATTAAACAATGGCAAACACAAAGACCAAGGGCAAAGCCGGAAGGGCATATAACCGCTGGTAGGGTGATAGGCGATGTCTACGATACACTATTATGGTTCAAAGAACATCCACGGGACTCATAGACAGAATATTTCTACAGTGTGCACCAGTCCACTTCTCTTCGCCATTGTGAAAGAGTGGGGGAAAGAGGGTCTTCCATCGGTTCGCAATTCTCGCTTAGCCACCACAAGGGCTGTACCCAGGAATGCACGTTCGGCTCTCGTGCCCCCAATTCCCCTCAACACCCACAGCAAGATTGCTAGAGATAAGAGTGATGCCTCTGGGCCCAAAACCTCAGTCAAATCACCTATCACCTCTGCCCAATACTTTTGAATCTTAGAGCACAACCATACCATGTGGAAAGCCCAGTCGGGGCACAATCTAAGTAGTATGTCTGGATCTGGTGCAGCCTGGAAGAAATTATGATTCTGGGCTCCATCATTGCATGTCTCCAGTCATCGTCATCAAGGGGACCCAACCAACCCCCCCAGTATAGCCTTGGATAGTCCAGAGTACCCGGACTCCTCCAAGGCATCTCTCAGTAGCTGTTGTTGACAGTGTGAGGTGCCTCATAGTGTTTTAATTGCATTAAACGTGTGACTAAGTTCTGGCTACTCAAGTGTACCTCTCTGTAGTTGTTGTTGAGTGTGAGGTGCATCATAGCAATGACTCAGAGGCTTTACAATGTTAACTTTCATTTCTTGATTGTAACTAGCACCTTGATGAATAGCAGCAGAAGCCCATGGGCAATATATTGAATTCCCTGCACTAGGCATTACATGCCACCATGCTCAGTTGACACACACAGGTATCATGTAGCATTGAACAAAAACATGATGCAACCATAAGTATGAATAAAAGTGATTAATTTGGTTGTGTATTTTGAGCATTAATGACGAAAATATACAAAAAATTGGAAAACTACTTTGTTACTTAAATGTAGGGTTTTTAGAGTTATGGTTAGTGTTAGGTTTGTTTTAAGGGATTGGCTAAAGGAATTGTTTTGTGTTCGGGTTGATATTGTGGCTGGTGCACGATGTAGATTTAGGGTTGTGGAAACTTAATCACATATTATCTACTTCGGTGTCGCTGTTTTTCGCATATCACTGCATGTACCAATATATATTCTAATCAAATATTAATGTTGTTTCCTATTGATCTGAAGTGTCTTTTTGCCTCAATTATACTCACTAGGTTTCATGACTCTAGGAGGTGCTGAACCCATTTCATTCAAGGTAGCACTTTGCACATGTATACAAAGCATAACCTTATTGTCGTAGTTGGCAGTTAGAACCAGGATTTTAGAAGACTAATTATTCCAGTATTATTTATTCGTTTGCAGTGCTGCTCGCTAATATTTCATTAAACGCATTTAAACAACAGGGCTTCCTGACGTGTTGCCTTATGTTTCTGTTAGATATGGGGGTCTCTATTTAGCGACGGTTTGCAACTTTGTCCAAACAGGGACGCTTCTTCCTAGTCAGGATAAGGGGGATACACTTCTAAAATAACCTCTGCTCACCACCTTGGCATCTTGGCACAAGCAGACAGGCTTATCTCAAAGGCAGTGTGTAAGCATTTGTGTATCCATACAGTAATACAGTGAAAACACTAAAAATGGACACCACACCAATTTAGAAAAATAAGTAATCTTAATCTAAACAAAACAAGACCAGAACAACACAACACAGTAATAAAAATATGACTTTTAAAAGGTAGAAACTGTCCTGTCTGTAGCAAACTATAGATGCAACACTTTCAACACCAAGTACCTTGGATGCGTCAAAATCATAAACAAAAACAGCTGCAGGGAGGTGATGCATCAGTTTCTTACACGCAAGGAAGGTGAGGCATTGGTTTCTTACTCAAGGGGAGGTGATGAGTCAGTTCCTTATTGCCACGCAGGGGAGGTTATGTGTTGGTACCTTAATGTGAAGGGAGGTGATGCGTCGGTTTCTTACTGTGCAGGGAGGTGATGCATCAGTTGCTTACTGCGGCCCCCGCATTGGTGTCAACTTGGCGCCCCGGTGCGATGCGTGATGATCGGTGATGCGCGGTTCTCGATGTGGCATGGGTGCTGCGTTGATTTCTTCAGTCATGGTCCTACGATCCTACAGCAGGGCCTGCATCAGAATCGGTGCAGTGATCTCGATTCATAGACCAGTGCACTTGATGCGTCATGCTGGGATTTCCCCAGCCGTGGGCAGGACCTGCATCAGTTTCTTCGGCGGTGCATCGGAAACAGGTGCGGATGCATCTTGCTTCTCCTCGTTGCATTACTTTCCAGCTCCCAACAGCAGGAACAACCTCCAGAGGCCCAGAACAGCAATAGGCACCTCTTGACAGGTCAGAACTCTTAGTGAGGGAGTTCAGGGGAGCTGAGGGTGAATTCTTTGTCTCACAGAGACTTCAAAAACAGGAGGCAAGCTCTACTTCAAGCCCTTGGAGATCTTCCTCAAACAGGGGACACATCAAAGTCCTTGTCCTTTCCTTGGCAGAAACAGCCGCCACTGCAGGCCAGCCCCAGACAGCACACAGCAATAGGGCAGTACTTCTCCTCAGTTTCTCCAGCTCTTCTCTTTGGCAAAGGTTCCTCTTGAATTCCAGAAGTATTCTAATGTTCAGGGGTCTGGGCTCCATTTTTTATAGCACAAAACTCTTCGTTCTCTGGTGGCAGAGAAGCTCTTTGCCCAGCCAAAACCAGTTCTGTTCTCTCTGGTGCAGCTGCCCGGCAGGTGGTGGAGACAGCATTGTCCAAAGCAGTCCAGGCCCATTCAGAATCAAGGAAATCTCCTCCCCCTACTCTAAATGCAGCCAAGGTCTATTCAGCCCAGCCCAGACTCATTCAGGAAAGGCAGAACCAACGTCAACCCCCCCACCCAGTGACTGTCTGAGAGAATGCACATCACCAGCCCCTGTCCAAAGCCAGACTGTCAATACACAAACCAGCAGAGGCACACAGGATGGCTAAGCAAGAAAATAACCACTTTCTAAAAGTGGTATTTTCAAACATACAATATAAAAGTCATCTTAACTAAAAGGTGCATTTTTATATTCTGAGTTCAGACATACAAAGCTCCATCTTCCCATTTTGTCCCAATGGCAAGTTGTATTTATAAGATATTATAAATAAACTCCCATTATATCCTATGGGACAGATAGCCTTTCAATAGTGAATATCAAAATAAACGGTATTTCACTATCAGAACATGTCTCACACCTCACAACATGTCCTACCTCTAACAGACACTGCACCCTGCCAACAGGGGTACCTTGGGTCTGCCTGAGGGGTGTCTTACATGTAAGAAAAGGGAAGGTTAGGGCCTGGCAAGTGGGTGCCCTTGGCAGGTCGACATGGCAGTACCAAACTGTGCACAGACACTGCAGTGGGAGGTCTGAGTTACATTTGCAGACTGCTCATGTGTGTGGCACAATCAGTGCTGCAGGCTACTAGCAGCATTTCATTGTGCACTGTACTAGGGACTTACCACTAAATCAAATATCCAATAATGGAAACACCAATTCCATCATAATAACTTACAGGGAGAACATGTGCACTTTAGCACTGATCAGCAGTGGTAGAGTGCCCATAGTCACAAAACCAAGAACAAAAGGGCAGAAACAAAAGGCCAAAAAGAAAAAAGTCGGGGGATAAACCCGCTGGACAAGCCAGGTCTAACAGTTTCTATCAGGTTTAAGGTTATGACTACAGTTATGTTCATGTGCAGAGTTGTATTTATGATTGCAGTTAAGATTAGGGTTAATGAACATCTTTATTTAGAGCTTTATACCACACTTAAATAAGCAAAAAATGTTACAGTTACCCAATTTATGGTCATCAACTGGCACTAAGTACATCAATAGTGTTTATATGTTCACTATATGCTCATATTACAGTTTTCTTGTTGTTCTTTTAGCACTTCATTATGCTCACCTAGGAAGTCAAAATCAGTTTCTACAAAGCTCAGTTAGATCTCACTAGCATATTTCACTCTAGTTTTCCACTTCATGGCCAGCTGCCATTACACCTTGTTGCAACATCAAGGCTGGTTCTTAGTAATCTTGTAATTGACAGTTTCCACACGATTTCTTTAGAACATCTGTACCATTTCCAGAATGACAAATTAGCACTTTACTTCCTTTTTCTCCATATGGCGTCTAGCACTGTCCTCTTAGCACCTTTTCCCAAATGTCCTTTTAGCACTGCACTCACAGTTTGTTTATGAACACATAGCACATCATTACACTATGGTCAGCTACCATCTCATGTAAGTTTCCAATATGTCTAGCTAGCACCTCGGCAACAGTGCCCACTATACCCAGCCTCCACTTCATGGCACGTTTCCATTACACTGATTTATTACATCGTAGTTTCTTGTATGTTCAGTACCTCAATGGCAGGTTTGCATTATGTCAAGGTATCTCTTCATAATGAGTTCCCATTATGGCCAGGTGGCACATCACATATGGATTTCTTTAACATTCTTATATTTTCAAAATAACACATCTAGCTCCCAGTACAGCTGATTAGCTACCCACTGCTTGTTTTCAGAATGGCTACACTTAACTACACTTTGACTTTTTCCACTTTACCGAGGTAGTTCACAATTGACAGTTTATATTATGCCCAGTTATGACATCATTACGGTTTCCGCTCCAGTATATCCATTTAGGATCTCGCTGCTGATCTGCTGTACTCAGTTAGTATTTCAGTGCCAATTTACAGTATGTCACATATGCACCTCATAAACTGTTTGCTATGTACTGAGCACATGCTTACAATTACCAGTTTCCCAGGTATCAATTGTCAGCCACTCTCTAGTCTGGCTATTTAGCACTTCAATGGCAGATTCTGTGATGGTCCAACGTCATCTCATAGCCACTTTCCCTTATGTTCAGTCTGAAAACTACTACTTCTGATTTAAATAGGCTCATTATTCATCTCCTCAGCAATTCCTGTGATGCTCAGATATTGTACCAAGTAAAATCTTTTTATTTCCAGACAACACACTAGTGCACATTTCTAGTATTTTCTCTTTACATTTAATTGACAGTTTCAGCTATAGCCAAATAACATTTCATTGTCCCTTCCATAAACCCCAGCTTTTCATTATCAGTTTTGGTATTGTTCAGCAAGCCATTATCATTTTCCGTTATTGTATGTCACCACAATATAGCCATTTTTGGGACTGGACCTCGTATTATTGATTTTTCAAAAAATTACAAGAAGAAGTAATAAAGAGAAAGAATACACTTTGGGTCAGCCACTTGAGCCGGTGGCTTTCCAATGTGTGGATGGTCTGTCCATCAAGGCTGTGGCATTTTGAGGATGTTTACACTGCCCTATTTGTGTATCCATTTAGTGTTAGTGATGAGGGCATCAAATAGTGAATTTGTTAGACTGCAGATGTGATATGTAGCAAGTTATTGAGATGCACTGTTCAATCTTTGAAGTATTTGCTTTACTAGCTCAACAACATATACAATACTGATTGATGGCTGCTTTGATTAAAAACTGCATGCAGTTTGGATGTCTTCCCGGTTTGTAAGACATTTTGCTATTCTAAATCATGTTTGCACAATTATTTATTTCACTATGCTGTCTTCTTAACAGGTTGACAGATTCACAGCATTTTTGTTCACAGAGTAAAGATGCACAGGAATATAGACTTTTAAAAAAGCAAGCCCTTTATGAAATGTTTCTACTATACAATATTCTGTCTATGAATGCCTTTTATGTTCACCACTTATAATGCACATTTTATCTTCTGAGTTCTTTTCATAACACATTTCTTTGAGTGGAGAAACTAACTCTGCTAATGCAGCATGATCATCAAAGGAGCCCTAGTCCTTGCATTCATATAGTTGGAGTCCAATATTTTGCTTCATTGTTGTACTTTCTTTCTAGAACAGCTGGGAGCTACTCATAGGAAATTGGCCATCTATAACAAACCACTTCCCCTAGCAAAACGATAGACCTATTCAGTCTGGCAATGGCCGTTTGCCCTGTTGTGGGAGCAGGGTCCCTGCCGTACATTGCATATAGTACATAGAGGGATGGCAGGCACTATAAAGTCAATAAGTTTTGTTTTCTTTGCAGCAAATATGCCCTGTTTGGCATTGTGTGGATAAGGCCCATAAAGGAATACGAAATTTTTTATTTAAAACCATAGTCTTTTATGAACACCATAGTAGCATCTGAAATAAATTAACATGAGCCATCATTCAATCTTTGGTCGACATGTTTCAGCCATTACAAGGACTCTAAACAGTCTGTGGCTTTCTTCAAGACCAAAAAATTAGGACCCCTAATCACTGCGCCTTAGTTTTGGGCGGCTGATACATCAACAAATGTAAATGAGAAAATATTTGTGTTTTTGAAGAACACCCTGGAAAAATATACAATCTGTATGTGTATTTGACTCCATGAATGCAGATATTACACACTGGATTGTGTTATCAATTGTATTTACTAAAATCACTGTTTAGTCTGGGTATTCTATACACTCTTGTGAATCACAGCAAACACAAACTAAAGCATGGGTGCCCCCAATATATTATAACATTTTAGCTTGTCCTACCTTAGTATTTCAGGGTTAAAGCCTAATAAATTTTATTCTACAGCCTCATTTGTTCTTATATTGATAAACATGTTACAATATGACTACACATTTCTCTTTAAGGCCATAATAAATTAAACGTAACCATCCAGCATACAAAATATTTATGGCACGATGTGTAAAATAATGATGCACTGGGATGCGGCCCTGAGTAATAACCAGTGACTGAGATTAATTCAAGCATTCCATCCATCACTTTTTTGTACACTTTATTGTGCATTATTAAAGCGGCAGCTCTTCTTTCCTAGAATTTATGTCACCACAAACTACGTGGTTGTATTACAGACTGTAATGTAGAGTAGCATGCCTATTCTTTCTCTCTATATCTTTTCTCCCTCCAACACACTGGAATAGTAATCCATCTACTTTATTTGATAGGGATTTAAGTATCGTTTAAATGTTATTTAATCTTCACAAACAAACTTTGAAATTCGGTTTTAGACCTACAAGTTCTTTCGTGCAAGTACAGATGCAGTCGAGCGACACAGATCACTCTCTGCCAAACCCCATAACCGCAGCACCATAAGCACCATAATTTATCAGCAAGAGGTAAATATGTACAAAAATAAATGTACACATCCTTTCCTTTGTCAATGTTTTCCCATGCAGCAGAGACGTCTAACATCGCAGCCAAGCCTTTAACACTGGCACGACCAATAGGAAGCCCATCCTTAGCAACATGTTATTTTACAATTTGTTTTTACGTTTTAATGTTTCCGCATCATTTATCTAACCCAAACATAGAACTTCACTGGCTATGAAGACCAGATTAGAAGGCCATAGAACGGGTCCAAAGATGACAGAGAAATTGTTTGCTTCCCCCATTGCCTGCGAGTCTTACTATGAAGACACATTCAACAGAACACAAATATATAGCACACTTGAAAAAAAAATCCTTTCACTCTGTAAATTCACCAATCGATATCCCTCTAACCTCTTCTCCCTAGTGGCGCATAATTCTGTTTCCTATGATTTTAGAAACATTTATAAAGTGTCAGAGAATAAAGGTTGTTGTTTAGTAGATGGATAGTTGGTGCACATCATATATAACAAGTGCAATAGAGATTAGGATGGGTAGAAAGCTTCAGAACTACTGACAAACGCAAAACCCAACATTCACCACACCGCCACTGTCCATACTGGGCCTTGTCTCTTGAAGACCTGCTCTCGACCCACAGCAGCAGACGCATACCTCTGCAAGTAAAAGCCCCATATAGAAAAAACATAGAATATAAACTAACTTGGGACTGACTGCCCTCACGTCAAACTGAAGGATTAATGAAAAGTAAAAAGGAACACGTGGGCTTCTATGTAGTAGCGTTAAAACCAAAACTTCCAAGTGAACATTAAAATACGTTACAGACAGGAGGAGGAAGGCGTGACATATTTTGGGACATATTATCAAGGCAGGCGAAATGAAATTATCGCCGCTTTTGCGGCCGTTTTCGGCTGCAAAGCGGCGATAATTTAATCGCTCTATTAGCAAGCTGTCGCTAACATCAGTTAGCGACAGCTTTTAGGCAATAGCGAGCTGTTTGGGGCCCGCTTTGCATGTCAGCGATATTTATCGCTAATGACATGCAAAGAGGGTGTACCCAACCAGTCAGCGACTGAAAGCAGTCGCTAACGCCGCTATCGCCTATTATCAAGGCAGGCGTAGCGATAAAAAAACTTGCGCTAAGTGCGATTATCGCTGAAAACTAACGCCTGCTCAGACCAGTTCTTAACCTGTATATCCAATGGGAGGTGGATATTCAGGTTAAGACCTTATTGGCGATGATGCGTGAATATCGCTGTTTTACCAGCGATATTCACGCATTTCGCCGATATCGCCGGATATTTTATCGCATTGGAGATAAACGTTGCTAATAGCACGTTATCACTGCGATAAAATCCAGCGATGCTTGGCGATAAAAATTTTTTTGCTATGCTTCTTTATCGATAAATATCGCTAATTGTTGATAATATGCCCCGTGGTTCCGTACTTTTTCGATCTCACTTTCCACAATATTTATATGTTGATCTATGCTGTATCGTCTTTTCCTCCACTCTACCTCTTTTTAATATATATTTTCCTGTCTATGCCAAAGTTTCCTTTGAAGTTGTTTTGTAATGTTAACATTCAAGAGTAAACTCATGAGCAACATAATCTATAAAATATTTCAATACTTTTAATGTATCTCCTACTCTGCCAGGCACACGCTGTGTTCAGATCTGTTTACAGAAGGCAGTGCTGATGCGATATGACTTAATAAACAGACCTGTTGGCTTCGGGTGCGCCAACATTTCCTCTTTGCAGGGTTGCACTGGGGCCTGGAGCTCACATTGAAGGCAGTAAGCCAGCTGTTCAGTGGGAAGGCAGGGAGCTTACTTGTCAGCTATGTTCATTGCAGAGAGTACAAACCGACACTAAATTATGAGCAGCCCTTGGGCAGCGCGAGCTTTCTTCCTGACAGTGTGTGATATTATATTTGCATTTAACATGCTTTATCTACTTTGAAGTTCATGTTCACGCACAAATGTGCATTCACCTCATCAATTTCAGATCTATGAACTCAAGAATATTGTCATAGAAACACATTAGGCAGTTCTAATGAAATGAGGAACGGCATGGTGAAACACAAAGGAATAGTCTTAATAACGTGTTTTGATATTTAAATTTATCTGCGAAAATCATATTTTGTAACATTTCTTAATTACATTTTGAACAGTTAGTCATAAGCATACAAGTTTTGCTTATTTTCTTACTTGACATTGGTACAGGGCAAAGCTGCACTTGTAACTCAAAATGCTCAACTTTATTTGTATTGCATACTGGGACATGGATGCATGGCAGGGAGTCTGCATGCAATGTAGCCAGCCTCGTAAACCTACTAGTTTCTACTAAACTATTAGCATTTACTCACCTACACCCATGGGTACTGCATCAGAGCCTGAACCCTCAAAATACTTGACCACATACCTTGTCCTTCTCGACCTCTCGGCGGCGTTTAGTATAATGGATTAAAAAGAAACACATATGCATTTCAAAGGCAATGATCTATATTGCTATCTCCATTCCTCATCAATTAGAAACAATTCGTTAAAATAAGCCACTCCTCCTCTGAGCCTGCCATAAAAACATGCAGTGTTCCTAGGTCTCCATCAAAAGACCTGCACGTCTCTCGTTATGCATGGAGCCCTGGGCTGGACTGGCTGTACAGGGCATCAGCATTTCCCTGGGAGGCTGAAAGGGTGGGATCTGGTTTGGTTCTGGTGGGCAGTTTTGCAGCTGCGCTGCAATATTGGCCCTCAGTAACAAAAGCGACAAGCAAGCTTAATCCACTCGCTTTATTGTCCATCCTCCCGTGGATAGCCAGTGCACCCTCACTCCCCCAAACTCCCCTTGTAGTAGTCAGGCTCACTCACTACTCACAGTACGGGGGCTGGTCTAACAAAATTGCCAGGGTTGATTTGAGTTCCCAGGCCGGCCCTGATGGAGCCTTTGATAGCATTGATGAAGGCACCCAGAATCTCCATTCACCAATAGCAGATGATACTCAAACGTACTTGAAAATCACCTTCACTGATGATAATCACATGCTGAGAGCATGCCTCTACATCCTCCAGAAATGGATAGCAACTAACTTTCTTAATCCTAATCTTAATCCAGAAAATACTTAAGTTTTTTTCTTAGACAAACCACATGTAGCCTCAATAAAGTATGGTTTGCTGAACTCAAAGTAAACAACTCCAAACTAAGGGATTGATTTAGAGTTTGGTAGAGAGGGTCAGAGCGGGACTAGGAACCCAAAGCAGCCCTGGCAATTTTGCAAGTACAATGGGAAGGGCGAGCTTGGTTTGTGCAAGTTTGAAGCACTGCTACTTTTGATACTGCGGGCTGATACAGCAGCACCACTGCAAAACTGGTCCCCAGTAACAAAAAAATGCCCCCCACTCTTGCAAAACAAGCCCCCACCCTTCCAGCCTCCCGGGAAAACTCCTGATGTCTGCTACGGCCAGTCCGGCCCTGGAAAGGATACACTGTCACAACAGTGACAGAGAAACCTGTCTGGCAAACTGAAGGTTCACCTGCTTGATTTACAGACTGGCATAATTTAAGTATGTTTGCAATGGAGACTATTCCACTTCCAGTGCTGATATTGACAGCCTGAGTTTTGGTCATTTGACCGTCTGCCTTATTTAGAGTGGGTAGTCAGTTCAGTTCAGTTCAAAGACCTTATTCAAATTGAATTCACAATTCATAAAAGTGTACAAATAAAAACACAATTAAAATTCCATCTTTTCCAATCAAGCTTAAACATTATTACAGATAGATTTTTTTAAAATTAGTAAAAAAAGTTAAAGTAGATAAAACAGTGCAATCAGTTAAATACACAGTAGGTAAAATAGCCTAATTGTCTCTTACTATCCCATGACAATGGTCCTTCTTGCTCTTAAAATTGTATTCAAGTAGAGGCTCACTGTGCTGATGGTAATGCAATCATCTAGGGACCTGAGTTTATTATAGGCATCTCTTGCTTTCCTTGGCCCCAGGTTAACAGGAGGGGTTTTAAAATTTGTCGTCTAGAATAGCTATATAAAGTGCAAAAAAGAGTACAGTGTATATTTGATTGAAATGATTTGTCATCACAAGGACACCGCCTTTTTACTCTCGTCCAGTCGTTACAGTTCGGAAATGATACAAGTCTGTAAAAGGTTTCCAGGCGGAAGTATGTCAGGAGCCTACGATGCTGTAGGGGGCAGTCAAATGGGCAGTTTTCGCTGTCTGTAACCGTTGGGTAAAACCTGGTGGTAAGCGACAGGGAAAAGTGTAAAATGACTCCCACACCATGGGAGACAAAGCCCATGGTGTGTGGAAGTCACAAGGTTTGTATTTTCAACAAAAAAAAGAAAGCCTACTTTGAGATTTTTTTTTTTAATACAAAAACATGTTTAAAGTTGGATGCAGAATACCATCATCTGGACAGAGCTGTCCATCAAACTTTTAATACATTGACAGGAACCGCAGTCATGGTGGTTCCTACCAATGTTAAGAGATGTCCGCTGGGTAGGCGGACATCTCTAAATTTAGAGCACAGTTACTCCATCAGGGAAACTGAGTATTTCACTCAGTTGCCCTGACGAAGTAAGTACCATACTCCAAACTATTAATCAGGCCCTAAATTTTCCTCTGAGTTAAAATTGTTAGGCTTCTTGATCAATGAACATTTTGCTATGAATTGACACATTTATTATTCTCCAGTCAGTAAAAATACGAAACCATTTATAAACACCAATGACTTTTTCTCAAGCCATGACTATAGAAATGAAGCATTGATCAGGTGTCTAAAAAGCCCGCTGTCACCTTCAAATGTGTGTTACATTCAGATTCAAGACTTCAGTCTGCGAAGAAAAAGTTTGATCAGTTCACCCCTGTGACGAAATATCTCTTTTAGTTTTAGATTAAAATGCAAATCAAGTTTAAATTGGCATATATAATGTTTCAGGTGATTCATCTTAAATGTCTACCATAACTCACTCATCCCTAAAGAGCTGTGGTGGAAGGAAAAATAAAATTTGAGAATTTACATAAGGAATCCAAATGTCTACCCAGCTGTATGATGATCTTTTTCAGAGGCGGCAACTGCCATGTGGAATTCTTTTCCTGAAGAACTCAGGTGTCCTAAAAATGAATTGAAGTCAGGAAAGACCTGAAAACCGTTATGTTAAATCTCTATTTTCAGAAATAATTTTGACATCTCACCACTTGTTTATATGTAATGTCCTTTTCCCATTGTGATCTTAAGGATACTCTGCACCCCTGTGGAGATGAAAGTTTTCTCACAGGAAAATTTCAAGAGGCACAAATAAGTAGATCAGCTTTAATATTAGCACCTCATTAACTGAGAACTCTTCTCCAGAATCTAGAACAGGCCACCTCTCAATAATGAGAGAGGGTTGGAAATGCCTGAGGAATACATCATATTTTTTCCTTTCTAGAGAACCAAAGTCACCACCAAATAGTATAGCACATCTAAGCACATGAGGTGCTCAGAAAAAGGGAATATAAACAGAACATGTCTGGAAAGGACATTGAAAACGTAGCGCAACACCAAATCTTGCACTATTGAGTTTCTCTGTGATAGAAATATTACCAATTTAATGCTGAACACAGTCTTGAAAACATAAACATTTCTTAAACAACTTGTGTGTTTCACCTGCTCCTTGAACTATCAGAACCCAAACCACCACCACTCTTCTTTAAACTAACTCCACACTTCCCAATTACAAATCTTTCCCCATTACTCTTCTTGACATGCCACACAACTACGTGTCCCTTATTCCAGATCCTGCCATCTTGAGTTTTACTGGCATTTCTATAAAGCTTAACAACTGTCTGGTAAACTTGGACCAGTCGAAACAACCACCAGGTGAACAAATCTTCACCCTTTTTCTCATAGCTTGTAGTTTTTCTTCTTTCAGTCTCAATTTACCTGGGTCGTTGTCTCCGTAACCCTTGTTCTACTCCATCCATCAGGCCGACCCTTGAAAAAATCAAAAGAAGTTTTTCATGTTGTTTTTTGAGGAGATATACCATTTGATGTTCTATGTCTTTGCAATTCTTGGTTCGGGTCTAATACATTAGAACAATCTACATCTATCCAACCATTCAAAGTCTTGTTCATTCTCTCAATAGTACCATTCGCATCAGGGTGGTACACAAAGAAGATTTCTTATGCACATTGCCACATTCTTTCAGATAATATTCCATTTGACTGGAATAAACTTGAACCCCACTGTCTAAAGCATGCTCTTGGGATTACTCTCTTGCCTAAATTTGTTCCCCATAAATTTAAAAACATCCCTGGTATTAAAGGCTCACATAGACAAAACATCCACCAATCAAGAGTAAAAACCCATAAGTACAGCCAGGTCGCTGATTTTAGCTGAATAACATTCTTTTGAATTGGAACACCCCTACTGAAGTTATGTAAGCAGTCAATTTGTGAAAGTTCTCATCCAATACCACCTGGTCGCAAGTTAAAACCTACACTAGCATAATTAATTACTTTGGTCCCACTAAGGTAGAGACCATCTCTTCAATATTTAGAAGTGGGAACTTCTCTTTCACCATCTCCCATCTCCCTGGTCAGAGAGTGAGATCAATGCAGAGCCTGATATCACCATGGCCATTACAGGCCACAGCTACCAGCTCAATTACACACAAGAGGCACAACCTATTCAATTCATGACTTAGAGACTTTTCTACATTTAATGGTAAACATATCACTTTATTCAAAACAGGTACAGCACCTTTCTTCAATCTAATCCTGTGTCTCTAACCCTTTAAACATCCTGGTTTGTCCCTGAACAAATCTGTGAATTGTGACTCAAGGAAGCTTTTTTTCCCTTTCTACTTCAGGATTACTTCCAGTTGTCTCTGATGTGTCCCCCCAATTACTTTGTCATCCATCAATCAATCAGGGAATTCTGAAGTGTGCTATTCACCCGTAAGGGTCTCAAGGTGCTGGGGGGTGCAGCTCCGGTCAGTCGAAGAGCCAGGTCTTGAGGGGCTTCCGGAAGATGTGCAGAGTTGGGGATCATCTGATGTTGATTGGGAGCTCATTCTAGGTCTTTGTCGTGATGTAGGCGAAGGCTCTTTCACCTGTTCTGGCTCTGCTGATGCGTGGTGTTTCAGTAAGGGTGAGGGCGGCGGGACAGAGGTTTTACTTGGGTACGTGGAAGGAGATTCTTTCATTGAGATATTGGGGTCCGGTGTTGTGGAGGCATTTATAGGTGTGGGTGAGTATCTTCAAGATTGTGGGTGCCAGTGGAGGTCCCACAGGTGTTGGGTGATGTGTTCATGTCGGGGGATGCCGAGGATGAGTATGGATGCGATGTTCTGTATGGTCTGGAGCTTGCGCAGTAGAGATATGTTGACCCGGGCAAAGAGGGCGTTTCTGTAGTCGAATCTGTTGGGTATGAGTGCGTGGGTGCAGTCTTTCTTGATTTGGGGGATCCATTTGAAGGTCTTGCGAAGGATGCGGAAGGTGTTGAAGCAGGTGAAGGTGACGGCGTTGATCTATCAGGTCATGGTGTGGGAGGAGTATGATGCCAAGGTTCTGGGCGTGGTCCATGGGGGTGGGGGGTTGCAGAGGGTGGTAAACCACCAGGTGTTGTCCCATGCAGAGGGGGAGGGTCCGAGGATGAGGACTTCTGTCTTCTCTGAGTTAAGCTTCAGGCATATGCTGCTCATCTAGGATACAATGTCCTTCTTACTTCTTGGAAACAGAGTCTGGTGGTGAGGGGGTCCTTAGTGAGGGAGAGGATGAGCTGGGTTCCATCGGCGTAGGATACTATGCTGAGTCCATGCTGTCTAATGATGGTGGCGAGAGGAACCATGTAGATGTTGAAGAGCGTGGGGCTGAGCGACTATCCCTAGGGGACTCCGCAGTTGATCTCTGTGGGTTCGGAGGGGAAGTGTGGAAGTCTGATTCTTTGGGTTCTACCGTTGAGGAAGGAGAGGATCCATTCAAGGGCGGTTCCCTGAATGCCGGCGTCATGGAGTCTACAGTGAGAGTGCGGAGGGAGACGTTGTCGAAGGCTGCAGAGAGGTCTAGTAGGATCAGGGCTGCTGTGTGGCCTTGGTCGCGGAGGGTGAGGATGTTGTCTGTGGCGGTGAGCAGGGGAGTCTCTGTGCTGTGGTTGCTGTGGAATCCTGATTGGGAGGGGTCAAGGATGGAGCCCTGATCGATGAATTTTGTTAGTTGAATGTTGACGATCTTCTCTGTAACTTTGGCTGTGAAAGTGAGGAGAGGGATCGGTGGGTAGTTCTTCAGGTCCATCGGATCTGCTGAGGGCTTCATCAGAAGGGGCTTGACTTCTGCAAGTTTCCAGTCATAGGGGAAGGTGCCGTCTTTGAAGGTGGCTTTGATGGTGTGTTGTAGTTTATGTATTTTATCTATTTGATGAGTTTTATATAGCGCTGGCTAGACCCGAAGGTATCAGAGGACTTTACACAAGGAACAGCGAAGTTTCAAGGTACAATAATTACACATTAGTTGCACAATGATTGCACAGTAAAAAAAAACAAGTGTTATTAATGAATAACAAATAAGGGCAACTGGTGAAAACATAATTACTACAGAAAAGTGCATTATTAGTAGGTGGGATGAATGGAGAAATAAAACATCAAAAGGAGTAGAGAGAGGTAGGGGGGACAAGAGTCGGAGGCTGAGATAGCTGAGAGAAGAGAGGGGGACCTGAGGGGGAGTTAGAGATAAGGCAGTCTAGCCAAACAGAAATGTTTGAAGGTCGGCAGGATGGAGTCCAGCGGAACGAAGGAAAGAATAAATACCAACAAGATGGCGGTTCCTGGTCGTGGGCATCGAAGGAAAACATTGGCAGGATACATGCAAGTCCAGTTCCAAAAAAAACAAGAGAGCAGAGTTCCGTCAAGTAGGGTCGGAGGGGGGACGCAGCCACAGCATCAAGGGAGGGTGGAAGGCAGTAGAATGTTGGCTGTTTGCGTGCACAAGCACTGTACCGCAAGGGCATCAGGGTTGTGATTAAGTAAGGGAGCAGATTTGGAGAAGGTGAGGCAGCGGCAAAGTCCAGGCGTGCCTCCAGGCTCAGGCGGCAACAAAAAGCCCAGGGGCATTGTACTGCTGTGCCATGAAAGCTCACCACCCCTGAACCCCCCTACCTGGCAAAAGACTGACAGGACCAAACATCCTACGGGAGGCGAAGTGAGGGAGGCAGCAGGGCAAGTTGCAGCATTCGTGCTATGAAAGGCAGGGGGAAGAGCAGGATGGGTGGACCTCCTGCCAGCACCTTAAAAGCTGTCTGGAGAACTCAACCAGGCATCAGCACAGCTGAGAATGGCCCCTTCAATAGGCGACAAACAACGCTTCGTCAGGAGGCAAGTGGAGGCAAGAGACAGCAGCGGAGAAATGACCCATGTCTGATGTCCGGCTGGGTAGGTGATGGCCATGGCAGTGTGCCTGAGCCAATCTCCCCTATAGCCGTCGATGCAGCTCCACCGGGCATCGGCATGTTGCTTGGGCTACGCCGGCACGAGTGATGATCCTGATTACATCCAATGCTTTGTATACCAAAAACGGGAGGAAAGGAGCAATGGAGACCGCAGTCCAAGAACGACCATCAGGTGAGCAAAAGGGTCCAGGAGGAAGTGGAAACAAAGGGATCTTGGCCAAAATTGGTGATCCCTGGCTGGGAGCTCCCAGCCGGGGCTCCTCGCATGGGGGCCATCTTGGAGCTGGCAGTTCAGGTGCAATGGAGTTGGTGGCTCTGTGGAAGATGTGAAGAGGGCAGGGGTCTGTTGGGGCTCCTGAGTGGATGCCTTTCATGGTGGATGCAGTGTCATCGGTAGTGACTGGGGTCCAGGAGAGGATGGTGGGCTGGTTGTTGTTGCTGGGAGGAGTAGTGGGTTTGGTGTCCAGAGTCTGTTCATCTAAGTTGTTGTAGAGGGATCTTATTTTCAGGTGGAAGGCGTAGCCGAGTTTGTTACAGAGGTCCTGTGAGGGTGCGATGGTCGTGGCTTTGCTGGGGGGCTTGGTGAATTCCTGAATGATGCTGAAGAGTTCCTTGGAGTTGCTGGCATTGGCATGGATTTTGTTTTGGATGAAGGTCCTTTTGGTGGATCTGATGAGTTGGTGGTATTCTGTAATGGCGTTCTTGTAAGTGGTTCGACCTTCCGAAGTTTTGCTGTTTCTCTAGTCCTTCTCGAGACGATTGCAGGTGCGTCTGGATTCTTGGAGGTCGACGGTGAACCAGGTGGCCTTCCTGGGGTGCTGTCTGTCGGGGTTGCCCAGGAGGGCAAGCTTGTCTGCACAGTTGGTGATCCATCTGTGAAGTTCTATGGCTGCGGAGCTGGCATTGATCGAGGTGGGGGGAATCGCTGATGAGATTGGAGTTAAGGTGCTCCTCGGTGACCTTGCTCCAGTTCCTTTGCGGAGGACGGGGTGTAGGATTGCGGGCGGGGGGTTTGTCAATGTGGAAGTGTACGCAGTAGTGATCCGTCCAGGGGGATTGGGTGGTGTGGCTGAAGTTGATGTTATTACCTCCTGCGAAGATGAGGTCGGGGTGTGTCCTGCCTTGTGGGTAGGGGTGGTGACGAGTTGTTTTAGTCAGAGGTTGGCAAGGTTGTCCAGGAGGGTGGCGGAGCTGGGGTTGCTGAGGTTGTCGAGGTGGAAGTTGAGGTCTCTGAAGAGTATGTAGTCCATGGAGGTAATGGCGTGGGGTGCGATGAAGTCAGAGACAGCGGTGGTGGTGATGGGGTTCGAGGTCTGGGGGTCTGTAAGAGAGGGAGCCGCGTAGGGTCGTTCTGGGACTGGTCTGGATCTGGAATTGGTGGTGTTCTGTGGTGGGCAATGAGATGCCCGTGCTGGAGGTCATGAGTCATAGGGGCTCTAGTGTGCGATGGCGAGTCCTTCTCCTGGGTGGTTGGGGCAGTCCTTCCTCTGTATCATGTATCTATTGTGGATGGTGGTGGCGATGTTGGGGGCGAAGTTTGATTTGGTCCAGGCATTCGTGAGGAAGACGACGTCAGGCAAGAGGGTGTCAAGGAGGACCCAGATCCCCACAGCAGGCTTGTGCAGGGAGCGCACATAGAGGAGGATGCACCCCAGGGCTTCGGGGGTGCTGGCGTCTGGCACAGGGGTGGCACACGTCTGGGTGCAGAGGGTGGTGAAGGACTGTCTGCAATTTCGGCAGGAGAACTGGCCGTGGCTGTTGTTCGGCGTAGACAGCTGACAGTTGCTGTTCTTTCTGGGGTTGAGTGTGAGGCGGTCAGTTGAGTCGTAGCAATGGGTGGTCAGAGAACAAGGGCTCCTGGCTCTGGTCGAGAATGGGTCATGGACAGGCACAGCTGGGATTGCCTTTGGCGCACCTTCGGCAAAACGTTTGCTTTCCATACTGTGGATCTATTCTTCATCACTAAGCAAGCTTTAATAAATTTTGTTTAAATGCTTTCCATTGACAAAATGTTTTTCATAAGTAAATTTGGAAATTATCATAAGATGTAAACATGAGTCAAATCTCATAGTAATCTCAACACAATCAATTAACAACCTCTCTCAAAGCTGATCTTTAGATTTTTAACCAATTTGTAATACATCTTCATTGCAAATCTCTTATCCTTATTTCTACACAATTCTTTTCTGCTAAAATTTTTGGAAATTGCATTCTTTGGCATCCGCTTTATATCCAACTTTACGACAACAAAAATATTCCTCTTTAAACCCTCTTAAGGACCTTCACAAGTGGGTGTATTAAAATAATTTGGAGACCCTTCATGTTACCAACCACCAAATGCCTGTTGGCTAGCAATTCCAACTGGCCGGGCCTCTCATCATTGGTGTGCACCAATGCATGCAGGGATGACCATTGCTGTGTAAGGACACAAACAGCCAGAGGGTTTAGTACCGGGCTGGACTGTTCTCATGAGGAACAGGGTCAGACTGATTTGCATATGGCTATGTCTGAACTGGGGTGGTGGAGTGAGCTAAAGAATGATGATGGATTAAACCCAGATCAGTTGACTGGGGGTGAGTGTTTGCAATGTTCAACACTCCATCCATCATCCCCTTTGGTTTTGCTGTGCCAGGACACAAACAGCCAGAGGGTTTAGTGCAAGTTCATGTATCTATCCCTAAAGCTGAATGCATTGGATCTTCCGTATCTGAGTGTTACTCCACTCACTTGGTCTCATAACCACTAGGCTAAAAAGGTGTTCTAGGGGCTGTGGTCATTACATTATTTATATACACCCAGGGCACATGATTTAAAACAACATAGCATATTCTGACCAGTATATAATGAAGGGCCAACATGTTTAATTGCTACATAAATATTGTGGTAATTTCTTCAGGACAAGAGGACTACGGATTCACCCATGAGTTCCCCACACCTGCAGAAAAAGAAAAAGAAAAGAAAAAAGAAAAAGAACCATCCCTGGTGGAAATCAAGAAATGCTTCGGGCAGAATACTATCCCAACAGTCTTGGCCCCACTCATGGACACACCAGGCCATAGATATTTACCAACTGTCCATCCACTGAACGTCTGCCAGTGAACAGTTATATTTAAACACTGTGGGGGATATTCTCAAGAACGGGTGATAATTATCATCAACCTAGGTTAACGCAATTTTACATAACACTGTCTATCGAGGGAAACCAACTCAACACGCCAGCAACAGGCGATAGTTTCCCAATAACGTGTCAAATGTCCATGCTAAAATTACCGGGACGCTGATAGAAAAGGAAACCCAAATGTGAAAAAAGTTGCAATGGGCCCTTCAGCAATAAAAACATCAGTTATAAGCAGCGCCAGGCTTGCAATTCCCACTCCAGGTGGGAAAAATCACCAAAAAAGCTGCAAAAAAACCCCAAACTACTGAAAAGCACCATGGAGGAAGCTGGAGCAACTATAGAGGCCAACCAGAACCCCACAAACCCCCCGGAGGACCAGTCAGGGACCTCGGGGAAGGAGAAGGACAAGGAAAAGAGGAAGTGGAACCCGCGATTCAGTCCACAGGAAAACAAGATCCTGATTATGGAGGTGATAGAACACCACCAACAACTGTTCATCACCTCCACTGTGTTATTTGCAACTAAAAATGCAATATGGCAGTCCATCTTGGCCAAGGTGAATGCAGTCGGAGTGAAGAGAAGGGAAGTGGGCGTCTGCAAGAAGCGCTGGAATGATGTGAAGCGCAAAACCAAGCTGAAACTCGCTAACAACTGGAAAGCCGCAATGCAGACTGGAGGAGGGAGTCTAGCGCCACAGCAGAAGCTGGATGACATGGAGGAAATGGTGCCCATCAGTGGGGAGATGGTCGCTGGAGTTGGGGGACTGGATACTGCTCAACATGCCCTGACCCAGCAGCAAAAGAATGAGCAACGACCTGGGACTGGGGGGGTGGGGGAGATGGGCACAATGGCACACATGCACAATTAAATATAGCACAGTGAACACCCACAATGGCTCTGGATCATGTCCCTGATCTCCTCGCATACTGCAGCACACATAGAAACAGCAAGTAGGCCCCCATTGACAATGTGCCCAGAGGGGGCCCTCCCCACACATCACTAGTCCCGCAACAAACCCATGCACATGTGCTGTACCCAGCAAAGCTGCAGGTCCATGAGCCACACTGACAATGCAAGTGACACTGCATGATGATTAGCATGGCTGCAGTCCAATCATCATGATATGGTGCACGCCATGACACTGAGGTGGCTGAGTCACATCCTGAGACATCCACATGCCCAAACAATCCCTGATGTCAAGAAGACATCTGTGGACAAAGCATGCCCAAGAGTCCCAACTCCCACCAAGAGCCCAATTTATCCAAGCCTGCAACATCTCAACACTGTATAAGCACAGAATTGAAAGGCACACCACCTGAAAGGGATAAGGGCCAGCAAAATCAGAGCTGCAGGGGCGACTCTTCCACAATGCAGCACACACACATAAGAATCAGAGCACATCAACATTGACAACAATGTGGTACAAACTGCAACACTTTCACAACAGAACAGAAGACAACTGCTGCCGCTTGTGTGTAGAAACTGGCCAATCACATTTGGCATAGCAGGAAACTGTGTGATGATAATGTACAAGTACAACTTCACATCCCTGATGGTGTAGAAATGTTCACTGTCCCGCATCAAATAGGCATCTCCTCCCAAACAGTCACAATGTACATTGTCATGCAGTCTGTTTGTAAACTTATCCAATGCGTGAACATACATGGAACACAAAGTTAAAAAGCATCTCCCCTTTGCATTGCAGAGGGAGAATCATCACCTCCTACAGAGCAGACCATACATTTCTTCACTGATGATGAAGAGGACCTCCACACCATCGACACCGATGCTCCAACAGCTCAAGGACACCCTCAGCACCCAACCCCCAGGAGCAGGGCAGCCCAGCTGCATCGAGAAGACCCCACTCCCTGCACAGACCACAAAGCAGGAAGCACCCACCACTGCTGCATCCCAGGACTCCCACAACCAACACATGGCATTCCAACACTAAGTGTTAGAGGGCCAGAAGGAGATGGCTGATCAGGTGCGGGTGGGGTTCGACCTCATGGCAGCCAAGCTAGATGTCATACAAGGGTGTCTAAGTCCCATCAGGGACCACCTACAGTCCCTAATGGATACCCACAATCTGCTCCATGCTCTCCAACAAGCAATGGCTGACATCGCTGGAGTCATGACTCTGAGACAAGAAAAACTGTCTAGTCAGAGTGGCTCCACCGATGTCAACCGGGAGTTGGTACACATGCGGAGGATCATGGAGAACATGGAGCTGATGCAGGTGGAAAGAATGGCTGCCATGGCTGCACACCGGTGAGGTGTAGCTGGGATCTTCCATGCCTTGCAGATCCTTATCATGGCATTGCTGCTACAAGGCCTGGTGCAAATGAATGCTGCTGCTACTACTCCATCCTCATCTCCACCCCATGAGGTACTGGGTTTTTAAGAACCGGCACAGAACCGGTAACCCAGCGGTGTCAGGGAATCAACACCCAGAGACCTCGGGTTCTCCTGAGTCAGACCTACAGAAACTCAGAGTCTTCGAGGTGAAGTCAAAGATTAGTTTATTGGCTGCAACCAAGGTAACAGGGTCCTAGAAGTACAATACGGGTATATTCTCAGGAGACTGCACACTTTCACGAAGTCAGGCTTCTCTCTTTATACATGATTTTCAGCCTTGGGCAAAACATTCCTTGAATTCGTGGTATTTCATTTATAGTTACTGGTTACAAAAGAAAAGCAGAGTCATGATGACATGTACATATTTCATGTCGTGCTGCCCATAACAAATCATCCGGCAAGGCCCAACATTTCATCAGATATCGCTGGACCCCCAATAAAAACGGTCACCTCCCCATCATAAAGCAAGTAAAGAAAAGGAGTGGAGAAAAAGATGTGAGCGAGATATGGCAGGTGTGCGTGCTCAAATGGTTATATGGCTGGTTGAGCCTAGATGCTATCTTGCTCGGCCACTGGGAGGGAACTGACCTAACGAGTTCGACCTGGGGCAATGGTTCTAACTTGTACTGAGGTCAGGGAGAAGTCGATTAAGGAGTATGTGTCCTTGTGGAATCAAATTCAACTGGATTAAGGCCTATGTAAAGGGCAACATGTAAATGGGAGCTAAGGGTTCAGAATGTAAATGACGATTTCGAGGTGAAATCGTCACTCGAATACGCCGAAAATACATGTACATGATGTACTCGTCATTCTCAGTCTTTTGATACCAAATTCGTCCTATTTCGACGAAGTTTTTATTCTCGAGTCCAGTACTATTATATGAATCCAGATTTTCAGAACCACAGACCCTCCTTTTGCCCTTACATAGGCAATTAATCTATCCTCATGTTAGTCTGAGTCCAGATCTATATTCCTAAAGTCATTGAGATGTTGCTGTAACATCATTCTAGTGCTTAGTTCATTTCTTGACACAGGCTTCCTTACACATGATGTAGCACAGAGGCCACATATTGCAGGAGCACACTGTATGCATAGAGAGAACAGAAAAAGAATGGCTAAGACCATCCCAATGACCATAAGAATTTTCCATCCCCAGGCAGATATCAGTTCCCAGAACCATCCCATTAACGACCAATCTCCTTTATCCACATGAATAGATTCGGAAATCTTATGTAGTTTGGAGATGGCCCTGTACACTGTTGGAGCATTATCTGGGATGAAAATGCAACAACTGGACTGGATCAATTTGCATACTCCACCTCGGTCCGCAAGTATTACATCCAAAGCGACCCGGTTCTGAAGGGTCATAAGTCGATCCGACTGGAGCTCAGCAGTCAGGTTACTAAGGGCACCAGCAGTTTCAGTCACGGTGGATTCAACTACCCTTGTCAATTGCCTTATGTTCCTGCTGTTATCCATGGCTCCCCAGAACGGCAGAAAACCCATTGCAAAGTCACCAAATTCTTGACCTGCAGTGTCTTCTTTACTCAAAACACCTCTAACTACCCTTGTCCGATGGTAATCCGCCGCTGCTGTGTAGGTGGGAGGTAACAGGAATGAAACAAAACATGAGCCCGAGAAGTCAGGGGGCAACCATGTATAGGCTCTATCATGGCAGATGAAATAAGTACCCTTAGCGGCTAAAAACGCAGGGGAAGTCTGAGATCCAAAAACATACGTTTCTGTACAGACACTCTTCCCTAGCTGAGCTCTGGGATTCTTGCCAATACCTTGCAGACACAGGTGACCTTGATGGGGTACGATCCAGATAGGGGACGATCTCTTGGCTTGCTGTTTCTCACTTAATGTAGTGCCATATCCGGTCACGTTCCAACCTACATATGCAAGTATCTCATCATCCGGGGTATCTTCGTAAGAAGTTACTTCCTTGATCATGTCAACTATACCTTTGACTAGGGCGCTAGTCTTGAGGTTGTCTTTTACAGAACGTAGGGGTTGGATTTCTCGTGCATATATGAACATTGTCCTATATGCCCATACTGAACCATTGTGACTAAATGGCAGGACCAAATAGGGGATACCTTTGTCCGTTGTGTGAGGCATGAGACCACACACCCAACAGTTAGTTGTGTTCATTACAAGTTGGTGTTGGTGTAATAACTGAACGAAGGAGTTATTAATGAACTCTAATCTCCTATTTGATACGTGGTCAGGCAGAGGGTGGAAAGAATGAGAGGAAACAGTAGGAGGAGGTATGGGTGATGTAGTGGGCGCAAATGTCACATGAAAAGAGAATAAAACATAGCTTATCAAAAAGACCATTACGCTGAATAGCATAAAAATACACACTATTATAAAACTTTTCTTCGTCATCGTGTTAAAAAGTCTCTGCTTAAAGTTCATTTGTTTGGCAGGCCTCTCCACATCAGGAAACTCCATCCTCTCTAAGGTGCTGCCCGCGGTGGTAGGTTGTCTCTGCTAAAGGATGCTTCCGTCAGTCTAGGGCAACTCCCTTGGACCAACCAGAACCAACGACCTAACGTCGTCAGCTGCACCCAAAAGTCTTTAATCAACCGCGACCCTAGCAGCGGAACCCGGATGGCGGTTCGAAAAAAACAAAAATAAGCAAGTTACCTAGATGGGAGATCTGCACTTTTTTTAAAAAAGGATTTGGGGAAAAGACACATTTTATTAGTTCATGGGGTTTTCTCTCGAATCACAAAAGGAATCACTTTTAATTAGTCTGTTTTTCTTGGTCGTAAATTGTAGCGTCTTTTCCCGGGTACTGTCTGGTCCAGAAATAGTAGTTCAGGTTCCACAGAGTTCAATTGTTCTGGTGGTGGCACAGTTTCTCGAAAAATGTTCTCGCTTTCACAGTCAGGGTTAGTTTCTTTTACACGTTCATCAGTTGTGCGCTCTGAGTCAGTGCCTCCTTTCTGGACCCATTGGTCATGTGGCAGAGGGAAGGGTATCTTCTTACAATGGATCCCGTGGACCCAATTGGCCTTCCCCTCCACCCTAACAGCCGACCTTGTAGACAGGAGGACGAGGTGAGGCCCGGTCCATCTGGGCTGGTCGTTTCTTGTTCTTTGAAAGTTGCGGACTAGGACCCATGAATCGGGTTCAATGGAGTGACCCGGAGTCTCAGTGACCGGAGGCAGGGTGTTGTGGACCTGTTGATATAAAACACGCAATTTAGCCGTCAATTCATACAAGTAATCAAGCAAAATAGGGTGTTGCAGCTCGCTGAATTTCGTGGGCCTAGGCACTCCCCATATGTTGGCTGGCCGACCAAAGATGATTTCATAGGGGCTCAGTTTCACTCGCGAATGCACAGTCATTCTGGTGGATAGGAGTGCTAAGGGTAGAGCGTCAGGCCATTTAAGACCTGTGCTCGCTTGGATTTTGGCCAATTTAAGTTTAAGCGTGCCATTGTAACATTCTACTAATCCAGCTGATTGGGGGTGATTTGCAGCGTGGAACTTCTGCCTAATGCCTAGCCCTTCACACACTCTTTTCATCACACGACCCACAAATTCACTTCCGTTGTCAGACCAGACCATTCTAGGCATTCCAAACCTGGGGAAGAACTCTTTTACAAGAGCTTTCGCTGTGGACAAGGCAGTATTGTCTTTTAGAGAATAGGCTTCTACCCATTTTGAGAAGGCACAAACAACCACGAGCACGTATTTTAAGTTGTTGCACCTCTCCATGTGTATGAAATCTAGCTGCAAAACCTCGAACGGATACGTAGGAGGTGCAAAATGACCAGCTGGAGTTGGGGTCCCCCTACCAGGATTGTGTTTCAGACATACCTTGCAATTCTTGACAACGTTCTCTGCGCACTTGGGAATCCCTGAATTCTTCCATACTGGGGCCAACAACTCGCAAATCCCTTTCGCGCTGATATGGGCCATTCCATGAGACATTGTAACCACTGCAGGCACATATGCATCGGGTAACAACCATCTCTGTTGCTCTGTCAATTCAATCCAACAACCATTTGCATCCATTCTCCCTGTACTTTCTCTCCACATGCTTAACTCTTTCTCCGTGGCCTCAGCTTGGATGGACTTCACACTTTCTATCGTGTCTTCACATATTCCAACATCACCAGTCCATCTTTCTGGGCTCGCAACATACATTCGGCTCATCACATTCTTTGCAGTTTCCTTAGCGGTTTCATCAGCAAATGCATTTCCACGACCAACATCATCAGTCACTGTCTTGTGAGCACTACATTTCACGATCGCTATTTGCAGGGGCAACGTCAGTGATTCAAGAAGCTCATTCACCAACTGACCATGCTGAATCTTAGCTCCATGCGAAGTCAGGAACCCACGTTCTCTCCACAATCGTCCAAAACTGTGAGCCACTCCAAAAGCATACTGGCTGTCGGTATAGACAGTCACTTTCATTCCTTTAGACAACACACATGCTCTCGTCAGTGCAACGAGTTCTGCGGCTTGAGCTGAACCATGTGGTATTCGCGCAGTTTCAATGACTGTGTGCAAAGTTGTGACAGCATATGCTGTAGTCACGTTACCATTTGGGAGCTTAAAGCATGAACCATCCACCCATAATGTACCATCACATTCAGCAAGAGGAGTGTCGAACAAATCAACTCTCCCTTTTGTCTCTTCCTCTGTTCTAAGAAAACAATCGTGCTGTTCTAAAGCATCTGATTCCTCTGCAATTGGTAACAATGTGGCTAGGTTCAAGGTACTGCACCTTTTTATGTGCACATGGCTCGCTAGCAGCGTCAATTCGTAACTGGACAGTCGAGCACTAGTTAAGTGCTGTGTCTTGGTCCTATTTAACAATGAGTCTACTGCATGCGGGACCATCACGATTAGTGTATTATTCATTACTAGACCAGCAGACTGTCGAATGGAAACAGCTGCTGCTGCTGTGGCCCTTAAACAACTTGGCAATGCTCGTGCTACCGGATCCAAAGTTGACGAAAAATAGGCGCATGGCCGCTGTCTATCTCCGAATAACTGAGTCAGCACAGACAATGCACAGCCTTCCTTCTCGTGGACATACAATGTGAAAGGCTTACTGTAGTTGGGGGTACCTAACACAGGGGCCGAACATATTGCTGTGCGTAATTCGAGAAAACTTTTCTGACATTCTTCCTACCAAGGAATGGGATTGGGTGTATTTTTACACGTTAATGCCACCAAGGGTTTGGCTAATAACGAAAAATTTGGAATTCACTGTCTACAGTACGATGTAATGCCCAAGAAAGCACGTACTTCTCTTTGTGTTCTTGGCACACTCAATTTTGCTATTGCCTGAATTCTTTCTGGGGTCAGTTTCCTTCCCTCCTTCGATAAGAGATGACCTAAGTAGGTCACTTCTTGTCGGCAATATTGAAGCTTGGAAAGTGACACCTTGTGATGCAAATCACATAGATGACGCAATAATGACAACGTGGCCATTTTACAAATTTTCTCAGTATCCGCAGCGATGAGCAAATCGTCCACGTACTGTACGAGAGTGGCACCTTTGGGCAAAACCATTGTGTCAAGCTGATTTTTCAGAGCTTGACTGTATATTGAGGGGCTTTCACAGTAGCCTTGAGGAGCGCGTTTAAAGCGGAAGCTTCGACCTCCTAAACTAAAGGAAAAAATATCCCTGCTTTCCTCAGCAATCGGGATACTGAAGAAAGCATTCTTCAGGTCAATCACCGAAAACCAGGAGGCAGAGGCTGGAATCATAGTCAATAATGTGGTAATGTCGGGGACAACTGGGAATTGTGGCACAACAATTTTATTCACCTCTCTAAGGTCAATCACGAATCTGTACACAGGTGGCTGAGAAGGGTCAGTTCGTTTTAAAACAGGCAGAACAGGACTATTGCAAACATTGCCTCGTGTTTCTTCAATCACATCCTTTTCAATTAATTCGTAAACGATCGCTAGCAAAGCTTTTTCACCCTCATTAGATATTCTGTATTGGGGAATTCGTGGCATTCTGACATTCGACTTCAATGTTACAACATATGGTGGAATTTCTAAAAGACCTACATCATTTGGACCAGTAGCCCAAAGAATATCTGGGAGAATCGACAATTCTGCTGGAAGTGCATTTCTCGACAAATACATGGGAGAAACCACTTTCTTACCTAAAGTAAGTTGTACTCCTGAAGGAGAACAGTACAAAGTCGCATACAATCTTTTTAGCAAATCTAATCCTAGCAAATTTTCACCACAACCTGTTGTCAAAATAAGGGGTGCTTCGAATTCACAAGGACCAACAGAAAGAGATAAAGGGTCAGAAATCAGATTTCTAACTGGGGCGCCAGAAAAACCTACAGAAACGTTCATTTCGCCAGGCAAAGGTGCGCCAGGGAGTTTGGAGTGCATAATAGAACTCTTTGTAGCACCAGTATCCAACAGAAAAGGTTCTGACACACCTGATGTAATCACCTCAACGTAAGGTCCACTCTGATCTACTGGAACTGAAACAACTCCCTCTCTTCGTCTATGGCTGTCCTAGCAATCCTCATTTTCCCACTGCTCATTTTCTGTGTAATACTCATCAACGTAGTATTGAGCTGTCCTGTCAGATACGTTATTTTGCTGATCAAACCTGTTCATAGAGTTTTGTGGTGGAAGGGGACGCGCATCCTGAGGGGCGTTTCCACGCCCTCTACCTCTAGGCGCTTGCTGACTGCCACGACCTCTTACACCAGAAATTCCATTTGCACGTTGTGGTAGGGCAGGACAGTTATACTTGTAATGACCCTCCTGTTTGCAATATAAACACTGGTTAGGACCTACGCGGGGTTGAGTGTAATCGAATCTTTGCAAGTTTCTCTGATATTGTTGAGGCTGCTGAAAAGTATTCTGGTAGTGATTCTGACCATTATTATTTTGATTACCACCACCACGTGGCGGATAGGCTTGCTGTAGCAAAACCTTCGTTTTGAGTTCTCTAGTTTTCTTTTCTACTTTATCTTTCTCATCTTTGTCTCTATTCTCGTAGTACTGTGCGGTAGCTAATATCTGGGCTGAAGATGAGACTGCCCAAGAACTTTCTGAATCTTTTAATTTCCTACACAATTCTGGAAGCAGATTGTCCACGAATGTATCGACAAACAATCTCTGACCACCTTCTGTGGTCATATCTTGACCGCTGTGGTCAATGAATGTTTCTTCAAATCTGGTGAAGAAATCTGAAACAGTTTCTTCTTTCTTTTGCTTGCATGCAGATAACTTATCCCAATTTACACGTATTGCAGGCATTATCGTTTTCATGTAATCTACTATTCTACCAGGTAGTTCTGCTATCAGAGGCTCAGGCTTGGCACCACCAACTTGTCGTGCATCTGCAGCAGTAATATTAGCCCACGTGTCACCTAATTCCTGGTCATGATCTACATGACGAATTTTACCCCATAAAGGCTGTGGAACAACGTTCCCAAATAACATATCGATATCGGCCAAATTCATTATACATGACCCAGCAGTTTGCGACAATTCTTTATAGTACCCTGCAGGATTTTTACGCGGATCTGGTAATGTTTGTTTGAGTGCTAAAACTTCAGCTCGCTTCCATGGGACATGTACCCATACACGGTGAAAGTGTGGCAGGACAGGTGGGACAGCGGTCGCGTCACCCTCTCTCCACTGTGGGGGAACTTCTCTCATAGGGTATTGTCGTGCCTTTTTCCTACTAGATGCACTAGATTCCGATGGTGACCCAGAACTGTTTCCCTTACTTCGATATGATAATAACATTTCAACTGCCTTTTCCACATCGGGACCTACAATCATACCCTCTCCAAACTTAAATCGTACACGACACATCTCTTGTGGGATGCATTCTTGATCATTGTCTTCTAAATCCTTGCCAAGAAAGACACACATCTGTTCGAAAACATATCTCTGTGTCGCTGCTTCCCATTGATGGAAGACTTCCATGACAGACTGTACATCATATTTTGCTGTGTCCATGACCCATTTCCGAGCTAAACTATTCAGGGAATCTCTCTCTTGATAATCAGGCAGTTGACTTCGCAACTGTCTTCTTCCTATGTTAGGGGTCGTAGCAGGCGACCCGAAAAGAGGTAAAAGAAGATTAGTAACAGTGCTGGCCATTTTCTGCCGAATGGAAGGTGAAACTGAAGGACAAACAGATGGAAAAACGGGGTGAGATAAGGTGGGGGTAGAGATGGCAGAAGAGGTATCAGGGAAAATAGATGTGGTACTAGGCAGAATCGTAGAGGGAGCATTAGGAGATGTAAAAAGTACAGTAGGCAAAATCGTAGAAAACACAGGTGAAACAGAAGTGGTCGGTGGGCCTGGAGGAGGCTGCACCGAAGAAGTAGGAGCCAGCTGAAGAACAGCTGGTGGGTGCTGTGGAAGAGCAGGAGGCGCAGCTTGTGCAACTAAAGGTTGCGGGGGTGCTGTGGCATTCTGCGCATAGGGGGGTGGTGAAGTTAATAATTGCGACATTAATGGGTCTTTTTCACGCTCTTTTGCTGCCTCTTGCTGAAGAGACGGCAAAACTGGATAACACTTATCTATTGCCATTTTACGTTGCCTGTGCAACTGCTCATTTATCTGCTCTTCTTCATTATCTTTAAACTGCACGGCAGCTTGCATTACCGAAAGTCCTCCTTCTCTCTTATTTTTCTTAGCTAATTTAATTTCTTTTTGTTTGGCTTCTTTGCGCCATAAGCGGAAAGAGTCAAACATCGCCGGCCGGGCTTTCTTTTTGAAGAGTTTAACTTCAAGGTTGTCTAAGAATTCAGAATCAAAGCTACCATATTGGGGCCATTTTAAAACACCATCTTTCCTAGTGTATTTAATCCATACTTTGTTGTAAACGATGGGGCCTACCCCATGTTTAACATATAGCTCGTAAGTCGGAGTTCCAACTGGAGGAACCGGACATGAGTCCTCCAATCGGGAGTCCCTATTATTACTACCAAGACAAAACAAATTCCCAAGTCTAAGACTAGGCATCCTCGCTCTCTAGTCTAGTTCCAAAACTTCAAAGGATTTATCGATTACGATATTTCTCGTGAATACACGAGTCCTTCGGTTATGGTGCTTGCAAGTACCAATACAAAACCTTTTGTATCCCAAAGATACCACGAAGTAAGTCCAACTAAGGACTGGGAGACGCTCCACTTATACTTAACTGAAAATATCGATGGCGTCACCAGAAGGCTCGTCTCAGTGTTTCGCTCTACCGAAAACTTCAAGGGTCCAACATCAGGGCGATAGCCAGGGCAGCAGTCCTCGTAGCCGTCGGGAAGCGGGGAACCTCGCAGCAAAGACCTTCGGACCACGTCGACATGCAGGGGTCGATGAGGTGGTGGGCCCTCCTCCGGAATTTCCACACAAAGCTCCTCACGATCTTCAGGCTGACTGGTACCACTGGAATCGCCCCAAACGCTGGGCGCCAACTGAGGTACTGGGTTTTTAAGAACCGGCACAGAACCGGTAACCCAGCGGTGTCAGGGAATCAACACCCAGAGACCTCGGGTTCTCCTGAGTCAGACCTACAGAAACTCAGAGTCTTCGAGGTGAAGTCAAAGATTAGTTTATTGGCTGCAACCAAGGTAACAGGGTCCTAGAAGTACAATACGGGTATATTCTCCGGAGACTGCACACTTTCACGAAGTCAGGCTTCTCTCTTTATACATGATTTTCAGCCTTGGGCAAAACATTCCTTGAATTCGTGGTATTTCATTTATAGTTACTGGTTACAAAAGAAAAGCAGAGTCATGATGACATGTACATATTTCATGTCGTGCTGCCCATAACAAATCATCCGGCAAGGCCCAACATTTCATCAGATATCGCTGGACCCCCAATAAAAACGGTCACCTCCCCATCATAAAGCAAGTAAAGAAAAGGAGTGGAGAAAAAGATGTGAGCGAGATATGGCAGGTGTGCGTGCTCAAATGGTTTTATGGCTGGTTGAGCCTAGATGCTATCTTGCTCGGCCACTGGGAGGGAACTGACCTAACGAGTTCGGCCTGGGGCAATGGTTCTAACTTGTACTGAGGTCAGGGAGAAGTCGATTAAGGAGTATGTGTCCTTGTGGAATCAAATTCAACTGGATTAAGGCCTATGTAAAGGGCAACATGTAAATGGGAGCTAAGGGTTCAGAATGTAAATGAAGATTTCGAGGTGAAATCGTCACTCGAATACGCCGAAAATACATGTACATGATGTACTCGTCATTCTCGGTCTTTTGATACCAAATTCGTCCTATTTCGACGAAGTTTTTATTCTCGAGTCCAGTACTATTATATGAATCCAGATTTTCAGAACCACACCCATGAAGTGTCAGCGCTACACAGTGCGGCAGACAGTCCACCTCCGGCCCCTGATGTGTCAGTGCCACACAGTGCTGCAGACAATACACCACCACCCACATGTGAGGCACATCATACAGCAGAGGACGATGATGTGGATGATTCTGTTTTTGTGGTAAGAAGGAAGCGGTAGCATTCGTCCCGGGCCTGTTTCAGCCTGGTTCTGCCCTCTATATCATGCCCTGGAATAACACCTTTCACTGTCCCCCGATACAATCTGCCACACTCACCTTGGCCCTCAAAATTGGCCTGCGATATTTGGTTTGGTTACCAATGACACAGCAATCAGACTGCGGACTGAACTCTTCCTATTCCGATAAACTTGTCAATCCCTAAAGGACTCTAGCTGGCCCTCCACAGGGCAACAAGAGAAAGTGGGGTTTGTATGGCCATGTCCTGGTCCAGCTTTAACACTCCACCAAATGTGATTAAAACATTCTAATTCACACAGATGTGTCATGTCTATAATCAAGCGAGTATGCAATTGAAGCTAGGCCTTTGGCTTATGCTGCAGCAATGAAGATACACACAAAACAGTTGGCATGTATGAGCTAAGATCCCGAGCGGTCTTGCGCTCCTTTATTTACCCAGTCGGGCGAGACCGCCCTCCTTGTGCATGCTACATTGCAACATTGTCGATTAAGGTCCGGGTGGCGCCGACACTACAACAGAGA
Source organism: Lissotriton helveticus (assembly GCF_964261635.1). Classification (NCBI taxonomy): domain Eukaryota; kingdom Metazoa; phylum Chordata; class Amphibia; order Caudata; family Salamandridae; genus Lissotriton; species Lissotriton helveticus. The sequence continues at coordinate 1,932,374,711 of NC_136059.1, forward strand.
CATACGCAAAAGCTACTTTTCTGGACAGCTGTTGTACCTGGCATCATTGGTGTGAGTCTCCCTTCCATTTTTACTGATTGCCTCCTCTGTTTTGATATGTTTTGCTGGTTATATGCTTTGGGCACTGTGCCACTGCCATTCAGTGCTACAGTGCAAGTGCTCCCAATGTTAAATTGATGTACTAATTGGTGATTCCATGATTTGGTTATTTGATTTACCTGTCAGCCGATAGTACAGTGCACCATGGGTGCCCAGGGCTTGTAAATCAAATGCTGCTGGTGGGCTTGCAGCACTGGTTGTGCCAAAAGACAGAAGTAGCTAGTAAAATGTGTCTCAAGCTTGCCATTGCAAGGGATGTGTGCAGTCTGTGACTGCCATGTTGACTTGGCAAGTGCACCCACTCGCCAAGCCCTAAACATTCCTTGTGCTTCATATTAGACACCCCTATGGTAGGCCCAAGGGCAGGGTGCATTGTAAGTATAAGGTAGGACATGCTCTGGTGTGTGTAGCACGACCTAATGGTGAATCACAGTCATTTTCAGTTTTCACTATTGCAACGCTACCTGTTCTCCATAGGCTAGAATGTGAAGTTATATTATTACATTCTTATAATCCTAACTGACTTAGGGAACATGGTATAAATTCAAATTTAGTATGTCTGAACTCAGAATGATAAAATACATCTTTTAGTAAAGTTGGTTTTAATATTCTGTGTTTGAAAATACCACATTTAGAAAGTAGGTATTTTCTTGCCTAACTGTCCAGGCCTGCCTCTGCTAGGTTGTGTATTCCTTGTCTGGGTTTGTGAGTGACAGGGCAGTGGTGAATAGAGAGATCTGCATCCAGATAGGAGGGAGGTGCTGCAGCTGGGGCCTGAATAGGGCTGGGCCTTCCCTCTACAATGCTGGCTCCCCCTCCTGTGGTGTGTCTGATGGCTCTGCCATGCACTGTGAAAGGAGAGAAGGAATCATGTCAACAAAGTGTACCAGGGCTGTACCTTCCCTCCCCTGTGCTGCCTCCACCTCCTGTGGGGCGTCTGATGCCTCTGCCCTGCACAGTGAAAGGAAGGGGAGAGTAATGTAAACAAAGTGCTCAGGAACTAGTTTGGAATGGGCAGAGGCCTCTCTGCCTTCAGAGAACAAAGGATTTTGGGGTATAAATATTGGGACCCAGTCCTAAGAACTTTAGATCACTTCTGGAACGAGAAACCTTTTGCCAAGGAGAAGAACCAAGGAAGCTGCAGGAGTTTGATGCCCCTCTGCTAGTGTGCTGTTTGTTGGGTTGGCCTGCAGTGGTTGCTTCATTGCCAAGGAAAGGAGAAGGAACTTTTTAAGGACTTTCATTATCTACATAATAGCTTGCTTAATCTCCACAACGTCCCCCACAACGCTAAGGATGCCTGGCCTCCACCTTGAGGGTGCCCAGGAGTGGACACCTCACAGGGAAAGCCAGGATGGGTTTCACAGCGGTATTCGTACAAGCACCTTGAGACCCTTGCGGGTGAGTAGTGCGCTATACAAGTATCAATTTACATTTACAGAATATTCTCCAAGAGCTTGAACTGTGCTTGCCTCCTGCTGAAGTCTCAGGGACAAAAGACTTCATCTCCAGCTCCGCTCGGAATTTCCTAGCTGGGAATTCTAACTCCATACATTTGCGTGTCACTGGCAGCTGGAAACGCGACGCACAGAGAAGAAGCGTGTCGCCCCAGCCGCTGAAATCGTCGCATCGCCGGAGAAGCGAGCCTTCGCCGCATCTCCCTGGAAGCATGTCTTCATCAAAGCTGCTTGCTGTCGCATCACCGGAGAAGCGTGACACCATCGAGAGAGTCGCCATGACATCACCAGAGAAGCGTGTCGCAGGGCCTGTCGCGGCTCCAAAGTACAGAGTCATCATAAGGATGCCAGGGCATCTACTCATCGTCATCGCATCATTGCTTCAAGGGCGCTATCTTCTCGCATCGCAACTGGATCATCGCCTCGCATCAAGGCGCAATCATGCGCATCGTAACTGGCCCGCAGGCCGAGAATCTACGCTTTAACCCCACACCGGTAAGCATCCCGACGCATCACCTACTCTGCGCAAGCATTGAGGCACAACGCATCATTTCCCCCAGATCCAGGAACCGACACATCTCCCCTTTTGCAAACCTTTTGTTTACTTTGCGTTACGCATCCAGGTACTTTGTTGAGAACTTTGTCGCATTTATCATCAACGTGAACTAAGCAACAGTTATCATTTTTAAAGCAATCCTAAGTGCAGTATTGTGGATTTTTGTCATTTGTGGTCTCGTGGTAAGTCTATATAAAGAATACTTATTTTTATAAAACCTGTGTTGTGTCCATCTGTAGTGTTTTCACTGTATTACTGTGTATATTCACAAATGCTTAACACACTGCCTCGGAGATAAGCCTGTCTGCTCGTGCCAAGCTACCAAGGAGGTGAGCAAGGGTTCTTAAGGAGTGTAATCCCTTATCCTGACTTAGAATTAAGGGTCCCGGTTTGGACAAAGGTGAATACCATTGTCAACTAGAGACCCCATATCTAACACCAGCCCAGAACTGAACCACGCCCAGAGCCCAGACCTGAACCACGCCTAGAGCCCCGGGCCATTTCTTCACACTCCTCACAAGCCTACGCATGGGCCGCTTTGGAGTTCCTCCCAGGCTTTCCAGCGGCCTGCCTGGGACGGGAGTGGCCCCGTGATTATGAAGGGCTTCAGTGGCGTTACCAAGGACATGCTGTTGGCTGCTGTGGGGGGACTTGTGGGGTAGCCCCAAGGGACGATGACTTGTGGTGCGCTGAGCTGAGCCCACCTGAAGAGCTGAGCGGGTGGGCAGCCTGCGATGATGCAGTGGCCTGGAGGCTGGATGGTGACTTGTGGTGCGCAGAGGTAGTGGCACCTGAGCGGATGCGTCCGGCATGGGCCCACCGCAATGTGGCGGTGACTTGCGGTGCACTGAGGTAGGCCCACCTGCAAAGCTGAGTGGGTGGGCAGCCTGCGATGATGCAGTAGGTCTGTAGGTCCAGACTGGAAAGGATTTGTCTGAGACCTGCTAGACCGCAGTGTAGGCCGGAGGGAGCTGTCAGCACACACAGAACTCCGCAGTGCGGTGCCGCAGGGTGCGCTGGGGGCCTATTGTGCAGAAGCCAGCGATCGGTTGAGGAGGCTGCCAAGCTTGCAGGCCTCGGGCTGGAAGATTGCACCGCAATCTGTGGGCTCCTTTGGAGACACGCCGGTGGAGGCAGGTGAGCAGTGAGGCCTGGGTGTGCAGGGTAGGGCAATCACCGCTGGGCACTGGACGAGTCTGGGGGCCAGCGTGCTGGGATGCAGCAGGTGCACATGATTGCGCAGGTACCACCGGTCACAGTGGCGGCCTCGTAGCAGGGTGAGGGGCGCCACCCTCGCAGACACGCCCCTGGAGGCGTTGACGAGATGTGTGCCGGGTGGCGTGTGACGTAGCCACCTCGTCGCCAGTGTAAATTTGACAGTTGAAGGTGGTCGGCCACGTGTGTGTAGGCCTGTGGTCAGGATATGGCGGACACAGCGACAAACGCAGTAGTTGCTTCGGTGGCCATCCCGGGGTCTGAGAGGCAGAGACATCACAAGTCATGAAGGAACTGCACAGGAGCAGGCACAGCCTTCTCAGCACGCCCAAGGAGGTTTTTTTAACGAACACTCAAAGGTACTTAGAGGCCTTTCCAAATTCTGGAAAATAATTCCAATAATTAACCTATAAAATAAGGTCATTTTTTCATTATTTCACTATAGATACTAGGTCCTGAAGAAAGCCAACCTGACCCCTTATGGGCAACTAGTGGCTGAAACATGTCGACCTTTTTATGGGCATTAGAAAGTGCGGAAGCCCCCTAACTCAAGCTTCCTATGCACCGCAAAACCTTTTAACCGGGCTTTTTTTCAGCATTAACTAAAATTTGCTTTAACTGGTCATAGAAGCCTTTTTATTGTACACTCTACTTTTTTGATCACTAATCGCTACTGCACTAACCAGTGGTCTACCTCCGGGTGGAGGAAGCATACAATCAAACTCGATGATGATGCTGTCACGTTGCTAACAAAAAGGCGGAGAATAAGGATACACCACCATCCGAGCCTTGGTACGTGAATGAGTTTTTTTTTTTTATCGGAACCGGAAATGATTAGATTACAAAATCCTGGTTACTCAGGACAAGTGATCCCTCCTCCCATTGATTTTTTATATTGAAGCTAAGGAAGTTGAAAGGATCACAGACTTTTCCTTCTTCCCCTTTTTGATATAAAGCATCCCGGAAGTGAAACACACCCAGAGCCCCGGGCTATTTATTCACACTCCTACACTGGCCTGGCATACGCCAGCCCAGCCCACTACGCTTACGCTTACAGGAGGGGCGACATAGCTGCATGTCCAAGGTCTTCCTCACTGCCTGAGGTAACATGGTTGCGTCCACTGTCCACAACACCACAAACACCAGCAGTATATGTCCACATGGACATGACTGTGCTCTGCATACTCAAGACTGTCCAGCACATCACCGCCACACTTGGCATTGTGTACATTCTTATTCATTGGTCCTAGTAGCGGTCGGTGGTGGGAGTAGCTGCTGGGCGGTGACGTGGGGAGGGGCAGGGGGGAGGTTAGTTATCTATGGATTACGAAAGATTACAGGTAAGTAAACATATAAATAAATAAAACGAATTTTGTTGCGTGCACTGCATCGCATTTGGGGATGAGGTGCATGCAACAAAATTTGTTTTATTTATTTATTTACTTACCTGTAGTCCTCCGTAATCCATAGATTACTACCCCTCACCCTGTCCCTCCCCCTCCCCATGTCACCGCCCGGCAGCTTCTCCCACCACCGACCGCTAGTGATGGGTCCATTGCCTCCTTCGCACATTCTTGGTTCACACCTCTCCCCACATTCTGCAATTGTGTGGCAGAGGGGCTATGCCTTTGTGGATGGTTTGTCTACATGTCTGGCCCCTGTTACCACAGTTACTTGTGCTGTCGTGTCTGGTAGGTGGGGAGGTTGGCTGGCATGTTGTATGTGACTTTCTTATGTGTGCATTCCCACAGTTGTGAGTTGTATGATTGCGGAGTTGAAGTGTGTGGTGTGTTCTGTTGGTACTTACCAACAAGCAGTGCATTTCCATAGGTGCCATCCACAAAAGCGCTGGCTGATGATGGACTGTCAGAAGATGTAGGAATCATGCACACTGCCTGGGGAGTTGGCAGCGACTTTGGTGAACGGTCCCCGGTGGTCCAATGTTGCCTGCACATTAATGGAATGTATGTGCTTTCTGGTGCGGTAATTGTGTGCAGTGTCGGCAGGGGGCACAAGTAGGACATGTGTGCAGTCGATTGCCCCAATACGTGCAGAAAGTCAGCTATGGTGTAGAAGCCTTACTTGGTCTCCAGCTGTTCCTGCACAGTGTGGGGGAAGTGAAGGTGCTGGTGTATCAAGCTGAGGATGGCATCCAAGACAGGTGTGAGGAAATTTGATAGTTCTGACTGTGAGACTCTTCCGACTCTGGCAGTTGTTGGTTGGAAGGTACCAGAGGCCAACAAGTGCAGCACAGGCGGCAGCTTTGTCTGCGGATGGATGTTGGTTGTCCGGTGTGTTGGTACCGCCAGCCTGTGGGCAATGTGGGTCTGGATGCGGAGGATGGTTGTCCCTTTGTGGCGGTAGTGGGTAATTACATCCTCTGGCGTTAAGTCTCTGAGGCTGGTGCATTTTTGGAAAGTCTGCTGTCTTGTTCTGCACTGCCTCAGTGGTAGTCCTGGGGGTGGTACTGGGGTGGTGGCGGTTGGTGTTGTGGCCCTCTTGGGTCTCCAAGCTGTATGATTAGTAGCTCCATGGCATCTGTTGGTCTTTAGATATGGCTTTGAGCTGGGCTCCCTTTATACTGGAGGTTTTTGTCCTACTTAAGTCCCTGCTGCAACGTGCCTTATCACCTGTTTTTAGACCATATCGCCGATCTGGCTGGTCGTTGAGAATATCGCGGAGTAGTGTTATCGTGAGTTTTTGGACTGGAACACCTACTCTGCATATGATTAGTGTTAGTTGTCGCTGTTAGCCTTGGCGATGGAGAATTTGCCCTGGAAGCAGTGTGAATTAATAGGGCCCACAAGCCAACTACCTCCCAGGCCCGGCATAAATACCAAGGGAAACCCAGTTTGTGCTGCCAGCTCAGTGATGAAAGTCTTGGCCCACGGAAATCTAATTAGTATCCCACACAGTTGAGTCGAATCAAAGAAGGTGCAGAGGTACACTGAAAAAAATCTAAGAAAGGTTTATACTCATGGCGGACCTCCGTACTAGAATCACTTGGCATGCCATAAAGCATATCTAAGCCAGATGGACAGATCGAGTACATGCTTTGTTTAATACCCAACTTTATTCTTCATAAAACACACCGTGTTCTCATTCACCAATTCAGCTGTAAGCTTTGTAGCACGATCTTTATTTAACTCTCTAATACACCTTAACATATGTTCTACTCTCTTGGCATCAGAGAAAACCTCCCCCAAAGATGGCTCATTCTTTATCCACAATTCTTTACATGTTGTATTGTTATTGAAGTTTAAAACAAATTGATCTTGAATCCTGACCTCAGTAGTCATCCCAAATGCACAACTCAATGCTTACTTTCTCAAGCTTGTGACATAACCAATGGCAAACTAGTCTTTTCTTGGCACTCTCAGACCAAACTGCTATCTTTCCAATATTGTGCCCACCCATGCAGATTATGTACATCTATTTTTTATGGCAACTTAATACTCATTCAGCACTCTTTCGGCCTCCAAATTCAAATCAGACAGGTACTCCAGAACCTTCAGCCCTTAAACGATGTGATATTAAAGCATGCTTACTTTCATCACTCAAGTTCATCCCACACACCACTAAGTAATTTGCGAACACCTTCTTCTTTACTCAGCGATTCACTGGTTTTAAATGAGATGAGTTAAAAAATGGAATGAGGTAATAGTATGCATTTTTGGTCACCCAAAAGTCACGTGTTGCAGAATAGTCAATACTTTGCCAATGTCTTGTGAAGAAAAAATGGAAAAACAAAAAGAGTGACAAATGAGGGGCAATGTTAGGGTGCTTCCAGGACGTGTTATCTAATTCTTTAATTCATTGCTTGTGTGGAGATTAAAGCTGCCACTTCAAGAGGCACAGGTAAGTAGATGAGCTTTATAACACCCCATTCACCAACCACTTTTTCCCAATGTGGATAGTTGGAATCAAGACCAGAGTAGACCAAAATGTTCTGTCTTGCAGAGCAGACCAAATCTTCACAATGAGGGATGGGAGAATGCTTGAAGAAGACACGACAACCCCAATCTCATCACTACTAATTCTTCTCTGACTGCTTTCCCTCCTTGAAATTTCCTCCCCTATTCCTATCTATTTAAATTTAGTTGGATATTGTATTTTAAAAAGAAGCCAGTTTCTCCATGGTTACTTATAAGTAATTTTCACTAATGTCTTTGTAGCGATGTGACAGTGCTATTTAAGTAATAGAAGAGTTTGATGTACTGGGCAGTGCTTTGAATTGTATATGTTTATGCTGTACCTTGACATGTGGAAATTGGAAGCGCATGAAAGAAAAATAGAGTATTCATACAAAGCTTCACCCTGAGTGCCAGATTTAATTAATGGTAGTAAGGATATTCCATTGCAATGGTGACAGAGTACCCTCACCGCCAAGAATGTGGGCCACCTGCCGCATTTAGATGACGGTGGACTTTTGGGTTAATCACAATGTGGACTACTCTGTCTCCACCATGATTACACCCCTCCAAAGATCCTGGGCAGCAAGGGCTGTCAGAGAAATGACCACATGTCCACCCACCCAATTTGGCTGGGTAGACATGTAGTAATTTTTGCTGTTTTTTACCTCCAGATAAAACCTGGCAGTTAGGAACAATAAAAAAACATTTTAAGGCTCCCACACCATGGGAAAAGTCTTCCATGGCAAGGGGAACATTACTTTCTTTCTTTACAAACAGTAAATCCTGTTTTGGGATTTTCTTTTTTAAAAGAAAAGAAGTTTACTGTTTGTTACAGGGCCACGTTCTTCTGATGCAGCCCTGTAACAAACATTAAAATGCATTGACAGGAACCGCCATGCCAGTGGTTCCTACCAATGCCTTTATAAATGACCGCCTGCTAGGCGGTAAATTTGGTTGGCAGAGTAGTCTCAGCATGGCGGAAGTAAAGTCCTTCACCCGGTCAATAATGACTTCTCCGCCCGGCAATAACTAAATAAGGTCTTGAATCTTTTAATTGGACTCTAAATTGCCTAGGTGATTGCTTTCGGTTCCGATACTGATCTTTGTACAATATACCCCCATAAAGATAGTGTTGAATTAGGCCTGCCTACTTTATTTGGTGAGTGTTATAAATGGGATTCCTGGTTGGCTGACGTATGTACCCTGTCCAGGCAGAACAACACTCTAGTCAGGGTAAACTAAGTACACACTAAATGATAACCAGTGTTCACCCTCTAGTAGCTCCGCACAGAGCAGTCAGGCTTATCTAAAGAGGCATTGGGAAAAGTGTTTGTGCAACACACACATACAGTAAAAATATTAATACACCACATAAAGACTCCACACAGGATTATACACATAGATTATTATATTTTAAACAAAACAAGACCAAAAAAACTAAGATCCCATGCATAGAATTTGAGATATTGAATGTTAAAGGAATAAATGCAGTAAAGCAAGAAGCGCTAAAAAAAGATTACTTCAGGTCATGCTGGGCAAAGTTAAGGTTCAGGCCTCGTGAAGGCGCAGGCCAGCTACTGGACCCATGCATGACCTGGTGAACAAAGTACCTTTCCTGGTCGCAAACAACAAGATGTGTCAATCTTCTCCACACACTGGAGACAATGCGTCAGTTCCAAAGACGAGTGCCAGAGTCGAGAGGCATCAATCAATGAGCTGGATTCTGCCATGTAGTTAAGGGGCTGTGTCGATCTCAGTAGCAGCAATATGCTGTCTGATGCGTCAATATCTGGATGCAAAGTGCGTGATGCATCAATTTTACTCCCACAATCTGGGTTGATGCACTGGTTCTGTTAAACACACAGACAGGAGATGTGTTGAAATCCTTGTTGCAAGTATCTGGGCCTCTTCCAGTGAGCCAGGCACAGATTCAGGGGTAGAAACCTTGATATCCCTGAGCCTCAAGCAACAGGAGGCAGTCAACTGGCCCTAGGAGATCACATGAAGGGAAGGCAGAGTCCTGCTCTCTCTCAGTAGAGTCAAGGAGCATCAGACAGCAAAGCAACACAAGAGAAAAGCAGATCTTCCATGTCTGCAGTCCAAAGATGAGTCCTTTAAGCAGCACAGTGGTTACAGAGGTTCAACTTACACCTTTGGATATATCTCGATCAAGGCGTGGCATCCATTAAATGTAAGAGAAGGGATTTTATTACGCAAACTGTTAAGCATTAACCAGTCAATCCCTATCGAAGCAATTCGCGTGGAGTTATCCATAGTTAGTGCTTACGCAAAGGCTATCACAAATATACTTCGCTGGGACTATAATCTTTTACATTCAGACCTAGGGTCTTTAAGCTATATTTTAAAATTGGAGACTTTTAGAGACGAGTCCTCACATCATACTTTTAATAGGAATCTTAATATTGCACTAATCCAGTACGGTTCCGCAACAGCATTTTTGAAAGCTTGGACTTCTGCACACTTGAAGCTCTTTTTAAAGAAACTGACTGCAAGAATAAGCTATGATCTGGATGTAGATCATTTTTCACGGTTAAAACACTTTGCACACCTCATAGATAGTCTAGAATACAAAACTCTGCAACTATATATATGTTTTTTTTAGAGCACAGGGTCCGGCGCACCATAATTTTAATGAGGTTGGGGATTCTCCCTTGAAGACCCATACCTTTAAATGGGATAAATCAGAAAGCCCCACATAAATTTGTGATTAATGTAAATAAGGAGTGCAACACTTTTTACATGTTTTGCTAGTTTGCCCAAACCCGATCTTGGTTGGGGCCCGGCATCGGTACATAAAGCCTATATGTTTTAGACACATTCTCTGCTCTGCACAAAGTTTAATTGAGTTTTGTAAATCGCCAACTGATGAATTTGCTTGCTATTATCTGTATATAATTATTTAAAGTTTTTAAAAATGGTTTTAATGTTCCAATAATATAATTGTTTTATCACTTTTAACTATATATTTGTTGACCTCAGGTGAGGTCTAAACCAAATCTAATGACATCTTGCAATGTTACAGAGGGTTTGAGGTTCAGGCAACAGAGGTTCAGTTCAAGATCCTGAAGTGGCTGATCTTAGGGTGTAAGAGACCCGGTACCTGTACCCAAAAGTACCTTTGTTGTAGGGGGTGACTTCAAAGCAGCTCTCTGAAGTGAACAAGGATACCTTTCAACCCTATCATGTCTGTCCTGTGGAAGGTAATCAGTCCTTTGTGTGGGGTCAGAACACAGCCTATTAGCTCCTCCCTTCCATCCTACCCAGGCAGGGCAATCAAAATGTAGATGTATGTAGATTGGTACTCAGACACACCTATCCTTCCTGTGTTGTGGCTGTCTGAAGGGAATGCACAAAGTGTAGCTGGTGCCCACCCCAGACAGGTATTGGAGACAGGCTGTCAGGCACACAGAGCAGTCAGTGCAGAGGAATATCCACTTACTAAAAATGGCATTTCCAAAACATTAATGTTAAATCCAACTTCACCAGTAATGAGGATTCATCATTACCATTCCAAACATATGAACATGAAAAACGACACCTCTCTGATCAGGAATTACAGCGTAATAGGGTATTAAGGAAATCCCAGTGCTAGCCTATGAGAGGAGTAGACCTCGCAGTAGTGAAAAACAAAATAGGCTGTTTGTCACTATCAGGATATCAACCGATCCATAACCACAGCCACCTCTCCCGATGCATGGAAACATGCAGAAGTCCGACCCCTCCTCAAGAAACCCTCAACCAACCAGAGCAAACTGTAGAACTACCGCCCTATCTCACTGCACCCTTTCCCTGCCAAAATCCTGGAGAACACCTGGAGAGAAAGAACCTGCTAGATGCCTCCAAATATAGTTTTCATGCCAACCACATCACTGAGACCACTATGATCACTGCCACAGGCAACATCCACACCCTACTCAACAGGGGAGAATCAGCGGCCCTGATCATCCTTGACCTCTCCACAGCCTTCGACACCGTATCCCACCACACACTCATCAAGACATTGCACTAGTTTGGGATCAAGGGAGACACACTCAGGTGGATTGAATCATTTCTCACAAACACAGAGAACCCACCTACCTCCCTTCACCTCAGAACCCACGAGCACCATCTGTGGCGTCCCTCAAGAGATATCCCTCAGTCCCATCCTCTTTAACACCTACATGACGCCTCTAGCCAACATCGTCAGAACCCACGATCTCAACACCATATCCTATGCCTGTGATACCCAGCTTATCCTCTCGCTCTCAGCAGACCCCACCCCACCAAGACCAACTTCCACAACTGTATGGAGAATGCTGCAGACTGGATGAAGAACAACTGTCTGAAACTCAACACTGCTAAGACCGAAGTGCTGATCTTTGGCAACCAATCCTCCCTCTGTAACCACACCTGGTGGCCCACCGAACTCGGACCCATTCCCACACCGAAAGATCACACTCGCAACCTCGGCATCATCCTGGTCAGTAAACTCACCATGATGCAAGAGACCAACACAGTTACCTCCGACTGCTTCCACACTCTCCGATTGCTAAGAAAAATCACGAAATGGCTTCCCATCAGCATGAACAAAACGGTCACCCAAGCCTTAATCACCAGCCGGTTGGATTACCACAACACACTGTATGCAGTGTGTTGAAGGTTCCAGATGATTCAGAACTTGAGTTCTGTATCATCTGGAACCTTTAACACACTGCATACAGTGTGTTGAGGTAATCCAACCAGCTGGTGATTAAGGCTTGGGTGACCGTTTTTTTCATGCTGATGGGAAGCCATTTGATGATTTCCAGACCGATCCTCAACCTGCCCAAGCAGACTCACAGCACTCAACCCCCGAGAAACCTCCACTGGCTCCCGGTCCAGAAGAGATGCCAATTCAAGTTACTGACACATGCCTACAAAACTCTCCACGACCAAGGACTAGCATACATGAACCACTGCCTGAACCTCCACCAACCATCTAAAAAGCAATAGTTGTGCCTCCCTCTCCCTTGCACAGACACCATGCAGCTGCTGCATCCTCAAGCCGCTCCTTCTCCCACCTCGCCACCAAGTCCTGAAACACCCTTTTCCCCACCTCCGAACATCCCCCTTGCTGACCGTCTTCAGGAGGATACTCAAGACCTGGCTCTTCGACTAAGCCCAGAAACCCTGTGCCTGGATACCCACACAGGTGATAAGCTGCCTTTTGGCAAGTACTGATTGATTGAGAACATTTAAAATATAAAGGTACATGCCCTACCTTTTACTTACATAACACCCTGCCCTTACGGTTACTTAGGGTCTACATTAGGGGTGATTTATATGTAATAAAAGGGGAGTTTGAAGCTTCGCAAGTAGTTTTATATGCCAAGGCGAAGTGGCAGTAAACTGCACAAACAGGCACTACAGTTGCAGGCCTGAGGCAGGATTGAAAGGCTACCTAGATGTGTTGCACAGTTAGTGCTGCAGGTCCATTAGTAGCATTTGAAGTACAGGCCCTGGGTAAATGGTATACCACCTAATAAGGAGCTTATCAGTACTTGAAGTATGCCAATTAGGTATACTTCAATGTCATTATGTGTAGGGGAGTAGCACATCCTCTTTAGCACTGGTTTGCAGTGGTAAAGTGCTTAGATTCCTAAGGCCAACAAAAAGAATCAGCAAAACAGGAGGTAAAAGTGAAACGTATGGGGGAAGACCTTCCTGTGGATGCCGAGTCTGAGGAGCTTTATTTGATAGATATGTTATTTCATACTCAGTTAATGAAGATCATGTTCAAGTACACACTAATAGGTGCGAGTCAAAAAACCTATGCTGCAGATGAACATTGAATTGCAATAGGCAAAATACTGCAAGATAGGTCACCAAAGGTTGCAAGTCTGTTACTTGAGGGTGGCGCAGTGTTGAGTTGCTGATGCAGTGGCGCTTATGTTTGTTGTAGTATATGAGAGCTTGCTTTTGACTGCTGTGTGTTGATTAGATTCAACGTTGAAATTAATACACTGTCAATTTGCATGCGTTCAGATGTGAAATGAGCAGTCCAAAAGCAAAAGATAAAAGCCTGATGGACTGTTAACAGGTGTCACGCTCAAAGTGGGTGCCAGGCATTTTTGGACCTGCGGGTTTAATGGAAAATTAGGTAACTCTACTGACAAGCATTGCCTTTGTCATTGGACTCACAGGAGCCAGTAATTAGTGGACGTTCAATGAATTATGAAGTGCCTCCTCCTTGGTCTTCGATTTTCAGGAGTTAGTAAGGTCAAACCGTCAGTGTGTTTTCTTTTATTGTACTGTACTGCAGAATGTTAATAGAACTTCATGAATCTGACAAGGCTTCCAATCACTGTGGGTCTTTTCTAAGTGAATGTCTGCTACAGGACTGCATGCAACTAGGCCTTTATGGGAGGTGTTTGGCGCAATGCATGCAGTTCAGAGATGTGCTTTAAACAAGAGTGTTGAACTGTTAATTGTGCACACGCATAAGGTGTTGCAAAACAGCGTGACAATAGATGCAGTTACAAGTGTGAAAGCCTCCTTCTTCTTTAATGTGTTCTGTTTCCTAAAAATTACACAAATTCTAAACTAATTTTTTTTTTATCCTATCCGAAATTCGAGGTGACTGTTAATTATTGCTATTCTTGCAGAAATCAATTGCTATATCTAGTCATCTGATCTGAAGAGGAGCTTTGACCAGTCCAAGACATTTTTAATAAGGGATGGTCAAGAGTCAAGCTAGAACACATTAGTCTGGTTCAGTAGTTACAGTGAAGTAAGACTGGTCCGTGGTTGATCGATGGCTTGATATTTGATGCACATTACTTTAAAGGTAATACACATAAACACAAGCAGTCAGTGTAAGGAAATACATGGAGAGGGGTCTTTAATGTCTATATAGTTGGTATAGTCTAGACAGGAATGCCCCTAAGACAATAGTGGCTTGAATCCATTGACAGAAATGTAGGGAATTACATATTTGATGCATTGAGCACATTATGTAATACAATCCTATGGTGGTTTCCTTAACTTATGCAACAAGTGATTGTTTAGCATCCGCAATCAGCCACAGATTCCTTACTTCTTTTGAAAGGTTTGGTGTTAGGGCAAATATTTTTTGCCAATAGGTTGATGGGTGATAATACACTTGGATGCATTGCCCTAAGACACAAAAATCCTTATCTGAGGGACCATCAATCTTTAGGATATTTTCCATCAACATAAATGATGTCACTGAGGTTGGAAAAGGAGATAAGGTCAAATAGTGTATGTGTTAAAGATGAGAGGTGTGTTATTGGATTCTGAATTCTTGAGGAACTCCACCTTTGGATGGGAATGGTATAGAGGAAAGCAGATATAAAATTATCTTCCTATTACCTAGCTGTCGCTAACACCAGTTAGCGACAGCTAGTAGGAGATAGCGACCATCTTGGGCCCCGCTTTGCATGTCAGTAATATTTATCACTAATGACATGCAAAGTGGGCGTGCCAAGATGTTAGCGACTGGAAACAGTCGCTAACATCGCTATCTCCTATTACCAACTTTTGGAGATATTCGCGCTAAGCGCGAATATCTCCAAAAGCTAAAACCTGCCCTGAGCAGTTCTTAACCATGTTATCCAATGGGAGGTGGATAACATTGCTAAGAGCATTAGCTGGGTAATGCCTGAATATCGCTGACTGTTCAGGGATATTCATGCATTGCGGCCGATTTTTATCGCATTTGCGATAAACCTTGGTAATACCAAGGTTTATCTGCGATAAAAATCGCCGCAGGTCGGCGATCCATTTTTGTCTCTAACCAAGCAATAGCAATAATTATCGCTATTGCTTGGTAATATGCCCCAGTGTCTTCTACTCAGACTGGGTTCCCAAGAGTAAGTATTTATGGAAAGTTCAGAGTCCCTTGCTGACAAGGAACTCTGACAATAACAGAAATCGGTGTCACTTAATCATGCTTGACTCTCTGGAGAGACATGGGCAAGCAGTCAAAGACTTAACTCAAGAAAGGGTGTGTTGTTTAAGTTTACACAAAGTACAACATAGTTACCAAAGCAACAATAAAATGAAATGTCCAGCTATGTTTTGTGTTGGCTTCATTTCACACATGAAAGTGGGATTACAACTGTTCTGAGTCTACTTAGGCTTCGAAAATCTATTAATTATCTGTCATCAGCCAGGGCTTAGTTGAGGGGGCTCCCTTCGGACCACAGGGTGGGAGACTAATACAAATCTTCCATTTAAGAATGAATAGAAGAGTTAGCCATGAATTTTGGGGGGCATAGGGATTAGAAAACTTCAAGAGACGAAACAAAAGAAGGATGGCATTGCATCTGAAGAAGTGTCAGGTGTAAGGAGTTACATGGGCTCTGTGATTCGTTTCTGGAACTGCTTTCCATAACATATGGTTGAGAAAGATTGTAGAGGACCATCCAGGATGGCTGGGGTGTAAGGACAGAGTAGTCAGGCTTAACTTAGAGGCATTGTGTAAAAGTATTTTTGCAACACTTCCAACAGTAATAAACATGAATCCCACACCAGATAAAACCTCAATGATTAGAACTGAAGATATGCAAGTTTAAAGATTTCAGTGAAAATAGCAACATAAAGCACAAGCAGCCTGATTCATGTACAGGCCGTTTTGCGTGGCCCTAATAGCGAATCATAGCGACTCGCTATTGAGGACACGCAAAACGGCATTCATGTAGGAATTGCTAATTAAATAGCGATTCCTACATGTTCTTTATTTGCGAGTAGCAATTTGTTACTCGCAAAAACTCCCCATTCATTCCTATGGGCCAAGAGGCCCATAGGAATGAATGGGGAGTATCCCTTAATTGCGAGTAGCAATTTGCTACTCGCAAATAAGATAGCGATTTTAAGGGTGCCAGGGGTGTCCAAAGGACACCCTGTAGCACCCCAAAAAGCACATTTGAACAGGTGTTGCGCACACACATGTCCAAAGGACATGTGTGTGTGCAACATGCAACTTAGAAAAATGCTTTTAAAAGCATTTCTCTGAGTTTTTGCTATTTACCGAGAGGTCTGACCTCTCGGTAAATAGCGGCCCCAAAAGTGCTAAATCGCAATTTCTTGATGTGTCATGAATAGCATTTGAGGAATCTCTAATAGAGATTCCTTAAATGCTATTCCTCGCATATTTGCTAATTCTTAAATAGCGATTTTTGCATTTGGGATCATGAATACCAAATGCAAAAATCGCACTCGCAAAGGGCCAGATTCTCAGAATCTGGCCCTTTTGCGAGCGCTATTGGCTACATGAATCAGGCTGTAAGCGTCAACTGTGGATATCTGGTTGTGGCGGAACAGGACAAGGTCACACGTTCAGGCCGACAGCAATGGTACTCAAGCCGACTACAGGGACCAAGTTAAGCCTGCTGAACAAGAGTCCCTTAAATCCTGGTTTGCTGAGCATTGCAACATCCCCGCGTCGAGGATGGATTGTGCAGCCAAAGTGATGAGTTGGTTCCAAGGAGCGGTGAAGCTGCAATGCAAAGTTCTGCTTCATCGTTGACGATCCCATTGACGAGAGTGATGTGAAGTCTGGCGGTGAATATGCGAAGCGCAGTCGAGGCAATGCGCTGTTTCAGAAGAGCTGGGAGGCTGTGATGCATGAACCTGTGTAATCGTCGAGGCAGCCATCAACAAGAGATTTGCGATACGACGGGCTACATCTGGAAAGCTTCACACAGGTGGTGGTTCGGATGTGGGTGGTGGGGTTGATGTGAAGTCTATGCATCAGGAGAACCCTTGCAACAGAGGCAATGCATTGATTGTGATGGAATTGCATGGCTCAGCAGAGGTAACGGGTCAATTCTGCAGGGTTCAAAGATGGGCTGACGGAGCCCCTTCAGGACCACTTCCAAGGGTCCAGGACAGGGAGGCCACCATTACGCAGGGTAGGACTCACACATGTGTGAGTCTATGTGCTTGATTGAAGGTTGTTAGGGTCTCTTGCCATTGAAGCTCTAGTCAGGAGCCCAGCCAACTAGCTCTTGGCGTCACTTTGGGACCCTGGGTTTCAACAAATGTAGTGCCAGTCCTTCTCACCCAGGCAAGAAGGCAGTGGGCAGCAGGTCAGCACAGCAGGACAGCAGTTCCTTCAGAGCAGCACTCCAGCAGAGTGGCAGTCCTTTCAGCATCACAGCTGTTCTTCTTCCCAGCAGAGTATAACAGAAGTGTCCAGAAGTGTACTGAAGAGTTGAGGCCGGGTCTTCAATATTATACCTGGGCCTTCATTTGAAGTGGGAGAAGCTTCTAGAGGTTTCCCTTTGAAGGCCCCGGGTATCCTGCCTTCTATTTCCTGGGTACAGACTAACTACAGGGGGTATGCTGCCCTTTGAGTGGAGGCAGGACACAACCTATTCAGGTGTAAGTAGGGATGTGCCCTGCTCTGCCCTCATATACTGCCAGTGATGGCCCATCCAAGCACATTAAATGGTTAAGGCAGGAAAATGCCAAATTTACAAGAGTAGCTTTCAAAATTGGGGATACCACTTGCCTTGTAACTGGAAGGAGCTGCTGACGCTTTGGGACAGCCTTTGAATCCACGCCTCGCGGAACCCGCTACGCGGGTCCCGCATCGTCCAGGGGCACTTTTATTCCTGGAAGCTGCTGTACTTTCTGCCATCTGGGGCCGAGGGCTGCGAGGGCTGCGAGCAGGAGGGGCTGGACTCAGTCTCCCAAGAGTCTCAGCCTACCTCGCGCCCGTCACACCTGGGCCGCTCTCCCTCATCGCCCCGCCCCCAACAGACCGCTGATAGCCTCCTGATTCCCTGCTCTCCGTGGGATACCACTTGCCTTGTAACTGGAAGGAGCTGCTGACGCTTTGGGACAGCCTTTGAATCCACGCCTCGCGGAACCCGCTACGCGGGTCCCGCATCGTCCAGGGGCACTTTTATTCCTGGAAGCTGCTGTACTTTCTGCCATCTGGGGCCGAGGGCTGCGAGGGCTGCGAGCAGGAGGGGCTGGACTCAGTCTCCCAAGAGTCTCAGCCTACCTCGCGCCCGTCACACCTGGGCCGCTCTCCCTCATCGCCCCTCCCCCAACAGACCGCTGATAGCCTCCTGATTCCCTGCTCTCCGTGGGATACCACTTGCCTTGTAACTGGAAGGAGCTGCTGACGCTTTGGGACAGCCTTTGAATCCACGCCTCGCGGAACCCGCTACGCGGGTCCCGCATCGTCCAGGGGCACTTTTATTCCTGGAAGCTGCTGTACTTTCTGCCATCTGGGGCCGAGGGCTGCGAGGGCTGCGAGCAGGAGGGGCTGGACTCAGTCTCCCAAGAGTCTCAGCCTACCTCGCACCCGTCACACCTGGGCCGCTCTCCCTCATCACCCCGCCCCCAACAGACCGCTGATAGCCTCCTGATTCCCTGCTCTCCGTGGGATACCACTTGCCTTGTAACTGGAAGGAGCTGCTGACGCTTTGGGACAGCCTTTGAATCCACGCCTCGCGGAACCCGCTACGCGGGTCCCGCATCGTCCAGGGGCACTTTTATTCCTGGAAGCTGCTGTACTTTCTGCCATCTGGGGCCGAGGGCTGCGAGGGCTGCGAGCAGGAGGGGCTGGACTCAGTCTCCCAAGAGTCTCAGCCTACCTCGCACCCGTCACACCTGGGCCGCTCTCCCTCATCGCCCCGCCCCTAACAATCATCCAATTGCTACTGGGGATATAAGTTGGACCGCGGGGACCGCTGCGCGGGAGCGCGCGGGAGCAGCCCGGGACAAGGGCGGGACCGTCTTTGGCCGTCAGGGGCCGAGGGAGGCCGGGCTGGGCCCACTCTCTTGATCCCCTTCACTGCACATTTCAGGTAATGCCTACGCCCCCACCACGGGAAACCCCTTCAAGGGATGGCGCTTCCTGCTCTGGTACTTTGGATAATTATTTTAAAGCGACTAAAGGAGAGGTGGACAAGGAAAGCTCGCTCGAGAAACGTAGGGCGGAGCGCAGGCGCTCCATAGAATCTATGAAAACCAGGCTCTCAACCGATATCTTCCCTTACCCTATCACCCAAGAGGAAGGTACGCCACCTGGTAGTCTAACTAATTCAACACTCGAGGACTTTCCCGTTCTATTAAGGGAAATTCCTTCTACCCCAGGCCCAGTGGGTGGAAAAAACATAGAGTCTGTCCCTCAAGAGCTTCCCCATACTATAGTCAATTTGTTAACCCAAACCCCACCCATGCAATTGGCTAATAAGAGCAAGTCCAAATTAAATGTAGTGGTGGAGTTACATAGGCCCCCACCCAGTAAACATGCTCGGAAAACATTGGGGGGGTGGGGGAAATCCAAAATATCACATCTTGACTTCGGCAAGAAACGCACTAATCCCGTCCTACTGGGGAAACCTACGGAGATAGCACCTACCATTCCTCCTCCTAAGCCCCCAAACCCCAGTATAACTGCCACCATCAAAGAACCAGAGGTAACTTTATCAAACCCAAACCTTCCACTTTCTGCTAAGGGGAGCATTGAATTCTTACTCCGCTCCCTCTTGCAGCCTATTACCGACAGCTTAAAAAAAGTCGAGATTAGGCTCACCCTGCTAGAAACTTCTCTTACCACTCTGAATACTCTAGTAAGTAAGCAGACACAGTTAGTGGGAACCCACTCCTCTGGCGGGGATCCATCCAAAGTAGAAGCTGCAATTAATGCTAATAAGGCCCCCCCCAGAAACCTGCCATCTGCCCCCACCCTGCAACCTCTTATGGCCATCCAACTCCAGGAACGTCATAAGAACCAAAGCAACGGACCCGCCCACCCACTGGATCTAGCCCCTCACAGCTCTCAAACAGAGTTCTCTGGAACAGATCAAGATCAGGTTAATGCCCCTCCTCCCACGCCGGTTGGCCCAATCCCAAGACCAAGGAGGCCAGACCTCCCGCCCGAAGCTAACAGATTAACGGTGGTCTTAGCTGGTGCCCCCCATTTAAGATCCGGGGAAAATGAGGACTATCAGTCCCTCAAGAAAAAGGTAATCAAATGGCTTAACTGGAACCGACCCTTGCCACCCCATTTTAATAACAAAATCATCATGGTGAGAAGGGTCCCATGGCTAGGGAAGACCAGGAAAACCATAGTGGGGGACTGTATCATGGTAACCTTTAAGGATCCGGGTACGGTCCGACACATCTGTGGAGGCATGAATCGTTCCCTCGATTCCACCATACAGACCCTCCCAGTATCTTTTTTCTTTCCACCTATTCCCAGGCACCAGGTTCCAATACACGATGACTGGACAAGGGTGGAACACAGACACAAATACAAAGGCTTTGTACAACGCCCGTATTTCCAACCGCCGGATACACCTTTCTGTGATTTTAATCGCTTTAACTGTCTGAACGATTTGGATGGGGTCGATTGACTTGCTGTCTGTAAGACAGTGCCAGGGGTCTCGGGTCCCTGTGGTCTTCTGGAACTCTCCATTGTGCTCCCCTGGCCAAATTCTGGCCCACTGAATGACCCGGTTGTTCCAGACCACGGCAGAACTGAATCTTTTCACCTAGCCACTGATGGGGTAGCTGTTGTTGAGGGGACAACTATGGTTCCTTTCCTTGTGGGCAACGGCGCGCCGAGATCCCCGACGCCACACGCAGCTTTTGCTGCCCTCGTTACAGACCCTAACATTGAAATGGAGCCTGGATCCATCTCTCCCAATCCTAATGGTATTGCATCTGCCACCCCTGAACATTTGAAGATAATCTCCTGGAACATCGCGGGTCTAGCTAACAAAATGGAAGACCCGGCTTGGGCTAAGTATATAGAGACTGGTGACATATGTATGTTCCAGGAAACTTGGGCCAGAGAGGACTATGGACACCAAGGCTACTCATCATTTTACATTTCTGCTAGGTGGGAAGGCAAAGGCCGCCCGTCGGGGGGCCTCACGACGTGGGTTGCTTCTCATCTGGGCTGTGTGGCTACACGGCTCCCATTTAAATCTGATGACATCCTTGGGGTCTTATTAACATGGCCAAATAAAGCTAATCTCTTGCTGGTCAACATCTATTCCAGGCCGATGGGGAAGGCAAAAGAATCACCGACCTTTGATGAACTTGCGAACTTTCTATCTGATTTGTCGGATGACTCATATTATGTGGTGGGTGGGGATTTTAATTCTCACTATGAGCCACTCCCCGGCATTCAGGAAGGGTTCTCATCAGAGGAAGAAGACAGGTGGGCAATACCATGGGTTGATGTGCCATCTCCGAAAGCCTGGACCCCACTGGCATTGCAAATTACTGCCCTGACGCTAAGGTTCGGACTCAGAGCATGTAACGGGCGAATCAAGTCCGACAGACCAGGCAAAATCACCTATAACCGCCGGGGAAGAGAGTCTCATTTGGACTATGTCCTGGTCCAATTAGTGAGGTGGCCTACAATACAGGATTTCAGGGTAATAGATAGGATGGACAGTGATCACAACGCCCTTGAGTTAGAACTTGTTCATCCAGCACCACAGGCTCCTGTGTCCCAAGAGGAAGAGAATCGCCCCACGCTCCTCCTAGAGAACACTAGGAAAAGAATTAGGTGGGAACAGATG
Source organism: Lissotriton helveticus (assembly GCF_964261635.1). Taxonomy (NCBI): domain Eukaryota; kingdom Metazoa; phylum Chordata; class Amphibia; order Caudata; family Salamandridae; genus Lissotriton; species Lissotriton helveticus. The sequence goes on from NC_136059.1 coordinate 1,932,396,510, forward strand.
GTCACAAATAAGGATAAACTCCCACTGTTTTATGCAGAAATGACCCCTATCTTGGAAACTGTGGCGGATCTTGACAATCTGGTAAATAAAATAGATATAAGGAGCAAACTGTTTAATGCCCACGAGGAGCTCATAAAAGTCGCGGCACCCCACTTCACTCGCAACTTACGAAAGCTAAGGGCGGGGTGCCAAGGCAAAACACAATGGTATAATGCGGCCTGTAGACGGGCCAAAGCAGAACTCCTTGGAGCAATTAAGGAGGGTACAGGAGGGGAACGCCTTAAGCAATGCAGGCAAGCGTACAAGAAGCTTCTTGCTCAGGCCAAAATAGAATGGGAGGTAGACCAGTGGGAAGAGCTCACAAAGGCCTTAGCAATACAAGATCAACGCCTGTTTTGGAGGATTGTGAATGGGGGATCAGGGAGTTTAAACTCGGCAGTAGAGCCTAACATAGCCCCTGGAGTGTGGCAGGACCACTTCCAGTCCCTATATAGTGCTGAGCCCGGAGAACTTCCTACGTTAATTAAACCTGAGAACTTGGGCCCCCAGGCGGACTTAATAACATTGAGTGAGGTCACCGCTGCTATTACAGGCCTAGCTTCGGGGAAGGCGCCTGGACTGGATGGGCTACCTGGAGATCTGTTCAAGCAGGAGCCCACCGTCTGGGCGCCTTACCTCGCTGCTCTTTTCAATGGTATTCTTGGCGGGATGGAAATCCCTAGTACTTGGCTGGGGGCGGAGGTGGTCCCGATTTTTAAAAAGGGATCCCCCCTCCTCCCAGCCAACTACAGACCTATCAGCTTGATAGATGTAGCGCAGAAGCTGTTCGGCAGGGTTCTCCTGAATAGGCTCCAGGAATGGATAGAGGAGGTGGGCGCCCTGAGTCCCTACCAGGCAGGATTTAGGAAAGGGGTATCGACTGTCGACCAGGTCTTCAGATTGAATCTGGTCTATTGGAGGACAGCGAGGTTCGAGGGCGGCAGTCTGTACACGATTTTCGTGGACCTACGGGCCGCCTTCGACCTCGTGCCCAGGGGAAAACTTTGGATCATCTTGGAGGGGATGGGCGTACCACCAGATATTTTACTGACCTTGCAGAGGCTGCACCATAATAACTATGCCCAGGTGAGGTGCGGGAGGTTGGGGGAACTGACTGACAGATTCCCCGTCGGCAGAGGGGTAAGACAGGGCTGTGTGCTGGCGCCGACCCTGTTTTGCCTCTTTGTCAACGGGGTAATCGCCCATCTTAATAACACCGATAATACAGATGCCCCCAAACTAAATGGCAACAGTGTGCCCGCAATAATGTTTGCGGACGACACGCTGTTGATCTCTAAAACACCCATGGGCATCCAAAGGATACTTGACGCCTTTGTGGCCTTCTGTCAGGATAGAGGGCTGGAAATCAACGCCACAAAAACCAAATATATGGTATTGAATCCGAGCCCCAAACAACGCCCGAATCCCCAATTGGGAGCAGTGCGGCTGGAAAGAGTTTCCACGTTCGAATATCTCGGCGTGACGCTCAATGAAAATATGACCTGGGTGACCCATCAGAGCAGGGCTAACCTTAAATTAGTCCAAATTACCGGGGGCATATCCCGGATGATGACCGGTTCGACTTACCGCCCACTGGGGGCCTTGATCCAGATATACAAGGCCCAGGCCAGGGGGGCGATTTTGTACGGGGCTGAATTGTGGGGTCACATCCAATGTCGGAACCTGTCTTCTACGGAAAATAGGTTTATAAGACAAATAACCGCACTTCCCCCTAGCACCCCACTCCTTCCTCTGAGGCTCGATCTAGGGATACGGCCACTTGCCGACGAGATTAGTCTAAGACCCATTGCCTTCTGGCGTAGGCTATGGAGTGGCGTTGATCTCGCCGACTATAGGGCGGAATTGGCCGAACTACTAAAGCACCCCAAGGCGCTCAGTATCCCCTGGGTTAAAAATATCCAGTCAATTTGCACTGATTTGGGGCTCCCTGAATTGTGGACTGAGCCAGCAAATGCAGCACCAGGAATTTCTAAAAGATCCCTGGCGATTCTCTATCATGAACACAAAAGGACAAGGGTCTTAGCGACCCAGATAGAGGGGTCCCTCTCTTCCTTATTCCTCCAAACCAAGGATCTCTACAGATTTGAGAAGGCTTTTGATCCCATATATCCGATACTCTCCAGAAAGTTATTTCTCCAGTGGAGATACGGCACACTCCCTTTCCGCTCCTTTTCAAGTACTTGGTCACAAGTCCCTTCGACTAAGTACTGCCCTCTTTGCGTTGATAAAGAGGAAAATGATTTGCATGTGGTCTTTTTCTGCCCAGCTTATAAGGCAGCCAGAAAGTATTGGCTGCTTCCCTTGATTAAGAATCTGGGTGGCAGGGAATACAAACCTATGTACAGGATATTAAAATCCGATGTTTCTGGCCCTACCGTTTTTGCACTTTCCAAATTCTTTACGAATGTTTGGTACACGCGTAATTGTCTTTTAAAAAATGCTGGGTAGACTTTAGAACCGCTTCAATTTTTAAAAATAATTGCTTTTATTGTGTGTGTTGATCTTAAAATCTTGTATTGATGTTTTATGAAATTTGATAAAATTCATGTGATTTTACTGTATGTATATCTTTTATGACCTAATGGTCGAAATAAAGATTGGAATATATATATATAAAATTGTATTATAAAATCCAACCTCACCATGAAGGAGGAATTTTCATTACAATTCCAAACACACCAAACATGAACTGTTTACCTGCTCACATTTGGAAATTGTCACACTGCATCCTGCACTCTGGGCTGTCCAAGATCTACCCTAAATGCAACTTACATGTTATATTATGTTGTTGTTAAAGTGACCTGTAAAATGCATTGCTACCCTGTTAGGTTTCCCAGGGCTGGCCTTCTCATCAAAACAAATGCTCAGACTGTTCTAACAGCTGTACGGGAACTCTAAATTAAAATTATGCCGAGCATCAAGTTATACCATTGGAAACAACCATGTCTTTAGTTTCTTCCGAAACACTGTGAGCGGATCACATGCTGTCAGTGAGGGTGGCAGACTACTCCATATTTTTGGTCCTAGATGTGCGAAAGACCACCTGCCCTGCTGTGACTTCCTGATCCTGGGAATGACGGCCAGATACAGCTGGCTTTAGAGCAAGGCACGGTTGGGAGGGTATTTTGACACCAAAGATCTTACGTTCAGAGGCCCTGAATTGGCAAGGCACTTGTGCAAGTAGCATAAGGTCTTAAATTGTACCCGCTGCTCAGTGTCAGCCAGTGCAAGGAACAAAGCAAACTGGCTGTAGAAGTATGCCTAGGTGGACACAAAAGCACACAGGCTGCCACAATTTGAACAATTTGGAGCAAGACTATTGACGTACCCAGGTAAAGAATGTTGCCATAATCCATTCTGGATATCACCAATGTCTGCACTATTGTACTTTGGGCCATAGCTGGTAGAAAAGGCAAGCTTTTCTTCAGCCACTTAAGATTTCCAAAACATGTGGCCGCAACATTCTTTATCTGGAGACTCATAGATGAACCTGATACCATTAATGTTAGGATATCCAGGGAAAAGATTTAAGGTCTCCAGACACTCATTTTGTCCCTGTGATACTCAATCCCTTGAAAATGACTTTCATGTTTTATGTTTTTGTGGACTCTAATGACAGGAAAGACAGAAATGTATTGTCCCTATCCTAAAGCGATATAATTGTAAACTCTGTCGAGTGGCACTTTATTTTTTTAAATCCCTTCAAAACCTTTTTGTGTGTTTCTCAGTTGCATCATTTTTATAGGCTTGCATGAAAAAAAGGAAACAAGCGGGCCCACAATTATCCTGGGGACTCACATTTTTTCCAATATTAACATATTTTGTCATTTTAATACTTAATGTCTTAACCTGATCTTAAGTGGATAAAAGTGTACTTGCAGATGAAATGAAATGTATGATGAAATTGACTGGGTACTTGTTTTTAACCCTCAGGATTTGTGTTTTATATAATTGTATGTTTTTAATGTAATTTTACCTTAAGAACTTTTATGATCGTACCTGGAAATATCAAATAAAGAAAGAATTGATTGATTGATTGAAGAGATATGACAGTTTGCTGCCACCTGACTGTGTGCGCCATCTTAAGTTCACCATACCTCTTTGATGAGGAAGCAAGCTCATCAAGTACCTGGGCTTTAAAGTAAATAGCAACCTGGAGGACTGGTTTCTGACAGACTGGCCAGACCTTAAGAAGCAAATACATGAGGAGCCGATGAAATGGAAATCCTTTTACATGTCTTGGCTAGGCCGTGTCAATGTTATCAGAATGAGCATATATTGCCTGGGTTGCTCTCTCTTTGGAGAGAGACAGACCCTACCTCCTATATTTTGTAACTAATGTTACTACGCTCCAGCAACTGAAGTAACTGTGTCACTATGTTCGGAAACAATGTGCTTCCTCATGTTAAGTGTTCTGATACCTCCAGGTCTAGCCAGCGCTATATAAAACTTTCAAATAAATAAATAAAAAATATATTATCATCAATCCATACTGGCAAACTTTTTACCGCCTGTATTTAAGAGGGGTCGAGCCCAGAGTATACGTCCAGAGATGGGGACCCTAGAGATGGGGATGGTTACCTACTAACAGGACCTCTGTTTTGTGCCCATTTAGTTTGTGCAAATTGATGTTCAATCAAGCTGAAACTTGGGCCAAGCAGGTGCTGAGAGTTTCTGCATTTTGATTGTCCTTCGTATATTAGGACCCCAAAATGTGTGTGTTGTCATCATATGAGAAACAAGTCAGTTCATGAGCCTACAAGATTTCAGCAAGAGGCGTTTCATATAGATTGAACAGGAGAGGACTCAGGTTTGAGTCCTGAGGCATCCCAGAGGGTAAGAAATGGAATTTCGACCTTTATTGATGTGAATACACCTGGTAGGTGCGATTATGCAGGATAGATCTAATTCAAGCCAGGGCTGTACCCTGCTCTCCCATTCCATCCAGACGACCCATCAAGGTCGAATGATCTACAGTGTCAAATGCAGCACTGTGTTGAATGACGGAACAACGTAGGTAAATACATCATAAGCCTTTACCTTGCATGTTTGTACCATGAATATGCTTTTACAATGCATGCCATTACCATGCATTGTTTTCTATATATATATAAAATCAATGTATGTCTGTCTGTCTGTCTGTTTGTCCTTTATGATTACTACACCATTCATCCGATCACCATGAAACTTTGGAGAGTTGTTGAGTACACTCCTGCAAAGGTTTCTGGCATAACTTTTTTTTAAATATCGGCCCCCCCAGGGCCCTCATATTCTTTTGAATATCGCCCGGAATTAGAAAAATCATCAGTGGCTCAGTGCATATGCTATATTAGCAGCTACGAACAACGATGTAAATGCCATCAATTTCAGCATTCAAAACGGAATACCAGGCAAAGCGACAACGCATAAGTCCATCGATACTGTGATGAATCAAGACCAAGTTGTCAATTACCCAACGGAATTCTTGAATTCACTGGATTTGCCACCGCACATTTTGACATTGGAAATTGGCGTGCCTATCATTCTTCTCCAAAACATCAATCCACCACGACTTTGCAACGGTACAAAACCTTCGGTGAAAAAGATGATTAACAATGTCATCGAAGCTACAATTTTGAATGTGAAATTCAAAGAGGAAGATGTAGTGTTGCCACTTATTCCAATGATCCCAACAGATATGCCATTTGAATTCAAACGTTTACAGTTTCCGGTGCGACTCGCTTTTGCAATGACCATCAACAAAGCACAAGGCCAATCGCTGCAAGTGTGTGGACTCCATTTGGAGAATCCGCGCTTCTCACATGGACAACTGTATGTGACCAGCTCACGCGTCGGAAAACCTTCTGATTTATTCGTGTACGCACCAGACGGAAAAACAAAAAATATCGTCTATTCACAAGCACTCGAATAAATAAATAGAATTAAAATGACACTTTGAAATGTTTTCCATTTTAAAATGAATAAGTTTCAATAAAAATGACACAATGAAAATTGAATGTTATCATAACAAGTTTCCTTGAATTTCCTTTCTTCTGAGATTGCAGCAACCCACGACGGGTAAGCTAGTTATATATAAAAACAATGCGATTGTGGGGAGACGCCCCAACTTACCTTAAATGTGTTGTAAAGGCACGCATTGTAAAGGCATGCATGTGATAAAAATATGCATGCTAAAAATGTGTGGTAAAGGCACAACAAGGTAAAAACTTCATTGTGAAGGCTGTTTCCCGTGGCACTGAGATCTAGAAAGATCAGTGCAGCTGAATGCCAGAATCTAATTGGCCCGCAGGTATTACATGACACGATTCACGAGCAGATTCAGTGCTGTAACCTGCCCTGACTCCTGATTACGATGGGTTCAAGATCGTGTTCTGCTCTACATAAGATGTAAGCTTTCAGTTTACATGCCTTTCCAGTACCTACCTAAGGTAGGCAGCAGAGAAATTGGCCTATAATTAGACCACAAAAGTGGGTCCAGATAGGGCTTTTTTAAAAAGGGCATAACTAAAGCCCTCTTCCAATGCTAAAGACACCTTGCCTTCTACATGGGAAATATTCAAAAGCTGGGTGAAATGCACCATAGTAAACATGGACAACTTATTCAATATAGAAGGAGGACATGAGTCAAGCGGGGACCCAGACTTAATGGAAGACAGCAAGGAGATGAAAGCAGACACCTCCACTGGGGTAAATACGATCAGCCTACTTGACACCCGTGGAGGAAGAACACTTGCGACGGTGCTCAAAGTATCAAAAAAGGGTCTTGAATAGCCTCTATTTTATTTACAAAAAAGTTAGGGATCTCGTCACATTGAGCTTGTGGAAGAGCAGTAATGGGGGCTGTAGAGCTCTGGTGTGACAGATTCTTAAGAACTCTAAAAAAACTTTTTTAGTAGTTGTTCGCAACAGAGATTTCATTAGAGTAGTAGTTAGCTATGCTAATGCTCCAATTCTTTTGATAGTCCATCTTATAGGTATGTTTGTCCTGCTCATTGTATGTTTTGCGCCACATTCTTTTTAAGCATTTACAACGCTTTTAACATGACAGAGGGCATCATTATTCCAAGGAGCTGGTAGATGTTTAAAAAGGTAGGTTTGGGCCTAGCAACAGGTTAGTTTTGTCAGGGCAACAGTGCAGTTTAAATCTGTACACCCAAGTTGTAATGGTAGACCTGAGACATGTTTACAGGGCTACTTAAGTGGTGGCACAATCACTGATACAGGCCCACTAGTAGCATTTAATTGACAGGCCCTGGACACAGATAGTTCCACTTTACTAGAGACTTACATGTAAATTAATATGCCAATTCTATCAATATCAATTCTATCATGTTTGAAGTGTTTTAGGGAGAGAGCACAAGCACTGGTTATCAGTGGTAAGGTGCAGCGAGTCCTAAAGCCATAAAATAAAGAAGTCAGCAAACAGAAGGGTTGAAGGCAAAATGTTAGGGGAAAAAAACACCATGCATAACAGGTCTAACATTCCCCATGGTTTACCATTAGGAAGCTGATAACCTTAGTCATCAATACCCTAATTTCTCAGGGTAGTTCAATGTTTAGGGTAGTGCAACAGTGATTATGGATTCAGATGCATACACCACCGAATGCAGACGTCAACTTGACAACAAGAGATTTTATTGTTGTCTTAAAATGGATCCCGCGCAAAGATTGTCCTTAGCTATAAAGAAGCTGGTTGAGAAGGCAGTTGAAGAGGGTTGGATCACAGACCAGGAAGCTTCCTTCCTCGTTACTCCACATCCTGTGGTCCCATATTTTTATGTATTGCCAAAGATACATAAAGGGATCTCTCCCCCGCCTGGGAGACCAATTATCTCAGGTTTGGGGTCCCTTTTAGAACCCCTCTCAACCTTTGTAGATTTTTTTCTAAAACCCATTGTCAAATTAATGCCCACGTACATACAGGATACAAAGGATCTGTTACGAGTATTGTTGGATATGCCCTTTGATGAAGACCAAGACTATCTCGACTCGTTTGACGTCGAGTCACTATATACATGCATACCACAAAATGAAACCTTATCAGTAATTGAGACTCTTCTAAGTGAAACTGATCTAGGCAGTATGACTCCTCTTCACTTCATTATGTCGTGTGCAACTCTGGCAATGAAAGAAAACTTTATCAGATTCGAGAATGACCTGTTTCTTCAAGTGTCCGGAACTTCTATGGGCAGTGTTTTTGCTCCTTCGTTAGCTAATCTTTATGTCCATCATTTTGAGCAAACTGAAGTGTTACTTGAGACAAATCCATATTTAGGTCACATTGTGACTTGGAGACGCTATATAGACGACATCTTCGTGGTCTGGAGGGGATCATCTACGTCTATTGACGAGTTCCATCAGTGGCTCAATCAGCGCAATGCATTTCTCAAGTTCACATGTGAATATTCGAAAAACAGTTTGCCATTTCTGGATTTGAAAATATATCCACATGAAGGTTCTCTCAACACTGAACTCTCTAAAAAAACGATGGCGAGAAATTCACTGTTGCATTTTCAAAGTTACCATCCCCAAGCACTACGAGAAAATTTGCCCTTTGGACAATTTTTGAGAATCCGCCGCAATTGCTCTGATGCCTCGAGATACAGAGAACATGCTAATCTTTTGTCTACTCAACTCCGGGACAGACAATACCCGAGGAGGACAGTGAAAGCTTCCATGAAAAGGGCCTACAACAATCATAGGGATGCCTTACTTGAACCCAAGGTGACGGCTATAGAAGATCCTTCAACCCAGAGAATTACTTGTGTCAATACCTTTTGCAGCTACTCCAATGCCTTAAAGAAAAGCATTTTGAAGAACTGGAAGGTATTACAAATCGATGGCAAGACACTACCTCCACCATTGTTCGCTTTCAAACGTAGCAACAACATGAGAGATCAGTTGGTGCACACTCGCCCCAGAGATAAAAAATCAGATATCACAGAGTCGAGTTTATGGGGCCTTCCGCCAGTGAAGGGACACTTCCCCTGCGGAAATTGCTCAGTATGCCCTCTGACGAGCCACCAGACAGAGGTTGACATAGGTACATCTACTCCCTGGGTGCTTAACAAACATACCAATTGCAATTCTGACAGGGTCATTTACTTGATAACATGTCCATGCCACAAGAGATATGTGGGCATGACTTCACGTAAAATCAATGTGAGAATTTCTGAGCATACGAGCACCATTCGGTGCAAAAAAAGCGCGACTAAACTCACGAACCATTACATAGCTGCAGGACACACAGCCACCGATCTCCATTGGGTTGTTCTAGAGAAACCATATATCCCGGCACATGTTCTAGATGTTCATCATTTTCTTCTGCACAGGGAGCAAAGATGGGTATATAGATTGAGAAGTGACCTCATTGGGCTCAAGGATGAGATACCGTGGTTGTCACTTTGAACATCTGATTGCAGATTAGAACAGTATATATTTAGAATCCTTCTATGTATCATCACGTACTTATGGGCCAGAGAAGAATGGTTGGACATCACTAACTGGTGTTGAATAACCATTGTATACACTTTAGCTTTTTATATTGTGCCAAGCTCAATCTCAGTTTTTATTATATTTGTCAAAAAATTTGATATTAATAAAGAATGTATCGATACAGACGATACTGAGAATACGCAGGGTCAATCATAACATCTAATAATTATTGCGCTAATTCGTTACTGTGCAATGCTTGTTACATGCTTTTAACAAAGTTCTTGTATAGACAAGCATAATAAAACAGCGCGTGCGCCTATGATTATTCACAACACACTACTATTTGATTGTTGTGCATTGCTTATTGCATGTTTTCAATAAAGTTTATGTAAAGACACGTGTAATAATAGAGCGCGTGCGCTTAAGGCTATTAACAACACACAACCACTTGATCGTTGTGACTATGCGCAACCGGGGAGTGTTTTCCCTAGTTGTCATGCACAGTAGGTCCACCTTGCGGGTTTCCCTACAGGCATTAGATCAGAGACCTATCAGGACCCCTAGACGCCACCCCATGCCTGGGTTAAAAGATCGTGTCATGGCAGCCGCCGGTACCTCCGGTCATTATTCAATGACTGTCCTGGGGTACCGTCGGAGAGGTAAGGCCTATTTTGACCTTATTCGAGACTTTTTGTTCTTTTAGGCTTTCGAATTACTTGTCCGCACGTTTTCTCTGCCGTGGGACACGCTGCGTCTCCATAAGGGCGGAGCCTTAGTTCGTGACTTGCAACCTAACAAGCTTTGGTAATGCATGTCCGTTTGGTTTCTCTGTCGCATAAGACATGCTGTTTTCACAATGGCAGATTTAGAATGATAATCATAGATGAAGGCAATATTCCTCCTATTTTAGATTCATTCGTTATTTAATTCAACTATACACACTGTTAAAAACAACATTCAATAATAGTCACAAAACCACGAATTGACCTGAATGTTGTTTTCGACCTTTATTACATGCCACTAAGAAGTGTAATCACGGTTACATTGGATTGCATTATAACATCTTTTAATATGCGAATCATTAGAGTTGCTTTTTGAGTCTCTGGGGAAGTCCACTGTTTGTCTTGAGAATGCATCGCTATTGTGTATGATGTTTAATAAATAAGAATCTTGTGATAGATGGACATGCCATGATAAGTTGCATCATGGACATCACTTTCTGTTACAGAGCGGGGCCCCCTTCCCTGAGTAGTGACCAGGTAGAGGTGAGGTTGTCACCCAATTGATATGGGTAAGTGTATGTACTACATAGACTTCTTTGAAACTACTTCAGGGTTTCATTTTAGCCCTTTCAGAGGAGAGAGGATAGTTTGTTTTGGTGAATATGTTGGGTATGGATAAGCAATACTTGAATACACTTATATTGTCTTTGCAGGTAACTGGTAATTTCTTCCACTCCTGTCTCGTTGGACATTACCGGTGTAGTATATGAAATGTTTCATTTAACAATTATCACTGTATAGTTTTTCACTTGTTGATAATTAGCAGCAGCTCTGTATTTTTTGTTTGTCTGGTCCTGAAGAATGCCCCGATATTAGTAGATCCTTGAGAGGGCAGAAACATGTTGACCTAATTTCCCTGCTTAACAGTTGATAATCTCAAATGTTAGCATACTGCTTTTTAAACATGACAAGGGTACTGTTGGAATAAAATTAGTATGGAGCTCCTTTAGTCATTTTTAAACACACTTTTTCGTATTATTTAGCGCTGCACGTTTTTTTCCTTCTATTAGAAACCCTTTTCACATAGCATGAGTATATGCCTTTGGGTTCTATGTTGTACGCTGTGGAGTCATCAGCCATCCTCTAGCTCTTCAATCAGCTAAGGGTACCCCAGTCAATCTCTGAGACTGAGTTCCCCGGTGAGAGGAGGCCAGACCCAAATGATGAAACTTCACAAACTGTGAATGATGGGTTCTGGCAAAATAGGTACTCCTCTTAAATAGAGGAGGTTTTTGTCTTAACTTTTGACATATGCTTATCCTAACCTTTTTTCATTTTTCACCTTCCTTTGTAGACCCGAGGTGTTGTGTGGTATTTAAGTTCAATGTTTATGCCACATAGTAAAACATTTTTTGCTTTATTTTCCCCTCAGTATACGTTTGGAGTTCAGCTGTGAAAACACTATCGTAAATTCCTTGAAGCACAAGAGTTGTGGTTGACAAGACCTAGCCATACTGGCTGTCTCTTTTCTCTCTCACTCCCATTCCCCTTCCCCTCCATGGTTTAGTTTTACTGTACGAGTTTGCCCATGCCCCTGCAGAGCCATGTTCTGGTGATTGGGGTGAATGACCTCAGGCTCAGACTCAATCGATCAAGACCCACAAATCTTGGCAGTTTGCAAGGTCACTATACTCTTCAATTTGAGTTCCAAATCTAGTCCACTGCAATTCATGGCACAGGCCATTTATGATAGTCAGCGGAATTTAAAAATGGTCTGGAATGGGCCTGCCAATCTACTCAGTGTTTTGAACCACATTTCTCCCACGCCGGAAGAGTCCTGTAATCCATTTCCCAGCCCTTCAAGTTCCCATCAAACTGTAAAGGCATTGCCAATCCTGGCATACTCCCACTTTGGGAATTCTAATTTGGTGCTGCGTGGAAAATTCACTGGATATCTAATTTCTTCCAGTGCTTTTGGCTCAATGTAATCTACATTTCCTAAGCCATTCAATGCAATTTGGGACTGACACTGCTGAGGTGGCTTTTATTTTGCCTTTTTCATCCAAGGACACTCTAAATTGGACTACACCTTTAATTCTCAATAAAAGTAATTGGCTTCAACAATACACCTCTTACCTCAAGCAATTTAAAGCAGTATTTGATTAGACACAAATTACACAAGCAACAGAGTCTGGCTTACTAAACTTTGACAGGGTTCAAAGGATAAACTCACAATTTCAGTAGCTACAATCGGTGGCAGCTGGACTCGTGAGGCTTTGGCAGCTGCCTTTTACCATAAGTTATGAGAGGAGCTTAAGGATGCTCATTTCTTAGTTGCAAATACACCAACTACCTCAAATCTATTACTCGATTTAGTGCTCTAGATTGATCAGCAGAAAGAATGTTGTTTTGAAAGACACGGAAACTGGTGTCGAGGTATTCCATCTGCTCCAGTTTCAAGGTACTCCACTTGATACGACTGACATATTTTCTATTGCTTCCTTTGAAGAAACGTTTGTAGTTTGGGAGCTTGCATAAACTGTTGTCATCAAAGAAAAAAGATCAGAAAAAAGTGGTCACTGTATCTACTATGGCAAAGTATGACTCGTGGTTAAGAAATGCCCTGAGCTGTGAACACTCAACCATGGCTGCTTCTTCTGGTCCAATGGAGTGTTGGTCCTTATTAGATTTGTGAGACATCAAATTGCAACAGAGGCCAATTTTGTTGGATTGAAAATGTCTCTGCGCTTAGCTGGAATTGTGGACATTCACATCAGGTGACCTGTTTACATCGATAATTAGAATCTATTCATAACAAAGGCACAGGTCTCCTAAAGGGTGCGTAGTATAAGACTCCTATTAAGAGACTTTGTGATATTCTACATAAAGTCAAGCAAGCCCTATAACAGAAGGCATTGAACAGGAGCCTAACAAGAAGCTTTGGGGCCATGGCTCCTGTAAGCACATTGGGCAAGTCAAGAAAAATACAAGCAAAGAGTAATGGCTACAAGGGCTGATGTGAGCATTTCCTATTCACTAGCTCTTTGTAGTATTCCGTCCAACATTTTCTAGCTTTTATGTATCACTACAGAAGGTAAACGCCCATGTGAAAATTAGTCTTGATGTCTACCCGAAAAGAACAGTGCTGCTCAGATTACTTGGCAGCACCTCTTATGCAGAGGAATACAAGCAAATGTGTGGTGCATTTTAACAGTGCATTCAATGAGAAAACCAACAAGCATTGGCACACTTCCTTCACACTCACAGATTGGTTTCAGCAAACAGCATTAAAACAAGCCTCGCTCAGTGTGTGTGCGTTTGTGTTTGTGCGTGTGTGTGTAAGCTTGTATGGGTTTGCAAAAGAAATGTCTTTATGTGATGCTGTGCACATGTTTTTGTATGGAGTAAGGGTCACAATGTGAATACAATGGCTGTGTGATGGTGTGCCTTGGATGTTTATGTGATAATAGACTGCCCACAAACTCTTATTGTTTATGCAATATCATTTGACATTGATGGGACACAGAGGGTGGTGTAAGGATAGTTACAACTGTGGCCCAGGTCTCATTTCCTGACAGGGGAACCACGCTTGAGCAGGTGAGTGGGCGTGCAGGAGGCGAGCTGAAAATGAATGCCCTGCAGCACCTGAGCATGCACAATATCAGGATGAGAACTGGGAATGCAGAGCCCACAGGAGCACTTGTAACATTGGTACTGAAGTATAACATCTTTATGGTGGATGTGCATTGTTCAGATGCAAAATGCTGACATTCAAAGATAGTGCAGCCAATGGCTGCTCCATGCTGTTGTGGGTGGAAGCAAAATGTGAAAGACAGTTTAACAGACCGATGGATGTAAACTGCTGACCAAAAGCACACATAGATCAGTTCAGTTCATGAAGCTTTATTCGATTGTTACAAAATTACAATCATAAAAGCACAGATAAAAATCCTTATTATATTACAGACAGTTTTTTAAAATGTATACAAAGTGGCAGCTTTTGAACTGTGCAAGCAACGCTATCAACAGAAACGAACAAGGTTAATCGATAGACGTTTAAAAAACACCATACAAATAAAATATATAATTCAACAGTATTACTTAGTCTTTTCCTTAAATAAAATACTCTCTTTAAAAACATTGCAAGTCTCCAAACAGCATGATCATTTTCTAATTGTTTTAGTTTAAAAAAAAGCGGGGCGACACTGTCCTAATCCATACGCTTTTACAAGCGGGACCAGCCACACTTTTCTCAATTCGGAATAAAATTTGCAGAAGAAAACAGTATGGATTGTAGACTGGCATGAATGGTAATCACATGGACACAGCTCGAGATGTTTAGACCAATCGTTCAATTTGGGCCACAAGACCACTCTGTGAAATATATTTAACCTGCATCTAATCAATAACACTCTATGAAATGTAGCAGGAACGTATGTCAAATAAGGCTACATTCCAAGAGAAGTTACAATGATTTGGTGCTGGTTAACAGTACGTTTAGTAAGTTCGCTAGACAGTCTGGCTTTCTCTAGCATACCTAACCCCTCCTTTTTTAAAGCTTCCCGCAAAATGTTCTGCATAGAGCTGGGATTTGTAAAAAACTCTGCGTGACCCATATAGGTCTTAAGTCCTGCATGTAACTAATCCATGGTATTTTTTCCACACCGTCAAGTAGGAGGCAATCAGTGATAATATCCCTATTTAACTGTGTTTGTTCCTTAACCCAGACGTACTCGGGGGAACAGACAGAATAAATCTTAAAAAAGAATCCTCCACTTGCTGCAACTGCGTTGTGTTTGTTAGACCCCAAACCCCTGCTCCATACATCGTAGAGCTGATGCATCTCGCTTTATAAATTTGAATCAGCTCCGAGGGGGGTTTCCGGCCCAATTTCTTGGTGAACCCTTTCAGGGCCTTCGTGGTCCGGATGAGAGTCCGTTTTTTTGCAATTATGGTTTGGGCCCACAATTTGTTTTGATTAAACAAAACTCCCAAGTACGAGAAACTCTTTTTTGAATTTAGTTTCTGCTCCTCTACGAAGATATCTTTCACTTGTTAGGTCCATGAGCAACTCTCATTACGTATGTCTTAGAGATGTTGATGCTAAGGCCTAGATCCTTCATAAAAATAAAGAATCCATTTAGGACCTTTTGGAGGGCAACTTGAGTTCTCGCCACATAACTGCATCATCCTCATAAAGAAGCACCGGGATGGGCCGACCAGCCACATTGGGGAAATCATTTGTATTTTTGTTAGTGCTTCCCCTAATCCATTTGTACACAAATTAAACAAAAAGGGGGCGAGCACGCAGCCCTGTCTCACCCCCCTTCTGACGGGAAAGTTAGCTGTATGTTCCCCTCCTATTCCATAACGCACACTAGCCTTTGCGCTGTTATGGAGATTTCTTAGGCAAAAGATAATTTGGGGATCCACTTTCAAATCCTCAAGGATTTCCCATAGTCTTACATGTCTCACTGAGTCAAAAGCAGCAGTTAGGTCAACAAAGACCATATATACTACTATTTTTAGCCTTTGTATATGTTCCTATGACTAGGGATACGTTTAGGCATTGCTCTATGGTACCAAGACCCATTTGAAAACCATATTGTAGGTCAGTTAACATTTTATTTTCTTCTGACCATTCCTGCAAACGTTCTAAAATCACTCGCCCCACCACTTTCACCAATGAGTCTAATAGGGAGATCGGTCTATAGCAGGCTGGACTCTGACGATGTCCCTTTTTAAAGATCGGTACTATTAGTGACCTACCCCAAGTTTCTGGCAGTATTGTTTGACAGCTTGAGTTTAAAACCTGCGTTATAATGGGCCCCCATAGTGTGACATTAAACTTAAACAAATCTATCGGGATGCCATCCGGACCTGGTGCTTTGCCGGACTTACTCCTGTGCAATGCTCTAATTACTTCATCTAGGGTAAAATTTAAATTCATTTTTGGGTGGTCATTCCCTAAGTCTTCGACAGGTAAAATATGGGTAGCATCAGAACCATTGTATACCTGCACGAAGTGGGTTATCAACTCCTCCTCTGTAATAGCGATAGCTATTGATGGACATACACACTTATATTATATAGGTCATTTTGTTTTTTAAACAATAGTCTGGAGAGACAGTTAAAGTTGTCCTAAAGCCAGACCTAAAAATGCTTTGACTCCAAACTGGAGAAAGATCTGTTTAGTGAGACTGGGGTGAAACTGATGGTTTGGATCTTAAGTCCTCGTAGCGCTAATATGAAGATTGCAAAAACTCGGTTGGGTGGCATGAGTTGCTGATTTATAGGATCTACTGTCAGTGGTGTAACAAAGGCCCCCGTATTCCTCGCAGTGCGGCGGGGGGGGGTGAGGTCCCTGCTGCCCCCTCAGCACATTACCCTGGCCTGAGATCTCCTGAGTGAGTTCGGATGGGGGCCCCTCTATGTACTTTCCAGGGGGCCCCAATCAAGTTTTGCTACTCGACTGTCTAATCTGTAACTGGACAGAGTTTCTTTACGGTCCCCTTTTCCGGAATATTATTCTAAACGTTGGATTTTAGATCATACTTGATCTGTAACAGCAGCTACATGACTCCTATCTTCTTCAACTGATCCTGCGTGTCCTCCATGATCCTTAGTATCCTGTATTAGACTGACACTCTTGTACTGTATTAGACTGACACTCTTGTACATCGTGGTTATATTTTTGGATTGTATTCAAATTATTAAAAAAACATATTTAGATCATGTTTAGAAAGGCATACTTCTACACAACTGATATGTTACTATTTCTTTGTTCCAAGTTGGAAAGAAAATTCAATTTTTAACCAGAGCTGGATATTTATCTTTACAAATCAAACAGTATCGATAAACAAAAATCAATGATTTGGAAAAAAGGAAAACATGTGTTTTTTTGTCGATCTAAAAATAGAAATAAATAAAAGTGTGATTTATTTAGAAAGTACCAGTATTCAATGTCGTTATCCTACTGTTAATTTCAGTTTGCTTCAGAAAACGTTGAGAATAGTATTATTGCAACAAACAATAGGCCGGTCTGCATGCAGATAAAGGTACCCAACAACACATCTTCCAGGTCGCTACCTCTGGATCCAGGTCTGAACTGGCCATTTATCTCATCAGGCACTTCCTTTTGGGCTGGAGCCATTGGAGGGCGGTTTTTGAAGGCCGAAGGCTGGTGCCACTGTTACTTTCTCCAGCTACCCGAGGTTAATTACAGCAGCAGGGGGGGAGAGCAGAGCGAGTCGAGAGACATCAGAAGAGAATATGATACATAACATATCAGAACGAATACATAAAATGGCAAAATGAATATTACATCTGTTATCATTCAAATGAATAAAACAAATATTCAAAGGAAATGTTTTATAATAGAAGCATACTTAATGTTGTTTTATTGATAGCCATTGTTTCATGACCTAAATGAATATCAGTTGTTCCTTCGCAGGCCTGTACTTCTGCGTACATTCTATCAGAATTTTTTATATCAGGTTTGCATTTACACCAAAAAAATACATCTGCAGTACCTTTATATCGCAGGTAGGTTGGTAAGTATTATTTGTACCCCATATAATTTAATATATGCATTTAAGTATATATGTAAATATAAATGCATACATTTGTATATGTCTTTATATATTACATTTTAACAGCTTACATTTAAATATTAAAGTGTATTTTTATTTAAATATATTTAAATGCAATTTCTTTTACGTTAATATTAATTAAGTAAATTACTTTTTTGTATTTAAAATAAACTAATTTTATATTAGCTATCCCTGAGCCCTAAAAATCCTTTTCTACCCCTTAACAACATTCATCTCTGAATCCTAACACTCCATACTACCCTAATACTGCTCATTCTACACACTAATAACTCCTTCCACTAAATACTACCCATCGCAAAACCCTAAAAACTTCTTAACACTCCTCTAAACTACCTACCACTCAACACTAATACTCCTTACTAACCCTATATACTACCCACCCCTTAACCCAATAAACTCCTAACAACTTCTATTCCCTATCTATAACTAAAACATTGTAGTACGCCTAATCACCACTCCTCCCTGAACCCTAGAAACTCCTTAGCAAGGATCTCTAAATGCCCACCTCTGGACCGAGTTGACACAATGAGAGAAATCACCTGCCAGGAAGTACCTGTTGGAATCATTAGAAAGGCTAGAAGTGAGCAATCTTTGGGAATCATCAAAAGATCATAAGAGCTTCAAAAACGTTGTAACCAAAGTAAAGAAAATGATATCCGTAACAGAAGACAAGGAAACTCTGGGCAAGAGGGCTCACGGATGGATAGTATTGAATGACTTCAAAGCTCTCACACCACAAGCTTATCTGAAAAAGGGAAGCAAACAGAAGATTAAAGAAAAGTTTTTAAAGTTACGTTTTGGTATTTTACCAATCCTCCCTCATTTGGCACCTTGGCAAAGGAGACAAGAAGAACAGGCTTGTTGTCTCTGTAGAACAGGAAAATACTATCTAATATACATTATCTGTATTTGCCCACGTTTAATGGACATAAGGCGCGCTTTACTTGGAGTAAAATGGAACCAGAAGGGAATCAGGACCTGCAGGCTGTAAAAAAACTGTGTTTTTAACCCATAAGAGATTCAGCTAAACTGCCGTCTTGCAAAGTACTTCGATAAGGTGGCTGGAAGACTAAAGCATCAGCAAGACGTGGAAACAGAATAGCAGGCAGCTAGCATACCTTATAGAGCACTGCAACAGTTACGCTAAATCTGGATTGTTTGCCCACGTTTCGGCACCTTGAAGCACAAGCACTTTATCATGTCTTATTTCTTATTCACTTTAAATATGGCCTGAATAAGCAATCCGAAGTTCAACGCTCCTTGTCCATGACTTTTATATTCAGAAGGAATGTATTGAACATGATTCTTTTGTTCGATAATGATATCAATGTTTAATCTTTTTTAGGTTATTACAGAATTGTATTTTTATTCTGTAAATTTGTATATTTTAAACATAGTATGTATTTATTATTTTAATTTCCCAATGTACGTATTTTATCTGTACTTTTATGGCCCATTGTGGCCGAAATAAAGTCATCAAACGAACGAACGATAATGGAGCCGGGACTCCTGTTTATAGTGCAACATCAATAAGCTAATCTGGAAGTGTGAATTTCAATCACCAGTATATAAAGAGAGACAAGGCTGATCTATGTATTTTAATGTTTGAATGTTTTAAATTGTGAGTTTTAAATTGAGAGTTTTAATTAACTGTACAATAAAGATTACTTACTTACTAGAAACTCCTTACTACCCCCAAACAATGCCCATCGCTGAATCCAAGGAACCCATTGGCTACCACTAAATACTACCCATCCTGAACCCTAAGAACTTCTTACTGTCCCAAAACACTACGTATTCCTCAACCCTGGAACCTTATTACCCCTAAGCACCAGCCATTACTGTACTCTACTATCCCTCTTAAAAACTACCCATTCCAAAACCCTAAAATTCCCTTACCATCCATAAACTTCTGACCTAACATTTAAAAAATATATATATTTAAAATTTTAATAACATAGACCTATATTTTAAAAGAGAGAACCTAAAATTAATTTATACTGAATATTTAATAGCATTACCTCTTTTTAACTATGTGATAAATTTACTAAATTACATAACACCTAGTTCAAATTGTGCTTTGCCTTGAAGAAACGTGATTGTTGTCCCAGAACATATTTCAGCAGGCAATAATAGGAAAACAATAGTGAAAACTCTTTTAGTTAACTCCAATGAAATCTTTTTTTCTGTTAAAACCTAAAAATCCCAGGTAAAAAAAAGAATCACATAATTTCTGTAAATGATACTTTCATGCTATCGATCGCATTTCTTGCTACAAACGTGCCCCACAGCTAACACCTGTTTAGCTTTGACAGTCTGTGCCCAGTTAGCATTTTGCAAGGCTCGTATAGCATCTTGTTTCTATTAATCCATTACTCCAAATTGTTAAGCTAGAAACCAATTGTTTTTTAGATTTGCTACAGTCAACTTTATCCTTTTTTTCTGACCTGTTTTTACCAATACTAAGTCATAGATGCAGAGAGGGACTTGGCTCTGTATTTGTCTCTAACCACACACTCCCGACTAGTTGGATATATCCGTCCAGATTCTATTACAATGCATGAGGGGATATTTTACTTTTTCAAAGTACACTCAAATATCACCTATTAATGGTGGCAGCATATCGTCTTTTACATTAAGAAGGTCTGACTCCAAGATGACTGGCCGAACGAAGTCTCTGTCTTGGAAATCTTCTGTCGGCCATCTAACTTTTGGTATGCCAAGCAGCACCATATCATCTTGCTGATGCTACTTTTGACTGTGACCAGTTGCTCCTTTCACCCTACCATAAGGCCTGTGCGTCAAAGCCTCATTCCAGCATGGCCACCATGAAATTGTGACCTTGCAAGACTTCTGGTGGCTTTTTATTTTCCAGTGCTCCTAGAAGCTCCCTGCCATCCTGTTGCTTGGATGGTTTTTAGTACACCTGGCATCTCTCTCTCATCCTGTCCTCAGACCAATGCTGCTTTTCAGTGAGCTCCGAGTTATCCTGCTGCTAGGCTGCTGCGGCCTTCAGCACACCAAGTGGTGCCTTTTTATCTTGCTCTTTGGCGGCTAATAACAAGCACTGACCAGTGCTTATTTTGTAAAAAAAAAAAAAAAAAAACTGCCAGGGCCCTGACCATGAGGCCACTGCAGCTAGCACCACCCATTGCCCCGTCATCGCTGCCAATGATGGTACCAAAACAACTACTAACCATCTCTCTCACCTGCAAGTGGGACCGGTCAGATTATTCCAGGTCTCCAAAGCTAAAGGAATGGCTGGGGAGGCAGGTATTAATAGTAGTATATCTAAATTAGATGAGCAGCGCCACCATGTGGCAGAGTGTTATAAGTGTGGTGATCACAATTAAGTGCAGGTGAGCACTGGAAACCACTGGCTCATGAAGCACTGGCACTGGCAAAGTCAATTGGTCTGACTTGTAACTCCAACTGTTAAACCGACCCATGGTATTTTTTGCTCCTAATGTTGGCTAGTCCTTAGCCTCTAATTCTGTTTCATGCCTGACAACTTATTTAGTTACTTATTTTTGTACCCACATTCACAGCTTTAACATTAGCTACTTAGTTCTTATTCCTTCTCTAGATCACCATTTGACAAAAGATGTTTTTTATACATCGATTCTGAATACATATGTGCACTTCCCCCAAAGCATGCCGGCATGCTCATAATATTCCAGTATAGAAATGCCCTCAGAATGGTCGGTGCAACATCTAAAGGAATTGTACATTGTGCTGCACATGCTTTATAGCATTACTCCTTTGAAATTTCAGTTTTAAAATGTCTATATTTGCCTAACCCAGTTTTTATTCAATTAGGTGTGGTAATAAATATTTTTCAAGGTAATAATCTCCTAGCAGAAGTAGTTGTTTTTGCAGAAGTTACCTTTAAGTCACCTTAAGTCTTGCTATAGTGAAACCTAATGTGGATTCCTATGACCTTGCAATTTATCTACCCATATTCTTCTTCCATTTCTGGGTAAGATTATCAAGTGTGCAGTTGCCACTTTATATGGCAAACCCGCTCAAGCCAAAATGAATTTCCAATGCATCACTGAGATGAACAACCATCAAAGTCATCCAGATGCTGTACGAAACACCCGTATTGACAACCTTTGTCTTACTCAATATCCTCTTGTCAGGGATAGGCTTAGATGGCATCATCCTTCTGTGGTTCACCTCCTCTCCTAATAACAATTCCAGTCTTAACTAGGTATCGTCTGCCAGATCGTCGTCTATCCCTATGATCCATAGCCTATCCAGCCTATCCAGCAGTTCTATCAAGTACTCAGTCATATTCAACCTGCATATGCATCACGTTTGTCCTCCAGGCTGACAAGGATGTCAAGATCTATCAGTGTGCATGTGATACTCAGCTCTACTTAAAATTATCATCAGAAAATTATGTTACATTACAGAAAGACTGCCTTGCTGTAATTCAGGCCTGGGTGTCAAAGACATACCTTGAACTCAACCACTTGAAGAATGAATCTGTCCTCAGCATGGCAATAGCCACAAGAACAAGTGCAACACTGACTGTCAGAGATGGCAGCTTCACCCCATGGCTTGATGACGGCACCAGATATTTAGGAATCTATAATAATAACATCCTCAGCTTAAAAACTCATACAGAGAAAGAAATACCATTCATCCGTATTAACTGAAAAATGAAGGACGTTCTCCCTAAAGCAAACTTTAGAACAATCCCACCTTGCAAACCAAAAGAATGCCCATCTAATAGAGTGATTAATCAAGGTCAAAAAAGTATTACCTATCCTCATACAATATCACTGGCACTCAAACTTGTCTGCCTCACCTAACAACTTGTAAAGTCAAACATCCCACATACCTTGTATGCAAGATGTAAATTTATAATTGGCAACATAGCATAGACAGCAGAAATATGGCCAAGATCTTTTTAGGAAATCAAAGTAAGGAAACAACAAGATTCTAACCATCTCTTGGTAGATTCCTTAGAACTCCTGCCCCACATGATCCAGAATTCTACAACGTAAACTAACTTCTGTAAATAACCAAAGATCCACCTATTCAAGCAAAACTGAATCCATTTGCAGCCCCCCAGGTGAAAGACGTTGTATAGAGACATCCTATAATGTTCTCAATCTCACGTGTAGCGTCCTCCCCAGGCTGGGTACATGCAAAGGACTACACCACACACGTATTTATTCTTCTGCTTTTAAAAGCTAGCTCCAAATTCTAAACCAGCCTTCAGTGCATTCCGCTCTAACACTTACATCACAGTTCTACAGAGTCCATCTGGAGCCAAAAGGGTTCCAACATTTCTAATTCACAAGACACTATGTCTCCCCCTCTTTTACACAAACAAAATACAATTTTACAAAACATTTATATCGATAGACATATTCATTCAAATCTCTTCAATCAGTCTTCTTGCTGCTTTAAATCTTTGTTCTGGGAAAGTGGGAGGTGTTGTCACCAATGGCCAGGATCTGTGTCAACAGTGTAAAAGCAACAGCAGTTGCTGATGTTTCAGTCCAAGTCTCTCTTTCAACTATTAGAGCTGATGAACAATTGGTCAAATGCCTGAAATGAGAAGATTCTTGGGTAATAGACTTGCCAGGGTGCTGGGCAGTCACTATTTGTCCTTTAGTAGATACCACTTGAGAAGGTCTGCATCAAAATGAGTAGCAGGTTTTCCTTTCAGCATTTGTTATATGAGCACTGAATCTGCTTTCTTAAAGACAATGCTCTTTGCATGTCGTCTTTGTAAGCATACACTTTCATCTTTTGTTTGCTAACCAAGTCCTTCTCATGAGTTGTTGTCTCGTCGTTCTTTCTCTGCTTGTTCCATTGGGGTAACTTGAGTATTCATCACTCTCCTAAACATCAAAGTCGCAGGACTTTCACCTGTAGTCGAGAGGAGTGTTGAATGATAAGCTCTCAAGGAAGAATTCAATACAGTTTTCAAATTGAGTTTCTCAAGAGTGGTCTCATAAAATGTTCAATGTGTAAAAACAAAAGGAGGTCTCCTTAGAAATCCATTGGGGGACAAGGAGATACAAGTTTGAAAATGAGAAAAAGTCCCTAGAGCCCTGTATGGGAGAAAGGACTGGCAGCTGATTAAAGAGCCCACTAGTGCCAAATATTTACTGGTTTATCGTCTAGTTATACAATTGTAATAAAGAGTTATTCCACAAAAAGATTATATTAAAACATTTCCATTTAATAGTTTATAAAAAAACACATTTTATGCATATAAGTGCCATTACAATAAAACATTAAAAACTGTGTAGATACACAGTGACAGTTTTAAAACAAAAGTTCACTTGAAAGAAACAAAATGTCGACGCAGCGTTTCGGTATGTTGCAATAACACCTTCTTCAGGACAGTTCTCTCATTTAAATTGAATGCCTTTGCCTTAGGTTTTGGGCTTTCTTCTCTGATGAGCCTGGAATGCTTTTGAGGCTGAACAGAAGCTTGTAATTGTCCAAGTCCTGTTGTTTAAGAACACTTCCACCTTTAGAATACAGTTTCTTCCCTTTTCTTCTTTTCGTTTTTTGGGATTATCAGATAACTGTGTTTTCTTTTAGTGGGATGGTATGCAACTTTATATTGCAATGTCTCCGTCTCTTTATGTACCGAGGAGCCACCGATTTTTTTAAATTAAAATTCGATAGCTACTTGATCAGTTTCAAACCGAAAATCCAGCCGTGGTTGTATGTCCCACTTTTAATTCATTGGATACTTCTTTAGCCGGTGGGTTTTTTAAATTCACCATCTGTAAAGTTATGGTCGGCCTCCCTACTCCTCGCGTACGTCTCTTCCTTTGCGCCAGTCAGGCTCATAAAATGTTCAACATGTCCATATACTTGTTGCGACAGAGGTGTGCTCTTTTGATGCTTTATTTTCAAATGCTCTAAGAAATCACTGAATTCTCGACTGTTCAAAGTCAGGCCATTGTCAGACTTCACTATGGCTAGAACACCTAATTTCGCAAAGATGCCATCTAGTCGTTCAATGACTCCTTCTTGAGTTGAGGTTGAAAGATCTTTAATTAGTGGAAATCATGGGTATTCATCCATAATCACCCACAGATGATGTCCATTGCCAAGTGGACGAAAAAAGTCAATGGCTATTCTCTCCCATGTATGCTTCAGAAGTTCTGGCATGTTCAAGATGTGGTGAATAGTTTTTGTACAAAGTTATAGGCCTCTCATCCCTTTTCAAATTTGTCATCAAGGTAAGGAAACCAAACGCGGTCTCAGAGAGCTCACTTTGTGGCAACATTTCCACAATGTCCTTCAAGGGCTACCTCAATTATTTTCTGTCTCCGGAATCCGGATTCTTGACCCTCATAACTAGGGGTGGGCATAGCACTTTTCTCCGCCCACGGAGTGGGCGTAGTGTTGCCTACTTCGCGCTTCACAAAGTAGGTGTAGTAGGCAACACTAGGCCCACTCCGTGGGCGGAGCGAAGTTGCCTGCCACTTGCCTCCCTCGCGTTCTCCTCTAATGCCCTTAAGATATTTAAAAACATTCTAAAAGTAAAAAAATAGACTTACCTGCGAAGCGGCGTCCCGGGGCTCCTTCTTGCTGGTATCTCTGCTGACTTCTTCACAAATCCGAATAGAGTCCCGTGCACATGATAAACTGAATGGTTTCCTAGTGAAAACCACAATCTCACCAGAATAGTTCAAAAAGGATTCACGAGTCTCTTGTATATAGGTATGGATGTTTTAATAGCGGGGTGCTATTCAGTACATCCAAGACATGATTTTTAGGAATAAAGTAAATTGCCGACACGTGTTTTGTCACACCGTGTAGCGGCTATGACTCATCAGGGCTGGAACGCTCGATTAGCGTGATGCGGTGGAAATACGAATGAAAGGAGATCAGGGTATGGAGGATAGGCAGGGATGCTGCTTGGAGTGTAAGGCTCGTGGCAGGACGGATATGTCCCGTAAATGACTCTGTCAGTATCGAAGGCTAGCACGGATCTTTGCTGGAGTGATTCTCCTCATCCGGGCATGCTCATTTGTGAAGTAGAAGTCGTCAGAGATACCAGCAAGAAGGAGCTTGGGACGCCGCATCGCAGGTAAGTCTATTTTTTTGCTTTTAGAATGTTTTTAAATATCTTAAGGGCATTTAGAGGAGGGCGACAGGGAGGCGCTAAGTGGGGAGAGGCGCGTAGATTCCCCCCCCGACTTCGTGGTGCTTCGCATAGCCCCACTACGCCCACTACGCCCAGGGTTACTCATAACATAGCTTCTTCTTGAGTTATGGACAGTTCATTCTTTATGTTTTTATACTTTTGATATTCACCATCACTGGTGAGTGGCCGAGTGTGCTGGTTCCATGTCACTATCATGGTTTGTGACAGTGATAATCTGTGCTAACGAAAAAGCAGCTGGGGTGTGGGATTTTACAATGAAGTTGATATAGGCATCAGTCGTCTTGGAGGGAGAAGCTTGACTTTTTACAGGCACCCTGGAAAAGTAATCAACAGGGTTTTGATCTTTCCCTGGACGATTCACAATGATATAAGCATACACTTGTAACCGTAGACCCCATAGTTCAATGCGAGAAAACATTTTGGCCTCTGGGATTCTAAACAAGGTTTTCTGTGTGAGAATACATGGAAGTGTTCACAAACCCATACCAGAGCTAAGCTTTCTTCCTCAGGTTGTGAGTAAGAATGTTTGTTTTGGGACAAACTTCTACTTGCATATGTTACAATATGCCTTCAAGCATTTGGGTATACACTGTGTTGTGCAAGGATAGTGCCTTACCCAACTGGGTTAGCCTCAACAACAACATCTGTATGAAGCTTCAGATTGAAATATGCCATTTCAATAGCATTCTGAAGGGCTTGTTTATTTTTCTTGAAACGTCCATCATATTTATGTGATCATTGCAATGAACCATTCTTTCTCCCCAAGTCCCTCATTGGAGCACTTACAGCGGCAAAGTCTGTATGTATCTGGAACAGTAAAGTATCCATGCCAAGAAACGAGGGCACCATGGACACATATTGTGGGGGATAAACATTTGACAGAGCTTGTACTTTAGCAGGATGAGGTGTCATACCCCTACCAGAAAAAATATAGCCAAATAATTTTAGCTTGGTCTTATGGAACTCACACTTGTCTGCATTTAAATTCAAACCTGCTTTAGTAAGTAAACGACATACTTGTGCAAGAGTTTTATCATGTTCCTTTTCTGTAGCTTTGAAAACTAATTTGTTATGCCTGTAATTGAACGCATTCATGACAGGCTGTATGGTATGTCTGATGATGTCTTGAAAAGTAATTTGTGGTGAGATGCACACCTCTTTACTCAGAATGTTGCTTGTATTCCTTGTCATGTACTCTCCAGTTTCAACCTAGTAGGCGTGCTCGCTTGCTCCGCGCTCTGTCCACTTGCGCTGCAACATAGTAGGAACACGAGGGCACCACTTTACGATCCCCATCAAGCTGCACAACCAATCGCCAATTAATCCAATGAATTAAATTCATCATGAACTTTTTCTATTAAACCTCAATTTTATCCAGAATTATTAATCCTTTTTTCTCCCCTTTTTTCAATTAATTTTACTCATTTTGGTTTTTGTTCATTTGCTGTTCATATAGACACTGGAGAATGACAGTTTCCACATGCCACGTTTTATTTAAAATCACCCAATGCATTTTGGGAAAATTCCTTCTTCAGGGGTTTCTAAAATACAAACAGAAGCATCATCAGTTCCATCATAGTACTTATAATGAAATAAACCAGCCAAACACAACCATATTTCCAAGATATTTCAACTTTGCAATGATGCTACTTTCAATCCCTATAGATCATTTATTTCTGCAGTCATAACTATTAGCGCTAATCCATGTAAACTATCGACTGGCCACGCACCTACCATGTCTAAGAATCCAGGCATGCACAATGCTTAAATGTTCCTGACCTTCTATTCTCCTTTCCAACTACATTCAGAGTTTCCGCATTTAACAAAGTAATTTTAATGCGTGGGGCCCATGCCCCGATGCAGTGTCGATTTGCTGAAGGACATGTTGTACTAAACTATTGGTATTGGGGGGCTAGTATTAATCCACTGGTGTCACAAGTGGGATAGGAACTCGTGTATGCATGAATGATGAGCATGGTTCCCAGATGTGCTTCGCACAAAACTGAGGAGGCATCATCCTTCAAAAGTGGGCCAGCTGTTCCTGACAATAAGCAGCATCATGCAGCCATTTCGACACTGAAAGAACCGGCCTTCCACTCCTGTTCCTAGCTAAATTGTGCTTAGCTAATATTAAAAGCATTGCACTGAGACGGCGAGAGGTGGATGTCACCTCCCTAACATACCCTAGGAGGCAGAGCAGCAGGGCAAAGGGAAGTGGATGACCAATGATTTCCTGGAGGGTGCATTGCACAATGTGCCAGTAGTTCGTGACTAAGGGGCATTCCCAAGCCAGGTGCAAAAAGGAAGCCTGGGGTGCATGGCATTGCAAGCCAGTAGCCTCCTCCTGCAGTTCTATATGCTTAATATGTAAGGGAGTGTGGTACAGCCTGCGTAAGTTAAAGTGTATAAGGTGCAACCTGTAGTTAGGCAAAAGGGCTGCAGTATGTGCACAGCAGTATAACCATTGTTCATCAGACACAGGACAATCTAATTCCTGGCTCCATTGGGCCTGAATGGCAGGAACGCACACCGGTGCTTTATTTTGCATCACCATAAAAAAGTCTGGTGACGAGTCGTGTGTGAGAGTATGTGTTCAAGCGCATGTAACGTCGGGGGAGGAGCCAGAATGGTGGTGTGAAGTGTACGACATGTGGCCTAAATTGTGTGTAAAGAAGAGTATCCAATATATTAGGTTTAATAGTAGCAGTCAGGGCAGGTGCTGCTAAGAACCGATCATTTGGGTACAAGTCTGCGAACGTGAAAAGAAATGTGTTTTTGGCCCTACACATTCCGCCATCCATCATTGTAGGCAGCGTGGGGTTATGTGCTTTGGGTAATGAGGGGGTATATAAACAATCCAGAGCCGCTTGTCACTGCAGACCGTCCCACCTCACACACTCCTCTGTGCCTGTTGCAGTATGTGTGTGTTTGTAGGGCTGATAGAGTGTTGTAGTAAGCGAACCGGAGCGACCAGTTCCACCTCCACCGTGATGTCCATCTAGCATTTGACCGGATACAACCAGAAGTGCAGGAACTGCGTCTGAGCACAGAGGGCATACACTTGAATATCAGGTGCATTGAGAACACCCTGACTGAAGGGCAATGTAAGAATTTCCCATACAATTCTAGGCTGTTTTCCTGCCCATGTCAGGGCAATTAAGTTTGACAGTAGGAGTTTAAAAAATGTGCTGTGTAAGCGGCATGGGAAAATTGAGGAACAGATATAAAAATGTGGGTAACACAAGCAATTTGGCGATGGCCAGTTGGTCTATCAGTGACAATGAAAGTCGTGTCCAGGCCAGAATTCTCTCCTCTAACCAGGACATTACTCTGCCATAGTTGGCCTGCCAGAGTTTACTCGTATCGCGGCTAGCCCTTTGCCTATAAGGGTGTCTAATATAAAGTGCAATGTCATCGGCATACATGGAGACCAGAATGCCATGCTCATGAAAGTGTATGCCCCGTTGGACGTGATGCTGATGTAATCTTGCTAATAACAGCTCCATGGCGAGTGCAAATAGGAGGGTCGACAGAGGGCACCCCTGCCTCGTGCCGCGAGATATTGAGAAAGGGTCGGACAATAGCCCCTTCACCGGCAGTCTAGCAGTGGGGGAAGTGTATAGTAGCTTGATAAGAGTTAGGAATTTCCGACTACGCCCCAGGTGTGCAACAATGGGAATAGGAAGAGCCACTCAAAGAGACAAACACATTAGCGTCTAATAAGGCGGCGATCGCTGGTAAGCTCGGGTCCTCGCTGTGCATGACTGCAAACAGAGTCTGTAGAGCGGTCCGGCACTTCCCCCAAACCCATCTTTTCATTTGAATTCCAAGCAGTTGACCTGTTGAAATAAATGCGTTTTGGTAATCACTTTGTTTTTTAAATAATCACTCACTTTCACGGGCCCCCACTTAGATTTAGAAGGGCCTCCCTGTCTCCAGGTGTAGGCCCGTTCTTTATCAAAACCAAGTATCTAGAGAGGGAGGACTGCCAATGATGACGCATGACACCTGGTGGTGTGTGAGGACAGTCCTTCAAATTTTGGGAGATGCTGGGTACTCTAACAAGTACTCCTTAAACCCTTAGTCATTGTTTAGTATGGACGCCAGCTCACCCTGAATACTCCGTGCCTCTAGTTCCCTCCCCTGGGACTTCCCAGAGTTAGTGTGCTGCAAGCCTTAAAGGCATCCCATAACTAGACCTGGGCGGTAAATTCCGTTCTGCTCATGGAATTTGCGGATTTTGGGTAATTTCTCGGTCCATGGGGAACGCGGAATTGCAAAAAATTCTGCGATCTGCGGCATGGTGGAATTTTTTGCATGTTTGCGCTTTGAAAATGCATGTTCACGAGATATATCCCCTTGAGCACGCAAACAGCATTTGCGAACAGGAAAAACGCATTGCGAAAGGGCGGAACAAGCAATTCTGTGTGTTTGCGGAACGCTGCGTGCTCGTGGAGATTTTTTACCGTTTTGCTGAGCTTTGCATAGCGCACCTACGCCAATTCCGCCCACCCCCAGAGATAGGGACTCAGCCAAACCCACATTCAGTGCCAAATAGTCAATGATAGCGATCGTACGCCGAAAGACCTGATTGCGCAGTGCGCCAGCTGGCAAACGCCAGGAGAAGGCCCTCTGGACCACCTGAGGTAATGCTAATTCCAGCATTACTAGGGAATGATCGGAGAGTGTGCAGGGGAGTATCGAGGGGGCGGTTGTCCATGTCGGGACCTCCCTAGTGACAAGCCAATAGTCAATGCGCAACCGTGCCCCCGTACCATGCTCCCATCCCAGGTGCCCTTGGTCTCTGTCAGGTTAAAGCTGCGGGGATTCAGGGCAGGGGACCGAGGTGACCACAGGGCCCAGCAGTGCTCTATCGCACTTCCCTGCTCAGTGGTTCTGAAGTCATGGTACTAAGACAGACCAGGCACGTGGTTTCAGGCAAATTCATCCACCAGTGTGGGCCCTGGAAGAGGCAGAGGCTCCACAGGCCCTCCGCTGCATCGAGGGCTCGCAGGAAAGGATGTCCTCATGGGGGGCCTTGCCAGGCCACACTGTGTGCAGCCGCGCTCCCACCCCAGATGGCCCTAGTCTCTGTCAGGCTGAAGCTGCAGGGATTCAGGGTGGGGGGCTGAGGCGACTGCCAGCATCCAGCAGCATGACCCAGCGTTGAGGCTAAAGCCGCAGGACCTGACAGTTCACACCACCACTGGCCCCAACCCGTTCACAATGATTCTCCTCACTTTGGGTTGAAGGCCACAGCGCCCGATCTCACTTCCTGACTGGCCTTGCGATGTCCCTCGGTGTGCAGTTGTCTGTGCACCTGTCTCACCAGTAGCTACCAGGAGGCTCCAGTCCTTCATTGTGCAGGATATGTGGTGGGCCCAGATGCAGACCACATTCAATATGGCACTCCCGCTGTGCAGGCCAGCAGTAGCCTCAGGGGGGGGGGGCACCAACACAGGGATCAGTGGACATGACCTGTGCAGTCCACGCAGGCCAGCTCCATCCCACTCGGTTGCGCTAGCACAGGGTTCGCTAAACAATCGGACCACGCCGGTCTAGTTGGCAATAGGAGTCGCAGCCCGGCCCTGAAGTCCCAGTCGTGGCCCCGGCAGCATGTGTCGCAGCTGGGCCTGGCTTCTGCAACTTCCGCCATCTTCTCTCCAGAGTCAGGCTTGCTGCAAGAGACTCCTCACAAGTGTGCCCCCGTGGCAGTTACACATAAGCAAGCACTTATTGCTCTCCGACTACACAGATAAAGGAGGAATATTTGTTCAGCTGGTGGAACCCCTCTATCGAGCAGCCATCTCACTGCTCAGTCAAGCTCGGCCCCCAAATGTTTTATTCTTAGGTGTCTCTTTGCATACTCGTTGTCTTCACCCCTCTCTAATTGTAATGCTATCTTGCACTTGATTATCAATAACTGCTCTTTGAATACCTGGTTGTATCTGCCTTTAGTGTTCATGCTACAGATCACATATGACTGTATATTGCGTAGCAGCGTGGTACCCTTATTTATGATATCACTAGCAGGTTCTCAGTCATCGATATAAAGGTTTCTTTGCAATGCGTTCGTAATTTTTATCTCCTTATGGCGGCTGGAGTTGCGCCTTGACTCCACATGCATTAAGCATTGGTTCCTACTTTGAGTGCAAAACACATGGCACGCACAAGCAGTTTTCTTCGACCACCAAACTCTTTGGGGGAGCACTGTCAACCTTCGAGTTACTTATCCCCAACTCGTCACCAGTTGTAGCATCCTCTCCAGCCTGGGGATCCACAAAGGACTACGCCACACAGGGTTCTTAGTAATACATGTCTCTATTCTTCTTCGTGTAACCGCGAACTCCAGATTCTAAATCAGTCTTCCATGCATTCTGCTTTACCATTTATGTCACAGTTCTATGGAGTCCATCTAGAGCCAAAAGGGTTTCATTTCTAATTCGCAAGACACAAAACAACTCCCTCCTTTTTTCCTTCCTACTGCTTACCATCTAATATACACAGGTCTATAGCAATCCTGTACTCTGTAATAACGTTTGCATTTAAAAAAAAATCAATAGATACAAACATAGATATCCCACACATCATTTTTAAAGCCAGCTGGTGTTCACAGTAGGACCCAATTAATAGCAGCCTTCATCAACAAGATATTCATTGTTCACTTTCATGAGGCACAGGTCAAATGGCATGAATGAGTCCGTAGGTAGGTACATTTGTTTATTAGTTAATTAAAACCATAAACATTGATTAAAACATACAAAAAAATCATATAAATAGATACAATCTTGAAGTAAAGTTGTTGATCATGGTAAAAAACTGTTTCTCACATTGACGACAGTCATTGATACAGGATTTGCTAGGCCAACAATAAGCAAGTTTAGCATAAAGGGTAAAAATGCCTACACTGTCTAACACTAGGAAGGCGTAAGCATTGTGCTGGTTTGCTGAGAAAGTGCTAATATTTAACCAGGGTAACATTTCTACTTCAGTTTTTGATGCAAAGTTGCTAGGGCTGCAATAAGCTAATCTAACCTAAAGGGCTAAAGTGGCAAACATTGATATTGGAAACCAGAAGGGCCTAAGCAATGTGCACATTTTATTTATTTTATTTACTTATTTATTTAGCTTATAAGGCGCGCAGCTACCCGCAGTGGGTTTCCCGGCGCCAAGAGACAGATTAAAAGAGAGAAAGAGAGAGCAACCATAAATCATTGCTGAAAGAGCCAGGTTTTGAGTCCTTTGCGGAAACGAAGGAGATTGGTTTCAGTTTTTAAAACAGCGGGCAAAACATTCCAGAACTTCGGACCCAGGTGGGAAAATGAGCGGCCGCCCATCTTCACCAACCTAAATCTTGGAATCACAAAATCGCCTTTTCCAGAAGATCTAAGGGAGCGACTAGGATGATAGGCTTGAATGAGGTCATGTAAATATACAGGGGTCGTGCCTTGTTTAATCTTAAATATGTAGCAAAGAGCCTTAAACTTAATTCGACTGGCAATCCTAAGCAAGTGAAGATCATAGAGTGATTGAGAGATGGAGGCTCTCCATGGAACATGACATAGGAGTCGTGCAGCCGCATTCTGCACAACCTGAAGTTTGTTTAAAGTTGCTTGATCAGCTCCCAAATAAAGGACATTACCAAAGTCCAGGCGGGAGACAACTAACGCCTGGACCACCGTCCTCTGTGTAGAGTCAGGGAGCATCCAGAGGATTTTTTGGAGCCATCTTAAAATAACAAAGCAGATGGAAGCCACCTTTACTACCTGCTGGCGCATCGTAAGTTTCTCATCAATGAGAAATCTAAGATTGCGAACCTGAGCGACAGATTTCGGAGTGAAGCCCATTTCATTGGGCCAATGTTGAGGGCCCCATACATCTCCCCCTTTGCCCAGGATGACAACCTAGGTCTTATCTCCGTTAAGTTTTAGAAAGTTACTGCGCATCCACTCAGAGACCCTAGTCAATCCTTGTTTAAGAACAGAGATGTTGCCATCTTCCACATTAGAAAGAGAAAGAGAGAAAATAATGTGTGTATCATCAGAGTGCGAGAATAAAGTAAGGCCAGCTTCCTCCACTATGGTGGCCAGGGGTCTAACGTAGATGTTAAACAATAAAGGACTCAGGATAGACCCCTGGGGTACACCGTACGCCGAAGAGCAAATTTTGGAAGAGGCTTTTGCAGAAAAGACCTGGAAAGTGCGACCACTTAGAAAGGAAGCCATCCAAGCCAAAGCAGGATCCTCAACTCCTAGAGACCGAAGTGATGCGAGAAGGATGGAATGTGACACCGTATTGAAGGCCGCACTCAGGTCAAGTAGTATGAGTGCAGATGTTTCACCGAGATCGATACAGTGACGCAATCTCTCGGTAACTACTAAAAGCGTTGTTTTAGTGGAGTGATTTGCCCTAAAACCTAATTGAGATGGATGTAAAAAGCCTGAGCTTTCCACAAAATGGGTAAGCTGTGTGTTAATATGCCTTTCTAAAATCTTGGAAAGGATAGGCAACAGTGAGATAGGCCTATAGTTAGATAGATTGGAAGGGTCAGCTCCGGCCTTCTTTAAGAGAGGAATAATCATTGCATGTTTCCACTCATGTGGAAAAAGAGCCTCTCTCAGAGAAGAGTTCAAAAGCTCCTTCAAAACACGAAGGGAGTCTAAATTAAGTTGTTTCAGAATCTTAACCGGCAGAGGGTCGCGCGGGGAGCCTGATTTAATACTTTCCAAACAGAGAGCAAAAGAAGTATCGTCAAAAGGTAACCAAGAAGCAAGTTTAGTTACAGAACTAGGCATGCTCTTATGAGTGGGTTCGGGAAGCAGAGTAGATTCCCCAAGGGGAACAGGGGGGCCGAGGGAGTCATAGATAAGCTCGACCTTTGCTATAAAGAATTCCGCAATTGAATTGCATTGTTCCTCATCTAAAGCCGGGGGAGTAGGGGCAGTGTCAGAGCCTGTCAGCTTTTTTACCACAGAGAAAAGCGTACGGGAACAATTTTGGGCGTGTGTCACAGTGTTGGCGATGTAGGTGGCTCTTGCCAATTTACACTGTTTATGGTATTCTCTGAGAGCGCCTTTGTAGTCCACTTTACAGGCAGGCGAATAGCAAGCAAGCAAGTCTTTATTGTTTAAGTTATTTAAACCATAACAATATCATAAAACAGATAAAATGTCCCTATAAAATTATTTAAAAAATAAAAATAAAATAATATATTAAAACAAGAACAAGCATATTAATTATATTATTCCAATAGAGCAAAAGCAGTGTCCTTCTCATGATGCCAATTTAAAGTTTGTCTCATAATACAGTAAGAATTTAATTATTTTACAAGTCAGCTGAGGGTCTGTCGTGCCGAGTCCTCTAATAATTGCACCTCTACACGTTCGAATACCTCTGTCATTAAAAGCCTTTTTCAGTAATACGGTACGTTGCATTTTTAAGGTGGGACAGACGCATATTAGATGGATAATGTCTTGCCAGGCTTCACCACATAAACCACAAGATTTGACGCCACTATATTTCCACGACGGCTGTTCTGCCAGGCTTGGTAATACCCCAAATCTTGTTGCCATTAACTTGAGTTTCAGGTGGGGCGAGTATGTTGCTCCGAGATATTCCGCCGGTCGAAGTGATGTATAGGATTGCAGAACCATCCAGCCATGAGATCTTTTTGCTAGGGTACATTTGTCTTCCAATGATGATTGCAGTTTTGCCGCCTTGTTTGTTATGTTACGGAAAATTTGGAATGAAGGGTTCTTTGTCCATAGATCCCTCCTCTCGGTGTCATCTAATGCCTTGTTCAAAAATTTACCATAGCTTGAGTTTGGATCCTCCTGGGCTTGCCACAAGGCATCATTTAGCAGATTAGATCGATTCTGCCATAATTTATACCATGTTTTGATCCCAATTTCCTGCTTGATGAGGTCAAATTCAAGTCGTACCTGTGTCGGGGCTTCTGACTGGGGTAATCTATAGACTTTTTTATAGGCCTTTATTTGTAATGAGTCTAAGATTTTACCATCTTTTCTGTTTAACGCTATGCCTCCATACGTGATTGATGGTAGTAACTTTGCGGCCATCACAGAGATTAGTGGTGTGAATGAGGGGCCATATAGCTTCTTAGCGATGGCCCAGAAGGCATAGATATTTCCGTTTCCTTTTTTTTCAAGATATTGTTTCTGAGATTGAAAATTCAGACTTTTGTCGATGTATACCCCCAAGTACTTATAGGTATTTACGATTTCAAGGCACTTTTCTCCTAATTTCAAATGATACTGATGCCATGTGCAGTTTGTGAACGACATAGTTTTTGTTTTAGTCTCGTTAATCTCCAGTGCGTTAGTATTGGCAAACATCAATTGTTCATTAAGTGCTCTTTGTAGACCCACTCGGGTCAGCGAAAAACAAAACGATGTCATCAGCATAAGACAGATGCGTTATGGGCAACATTCCCAGACGCGGCGGGTGGGCATTTGCTTGATCCAATCGAGGTGAGAGGTCGGCCATAAAAAGGTTGAATAAATGGGGGGCTAATACACAGCCTTGTTTTAATCCAATCTCAGTTGGTATTTTTTTGGATAATTTAATACCATTTGCCATTTTTACATGGACCCAAGTATGCGTGTAGAGTTGAATAATGGGACGTAATATTGTTTCCGGAAGCCCCAGGTTATGGAGTTTGGTCCATAGTAGCCCGCGATTCACTCGATCAAATTCCGATTTAAAGTCTATAAAACACACGTGTAGTGGTCTTCGTTGGCGTTTGCATTTATCGGCTTTTATAGCAAGGGCTAAAATATTTGTTGTGGTGCCACAACCTTTACGAAATCCTGTTTGGTTTACTGGAATCAGGCCATTTGTATTAAACCATTCCACCAGGTCCTCCAGGATTAGGGTGGCAAAATATTTCGCTTCCACGTCCATGAGTGCAATTAACCGGTAATTTGCCTCCTCCCTTGTAGATCGGATTAATGATTGACCCCTTCCAGCTTGTGGGAAGAGCATTTGTTAAGGTGATTTCGTTATAAAGACCTTGCAGCGATTTTGCCCAGTAGTCTGGATCCGTCCTGAATATGGCCTGAGGGATGCCATTTGGACCTGGGCCGTAATCATTGCGACCATTTGTTAATATTCGCGCAATATCTTCTAATGCATGGCATTGACATTCCTGGGCTATGGTGATGCCACGATCTAACGATCCTTGAGGAGTCTTCCCTGTAAGTAATTTCGTTAAGGCCTTGCTGCTCACAGTAATTGACTTATTCGTGGATGTTATATGAACTTCAAATACTTTACTTAGATGGAGTGCCCATGCATTCTCTGATACTGAGGCATTGTTGATCACTTTTTTTGCTCTTGTCAAATTATTGACTAATTCCCAGAACAGCCTATTGTTTGCTTGTTTGGCACTAAAAAGTAATTTCGTCCAGAGGATTTCCTGTTGTACTCTATGATCCTTTCTGATTTCTATTTTATACTGCCTCTTGGTGATCTTTATGTCCTGCCATGCATGTTTTGGGATTTTCTGTGTATTGTTTTTCCTCACCATCTTTCTCAGTTGTTTTCTTAACAAATAGGCTTTCCTAGACATATTTGTTTTGGGCTTAAGCCTGCTAGTATGTACATATTACATTTTTGGAGCCTGAAGCAATAGTGTTTTCGCAAAGATAGACCAGCACTCTACCATGTTTTTGCCTTCTGTATTCTGGGCTTCGACTATTTCGTTTGCTAATGTTGATAGTTCAGGTAGGGTTTCTGCTGACCATCGAATTCTTTTGAGGTTTGTTGTGGCCAACTGTCCCAACTCAGCGTGCGCTGCAGGGTATTTTTGATAACCTATTTCCAATTCAAATACCTGATATGCATGATCACTTCGCGTGGAATATTTGATCTTATATTTCGTCATGCGCGCAAGTAAAGGAGGAGTTGTTATTGTATAATCTAGAATTGACTGCCCGTGAACACCCTGATAGGCCCACCGCGGAGGAGTGTCCTCTTTTGTTCTGCCATTTAGGACTCGAAGGACTAAATGTTCTAGTGTCTGGACCACCTGTTGCCCTTTTAAGTCCTGTCTCTTTATTAGTGTGGATGCTTGGGGAGGAACTGACCATTGATCGTTGTCTGCTATCAGCTGATCGTCATCATCTGATGTATGGATTAGATATGAATTAAAATCACCAGTTATTATTATCTCCCATTCTGGGTTGTCAAACCTTATTAAGGCGACTAATGACATTAGTGTTTCGAATTGTGCCTTTTTTTTCCTTGCATTTGGATGAAAGTAGAGATTAATTAAAATTACTGCTGTCTGATTTTTATGCCCCTGTACCATTTTAATTACTTGTTGATCCGTAGTCGTACTCGGTAATTGTTCTGTATGAATATTTAGCGCGGTTGATATATAAGTTGCAAAGCCACCCTTCGGCCTACCATAATTATGTGTTCTGGTTGCCTTTACTTGGTGGAGTGTATAGTTGGCTACATCCTTACACTCCATCATCCATGTTTCTTGCAGGGTGATGATGTCATAGTGCTCCCAATATGCTGGGGCTGTCTCTTCCTCTAATTCCTTTTTGGCACCGGCAATGTTCCACGGTAAAAATGTTATGGTACTATTGGTGGTGCTTTTGCCGTTTGTGGCAAGTCATTCCCTATTCTGAACATTTAAGGCTGTGGCCATCCAATTCCATTTGTTACCATCTTGTTGTATAATTGGACTCTCTGTGGCGTCTTTGGCTGGGTATGTTTTTCCTCTTGCGTTATGGAGTACTGAATACGCAGGTACGTTCTGTTGTTCTGTTTTTTGAATCTTTGGCTCAGTTAGTAGGGGTGAGGGATATCGTCTCTTTATTGGTCTTGTGATTGTGATACCCCAACTTTCAAACTGTTGTCTGGCATTCATTATTAGCGCTACAATGTCTTCGTTTTTCCAAGTTGATAATGTTTTTTCCATACTACTATTCTCTTCTTTCTCGAGAAATTCAATTGACAACAGATCAGAGGTGGTCAAATGCTTTAAGGTAGGGATTTCGGCTATTAGTTTTAATAAATTCCCTCTATTGAGGAGGTCTTGTTGCCCCTGAGAAATATAATGGGGAGTCAATATGATCTGTTTGTTATAACTATTTTCTCCATTATTGCTCGGATGTTTGACTCTTGGTGCTGCGCGTTGAAGTACCTCTCTTTGACTGGTTCCATGTCTATCGCCTTCCCACTTGTTGATTTTAATTATAATATTTTCCTTGGGTACATCTTCTACCGAAGGTGTTATGTGCTCCTTCTCAGTAATGCCCTTTATTTGCACTGGGTTATTCTGATCATCAGTTGATTGATTCATTGGGCCTGATACTTCCCTTTGATTACTTCCATATCTATCTCCTATTTGGGTGTTGATTTTAATTCTCAATTTTTCCTTCGACACCTCTTCTTTTGGGAAATTTCTTCGCTCCGGTTCTATGATGCCTTTTCTTTCCACGGCATTACTCCTGCAACCCAGAGGTCGTTTCTCTTGAGTGTTTTCTACTGTCTCTCTTTGTTTCTTTCCTGAGAGAACCCCTACTGGATTATTGATTCTGTTTGTATAATTTTCCTTTTTTTCCATCTCATGTGTGAGATATCTTTGCTCCATCTCAGAGCTACCCGTTGTTTGAGCCCGCTTATTCCTGCTAGTGGTTGTTCGCTTTGCGATGGTTCGTTTTGATGCACATAAGATTTGATGTTGATTTATCTGCATCATATTACATGATTCATCTGCTTGTATACTATGACTTAATGATGTTCATTGGGTAAGATCTCCTTGTTGAGACTCTTCCTCTACTATAGCTCTTTGATCTATTTGTATACCTTGCATCTCTGGATCTATGTCGACTTTTTTGGTTTCAAAGATAGGGAACCATTTCCTACTGGTGCTCATTTCTTTTATTACGTTGGAACTATTCTTTCTGGATTTCCTTGCTCTTTTTCTCTGTCTTTTGGTTAGCCAGCCTTTCTCTATCTTGCCTTGGCCTTCTTGTAGTGGCTGTACACCGTTTACATGGAATGCGTCTTCTACTGTGATCCCAAGTCCATCGCTGCTTATCTTTGGTGTATCATTCCCAGAGTTACCCTTAATATAATTGGGACTTTCGATATTAATACAAATGATTGGAGTTTCTGCCGTGGTCGGTGCTTTTGTATCACCGGTGATATAGCTTTGTGGGTTTGATTCTAAGATTTTTGTTAGACAGTTTGTTGTTCCCTCCGCATCATTAATATTTTTCCTTTCATTTAGAATACTTGTTAAGATCGCTGGAACGTTGCTTAGCTTATCAATTATTGGGCCACATACACAATCCTTGCATGTTACTGTTTTTATTTCTCGGTCTTTCATTGTTAGATCAGCTAGTGTTTCCATTTTCGTGTTAATTCCTACGATATATGAGGCTATAATATTCATTAGATCGATCTGTGTATCTAGTTTATCCGACTGCATATTAGGGACTGTTATTGGTGGTTTCCAGCACTTTAAGTAGTGATGAGTATGCTGATTGCTGATTCCCTCCTTTTATTTCCGCTGCGGGCATATCTCTACTATTATCATAATTTTTTCCTTGTTCCACAACTTTATCTGCTGTTAGGAAGTTATTCTGTGTCAGAATTGTTGTGTTAGTACTTTGATGAAGCAGCACCGACTGTTCTTGCACAGCTTTTTTTGTATTATGATTTATTAGGCTCTGAGATTGGATTGGATACTCCAGTGTACTTGATATTTCGATAATCGGATGCATGGGCTCTATCGTTTTTTCTATTGCTTCTTTACTCTTTCTATTTTCTAGGACATTTGTATTTTCTACTTCCAGAGCCTGCAGGAAGATCCGTATTGTTTGTTAATGAAATTGAGTGTAACCATGAATCGTTCTGTGTAATCCTTTCAGATTTGAGGGTATCCAAAATTTCCAAATGTATCTCTTCTGGCATTTGTTTGAATGGTGTTAACTTTAGTGCTGATTTAAGTGTTGAATGTGAGTAGTCAATGAAGTTGGTAGCGTGAACTTGAGCTTGAATAACTAACTGACTATTATTCCGTGTTACAGGCAGGCGAATAAGAGCGCCTCCATTTCCTCTCAAGTGCCTTACATTCAGATTTCATAGCTTTTAAGTTTCTTGAAAACCACGGCACAGGGGGACGGTGTGACAAAGAGTGTTTAGGCACCAGAGGAAGAAGTTTATTAACAGCAACATTAAGCCAGTTTGAAACATCCGAGTCAAACATGGGTAATGACAAACTGGTGTCCGGCAGATTCTTAGATAAGAGAACGTTAAGATCTTCAACGTCGAGTTTACCCCAACGCCGAAAGCCCTCATCTGTGTCTCCACCGCCTTTCTTGACAACCTCTGGAGATGTCAAAAGGAATTGGACTGCAAAGTGATCAGACCACTCCAAGGGGAGAGGGAAAGATTACAATTAAACGGAAGGTTAGAAATAATAGGATCTAATAGGTGCCCTGCCATGTGTGTAGGTCCTGAGTTACATAGAAGAATATTAAGGGCTTCTAAGTCAGATAGAAAAGATTTACTGATATTACACTGCAGATCACCTAAATGCAGATTAAGGTCACCAAGAATGGTGAAGGTAGCAGCCTTTAGCAGGAGGGGGGCAATGACATCAGGAAAGGAAGTCGTCCATGAATTGGGATTTCCCGGGGGACGGTATATCAGGAGGCCAGACAAAGTCATCTGAGGATTAACTGCAAATTTAAAGTAAACGGCCTCGCATCCCTGGAGGGGAAAAGCTTCAAATTTACAGCTGTAAATCGATGTAAAGATTACTGCAATGCCACCTCCTTTGCCAGTGTCTCCATCCTTTCTGCCCATAGCATACTCAGAGGTAAGGGCCACAGCAACATCAGGCCCAGAACTGGCATGCAGCCAGGTTTCGGTATGAAACACAGCATCAGGTTTTTCAGCATTAAGAAAATCAAAGATGTGATTTTTGTGTTTCGGGAGTGACCTGCAATTTATGCTCCAAAACCGGAAGTCACGGCAGACAGGGGATGTTTTTTTTTAAGGCTAGTTTTTTTTTGGATGACTACGAGATGTCCTCATTAACTTACTATTGGTCATCCTACCCATCGAAAAACCACAGCAAGGACATTTAAAGCCATGCGTGGGAAGAGCACAGGTTTTGCATTGGGAGGATGGCCGGTGCCTGAGTGAGTTTAAGTCCATGGCAGTATAACTAGGACCATTACTGTTACTTGTGGGGCTTACCTGACTTTGAACAGAGTTGCTGGACGCGGCAGGGCGCGGACAGGCGCAGACGGGCTTGCCTCTAGCGCGCCTCCGGCGGGCCGCTGTGCGCGCGCGCTGCGCGCTAGTATCCGTGGGTTTATGTAGCAGCGCAGAACGACTAGGGCGATAACCAAGATGGGGCTCACCCGAAGCCCCGAAAGTGAGAAGGGACTATCGGTGAGACGTAATCAGTTCCAAAAACAAAATAGCAGCACATGAACAGTAAGTTACAGCAGAGGTTTTTAAAGTGCAAAAGTGCAGAACCCTTCCTAAAATGAATAAAAGAAGCAAAATGCTTCAATAATTGTTTTATAGTGCG
The DNA here is from genome assembly GCF_964261635.1 of Lissotriton helveticus. NCBI lineage: Eukaryota > Metazoa > Chordata > Amphibia > Caudata > Salamandridae > Lissotriton > Lissotriton helveticus. Next base: position 1,932,439,083 of record NC_136059.1, read on the forward strand.
AGTATGCGGCAAGAATAAAACAAGCTAAAAAATGTGCAATCAGCAAGGGGTATTTGGTTGGTCTCTTGTAGCATTTGCAGAAAAAGAGCTGATATTTAACCAGGGTAACATTTCAACAACAGTCTTTATACAGAGATACTAGTGCTATAATAAGCTAATGTTAAAAAAAAATTCAAAAGTGTCAAACATTGATTTCTAAACTGGAAAGGCTTATGTAAAATGCAGATTTTATGGAAAATCAGGTGTTTAGCCAGGGTAAGAGGCAGGCTGTTGTTAACATTTTTTACTCAACCTTACGGGATAGGAAACAGCAATATCAATAGTCCCTAGCAGCCCACCATGATCATAAATACCTACAGGGAGTCTTTGCCAGGTGCGTTCTTCTTACCCCAACTGTATCCAAGTATCTACCTAGGCCAGGGTTTGAAAAATACTCAGGAATTTTACCAGTCTAATATTAAGCCTTGTGTTCCTTGGATCTAGTGACTACATCTATGCTGAACTATAAGACCTAACCACTAGGTTGTTAAATTATTTTCTCACTAATAACAAAACGGTGGTTGAGGGCTAGAGGGATGTTTAAAGACATTGCCTAAGTATTATCCCCCAGGGGAGCTACAGATACAACAAAGAAACTTAGGGGTCTAAGCTAGAAATCCTTTAGTGATTTCTTAGAGTTATCCTGATGTCTCATAGAGTACACAGGAAAAAAGGGGATTAAACTAACAGACCATATCACCAGAATGTGAAACACCTGTGATTGTCAGTCAACCACAATGAGGATTCCCAGTCTTGTGTTGATCAGTATTCTCATCTGGTAATCCTACCAGGGTATTGTGTCTCCTGATCTTTGAGACAGCCAACATACCCCATATTGGTCGGCTTGGGGTGACAACCCACAATCACTTAGTTATACCACATGGTGTTGATATGATGGGAGAGTGCAGTGCAAAAAACATATAAGTGGTGATTAAAAAAGGATAGAGAACTTAACAAAAACTATTTAATGGACGTAAGCCCCTTCCAATTTGAAAACAAGAACAGTGCATCACAATAATCGCAGTGCAAACAAATAACTGCGAGAGGGCCAACATGTTTCAGCCTATAATGGAAAATGACCAAGGCTTTCTTCAGGGCCTCTGTTCTACATTCATGCTACTGCCTATAAGTGACTAAATGTGTGAAATAATAATTCCAAAAACACACTAGTGAACCATCAGCAGTAAAGGATATAATGTTCCTTCCACTGTCTGAAATCCTCTTCGGCACCTGGTGTCTAAGTAGCATCTGTTGAAGACAAACAATCAGGTGAGCCCCACTTGGCTACCAAGGTCTGTTAGATTCACACTCAGTTTACAACTCTTTCCAAATTATTTACTCACCCAGAATGTCCGGGGAATGGACCTCACCTCTTCCTGGACCTGGCTCAGGACATGTGAGACCCCGCTCTGCAAGGATAAAAACAACATCCCCGTCCTCAACATGGGCAGCGAGAGTTGTCTCATATCTGCTCTGTCCATACATACCCGGGGTTTCATAATATTATGCGCGCAGAGTAGCCTAGCATACAACATCATGCTCCAAAACTAAAGACCTCGCACCCACACTGGTATTGTCTGCAACACTATAATCTCAATGTATTTTCAAATTAAAGGTGGTACAAAATGAATTCCACCTCTATCCCTCAACAGAGAGTTTTACAAAGGGGGAAAGGAGGGAGCTCCAGCTAGTAATATCTAACATGTCCTCCTTCCTATACTGGTTGTAAACGAAGAAAGAATGGAAGGGGCAGCATCAAGTAGTATAAAATGGCCCATTAGGACTGAGTGCCTACCTGTCCGTCGTTGTCTCGGTGTATGACTGAGTCAGGGGGAGGCACTGGGATCTTGATGGTTCTGCAATTTCAATGGTTGTTTCCTGTCTCGGACAACCAATCAGTGAGCTTTACAAGAGGGGGACTGTAAAGTGTCATTCTTTTGGATACATGCCATACATCTGTGAAAGACTCTTAGTGATTATATGTATCAGAATGTTGGAAAAACGCCAGATTCGGACCTCGGTGTACTCAGACTGTATGCTTCAGTTCCGGTATCCCATACTCGCGTAGCCTCGCGAGATCGTTAAAGAGAACTACCGAATGACGTCACACGCCAGGTGCGTGTAGTTCAATGGACATGCGGCTACGATAAAAAGAGTCAGTAAGTCGTTATGTGGTCTTGTAGGTCACTATACTGGATAAAGCATCTCCCTTGGAGGGGTATAACAACCTGATTAGAGCTGATATTATGAGAGGCCTGTAGTCCGATAATTATTTACTTCGCGTAATCTCGCGAGAGGAAACAATCGGACTACCGAATGACGTCATACGTCCAGTTTGAGTAGTTCGAGTATCCAGTGCCTTATGTGGAAATTTGTAGAGTTGTCTGATCTACCTTGAGTATTATTTTTCATATTTCAAACTTCTTGGGTCAAGAGCCGTACTCGGTAGCTATAAATTTCCACATAAGGCACTGGATACTCGAACTACTCGAACTGGACGTATGACGTAATTCGGTAGTCCGATTGTATCCTCTCGCGAGATTACGCGAAGTAAATAATTATCGGACTACAGGCCTCTCATAATATCAGCTCTAATCAGGTTGTTATACCCCTCCGAGGGAGAGGCTTTATCCAGTATAGTGATCTACAAGACCACATAACGACTTAGGGCCCGATTCACAGAACTAACTTAAGACAAAATCCTAAACTTACTACCATTTTCGTATTCACAGAAGGCACTTACTCATTTTGGTATTCACAGAAGACACTTACTCATTTCGGTATTCACAGAAGTTAGGAGTCCTAACTTTAAGACTCCTAAATGCCTTCTGTGAATACCGAAAGTCTTAAAATTAGTATTTTTCTCAATTTAGTAGTAGTAAAGTTAGGACTCCTAACTTTAGGACTTCTAAATACCTTCTGTGAATACCGAAAGTCTTAAAATTAGGATTTTTCTCAATTTAGTAGTAGTAAAGTTAGGACTCCTAACTTTAGGACTCCTAAATACCTTCTGTGAATACCGAAAGTCTTAAAATTAGGATTTTTCTCAATTTAGTAGTAGTAAAGTTAGGACTCCTAACTTTAGGACTTCTAAATACCTTCTGTGAATACCGAAAATCTTAAAATTAGGATTCTTCTCAATTTAGTAGTAGTAAAGTTAGGACTCCTAACTTTAGGACTCCTAAATGCCTTCTGTGAATACCGAAAGTCTTAAAATTAGGATTTTTTTCAATTTAGTAGTAGTAAAGTTAGGACTCCTAACTTTAGGACTCCTAAATGCCTTCTGTGAATACCGAAAGTCTTAAAATTAGGATTTTTCTCAATTTAGTAGTAGTAAAGTTAGGAGTCCTAACTTTAGGACTCCTAAACTGAGAAAAATACGAATTTTAAGAGTTTAGGTATTTACAGAAGGCATTTAGGACTCCTAAAGTTAGGAGTCCTAACTTTACTACTACTAAATTGAGAAAAATCCTAATTTTAAGACTTTCGGTATTCACAGAAGGCATTTAGGAGTCCTAAAGTTAGGAGTCCTAACTTTACTACTACTAAATTGAGAAAATTCCTAACTTTAAGACTTTCGGTATTCACAGAAGGCATTTAGGAGTCCTAAAGTTAGGACTCCTAACTTCTGTGAATACCGAAATGAGTAAGTGCCTTCTGTGAATACCAAAATGAGTAAGTGCCTTCTGTGAATACCAAAATGGTAGTAAGTTTAGGATTTTGTCTTAATTTAGTTCTGTGAATCGGGCCCTTACTGACTCTTTTTATCGTAGCCGCATGTCCATTGAACTACACGCACCTGGCGTGTGACGTCATTCGGTAGTTCTCTTTAACGATCTCACGAGGCTACGCGAGTGTGGGATACCGGAACTGAAGCATACAGTCTGAGTACACCGAGGTCCGAATCTGGCGTTTTTCCAACATTCTGATACATATAATCACTAAGAGTCTTTCACAGATGTATGGCATGTATCCAAAAGAATGACACTTTACAGTCCCCCTCTTGTAAAGTTCACTGATTGGTTGTCCGAGACAGGAAACAACCATTGAAATTGCAGAACCGACAAGAGCCCAGTGCCTCCCCCCGACTCAGTCATACACCGAGACAATGACGGTCAGGTAGGCACTCAGTCCTAATGGGCCATTTTATACTACTTGATGCTGCCCCTTCCATTCTTTCTTCGTTTACAACCAGTATAAGAAGGAGGACAAGTTAGATATTACTAGCTGGGGCTCCCTCCTTTCCCCCTTTGTAAAACTCTCTGTTGAGGGATAGAGGTGGAATTCATTTTGTACCACCTTTAATTTGAAAATACATTGAGATTATAGTGTTGCAGACAATACCAGTGTGGGTGCGAGGTCTTTAGTTTTGGAGCATGATGTTGTATGCTAGGCTACTCTGCACGCATAATATTATGAAACCCCGACTATGTATGGACAGAGCAGATATGAGACAACTCTCGCTGCCCATGTTGAGGACGGGGTTGTTGTTTTTATCCTTGCAGAGCGGGGTCTCACATGTCCTGAGCCAGGTCCAGGAAGAGGTGAGGTCCATTCCCCGGACATTCTGGGTGAGTAATTAATTTGGAAAGAGTTGTAAACTGAGTGTGAATCTAACAGACCTTGGTAGCCGAGTGGGGCTCACCTGATTGTTTGTCTTCAACAGATGCTACTTAGACACCAGGTGCCGAAGAGGATTTCAGACAGTGGAAGGAACATTATATCCTTTACTGCTGATGGTTCACTAGTGTTTTTTTGGAATTATTTTTTCACACATTTAGTCACTTATAGGCAGTAGCATGAATGTAGAACAGAGGCCCTGAAGAAAGCCTTGGTCATTTTCCATTATAGGCTGAAACATGTTGGCCCTCTCGCAGTTATTTGTTTGCACTGCGATTATTGTGATGCACTGTTCTTGTTTTTAAATTGGAAGGGGCTTACGTCCATTAAATAGTTTTGTTAAGTTCTCTATCCTTTTTTAATCACCACTTATATGTTTTTTGCACTGCACTCTCCCATCATATCAACACCATGTGGTATAACTAAGTGATTGTGGGTTGTCACCCCAAGCCGACCAATGGGGTATGTTGGCTGTCTCAATGATCAGGAGACACAATACCCTGGTAGGATTACCAGATGAGAATATTGATCAACACAAGACATTGATGGGAATCCTCATTGTGGTTGACTGACAATCACAGGTGTTTCACATTCTGGTGATATGGTCTGTTAGTTTAACCCCCTTTTTTCCTGTGTATTCTATGAGACATCAGGATAACTCTAAGAAATCACTAAAGGATTTCTAGCTTAGACCCCTAAGTTTCTTTGTTGTATCTAAATTATTTTCTCAGCAAACCTCTTTGCTGTATGGCCAGGGCGGGGCAGATACATATAACGTACTGCAAAGTTTCATCTGCCTGATGACATAGGCGGCATTTCTTGTCTTCTCTTTGGCCTCCTTCCATCCACTTGGGCAGAAAATCTAATGCTGGAATATCACTGAGTTTTAGTGCCAGCAAACAATGCTTTATCCTCCAGTGGTAGGTGATTTCCAGAAGGGTGACTCATTTGGAGCAGTATAAAATTTCAAGACCTGCCACCTGTGTAACCAATTGCACACCTTTTCTTTGTCATTCATCCAGCTTTGAAGTTTAATGGATTTATTTACTGCTCTTTTAAAGGCCTGGTCAGGTATACTAGTATTCCACAGGTCACCCAGCTCGAGCATCTCAATGCTGTTTTCAAGATTTTTTTGTGTTTGCAGTTCCCCTGTCGCAAATTCATTTCAGAACAGTCTAGATTGGCCAGTGTGCCTTCAGTGGTATCAGTACTTAATGTAGGCCGCTGGTCTGCCGAGTAACTGTGTTGTCAACAAAACTCCAGCCTGACTTGAGCAGGTGATGCCAATCAGGATAGCCAAAACATTTCCTTATAAGTTTTATCATGATTTTATCAAGGAGCTCGCCTCTGTGCCTATCATTAGTTCTGATTCATACACAAGAGTTGGTAGCCCCTTGGATTTCATTTCTGTCACCAGTGGCTTTAAGTTATGACCTCAAATGGATGTTGCCAGTGTTAAGGCATCATTAAGTCCTCAGACCTTTCCCTTAATCGCTTTTTTTTGTGTGCAAATGTAGCACTTGCATCTATTTTGACTCCTAGATTGAGGATGTGGCCTAATGGCTAAAGCAGACAACCTCCAAGCTGGGGAACCAGGTTTGAGTCTTGGCAGGGACGCTCAAAATTCTATAATTCTGGGCAAATCACTTAGGTCGGAGCCTTTTCCAACTGCATCGTAATATAGCGGTAGGATACCTTTACGACCGCCTCATTACGATGGAGGCGGTCGAAAAAGCAATCCGACCGGTCATTTCAGGTGGCTTCCGACTGGCTCGGAGAGCCTGTCTGCCAGTCGGAATGCAGCCAGTAATTCCAAGGGCGACTCTTTCTTCCCTAGGGATTATAAGGTCGGGTTTCGGCAGCCTTTCGGTGCCGGTCTTTTTGACACAGAAAGGCTGTCAGAACTCGCATTTGGAGGCCCCCAGCAGGGCCCCCTTTGGTGCTTGGCCTCCAGTTGGAGGCCGATGGGGATAGGTGTCCCCCTCTTGATCCCTGCCCCCCATGGCAGGCAACTTGAGGTGCCTGACACGGGGTGCTGGCATGAACTGCACCTCCTATTTTACAATGGGAGCAAGCATTCCTGCCAGTTTATGGACGGAATGCATGCTCCCATTGTAAAATGTAGGAATGTGACCGAACAGTGTTCGGTCACGTCTTAATGGGCCAGTCGGGACCGCCAACTGGGTGTCGGTCGATCCCATGACTAAGACGATGTTGGGCGGAGGTAACTCCTCCCGACATCGTAATCAGCCCTTAATCTCCCTGTGCTTACTAAAATGAATGTGTCCGTCTGTAACGTAACTGGTGCTCATGTGTAGCCCTTTGATACCTTTGGCTCGTGTTCGCGCTATATAAAACTCTGAAAAAAAAAATATACGTAGGCCAATGCTTAATTAGTTACATTTTCGCTAAGGTGCCATTTGCGCTTATTTAAAATAAGTCAATTAAATTAGATCACCTCTGTTTTTTTGCAGTTTATTTCCAGCTCTCTATCCTCTGCATATGAACCGAGGCAATTTAATAGCCTCTGTAGGCCTATTCTGGTATTGCTAAGAAATAATAAGTTGTTAGCAAACAGGATGTTTGACAGTTGCTGACCACCCGGACTCGCAGCATAGGATATCTGCCCATCAAGTTCCACAGAAAGGTCTGTAGTATCTAAGTTAAATAGGAGAGGTCCTAGAACACAGCCTTGTTTGATGCTGGTTTGTGTTTTCACTTCCCTTGACAGGTGGGTACCATCTCCCATCTTTATTTGACTCACATCTCTGAGTACAGCAGCCTGATTGCTTGCAGGATATTAGGTGGAATTCCCCAGTGTTGAACTTTGGCCCATAGCCGGCTGCACAGGACACAGATAAACACTGCCTCGAATAAGCCCAGCGGAGTTCGCGTAGTCGCGCTACACAAACCTAGCAAAGTGGTAAAAAAACTCTTCAATGCTATGTGGAGTTCAGCGAGCATGCACAGTTGCTTGTCCCACATGCTCTTGCATGCTTGCAGGACATTTTCTGACGTTCGGCAATGTGGATTGCGTGTTTTGGGGGAAATATCACACAAACTTCACCATGCGGTCGCCAGTGCGCATGGCCATCTTGTTTTCCTACTCTTTGCATGGATCTGGGGCCTGTTTTTCATCCCTCTACAATCTTTTCAATCCTTAGATCCTTACACAGTTTTTCTGATCTTTTTAATTTATTATCTATTCCTCTCTCTCCCTAAGTGTATATTTTGCTTTATATTTCTACTTTTACTGCGTTTTTGTACTGTTTTTCTATTACTTGCTTCTTTTTTTACTTTCCTACTTCTACTCCAATTTTTATTTTTTACTTCTACATTTTTCTTTTCCGCCACTCCCCCCCCCCCCCCCCCCGAACCATGGCTATAGCTAGCCAGCAGGGGAAGGCCAAGGGTAGTGAGGCCTAGAAGGGCCGCCTTGCTTGCTGACAACAGTGCCCAGAAGGGGTCCAGCCCCAGGCCCTATTCTCCGAGTTGGAGGTGGCCGCCCTTGAATTTTTGTACAGCACCACCGCATCTTTACCTTGGCAGCACCTGCAGACCCAGGCCTGAAGGCCCAGGCTCCGTGTATACTGCCCAGAAGCGTCACCGCAGGTGGGCGAGTGTGTGCCGAGCAGTATTTCACTGCTTTGAGGTCTGGTGCAGCCACAACAAGCTGACTCACCCGTGGTCAGACATCTTGGCCCGGGAGCAGGACCTGCTGGACATGCTAGGTGTTGAGGTCGTGGGGCTTGGTGAGTAGCTAATTACAGTAGTATTGTGTGTTCTTTTCTGTGTTATTGCGAATATTATTTTGTTCCCAAATTGCAAGAATGCTGCTGCTTACATGGAGGTAAGTTTCATTTAAAAATCTTATGTGATTGTTATTCTTCTTGCACAAGAGAGGGGCTCGGCGCTACTCACCTTACCTTTGTAACTTTGTGCTCGATTGGGCTGATTACGTAAGAGAGTTCATAGAACTTAAGTAAGGTAATGCTAGAGAGACTCCTTTCCTTTGTCCTGTCTCTAAGATAGTGCTGGTAGGTAGGTAGTTTAGTTACTTGGTATTAGTTAGTTGGTAATTTTTTAGCTGTCTGAGGTGACGCGTCCTCCGTCACATATTGTTGACTCCAGTCCTTAGTAGAACCTTTCATAGTTTGTTAGTGAGTGAGTAATATAGCAACTCATTAGCACATCAGCAGCAACCAACCAACCAACAATTTGGTGTATGCAATATGCATGCGTCCATCACTGCATTTTTGAGGACTAAAATAAATGGAAATGCAGACTTAGTGAACAATTGGCCCATCAAAGGTATTCATTCATTGATGATTTGGTTTCGAATGAGATTGAAAAACTTGGAACAACAAATATATTTTTGGGCAATTTAATTAATTTTCAATGTCTCTGGAATAGGCGGGCTAGACTAGGTGGTACTTACTTATAGGTTTAGGATTCTGGAATGGGAATGGAACACTGGATTAATAAATAATGACGAGACATTCCGCAATACTACTACTAGTCGATCAGATTAGATAGGTCAATTGTATTGCAATTGTTGTTTCATGTCAAACAATATTTTAGAGCATTTTTTAATATAATGTATTTGTCACAGCCCAATAAATGTTTGTCTCTTCATTATATCTTACATGATCAGCATCCAGGGGCAAGAAGACGACAGGGTCATCTGAGGTGGGACTCGGAGCTGGAGGTGCCTCCCAGGGCCAGGATCGCTTCTCTATCGAGGGCTCGGCTGCTGGCCTCAGTAAGTCCTCCTGTCGTTAATATTAATAATTATATCTCCCTACATTTTAATGCACCTTATTTTTCCCAAACTATTATTTCCATGTCCTAATTTTTTATTTACCAAATCTTCTTCGCTCTATCTGTTTCTAAATTCTTGTTATCCCTGAATTACCTACCTACTTGGTTATATTTTTTCTAGTGTCTGTTTTTTTTTTACATCAATCTAGCTGCCTCTGACTCTGTACTATTATTAGTCTGTCTGTAGATTACCCAGTTGGCCACTCTTTATTTTTTTTAAGTTGTTTTAAAACTCAGATTCACCAATAGCTCTAGCCACTGATTCCAGTCCTTTGGGTTGTCCTCTTCTTAATCTTGAGAGGTTTTTCAACAAATGTCACCAACAAAATGCCCAACCAGATATTTTACTATTTTTTATAGGATAGGACATACTACTGTCTACTCTACTCTAGTACCCAAGTTGTAGTGATGTATGTGGTATATGTATGTATGTATTGTATTTTCTCAATCTTGTTAGTGAAAATAAATATATAGAGGGAGACATATATGCCATCTAAAAAATGTGTAATGTTTTTTCTAGGCATACACACCACCAGTGCCGTGGCCAGCGGCGGGGCAGGTGATGCCAGCCAGGAGGGAGCAGATGTGGCAGCTTCTCCAGGGGTGGGTGAGCCAGCAGCAGTGATGGGCGGTTGTAAGTTGTACTTACATTCCTTACTTATTGACAATAGTTACACAGTCACTGCAAGGGTGTATTGTGCTGTACTGTTAAGAGAGACTATGTTGGTGTGCACAACAGTTGAAGAAGACACCCTTTACTTAGCATTAGCAAAAGCATAAGCAGCGAGAGTTGAGCAAAAAATGGTCTCTTTTATGTGACTCCAACTCATCTGGGAAAGTTTTATGACTAAGAGTCATAAATGATGGATGGGTTGAATGAAAAGGGAAAGAAGGATGGAAGAAAGAAGGACGGGCGACATGTATTATAAATATATATCTGACAGAGAAGGATATGTGGGATGCATAGGTGGCTGACAAGAATCAGATTCATGGTTGGTTGAAGGATGGGTCGAAGGTGAATGAAAGGCTGCCTGCCTGGCTGAGTGAAACTGTATGGGTGATAGGAAGAATCCTTCAGGTGGTTTCATGGGTCAAACTCAAAGGCACGTAAGGAAGGGTGCATGGGTGGTGGCTAAAAAAACATACAAATGTATGTTGTTGGTGAAAGGTTTGTTGTTGAGAGATTATTTATGAACAATGATAGCCTTGTTTACTTTAAATGGATGGATCCCTGGATGGTACAATCATCATAGGATCGGTGAAGATTGTCACTGGATGAAGACAATGTAAAAGGAACATAACACGTGGCAGAGTAGCAAATCCAAGGAGAATAGAATAAGAGATTTGAATTAAAAAATATAATACTAGAAGAGCAATGCGATGATAAATGGAAAATCGCTGGTAAGATAAACAAAGACAGTTTTTTCAAGGTTTTTGATTCAAGGTTGTATTTCAGAATACTTCAGTGACTCGCAGTAGTTCGCAAGCACAGCATATATATTGTGTATGTATGTCCCGATACACACCCACCATTATTAAGCGCCTCGCTCCAACTCTTATGGCCCAATCCCTAGTCCCTACCTACGTCATTTTTGACTGCGTCAGCCTGCCATGGGTGGCCTATCGGCTGCCGTTGTCCCATATATACCAATGATTATTTGGATCAGATATCTTTATTGTAGTAGTCAGGGTGCAAGTGAACTTGAGCAGTTGCCAGTGATGTAACAAAGTATGGCCATAATATAAAAATAAGATAATTGTGTAGTTGTAGACTACAGCTGCCCCACCTGCAGACAGTAGTAAATAAAATAACGTGAGTCTGCAACACAAGAATGTCTGTCTGGGGCGCAAGCTGACTGAGATGGCATGCCTAATTGCCTACAAGGTTAATTTACCTAAACAACAGAGAGAGAAGAGAAATACTTGTCTACTTCACAGTGTCTAGTAGTAGTAATGCCTGAAACTCCCACAAATATTAGAAGCCTAGGAAGTGGGAGTATACCACAAATGTTATGTACTGTGCTTGCTGGTGCTACTGTGCCACTTTTTGTATAATTAAGTTTGTGCTACAGTTTTGCTAAGAGTATTGGTTACAGTTGTCTTTTTTTTCTTTCTTGGTATAGCTACTCCTTCCCAACCAAACAGGAAGGAGTTAGCAGCCATGGCACGTCACAGGAAGCTGTAGGCCATCTGCAGAGAATATCGGCAGCTGGTGGCTCTGGCATAGGAGAACGAAGCAGCAGCAGCCTCCTCCACTGCCCCGGGCCCCAGCAGGCCCCACCAGTGGCACGGCGTGGTCTTGCAGCTGCCCGTCACACTTCATCGTCATTCAACACTGCTGCCCTCCCCTGTGGATGCAATTGTAGAGCATTCAAGCGCTGCATGCTTCTCTGGATAAAAAGACTAGAGGAGTGGGTAAAGGAGGTCAGGGAAATTATCCGGCAACTGCAAGCCTGCTGCTAGAGCTCGGTCGACTTTCCCCTTTTTATTTATTTGCTGGGTGGTGGGGCGTTGGGGAAAATTTGGGGTTCATATGGAGAATGAACTTTTGAGGGTGGACAATCTTTAGACATTGGTTGGGGTTAGGGAGAGGGGTGTGTCAGGAGTTGTGGGTTTTTCCAAAAGTTTATTTTGTTAAGGTAATACATTATTTATACTTACTTTACATACAATGTAAATGTTTTGAGGGGGGTTACTCTTTTACTTCACACAGTTTCCTTTGCTGCTGCAGAGCCACAGCCAGTTTTTGACTGAAATAATAATCTGCGATTGTGTTACACACCAACAGATAGATGCAGTACCTTCACTTGTGACTTTCCTTACCAGTACTGTCCATCTCTGCTCCTAGTCTATGCAGTCTGCAAGTGGATTTGGAAGGGTGTGGGTGTGTGAATTAATGAATTAATTTCCATATTAATGAATTATGCCTTCCCCAAACTTCTTCTGTTACCTGTGATTGATGTTTATTCTTACTTAGGCAAAGTGATGGCTGCATGGTGATGATGGTTTGTTTTCCCAAGATGCCATGGTGGTGGTGGAAGTAGTAGTAGTAGACACTGACAGTGACAGCAGCATTAGCAAAAACACAGAAATAGGACAGTCAGTCACCTGAGGGAGACTTGGAAACGAGTAGTAAAAGTACAGTACACATGAAGACTGGCAACTAAGAAACCATGATGATGATAAGCAATGCTAAAGTAAAGTAAAACATAATGGTGGCGGGGATAGCCTAGTAAAAGTTACAAACTGAAGTTGACTCGACCTATGAAGTGGACAAGAGTAACCTTTAGTGCTGGAAGGATGATGAATCGATGCCAGCAATTATAATTATGATGGATTATGTTCCTCTGGAGAAAATATTGTATTCGCAAAGACTGAGCATGGGTGGGAAAGCAGAAGAAGATCCTCGCCCTGCCTTGAGTTAATGTTGCTTTCACCACATCCGCCGAGCAAGTGTGTGATCAATTATTGGTGTAGATTTAATTTAGTCACACCTCAATATAAATGACAGAGCCCGGGGGAAGAGTGTAAAGGTTTGATGAATGGTTGGAAAGGGGTATTTGAGGGAAAGGTTTGACAAAGACAAACACTACACATGGACAACACAATCTTGGCAGATGACCATCATAAATCTGTTAAGGGAGAAAAATGAAATGCATGCATGATGATGACTTTTTTGTTTTTATTTGAATATTTTTTTTATTAATGCATTTCTGATATTAGGTTACATGAATGCGACAATCAGGATAAGGCATAACAGCAATCAGGTTAGTACATGTACCAATTGTTACGCACATTTCTCATGCCCTAGCAAAGGGAAAGTGGATTATGTCAGATGCATTCAGTAGTATACGCAAAAGTAACCACATACAACAACAGTTCATCACAACAGACATCAGTATCACATATGCCCTGTAAGGTAAATAAAATAGGTTAGGCATCTGTCACCGAAGCCATACATAGCAGACGTCAGGCAAGGCATGTGTTAACCAGCAGGCATTACTCCGGCAAGTCAGTGTCGGCGCATTTCTGCCAATAGGTTCTATGCCAAGCAGTAGATGTGTCAGAGTAGCTTTGATCTGAGTAGTGAGAGTACTTCCTTGTGTCAGGGCGCGCCTATCTAGTCATAGTGTCCCTATTCATGATGACGTACAATCTTTTCATCAACCAAATAATGCGCCCTCACCTCTGGGAACCCCAACTTGTCAGCATAGTATGGCCCACGCTAGCAGGCGTTAATTGAAGCCCAGGGGGAGCCATTACTTCCACAGTAGTCAGCATTTTATTCTTAGAACTATAAATCCAAACCAAGTTTCAATAAACCAGGAGCCGAACAAGGTGCGAAACAAACAAATCAAAACATAAAAGTGTGTGTGTGTGTGTAGGGTGCGATGCATGATGATGACTTGATGGTTAATGATGAGTAGTACTAGACTAGTAGTACAGGGCAGCAGTATATTATTAATACTTATTATTATGCAATTGCCTTGCCTGTTTGCTCCCAGAGGGACCCACATGACATACAGTTTGTGTTTTGTTGACCCGGGCTTCCTTTTCAAGCTAGCAAAGAAAATTAAAAAATAGCTGTAGGGGTCAAATCTATAAGCAAACATAATAAAAAACAACACACACAGTCCTAATGAATGAAGAGAAAAAATGAATCAAATTAAAAGATGATGATACTATAATTCACTATGTTATGGTCAAATTGGGATTTGCATCGCAGCATTCCTCTTGGTCCTTCCTTCCATGGACGCTCCCTCCGGCAATCTTGGTTGCCACTGCCTGCCTGGCGGATGTGGATTGGTAAGGTAAATGCGAGTTGTTTTTCCCAGTATAGCACTGGGTAAAGGCTGCCCTGTAAGTGTAGATGGAAAAACAAAAGGGATATTGAAAAATCAAGGGGAAAAGTAAAGTTAAACTGCATCAATGAAGGAGGAGTGCAACAAGAACACTTTCAGAAGCGGCATGGCTAAATCATGTCTACTCTGTTTCCAGCATTAACCTACAACAATAACAGGACAGTGCAGGCCTATGGCACCCACCCAACCTCCACTTAGCTTAAATTTTGATCCAGACAGCACTGAGCACACATATACAGCAACATAGCATTTTCCAAATTAAGTACCTAAATCAATGCACCGCTGTCACTCACACCAATACACTCGCCTCTACCACTACACAGACATGTAGGTCTGGTATGGTTGTTGTTGACTTTTTTGCCTTTTAGGCCACTTCATGAAATGCCCGAGTTATTCCATCAATCATCTCCGAGCATACTGACTGACTGCGAGTATAGTATGGCCATCATGGTGCCTAACTCTGTGGTGTACCGAGTGAATCCAGATTCCAGAATCAAAAATGCAATGGATCGGCCTGCAGTAGTACAATTTTGCTATTAAACAGCAAGAAGGGAAAGTTAAACCACTGCAAAGGTGCACCACAACAAAATATTGAGCAAATTGCAATGCTATGAATAAATATGAAATAAAAAAGTTATGCAAATGACAGGATGTTGTCAATCTTCTATTGATCTTTATTTTCAATGTGTTCCAAACAAAAATGTACAGCCGACGCGTTTCGTCCCAAACTGGGACTTCTTCAGGGCTTTTATTAATGTGAGCTGTCCCATAAGGAGTGAGAATACGACTGGGTTGAAATGCCTTGACCACGTATTCACAGATAAGTCATCCAATATATATGTATTGATGTATAGGAATTCTGTTGCATCCTTTTCTCATTCGCTATGGAACAAATCAGGTTGTACCTCTATATATTTATTTGTTAGGTCGGGACTTGGTCAGGAAAGAATCCTAAGTTTAGGAAACAAGGACGTCTCATGAGTTCATGTATTTGAACATCATGTACATGTTCTGTAATAATTATCAAGGAAACCAAGGACGAGCAGGTCCTATAAGTTCCCAGAAGGAGGAGGTGGGCACTGTATTCCAGTAGGCCGCTTGTATTAGAAGCAACCGGCTCCCATCCACCAGACCTCCGTCCCGTCGAAACACCCGTGAAATCGCTGTGCTTGAAGGGAAACATTTACTTGAGTCACTTTTTTGTGTGTAAAGCCAGGAGTGTTCTGGAGCAGGACTCGGAGGAGTGGACTTACTTCTTCACTGACTGCACACAGTTGCAACCCCAATCCGGCAATACAAGAGTAAGACAGTAGTGATGGATTTGCTGTGATTCGAAGCAGAAATACAGAGACACACACAAATAATAAAAGTAAATAAGCAAGAAAGAAGGCAATAAGACTATTTGACGGGGAAGTAATGCTCGTCCTCAAACTCTGGTGGTTCACCCAGAAGTAGGTCATCTAACACACTACTTCTATGACCTAAGTTGCCGTCATCATCTTCCTGCTTGCTACTTCAGGTATGGGGTAATCCGGTGGTATAAACTGCTGATTCATTTTGATCATGGCTAACCTCTCCACATTTTGGGGCTAAGGACTGGTCCTTCTCACTGTCAGACTAGCACCAGCAGCACTGAAAATGCACTCAGAAGAGACACTTGTGACATGGCAAGCCAGATAGTTTATCGCAAGCCGGCTGAGCACTGGGCATTGGCGCTTTTTCCCAAAGCAATACACCAATGGGTTTTGATCAATATAGAACTCTGTTGGTCCTACAGATAGACCTGGACCATCCGCTCAATGCTCAGGGGTGCTCCGCTTTGCTTGGCCTCTTTTGCCTTTGCCATAGCACTGGACCTAACACGCCCTTGTGTTGCAGGGTGTCCTGCAAATATACATAACTATGTACAGGAACCCAGGCCTTTGGTGTATTGTGGTGTACCAAAAACACGCCTCAGTGCCCAGAACCCCTATCCAGCTAGCTATAGTATTCCATTCGTTCTCCGTACTACAAAGGAGCTACCAATGATCGGATATCCTAGGACATGCGAATCAGGGCTTCCCAGAATTTGTGAGAACAAGACACTCTTTTGCTTAGATGCTCATACCTGTTCACAATGCGAGTAACCAGAGACACTGTATAGTTTAAAATGTTTATTTCAACTAACATGCTCAGTGATGCAGTACATGTGCTAACATTAGCAAAGAAATGCATTAAAACAATATAATCAGCATAGTTAGATGATAGGATTTACATCTCCGGACAAGCACGGCTCTTCCTCTGGAAAGTTTTTCTCCAAATGTGCCTAACTTGCATCCCGTGCAATAATAAAAGCACCTGAAAAGTCAGTAGCGCATCTGTGTTCCTTGTTATATGTATATGTGTGTTGGTCGTTTCCAGCACCAATGGTGGCAACTTGTGTGTTACTTGATGTAACTTCATTGCAGGAAATCATGTCCTGTTGCACCGATAACCCACTGAGCTAGTACTCCTAGCGCTGCTGCACATGCCATCAAACCCATACCGGAACAGACCTACTTTTGAAGCGCTAGAGGGCTCATCCAGAAGGTAAAGTCCAGGTCAGGAGACGCTGTGTTTGTGAGGCTAAGATTCAAAGCCTATTATAAAGGACATTCCAAACTTGTTGCATGCAAGTGTACCATGGATATCGGAAAGACAGATTATTAGCAAGGTACTGCAGCATAGAAGCATGCGGTTACGAAGCAGTTGTAGCTGGGCCGGGTTGTGAATGACCACAAGAGGGGCAGCCATTTCTCAACAGGCAAATCAACAGAAAGAACCCAGCAGCTAAGGCTAGCATTAGTGGCAACCCGCCAAAGTGGCTGAAAAAAAATGGAATGAATGAAAGCTGGGATCACACCAAAAATAGTTTGAAAAGATGTTACAAGGCCTGAGCCCAAAGCTTTAAAAGAAAATGAGCCAGCCCCTTTGTATGCGAAGCATTGAAAATAGAATGAATTAACTCACCAAAATGTTGTGGGAGCTCAGTGTTTGAAAGTGGTTGAACTTCTGTTCTTGTATTAGCAAGCTGCAGGACATAGGTCTCACGGGCAGAAGTGAGAGGAACATCTTTCTGGGACAATAAAGCTCTGATTCGGCTCAGCTTGTCAAACTCTGCCTTCAAGGTTGGATTGGACGGCCAAATTGAGGTATCAGGACTCCCACTAGGTGGAGGAAACAGCACATTTTTACAGCAAACCACACTTTGTGACACAGTCACAATGTACGGTATGCCTATTAACATGCCACAACATTTTTCATTGTTCAGAAGTAAATAACTGCCATTAGACAGCAGTGTGAATGTTGGCTTAATCGAGGGGACAGGTTTTCCTTTTAAAATACACGCTAGATTAGGCACCTCCAAATTACAAGCACCATGCAATTGTTTATTCTTGCACACAAGGGAGTGTCCAATGGAAGAATCACAAGACTCACCAGTCAGATACACCTCTGTGTCATCACACAAACATCTAAATGTGAAGGGGAGTGACAAAAATCCATGAAGGAATGAGTTACCTAATGGTTCATAGTGAACTAGGGGAAAATGTTTCATGCATGATGTAAATTTAAATAAGAAGAACGGCAATGTTATAACCCCATGAATGAGCCAAACTGCAGAGTTTGTTTCTGCTACTGAGAAGAGTAAAGGGTCTACTTTTTCTATTTGTAAAACGGTATAAGTGGCATCTTTTATGGACATAGATTGTTGTTTTTCAGTCAAATTCAAGGGTAAGAACAAAGAGGACGACTTGACATAGTCCCATGGCACTCTACCCATTTTAAGAGTCTGCAAGGTCCATGCTAACTGCATAATAGAGCGCAATTGGTTCTGACCATGATATAACACAGATACATCATCCTATACAATATCAACAACAGAAGAAACAATATTGTCCAATGTGTATATCCTGGATGAAAGGGTTTTAATACTATTATCTACCTTAGCAAGAAGTTTTTCAAGATTAGATTGGTCTATAGCCCTTAAACGTTAAGTGGCTTCAATTTGAGACAATTTCCAAATTTCATTGTAAACTGCATATATCCGTTGTTTAGACCTTGGGCCAATCGGACCTTTTATGAAATCAGATAAATCCACATCATTCAATAACATCAACAAATGCTGCTTAACCTAAGCCAAGGAAGAGTGCTGTAACCAGGTTTGACCTAATTTACCAACAGAGTATGTTATAACTGAATGTCTTGTTGAAAAACGTGGATCAGGCCTATCCTGCGTGTAACCTGGAGCCCTGTTATGGAAACTCATTTGGCATGTATCTGCACTGGTCTGCCAAACCAACCACCCCTTAGAGTCATGATTTGAGATATTAAACGTTGCATTTGTAAATAAAGACTGCAACTCCTCAAATGCGTAACTGGTAGTAGCATTCCAGTCTCAATACTCGGCAAGGAAAGGAAAAGCAGAAGACTTCAGTTGTTTAGCTGTAGCAAAACCCAGACAAGTAGTCTGATAAACAGAATTGTTTAAAAACAGTATTTGTGTTGGTATAAGAAATGCATGATGCAAAGCTTTTGTGCCCTGCACCTGCCAGTTTTTGGAACCCCAAACTGATTTCAAATCAATTGTATTTGTCCAATGTTCATAGCCACCCACTGCCAATTTAAGGATGAAATCATCAGAGTATAACAATTTAGTGTTGGTAAGCATAACTTTTGTATTTGATTTAGAATTTAATTTAAAATGGTAATATTCAGGATTTTACTTATCAAAACTGGTAAAATATGTACATTTATCCAACAGGGTCTTAGAACTTCTTGTTGGAGGTGTGGGCAATATTCCCATTGAGTGTAATTAAAAATATCCCTAAAAGTAGTTGCTTTTTGCAAAAAATGTGGGCCATAATGCTGATAGCAAAACAAGCCAGCATAATTTGCAGTATTCAAATACAAGTCTTCAGCATCAAATGTTGCATAGTGTTTTAAATTGGAAAACAGTGAATGTATTGCCCACACATCCCAGTCATCTGAACGTATGTTATATTTAACCACATCACCCATTGATACACAAAGTACATTTGGAACATTAACAATCTCTGTTGGACCATGAATTTGAAACAGGACTTTATCCCACAATATGCCAACAGTAACTGGGCAGGCTGTGATGTTGACGAAAGACAGCTCCCTTCTCATGATGTGCGATGAAGAATGATGGGCCAAAGTTCCATCCACACATTTTACAGCAGAGTGGGGCATATTATCAAGGACGGGCGATACATTATCGCTGCTTTTATCGGCAGGAAACTGCCGATAAAGCGGCGATAATGGGCTTAATAATATGCTCTATGAAGACATCTAACATGGGCTTCGATAGGAATTCCATAGAGCATATTATCAAGCCCATTATCGCCGCTTTATCGGCAGTTTCCTGCCAATAAAAGCGGCTATAATGTATAGCCCGTCCTTGATAATATGCCCCAGCGTTCTTTAAGGTAGTGTCCATTGATCAAACAAAAAAACACTGTCACAAACCCAATGGACATGAATAAAAAAATAAGTATTAGCACCAGCCAAATATATATCCATGGGGGAACCAAATAAGTTCATTTTAACCAGGAGATAAAAATTGCAAATTGTGAAGGGGCAAAGTCAATGTTGAATGAGAGTCAAATGAAAAACATGACTCGTTTCTGGTTGTAGCATCCAATCCAGGCAAAGATTCACTTATAGGGTAAGTATAATCTGGATATTCAATAGCAGCTGAGGATTGTACAACCAGCAAAGGATTAGCAACAGAGTCCATCTCTGTGGCAGTTTCAGGATTCCCAGGAATAGTGGCATACGATGAAGCCGGAGGTAAACTATTCAGAATCGGGCAGATGTTGTAGCTTGACATTGTCTATTGAGACGTATCTGTTGTCCTTACGACCCGGAAGTGGTGGTAAAAATACTGTACGAGTTCCCCGCATGCCCAGCACTGGAACTGGAGCTTGATAGGTTGGACCAAATTCTTATTTGTTCTCCACCTTCTCTAGGACCAGTTCTCCAACTTTAGGCAGCCAGCTGATCACTGGAATCTGCAGTGCACCATCAGCAGCGGCAGGTGAATGTTCTTTTGCAAGACTGTCTCTTGTGTCTTGTAGGTTCTGTAATACAGCACAATATTTATCTACGTCAAAAGGGACAGCAGCAGCCGTCAAGTCTTGACCATCAAGGTCTGGCACATAAATTTTCATAAAGAAGAAGACTGCTCGTGACAACCGGATGTCGGTCCGAGGTAGCGACGGGTAGAGCGTTGCCTCACGCCCTGAGTTGTTACCAGGTGCAGTGAGCAGTCCTCTCGAATGCTTACCGGTGTCTACCAAATATCCCTGTAGTGTCTCCCAATAAGTATTACACAGGTGAAAGTGGGTTGTATCTTTCTAATAATATTTGTATTCAGTCACACACATTTTTGCAGTAGTAGTAATATCCAGGTCCTGAGAAAGACCACGATCAATACATGATCACGATTGGCTGAAACATGTAGACCCTCTTATTTTTATCAGACTGTGTTTATACTGTTTTTTAACCCTTGACACCACGAAGTATCTAATAAATAATTTTTTCTCTTGGTAGCCAGGGTGGGCGTAGTTCGCGAAGTAGCACTACGCGAAGTGCACTTCGCACTACGCGAACTTCACGTAGCACTACGCGAGCTGCGTAGTAGCATGCTCACACTGTGCAAGATGCATTTTCAATGATTGCACAGTGTGAACAAGCATCCGGCACTGTGCAATCATTGAAAACGTCATCTTGCACAGTGCAAGCTGTAGTTTTCTGCCGCTCGAGTAGATTTTTACTGGAGCGGCAGCTTTCTCAACGCGAACTGGTAGTTTCTCATCGCGAGCGGTCGCGAGCATGCACGACCACTCGAAATGAGAAACCTGACGTCCCCGCGTTGAGAGTCTCGCCGGGATGTCATTTTGCTTGCTCGCGGTCGCGAACATGACGTTGAGGACCACGAACAAGCAAAAAATGACCGCTGCACTACGCTACGCGTGTTCGTACTGTGCTACGTGCAGCTCGCGTAGTGCGAAGTTGCGCAAACTTCGCAAACTACTCGAGCGTAGCGTAGTGCTTCGCCCAGGGTTAATTTTAATCCATCACACACACTGCATAATGCATTTTCACTCACACTCTTTTCATGCTCCATTGATCTTAGGAGGTCTAGCCTCTGGATCACACTAAAACGTCTGTGACCTCCTCCTAACATGTGCAAGGAGTTGGTGCTCCTTGGCTGGGCTATGTTACAGCCAAGAGTAGATCCCAGCTGATGAAGCATGCCACTTCGGTGGGTGATGGGATTCCGTCCTCTTAAATAGGACTTCTTTAGCTTGCCTTTCTTTTTCACCGCTGTCAGGCCTGGTGCACTGTCTGTGCTCTTATTGAGACCCGCGTATTTTGTGGTTTGACACATACTTTTTCATGCCAATGAGAAATTCGTAAGGGGTCCGCCCACCCAGAGCTCTTGTAGGGAGATTATTAAGTGCACGTTGCACGCAAATGGGCAAGCCAGTTCCTGCCAGAGCCTAAGACTCTAGCTGTTAAGGATTGCTTTAAGTCACGGTTCATTCGCTCCACAACAGGTTTGCCCTCAGGTCGGGATGGAGACTAAAATTTGACCTGCACCCCCAAAGACCACATGGATTATTTGTACGCCTTAGAGGTGAACGCTGGACCCTGGTCTGAATGTAAGGTGCTCACTGCAAAAATCCCCACAGAGACATGCAAATCCCTGACTACAGTTCGAGCATCAGTGCTGCGTTGTGGCCAAACCCATAGAAAACGTGTGCACGAATCAACTGCAACTAAGATGAATTTATAGGCAGTATCTGAAGAAAATGGACTGCAGTGATCCAATTAAACACAAGCAAATGGTCTATTGGAAATGCATAATGGTGTTTGTGGTGGCCGGGTCACTGTAGATGGCTTGATTTGCTGACAAATGTCACAAGAAAGCACATAAGTACGTGTTTGTTTATATAAGCCACGCCACCAGTAACGTTGATGCAAAGTACTGACTGTAGCAGACACACTAGCATGCGCCGAGGCTATGCCCTCATGTGCTGCGATGATCAAAGTAAGTCTGCGGTCCGCGTTGTGAATAAATCTTTTACCAACGTTATTAATTGTCACATAGGGGACGTTATCAGGATTTAAATGATAAGAGTATTTGGAAGGGAATCCCTTTGGATAATTACCTCCCTTCTCAGTAGCAGCAATAGCTGCCAAGACAACATCAACAATTTTAGTCATGAATCTTGTAACTGCTGATACTAAGCACGTGTCCACTGCTGGCTTAGCTGCTTCATCAGCCAAGCTGTTACCAACTGCGTGTACTCCTACACAGTGGTGGCCAAGTGTATGAATTACTTGTGTGAGCAGGATGCTTTCTTTAAGCTCTGACACTTAAACTCATAGCAACTTATGCTTAATTCTCTTGCCTTTGGAATGACGGTAGTCACTTTAGGATCTGCAAACTCCAGTGTGAGCACCAAAGCACGCAGCTCAGCCAATTGGGCAGTGCAGTCGCCAAGGGCCTGCGTGTGAACCACACTGGACTTAAACTCACCATTCAATATAGAACCTGTCACAATCACACAGGCTGCAGAATAAGAATGCTTCGATTCAATTGCTGGTTGCGCCGAACCATCAGTGTATATGATACAACGGTAATCCTCGAGCGGTCCCATAGACAGAGGAGCTGGATGAACAAATTCATATTGCAGTGACTCCTGAGTCTGTAACGAGGAATCATAGATAAATGTGACATGAGGGATGTCAATGATGTAACCCATTGTATCCACTGTAGATGTAAAGCTTTGGAATTAGGTACACTCGCCTTTGTCACTGCTTCCAGAGCAGGATATGGTTTTTACCACCAACATGCATTTTCCTTGTGCC
Organism: Lissotriton helveticus; assembly: GCF_964261635.1. Lineage (NCBI taxonomy): Eukaryota > Metazoa > Chordata > Amphibia > Caudata > Salamandridae > Lissotriton > Lissotriton helveticus. The sequence continues at coordinate 1,932,462,347 of NC_136059.1, forward strand.
AGAGGGCGTTTTTTTAGAATTGCCATCTGGACTGCTATCAAGAGTTTCTCGACTGAGGAAAACCTCAGGTCTGCTGAAGTGTACAAGTGTGACTTATAAGCAATAGAAACTGTGTCTCTTTCATTAAACGTCAAGTATGTCATACCCACCGCTCCTGGCACAATTCGTAACACCAGGTTAGTATGGTTGTCACAAGATTACAATAGTTTAGAATCAAGTAAATCAGACTGCAAAGACTGCAGTATAGTTGTGTGTTCCGGAAGCCTGTATGCTTTCGCAAATATAGGTTGTATCAAAGCAAAGAGATGCTTGATACACTGGGCATACTCTGGTAGGTAAGTATGACCAAAGTTCAAGAAACCCAGCAGAGATTGGAATTTCTTCAGGGTTGTAGGGGGATGCAAATGCCTGCACTTTTCCAGGAAGTGCGGTGCCAAACCTCATCCCTCATTGTTGAGCTCGTAGCCCAAGAACAACACTGCGTAACCGTAGTCCGCAAACTCCATTATGATGTGGTCCACGAGACAAATATGCGGATATAACTTGTCGTCTGTAAGATAAATATCATCTACTTACGAATATGCATCAGCGTCGATTGTGTCTAACAATGAGACCACACGTGCGGCGAAAACACCTGGGCTGCTTTTGTAGCCAATGGCCAATCTTTTAAATTGTTTTTGTTTGCCGCCGTGCGTAAAAGCTGTCCATTGACTGGACATCGGGGACAGAGTGTGGCTAAAAAAGCCATTGGATATATCTAGAGTCGTCTTATATTTTTTGCGAACTAGACTGTCCACCAGGGCTGAACTATGGGTATTCTGTACTGCATTTGTCCAACAATGAGAGTTCAAATGACGGTAATCCAAAATTATGCAGTACGACCCGTCTGGCTTGGTTACAGTAAAAAGAGGGTTATTCATCAGTGATACACCTGTTTCAACTACCCATTGATACTCCAATTGGTCGAGTATTTCTGCTACAGGAGCCTTTGCCTCCCTACAGATGGGATATTGGGGTTGTGCCTGTGTCATGGACCGCAATGGAATCTCATGATGTGGAGATGTTACATCCCAACCCACCTAAGCACGGTATAAAGCTGGTGCAAGTATTTAAGCCCACTGTTCTGCAAAATGTTGAGCATGCTCCTTCGGGTCACTATTTGAAAAACTAGGGTGGATTACCTTCTCCCCTCTCAGAGCAGCTAGAACGAAAGGTGGGGGCCACTCTGCCCCGGCTAGGAGGATGTCATAGGAAGAAGTCAAATTTTCCTAAAAAACCCCTTTGATTATGCATTTTATATCGCCTTCTATGAGAATACTAATGTCATATACTCCATCAGGGTGAGCCACTCGAGTGCCAGCAGTTTCAACTGTGATGAAAGTTTCAGTTGCTGTCGCCTCCAGAAATAGAAGCAGTGCTTGCTGCACTACTGTAAGCTCCGCTGCGCGGTCTAGTAGCGTTACCGCCCATGTTTGATTCCAGAGATGTGTCCCCACAGGCCGTGGTATTCCTCGCAGTTAAAGCGACCACTTTCTTCTTCTGAAACGGAGGGCACTGACGAGTAAAGACCTCTTGTTTACCCTTCCCGTCACTCATCTGTGGCTGATCACAACCCTGCGGGGCATCTCAACCTCTTCCGCGATCCTGGTGATCACCTCCACCGGCATAAGAGCCTGATGCTTCCTGTGAAGAATGAGGAGAACGCATACCAGAAACCTGAACTCGATCAGGAGATTTAATTTGCGGGTGGTCACCCTGATCATAAGTGTGTTCTGGGATTGAAGGTGCAGGGGACGATGCACTTCCCCCTTGCTTTTGTTGAGCTTTCCCCTGTTTATTATTCTTCCAATTCTTTTTAGGGAATTGTGGATGGCCGCCTTGATCATTTTGCGATGTCCATTGTGCCTGCGGCTGTGCCTGCACTTTAGCAAAAGGCTTAACACCCAACCGTCTTATAAGCTTGGGCTAAAATCTTAGGTAATTTGCAGGGCTTGTCAATATCTGGGACAAGCGCCAAAGCATTAGTCACCTGAAAGTTGACTGCATCACCCTTAACATTAGCAAGGATTAGATCAGTAACCACATCATATGCTCCAACTAACCTCATCCCCATATCTACAGCCGCCTCTGGTCCGTGCACATCTTGAACACGCTTGATCACAGAGGGGAGAACCGTCATGGATGGTGTGCCAAAACACTTTGCATAAACTGCAGCAAATATGTTAACCCAACTCTCACAATCGGTGACCTCAGGTACTAAGTCTTTTTGCAGACTAATTATCAAAATTCGGTGCTTCTCCACTGGCTTGGTATGTGGAAACACCGCTTCCAGCTGGTCAAATTTTTCTGCAAGGCAATAAGGCAAATTTTCCTTATCTGGGAGGCTTGCCCATATCATAATTAACCATTACGGGGCTAATGGTAACCCTGCCAGTTCCATCTGGTTGCTGTGCAACTCCAGGTACTCCCGCCTGGACATTGCGGTTTACATATTGAACCATTGCTCTGTACACACTTATTAGTATAGTGTGTATGAGAAAGAGTGCTGCCACATCGCACGTCATATACGTCATATACCTGCCAACACTGGCCCAGTGGCCCTGTCAATTGACAAAGGGCCTAACATGACAGTTGTCAAGGGTACGGGAAGGGCGCCATCACAGCAAATGCGATGCTGCCAAGCTGTCAACGGAACTTCCAGAGTCTATATGGCCGATACACAGCAAGAAAAGCTGTAGGGGCATATTTATGCCACAAATTATCCGCTCCTTCAACTGCTGGAAATGTCACCCAAGAATAAAACACCTCATAAGTGTATACTAGGTCGCATTGGACCAGTAAGATCAGATTGACTCCAGCATCCGGCACTCCAAATCCTTGCAAATGGTGCCGGACAGCCGCACGACTGTGCGCCATGATGTCAACGTCAGCCCTATAGAAACGCAAAAAGAATATTAAATTAAAAGGCTGCAAGACAGAGTTGGGTGTAATTCAAAATACAAACAAAAACCTTTTCATACATTTCAAGTTTGAATCACCTATAAAAGCTACAATATAGGTAGGTAAACCGTCACCAATGTTTTCCGGAAACAGAGGGGAGGGGATTGTCAACAAGTACTGAGAACTACTAAAGTGCCTTGTAAATAAGTACCAGACCAAACGTTAGGTGTACCATGTTGTAGGGATTCTGCACATATACAGAAATATTAACAGGAACCCAGGCCTTCAATGTATTGTGGTGTACCAAAAACACGCCTCAGTGCCCAGAACCCCTATCCGGCTAGCTATAGTATCCCATTCGTTCTCCATGCTACAGCGGAGCTACCAATGATTGGATATCCTAGAACATGAGAACATGAGACTCAGGGCCTCTCAGAATTCGTGGGAACAAGACACTCTTTTGCTTAGATGCTCACAATGCGAGTAACCAGAGACACTGTATAGTTTAAAATGTTTATTTCAAATAACATGCTCTGTGATGCAGTACACGTGCTAACATTAGCAAAGAAATGCATAAAAACAATATAATCAGCATAGTTACAATTCCATATAATAAGAACGGGGACAGCATATCATAATGATAGTGGATGAAGCCTTATAGCGCTTTACCACTCTCCCCGTGCTACAAGCTATGTTTATTATATAAGTGGAAGACCTCTGGGCTTGGATGGCGAAACCCCCTACCTCAAGTCTTAGGTGATAGGATTTACATCTCTGGACAAGCACAGCTCTTGCTCTGGAAAGGTTTTCTCCAAATGTGCCTAACTTGCATCCTGTGCAATTTTAAAAGCACCTGAAAAGTAAGTAGCGCAGCTGTGTTCCTTGTTGTGTCTATATGAGTGTTGGACGGACCAAAGCTGATAAACCAGTGAAATTGTTTCTCTGGCCTTGAACACGATGTGCAGACGAGAACTCAGAGCACAGCAGAAATAGTGAAAGGTAGACAGTTCCCATGCGAAGCAGCAATAGCAAGAGTGTATAAGGAACTAAAGCATGTGGCGCAATTGATGTCAAGGCAAGATGGCCGCTGACTGGCCGTAGGGAGCAGTCGCATCCTCTCCCTCTCCCCAGGAGTTCCAAGAGCTGCTGCTCTATGCTGCTCTATGCTGGAGTATGCTGCGCCTGTCTACGCTGTTCCGGTGCTTCTTGAACTGGCTATCTGAGAGCGGAGTTACCCTGCCATACCAGCGATTTATCCCTTTATTAGTCGGAATACAAAAAGCCAACTCTCCTCTAAGACTCAGCAGCCTGATGCCAACTATGGCGCAGATAGGACCAAAGGCGCAGAAAGAGCAGAAAGACACAGCGGTCCTCAGTAATCCCGGAGCGCCGCCCCCAGTGTCTGTTCCCAATCTCAGAGCAGCAGCACAAGCTCGGAGGCAGGCTGCCAAAAACCCTGACGAGACATGAGAAGGACTCAGCAGCGATAGAACAAAGGAGAAAAAGGAGAAGGGGACCGCTGTGAAAAAAGTGACTAAAACGCGCCAGAATGAAGGGGCCACAGCAAAGGAAAACAGTTTGCAGCAACCTACCCTCTACGAATCCTTCCCCGTAATGGCAACACCAAACCCAGAGGCATCTCTGTCCGAGAACGCTTCCTCAACATGCAGGATTGCTGGAAGGCAAAGAGAGCCGAGCGATGACAGCGCGGATGACCGGAAAATAGGCCTGCTCACGCAGATGGTTGAAAATGATCTAGGGAGCAGTGCGGGTGCTGAGAATCGGATGACTGAATCCGAAAAAATCTTGCGGCTGGCGATTCACCCCACGGTGCAGCTTCCAGTGCAGATTGATCCAGTGGCAGAGGCAGAACACCAGCCGACACACGCGCAACAGGTATCGGGTGATGGTGATGGTAATGCGGGGCCAGACCGGCAACCGCGTAGGCCTCCAGGAGCTAATGCGTGCGGTGATGCACATTTTGACACAGGCGGTGGGAGGGATGCAGCCCTGGATTTACACACGTCTGTGTTTAGCGCTGTTCTGGTTAGCATTGCTGATACGGGGCAGGCGGACAGATTAACGAGGCAACTAATGAAAATGAAAATGACATTAATAGTGCCGGCAAGCTGGCAGGTGATAAAGCGGGTGATACAGCGGAGGAACCCTCCGAAGGAGAGCAACAATCGGTTCGATCAAAGAAAATCTCTGCTGCAGCTAGAAATACGAATGCCTCTATCAAGCAGATGGTCCCCCCACAGAGAATGGCCCCCGCCAGCTCAATACCGTGTTCACCCAGTGATAACTGGTTTTTCTCCATTAATGATGACGATTCATCTTCATCACCATTGACTGGAGAGAGCTGCATAGGAGAATCGGAATCGGACTCTGACTCGTCGGCGGTTGAAAGTACTTCAGTTCAGCAGGCCTCTGTTCACCAAAGGGCTAAGTACACAAAAAACAGATCTCGCTCCAAGTCAGAGGTGGCAAGGAGCCTGTCACAGTCGGAGGTGGTTAAGAAGTTGGATTGGGATTACTCCGCTACCTCCCAGCTATATCAGGAGGGTGGAGGAAGCAATACACATCACCCGCAGTTCTCCACCACTCCACCACAGACTTTGTGATATGCCACCTTCAAACAAATGCAAGGGGAGGCCAGATCAGAAAGTCGAAGGGCTAAGCAAGCAAACAAAAAAATACAGGGGTCATTACGGAAAATGAATAAACTCTATGCAGATATGGCAAATAGAGTTACTGAAGTGGAGGAGAGGACAGGGAAATTGGAGGACGAAGTTTCAAAGTGGCAGGAATTTAAGGAGGATCAGGAGAAAATCTTGTCGGATGTCCAGTGGAAACTCGAGGATTTCGAGAACCGCCAGAGACGGAATAACATTAGACTGCTTGGCAGAAGGGAAGGAAGGGCAGGACATATGGGCATATGTTATTGCTTTGCTCAGGGGGGGCCTTCCCCGACATAACAGCATGGAACTGGGAGAATGAAATACAGCGAGCCCATCGGTTTCCTCTTGTCCAGAAGAAAGGATATGCAGCATCACAGGCTGATAAGCCCAGGGCTATATTGGTCTATGTGGGGAATTATCTACTTAGACAAGAGGTCATGGACAAAGTGAAGCCTGAGGCTAGACAATCCTACAATAACACAACATTCTTTGCCCGTCCAGATTTCTGCAACGCTACAGTTGAGAGAAGGTGGCGAATGAGACAACTGATATCTCCCTTTCAAAAACTGAGGTGTGAGGCCTTTCTGTTGTATCCATCTCATCTCAAGGTATATCTAGCAGAGCTAAAAGAGAAAAGGGAGCAAAGTGGCACTGCTGTCGCTTTGACATAACCATTACAAAAAGGTTACTTGTATTAGCAATGAGTTAAGATGTGTTATGAGTTATCATTCTATTATGTTTATTAGATAGAACACCATCACAGCACAAGGATATTACAGTAGGATATGTAGGGAGGGGGGATGTGACTTCCTGGGGCTTTAGCTGTCACACATACGTCAGGATTGACCTATTTGCCTGTAAAGGGGGAGGGGTTCTGAGGGAGGCGGGCTGGGGGAAGTTAGGGGGAGCACGGGAATAGGGCACGATGCGTATTGGCGCTTCACTGCATACAGATTAGGTACAACTTGGAGTATACAGAACAAATTCAATACGGAATTAGTATTAGCTGAAGCACTAAAGGTTGAAGCAAACCTGAATATATTTTGGTTGGTTAACTGGTTAGGGCAGTCGCCAGATGTTTTTTAATGGGTATTCGAATAGTTACATTGAACGTATGTGGCTTGAATGATTGCCTTAAGAGACAACGAGTAGCTACTCTATTGAAAACTATGCGGGCAGACTTTGTATGTCTGCAGGAAACGCACATCGAGGGATCGAAGGGGTTTTTACTGGAACAGTTAGGATTTCATTTGCTTGCGCACTCGAAACAAGGGGGTCGGACCAGAGGAGTGGCTATATTATCCAAACGTAAAGATGTTGTAATAAGGAAGAAGCTTGAAGACCAGTGGGGTAGATGGGTGTTGATAAAATGTCTGATTGAATGTCTGATTGACGGGGACTGGATCACTCTGGGGTCAATTTATGGCTCACGGAAGATGACCCTGAGATTATTAAATTTCTGGATTTAGAATTAGCTACATGGGCCCCATGTGTTGTTCTTGCTGGGGATTTTAATATCAATGGGGCCGGGGGACTGGGCTTGGATTCCAATGGGAGATACCAGGGCCAGAAAAAGAGAGTTTGTCAGGCAATCCTCAGCCTCGCAAGGAATAATGACTACGGGTTCACTTACTATTCGGCTCCCCATAAGCTGTGTGTTAGGTTGAATTATTTTCTCGTATCAAACTCACTTTTATCAAAATCGCAAATCGAAAGACTTCCCAGGATAATTTCTGATCACAACCCTCTGATTTTCTCCCTAGTTGTATCAACAAGATGCAGGCAGGAGCGGGTGTGGAGTTTCGAGAGGGGGCTATTGAAAGACAATAACTATATCCAGCACATGACAGAGTGGATTAAAAGATTTTGGGAGATTAATAGGGGAAGCACTACACCAGGAATTGCTTGGGATGCCTTTAAGGCGGGCGTTCGGGGGAGACACTAAGTTTTAGCACTTTTAGACAGAAGCAAGAGCGGTTGAGGATGGCAGAATTAACTAGGGTGCTACAAAATGCAGAACAAGATTCGGCTTATTGCACGATGTCAGGTGCCCCGTTACAGCAGGTACTCATTAAAATAGCCAGGGCCAAAGCGGAGGCTGGAGAGAGTATAGCTACTAAGGCTGTTAATATCTTTCTAGCAAAAAGGGAACAGTGCTATGAACTTAGTGAACCCGTAGGCCATACACTAGCGGTTCGAGCTAGGCAGAAAGCAGCTAAAGGGGAAATGAAGGAAATCACGGACACTGCTGGGCGAATCCTTACAGACCCTGAAGGGATCCATTAAGTCTTTAGACAGTTCTACTTTACACTGTACGATGAGGTGCAATCAAAAGACCCCTCAGAAATACAGGCATCCATGTAGGATATTCCAGTCTCCATCCTTTCTAATGAGGATCAGAAAAGTTTAGACGCACCTTTAAAGGCAGAAGAGATTATTGCCGCCCTGATAACCCTTCCTTCTGGTAAAGCAGCAGGGCCAGATCAGATCCCAATTGAATTTTTAAAAACCTTCTGGGATGTAATCAGTATGGATCTGGTCACTGCAAAACAGCAGGCACAGTTAGGGGCATCTGTACCAGATACCTGGGGCAGGAGCTGATATAGTGATTATTTTGAAGAAAGGGAAGCCGCCTGCAGAACCAGGATCATATAGGCCGATCACGCTTATGAATTCAGATGCAAAGATCTTTTCTAAAGAATTAGCAGTTAGATTTGCAAGGGTAATAGGCACATTGGTGAGCGTTAATCAACATGGTTTCATCCCAGGAAGAGGCACGATGCATCACATACGAAAGATGATTACCGTATTTGACTCCATGGAAGTTCCGGGAGTCCCGATGGCAGTTATGTTACTAGATGCAGAGAAAGCATTCGATCGGGTCTCCTGGGATTTTCTATGGTTAACTCTAGGGCGTGCCGGCTTTGGGGAGGGTCTTATTAAAGCAGTACAAGTACTATATAAAGCTCCTACAGCTCGAATTCGAGTAAATGCAGGATATATACTGCCTTTACAGATTAGACGAGGTACGAGACAGTGTTGTCCGTGCTCCCCACTTCTGTTTGCCATGTATATGGATCCTTTAATTCGTAAAATGGAGCTGAATGATGGGATTCCCTCTTTAGAGACCCATAGAGGACATTGTAAGATCCTGGCATATGGGGAGGACATGGCTGTTATTACCCCAGCACCCACGGAGGCTATAAGACATGTTGAGGCGAAAGCTGTGCGCTTTGGTAGGGTTCCAGGATATGCCCTGAATAACTCTAAGACACAAATTAATAAGATTGGGAAATTAGAGTGCTCGGATTCTCGTGTGTTGCAGTCTGGAGTTTATTTAGGGGTAATCATTACCGCTGATTTGGGCAGCGTAGTGGAGACAAACATATGGCCAATAATTAATAAAGCCAAGAAGGATCTGGATAGGTTAAACAACCTTAATTTGTCCATAGTAGGGTGCCCCAACATTGTTAAGATGTCGCTTCTCCCAAAGTTTGAGACAAAGTGATTTAATATCATAGAGCAGATGATAAACTGGTTTGTTTGGGCACATGGCAAGACTAGAAGAGCTTTGAGGTACATGTTGCTTCCTAGGGAGAAAGGAGGGTAGCCTTACCTGACTTGAAGCTGTACTATTGGGCAGCAGCCCTACAATATATGACAGGGTTGCTAGGGGGTGCAGCAACGGAGGTGGAGGATGTGCTAGGAACTGTAGCTATATATGCATTGGTGTTGGGTGCTGAGGCAGAGAATGTCTTTTTGAAGTATACTGACCCTAGCTACTTTAAAAGAACTAAATTCAAAACTGTTATTGCAGCACACAGCATATGGACGGCGTTTATGAAAAAAGTTAGTTTGGGGAGGTTGAATGCGTATACTAGACTGATTGGTAACCCCACATTCCCTTTGGGAAATATTTTAAGATGTTGTTTATGCAGAATGGCAGAGGCGGGGGCTAACGAAACTGGGAGCTATTATGAGGGTCGAGGGAATGAGGCAATTCTCTAATATACGGACATCATATGGCCTTGACTCAAGGAGTTTTTTAAAATACTTGCAGGTTAGAATTCAATTCTGGAAGTAATTCAAGGTGGAGCCGATTGTACGATAAAAAGATTTTATGCCTAGTTGATTGAATATAAGCAAGATGACCTCGAGAGATATGAAGCCAAATGGGTAGACAAGTTAGGGATAGGGCAGGAGTGTTTTCGTTTGTCACTAGAGCTGGGTCAGAAAATTCTATGTTCAGCGCCCCTTCAGGCTCAGCATTATAAAACACTCTATTCATTGTATTATACACCTGCAAGGATTGCGCAGTGAGGAGGAACAAATGGAGTCAACTGCCCTCGCTGTGATGGCTTAGAGGCGGACACAGAGCATATCTTCGCCGCATGCCCACATCTGCAACCAATCCATGGTGCAATAGAAATATTTCTAAAAAGGTCACTGGGAATAGAAACTCTCTTAACGCCATCAATAATTTTGCTTGGGGTAAACGATGATGCCAGGCTGGCTCAATTTGGCCACTTTATATTTGTAGCTACGGCAGTTTTGCGCAGGTGCATTGCCTCGGCATGGCTTGATCGACTTCCACCTACTTTTCATCAATGGCTGGCCAAACTCGTCTGCTTACCATTTAGAGAAGGAGATTTATGCAAGGAGGGGTAAAAAGGGAAGGAAATTAGGGTTACAAATATGGGAACCCATAAATAATTGGAAGGAAAAGCTGCGTTAGTTCATTTACTTATCATTTGATATCAATTTTGAGTACATATGAGTAGTAAACATTTAAAAACCCTCTGGGTGCTTCAGCTTACGTATGTTTATGTATATGTATATGTTTGTATAAATACTGATTTTGTTTCTTCATGTTTCACTGTGCCCTGTACAAAAAGGGGAAAAATACTTTAATAAACATATAAAAAAATGAAAAGTCAGTAGCGCAGCTGTGTTCCTTGTTATGTCCATATGTGTGTTGGACGGACCGAAGCTGATAAACCAGTGAAGTTGTTTCTCTGGCCTTGGACATGATGTGCAGACGAGAACTCAGAGCACAGGCAGACAGTTCCCATGCAAAGCAGCAATAGCAAGAGTGTATAAGGAACTAAAGCATGTAGTGTCGTGTGCAAAAGCGGCAAGATGGCGTTGATGCAAAGCACAAACTAATGCTAACTTAGCAACATCGGCTGGCACCCCTGAACCCTCGCGACACTTGTTGTAGAAACCTTACCTTTGTCGATTTTGGTGGGGCTGATGGTCCTGTTCTTGTTGTTGTTCTTGGTGTTATTGGTGGTTTTGGCTGCTGTGAGCCAACGGCACTGCCCTCAGGCTCTGAAGTTGAACTTGACGTGGGCCTCTAATTCCCAGCCGTTCTCTTTCTAAGCGACTGGCTTCTGCAGCTATCCAAGTTTTTTACTTGAAAAAGGAATCAATGTGTTCAGTACTGGTTTGTACTGTGGATCCAGAATTGTGGCAGAAATCCAATGGTTGCATGACACAATGCCTCTTTGCACCCTTGTATTTACAGATAAGTGAAGGGTTAAGCTCTCCACCAACTCCTATACTTCTTTTTTTCCTCCACACCCGCGAACATTCCAGACACCCCCTTCAGCTGTTCCTGTAGTATATGCAACAATGGGATAGCTTGGCCCAAGGTACAATCCTTCTTGCTGACTTCAAGTGTGAAGAGCTCCAAAGAATGTAGCATCTCTGTCAAGCATTTAACTAGGCCCCATTGGTCCATCTCAATGGTCATGCATTTCACTGTAGCATTCCCTCTTTGCATGACATATTCTTTGATTGGTCTGCACTGCTCAAGCAGACTTTCATGCACGTAATAAGTTGAGTTCCAACGTGTTGGCACCTCCTGGATGAGTACTTTAACTGGCACTTTATGCTCACATTAAATGATCCTCAGCTGCTTCTGGACTTTAAATTAATGGCTGAAATGAGTGTAGATTCTTCTGCAGGTGGTCAGTAAGTTGCTGACATGGTCTTCTTTTTTCAGAAAGTCTTGAACAATGATGTTAATGCAGAGCACCAAACACAGGACCCTGAAATAGCCACCATCGTACATGGCCTTAACTATTTCACTGTCATTGTCCGTGGCAACAAAACCAATGTTAAGCCCTATAGGGCGCAGTCATTCAAAGACCTTACTGTCAAAGCTGTCAAAGCCAAAATGTTTGCAGCAAAATGAGATTTCTACTTGGTAAATATCGCTCCAGTTGCATGTTTCTGAATTACATTGAAAATCTCAGCAGTGTCAACAACACCTGCTGCAGATATCTTTTCTCTAACCCCCAAAAAAGAGATCCAGTGTAAATGACTTGGCAACTGGTCCACATGTCTGTTTTCAGGTGGATAGTGTGAACAGCACTCTGCTGCAAAGCTTGTCCAAGCAATTCCAGCATGTCGCGATGTAGTGCTGGAATAGCAACTCAGGTGAAATAGGACCGGCTGGTAACCTTTCATTTTGGGCAGATGGCTGCAAAAATCAAGAAAACCCACCCCTTTCACAAAAGAAAAAGGGTGGAGGTCCAGTGCTAACATTTTAGCCAGTTTCGCATTGTACAAACTTGCTGTTGGGTGGTTGCGTTCGTACAGCCCCTCCAACCTAAACATGCTAAGGATGGTAGGCTGGATTTATTTCTTTTATTTTCTGGTGCCACTGATGCAGGTGACTTCTTGATGCCAGATGTTGTTAGACTCATTTTTCATTGCGGTACTCTCTTGCCTGGGACCCCTTGGTGTCTCAGCCTGATTCTGCCTCTTGTGCCACTGAGATGTTGCTGATGAGGATGTGGGCGGTACCACTGCACTGCTGGGGACAGGGCTACTTTGTGTACCAGAGAAAATGTCTCCCTCTTGTTCACCTTCCACCGCAATCGTATCTTCTACTTCGTCATCCCCACCAACAGCAATGGGTGCAATTTTTGTGGTCGCTAAGGTGCGCCTCCCACTGGATCAAGTGGTGTTTTTTCAGATAGGTTGTTTGGCCTCCGGTACCATACTTTGTACCAAACTTACACTGACTAAAACCTTGCCCAAAAATGGAGCATAGAACAATGTTTACCTCCTTCATGCTAACCGAAAAGAAGTCCCACACTGGGGTGGACAACTTCCTGGTGCTGCTGCTGGTGCCACTTGCAATGCCGGATGAACTGGTAGGTGGGCGTGAAGTTTGACTCTCTGCAGTACCTACAATACCTACTTCTACAGGGATGGTACTTGTGGTAGATGTACGTGGTTGCCGGCGAATTATGGAAGCTGGAGGGGGTGTTGGTGGTATGATCTGTGTTGGTGGTATCCGTACAAAGAAAAACCAAAGGGGATGATGAACGGAGCGTTGACAATACAAACACTCACCCCCAGTCAACTGATCTGGGTTTAATCCATCACCGTTCTTTAGCTCACTCTGCCACCCCAGTTCAGACATGGCCATATGCAAATCAGTCTGACCCTGTGCCTCATGGGAACAGTCCAGCCCGAACTGCCAAGCCATGTCTTCCCTGGACCGGAATCAAGCTTCCCAGGACCGGTGTCTGGCATTACAGCCGTCTTCAGCCGGGCTTGCTTGAATCCAGTGGAAAAGTGAGCAAGGGACTCACGTCTGAGCATACCCTGCCACACTTATGGCGGCCAGAAACCGGTCCTGGGAAGCTTGTTTCCGGTCCAGGGAAGGCATGGTTTGGCAGTTCGGGCTGGACTGTTCCCATGATGCACAGGGTCAGACTGATTTGCATATAGCCATGTCTGAACTGGGGTGGCAGAGTGGGCTAAAGAACGGTGATGGATCAAACCCAGATCTTTTGACTGGGTGTGAGTGTTTGATTGGTTCAGATGCTCCGTCCATCACCACCCCCTTTTGTACCGAAATCTAAAGCAGGACCTGTGTTTGCTCTATTCTGAACTGCCCCTACTTCGGTAGGAACAACTACTATTGGGGGCGGTTGCAGCTGTTGTTGCCCTCTTATCCCAGTTCCCTGTATTGATTGGGTACTACTTTGTGATAAGAATAAGTCAATTTCAACATCACTGCTCATCAGCGTTGCCGTGATTAGACTGGCTGTATTGATTGGGTACTACTTTGCGATAAGAATAAGTCAATTTCAACATCACTGCTCATCGGCGTTGCCGTGATTAGACTGGCTGCCTCTGGGACAGATATGGGTTTGGGCCAACATTGAAGGGGTGGGTCCACTGATATGGGGGTGCTGGTCCCAGCTTGCTCCCCGGACACCGGTGCTGAAGGCACACTTTTTGTTTCCCAAAAAAGATATTGAGCGTGACACCAGTCTTGCTAAGTGGCAGTTCCTTCTTCTCACTGGCAACTTTCTTGGTACTGGAGGACCTGGTACCTTTCTTTGGGGCTATCATCTTCAGATGTCAGCAGCACCCAGTGGCACAAGTTGAAGAGATGTCTGTGGTCACACGTCATGTGATATCGTGCACAGTAGGACTTCTGTCTGGCAGAACAATGGGTGATGATGCCTCCTCCTCTTTTTTGCACCTAAAGACAAAGAAGCAAGAAGAACATCAGTGAAATGTGATATTCATTGTTGTGGTTCAATTACTACTAGTACAAACACATATAATAAATAATATATAACTTTGTGTGTGGTCACACTTATTAATATTATTAAATTCATCGTTATGTCAGTTATTAAAAAATCATTATGCAGTGTAGACACTTGTGAGACTGACAAAAACAAGGGCTTTCATTGTTGGTGTACTAGTGTACAGTACACTGAGGAAGGATAGGAAAGAAGAAGAACAACAACAAAAATACAAATGTTACGGACCCTGTTTGGCATTGTACATCACGTGGGATTCAGCATTCAGGGAGCTGCAGCTGACAATGGACAGAAGCAATAAGCCAAGAGGAAGAAAGGAAAGAGAAAGACATGCATGCCTAATGCAGAAGCACACTGGCTGCCTTCAAAAAATGGCTGCCAGCCACATAGCCAGGCCACAACAACAAGAAAGGGAAGAAAGGGAAGACAGACAATGCAGGCCCATGGCAAAAGCACCCTGGCTGTATTCACAAAATGGCCAACAGCCACATGGTCAGGCAGGCTACCACAACAAGAAGCAATAAGCCAAAAGGAACGAAGACATGCAAGCCTCTGGCAAAAGCAAGCACAGTAACTACCACCACCACCAAATGGCCACCAGCCACATGGTCACTCACAAGCAACAACAACAAGCAGGAGGCCTGGAAAACAATGAACTCAAGCAGACCTATAAAGACAAAGACTTTACAAAATGGCCCCTTGCCACGTGGGGAGGCTCAGCCAAGGCAAATGCTGGCTGGCCCAGTATAACAAACACACTCACACACTGACCAGACAAATGAGGCATGCTAAATAACACAGCTTTAATACAATAATGCCAAAAACGAAAATCACAGGGCTAAAAACGGTTTGCAAGTTACACAACAACCATACACATCCAACAAAGGCATTTATTTAACACACATTTCGCATTTCAATACAATGCCATCCATGCCCTAAATGATGTTTAAATTCAACAGACGCCACAGAAACAGTCGTTTCATGCACCCATGAGTAGCTCTGGACCTACTGGCTGAAAAGCCTATTGGCAGGCTACTGGGCTAGTGAATTAAATAAATATTGCAAATTGATTTCAAAAGTTAGAGAAAATGTAGTGAACTTTCCAACATGTTTTCTTCATAAAAAAAACTAGTAGAACAATTACATACAAAGAAACAACTAGGCCCCAACTAAAACTACAGGCCACCCACCACAATACATTTTAAACAAGCATTGGCATAACCAATAGGTCTCGATTTGGGACCTTATAAGTATTTCGTTATGCAGCACAAAATCCTTGGTTTAACAACATCAACTGTTGCATGGTTAAACACTTATAAAATCTAACCCTGGGTGTTGTACTACGCTACGCTACGCTACTACGCTACTACGCACTGCGCAAATTGCACTTAGCACAGTGCAAAAACGAGTAGTGTAACGTAGCAGGCATTTTTTGCTTGCTCGCGGCCCTCAACGTCAAGTTGGCGACCACGAGTGAGCAAAATCAACATCATGGCTAGACTTTTTCCTCGTTCGCGATCAGCAACATCTAGTTGCCGATCGCGTCCGTGGAAAATAAATCTCTCGGCTAGATTCTCACCGTGGGGAGGTCAGGTTTCTCATTGCGAGTGGTCACGTATGCTTGCGACCGCTTGCGATGAGAAACTACCAGTTCGCGTTGAGAAAGCTGTTGCTCGAGTACAAATATACTCAAGTGGCAGAAAACGACCGCTTGCACTGTGCAAGATGCCATTTGCAATGATTGCACAGTACGAACAAGCATCCGGCACTGTGCAATCAGTGCGAACAGCATTTTCCCTATGGCACCACGCAGTTCGCGTAGCTACGTGTAACGTATGTAGTGCAAAGTGCACTTCGCGTAGCTACGCATTGCGCTACTATGCAAACTACGCCCAGGGTTAATAAAGTCCCAAAGGCAAGGCCTTTTGGCTATGCCCATGCTTGTTTTTTGAAGCTATAGCACTGACTGGACTTGAGTTTGAGTGTTCTGCGTGGTCCAGTGTCTGAGTTTCCAACTCTCCGCATCTCCTAGAAGTAAGCCTTTGCTGCTCAGCTTTGTTACTCCTGGAGAGTTAAGTGTCCATCGAGAGGAACTTTGTTATTCAATTGCAGTGCAATACTATTTATTGCCTTGGAGCAGCAGTGATAAACAAAACTACCCACACAGGGAACTGACCAGTCACCACATACTACCTACCAGAAAACTCCTCACTTGCTCACTGCTCCCCAGATTAGTTGCATTCTTGAAAATTAGGCATTGGCAAAGTCAGTATGTCTCTGATTTAAGTATTTGAAGTTGTAGCTTTGCCAATGCTTGTTTGTACCAGCATGCGTGACCTCATGCACACGTATGGCCTGCTATCTTTAAATGAGCTTTTCATCAAAGCAACGTATTCCAAGATGATCACCACGCGTCATGATGCGAGTGTGCACATGTATTATGACGTGTGCACATTTGCCATGATGCCGGTGTGCATATGTGTCATGATGGGTGTAGTATTGTTATAAATTCTGGTATAGAATGCTGAATGGCCATGCTATAACGGTAAATGAAACTGGTGAAAAATATTGTGGTGTGTGAATAAGGAGTTTGAAAGCACTTGGCAGCTGCCTGGCTCTTGTAAACCAAAAAAACATACATAAAGCAAAGGACACGATATGGGATATTGAGTCCAGAAGCCAAGTCAAGGTCAAATGTCTGACAAAGTCTGCTGATAAATTGCAGGTTCTTTTTACATGGAGTTTTCTGTTTACTGCTCCTTTCTGTAACTGCAAGGTAAAGGAAATTACTACGGTGAACCAAGTAGCAATCTTGCTGGGGTACAGAGAGCACAAAGAAACGGCTGCAGGATGTCAAATATTTTCCAGTACATAATAAAGTTCAAATAATTGTAAATGAGCTTTATAAAGATTTGAAATTACATCAACTGTAAGGAAATTATAAATAAGGTTGTGTTGGTTTTTTGTCATTCTGAAGCGGAAACGAATATTCTAATACGATCAAAACAAACTGCGCAAGTTATTGTCTGGCATATATGTTTAATAGTAAAACTGCGTGTCTGATGCAAATTTAGTGGCCATTTCAAGAGGCCATGTGATGGAGAAGGTGCTCTTTGTGTAAATGGCATTGCTCATCACAAAATGCTTAAGAAACATATTCGGGAGAGTGAGCTCGAAAATGCACCACTGGACGCATACTGCTCCAATACCACTCTCTTGCTAAGGTGCAAAGTATGGTTACTACACTTGTTCCATGTAATGCTTGTCTATTTCTGCTAGTGGTATGACTTCACTGATGTAACACTGAAGCCAGCAGTTCCACTCTTAAAAGTGTTTGATGTACTATTCTGTGGCAAGTGATGGGCGTGTGTCCTGAAGAGGGTGAGGGGGATCCGCCCACCCAATGACACAGAATGATGATGGGTGTAGACTGCAAGAGAGTCACCCAGAGAGATGGACCACTGTGTGCCCTGGGGATAGAGTCGGAGTTAAGATCGGAGCCAGCACACGTTGTACCGGGAGAAGAATGAACGAGGAAGCACTCACCATAGCAGAGCAGCCGCAGCCAACGCCCGGCGATGCTCATCAGCTGTGGATGGCGACTGTCACGGGCAAAGCGAGGTGGAGAATCAGGGGCGGAGCCTCGCGGCCAGGAGGGGAAGGCTATTGGTGAAGGGCAAATGGTCATGTGACAGGAAGAGCAAGAGAAGCCAATCGAGAGAGAGCTGTTGCAGTCCAGGTACTGTCTGTTTGTGTTGTGCGTGTAGAGACTTCTTATTCATACACAAAGCGTGCAATTTCAGATAAACACAAAGCTTCAAAAAACATATTCTGTCTAATGCGTGTTACATATGCAGAAATATGACGAAACACTACTCCAGACAATAGAGGTAATTGTCAATGTTTTTAAAACTCAGATTCTCGGGATTTACGTTAAAGTTCTTAGAAATCACTGAAGCAAACAGTGAACACGAGAAGAAAATAAACTGTAGATTTCCTAGCCTTCTGTTACATGAAAGAAACCTCTGTGTGATAATAGCGAAATGAATCAACTGTCTCTTTAACAATGCTGAGTAGTTAAAACAAGCGTTCTTCAAAAAGGAGATGGAGAGAGCGGAGCAAGTGAGTGGCCGGGACGTGTGGGTGAGAAGAGAGAGGGAGATGAGGTAGGGAGCAGGGGTGAGCCCGCGAGTGGTGCGTGCGCGCACGCAGTCTGCTTATTTTCAAGCACTGCACTCGTGCTTGAGGTGTGCCTCTGCTCGCTCCCTCAAGGTGGATGCCGCCACAAGCACGAGTGTGTGCTTTAAAATGAGCAGAGCAACGGCTAACGGTGCTCCTCTCCAGCGCATGCACGCTGCGTAAGCAAGACCTAAAAAACAATCAAAAGTACAAATAAATGTAGGCGCAATGCCCCAATCGACCAAACAACACCAATTTATCAACTTACTTGTGAAATCTCAAATCCAAAAGTCCTCAAATCCAATGATATATGATGCAGCAGACACAAAGAGTGATTCTACCAGCTCCAAATCCTAATGAAAAGTGAACAGGAGATGGACAAAGCAGTGGGAGGTGCCTGCTGTACAGGAAAAGAAAGTTGGAGACTCTGGGGCCCTTCCTTCCTCTTAAAAAAAAAGTAAAAAAAGAAAAAGGACTCCTTGCACAAAAAAGTACAGCCAAATGTCAATCTGAGGAGTTTTTTTAATCCAAATCATCATTTCAAGAAGGTTTTGAGGATGCTCGAGAGAGATTCTTTTCCAGATTGCAAATTCTGCCTGTTCTGGATTGCGATCTTCAAAAAACTTCCGCCGGAAGTCCGATGGCGCGCCCGAATGACGTATTCGCGTTCACACACTCTCAGGGACCGTGGGGCCGGCTACCAAATCTTGTGGCACTCACAAATGATTGGGAAATCTCGTCGGCGAATGCAGGCATCCCTGTAAGTTGCTTCCGCACGCGCAAAAACGCAGTTTGAACGCACAAACACAAAATAAAACAAAGCTCCATTGCTGAGTGCAGATTTTTTCTGTAACTCCGAGTTCTACACGGAACGCGGAGTTGCCAAAAATCAGGAAACTCTACGAGCGGAGTGCATTTTACACCCAGGTTGATGTCAATGAAGCAGATATAGAGTGGGGTACCTGTGGCCTTTGCTCTACTGAGTATTAGACCCACTGCCATAAGATTTGTTAAAGTGCCTTTACTCCTTTTAAGTACGGTTTGGTTGAATGGAAGTCTACCCTTATCCCGTGCCGGAGTTCTCCAAATCATGAAGTAGCAGTGTGGAGAAAAATGTAAGATCCATGTCCAGGAGCCTAATTAAATGATATTTGCTTGGTGAGGATGCCATGCCTTCTTTAGAGATAAGGTGGATTATGGAAGTACCCCTTTTGCCAGAATATGGTTGAACATTGCTGCTAGAAAGGTTGCGCATCTCGATGTTGAATGTTTAAAGATAGCTTGCGTTAGCCCATTGAGCCCAGGGGCACAATCAGTCCACACTTTTTAAATAATCTTTATTAACTCCACTGACGTATAAGCTAGATGTGCTGATGATGACCCAGCGGCCTTGTTTTCGTTATGAGGCCGTTCTTATCTAATTGCTTCATGGGTGCTTCCTTTAAAATATGATGTCAGAAACTCCACCTAGTCAGACTCGCTTATGTTTGCATTACGGGCTGCTCTGGGACATTTTTTCAATGTTGGTTATGGACTTCCAGACTTTTTTCAAGTTGTTTGATTTTGAAGCATTTAGCAGTTCAGTCCACAGTGTTTCCTGCTTGGACTTTTAAAAGCCCAAATCTTCCTTTTCCGTTGTCTTCTCTCCTTACGCAGGCTTTTTAATAAATTCTTGTCTTTGGCGGCTTGTTGTAGCTGCCTGAATAGCCTGCCTATGATAGATCTTTTCAGGTGAATGAATCGTGGCGTAACTGCATTGATAGACTTGGCACCAAGACCCCCCCAGGATATAGCGGCATGGATTAGCACATTTAGCAGCACAAAAATGGAAATTTGGCAGCACAAATATGGAAATTTAGCGGCAATATTGTTGCATATTAATTGGCCATTTTTCCTACAACAAACACAGATATCTTTGTTTTTTGAGTTAATTAACAACATGAAGCTATGTATATTTGGTTTATTTACAATGTATACACTTTGTTTGGCTTCAAGGCTACATACATGCTAATGAATAAATGCCCCAAAAGCAATGCCCCCCTGGGCCCGCCGCACACTGGGTAGTGGAAATAGATATATTGGGAAAAGTGAGTGCTAGTCTGTTGATCACTGAAGACATCTGAGCAGTGAATTGTTTGTATGGTGATCTACCTGAGTTTTAGGGCTCATCTTAACTTTGGTGAACTTTTTGGCAAAATTGTATGGATGCATCCGGGGTGATAAAATTTCCTAAGTCTAAATTGAGTTGTTTAGCTAATTTATGCTTACTGCCTATTTATAAGAGTATTTAAGCCATATACAGACTTTTTTTTAAACTCTATTCACAGACGTATACAACTATCCACTGGCATTTCTTAAGTAACAATTTCCTTTACCACCAATATCGTCTCCTTTGAGGAGAGTGGCAACTTAGGTTGAAAAAGATTTGCTTTGCATGCAGTATCTCTAAGATGGTACCAATAGGTTATCAATTGTTTTGATGTAGACATTAAGCCTTCATCTTCAGAAATCAAGGTGGTTTTGTTTTTTTCCGCGACATTGTCAAAAATGAGAAAGATGCCATCACCTGCATGAAACAGAAAAACTTACTCCCCAATTGCACACTTAATCTTACAAGATACACTTGGAATCTTGAACTTGAATATCAACCTAGGTTTCCTAATGGACCGCAGCTCTTTCCTCCTTTGCAGTATCTCATATAAGAGGCCTGGAATAACGTATATGCTCTTTACCTGTGATGCGATGTCCTCTACTGGACTGCTACTCTTCATCTCCCTAACACAGCATGTGCTTCTTCCTCCTTTTCTCAATACTTCTGACGAGAACCTTATACAACTTTCTAATAAGGACACTAGTAATCTTGAGAGGCCTAAATTATTGAATTGCAGCATTCTTCTGGATGGATTGACTTCTTCAGTTTGAATCCCTAAAACATGTAGTTAGGTTGCTATCCCTGAATTCCCTGAAATGGAGTGTACAATTGCAAGATTCTGATGTACTTGCAGTATGTAGCGTTCACCTATTCCCTTTTGTTTTCTGTATGGCCATGTGTTTGGCTACTGCTTTCGGCTGGGGATAGAGCCACACTAGGCATGTCTGGATTTCGCGGGCACTTTTGTTAAAATCGCGGCATTTTTACAAAAGTGCCAATTTCGCGTGCACTTTTGTCAAAATCGCATCATTTTTAAAAAAGTGCCAATTTCGTTGCAAATCGGGAAATCGCAAAATCCTGGAGGGTCTGATTGGCGTGAGTCTCCCTTCCACTGTTTGCTGTTGCCTCATTTCTTTTTGTTGGTCTAGATGATTCGGGCACTTTGCCACTGCAGTTCAGTGCCAAAGTGCAAGCGCTCTCTATTGTAAATTGTTGTATGCATTAGTGAATCCATGATTGGATATTTGATTTACTTGTCAGACCCTAGTACAGTGCACCATGTGTGCCCAGGGCCTGTAAATCAAATGCCGCTGGTGGGCTTGCAGCACTGATTGTGCCCCCCACAGAAGCAGCTTGTAAAATGTGACTCAGGCCTGCCATTGCAGAGCCTGTGTGCAGTCTGGGACCGCCATGGTGACTTTGCAAGTGTAAACACTTGCCAGTCCCTAAACCTTCCCTTTTCTGCATGTTAGTCACCCCTAAGGTAGCCCCAAGGTACCCCTGTGGGCAAGGTACATTGTATGTGAAAGGTAGAGCATGCCCTGATGTGTGTGGCATGCCGTGATAGTGAATTACAGCCAATTTAGTGTTTCACTGTTGCAAGGCTATCTGTTCCCATAGGCCAGAATTGCAGTTTGATTATAACATCTTATAAACATAACTGACCCAGGGAACAAGATAAGAAAATAAAGTTTAATATGCCTGAACTCAGAATGTTAAAGTGCATCTTTTAGTGTGGGTGATTTTAACATTTTGTGTTTGAAAATACCTTAGAAAGTAGGTATTTTCTTGCCTAACTATCCAGTGTGCCTCTGCTATGTTTGTGTATTGCATGTCTGGCTTGTGAGTGACAGGAGCTGAGAGAGGGCTGCGGCTCCAGCAGTGTGATGAGTCAGGGCTGGGCTGATTGCCACCTGGGTTGAATATAGAGTAAGGGGAGGAGATTTCCTTTCAACTGCCTGGGCCAGGTCTGCTTTCAACAATGCTGTCTCCACCTCCTGCCAGGAAGCGGCACCAGAGAGGACAAAACTGGTTTTGACCGGGTACAGACACTCTCTGCTTTCAGAGACAAAGGATTTGTGTGCATAAAAAGGGGGACCCAAACTTTTAGATCACTTCTGGGAAATCAAGAGGAACCTTTGCCAAGGAGAAGAAACCAGAGAAGCTGAAGGAGGATTACTGACCCTTTGCTGTTGGCTGTTTGCTGCTTGGGGTTGGCCTGCAGTGGTTACTTGTTGCCAAGGAAAGGAGAACAAGAATTTGCAATGCAACAGGTCTCGCATTTACACAAGATTGAGCTATTGTCATTGTTTTTAAAACATAAATAAAAGGCATTGTCATTTACAATGCCAATAGCTTGAACTCACGTAAATGCGAGACCTATTGCATTGCAAATGCTTGTTCATATTTACAGTTGCAAAACAGAATATTCCTATCCGAAATGAATAACTGAGGTCACAGAATGTAAATTACATGGGAGAGTAAATGTTCAGCTCCACTTAGGAACCTAACTTTCCTTTATGAAAAAAAAGGCCATAGGAGATTCATGTTCAAGTTCAAAGAAAAGCAATGGAAATGTCGAGCTTGGATCTGTGTTCCAAAACCACAAGACTCTTGTTTTAATCGTGCGCCCTCCAGTTTTTATTTTTATTAGTTAACAACAATTCTCCACAGAACTAATACTTTCACTACTATGAGGGAACGTGGGCGTCCTTGGCTCTCGGAACGACCATTATTTTGGAGCATAGATTGAGAAGGGGATGAGGAACCGAACTGGACTGGTGGCCAAACGGTCAACTCAAGATAGCCACTAAAAGGGTCAGTCAGTAGCGTGCACCAAAATATGAACAACTGACCGTTGCTGGAGGAAAAGACACTGTGTCGTGAGCTCCTAAAATCTGTCAACACAACAACAGACCCAAACCTACGCAGCAAAAAAAAGATCTGAGAGTCTGCTGTAGGGAAACCTCGGGCGCTGTGAGCCAAAGACACGCTGCACAGCTCTTGTCCGGACAGGCCTGGCGCGCACATGGGTTGTCTCCCTTCCGAAAATAAGTCGACAACAATACTCTCGCCAAGGCGAAGCAGCGCTGCGTTCGCTAGACAAGACCTGAAAAATCACACAAATGTTGAATGCAGGTGAAAAGTGGAAGAAGGAATGTGTTTCTCGCTGCGTGTGTATGTGTGAGGTTGTGTGTACGTGTGTCCAACTGATGTATGTGAATTAATGGAAAAATGAAAACTTAGAAATCACAATGGAGGAAGCCAAATAATGAAAGCCAGTTTTAAGGAGAGAAAATGATAAGGAAATACAACAAAAATTGAAAACTAAAAGAGAAAATTTAAAGGAAATATAATATTTAAGGAAAGAAATCACAAAGAGTTTTGAGGTAGTGAGAGGATTTTGGGTTCAGTGATGGGTAATGTTTAGGGGAGATGAGGGGATTTTAGAAGCAAAGATTGGATCGGGTTCTGGTGCCATAAGGGGTTTTTATGGTTGAGAGATGAGTGGAGTTCAGTTCTAGTGAGGGGTTGTAGGGAAGAGATGAGTGAAGGCACGATGTAGAAAGGGTTTTTAGTGTTTAGGGATGTGAAGGCTTTTGGGGTTCAGGGATGGATGGGAGGACTTCAGGGGTTTTCAGGGGTCTGGGATAGATGGTGTTTAGGTGTGACTAGTGTTTTTAAGGATTTGGCATGGGTGTTGCTTGGAGGATAGCAGGGGTCAGGGTTGTGAAGGGGACATAGATAGATGGGGTTTAGGCATGGTGAATTGAAAGTTAAGTAATTGACGAAGTTGAAGATATCAATCTAAAGTAATGTCCCCTGAAGTAAACCACTGAAATAAATACCTCAGAGAAAAATGGTTCGAATGCAACCATTATATTTGTACCTTAAAAATAAGCATGCAAAGGCCAATTTCGAAAAAAAAGTCTTTCTATAACTGGTTTCCATGAAATGGCAAATGCCATTCATCTTGCAAATTTCCATTAAACAGTTGAAGTGAAATTAATTCTATAGTAATGGTATTCCATGAGATCTTTTTATATGAAATAACATACAACCGTGTGTGACTGAGGTGTGCAAAAGTGAATGACTGAGTGAGTGATTGAGAATGAGCAAGAGTGAGTGACAATAAGTATACCTATGATCTGGAATGAATGAGAATATGTGTAACTAAGTGCTAATAAGGGGAATTAAGTGTGAGTAAGAATGAGTGTGAGTGACATTGAGTTAGAGTGTAAAAATGAGAGTGAGTAAACGAATAAATGTAAGTATGCATGAGTGAGTTAGGGTGTTTGTGTGCTATGCTTGTGAGTCTACAACTGTCCGGGACATACTGGAGATGATTCTAGGCTTTTGAAGGCAACCATAGCAAAATGGCAGAGCGGGCACACTACTGGCAATTCTTGGGATATGGGACACCCTTGGCAAACGTTTGGTGCTGGGGTATAGGAGGTAATTCTGGGCACAAGGGACCCACATTGAAAATTGTGGATGATGGCACACTTGAGAGAAGTCTTACCATATGAAACAACTGTGACAAAATGTTGGTACTGGAATAATACATTTTGACATACAAACATAAGAGGAACCCTAGGCAAATTGCAGGAGCTGGCACATTAGAAGTAATTCTTGGTACGATGGAAGACAACCATGTCATATAGGGTGGGATCAGGCAACCAGGACTAAATGCTGACCTTGACATACTAGAAGTAAGTCATTTTCTCACATATCTGTAACCCATGGTATATGAGTGTTATTAATTCTGGCACTGATATATTGTATCGAAACCTTGGCATTGGGAGGGCACCCATGGCATATGGCGGAAAACATAACAAAATGGTAGCTCTGGCATAATAGCTGCAATTGACAAATGTGGTCACTTCCTGGCAGCATGAGACTTTATCGCTAGAAAAGTGCTAGCATATTCAGTGAGTGCCCTTTCAGAGCCTATGACTTTTCAGCAAATGTATATGATGATTGTGATATAAAATGTGCTATTTTATATCACAATAAAGGAGGCACCCTACATCCCCTTGAAAAGTCACCTAGAATTCTTCAAACTCTGTCGCTCACTTTATATCATTGCAAGTATTATGCCCCATCACTTTAAAGATCAGCAGTCACTACTGTACAACACAAAATCTGCTCCTATGCACACTAATGGTGCTTTTCTTGCATTTACCCCATTACCAGTCTGGTTGCTGGTAGTATCATTTATACATCTTCTAAATCTGTGGCTTGGACATATGAGAACCAATTATGTGGTTCTGGAATTCTGGTTGAGACAGAATAGTAGGCGTGGCTTCATGTGTATGTGTAGATTTGTTGGAGCGCCTCAATATTCAGAGCTGGATGCCTCGCAGTTTCTGCTTGAGGGGACTGTTTCATACATCTGTTTTTAAGATGGCAGCGTCTTTCTTTACTGTCAGAGGAAGGAAAGGATGTGCGGTGGAGGATTGTAGCAAAATGTTCCTGGGCAGTAGAAACAAAGGAATGCAGAGCGTGTGAAACTGCATGGAGAAGAAAACCACAAAGGGGACAAATCAGCCAAGTGAGGAAGGAAGAAAAAAAAAGTTGGAATACGTACAGAAAACCGAATAGGACTGTCCAGAATACAGATGGATCTTTAAAGAAGCAGGTTCAAATGAACAGAAGGAAAATAGGGAATAACTTGCCTCAGCTGGAAATGGACGCAAGGATCTTAGATGTGCTGGCCTTACTGGTTCAAAGGCAAAAATAATCTCATGGAGGTGGGATGCACAACAAGTTCCCAGAGAGGGCAGTAGTTCTGTGGGATGATCGATATATACTGTGTTCACCATCTGCTTAAATGTTCTGGTAGCAGGATCTGTTCTAGCCATTTATAGTTCCAGCATCAATATTTTTACAGGACATGGCCTATATCTTTCCTTTCTCTTGGTAGTGCAGGCACTGGAGTGCCCTCTTACTGTTGTACTTCGGCTGCAGAAGAAGAGGCATCACAGACAACTACAAAGACACAGCCTTTGACGGTAGCCTGGCTGTTTTCCAACAATATGGAAAAATATTCATGGGAACTAGTTTGGGACTTCCAGGCAGCAATTGTGTCAATGGCGACCTCTTACTACTGATGTCCTAGGGTAAAACCTACAATTAGTCACAAAACTGGATACCAAGTAATCCATTTGCTTTTGATACTCCAGGTAGTGAAGCGGAATGATCCATCAGGGAGGTGATGTGGGGCTAAATATCGAGGGAGGAATGTAGTGCTAAATTCATGTACTATTCAATGTTCAACCAGCATTTAGACTTAAAAAGAGCAAAATTACTACCAGCACAATACTATGCTTTAACTGTCACAGATTTATGCATCTACGAAATTTGTTCAGAGTAATCGTTAGTCCGTAGCTACTGATCGAGGTTGCAAGGTCCATGTCTCAGTGTCACATCCCCACTCCCACAGTCTCACCTAACTGTAAGGTGGAAGAATGAATGGCCCTCTTGGGTAAGTTTGGTTCTTGAGTATCAGAGTTGTGATGCTCAACAGTATTTTGAATGTTTTTATTGCCATGTTGTCATGTGTACATCTCATTGTGCTTGTGAGGCACATGTCTCCGCCATGTGCTCTCTCTCATGTGCTCTCATTTATGCACAGACTACACTCTCATTGCTTATGTTGGGGATAGATGCAAACTGTGATTTGCAGAATTGTCCTGGCATCACTGGCAGACCCGGAGGAATTGCACATGCGCAGTGTAAAACGGAAGCTGGAGAGCCCAACCACTGTAGTTCGGCAGCTGGGTCACTGAGGGGAAAGTTTTATAGCAATTCATGGGGACTGCTAATGGCATCTCGTGCCCCTGTACCCAGGTCCCTAACAGGTAGAATTAAGTGAGTTTCTAGAAGGTGGCTTGATCTTATCACTAAGTTTGGAACATCACTTTTTACCATTCAGTTTCAGCCATTTATGTACCAGTGTCACTATATGCCCAAATATTACTATCATATAACCATTTGAGACTACATTATGGTCACGTATATGGCAGATTATTAATATGCCCAAAAAGTGTAAACTTATGCCCACAACTGCTCCTCTTTGTGCTCCCTCATCACACTCTGATGGAGTATTCCTATTGAAATATGTCGACATTGCGTTTCTCGCCCCTTTGTTGGGTGGTGCAAACAGAAGCAGGTTTTCACATAAAGACACAAATTGTTACTCATGTTTATGGTCTCACACACACCAGTTCACGCCACCTCACTTCATCGATCAACACACTCAAATTCACTCAGTAGTGAGTGAGGGTGTCACCTCAGTCAATCTACGTCACTGACTCACATACAAGTACTCTCTAGTACACACACACACACAAAATCATCCACTCATATAATTTACTCAGTACGATCTGTGTGAGTCTATCATGCCAGAAGGTGAATGTGTACGTTTAAGACTTTGTGAGTGTTTTTGTGTGCTTGATTGTGTGTATGTTTATGTCTGTGTGAGTGTCTACGTGCTCTGTAGCGTGTAGGTGAGTGGGCACGGTTCAATGTTTGATTCTGTGTGCATGAAGTGTGGCTGCTCAAGGAACTGTTCAAACACATTCAGTAACCCACCCCTCCTTCCTTGTATATTGCACAGATGCGTGTATGTGTGAGTCTGCATGCTTTAAAGGGTCGGTGTACGTGTGAATGAATGACCATATTGGTGCACAGTAACACGAAGAAAAGTCATAACACACCCCAAGTAATTAATGCGGCTTTTCACTATGTTTCGTCTGAGTTATTTTAAGAAGCGACTAGAGCCAAGACATTTATATTTTATAATTTATAATTTTGGGCTCTGAAAACGATCAATGTCATCTATATAATTTCAAATGATAGTAGTGACATATTTGAGTAGACGAGTTAGCTGTCTTTGTTGGCATCTATATTCACCTTTATGTAAACTCGTAGTCATTGGAATAAGTTTGAAAAGCCGCAGGTATACGGTGCAGAATGTTATGGAGAAGCCTGTCATAAATATAAACAAGCACTCGCGTGGCAGCAGGGGGGGAGGGCAGGTGACCTGCACGATTCACTTGCGGAAGCGATAATTGCTACCATATGGTGGCGCTCGGTCCCACAAGTAAATCTCCAGACGTGCAATGCGTTGCCATTGAAGGCAATGGAACGCGTGCACGTGTTTGGCTGAAAAGCCAAAGCGATCTCAAAAGGTCTTTTTGCCTTTGTAGCACATGCGCGCTGCGTTGGCGAGACCTTAAAAGTACTTTGCTATTTGCTTTGTCATCATGAGGGAGATCTCCAAGGGCTTGAAGCTGATCTTGCCTCCTGTCTGAAGTCTCAGGGACACAAAGACTTCACCATCAGCTCCACTGAATTTCCTTGCTGGGAATTCCAACCTGCAAAGAGGTGCATACTGTTGTTTAGGACCTCTAGAGACTGCTTGTTGTTGGGAGCTGGAAGATCGCCGTAACAAGGAAGAAGCATGTCACATCCATACCGATTCCCGATGCATTGCCGAATCACGGAGAAGACGCGTGCCGCATCCACACCCGGTCCCAACGCATTGCCAAGGAACAACTGCGCCGCCTCCCCTGAAGCAAGGAACTGAAGCATCGCCTTCCTTGCAACCCTTTTGTTTGTTTTGCGTGACACATCTAAGGTACTTTGCTGGGAAAGTGTTGCATTTACAACTTTTATTGAACTGAACCAGTTCTACTGATGAAGCAAAGCTTCGCATATTTTGCGGCTTGCCGAAGTCAAGAACCTCGTTTATGTGTAATAAGGTAACAAAATGTATGTTTTACTAACATTTATTCTGTTTAGGCAAAGTTCCCGAAGCTTGCCTATGTGTATTTCTAATGAATTTAATCCGTGTCCTCTAATATGGCCGCCGCTTGTATTTTAGTTACTGCGCATGCGTCAGCCACACTCACGTGTCCTGACGCGTCTGCAGAAGTGGAGGGAAAGTTATGCGCATGCGTAATTCATAGCTGTGCTTATCATGTGGTACTGCTCGTGCCACTGCTCTTGTGCCCGTATCAATGTAGCTAACATTTAGATGCAATAAGTTTATTTCTTGATGATGAGTTAAAAGTACAAACCCTGTGATGTGTTTTCATAATGACATTATTATGTATTAATTTGTTTTCGCTTACTTTTCATGTACCGCGGGAAATGGGGGTCTGAGTGAGAGGAGAGCCATATTGGAGGTCCCTTCTGCGCCTGTGCGACATTCGGCAGCACGAGGGACCTTGACAGATGGAACACCGCCAGTTGGCAGTGATGGGCAAGATGCTCCTGAGAAAGTCACCTCTGCCCTGCGAGAACAGCGAATGTGGCTTATTATATGTTACAATGTAAATGTATTGCTGCTTGCCGTGTAGTCTCTCATGGGAACCCCTATCTCAATAGGCGGTACCAGAAAATGTTAATGTGGCATACAAATAGACTGTTCTGATTGGTGTGTTACCCAAATCCTACCTTAGGACCAATCCAAATTGAGGGATTTTGACACTTTGCAACATTGGGGGGTGGTACACTGTCCCCAAACTGTATATCTACCCTGGGTTCACCTAGTGAACCGTCCGACTTGTCTGGTTTAGCAGACCTGTCACTGACCCAACGCACTCAATAGGT
Source organism: Lissotriton helveticus (assembly GCF_964261635.1). Lineage (NCBI taxonomy): Eukaryota > Metazoa > Chordata > Amphibia > Caudata > Salamandridae > Lissotriton > Lissotriton helveticus. The sequence continues at coordinate 1,932,492,496 of NC_136059.1, forward strand.
GACTGAAGATACAGAGCGCTGCAAGCACTCTGTCCGAATTTGACCATAGACTGAGGTTCTACTGAACCTTAAAAGTGCTGGCAAAGCACTTAGCTGGGAGTTCGCTGACCCAATCGGGGTCTTGATCGATAGCTGCAGAGCGGGTGGAGCGCAGGCGTTGCTTCCGAACTGTGGGTTCCGGTCCTGTCCTGAAGAGGGTCCTGTCCTGAGGGTTTGCTGTCCTGTCCTGAGGGTCCTGTCCTGATTCCTATTCCGAGGGTATCCTGTCCTGTCCTGGGTGTCCATTCTGCACCTGCCGTCCTTGAGGGGTATCCTTCCTTGAGGGTTTCCTGTCCTCAACCGACCCGTGGCCAGGGTTTGGTTTCCACACCTTTCTAGGTAAATATTGCTCTGAACCTCTTGAAATTCTTGCACCTTCTGAATTTCTAACTTTTGCTTTAATAAAGTTCAACATTGCATATGTGATATTTTCCATGCCTTTCTGCAACTATTGAAAGTCACTTATATTTTCTATAAGTTTATTCCTATGTCTTCTCATTTGTTAGAAATTATATTTTGCATAGCAGTGTGTCATTTCCTGATATGGTCTAGAACTTCGTTGCCTAGATTGTTCAAAGGCCCCTTCACCTTAAGTGAAGCGTGTTATTCATTATAAGCTCTCCTATAGTCACTCACACTTAGGCTATACCTGTTTAGATAATACTGACTTGCATAGTATCTTTTCTCGTTACATTTTATTAGTACTTTGATGATTACTCTGTCATTATTTCTTTATGCCTATGTGATTTACGTTATCTTGGTTATTGATTGCCTTGTTTTATTGTACCTCATGCAAGAAAATAATGAACTTTAGATAAACATTTTAAAACTTCCAGTTGTCCGTGGTCATTTAAACAGTACTTGAATGTTATTGGTTGGGTTTGTATTTTGCTGCCTTTCCTTACAGCTAGCTCCCTGATTCATTGTGGTCATTAGGCACCCGCATCGGTGGATGGTAAGTCGGGTGCACCGAAAATTGGTAGCAGGGAACACACACACACCAACTTGGTAGAGCTCGTGAAGTCACCTGATCGATGTATATGGTGATTTGAAAAGTATATGGGCCCTGAAGCCGGAAACGGCGAAAACTATTGGTCGGGTGGCCTCGCGCGCTCTATCAGTTTTCTGGTAGCTAGAGGATGGTTAGGGACTAGTTGAGAGTAAGGCAGGGATTAGTTGGACTAGTTAAGTCGGAAGCTGCTATTATATTAATGCTGCTATAAGAGCGGCTGTTCTGAGGGAACTGATCACTCTCTTGTGAATACGCTGCTGAAATTCATGAATTACTGTATTGCCATTATTCTTGTTCTTATATTGTTATATGTACTAATCCATGCAATTGTCAATCGTTTAGTTGTATGTTGTCCGAACTCTCCGGGGAATTGAAAGGGCAAGTGGTGAATAGAACAGGTTCGAGGAAAGTTAGGTGCAGGTTAGGATAACCGGGAAGCACTAACTAGGGTTTTCTGAATACATGTGTGAATAAATGACAGTAACGGGGTTCATTGGCAAAATTCCCATAGTGGCGTAACCTAGTAAGGGTCACATCGGAAGAGTAGCAGGTTCCTCGGAGCTAGCGTGAAAGCAGAGGGGTCCGCTGAGAAACCTTAAACTCGGAATATATCCCGGAAAGAAGTGGATGAGTTTAGGGGAATAACAGGTTCACCGATGCTAGAGTGAAGGGTAGGCGGAAGAGATCTGCCCGCAGCGAGTGAAAAGTAAATGGAAGTAGTTTACTTGCAGTAAAACAATTCTTTCTCTGTCTAGACACTTGAGCACTGTGGCGAATGTGTATTTGTTGTAAATTAACCAAGCACTGAGCACTTTAAAAGAAAGAAAGTTTCCGTTACCTTGTGAAGGGAGGGAGTCAGTCGCGAAGCGCCTCTGACGTCACTCTGTGCCGCGCTGGGATTGGTAGAAGCAGCGGGCGGGTAGCGGAGCTGGAATTGTAAAGGAGGGGTGAGCGCCGGAGCGTGGGAACTGTCCCACGAAGGGGCCGCGCACCCATTGGAGGAGCTTATTTAGTGTCGCGCACCCATTGGTTGCACGAATTTCTGAAGCGCGTTCTGATTGGAGGTAGTTTGTAAACAAAGTTAGCGCAGAAGTCGTATGTGGCACTCGCAGACTACAGGAACTCGACCTGATCCAAGGCACCTAGGGTTTGAAAGGGATCAGTGGAAGACTAATAGATACGATATTATGTACGGAACCAAGAGAAAAATGTCCCTTGTAAGTAAGGTGAAAAATTATTTTAAAACGGACAAACCGATTAAATCTAGGGAAGGTGTTCTTGTCCCAGCACCCAATACTCCCGCCTCATTCATGATGTTTGACCGAGGGTACAATACCTGTGTGTGGCTGGAGAATTGGGTGAAGTACACAAAAGATGACGGAGTATTGGCTTTTCCGTTAGATGGTACTTTCAATGGTAGGATCTTATTTAATTTAAGAACCCGAATGAATGAACTGCATCCCAGACCGAGACTAACGCAGTATGAGGCATTAGAGGAATGGGAGATTGAGGCTTTTGAAAGAGAAAGACCCCGAATGGACAAGGGTTTGACCAAGTGGTACCCCAGGCAGAAACAGGAATCCAGGGATAAAAGGATGAAACAGTGGAGGCAGAGCATGATTGTTGAGGGTCTGTTTCCCATGATGCCGGCATGTCATAACATTGGAGCGGGTGAGAAAAGTACTGAAAAATGTAAGCATTGGGGGGCCCTGGGGGATTCAGATGATGAACTAATAGATGACATCTGTACCAGAAGTCCGCCACCTTACAATGAGGGAACCCGACCTTCCAGTGTAGGAGATGTTCCCCGACGCCACTTCCTAAAGGAAGAAGACAGGTCCCTGGGACTGGGAGGGGGTGGTCAAGTATTGCCCTATCCTGAAAAACCCGAACCGACGGAAACAAGGGATATATATCCCAAAGTGCCCGCAAGCCAGGAAGAAAAATATTCACGTACGAAAATCTTTTTTCCCAGACCCTTGTATGAAAGCGAAGAGAAACCATCGAATTCAGGACTGCCTTTTGTTCAACCTCCATATGGGGAAGAGCGCAGGTCCTTTAATACTGGAACTTTATTCCCGAAACCAAATTATGGTGGGGGACCAAGTGAAACGCATCCTACTGCCCCGAGTTTTACTCCTCCGTTGACCCCACAGATATTACATGACACAACTTTAAGAAGGGTACTAGTGGAAAAGGAGCAAGAGGCTTTAGCTAGACAAAGGACAGAAATAATTCAGAAAATTTCCCAGTTAAATACCAGTCCTGAGGCATTGACTATTCCAGTAACTATTGGACCGGTGGTCCCGTTATACGGAAATGGTCAGGGAAATCCGATTACTCCAGTTATGACCCCAGGCATGGCAACCCCGAGACAGGAACCGATCATCATAGATGATCAGTCCAGTGAGTGCGAGTCTGAAGTTGCGTTTTTGGAATTGCCAAACAAACAGACTGGAAAGGGAATACAGCAGAGGCATAACCCTTTTAATACAAAGGAAATTAAATTAGAGACAGCAACAGGTACTAGGAATGTCTCTCTGGTAACTCCGGATGAAATTGAGAGTTGGAGTCGTGAATTAGAGAAGCAGACTCCGCAAACAAAACCTTTAGACCTCTACAAGCTGAGGGTCGAAATAGAAGAATTAATGGCAGGAAATGTGGGGTTGGATCGATTGAATACCTACTCTGAAGAAGAATTGTCGTTCATATGTAAAAGCTTTACAAGGAACACCAGAGTGCTCCACGAAAAACTGACCGAAACAGCAGTTAGTATGGGGGTAGATATCTCAAAATCCAAGCCCTTACAGAAACCGTACAGAGCAGACTTCTCAGACAAAGATATAGAACACCTGAATGTGGCAGGGAAGAAGTTGCAGATTAAAGAATTAATGGGGGTACTGCAGAAATGGGGAGATGTGGAAAGATGGAGAAGCAGGTGGGCGAAAAAGAGAGAAGAGGTTCGCTCCCGACAAGTGACTCCTGAGTTTGCTTTAAGGGAGGTAGAAAAACCTGAGCAGTTATGCCCCATGCGCGAAGTTCCAGGAGGGAAATATGTGCATGTCCCCTGGTCTAGGCAGGATATTGTGTCCTTCACGAATGATTTTCCAAAATTACGAGAGAAGCCAGTTGACTGGTACAGGCAGGTGGAAAGGTTCGTGAAGGTACAGAAATGTCTGTGGAAAGACCTGGATGGGTTTTTCGACATTGTGGTTCCAGTAGATTTATGGACCCAGTGTAAAATAAACATAGACTGGCCGAGTGAGGAGTACCCCAGAAACAAGGAAACTGGAGAGCCATCAAAGGATGTCATGCGAAAATATGAGCAGGTAATTCAGCATTTGAAAGAAAAGGTGCCCGCAAAGGAAACTGATTGGACAAAAATAGATAGGACAACACAGGAAAGGGACGAGACAGTGCACTCCTTCTATGAGAGGTTATTGCAGGTATTTAAAACATACAGCGGTATTGATAACATCGACCTGAAGGATATGACGCACTTTATTTACAGGTTTGTAAATGGTTTAAGACCTGAAATTTGTCAGTGGATAAAAGATAATAAAATCTGTTGGCATACTAAGAAAATGGATGAGGTCCTGCGGTACGCTAAGTACTGCGAGGACGAGATGGCAGAGAAGAAAAAGGCCCTTAAGGAAAAGGTGATGTGGGCTCAGGTGAAGCTCGCAGAACAGCAGGAAAAACAATTGAGTAACATGGTTAAAAATGCTGAGAACAAAGGTCCTGGGGGAGGGGGTGGAGGAAAGCCTTGGCCCAAATTTAGCAGGGAAGAGGCTATGAAGAAATTTCCCTGCCATCAGTGCGGCGAAATTGGACACTGGCGAAACGAGTGTCCTCAATTAGTCGATGTTAATGAAAAAACTCCTGATTTAACTCCACAGACGCAGAAAGAAAGACCAAGAAAGACTCAACCCCAGGTAAAAACAGTTCAGGTGCCTCGAGCACCCAAGCAGGTATACAGGGGAAGACAGGCAGAAGATGAAGAGATAGAGGTTTGGGAAAGCGGGGAGAACAGAAATACAGCAACTTCGCAGTATCTGCTGAATGATACCTTCTTTTGTAATGATCAGGACTGACGGGGCCTGAGAGGGGAGGACGAGGAGTGCGTACTTGGCGCTTCCTTGCCGGTAGACCAGTCTGGACCATATATTGAAGGAAAGGTTGACGGAAATGATGTCACCTTTCTGTTGGACACTGGCGCTACCCGTTCTACTGTAAGAACAGTGGACGTTCCAAACCTACCCCTCTCGGGAGAAAATATCCAAGTAGTGGGTGTATCTAATCAATTGATTAGTACTCCTGTTACCGAACCAATGGAGATTTCAATTGGAAATTTTAAACAGATGCATAGATTTGTCGTCTGTGACACCAGTCCAGTGAATCTACTGGGTCGTGATTTGCTGTGCAAAATGAACTGTACCATCTTTTGCACACCAAAAGGTGTTGAAATACAGACCCCAGATGAAGACGGCATTTATAAATTATTGTTGCTTAGACCTGACTCAGAAATTAAAAGATTGACCCTGCAGGACTTGCCCCAAGAACTCCAGGAAGCCGTAAAGCCAGAGGTGTGGGATTTCACTGGAAAAGATGTGGGGTTGATGAAAGATGTGGACCCCATACAGATAGCCATCAAGGACAATGCAGTATATCCTAACACTAGGCCCTACCGAATGAATGCTGAAGTGAAAGCAGGTGTCACTCTGGAAATACAAAAATTATTAGAAGGAGACATCATACAGGAAGTGATGAGCAGCCCATGTAACTCACCGATTATGGGCATCAAAAAGCCTAGTGGCAAGTATAGGGTAGTGCAGGACCTGAGAAAGGGTAACAAAATTGTAGTTCCTTGCTGCCCTATTGTCCCAAACCCTGCAGTGATATTGTACCAGATTCCTTGGGATGCTGAATGGTTCACTGTGATTGATTTATGTCATGCATTCTTTTCGATACCCCTGCACCCCGACAGCAAATTTCTTTTCTCATTTGCCTTCGAGGGTCACGTGTATTGTTGGAACCGGGTCCCTCAAGGGTATACAGAGAGCCCCTCTATCTTTAATCAGATCTTGAAAAAATGTCTAGAGACTTTGATCTTGCCTGGGAACTCTGTGTTAGTACAGTACATAGACGACCTTCTACTGGCGTCTAAAAGTCACAGGGACTGTGTAGTTGACACCATTGCCCTCCTAAATCATCTGTGTGAGAAAGGGCATAAAGTGGCCCCTGACAAACTACAGTTCTGTGCGAAATCAGTGAAATATCTAGGACACCAGATAGAAAAGGGTGTCAGAAAAGTCACATCAGAAAGAGTGAGAATAATTCAAAAGATGCAGTTGCCCCGTACTCAAAAAGATGTCAGAATGTTCCTGGGGGTATTAGGGTACTGCAGACAGTGGATTCTGGGATTTGCAGCCTTAGCCAGGCCCTTGATAAAAATGACCACAAGAGGAATGCCAGATGTTGTAGAGTGGGACGATGAAAGTCTAATGGCTTTCACAAGACTGAAAAACTGTCTGTGTACGGCCCCTGCGTTGGGAATGCCAGATTATTCCAAAGAGTTTGCCCTATTCTGTGACACTCGCGATAATTGCGCATTGTCAGTCCTGACTCAAGAACATGGCACGACCAGAAGGCCTGTGGCCTATTTCTCTGCCACATTGGACCCAGTAGCTGCTGGGTTACCAGGCTGTCTGAAAGCAGTAGCTGCTACCTGTGCAAGTTTGGAACAGAGTGAGTCCATTGTCATGGGACATCCTGTGACCGTGTATGTTTCACATGGAGTGGTAATTCTATTGACCAGAACTAAAACACAGTATCTCACCCCTAGTCGGCTGACTAAATACGAGAGGATTCTTGTGGGTGCAGCAAATGTAAGCATTGTTAGGTGCGGTATTCTGAACCCTGCCACCTTACTCCCCGACCCCTTGGAAATAGAAGGTGGGGATGATGATGAACATGATTGTATTGACCTGACAGAGTTCAGTACTAAGCCACGCCCAGACATAAAAGAAGTACCATTGCCTGAGCATGATAAAGAACTATTTGTGGATGGTTCCTGTCTAAGACATGAACTAGGAGGCTTGAGTGCTGCTTATGCAGTAGTGTCTTTCACCAAAATTGAAGAAGCAGGTTACCTATATAACATCAAGTCTGCACAAGTAGCCGAATTGATAGCCATGATAAAGGCTTGCAAAATTGGGAAGGACTTACGCATAACAGTGTATACTGACAGTCAGTACTGTTATGGAGTTGTGCATGACTTTGGCCAATTATGGCTACAAAGGGAATTCATGACTTCCTCAGGTACTCCCATTCGGAATGCAAAGGTTGTTCATGACCTTTTAGAGGCCATCCAGTTGCCCAAAGAACTGGCAGTGGTAAAATGTGCTGCTCATCAAAGGAGCATGGACAGAGTATCACTGGGAAACGATTATGCTGATCGAGTGGCCCAATGGTGTGCCAAAGATCGGTATATTGTAAATCCAAAACGAGGGGGGCCAGGAACCAGCTGCCAGCTTCAGGTGTTTGAAGAAGTGCCTACGTGGGATGAAGTGAGAGAGTGGCAGGAATCAGCTCCTTGGCAAGAAAGAGAGAAATGGAAGGAGGATGGGTGTAGACCGAGACGTGTGGATGGTGCGATTTTGGGCCCAACTGGTATGCCTGTGTTACCCCGACACTTGCTTGGCACAATGGCAAGATTAATACATGAAGGATCACACATTGGTAGGGATGCCATGATTCTGGTATTTAAACAGACTTGGTACAGTAAAAAGTTCAGGAAGGTAGCAGAGTCCCTCTGCCAGAGGTGCCTGTCATGTCAACAGATGAACCCAGGCAAGAGGACAATGGTTGAACTGAGCAGGATTGGGAGATCAGGGGGTCCCTTTATAAGGATACAGATTGATTTCATCACCATGCCCCGTTGTGAAGGGAAACGATATGTCCTTGTCATTGTTTGCGTATTTTCAAAATGGGTAGAAGCTTACCCTACTCCTCAAAGTGACGCACTGACAGTAGCGAAGTGTTTACTAAAAGAACTGATACCTAGATTCGGAATACCATACATTATTGAATCAGATAAGGGTGGACATTTCCAGAATGAAATACTGGCTGAACTGTGTAAGGCCTTTGGAATAAGGCAGAAACTCCATTGTGCATACCACCCAGAGGCTTCTGGAATAGTGGAACAAGTAAATGGAACTATCAAAAACAGACTAGCAAAGCTGACAGATGCTACGGGCATGACCTGGGTGAAGGCCCTGCCCCTGGTCCTGATGGGACTGAGAAGTGTTCCTGACCGCAAGACAGGCCTAAGTCCCCATGAAATCATTATGGGAAGAGTGATGAGACAAGCATGGGTGCCAGGAAGCAAACTGTTGAGTATTACTGATGATTTGGTGCTTGAATACTGCAGAAGATTGGGTGACCAAGTGCGTTCTATCTCTCGCCAGATTGGAGACGACGGCATCCTCAATCCAACGACTCCTCTCCACAGCTTGGTTCCAGGAGACTGGGTCAAAATAAAGAAGCACACTCGATCAAGCTGTCTGGCACCAAGGTGGGGAAAGAAACGCCAAGTAATCCTGGTAACAACCACTGCAGTGAAGGTCGCAGGTGTTCCCCAGTGGATCCACGCTGGACACACCCAGAAGGTATTGCCAGACAAAGGATTTGAAGAAGAAGGGCAACCAGCAGAGGACCCTGAAGGAGCCAGACCAGAAGCAACTGACAACGAGCAGCCCAGCACCAGTCAGGTTGCAGGAACAGCAGACGTTGGCCCAGGAGTAGTTGACTACGAACTGCCAAGAAACCAGCCTGTGGAAGAGGTCCAGGAAACTGAGCCAGGAGTAGCTGAAGACGAGCTGCCAAGCATATGGCCAGAAGAATGGATACCGATGATTGATCTGACCGAAGATCCTATCAGAACAAGAGAACGACTTAGTGAAGGTAGAGAGTGGACTAGTCAGGAAAAGCAAGGCACAGGCGAAGAACCTCAGCCGCTTGAGATTCAAATCAAAACTGAGGAAGGAGAAGGTCAGACAGGGACAGAGCAGGTATTCGATACACCACCGCTAACACCTGATGCAGATAAGGGAGAGACTAGAAATAGAGTGATAGTTCGAGCAGAAGAAAATCAAGAGATCGAAGTGCTTGAACAGGATCAGAGAGGGTTAAAAGAACGGGTTCAGGAAACCGAAACAGAAACAGAGACAATCGAAAGCCAAAAACAAAATATTCCTGAACAAGGCCAGATTAGCAACCAGGCAGAAGAATTTGATGCTAGCCCTGGAACTAGCCAGATAAGGGAAGTAGGAGAAGAAAGTGGAGAAGAATTACCACAAGATAAAGAGAACAAGAGAATAAGAAAAGAAAGTGAAGTCCAAGTACCAACTAAGAGACTAAAGAAAAGAAACAACCTTGAGCCTAGGTTTGTAAAAAGATTGAGACTAAGGATAAAGACAGTGGAAGAAAAACGTGCAGAAGCAAGAAGAAGTGCTCGAATAGCAGAGCAAGAAGAAGACTCTTCCAAAAGAAGGAGTGAGCGAATAAAAAGACAAAACAAAAAGTACAAATCTCCTGAATGGACACTGGTTTTGGAGGAACTTGAAGATCTTGATATAACTGACGTGAGCGACGGAGAACCCGTCCCAGAGTACTCAGCTGAAGAGGAAGACGAACCACCGTGAATTTGCACAAAGTAAGCTAATTGTGTGAAGCCAAAAAGAGGGGTTCGAGAGACTCCTTCTGAGCCAAAATGTCTGATTCAACAGTGAATGGTAGACCTAGTTGCAGCCGTTTTAAGACGTGTTGCCAGGTGTGTATATGTAGTATAGTAGTGCTGATAGTTATCTGGATAGGATTAACAATTTTCATTCCCTTTGCTGTAAGTAAAGATACTAACATTGTCCCTACTGAAGTTGTAAATACCGATAATGAGGAGCTAACAACACAGAGTGTAGCACGATATGAGAGAGCTTTGAGGCAAACAAAGCAGAACTTAGAAGCATCAGATGAGGGAGGACTACATTATCATGGAATGAAGAACAGGACACACTTAAATGTTTTCGCAAACTTGTTAATACACTATGTAGAGACTATGGAAATTGAAGATTGCTATGTCTGCATGAAGCTACCTACTTCGGTGGCTGAGGGCGTGACATACCATCATCTGCCATTGACATATGGAATCTCCTGTAGCATTTTAGCTAGTTTATTCTATAAAAGAGGACCGTTACAGTACTATTACTCTAACAATGACGTGATCTTTTCTGAACTTCCTATACGTGGGAACTTGAATCCTGTACATACCAAAACTGACACCATAAGATATATGGGAGACTACTTTCTGACTATAGGTAACATTGACATAGCAGACGCACACAGAGATAACTTGACTTGTTCTTTGCGTGAGCAGGAAAAGATGTTCCTGAACATGGCAGAGAAAAGGAGAATTAAAATTCAAAAGAAGGCTAATGACGAAAGTCAGAAAAGGCCAAAGTGGGCAGAGAACATGGAAGGCACCTCATCTGGTGGAGCGGGTCCTGCTCTGTTGCTGGATTTTGAAAAGAAAGGCAAGCTATGTCTTCACCGCGAGAAGACTAGCTATTATAATAATGTTTTCATTGGTTCCAGTGAATGCGAACATAATTACAAGGTAATTGGAGGTTGGGGTTTCAAAAATGGGTCAGAGCCTGTGTTTCCTGGAATTTATTATATTTGTGGGGACAAGGCTTATTTCAAATTGCCGGATCACTGGTATGGAAGCTGCTACTTTGGCATTGTCTTCCCGAAAATATACCATGTGAATGGAAAAGCTGGAAGCAATGAAGATACTAATGGCTTAGTGCGTAGTAAAAGAGAAAGTATAGGTGAAATTATGGGTAGTATTTTCAGTGCACTGATACCTGGAGTGGGAGTGGTTCTGAACACTCACAGAATTTGCAAATTGTCTACTATAGTAGATGTGCTGTCTACTGAAACAGCTCATGGATTTCTGCTGGTCAATACCGAAATGGTTGCGATCAGATCAATGGTTTTACAAAATCGACTTGCTCTTGACACCTTATTAGCGAAAGAGGGCGGAGTCTGCCGGATGTTGAAGGCGCAACATTGTTGCACTTATATTCCGGATAAAAGTGTACAGATCAAAAGATATGTGAAAAACATTACTAATTTGGCAAAGGAACTCAAACCACTCGAGGTTGATAGTGCCTGGAAGAGACTGGTAGATGGTCTCTCAAATGTAGGTCATTGGCTTGCTAGCATAGGTAAAAGCTTATTATTCAAAATTCTGATGCCAATTGGTATTATAGGTCTTATTATACTTTCCATTTTCTTATGCTGTAAATACCGCAAGCGTACCAAAAAGCACGAGGTAAATGCAAGAGGAGTGAAACGAAGTGTGGATGAGATTGAATTAGAGGAGGTGAATGATCAGATATACAAAAAGGTGAAGACTTCTCACCCTGCTAAAACTGAGAGAGAAAAGTTAGAACGGCTGCTGGAAGAAATAGAACTTTATAAAGTATGAAAGAAAGTTGGCATCTGGTTCCATTATAATTTGTGATGATAGTAAATATCATCAAAGAGGGGATTGATGAAGCAAAGCTTCGCATATTTTGCGGCTTGCCGAAGTCAAGAACCTCGTTTATGTGTAATAAGGTAACAAAATGTATGTTTTACTAACATTTATTCTGTTTAGGCAAAGTTCCCGAAGCTTGCCTATGTGTATTTCTAATGAATTTAATCCGTGTCCTCTAATATGGCCGCCGCTTGTATTTTAGTTACTGCGCATGCGTCAGCCACACTCACGTGTCCTGACGCGTCTGCAGAAGTGGAGGGAAAGTTATGCGCATGCGTAATTCATAGCTGTGCTTATCATGTGGTACTGCTCGTGCCACTGCTCTTGTGCCCGTATCAATGTAGCTAACATTTAGATGCAATAAGTTTATTTCTTGATGATGAGTTAAAAGTACAAACCCTGTGATGTGTTTTCATAATGACATTATTATGTATTAATTTGTTTTCGCTTACTTTTCATGTACCGCGGGAAATGGGGGTCTGAGTGAGAGGAGAGCCATATTGGAGGTCCCTTCTGCGCCTGTGCGACATTCGGCAGCACGAGGGACCTTGACAGATGGAACACCGCCAGTTGGCAGTGATGGGCAAGATGCTCCTGAGAAAGTCACCTCTGCCCTGCGAGAACAGCGAATGTGGCTTATTATATGTTACAATGTAAATGTATTGCTGCTTGCCGTGTAGTCTCTCATGGGAACCCCTATCTCAATAGGCGGTACCAGAAAATGTTAATGTGGCATACAAATAGACTGTTCTGATTGGTGTGTTACCCAAATCCTACCTTAGGACCAATCCAAATTGAGGGATTTTGACACTTTGCAACATTGGGGGGTGGTACACTGTCCCCAAACTGTATATCTACCCTGGGTTCACCTAGTGAACCGTCCGACTTGTCTGGTTTAGCTGACCTGTCACTGACCCAACGCACTCAATAGGTGACTGAAGATACAGAGCGCTGCAAGCACTCTGTCCGAATTTGACCATAGACTGAGGTTCTACTGAACCTTAAAAGTGCTGGCAAAGCACTTAGCTGGGAGTTCGCTGACCCAATCGGGGTCTTGATCGATAGCTGCAGAGCGGGTGGAGCGCAGGCGTTGCTTCCGAACTGTGGGTTCCGGTCCTGTCCTGAAGAGGGTCCTGTCCTGAGGGTTTGCTGTCCTGTCCTGAGGGTCCTGTCCTGATTCCTATTCCGAGGGTATCCTGTCCTGTCCTGGGTGTCCATTCTGCACCTGCCGTCCTTGAGGGGTATCCTTCCTTGAGGGTTTCCTGTCCTCAACCGACCCGTGGCCAGGGTTTGGTTTCCACACCTTTCTAGGTAAATATTGCTCTGAACCTCTTGAAATTCTTGCACCTTCTGAATTTCTAACTTTTGCTTTAATAAAGTTCAACATTGCATATGTGATATTTTCCATGCCTTTCTGCAACTATTGAAAGTCACTTATATTTTCTATAAGTTTATTCCTATGTCTTCTCATTTGTTAGAAATTATATTTTGCATAGCAGTGTGTCATTTCCTGATATGGTCTAGAACTTCGTTGCCTAGATTGTTCAAAGGCCCCTTCACCTTAAGTGAAGCGTGTTATTCATTATAAGCTCTCCTATAGTCACTCACACTTAGGCTATCCCTGTTTAGATAATACTGACTTGCATAGTATCTTTTCTCGTTACATTTTATTAGTACTTTGATGATTACTCTGTCATTATTTCTTTATGCCTATGTGATTTACGTTATCTTGGTTATTGATTGCCTTGTTTTATTGTACCTCATGCAAGAAAATAATGAACTTTAGATAAACATTTTAAAACTTCCAGTTGTCCGTGGTCATTTAAACAGTACTTGAATGTTATTGGTTGGGTTTGTATTTTGCTGCCTTTCCTTACAGCTAGCTCCCTGATTCATTGTGGTCATTAGGCACCCGCATCGGTGGATGGTAAGTCGGGTGCACCGAAAATTGGTAGCAGGGAACACACACACACCAACTTGGTAGAGCTCGTGAAGTCACCTGATCGATGTATATGGTGATTTGAAAAGTATATGGGCCCTGAAGCCGGAAACGGCGAAAACTATTGGTCGGGTGGCCTCGCGCGCTCTATCACTACCATTTGAAAGCCTTATTTTTGATACTATATTGTGGATTTTTGCAGTTTTGTCTTGTTTAGATAAAGAATACTTATTTTTCTAAACTGGTATGGTGTCCATTTCTAGTGTTTTCACTGTGTTACTGTATGTGTTCACAAATGCTTTACACACTGCTTCTGAGATAAGCCTGTCTGCTCGTGCCAAGCTACCAAGGAGGTGTGCAGTTGCTATTTTGGGAGTGTATCCCACTTTCTCTGACTAGAAGCGAGGGTCCCTATTTGGACAGGGTGCGAACCTTTGCCAACTAGAGACCCCTATTTCTAACATGCATTTATAGGGTCCCTGAACGAGGCTCCCTTATTCCCACTACTGTCTCTTTCGATTTGATGTGTATTAATCTATTCTGTAGCAAATGTTTCCAATACTAAAATCTGGTTTGAGGTCTCTGCAGCCATGACCTCAAGGCTGCCCACCGCCTCTTCTGCCAGAACCTTGACTGAGCTTGAGCTCCACTTTTGGCGTTTCTGATTTTCGGTGTCGGTCTCTCCCTGTAAGGGTGTTGCCTCTTCATGTTTACGTAGGGATGTGACTACCGTGATTAACTGTGGGTGATGGTCACTTTCCTCATGTTGGGATATTCTGAAGTTCCGCGCTTGCCGGTACAGCAGGAGGGTTACCAGCATGTAATCTAGATAGGAGACTGAATTGCCTGATGCTCTTGTTTAAGCTGGGGGAATATCACCTGACTTTCGGCCATTCAGGACAAGCAGGCCAAGTACTTGGCAGGTCTTGACTAATTCCTCTTCTAACGTATCTTTGAGGATTTGGGAGAGCATGTTTTGCACTGGGAGGAGCCTCACTATTTCCTCATTTGGATGGTAGAACAAATTGAGGTTGAAGTCTGAGTGTAACCAGTATAACAAATGGCATACATTTTTCAGTGAAGCATATGTGTTGAGACCTTTTCTGATGTTACTGCCTTCCTCTTTTGGTTCAAATACACATTTGTTAGGATAATAGAATTGTGTAAATGCTTGGCCCAGCTATTTATTCGCAAAGCCAGGAGGCATGAATCTTCCACCTCTGCTGACAGGTTGGTGTTAATGTATATTGCCAAACCACCTTTCATGCTTCCAAAAGTGATTCTTTTCTCGGCCGCTTTCCTAAATTCTTCATATCCAATCTATGGAATACTGCCTTGGGCCCAGGCTCCCTGGAGCATTATTATATCAAAGGCTCATAAGAACTGTACAACTGCCAGATTCTCAGTCTTTGCCTGCAGCCCCTCCTATATTTCAGTAGCAAATGGCTAGGCCATCTTGTTTGGAGTCTGTGAGTCTCTTTGAGACTCTAGGCCTTGGCAGACAGCCCAACAGTCTTGCAGGTCATCGGAGGCTCTGGTCCAAGCTCCCCTGGTGCATGAGTGCTCATCAATGCCTAAATAGGGTACCCAACAGCCACTGTGATCCAGCGATCCCCTGATCGACGGTCGGGCTGATGTAGGATTTTCAGTGGCAGAGCCAGTCAGAGTCCGCTATTGGAAAGCCAACAGTTCCCCTATCTGTATATAGGGAAGGGAAACCTTGATTTTCCCTGACATAAGCACTACTTTCTAGATTACCCCCTTCTTTTTGTATGTGTCACAGTCTGCATGAGACACTGCTCATATGAGTTTGTATATGTTTGAGACACTATTACTATTACTGTTATTGTGTGTGGAGTGTTTCAATCAAGCGTCCTGAGGCGGAAAGCCGGGACTAGTAAGGCGAAACTACTGCTCACTCTTTCGTTGCTTTTAAAAATGTTATCGTTGCTTTTAAATTTGTTTACTGATTTTAGCGAGTTAACAAATATACTTATTAAATACTCACCACGCTACCGAATTGTCACGGGGCCATAGAGGTGTGTCTTTCCGTGTTGTGGACCGATGCAGAGTTGAAGTGGCAAACCTGACTCTGAATCATCCCCAGACCACCCCCACCGCAGCAGAGTAGGTGCTGCTGGGGGTCCCGCCATCTTGGGTGAGGAGCAGGAGCAGGGCGAGCAGACTAGTGCTCGGCCCCTCCCGCCCTCCCGCCCTCGCCACTACAAAAGCCCACCTCATCACACCCCCAATGACTGCTATTGCGTGTGGAGTGTTTGAATGAAGCGTCGTGAGGCAGAAAGCCGGGACTAGTAAGGAGAAACTACTGCTCACTCTTTCGTTGCTTTTAACATTTTTATTGTTGCTTTTAAATTTGTTTACTGATTTTAGCGAGTTAACAAATATACTTACTAAATACTCACCGCGCTACCGAATTGTCACGGGGCCATAGCGGTGTGTCTTTCCATGTTGTGGACCGATGCAGAGTTGAAGTGGCAAACCTGACTCTGAATCATCCCCAGACCACCCCCACCACAGCCGAGTAGGTGCTGCGGGGGTCCCGCCATCTTGGGTGAGGAGCAGGAGCAGGGCAAGCAGACTAGTGCTCGGCCCCTCCCGCCCTCGCCACTACAAAAGCCCACCTCATCACACCCCCAATGACTGCTATTGCGTGTGGAGTGTTTGAATGAAGCGTCCTGAGGCGGAAAGCCGGGACTAGTAAGGAGAAACTACTGCTCACTCTTTCGTTGCTTTTAAAAATGTTATTGTTGCTTTTAAATTTGTTTACTGATTTTAGCGAGTTAACAAATATACTTATTAAATACTCACCGCGCTACCGAATTGTCGTGGGGCCATAGCGGTGTGTCTTTCCGTGTTGTGGCCCGATGCAGAGTTGAAGTGGCAAACCTGACTCTGAATCATCCCCAGACCACCCCCACCGCAGCCGAGTAGGTGCTGCTGGGGATCCCGCCATCTTGGGTGAGGAGCAGGAGCAGGGCGAGCAGACTACTGCTCGGCCCCTCCCGCCCTCCCGCCCTCTCCACTACAAAATGGAGCCATCATCCCGGAAGCGCAGCGGACGGCGCGCCAAAGGCAAGCCCGTCTGCGCCCGTCCGCGACAGGCCGGGACCAGGGGCCTTAACCCCTGCCCAACTGACCAGCCAAACATCGATTACGCCAACAAGTGTCATTACATACTCAAGTAGTGAGCTCAGGAAGTTTAACATCTTAGGCGCAATACACCCAGCGTCATGTGTACAATTGGGACCCCTGAATACTATGGGGCCAGTCGGTTGTCAGAACTGTAAGTGGGAGATTGATCCCTGGCACTGCCCTACTAACACCAGCACCCCAGATTTGGTATTGAGATGTATTTATCTCAATGCAAGATCCCTCCCTAAACATGCAATCGAAATCTGGGATATTCTGAATACTGATAAACCAGACCTAGCCTTCATTACTGAGACGTGGCTTGATAACCACAACACCCCGGACATTGCAACGTCCCTCCCAGCTGATTATAAAATCCTCAACCTGAACAGGGTGAAAAAAAAGGGAGGTGGGGTAGCATTGTTGTTTAAAGACTCCCTCACTTGCAGACAAGAGGTGATCACACAGGCCAGCAGTCATGAAGCTATGGCATTCTCAGTGTCCATAAATACCAATATTCTATTTGGTGGTGTTATTATCTATAATCCACCAGGCTGTACGTCTGACTTCAGTACTCAGCTTCTTGCTCAAATTATGCCAGTTTGTCTTCATAACAAAAATATATTGCTCCTAGGGGACTTTAATATTCACTATGATGATAGTAATAACCCCCTAGCAAAACAGTTAGTAGAGAATATGGAAATCCTACAGCTGTCCCAGACAATCGAACAACCAACTCACAAGGCCGGACATATTTTAGACCTGATGTTCTCTAATATAAGTCTAATCCTCATCAAAGGGATAAAGTCAATGACCTGGACGGATCACTCCATGATTGAGTTCAATATCCACCTACCTGTCAAAAACACCAGACCCTCAAACCCGGCAGCAACACAAAGTAGGAGTTGGAAAAACTTTAACGTTGAAGCTTTTCAGCAACATTTCACCTACTCCTATGCAGTAAAAACTAGATCAACGAAGAAATAGATCATCTCCAGAACCATATCACAAATGCACTTGAACATTGCTCAGTGCCTCGCTCTAATATCAAACCCAGGCGTACTATGTCAGAAAAATGGTACGGGCCAGAACTAAAGGCATTAAAAAGGAAATGTACAATGCTTGAACACAAATGGAGACTAACAAGAACTCAAGACAATAGACTGGCATATAAGAAAGAACTCATACAATACACCAAAGCCATTAGGAAAGCAAAGAAGGAATACTTCTCTCGCAGAATAACAGAAAATAAAAACTCGTTTAAAGAACTTTTCAAAATAGTCAAAGAACTATGTAGTCCTACCAGCCTCTGATCTAATCTGACACCCTCACAAGTAGGCTGCGATAAAATGAATGACTTCTTCTGTGAGAAAATAGACGCAATTTATTTGTCATTTTCCAACCTCAAACCGGATGGCTCAGAGGCCCATGAGTCACCCATCCCTCAGGTCTGTTGTTCCAGCTTTGGCCCATTCTTGGAAGAGGAAGTGGGTAAAGTTATGCTAGAAATTAAATCAGGCTCCCCACTGGACCCATGTCCCACCATATTTTTTTGCAACTCACCCCAATAATTTGCCCACTAGAAGCCGTGGAATTCCCAACCAGTTGGAAGAACGCCATAGTCACCCCTCTTCTAAAAAAAGCAGGCTTAGACATCAATAATCCTGCCAATTACAGACCCATATCTCAGCTACTCTATCTATCTAAAGTTCTAGAAAAACTGGTTAATAGGCAACTGGCCAGTTTCCTCGAAACAAATAACTTACTAGATATCTCACAAACGGGTTTCAGGGCCAATAACAGCACGGAAACTACACTCTTGTCCGTGCTGGATAATATCAGAATGCATGTAGATCAGGGGAAAACAGTGGCCTTGATATTATTGGATCTCTCGGCGGCGTTTGATACCGTACCACACAATCTGCTATTAGGAACTTTGGCAGCAAAAGGTATCCGGGATAGAGCACTGGGGTGGTTGCAATCTTTTCTATCGGACAGAACGCAATCAGTGCGCATGGGCAACTTCTCATTCCCGCGCCGGAACATCAAATATGGGGTCCCACAGGGGACCTCATTGAGCCCAACGTTGTTCAACGTTTTTGTGTCATCCCTGGCAGCAATAGGAAGAAAGTGGGGTGTCGAAATCTGCTCTAACGCTGACGACACCCAACTAACTGTAATCCTGGATGAGAAGAACAACCCCAAGGATAGGCTGCTAAATTGTCTCACCGAACTGTCTGACTGGATGCATAGCCATTGCCTTAAACTGAACGCAGACAAATCAGAGATATTGCTGTTCGGTGGACACACTCAACTGTGGTACAACAGCTGGTGGCCAATATCCATGGGTACCCCACCCACTCCGACACTAACAGCAAGGAATCTGGGAGTAATGATTGACACCACCCTGTCTATGAAATCTCACGTATCTACAATATGCGGCAAAGGTTTTGCTGTGTTAAAGCTGCTCAGAAGAGTCTTCCCCTGGATTCCCATAGAGTGTAGAAGGATCCTGGTTCAGTCACTACTGATGAGCAGGCTGGACTACGGAAACTCCTTGTTCGTAGGCACGGCAGAATATCTCTTCACCAAACTACAAATAGTGCAGAACGCGGCGGCCAAGGCCGTATGCAAGAAAAGAAAGTTTGACTCAGCCAAGAGCTGCCTACGAGAGCTCCATTGGCTGCCAATGAGGCAGAGAGCAACTTTTAAAATGATGTGTATAACACACAGAACACTGCACAATACAGGCCCACTTATCCTTAGAAACAGGATTCAGTTCTATGCTCCAACCAGAAATCTCCGTTCTCAATTCATGGCAAGAGCAAGAACTACTCGGGTGAAGAGAGCCAGGATGGGAGAGCGAGCCTTCTCCCACATAGCTGCAACCAAATGGAACGAACTGCCCGCGGCTCTCAGACTTACGGACTGCCACCTGGCATTTAGGAAACAACTGAAAACCTTCCTTTTCCCTAAACCAGACTAAAATCATATTATCCTTGTTAACCCATCACGCATTATAGCTTCTACAGCGCCGTGATATCCTACTCAGGATGATTGTTAGCGCTTTATAAGAAAAATATAACATTAACACTGTCTGTATATGAATCACGTCCTTTATGATACTTGTATATACTTGACTTACTGTATTTGTGAGACTTTTCACTTGCATTAGGCTCTGCCTCTGTGAGATTTTGTATCTCTCCATCTTTCTCTCTTTAACAAACATGGGGCCAGATGTACGACCCGCCAATTAGCGAGTTGCAAATTGCGTCGCATTTGCGACTCACTAATTGGAATGCACAACAGTGCCTCAGACACTGTTTGCGATTCCTAATGGGGTAGCAAATTGCATGCCTCATTAATACGAATGAGGCAGGTGCAATTTGCGACCCCTTTAGGAATGGCTAGTATTCACAGGGATGGTGGCCTGCTGTGGCAGCAGACCACCATGTCTGTGACTGCTTTTTTAATATAGCATTTTTTAATGCCGCCCGTTTTCCTCAAAGTAAAACAGGATGCATTTTTAAAAAAAAGATGAAACTTTTCAGTTTCATTTTTTAACGGAAGGCAGTGATCTCTAGTACCACTGCCTGCTCTTAAAAATTATTTTTTGCGAGTCACTGACTCGCAAAATAGCATTTGTACATGCTACTACCCTTTTTTGCTGCCGCAAACGGGAGGATCTCTCCGTTTGCGGCCGCAAAAAAAGGTATTATATCTGGCCCATAGAATCTAACCAGATCGGGATGAGAGAGTCATTGCATGAAGAGTATGGTAATTCGCCTAAAGTTTTTACAAAAAATTACTATCCCACAAAACGCTGGAAAATGTTGCCAATATTTTATTTAAATATTACAAAATGTTAAAAAGACAAAATGAATGATTTGTGGTATCAGGAACATCGTATAATAAAATTAAAGCGATCGAAATTTGTTTGCTCACGGGAGGGAGAAGAGAGGGTTGTGTGCGTGTGTCTATGACTATGCTATAAATACACTCCCAAAACAATATATATATGACACTTTCCTTTCATGACCAGCACCAATCACGTGCCCACAGCACTATATACCAATGCTGTGTCAACTCGTAGTGCAGTGGCAAAAGAGGCAAAGAACCCAAACTTGTGAAAGTTGCTGGCTTAAAGTCAGTTCTAAGAGCTTAACGCAGAGAGGGAAAAAAATGCATTAAGCTGGAATTTGGTGGCTTGCTTGCACAAGGACAACACACGATAAAGGAAAAAAGTAGGAAGAGGTTCCTAGCACAGAAGGCAATAGCGAGTATCACAGTATTAGCGATGAGTGAAGACAGGAAAATGAAATGCATTGTTGAAACGGAACCTTCCGACAAACACAGACCGTTCAAAGAGCGCGCAGAGCTGAGGTGAGCACTGCGTGAGACAGAAAGACATATCACATTAATTTTAAGTCAGCAGACAGAGAAAAACAGAAATTGGATTTTTGAAAGGTACCGTTCAGAAAAGCATTCGATGAGAGGAGCCTACCGACACAAAACACAAGATCACATGCAGCTGAACTAATGCTGAGTAAAAAGAGGGAATGATTACTTTTATAGTCAGGAGCAATGAAATATAGGAAATTAAAAACCATATCTATTTAGAGCAGACACATGCAGGAAGACATCACAGCAGCGCGTTTACACTGTACGTCATCATATAATGTGGTTGAAGCAACTTTAGCCCTTTTTCGACTCAAACCGCGAGTGTTCATTATGTACTAATAAGTATATGCTTCTTTCTCTGCAAATATTGGAGCTACTGAGCTATAGAGCACTGACATTAGCAATCCAATAAGTGTACTAATTCAGAGTGTATGTAGTAAAAGATGGGCTGGACAAGAAAAACAAATTATGTTCAATAAGCTTTGTGCCATAGTGCCTGTTGGTACTACATATGAAGTCCCCCTCCCTTCCCTCTTGTACTGCCAATGACTATGGTATTAACATTTCCAGTCAGTTTTTTTTATTCCCTGCGCCTGGTGGCCATACAGCACCTATTAATGGCATACTTGTAATGTGCTTCTATGGTGTTAATTTTGTGTAGCCAGCATCTGTCACTAATAACTCATCAAGTTATGTCGCTATAATAATTAGAAATGGGGCACTGCAAAAAATAGGAATAAAGGAATCTTTGGCACTTTAAATAGTACTGTATACACACTGCCGAAGATACCCTGGAGTAAGGGCCACTTATGTTATGTAACCGTATTCCTACAAGCACTATATAGATAGAGTGTTAGGCATCTCAAAACTTTTAAGGACTGTCCTCATGCTTCATAATAGGCAGTCGTCGCTCTCTAGTAAAAACCCTGGGGCATATTACCAACAAGTAGCGATATTTATCGCTAAATAGTCTTAGCGACGATTTTTTTATCGCTGCCTATCACTGGATATGTTAGCCGAGAAAACATGCTATTAGCAACGTTTTTCTCCATTGTGCTAAAATATCCAGCGATAGCGGCGAAATGCGTGAATATCGCTGAGAATACAGCGATATTCACGCATTAGCGACGAAATGCTCTTAGCCATGTTATCCACATCCCATTGGATAACATGGCTAAGAACTGGTCTGAGCAGGCGTTGGTTTTTGGCGATAGCGGGAATATTTCCATCGCTACGCCTGCCTTGCTAATAGGCGATTGCGACGTTAGCGACTGCTTTCAGTCGCTAACAGGTTGGGTACGCCCACTTTGCATGTCATTAGCGATAAATATCGCTGACATGCAAAGCGGGCCCCAAACCGCTTGTTATCACCTAAAAGCTGTTGCAAACATCAGTTAGCGACAGCTTGCTAATAGAGCGATAGAATTATCCCCGCTTAGCGGCCTAAACCAGCGATAATTGCCTATTGCCACCCTTGGTAATATGCCCCCCAGTTTGATAGAGAGCGGGCATACACCAGAAGACAGGGAATGGCGACTTAGACAGGCTGCCAGAAGATCAACAAACAGCATGGTGGATCCCTCTTCAGGATAAGTACAAGTGGGGCAAAATTTCCAAAGAACTGTTGAAGGATCTACAAAGCTTGTCCTTGGTAGCACTAAACGGTCGATTCATGGGGGATTGTCCCCAAGCTGCAAATTTCCACAATGCGCTCACTTACACCGCAATATACTATACTTTTTCGACTTCACCACTTTATCATCTAATAAGAGAATTTAGGATCAGAGTACAAGACCACAGTGATCATCAACCCCAAGAGTTCACACTTGCCACGCAAGGAACATCGCTCACTAACCCAACTGCTGACTTATGCACAAACATTACATTTAGCCATAGGAGAATAAAATGGAAGACACGTAATCCTGTTAAACTCTTGGCAGAGTCGAAAGAATGGTGGGAGGACAACAAACTACTACATGATAACATCCTAACAGCCTGGGAAAGCTTTACTGAAAGCTTTGGCCCATCTAACTGTAAATCGAACTTGACAAAAAATGAGCAAAAAATCAAACAGGAACCACTGAGCATGTCAGCAAATAAACAAAGAATTCATTTATCGGGAACCCACCATGCCGAGTTAAGACAAATAAGGGGCGAAATAATCAGAGCAATGAGCAACCTCCGCCAACACTGCTTAGCAGATATAAACACAGCTGGAACTAAGGGAGGTCAGGGCCCGGAAAAATAAAATCATCTGGCTAGAAAAAAAAGAAACAACATGGGCAAAACTGCTACACAATGCAACATCAAAGAACAGCTCCAGGTTTTGGCAGACAGTCAAGAGCATAGAGAACCCAAAGGCACCAGGAATTAACTCACATATAACGGAGGACGCCTGGGCATAATACCTACAGAGTCACTTTAACTCGGAAGACAGTGACAACACACATGACAAAGTGGCATGTCTGAGTGAGTGTCAATCCCTAAAGCACTGCAACTCGGTGCCTATACCCTTCTTTTCACTTAAAACGATTAAGGATAGAATTTCAAAAAGCCGAAACGAAGGAGCGCCTGATCCTAATGGGCTCCCCCCAATAGTATAC
This sequence comes from Lissotriton helveticus, assembly GCF_964261635.1. Classification (NCBI taxonomy): domain Eukaryota; kingdom Metazoa; phylum Chordata; class Amphibia; order Caudata; family Salamandridae; genus Lissotriton; species Lissotriton helveticus. The sequence continues at coordinate 1,932,516,240 of NC_136059.1, forward strand.
AAGCAGGATCCAATCTATTGGGCTGGATCATTACTAACAGTTTTTAACAACATTTTGGAAGCCGGAAGAATCCCAGATTCTTGGAAAGGATCGATCTGCTCACCTATACACAAGAAAGGTAGCAAGAACAAACCAAAGAACTATAGACTAATAGAGCTAATCGACATTAAGGCTAAATATTATGCTGGCCTACTACTCACTGAACTAATCAAGTGGTCAGGGGAAAACAATCTAATCCCAATTCACCAAACAGGTTTTCAGAAAAACCTGGGGGCAACTACAAACATTCTTGCTCTCTCTCTTTTAATTGATGCCTCAAAAGCAATTAACAAACCACTATTTGTTTGTTTTATCGACTACAAAGCAGATTTTGATAGCGTTAGCAGAGGGAAACTGTGGGCTAAGCACGCTTGGTGGAAAATAGCTCAAACCCTTCTGAACCTACTAATCATGCTCCACTGCAAGACATGGGTCCAAATTAAGCTAGGGTCCGGCGACAGTCTGTCGAGGAGGATTCCGACTACTAAGGGGTAAAAACAGGGCTGTGTCCTTGCCCTAAACCTGTTTAACCTTTTCGTGTCATACCTGTCAAGGGAACTGGATAATTGTCATCACCAAGCCCCTAATTTGGGTTGCCTGTCACTCTCAAACTTACTATACGCCGATGCCATGATATTGATCAGCCAAACCCCAGTTGGTCTGCAGCATTTGATAAATATTAGGAACGACTTCGCCATAAAGAACGAATTAAGCATGAACCATGAGAAGTCCAAAGTAATGGTCTTTAACCAACAAAGCACCAAGAATCAATTCAGATGGTGGCTGGGAGACAGACAACTGGAGACGGTTAAAAGTTACAAATATTTGGGAATTATCTTTGACAGCATGGGAACGTACCACCAACAAAAAGTGGCTATTCAAGGAAAAGGAACCATTTTGGCTGTTATGCTAATAAACATCAGGCACAAAATAACTGACCCCAACCTTATCCCTCTACTGGAAGTACTCTGGGCAAAGCTTCTACCTACAATCATGTATGGCAGAGAATCAATGAGAGGGAAAGACAAAATAACTCTGGACAAGGTGGTCTCCAAAGCTGCTAGAATAATATTCAATCTCCCACGTTACACTTCTCCAGCACAAATAAGGCTGGAGATTGGCCTACAAAAGCAGCAAATAGCAAGGAAGGGCGTTTACGCCAAATGCTGGTACGAAATAAAGAGTGCAAAGTCTGGTTCTTTGAACTCATACTTGTGAAAAGAGATGACTAGAAAAAATGACTGCCCGCTATGGTTTATCTTCAGTCAGGAATAAAACTGCTTGCTTCTACAGGATTTGAGGAAATTCGGTCTTCCTTAGAACAGTTTTAAAGCCTTGGTGAACAAATCAGTGAAGATTATTTCCCTGGAAAAAGACAGAACAGACACAAATAGGAGGGCATATAGCTGGTTTGTGATTCAGAGCTACTTGAGAAGCGCTCCTCAGATATATTTAAGTACAAGTTTCTCGAGAAGTATGAAGGAAAGCCTTCTGGCAATGAGGCTCTGGATTCTACTGGTAAAACCACACTTACCGCCGTGGAAACGCACACATCCAACCCCCAACTGCAGACTATGCGATAACCCAGAAGAGGACGTCTTGCATTTATTGTGCGTCTGTAAGAGTTTAGATCTTAAACTAAGCCACGCCTGAACGAAAATCAAATATGAATATGCAGACAGGTGGTGAAGGCCTGCTTCGAAGGGGGTGACTCCCGGTTAGCCTGTAGCTTTGTAGGTTTTATGAAAATAGTAAAAACAAAATTAAACTTGGCAACCTCCCAACAAATTGGCTAGCCCCCTAGGTTGCTGCTAACTCATCTGGTATCTGCTCACTGGGTGGGACCGATTTTTGACTTACCCTTAACCTGGCAAGGATTTTATACTTAACCACACAGACACTGAACCTAGGCGAACTTCAAGGAGGACAGTCTCCTAGCAGTCATAGTGCTCCTAAAAACGTTACACATATTAATATTATATCTTCCGTACTGTATGCTAGTTTTATACTTCTGTATTTTATGAAACCACTGTGGTTTCATCGGATCGAGCGATGTTTTATGTTATATGTGTTTTAAAATACAGCTGTTTTGCTAAGATTTTTACTAATCAAGCATTAACGATTACTTACTGAAGACAGGACGGAACTTCTAATCATTTAAGTGGGGGCCCATGCAAAAAGTGAGTTAAAAACCAATGCATTACCCCAATTCACATTTAATCATAGGGTATTACTTGGTATTAAAAGCTGAAGTGCGGGGATTAGGGGAACTATTACCAAATCACCACTATTGTCGTCAACATGTTTCTGCCATTGGCTCTACTGAGTCTGCGGCATTCATCACGATGAAAAACAGGCTCCTATCTTGCCAATTTGGTCTCAAATATTGCCATTATGTTAGGGCGACCTATGTCAACCTCTAACCTAACGCTTGTTTTCTCAAATACCTCAATGTAGGATCCTTAATGCCCCATGGGAGGAGGGTTCAGGGACCCTGTAGTCACACTTGCCTCAAGGTGTGTCCCTCACTGTACACCTATGGACGTCCACTCCTACTCACCTCGAGGCAAGTGTGACTACAGGGGTATCACAAATTAAATCCAATCAGTAGAACCAAAGTTATGAATTTTTTTAGTTTTTAGTGAAAAATAGCACAAAAAGAAAAATTTGAAAACCAAGGGTATCTGGTTGCATGGGACAAAGTCAAAAGATAAGGCGGATCAGATACAGGCCATTCACAAAAAAGGGCTTTAGCCAGATCACCCCTCCACCCATAAATCACTTAAAATTATAGCCAGATCGCCCTCCACCCATAAATCACTTGTTCGCCTACTTTGGATTGGTTTGCAACATTTGTATTTTTATTGTTGAGTAAGCTCACCATTCTGATTAAAGAGGGTCAAGCCATATATGTGAGTCTTAACTCAATTTTAACTTTGATATTCACTGTCTCATATATCACGGGGTCTTTTTTCAGACACATTTATCACTGTCCTCACCTCTTTATTTTTATCTTTAACTGGACACAATTTCTTTTCTATAGGTGAGTAAGTTACCAATGATGATAAATGTGGGCAAGATGGTGAGAACCAGCCAGTAGCTCCTCTGGTGTAGCACACGTAAGGTACTTTCTCACCTTCACACACATTTTCCTGTGAGTTACATATACCTGTCTTGGTTTAGGGAATGTATGTGTTGAGTGATCTGACTTACATTTTAAGTGAAATTGAGATACTGGGTAATTAGGACTTGATTAGACTGTGAAATTGTCAAGACTAGCTGTTGTGTTGAGATTGACACCCCTCAACAGGCTTGTCGGTAAAAGAACTGACTTGTGGGGCAGTCACTGGTGGCCCGAGGCTTTGGGTCAAGCCCCAGAGCCTAAGACTGAAGTTAAAAACCTAGGGGTGTAGCTGGACTCCTCTCTTAGCTTCTGTCTCCACACAAAAAAATGTAGCAGCCACATGTTTTGGCATCCTTCGAGCTCTTAAACCTATCTTGAAGTTCTTTGATGCACCCACTAGACAGCTAATAGTCCAATCCACTGTTTTGTCAAGATTGGACTACGCTAGCTCTTTGCTTCTGGGTGCCAATCAAGCCGAGATCATGCGACTGCGAGAGCCTTGGTTGGCCGTCCATGGTTCTGTTCCATCACTGATACCATCCGGAGGCTACACTGGCTCCCGATGGCCCAGCGAATTCAGTTCAAAACATTATGTCTTTCTTTTAAAATTCTAAAACTCTCAAATCACTCTGTAACTTTTTGACCCCATATGTTCCTACCCGTGCACTACGCTCAGTGGAACAACACTTGGTCAGTGTACCTCGGGTCAAACACTGCCGAGCGGGAGGACACTCCTTCCGCTGTGTGGCAGCAAAGTTGTGGAACTCATTACCTCCACACATACGAGAACTTGAAGATCTACTGGCCTTTAGGAAAGCAATCAAGACCCATCTCTTTCCCCTAAACTAAGATTATTGGACACTGTCTTGCTGGGCTTCATCGTAGTCAGTTGTTTATGTGCTGCCAGAAGCGCCGGGACGCCCCTTTGCTGGGGCAGCTGAGCGCTATATAAGTTAATATAACATATAACATTTAACACTAGTCCTATGTAAAAAAAAAGTGGATGTTGCTCAAAAAAGCCAGATTTTGTTGTTTAAGTGATCAGATACAGGCACCAGATTCGCTCTGGTGAAGTGTTACCCTGGACTTAAAAGAAATTTTTAAGATTTCTTGGAGAAAGTAGAGTCTTTAGCGGGGCCAAGCAGCAGACAGTTCAGAGAGGAGGTTGTCTACAATGGGGTGCCACTTGACAAAGTCTTGGTGAAGCGGTCAATGATAACGGAAAAAGCGTAGAGCGGGAAAAGCTGGATTTTCATGGCGAGGAGGTCATCATCATCATCAATGGGGTGCTGGTCATTGTCGAACGTGATGAAAATTTCTACATTCTGACTTTTCTCTGGAGCTGGGATCTGTTCAGTGGGGCAAGGCTGCCGGCTATAGTCAAAGAGGGCTCCACGTGGCCTGATACATCACAGAGAGGTTCAGTTGAAGACGATTTACTGCTGTAGAGATGATTGTAGCGGGAGCAGCTGCAAAGTCAATCTTAAAGGCGATACAGCTTCAGCAGAAGGGCTTGCAGGTAGGTCCCAGTCTTCTGTCAGCTCTCAGAGCAGTTTTTGATGAAAACATTTCTAAGTTGCAGGTTTTGACTTTCAGTAGGAGGCAGACGCTCTAGCACCACACCAAGGGCCCAGGACATGGGGGATCACTTGTGGGCTAGGACACAATACAGCAGCAAAAAGCAGCTGCAGGCAGGCAAGTTGCAGGGTATCTGCAGCTTGTTGTGTCCCTGTGGGTCACACAGGAAGCCAACTAGCTCTTGCAGTCACTCTGGTGGCCCTGGCCTCAAGCAGCAGGTTTACTCGTCCATCATCAGGCATCAAGGTGCTTCTTCTAGCAGCAGGACAGTAGAGCAGCAGAGCTGTCCCTCTTCCGACTCTCCCATAGGTCCAGAAGTGATCTTGTTTGAGGTGTGAGAATGCCACCTTTTATCCCCAGTGCCAGCCATTGTGTGGGGGCAACCCCATGTCCACTCCCAAACTAGTTCTGACCAATTCCTTGTCTTTTCTGGGTTTGGCTCCCAAATGTCTAGGGTGACAAAAGGCTGGCGTCATGTCCCTTTGTGAGTGCTGCAGGCAAGGGCTTTAGAAATGTAATAAGGTCTGGGTAAAACTCTGGGATGGCCCATCCTGTCACACCTAAGCTCCTTTTGCACCTGTGTCTGGAAAGAATCAACAAACCAGTACAGGAGAGACAGCCACACTAGCAGAAAGGCACTGTTGATTTGGGAACAGAAATGGTAACTTTCTAAAAAGTAAGCATTTATATAATTGTGACTTAAAATCCAACTTTACCATTAAAGAAGATTTTAAATTACAATTCATTTGAGTTTAAACATAATTTCTCTATCTGCTTCCATTCTAATGCTAGCACTTATTAAATGTAATAATGCAACCCAGAAGCAGTCCATTGGAGAGATAACCTTGCAAAAGTGAAAAACAACTTTAGGAGAGTTCACTGCCAGGACTTGCAAAACAAAAATACCCTTTGTGCTTTTAAATACTATGCACCCTGCCCTAGGAGTTATTAGAGCCTACCATAAGTATTAAAAAGAAATGTTCAGGCATGGCAAAAGGTTTATTTTGCGAGGTTGAAATGGCAGCTTAACCTGCACTATGGACTGAAGTGGGAGGCCTGAACATGTTTTAAATTGCTATTGTAGTGGGTGGCACAATGAGTGCTGCAGTCCTACTAATAGCATTTAATTTACAGGCACTGGGTACATGTAGTACCCCTTATTAGGAAATGATAAGTGAATTAAATGTGCCTAATTGGTGTAGGCCAATATTACCATGTTTGGAGGAGAGAGAGGGAACACGCATTTTAAAACTGGCTAGCAGTGATAAAGTGCCCAGAGTCCTACAGCCAACACATTCAAATTCAGCAAACAGACGGGGTGAATGCAAAAGGTTTTGGGAAGTATTAAACCACGGATGTCAGGTCTAAAAAGTTGCTATAGGAAGTAGATTAAAATTGTCCAAAGGCGACACCTCCAAAGGTTTATTTTATCTTGACTTCTTCAGAGAAAGTTAAAAAGGAAGAATGGGGTAGAACAAGAAACTAGTGTCCTATCATACTAAATCCAAGTCTACATTAAGCTTACCTAGTTCCCATAGAGGTGAAGTGGCTACATTGGGCAAACCATACATACATCAGTAATGAGCTCATCCTTTGAGTTCCATAACCCAGCCTAACTGTTTTGTGAGTGAGCATTGCAAGGGATGACGTCAGAGCTTGCTCTTATTTCTTTTCTTCTTTCTATCCTTTTCTGCAACAACCATATGCGAAAGAAATAATACTGACATGGGTCATTAGATAGAGATAGGTATTAGCACTGGGGCAGCATAAGGATTTAATCATTACCACATATGGTTAGGAACAGACAATGACAAAGATGTTGGGGAAAATGCCCAAAGAATCATTTTTATTTCTTGAACACAACTACAGTACAAGCTCCTGATTGGAATTACACCAAATTTGGATGAAAGCTAGATGTTGGTCCAGAAAGCGTGCTTTTTGTGATTTGGTGTAAATCTGTTCAGTAGTTTCTCAGATATCAAACTTAAAAAAATAGATATCTAGGGATGTGAGTCCTTGCAGTGAACTTGCGGATCCAACTAAAATTTGATTGTTTGCCAACACTTCAACCCAGAAGTGTTGGGACTCTGCTTGAAGCTGATTCCCAAAAGCAAAGTAAAAAATAAAGAAATGGGGCAGGATATGAATACCCTAACCACCTCGATATGGTGGGGGGGCTCCCTCAGGGACCATGCTGAGGGTAAAAATCCTTATTTAAAAAAGAAAATTGATGCAGTCTTCCGGGTGGATCCACAACAAAATAAAAAAAAGCATCAAGCATGACCTCCCACGCTTTATTTGAAATAACCTTGGGTGGGCCAGGTATAGATATAGGAGGGGGGTGCACGGCCCCCCTCCTAGAGCTTATCTAAGCCCTGGGCAACGCCAGCTCCCCTAGGCTAATTATAATAATATGATGGTGCCTCACAGACCCCCTCTGTCCCAGGGACGGCCACCTCCCTGGGGCTAATTTCAATAATAACCAGGGGACCTCACATTCCCCCTTGCTCAGGGATCATCACCTCCCCGGGGACACTGTTTTTGTTTAAGTAATGCAGAGGAGGCCTCCCTTGCTGCCCCAGGGACCACCTCCCCCCTGGGGGCACATACTTTATTTTTTTGAAAGCGTGGGAGGCTGTACGGCCTCCCCCGTGGCCCTGAGTTCTGCCACCTCCCTAGAGAGGATTTGAACAAAGGAGGGGGGCCATGCAGCTTCATACACCACCTAATAGTGTGCCAGGAGGCATGTTTGCAGAGTGGTGGAGAAAGGTGGTGTGGCCACTGAAAACCTTTTAGCAAACCTACTATGTGGGACTAGTAGTGTGCCAGGAGGCGCATTTGCTGAGTGGTGGAGAAAGGGGGCATGGCCTCCTATCAGGTCTCAGCAATCCTGTTGTGTTGGACTTACTTGAGGTAATAGAAGGGGTAGTTGGCCCCTAAGTGCATCTTTAGGGGCCTACTACCCCTCCTGTTAACTCCAATAAGTCTGTTAGACTTGGCTTTTTCAGCAGGTTTATACCCAGACTTATTGCTTTTTGGCCTCCTGTTTTTGACCCTGTTTTAGTTAGTTTAATGACTCTGGGCACTTTACCACTGCTGATCAGTGCTAACATGTAGAAACATTCTGTGTAAATTGTTATAATGGATTGGTGTTTTCATGATTGGCTTGTTTGACTTACTACTGAGTCCCTAGTACAGTGAACTGTGTGTGCCCTGGACCTGTAAGTCAAATGCTGCTAGTGGGCCTGTAGCACTGGTTGTGCCACCCACACACGCAGTCTTGCAAAATGTTCTCAGACCTGACACTGCATTTTCTGTGCTCAGTCTGGTACTGCCATGTTGACCTGGCAACTGCACCCACTTGCCAATCCCTAACCTTCTCTTTTCTTACATGTGAGTCACCCCTAAGGTAGGTCCAAGGTACCCCTGTGGGCAGGTAGTAGTGTATGTGTATGTGAAAGGTAGGACATGTCTTGATGTGTGTAACATGTCCTGAAAGTGAACTACAGTGTAATTAGTTGTTCACTATTGAAAGGCTATCTGTCACATAGGCTAGAATGGGAGTTTATTAATAACATCTAATAAGCATAACTCTAGTATGCCTGAACTCAGAATAAATTTTTTTTTTTTTTCAAAAAACAAGGGAACCCAAATAAGTACCAAGGACCTTGGGCAATAGATTATTCAGGAAAACAATGGTCCTTAGAAAAAGGAATTTATCAGTGCAATATAACATATAGACTCCAATAAGTACTATATCTCAGAGTTTTTCAGTGCCCAGCCGGGCCTGAATTTTAATTACAAGTGTAAAAAATATATACAATGACCATGAGGTCTGATTCAGGAATTGATAGGGTACAAGCCTGCACCTATCCAAAGTACATTCGAACAGCGTTCGAGGAAAGAAAGATAAGGATATGCCAAATCCCGTGCACATATCTCCGAAGTCCGAGATCACTGCACTGATCCCGACGCAGGCCGTGCTGTGTGGCTGCGAAAACCAATGCATCATGGGACCGCAGCTGGAGAGATCAATGCAGTGCCGTTGCCACCGCATCGAGAACCAATGCATCCCCAAATCCACACATGGCATTGGGGCACCAAGTCTACATCAAGCCAGGGCCGAAGTAAGTAACCGAAGCATCACCTACCCGCACAGTAAGAAACCGACACATCACCTCCCATGCGTGGCAGTAAGGAACTGATGCACTACCTCCCCTGGAGTAACGAAATGACGCATCACCTTCCATGGGCGTAAGGAAGCAACGCATCACCTTCCCTGTGGCTGTTTTTGTTTATGATTTTTCTGCAACAAACACAAGGAGACGATTCACAGAGTGCTGAAACTTTTCAGACATTCACCCCCGTCACAGATCTGGGTTGAATCTGGTTGAATCTATCATTGTTCCTTAGCTCACTTTGCCACCCCAGTTTTGAGCTAGCCATATGCAAATCAGTATTAACCCTTTGCCTCATGGGATCAGTCCAGCCCAAACTGCCGGGCCAGGACCTAACTGGACCGGAAACAAGCATCCTGGGACCAGTTTCGGGGTAACACCTCTCATCAGCCAGGCTAGCTTGAATCCAGTGGCAAAGTGAGCAAGGGTCCCACGTCTGGGAATACCCTGCCACCTTAGGGTGAACAAAGCAAACACAAGGAGATGATGGATGGAGAGCTGAAACTTTTCAGACACTCACCCCCAGTCACAAGTCTGAGTTGAATTCATCATTGTTCTTTAGCTCACTTAGCCACCCCAGTTTGGACCTAGCCATATGAAAATCAGTATTGATCCTGTGCCTTATGAGAACAGTCCCCCCGAACTGCCAGGTCAGGTTCTCCCTGAACCGGAAGCAAGCATCCTGGGACCGGTTTTGGGGTAACACACCTCATTACTAATTAGCCAGGCTAGCTTGAATTCAGTGGCAAAGTGAGCAAAGGACCCACGTCTTTTGTCATATTGGCCTTGTTTGGTTAGATAAAGGTTAGCTATTTTTCTAAACTGGTGTGGTGTCCATTTGTAGTGATTTCACTGCATTACTGTATGTGTGCACAAATACTTTACTCACTGCCTCTGAGATAGGCCTGTCTGCTCGTGCCAAGCCACCAAGGTGGTAAGCAGAGGTTATTTTCGAAGTATACCACCCTTGCCCTGACTAAGAAGAAGGGTCCCTACTTGGACAAAGGTGCAAACCATTGCCAACTAGGGATCCCAATTTCTAACAGTCCCACACAGTGGGATTGACAAGCGATCTTCGGAGGCTATGCTCCCTTTCTCCACTACTTTGAAACTGCTGCTCTTGGTGCACTAGTGGTTGGGGGATGAAGTTCACTTTACTCCTTGTACCTCCTGTAAGTCCTAAACAGCGGGATGCCTAAGAGCTGGTCAGAGGCCTAGCCCCCTTTCTCCACCACTCTGCAAATGCTACTATTAGTTAAAAACCATAGACATTCACTGAAAAAACCAAGGTTACATGATCGTTATAGCTAGGAAATAGCATTTAAAAGGTTAAAGTGTCATTATAGGTAGGAAATGGAGTTACAAAACCTTAGATATTGACTGAAAAAACAAATGGCTACAGAGAAGGTATAATTAGGCTCAGGTTTCACTCATACAAAATCAGAGAAATTCAGCTGTTATAGTTAGCTGAGCTAACTATAACTCGCACCCCAGAAATGCACTGCCTATGTCCTCACATATTACATCACTCATGACATGGTCAGTGACATCACCGAGGACATCTTAAATGACATCACTAATGACATCATCCAAGGAATCTGATGCACCAACTCGCACCCCAATATAACCTTTCATACACCCACTCCAACTTCCGCACTACCATTCTCAAAACCATTGACACACCCATACTTGTACTTACACACGTCCACTCAGTTACCCATGTAGACACTCATACACCAACTCACTCACTAACACAGACATTGATATATCCAGTCATACACCCATATAGCCACTCACACACAGTCATTCGCCCATGAGGTACTCACACACCTATTCACATACACAGTCAATCACACAGCCACTTACTCACCTATACAGTTATACTCACACCCACTCTCCTATTCATACAGATACTAACACATACTTACTCACGTATACAGTCACTAGTTGCTTTGGCAGAGACTTACATGGAAAGCAACAATTAATTAGTCTGGCAGCATAACTAATAATTGGGAATTTATTTACACAGTTATTGAAAGTTGTCACCGGTTGATATCTATATGTGGGTTAATGTCGGTTTTTATGGTATTTACACCATGTTTTTTAGTTGGGCATCTGACTCAGTTTATTGTTAATTATAATTTCTATTTCCTTTGCAGATTGCCATATACATTCGATTTTATTGGATCCCGCTCCAACTGACTAATCAGCTCTAGAATGGTCAGACGATCCAATCTCTATTTCTGTATGATGTACCTCTCCAGCATGGTCTGGAGGTAAGGGAATAGAAGGAACACTGGAGAATGACTGCCTCCTTCTCTCCCAGGGTACCTAAGTGAGAGAGTAGTGGAACATCAATGCACTAGGTTAGCAACATCATAAAACTCTTCACATGTAAAGCATGTAAAGCATTGCACAAATGTCAATGACATGTGTTGTTAAAAGCACAAAAGAAGGTACTGTGAATTAATTACTAGCAGCCTCCCTTCTCTAACAGTCATCTACAAGGTCACAATTCACAATCCGACACCGTGATCATGCAGTACATCAAGTAAAAGTAGTGTCATGCCAAAAAGGGCGGCTTGTCTGACATATTTTAACTGGTACACCGTCTCAAATGTTGCAAAGTTTGCCTACCTGCCATGTACATCTATGCATTGCACAATGAGTACCATGTCCAAAACATTGACTGAGATTAGGAGCATGCGAAAAAGTAAGCCTTACAAATTACATGTAATTGTGCATATACAATCGTCAAAAAAACAGTAACAAGTGGGTCAGAGGCCTTTACAAACTCATCACAATCGACAGCTGACATGGCGGGTCACAACTTGCACTAATAGGAAAATATAGGGGAGCACCGCAAGCCGAGAAAGACCACGTGCATCATGAACGGCAGTATCCCTCATAGGATCAAGTTGGCTACATTTGATCGCGGCAGACCATCGCTATGTGCGTCTACACATATGTGCGCATATGCTCTGTACATGTACGCTGCAATTCGAAAATACACTCGCCTACAAACACTGCTGCCATTACCCACTCCTATTGCTCAGCTGCTGTGTGTTACCTCTAGGACCAACTATGCCAGGCCAAACTGGTGCTGGGGCTCCCGCCTTCACAGATGAAGAGCTGGAGACCCTTTAAGGGGACGTCCTACCAAAGTATGGGCAGCTCTATGGTACGCCAGAGGAGCAGGTGAGTTGTGATTGATGATTTGAGGATGCATATGTCGCTTTCCCCAAATGTCAATGTTAAACATGCCCACTAGGAATTCGAGAATCATATCCCTAACATCAGTCTATTTAACTCTCATAACTTTGTGCGCACGAAAGGAGTAAGCATGTGATAGCATTTAACCTTTTCAGTGCTCATGATGAGCTCAGCTCGTCATGAGGCACGGTGCTCCGGTGCTGGTCCTGAGCTGAGCTCGTCATGAGCTGTGGAACGCTCACACGTGGGGATAATTCCCCTGCTGTGCTGAGCGTTCCACGGGAACGGGTGTGGTCATGACGAGCTCAGCTCGTCATGAGCACAGGAGCACTGTACCTCATGACGAGCTGAGCACAGCGGGGAATATGCCCCGCACGGAAGGGGTTAACTTGTGTGCAATTAACAACCATTCTCTCAAAACATGTACAGCACCACATCTGAGACCTCTGGCAGGGAAAATCAACTGGGTGAATGTCTGAAAGTAGAATCTATTGGCATAATCATTTGGAACGTGTCCAAGCCTTATGAAAATGGTTATGTAACTATACATTCCAGTCAGGTGAACTGGGTTGGTGTTGCATCAGAGAAATTAAAGTATGTCCGTGGACATCCACATGTCTCAAAACAAAGTGACTCCGCCTGAACTAGCATGCTAGTGTGAAAGCATCCTCAAAAGTTGTCACTATGAGCAATACCATTCTGTCTGACTTTTTAGCTGGGAATTTGGATGTGCCTAAAATACTGACATTCAGAAACATATGTAGTTCCAGTATTAACGTGATGCCTAACTCACAAACAGACAATTTTGACAAGATGACGCTATCCCTGGGTCAACATAGCCGATGCAACATTTCCCTCAACATCATTTAAATCTGTTTTGCACAGGATTGTCATGTTATCAATCACAGCTACTAATGTGTGATGTCATGTATATTTCCCGTATCCGATTTGTCATACTCTCAACACTATTCCTGATCATCAACTACATGATCATCAGGAGTGACATAATGCAAAGCATCCACATGTATCTGACAATGGCTAAAATACTCAAACATTATGTTTGTTTAGCCTTACTCATACATATAACAGTGCTTTAAAATCCAAAATGGTGAACCTCTGTACATCTGACATTGCACACAAGAACCATGTTCATGGCATGTGTCACTCTCAGAGTAACACAGATGTACACCATGTTGTATGCTGGAAGTATGAGTCACCACACATGGGAGCAATTCAATTTGTAAAAACATATTGGAACATGTCAAAGTAGTCAGAAATATGTTGTGTACTCCATGTATGGAGTCATATTACTGGTGTGTCATAACAATAGTAAAGTCTGGCATTGTCATCACACCTGTACTGCACTGCCCAAGGTGTCTAGTGTGACCTCTTGACTGATTACACAGACTGTGTGTGTTGGCCCTGCCCTTTGTTTGGATGTGAAATCAGCCTGACTCCTGGACCAAGCTTACTGTACAAAGCATTTAAAGGATATATGTGTGATGTTATACAATGTATGTGTACCTGCACAACGTTTCTAATGACATCTATCCTGTAGTAATAGACATTTGGCACAGGTCAGTTCTCGAAAATGCATTGATCTCTGTCGTAAAAAAAGTCATATGTCATGCATGTGCAGTACATTAGGCATATGTTTCATCCCTCCAGGTAAACGCACAATTGAAGCAAAGGATTTGGAAAGCCATTGCCAGGAAAGTGTGCACACAGGGAGTCTTTTGCAGGTGGAGGGGGGCTTCAAAGGGGCAGTCGCCGGACCCTGACTCCCCTCATGGCCCATATTCTGGCAGTGGCCTATTCTGGGCTTTAATGGGCAATTGAGAGCCCAATCGCAGCTAGGAGGGCATGAATATGTCCCTGGACTCAAGATTCAACACCTAAGCACACATGTAGTGTCACAGCTCCCCCTAAACAGATCTATCTGTATTGTGACCAATGCCAAGTCACATTACAGAGTACATCCCTGTGTAGTGTTATCAGGCTTAGCACACATATGCGTGTTGGACCACCCTCAACACAGGCTGTAAAGGTGTCGAGAACGTATGTGTGAGTTTTAGGAACAGCATCATATGTCTCATTAGGTACAGTCATGTGAGGACATGGGTGGTTTTTCACTCATACTCACGGACATGAGTGTCTTGAGACAATATAAATCGGATTCAGATATACTTGGTCTGAGGACTCACAATACATATCACATAGGGAGATCCCGATGCATCTAATGTTTTCAATCAATATAATTGGCTCACACAAATGGATTACGTCTGCAAACATGACATTGTCTGCAGATGTGTAGCATATAATGGTCACTACAAAAGATGTGTACATATGTGGATGCATTTAGAAAGCAACAACAGACAACATATGTATGTGAGTCCTGGTAGTGTTGCTACGATGTATCTTCCCAATGGTCTACTTGTGTAACATATGCCACATGTGCATAGGTTTTCCTTTAAAACAGCACACTTACCAGATGCTCTCACTTGAATAACCTCTTAAGGAAACAGTCAAGAATCAATCATGGACTGGAAGTGGAGATGTGCAAATGCATATGTTTTGCCAGGGTATATGGATGTATGTGTTCATATGTCAAGTAAACATGTTGATCACTTCCTTTAAAAGTCAGGATGTCTGTGGGATGTTCCATGGGAAACTGCCAGACACAAGGGAGCACCCAGCATAAGTCAAAAAATACCCTTTCAGGCTTAGAGGGACACATACATTATGCAAAAGAAGAAGCAGAGTACTCTATACCGCTCTGAAGAGAGAGCTCCAATGAGAGTGAAACACATGTCAGGGGTTGCTTTTATTCTTTTCAGGTTGTCTTAGTTGGTATTTTACCAAATCAAAGCTGTAATACTGTTCCTGAAGTGGTAAAAGGCTTTTGTCATATTGCAAGGGAATACCACATTATACAGGAATCATGGCAAAAACAACACCTCTGAAAGAGGGAGAAAGACAAGAAAACAATTGCAAAAGGAACAAAGCAACCTGGACTGCAAAGGGTAACCAGGAGCAAAAGAGGATCGTATCGCAAGTGAAATCGCAAGACCTCACGGTAATCAATCTATCGGACCGAATATTATCACTCAATGAAACACAAGTATTACGGGAAGGACTCATTTTTTACTCACAAGTGTATGGGACGCTGCACAAACTACAATTGATGTTTACAAGTTCATTAGGAAATCGAAGTTGAAAAAGTTATTCCAGGGCGTGGTTAAGAATAAAATTATCAGCCTTGATAACCTTAAAGAACCAACTGATATCCTAACAGGTAGCAACCTAGAAGCTCTGAGAACCCTACATGAATTACAGGAGCTTCCATCAATAGCCTCAGATGATTCTGTAGAGGGCGGGCTACAATTATTTAAAAAAAACGGACATAACCCAGAAAAGTGCAAAAAGTCAGTTTAAAACCAGGTCAAAATATATCCCTAAAACGGCATTTAACATGATTGACAGCTTCCATGAGGGGGTTATCAAGGATTAGGACAAAACTAAGAAATAAAGGTACAGGTAAAAGGAAGAAACGAAAACAATACAATGTGACCAAGCAAAGATGGCAAGCAATTCAGTCTCTGAAGGAGGATCAATCAGTAGTCATCAAGCATTCTGATAAAGAGGGAAATATCATCCTACAGAACTTGTTGCAGTATCAGCAAGAAGCCCCCCGACAACTAAGGGACACACAGTGCTATGAAGTGATTACCAGAAGAGAAAATAATGCAAGCATCCATGCATTTTATAAATGTCATCAAACAGAACAAGTTGCAGTATCAGCAAGAAGCCCTACGACAACTAAGGGACAGACAGTGCTATGAAATGATCACCAGAAGAGAATATAATGCAAGCATCCAAGCATTTTATGAGCTTATTAGTTACTTCATGGAGACATAGAGGAACATTGGACCAGGATGAATATTTGTTTCTAAAAGTGATGTATCCAGTGGTTCCAACTTTTTACCATATACTGAAAATTCATAAGAACAATTTGAGACCACAGGGACGCCCAATAGTGTCCTCCAAGGGAAGTCTGTTAGAAAACACCTCAGTCTTTGTTGATGTTATTGTTTATCTGTTTTTACAAAGTCTGAGTTCATTTGTCAAAGATACTACGTATTTTATGAAAATCTTTGATAACATTACATGGGAAGAAAATTTCTTACTAGTGACATTTGATATAACCAGCCGCCCTATATACCTACATTGACCACCACCAATGTTTAGAAGCAGTAAAAGCATTTTAAAGAGAGAGCCCCTAGACATTTCTGGAACACAATGAAATGGTGTTACAGCTTATATCGTTCTGCCTTCATAATAAAAAATAATAATTTGCAGACCCGATGTATTTACAGAAGCAAGGGATAGCAATGGGCACGTTCTTAACACCCAGTTATCCAAACTATTTTCGTAGGCTGGTGAGTAAAGCAATTTTCCTCAGAAGAGGTCAATGGTAGATGGGCCAACAGTTGGCAGTGGGGCCTGTTATATCGATGATATTTTCATTGTTTGGTGGGATCATGGACAGAAATTGAGGAATATATCAGTTTCCTCAACAACAACAGTTGCAATCTACAATTCACTAGCAATGTTAGTAATACTGATGTGGCTTTTTTAGATCTATTGGTATATGTTGATGGGCAGCAATTAATGACTAAACTATATGGTAAACCCACTTCAGGCAATTCAATCTTACACTTCACCAGTCAACATATGCGCAGTCTAATTAATAGTGTTCCGTACGGAGAGCAGCTTCGCCTTAAGTGCAATTGCTCCTCTCCTGAAAGTTATGAGCAGGCAAAGAATGAGTCATTATCTAGATTCAAGATAAGAGGGTATCCCAATAAGATCCTACAATCAACCTCCAATAAAGTCAAACAACATAACAGGCATCAATTACTAATGCAGAGAACTAGGAAGGATGATGATAATCTGTTGACCAGATTGAACCTCACTTTCTCAGCAGATTCTGGTGAGATAAGAAAGATTCTAGCCAAACATTGGATAATTCTCCAATCAGATGCAGTAATCGGCCATCTAGTTCCCCCACATGCAAGTGTGACCTACAGAAAGAACACATCATTGAAAGACCTCGTGCATAGTCATTTTAAGTGTAGAACCATATAGAAACCGAAGGAAACAGGCTTCTTCCCATGCATGAAATGTAAATCCTGCAGGAGAAGCGTTAAAATCAAAGATTACCCGGTACCCAGAAAAAAAAGCCAGAAAACCCATTACCAAGTTGATCAATTGTAACACCAATTTTGTAATCTATTGTCTGATGTGCCCTTGCAACCTACTATATGTGGGTAGTACGGTACATCAGGCTAAAAAGAGAGTGTTAAAACCTATGCAGGCAGTAACTAACAAACATAATAGCTATCCGGTAGCAAGAAATTGTGCCTCTTTCCATAAGAGCAACAGTAATATCTTGAGTTTCTACTGCATAGGTCATGTGCTGATTTTCGAGAGAGGAGGGGACAGTCTGAAAACTCTGAATTGAAATATATATCGTAGAGTTGAGGACCTGTATCCCATATGGTCTTAATAGCAAGGAGGAAATGTGGGTTCACATAGGTTTAAGTGGAATGGAGCTCCAACTGTACTCGAAGTCTGGTCTTTTGGCAATAACTCTCTCCATTACATAAGTCTCTTTTCCCCCCTTTTTCTTTATTTTTCCCTTTTGCCCTCCCTTTTCTCATCCCTCCCTCTTTCCTTCTCTCCCCCTCTCCCTCTTCTTTTAAACAGTATTAGCAGGATAGGTTAAGCACATAGTGAACACTTAAGTTGGGGCACTTCTTTTTTATTTTTGTGATTTTTGTCAGGTATACAATCATCTTCAAGGAGAGGATGGTAAGCACAGGCACTTTATGTGAGCTAGTTTTAAATCATACAATGAAATAGATCAAGTTTATGTGATTTCTATCTTTTCTGGGATGTATTATCAGGAACCTACTTGCCTAGTGTAACTTAGCACTGCCCTTTCAGGGCATAATTATATAGAATTTGCTTCAAAAGGTGCAACATGTCAGGGGGCAGTGATATTTTGATACATCAAACATCAATGGTGATAATAATTTTTGAAAGACTTGCATCGAACAATGACATTGATGAAGCTAGTGTGTATGTAATTTCTAGAATGTAATATTCTTGATCCAATATGTAAATAGATTAAAAATTGTTCGCATTGCGTTGTAGGCCAATTTTAACCTAGCACTGTAAGTATGATCCATTGTTTGCATAAGTGAGTAGGATGACTTCATATGTGAATAGGATGTGTGCTGTTGTTTAATGTCAATGTCGATATAAGTGTATAAGTATTTTTGATAGTGTTCTATTGTTCATTGACAGCATGTATGAGTGAATCTACAGGTAAGTAATTAGATGTGTGTATACATCTATGAATCACTGAGTGGATTTTTAGATACTTGTATTGCTGTGACAATGGATTCAAATATGATACTCTGTATTTTACAAAGAGTGAGGAAAAATGTTAATAGTGTATGAAAAGGTGTATGTGATTGTCACGTGGATGATGTCATCAGTGATGTCAACAGTGATGTCATTTGAGATGTCATCAGTGATGTCACTGACCATGTCATGAATGATCTAATATGTGACATCATCATCAGTGGATTGCGGGTGCGCGAAATATAGTTAATACAACTAACTATATAGGAGCAATTTCAATGGTTTTGTATGAGTGAAATGTCCAGTTAACTATAACACCCCTAAAACTTATAGTTTTTTGAGTGAATTTCAAAGGCTTTTAAAAGCTAATTCCTAACTATATAAGGCCTGAAACCTATGGTTTTTTCAGTGAATTTCAAAGGTTTTTTAAATGCTAATTCCTGTGGAGAAGTGTGGCTCAATGGTTAGAGCAAAAACAACAAGTGATGGACTGAATGTGGATCAATGTCACACACTCCCCCAGTCAAAGATAAGTGTACTGGGGATGCTCAGACGTGAGTCCCAGGCACTCCACACCACTGGAATCAAGCTAGCCGGGCTGATGAGAGGTGTTACCTCGAAACCGGGCCGGTCCTCGGATGCTTGTTTCCGTTCTGGGAAGGACATGGCTTTTGTAGTTCGGACTGGACTGTTCCCATGGGGCACAGGGTCAGCGCTGATTTGCATATCGCCATTGTCTAACCCAGGGTGGTGTGGAGTGGAAAAACGATGGATTTGGGCCCAGATCTTTGGACTGGGGTGAATGTGTGACATTGATCCACATTCTGTCCATCATTGTTGTGTTTGCAATTACCGCTCTAAGTGTACTGGGGATGCTCAGACGTGAGTCCCAGGCACTCCACACCACTGGAATCAAGCTAGCCGGGCTGATGAGAGGTGTTACCTCGAAACCGGGCCGGTCCTCGGATGCTTGTTTCCGTTCTGGGAAGGACATGGCTTTTGTAGTTCGGACTGGACTGTTCCCATGGGGCACAGGGTCAGCGCTGATTTGCATATCGCCATTGTCTAACCCAGGGTGGTGTGGAGTGGAAAAACGATGTATTTGGGCCCAGATCTTTGGACTGGGGTGAATGTGTGACATTGATCCACATTCTGTCCATCATTGTTGTGTTTGCAATTACCGCTCTAAGTGTACTGGGGATGCTCAGACGTGAGTCCCAGGCACTCCACACCACTGGAATCAAGCTAGCCGGGCTGATGAGAGGTGTTACCTTGAAACCGGGCCGGTCCTCGGATGCTTGTTTCCGTTCTGGGAAGGACATGGCTTTTGTAGTTCGGACTGGACTGTTCCCATGGGGCACAGGGTCAGCGCTGATTTGCATATCGCCATTGTCTAACCCAGGGTGGTGTGGAGTGGAAAAACGATGGATTTGGGCCCAGATCTTTGGACTGGGGTGAATGTGTGACATTGATCCACATTCTGTCCATCATTGTTGTGTTTTCAATGGTTAGAGCGGCAGACCCTGATGCAGAGGTCTAGCCCGGGACCAGGGTTCAATTCCCCGCCTCGGCGGGTCTTGGGATCAAAAATTCCACGGACCTGATAATTCTCGCCTCGGTGCCTATTCCAATCATGGAGTCCCACTCTGCAACTCTGGACAATAGTTTGCTTAATCTCCACAACGGCCCCCACAATGCTAAGGATGCCTGGCCTCCACCTTGGGGGTGCCCAGGAGTGGACACCTCACAGGGAAAGCCTGGATGGGTTCCACAGCGGTATTCGTACAAGCGCCTTGAGACCCTTGCGGGTGAGTAGTGCGCTCTACAAGTATCAATTTACAACTAGATAAGGCCTGAAACCTATGTTTTTTTCAGTGAATTTGCAAGGTTTTTTAAATGCTAATTCCTAACTATATAAGGCCTGAAACCTATGGTTTTTTCAGTGAATTTGCAAGGTTTTTTAAATGCTAATTCCTAACTATATAAGGCATGAAACCTATGATTTTTTAAGTGAATTCGCAAGGTTTTTTAAATGCTAATTCCTAACTATATAAGGCCTGAAACCAATGGTTTTTTCATTGAATTTCGAAGGTTTTTTAAATGACAATTTTTAAATGTATTAATTGTTATTTTTTTATACTGATTTACTACATTTTTGCAGGCAGGTGTTCAGAGGGCACGCCCCCTTTTTACAACGTTCTGCAGCGCAACCCCCTTGCATACTGGGGGTCCCTGGGGGGCAACGAGCCCACCAGGAGCCTCCAGTATAAGCCAGGGAGCTGCATTACAGAGAGGTGTAATGAGGCCACACCCTTTTTTACACCTCTCTGCAACGCAGCCCCCGGGCGTGTTTGCAGAGGGGGAACTAATTCCCCTTGCATACTGCGGGTCCCTGGGGGCCAACTAGCCCACCTGGAACCTGCAGTATGCACCAGGGGGCTGCATTGCAGAGAGGTGTAATGAGGCCACACCCTTTTTTACACCTCTCTGCAGCGCAACCCCTGGCGTGTTTGCAGAATAGGAACTAATTCCCCTTGCATACTGGGGGTCCCTGGGGGCCAAGTAGCCCACCAGGAGCCTCCAGTATGCGCCAAGGGCTGCGTTGCTTTGCCCCGGGGGCGGCGGTCCCCGTGGCAGTGTGGGGAGGATTGTGGACCCCCACACTTCTTTATCACTATGCCGCCGCGATTTCGTCCCCCCGGGGGGTAATTTTTAAAAAAACAGACCAGGTTTTTTTTTTAAATGTGGACCTTTTTTGTCCTTGTGGGACCACTTGGGCAGGCCTAGGGCGTCAGTGTGTATCTACCCTGCCCCCTTTTTGTGTTCTTCACGTTTGTTTTTCTGCTTTCCTGTGCCTCGGTCTATCTACACGCACACATATACACATATATATATATGCATATATATGCATTTATATATATGTATGTGTATATATATATATATATATATACACATACATATATAAACATATATAATCTGCATATCTATATAAATACAAATATAAATGCATGCATACATATACATATATGCATGTTATTTACATGAAAGTTTGAAAAACACTATTAAAAGCAAAGCTAAAAAGCCACCTCATTACAAACAGAATGGCTTTAACTTAAATGAGGGCGAGATCTATTGCATTTTCAATGCTTGTTTACTTTGGTTCCATCAAGAAGGCATTCAGATGTGTTACGCATTTGCAATGAATTCTGAATGTTAGCACTCTAGTTGCTCATTATATCACTGTAGTAAAGCTACTGCTCACTAGGGAAGTCTGCTGCTGGTATTCAAAGTGCATGTTTCAGTCTGCATGTCAGAATTTTTTTAATGAAATAGAAGAGGCTTTGAGAAGTCACTCAAAATGTGCCCTAATTTTTTTTTCTAAAGCACTAATCATACTTTCTATGGCAAAATTAGCCCCCTCATTTTGTTCCTTTTTAAATTAAATGTTTTCAGACTTACCACTTCATTCCAATCAAGATGGCTTCTGGTGTGCCATACTTTTGTCATAAGTAAGACTGTTAGCGCTCTAGTTGTTCTTTAGAACACTCTGGGACATTCTGTCATTGGGCTATACTTGGGCTACATCTGGGTGCTATTTGGGCTACATTTGGGCTCTTTTGTCTCTGGTGGCCATCTTGGGAGACTGCATGTCAGAATTTTTTCATGAAATAGAAGAGGATTTGAGAAGTCACTCAGAATGTGCCCTAATTTTTCTTTCTGAAGCACTAATCATACTTTCTCTGGCAAAATGAACCCCCTCATTTTGTTACTTTTTAAATTAAATGCTTTCAGACTTACCACTTCATTCCAATCAAGATGGCTTCTGGTGTGCTATACTTTTGTCATAAGTAAGACTGTTAGCGCTCTAGTTGTTCTTTAGAACACTCTGGGACATTCTGTCATTGGGCTATACTTGGGATACATCTGGGTGCTATATGGGCTACATTTGGGCTCTTTTGTCTCTGGTGGCCATCTTGGGAGACTGCATGTCAGAATTTTTTAATGAAATAGAAGAGGATTTGAGAAGTCACTCAAAATGTGCCCTAATTTTTCTTTCTGAAGCACTAATCATAGTTTCTATGGCAAAATGAACCCCCTCATTTTGTTCCTTTTTAAATTAAATGTTTTCAGACTTACTACTTCATTCCAATCAAGATGGCTTCTGTTGTGCCATACTTTTGTCATAAGTAAGACTGTTAGCGCTCTTGTTGTTCTTTAGAACACTCTGGGACATTCTGTCATTGGGCTATACTTGGGCTACATCTGGGTGCTATTTGGGCTACATTTGGGCTCTTTTGTCTCTGGTGGCCATCTTGGGAGACTGCATGTCAGAATGTTTTTATGAAATACAAGAGGATTTGATAAGTCACTCAAAATGTGCCCTAATTTTTCTTTCTGCAGCACTAATCATACTTTCTATGGCAAAATATACCCCCTCATTTTGTTCCTTTTTGAATTAAATGTTTTAAGAGTTACCACTTTATTCGAATCAAGATGGCTTCAGGTGTGCCATACCTTTGTAATAAGTAGGACTGTTAGTGCTCTAGTTGTTCTTTAGAACACTCTGGGAAGCTGCAGTAGAACACAAAGGAATCAACTGACAGTCTCTGTCCTTGTTAGATGTACATGTTTTACTGAGAATGTCAGACTTCATTCTCACATGACTGAGAAAGATAATATGAATTTACAGAAAATATGCTTTCAGTTTAGCTTATAGATCCCCTTCCAAACCACTGTGGGAAAAGCATGAGATAATAGTTTTCTTTCAACCATGATTCATGATATCCCAGCAGAAGGCTTTTTCACATGGTAAAATCACCTTAGAACACACCACAATTCCTAAAATGAGTATGGTACCATCAACAAATGATTTATAATGTAATTAAAGTCCTAATCTATTAACTGCAATGCTTTTTAATGAGGTGCTATCATGTATATTGGTCCCAAGATGGCTGCCGACACTTCTTGGATGAAGTGCTGACAGCCAATGAGATCTCACGTGAGATGTGTGGTTAGGCTCCGCCCAGATGTATATATTTTTTTAAGTTAATTTTCATAAAAACCACTGGAGCAATTTTCACCAAATATAGAAAAGGCACTTCTGCGTACCAGTCCCTACAATTTTGGAAAGTTTGGTGTAATTCCATTCAGCAGTTCGGGCTGTAGCCTTGTCTATTCGCCTATGGAAATTAACATGGGTAAAACACATTTTGGGACCCCCCTTTTTTCTCGGCACCCGCATGACGAATCCCCCTGAAACTTCCAGGGAAGAAGCGGAGCGGAGCTGGCCTAAATTTTTGAAAATTACACGCAAATTCCTCCACCGGCGCCAAAGTTATTCCCAATAGAATGTTGCGGATTTCCTATGGTAGCTAGGTCCTAACTATATATACCTACTGGCTATCGCCAGTAGGTAATAGCATTCTTAAACTTAAAATTTTAGAAATCACCAAGTCTCTGGATGATGTCATCAGTGATGTCAACAGTCATGTCATTTGAGATGTCATCAGTGATGTCAGTGACCATGTCATGAGTGATCTAATATGTGACGTCATCAGCAGTGCATAGCACAACTTACTATAATGGCCGGATTTCTCTGGTTTTATACTAGTGAAATGTCCACCTAACTATAATGTCCCTGAAACTTGTTTTTTTCAGTGAAAATGTATATATTTCCACTCTTACTGACACACTGCTTTCGACGGACTCCATTGGTAGTCACCGGCTATGCCTGACACTCGGTATTTACATAGTCTGTTTACCCTGTCAATACATACTGCAGTAAATTGTGATGTCACTATGTTGGTTTACAACACATCAGCGTCTTACCAACAGTCACCACACGTTGCAAAATACCTAGTCACTATGACTAACATAGGAAAAACACTGCCACTTGTATATATATGCCTCACTTACCATTAGCATGCTATGTGAATAAGGCTACATATCTGGCAGCCAAAACGAGTCATTTGGACATCTGATGTTTGAATAAACAAACACTCTGAACTTTGCCCACGGAGTCTGTTTCCTGGTGTTGTGCCATTTCTGTGGATGGTTGTACCTTTGGGATCCGGTTGTGAATTATTACACAGAGAAATGGCTGTCTCTGCTTCCCAGACCCCCTCTTCGCAAGAAAGCATTGGGCCTACGTGGTTTTCAGGAACCTGAGATTTGACATGAGGTCTGGGAGGAGATGCATTTGACCACGGCCCTCTGAAAGCTTCAGCAGCTGCATGCCTTGAATACCCATCGTGTCGGAGGTGAAGGTCGAGTCGGAGAACACGACTATACTTCTCCAATTGCCCGGTGGTGAGTACGAGCAGCATTTCAGCATATATCAGGTTAGAAGAGGAGCATTCTATATCCTCCAGATACACTAGAATATTGGTAGTTCTGGGGGATTTCAACTCATTCACTTGAACATATCATGTCCAACGAAGCGCTGCGAGAGAGGGAAGCAGCAGCAGAAGATCTTTTTGAGAATCTACCAAATGTACCGAGTCATGCCAGAAGTGCGAAGATAAATGCAGGCACAGGTGATGACAGTTACAAAACGAAACTTGAAGCCCTAGAAAAACTTATGCGTATAGAAATCACCAAGTGGTGGGAGGCCAAATCATTACAAAAATATTGGGAGGCAGAGTGTGTCCCATGAGGATTGAGAATAATGCTGGCGCCCAGCTTTGAACAACCTAACCCAGACATGTTGAAGGAATGGGCCACAAGCAATCTGGAGGCCTCAATGTGGTTGGTTATCATACTCATCAAGTATTCAGAGATTGATAGGGCAAAAATACAAAGCGACATAGACCGTCTGAATGAAGAACTCAACGCCATGGACCAAAAAGAGGCCATCACCAAGGGCAGGGATGAAATCAGGATGGGTTTGAAGAAACATGAGGATACAATCAAAGCACGCAAAGTGTTTACGTTTGCCCAAGACAAAACAGACTATTGAATACGGGCACATTTTCACGTTCGCCAGAAAATATGATACTATCAGAACACAGCCCATGAATAAACAAAGCCAACAAGGTCAAACAAAGCCACTGACAAGTAACGCTGATGGCGCTGACTCGGCATCCTTTACTGACATGATTTTTATGGCTGAAAGTGGAACTGACTCAGACGACGGGGGCAGATGGAAAATGAGCAATATGCCCGGCAGACTGAACCCCAACCCTAGTGAAAAGATGGATTTTTTAGTCTACGACAGGCGCCAGACCCTCAGGCCACGGCCGCCGAGGAAAGAAAACACTGGTGCAACTGAAGGAGGGGGTAATGGAGGAAACTCCGAAAAAACAAAACAAACAAACAACAGAAGAGGAAACTGGGGAAAGAAATGAAAGCTGACACTAAGACAATCATCAATTTGAGCACAATTGACTTAACCCAGGCAGAAAAACAGCTCCTCACGCTGGGCCTCACGTTTTGCCCAGAAAGTACCTTTGATTACAGCAACACCCAGATTGATGTTTACAAGTTTATTAGGAAGTTAAAACTAATAAAGTTTTTCAAATTGAAACAAAACAATGCCATTCTCCCTAATAGGTCGAGTTCAGTGAGACCTGATGAGCCAGCTCTTCCAGTGGCCGACATCTGGACATTGCGCATTTAAGGTGAATTAGCTGTGTCTTGCACTCCGAAGCCAATGCAACAACTATTGCAAGACGAGGGCATTGAGAGTTTGTGCAGAATTTCGAGCCCTTTCAAGCCACACTCCACCTAACACTCCAATGATGCCAAGGGATGCAATAGATATCTACATTGATGTTATTACAGATGAGCTTAAAGCCCTGCATCTCAAAACAAAGAGACAAGCAACCGGAAAGCGTAACCAGAGTCTCAAATACAATGACCTCATGAAGAATCTGAAAAGTAACAACAAAGTCATTATTAATAAGGCAGACAAAGGTGGCAATATTGTGCTGTGGCCACGGAATATGTATCTAGAAGAGGCCAACAGGCATCTGAGTGACAACAACTGCTACAGGCTCTCAAGCCACATTGAAGTGGCCAGTAGCCACAAGGAACTCAGGAAACACCTCAACCCCTTTAGATCATACGGCCAGCTAAGTAAAGAAGAATATGCATTTCTTAACAATGAGTCACCTGTGCTTCAGATCCCATACTTTCTACCCAAAGTGCACAAAAATGTGACCCCCATCCCTGGTCGTCCCATCTTCTCGGCCAGGAAGAGTATGTGCGAGAACATTTCTAAGTACGTCGATTTCTTTCTCCAAGATTTGGTCTACAGCCAGAAGACCTACCTCAGAGACACCAGCAATGTTGTACTTAAAGTGAAAGATATCCCTTGGCACGAGGACTACCTGTTGACATCCCTTGACATCACATCACTGTATAACAGCATTTGTCATCATGATGGTCTAGCTGCATGTAAATACTTTCTTGGCAAAAGACCCATCAATTGTCACAAACATAACAACCTCATTTTGTTTTTAATTGACTGGTGTCTTAGACACAACCTTTTCATGTTTAACAAGAAGGTATACCAGCAACTTAGGGGTGTGGCCATGGGAGCTTGTTTCTTGCCCAGCTACGCATGTTTACATGTTGGCTGGGGGAAGGAACAGGTTCTCATGATCAAGCACTTGAGGGCATTCAGTAACAACATAGTGTCTTGGCTGCGTTACATAGATGATGTCTTTTTAATTTGGCGAGGTGATGTTAACAGTACAAGAGTTTTTATTGATGAGATCAATACCAACAATCTCAACTTGGAATTCAATGGCAACATTAGTGCCACCTCTATAGAATTCTTGGACGTCAATCTTTATATCGCCAATGGCACTCTGCACTCCAAACTCCATCGGAATCTAAATGCAGGCAATTCCACGCTGCATGCCTCTAGCTTTCACCCTAGACACCTCATAGGCAGCATTCCCTATGGGGAAATGTTACGGTTGGATAGAATATGGAGCACCCAAGAGGATCTCTTTGAGTGCCAGGGAGAGGCAGCTAAAAGATTCAGGGCACGTGGATACTCAGCGGTTGCCATATGCAAAGCTACAGAAAGAGCTAATGACATCCCCAGGGAGGAATTGTTGGAGGTACCACCCACCCCTGATACTATCAGCGCCACTAACATACTGACAGAACCCAACAACACAGTTAACCCCAGACTGATCATAACCCATGACACTGAAGAAAGAGCTATTATATCAGTCACTAATAAGCAATGGGGGATTATTAGATCTGACCCTACACTAGAACTTGTAGTTGCTAATAAACAACCCAACATCACATACAGGAGAGCATTTTCTATGCGAGATGCATTAGTCAGGAACAGTCCTGAGATCACAACTACGCAGAATTGGTTGGCAGATAGAAAGGGTTTTGTGAAATGCCACAGCTGCAGGGCGTGCAAGTTTGGTAAAAATATCACGCAGTTAGACTCCACCTTCAGACATGCACCACTTACTATCAGGTACAAACTGACATGCAGAACAGAGTTTGCTGTATACATCCTTGAATGTAACTGTGTTGTTGTGCTACATCAGGACCACAAAGTTACAAGTACACCTGCAAATCCTTCAACACCTCAGGGCGATCGTTAACAGTGACCCAGCATACCCCGTAGCCAGACATTTCAAGGAGGTGCGTAATAACAACTTAGAGCACCTCAGGTACTCAGTCATTGACTGGGTTCCACCACTCAGACGAGGTGGTAATAGGGAGAGGTTACTGAGGCAACTAGAGAGCAAATATATCCTGCAATTCAATACCAAAGCGCCTTCCGGCCTCAACACTAGTGAGGATCTGCACCACTTCCTGTGAAGAGTAGTCGTACATCATGCCATGCATTTGGAATGAAATAATTTTCTCCTCCATTACCTCTATACATGCAATTGTCACAACACGGCTTTATCACTGCATTTTGAGTAACCATATTGATATTATCATTAAGACATTAGCCCAGTTAGTGCTTTACCACTGATGTGATACTAAGTATTCGTACTGTTAGTCCGTTATCAACATTTTGTTTTTGAGCACTTTTTCATTCACAATATGCTGCAGTAGGATGTTTATCATATGCATATAATCCTTGAACTACGCATGAATTTGTAATAGGATTGAGCCTTTTCTCAATGCATTTAGTGATATATCCATTGGCTTCAATATGGGACATACTGTTTACTGCTTTGCTAGTCACCTGCAATTTTCCACATATATTTAGATTGCATTTTATGTCACTTTTGCCATGCCCTTGAGGAGGTACAATCACCACACGTATTCACTGTACATTTATTCATTTGTGCACACACGCCTGCCTCAAGTTGTATATAAACACCACTTTGAAACCTCACCCTCACTCACACCCTTAATATTAGCTGAATTTAGCGGTAGTTAACCCTGCATTTAAGCATTTCTATTACTTATGGCAACTAGGCTCTATTGGGGATTGACGCGCACATTTAACCACTAGTCATTGTAATTTGACACCTCCTGGAAAGTTGGACTTTCCGCCACCCATGTGATTTTAGTGTTTCGGTTTGTTAAATCAGCCGTTCACGCTATGGGTGATGGCACAGTTCTGGAGTTTAAGCTGAGTGTAAGATACTCTGCTTTACATGCGGGTGGCTTTATCTTTGAGAACTTGCAAATACATGCGATCTTGTTACTGTATTTTAAACATTTTATATTTCCACACTGCTTTCGACAGACTCCATTGGTAGTCACCGGCTATGCCTGACACTTGGTATTTACATAGTCTGTTTAACCTGTCAATACATACTGCAGTAAATTGTGATGTCACTATATTGGTTTACAACACATCAGCGTCTTACCAACAGTCACCACACGTTGCAAAATGCCTAGTCACTATGACTAAATTAGTAAAAATACTGCCACTGCGACTTTTATATATATGACTCACTTACCATTAGTGTGCTATGTGAACAAGGCTGCATGTCTGGCAGCTTAAACGCACCATTTGGACATCTGATGTTTGAATAAACAAAGACTCTATTTGAACTTTGCCCACGGAGTCTGTTTCCTGGTGTTGCGCTGTTCCTGTGGATGGTTGTACCTTTGGGATCCTGTTGTTAATATATATATCTATATATATATTCACAGAAAAATAGGTTTCACGGGTGTTATTGTTAGCTAAACATTTCACTCGAATAAAACCATTGAAATTCCCCCGTTATAGTTAGTTGTACTAACTATAACTTGTGCGCCCGCAATCCACTTCTGATGATGTCACATATTACATCATTCATGACATGGTCAGTGACATCACTGATGACATTTAAAATTACATCACTGATGACATCACGGATGACATCATCCAGTGAATGTGGATTGCTTTGATATTTAAATAAGTATTATATATATATAGCAATCTGTCTTGAAGACTGAGTGGATGTATAAGTGTACAAATGGAGGATTTAGTAGCAATGTGATTGACTGTCTAAGTGACAAATTTAAAGTGTCTCACTAAATATATGGGATAGTGATTAAACTGTGTGAATACCTGTATCACTCAATCTCTTGTTGTGTAAACTACTACAGAAGTTGGTTACTAGCTATGTGAAAGTCTACATTAGTTATTAGTTAGTTAAGTGAGTATTTGTATGGGATAGTCAATGAATGTGTGCTGGTTGGGTGGGACATGTGTGACTGTCGAAAGATGTGTAAATAGTTGATTTAGTAGATATATGAGGTTAAGACTCTATGTGGAAATAGTTGTTTGGGTGAGTGAATCTCTTTATGGGTGTGGTGATGAGTAAATATATTTCTTAATTATATATGTCCAACACACTAAAAATATAAAATGCAGTGTATGTGACAGTTGTTGTATATAAATAAGTATACATAAGACTCTGTGAATGTATGAGTGAGATATGGATAACTGTATACTTGTAATAGTGATTTTATAACACACTAAGTATGAGTTACTATCTATATGAATACATAAAGTGGTGTTTGTGTAAGTGTGTAGCTTAGTAAAGTATGATCAATTGTTTTCATAAGTTAGTAGGATGTCTGCATAAGTGAATAAGAAATGTCCTGGTGTGTAATGTTGATGTAGGTGTATAAGTATATTTAATAGTGTTCTATTGATCTTTGTTAGCATGTATAAGTGAATCTATAGGTAAGTGTTTAGATGTGTGTGTAGATGTAGGAATCACTCTGTGGGTTTTTAGAAACTTGTACTGGTGTGTCAATGGTTTCAAATATGGACCTTCATATTTTATAATGAGTGTTGAAAGGTTATGCTACTGTATGATGAGGTGTATAAGTTTGTCACATGGATGATGTCATCAGTGATGTTATCAGTGATGTCATTTAAGATGTCATCAGTGATGTAATCAGTGATGTCACTGACCATGTCATGAATGATGTAATATGTGACATCATCAGCAGTGGATTGCGGGCGCGCAAGTTATGGAATGTCAATGGTTTTATACGAGTGAAATGTCCAGCTAACTATAACACCCCTGAAACCTATGTTTTTTTCAGTGAATGTCTAAGGTTTTTTTAAATGCTAATTCCTAACTATAACGTGTCTAAAACCTATGGTTTTTTCAGTGAGTTTCAAAGGTTTTTTAAATGCTAATTCCTAACTATAACTTGTCTAAAACCTATGTTTTTTTTCAGTGAATTTCTAAGGTTTTTTAAATGCTAATTCCTAACTATAACTTGTGTGAAACCTATGGTTTTTTCAGTGAATTTCAAAGGTTTTTTAAATGCTAATTCCTAACTATAACATATGCAAAACCTATGTATTTTTTAGTGAAATTCAAAGATTTTTTAAATCATCATTTTTAAATATATTTATTGTTTTTTAAAATATTTTCTAACTACTTTTTTAATCTTTTTATTTGTAGATATTATTTTGTAAATTACATTACCCATTTTTTATTAATTTTTTTACATAAAAATATATTTTTTCATTATTATATATTGTTCATAATATACTTGAATTATTAATATTATTGTTTTTTTCTGGAGTTGCGCACCCTACGAACACCATGCTCGTTTACTGCACACAACGTGTCTGCCATTTTAGGGTCGCTGTCTAGGATCGGGGTAGGGTGTGCGACAGGTACGACTTTTCCAATGCTGTTGCTATGCGACCTGTGCGCAACGCCTGGCACATACGCGAGATGTACGTATAACGCGAAGTGACGGACGCGCGGTAGCGCGTGACGTCATATTCATATCGGACACCGTGGGTGTGCGGCTTCCGCGATTTCTTTAATGTTGGAAAACTTTTTTATATATATGTTATATAAATATTAAGACAGGAGATTATCTGAGGTTATTATAAAAATAAAATTCTTTAACTTTCTTAAAAAGTACATCACTTTTTAATGCAATTTTGCGAAGTCGCGCTGCACGATGCAAGCAGGCTGCGTACTGAGTGTACGCATCCTACGAGCAACCTACGCGCACCCCATGTGATTTGAAAAACAGAGATTTCATTGGTTCATTACACTTCCTATGGAAACAATTGAAGGACGCCACCCATTTCAATCACTCTTATTAGAACTTTTCTTAGGTAAAGACCTCCTGAGAAGATCTGCTGCTCTTTCTTTTTTGGACAAGAGATTCATTTAAAGATACTATGGCTGCTAATCCACCATCATCTTCTGATTCAGACAAAAATTTGTTTCTGAACCTCCACCAAAGGAAAAATATACCAGCATTGTCTGGAAATTTTTCACCTTTCCACAAGGCCTAAAAAAGGTGAATGCAATTAAAGTTACTTGCCGCATATGCAATGAAGTGCTTTCAAAGGGAGACCCCAACAAAAAGTACCCATGCGGAAATGCAAGTATGCGGAAGCACTTGCAATCTAAGCATCCGGCCAACTTTGCAAGGGAAGAGTTAAGGAGATTGAGAAAGACTCCTCCTGCTTCATCAGAAGGCCCGAGTAGGAGTGGAGCAAAGCCATCAACCTCTACCGCAAGCCCTGGTATTTGTCCCCATTTGTGAAACTTAGAATGAGCTGTGTAAAATGTGGACGGCTGATGGCATATGGAGAGCAGTCGGTGGATCTGGTGTGTCGAGCTGTTGACAGCCACCATTGTTAGATTTCTTTTCTCCTCTCCTCCCAGTTTTTAGTTCTATTTTCCCAGTTCTCATTTTTTCCACTATTTTAAACAAAAATAAAAAAAAATTCAAAAAATCCCCCCAAAAAAACAACAAAAAGAAAAAAAAAGTTAGTTCAGAACTAACTACTCTGGTTAAAGAAAGATCTAAACTAGTATGCTAGTGTGTGAAAGTTGAGATGAATGTATGTGTAGTGCATAATTGACTGTAAAAATAGATTTCTGATGTGTGGTGAATGCATAAGTGCAGAATTATAAGGAAGTGGTGCAGCATGACACTGTAAACTGTTTAACTACAGCGTGCTGTGGTACTTCCGAAGCACAGGGATGTAACATATGTACATACATATGTTGCAACTATGTGCTTCCCTCTACACAGCTGCACAAACCGCAGCCATGTGGTGAGACAGGCACCCTTGCACCATAGTGCAAGGATGTCCGTGTCATGTGGAGATTGTTTTTGTGCAAAAAGGGACACCTTCCTGCACAAAAATAATCAGTAAAGGCATTTTTCTCCTTCAATATATGATGTGCATTGCAGCATATAGAAAGTGAAAAAATGAGAAGTGAAAACAATTTTCCTCCTTATGCTTTGCTACACCAATAGGAGGATGGTGTAGCATTCAGAAACATGTCCATATTTATGATTTCTGATCAATCTGGAGATGTGTCTTGTTCCATGAGTGTTCTGTGCAAAGACGCACAGCAAAACCTATAGAACACCTTTTCAACGCAAAGTACTGTGTATGATGAGATTATATTTACATGGAAAAGAAAAGGTTTACAGAATGCCTTTTCCTCACCTTATAAATAAGAAAGAGAGTTAATGGCTAGGCCAATTGTTATTATAGGCAGGGCCGGACTGGCTACCTAGCAGTTTGGAATGCTGCTGAGCTGGGGGGTGATTTCGTTCATGGAGACCTGCGTTGCTAAACAAAATTCGTTTTGCATTAATTATTTCAAAGCACACGCAGGTCTCCATGAACGAAATCAGCCCCCTCCTGAGTGAAAGCAGCCCCCAGCTCGGCAGCATTCCAAACTGCCCGGTAGTCAGTCCGGCCCTGATTATAGGAGTCAATTTGTGTACTGATAACAAAGAATAACATACATTTACAACTACTTACGTTTCAGGAAACTGATAGGACATTATTATATATTACTGAAGGGAAGGGATGCCATCTAATATGACAGCTGCAAAA
Source organism: Lissotriton helveticus (assembly GCF_964261635.1). Taxonomy (NCBI): domain Eukaryota; kingdom Metazoa; phylum Chordata; class Amphibia; order Caudata; family Salamandridae; genus Lissotriton; species Lissotriton helveticus. Next base: position 1,932,550,084 of record NC_136059.1, read on the forward strand.
ACACTGACTGATGTGGTTTAAGTTAAAGAGTTTCATTTCTTTTAATTCTGAAATTATTAAGACCTGCAAAACAACCATATTAGTCTATTCTGTACTATACGATATATCTTGCAGACAGGTGTTCTGAAGCTGTCCCCTATTTTATACCTTTTTGCATTACAATTTTCTGACAGAAATCTAGTTCATCCATGTTCATTTTCTTCAACTGTGTGGAAACACAGTCCATTGTGCATTTAAAGACTTACTAAAACTTACCTCAACAGTAATACACGTAAAAAACAGTACACATTGTATTCACTTGTTTTTTATAATCTAAATGGTGGTAAATGTGATATCTTAAAATTAAGATCTGTAAAGAAAAAATAGTTATAACATATAATAATACATTTTTAACAGCACAGCATAATTTTAACATTTTACAAAGTAATTTCTTTGCCTTTTTTGCTGTTCTCAGAATATATTGAATTTCACTAGAAACAGTGATTTCAATTGTACTCATCACATAACAATGGGCAAAAAACAAACCAATCAATTAGATTGTTTATAAAAAACAATAATCCATCTACAGTAAAATACTAGATAATACAAATCACACGTATATCAAATGATTACTGCTAAGAAAATGTTATAACTTAAATTTATAAACATTATAAATGATGCTAGTTAAAATTATACACCGAGACAATGTGCAAACAAAGTCCATAATTCAAAGAAATACATTTCCTTGAGGCCAAATTGTATTTTTGCAGTAATTTTTATGTAAATTGTCCAATGATAATCCTATGAAATGATAACAATAAATTCCTCAGAGGCTGAAGTATCTTCCTAAAACTTTGCCTTTAAAAATATTAGATAGGAATTTGGCAATTCGAAAGGCATGCGTTGTTTGAAAACCAACTCAGCATCATTACAAAGACTCCAGCCTGTCTCACTTTTGAGATATGCAGTGTAATGTCCAATTGTTATTGAAGGACCCTTGTGGAAAATAGTTGCTACTGCTATAAAAGTCCTTCCAGATATTGACAGTTGTGTAGCAACAAAATGTTTTATTAAAGTGTCCAATTTTCTTCTGTCAGCCGTACAACGTTGCATCTTTAAAATTATATATTTTCCATATCTTTGGATAAATAATGTTGATAACATTTCTGATTTGCATTGCCTACACTCCATGTTTTAGTTTGCAGCTTTAACTAATTTACTGAAAGACACTGATTTACAGTCTGATAATGTCAAATATAAAAATCTTTCAGTGTCTACATTAGTGCTACATGTACACATACAATTTTCACATTGATGTTCCCATTTATAACAAAGGCCAAAAATATTCTCTATATCTACACCTTCATTTTCCAATTCTGTAAGCATATACATTAGAAACTCCTGAGCATCTTGTTGGATATTTTGTGTAAATTGTGTAGAACCAGAGCATACATCCAAAAGATTACGAACATCAGAAACACTTTGGATTTTACTTTTATCTGTTCTCGATTTTTCATAAAGAGAATGTAACAAGGAACAAAATATTTTATCCTGATTCTCCATAATTTGCTGTTGCAAACCTTCAAGAAAAACAACAACATTGACCACTACATTAGCATAGCAGTTGACACCAGAACTATTTTCAAACTGAAAACCAACAATTTCTTCAACAGTGTCCTTTTTCTTTTTGCTTGCAATAACAACATTATCTTGTTTTTTTCCCTTCTCTACACCTTCAGTACAGATATTCTCTTACCTTCTTTTTCTAGCAGCCACATGCTGTTCAAATACAGGATATTGACCTAAATTTGGAGCATATGTTCTTCTTAACCTATTGTACTCTTTGACACAGTTGGCATCTGCAGTAATCTTAGTATCATCAACATCGATCAAAAACAAACCAGATAATGTTCTGACTCGCAACAAAGCAACATATGCCATACCTTCTTTAAACACAGATTTTCCAATGTTCACCAAAGCACTGTCAACACTTAAACCTTGAGATTTATGAATAGTCACTGCATATGCCAGAGAAAATGGTTTGATATTTAAATAAGTATTATATATATATATAGCAATCTGTCTTGAAGACTGAGTGGATGTATAAGTGTACAAATGGAGGATTTAGTAGCAATGTGATTGACTGTCTAAGTGACAAATTTAAAGTGTCTCACTAAATATATGGGATAGTGATTAAACTGTGTGAATACCTGTATCACTCAATCTCTTGTTGTGTAAACTACTACAGAAGTTGGTTACTAGCTATGTGAAAGTCTACATTAGTTATTAGTTAGTTAAGTGAGTATTTGTATGGGATAGTCAATGAATGTGTGCTGGTTGGGTGGGACATGTGTGACTGTCGAAAGATGTGTAAATAGTTGATTTAGTAGATATATGAGGTTAAGACTCTATGTGGAAATAGTTGTTTGGGTGAGTGAATCTCTTTATGGGTGTGGTGATGAGTAAATATATTTCTTAATTATATATGTCCAACACACTAAAAATATAAAATGCAGTGTATGTGACAGTTGTTGTATATAAATAAGTATATATAAGACTCTGTGAATGTATGAGTGAGATATGGATAACTGTATACTTGTAATAGTGATTTTATAACACACTAAGTATGAGTTACTATCTATATGAATACATAAAGTGGTGTTTGTGTAAGTGTGTAGCTTAGTAAAGTATGATCAATTGTTTTCATAAGTTAGTAGGATGTCTGCATAAGTGAATAAGAAATGTCCTGGTGTGTAATGTTGATGTAGGTGTATAAGTATATTTAATAGTGTTCTATTGATCTTTGTTAGCATGTATAAGTGAATCTATAGGTAAGTGTTTAGATGTGTGTGTAGATGTAGGAATCACTCTGTGGGTTTTTAGAAACTTGTACTGGTGTGTCAATGGTTTCAAATATGGACCTTCATATTTTATAATGAGTGTTGAAAGGTTATGCTACTGTATGATGAGGTGTATAAGTTTGTCACATGGATGATGTCATCAGTGATGTTATCAGTGATGTCATTTAAGATGTCATCAGTGATGTAATCAGTGATGTCACTGACCATGTCATGAATGATGTAATATGTGACATCATCAGCAGTGGATTGCGGGCGCGCAAGTTATGGAATGTCAATGGTTTTATACGAGTGAAATGTCCAGCTAACTATAACACCCCTGAAACCTATGTTTTTTTCAGTGAATGTCTAAGGTTTTTTTAAATGCTAATTCCTAACTATAACGTGTCTAAAACCTATGGTTTTTTCAGTGAGTTTCAAAGGTTTTTTAAATGCTAATTCCTAACTATAACTTGTCTAAAACCTATGTTTTTTTTCAGTGAATTTCTAAGGTTTTTTAAATGCTAATTCCTAACTATAACTTGTGTGAAACCTATGGTTTTTTCAGTGAATTTCAAAGGTTTTTTAAATGCTAATTCCTAACTATAACATATGCAAAACCTATGTATTTTTTAGTGAAATTCAAAGATTTTTTAAATCATCATTTTTAAATATATTTATTGTTTTTTAAAATATTTTCTAACTACTTTTTTAATCTTTTTATTTGTAGATATTATTTTTTAAATTACATTACCCATTTTTTATTAACTTTTTTACATAAAAACATATTTTTTCATTATTATATATTGTTCATAATATACTTGAATTATTAATAGTATTGTTTTTTTCTGGAGTTGCGCACCCTACGAACACCATGCTCGTTTACTGCACACAACGTGTCTGCCATTTTAGGGTCGCTGTCTAGGATCGGGGTAGGGTGTGCGACAGGTACGACTTTTCCAATGCTGTTGCTATGCGACCTGTGCGCAACGCCTGGCACATACGCGAGATGTACGTATAACGCGACGTGACGGACGCGCGGTAGTGCGTGACGTCATATTCATATCGGACACCGTGGGTGTGCGGCTTCCGCGATTTCTTTAATGTTGGAAAACTTTTTTATATATATGTTATATAAATATTAAGACAGGAGATTATCTGAGGTTATTATAAAAATAAAATTCTTTAACTTTCTTAAAAAGTACATCACTTTTTAATGCAATTTTGCGAAGTCGCGCTGCACGATGCAAGCAGGCTGCGTACTGAGTGTACGCATCCTACGAGCAACCTACGCGCACCCCATGTGATTTGAAAAACAGAGATTTCATTGGTTCATTACACTTCCTATGGAAACAATTGAAGGACGCCACCCATTTCAATCACTCTTATTAGAACTTTTCTTAGGTAAAGACCTCCTGAGAAGATCTGCTGCTCTTTCTTTTTTGGACAAGAGATTCATTTAAAGATACTATGGCTGCTAATCCACCATCATCTTCTGATTCAGACAAAAATTTGTTTCTGAACCTCCACCAAAGGAAAAATATACCAGCATTGTCTGGAAATTTTTCACCTTTCCACAAGGCCTAAAAAAGGTGAATGCAATTAAAGTTACTTGCCGCATATGCAATGAAGTGCTTTCAAAGGGAGACCCCAACAAAAAGTACCCATGCGGAAATGCAAGTATGCGGAAGCACTTGCAATCTAAGCATCCGGCCAACTTTGCAAGGGAAGAGTTAAGGAGATTGAGAAAGACTCCTCCTGCTTCATCAGAAGGCCCGAGTAGGAGTGGAGCAAAGCCATCAACCTCTACCGCAAGCCCTGGTATTTGTCCCCATTTGTGAAACTTAGAATGAGCTGTGTAAAATGTGGACGGCTGATGGCATATGGAGAGCAGTCGGTGGATCTGGTGTGTCGAGCTGTTGACAGCCACCATTGTTAGATTTCTTTTCTCCTCTCCTCCCAGTTTTTAGTTCTATTTTCCCAGTTCTCATTTTTTCCACTATTTTAAACAAAAATAAAAAAAATTTCAAAAAATCCCCCCAAAAAAACAACAAAAAGAAAAAAAAAAGTTAGTTCAGAACTAACTACTCTGGTTAAAGAAAGATCTAAACTAGTATGCTAGTGTGTGAAAGTTGAGATGAATGTATGTGTAGTGCATAATTGACTGTAAAAATAGATTTCTGATGTGTGGTGAATGCATAAGTGCAGAATTATAAGGAAGTGGTGCAGCATGACACTGTAAACTGTTTAACTACAGCGTGCTGTGGTACTTCCGAAGCACAGGGATGTAACATATGTACATACATATGTTGCAACTATGTGCTTCCCTCTACACAGCTGCACAAACCGCAGCCATGTGGTGAGACAGGCACCCTTGCACCATAGTGCAAGGATGTCCGTGTCATGTGGAGATTGTTTTTGTGCAAAAAGGGACACCTTCCTGCACAAAAATAATCAGTAAAGGCATTTTTCTCCTTCAATATATGATGTGCATTGCAGCATATAGAAAGTGAAAAAATGAGAAGTGAAAACAATTTTCCTCCTTATGCTTTGCTACACCAATAGGAGGATGGTGTAGCATTCAGAAACATGTCCATATTTATGATTTCTGATCAATCTGGAGATGTGTCTTGTTCCATGAGTGTTCTGTGCAAAGACGCACAGCAAAACCTATAGAACACCTTTTCAACGCAAAGTACTGTGTATGATGAGATTATATTTACATGGAAAAGAAAAGGTTTACAGAATGCCTTTTCCTCACCTTATAAATAAGAAAGAGAGTTAATGGCTAGGCCAATTGTTATTATAGGCAGGGCCGGACTGGCTACCTAGCAGTTTGGAATGCTGCTGAGCTGGGGGGTGATTTCGTTCATGGAGACCTGCGTTGCTAAACAAAATTCGTTTTGCATTAATTATTTCAAAGCACACGCAGGTCTCCATGAACGAAATCAGCCCCCTCCTGAGTGAAAGCAGCCCCCAGCTCGGCAGCATTCCAAACTGCCCGGTAGTCAGTCCGGCCCTGATTATAGGAGTCAATTTGTGTACTGATAACAAAGAATAACATACATTTACAACTACTTACGTTTCAGGAAACTGATAGGACATTATTATATATTACTGAAGGGAAGGGATGCCATCTAATATGACAGCTGCAAAAACACTGACTGATGTGGTTTAAGTTAAAGAGTTTCATTTCTTTTAATTCTGAAATTATTAAGACCTGCAAAACAACCATATTAGTCTATTCTGTACTATACGATATATCTTGCAGACAGGTGTTCTGAAGCTGTCCCCTATTTTATACCTTTTTGCATTACAATTTTCTGACAGAAATCTAGTTCATCCATGTTCATTTTCTTCAACTGTGTGGAAACACAGTCCATTGTGCATTTAAAGACTTACTAAAACTTACCTCAACAGTAATACACGTAAAAAACAGTACACATTGTATTCACTTGTTTTTTATAATCTAAATGGTGGTAAATGTGATATCTTAAAATTAAGATCTGTAAAGAAAAAATAGTTATAACATATAATAATACATTTTTAACAGCACAGCATAATTTTAACATTTTACAAAGTAATTTCTTTGCCTTTTTTGCTGTTCTCAGAATATATTGAATTTCACTAGAAACAGTGATTTCAATTGTACTCATCACATAACAATGGGCAAAAAACAAACCAATCAATTAGATTGTTTATAAAAAACAATAATCCATCTACAGTAAAATACTAGATAATACAAATCACACGTATATCAAATGATTACTGCTAAGAAAATGTTATAACTTAAATTTATAAACATTATAAATGATGCTAGTTAAAATTATACACCGAGACAATGTGCAAACAAAGTCCATAATTCAAAGAAATACATTTCCTTGAGGCCAAATTGTATTTTTGCAGTAATTTTTATGTAAATTGTCCAATGATAATCCTATGAAATGATAACAATAAATTCCTCAGAGGCTGAAGTATCTTCCTAAAACTTTGCCTTTAAAAATATTAGATAGGAATTTGGCAATTCGAAAGGCATGCGTTGTTTGAAAACCAACTCAGCATCATTACAAAGACTCCAGCCTGTCTCACTTTTGAGATATGCAGTGTAATGTCCAATTGTTATTGAAGGACCCTTGTGGAAAATAGTTGCTACTGCTATAAAAGTCCTTCCAGATATTGACAGTTGTGTAGCAACAAAATGTTTTATTAAAGTGTCCAATTTTCTTCTGTCAGCCGTACAACGTTGCATCTTTAAAATTATATATTTTCCATATCTTTGGATAAATAATGTTGATAACATTTCTGATTTGCATTGCCTACACTCCATGTTTTAGTTTGCAGCTTTAACTAATTTACTGAAAGACACTGATTTACAGTCTGATAATGTCAAATATAAAAATCTTTCAGTGTCTACATTAGTGCTACATGTACACATACAATTTTCACATTGATGTTCCCATTTATAACAAAGGCCAAAAATATTCTCTATATCTACACCTTCATTTTCCAATTCTGTAAGCATATACATTAGAAACTCCTGAGCATCTTGTTGGATATTTTGTGTAAATTGTGTAGAACCAGAGCATACATCCAAAAGATTACGAACATCAGAAACACTTTGGATTTTACTTTTATCTGTTCTCGATTTTTCATAAAGAGAATGTAACAAGGAACAAAATATTTTATCCTGATTCTCCATAATTTGCTGTTGCAAACCTTCAAGAAAAACAACAACATTGACCACTACATTAGCATAGCAGTTGACACCAGAACTATTTTCAAACTGAAAACCAACAATTTCTTCAACAGTGTCCTTTTTCTTTTTGCTTGCAATAACAACATTATCTTGTTTTTTTCCCTTCTCTACACCTTCAGTACAGATATTCTCTTACCTTCTTTTTCTAGCAGCCACACGCTGTTCAAATACAGGATATTGACCTAAATTTGGAGCATATGTTCTTCTTAACCTATTGTACTCTTTGACACAGTTGGCATCTGCAGTAATCTTAGTATCATCAACATCGATCAAAAACAAACCAGATAATGTTCTGACTCGCAACAAAGCAACATATGCCATACCTTCTTTAAACACAGATTTTCCAATGTTCACCAAAGCACTGTCAACACTTAAACCTTGAGATTTATGAATAGTCACTGCATATGCCAGAGAAAATGGTTTGATATTTAAATAAGTATTATATATATATATAGCAATCTGTCTTGAAGACTGAGTGGATGTATAAGTGTACAAATGGAGGATTTAGTAGCAATGTGATTGACTGTCTAAGTGACAAATTTAAAGTGTCTCACTAAATATATGGGATAGTGATTAAACTGTGTGAATACCTGTATCACTCAATCTCTTGTTGTGTAAACTACTACAGAAGTTGGTTACTAGCTATGTGAAAGTCTACATTAGTTATTAGTTAGTTAAGTGAGTATTTGTATGGGATAGTCAATGAATGTGTGCTGGTTGGGTGGGACATGTGTGACTGTCGAAAGATGTGTAAATAGTTGATTTAGTAGATATATGAGGTTAAGACTCTATGTGGAAATAGTTGTTTGGGTGAGTGAATCTGTTTATGGGTGTGGTGATGAGTAAATATATTTCTTAATTATATATGTCCAACACACTAAAAATATAAAATGCAGTGTATGTGACAGTTGTTGTATATAAATAAGTATACATAAGACTCTGTGAATGTATGAGTGAGATATGGATAACTGTATACTTGTAATAGTGATTTTATAACACACTAAGTATGAGTTACTATCTATATGAATACATAAAGTGGTGTTTGTGTAAGTGTGTAGCTTAGTAAAGTATGATCAATTGTTTTCATAAGTTAGTAGGATATCTGCATAAGTGAATAAGAAATGTCCTGGTGTGTAATGTTGATGTAGGTGTATAAGTATATTTAATAGTGTTCTATTGATCTTTGTTAGCATGTATAAGTGAATCTATAGGTAAGTGTTTAGATGTGTGTGTAGATGTAGGAATCACTCTGTGGGTTTTTAGAAACTTGTACTGGTGTGTCAATGGTTTCAAATATGGACCTTCATATTTTATAATGAGTGTTGAAAGGTTATGCTACTGTATGATGAGGTGTATAAGTTTGTCACATGGATGATGTCATCAGTGATGTTATCAGTGATGTCATTTAAGATGTCATCAGTGATGTAATCAGTGATGTCACTGACCATGTCATGAATGATGTAATATGTGACATCATCAGCAGTGGATTGCGGGCGCGCAAGTTATGGAATGTCAATGGTTTTATACGAGTGAAATGTCCAGCTAACTATAACACCCCTGAAACCTATGTTTTTTTCAGTGAATGTCTAAGGTTTTTTTAAATGCTAATTCCTAACTATAACGTGTCTAAAACCTATGGTTTTTTCAGTGAGTTTCAAAGGTTTTTTAAATGCTAATTCCTAACTATAACTTGTCTAAAACCTATGGTTTTTTTCAGTGAATTTCTAAGGTTTTTTAAATGCTAATTCCTAACTATAACTTGTGTGAAACCTATGGTTTTTTCAGTGAATTTCAAAGGTTTTTTAAATGCTAATTCCTAACTATAACATATGCAAAACCTATGTATTTTTTAGTGAAATTCAAAGATTTTTTAAATCATCATTTTTAAATATATTTATTGTTTTTTAAAATATTTTCTAACTACTTTTTTAATCTTTTTATTTGTAGATATTATTTTTGAAATTACATTACCCATTTTTTATTATTTTTTTTACATAAAAATATATTTTTTCATTATTATATATTGTTCATAATATACTTGAATTATTAATATTATCGTTTTTTTCTGGAGTTGCGCACCCTACGAACACCATGCTCGTTTACTGCACACAACGTGTCTGCCATTTTAGGGTCGCTGTCTAGGATCGGGGTAGGGTGTGCGACAGGTACGACTTTTCCAATGCTGTTGCTATGCGACCTGTGCGCAACGCCTGGCACATACGCGAGATGTACGTATAACGCGACGTGACGGACGCGCGGTAGCGCGTGACGTCATATTCATATCGGACACCGTGGGTGTGCGGCTTCCGCGATTTCTTTAATGTTGGAAAACTTTTTTATATATATGTTATATAAATATTAAGACAGGAGATTATCTGAGGTTATTATAAAAATAAAATTCTTTAACTTTCTTAAAAAGTACATCACTTTTTAATGCAATTTTGCGAAGTCGCGCTGCACGATGCAAGCAGGCTGCGTACTGAGTGTACGCATCCTACGAGCAACCTACGCGCACCCCATGTGATTTGAAAAACAGAGATTTCATTGGTTCATTACACTTCCTATGGAAACAATTGAAGGACGCCACCCATTTCAATCACTCTTATTAGAACTTTTCTTAGGTAAAGACCTCCTGAGAAGATCTGCTGCTCTTTCTTTTTTGGACAAGAGATTCATTTAAAGATACTATGGCTGCTAATCCACCATCATCTTCTGATTCAGACAAAAATTTGTTTCTGAACCTCCACCAAAGGAAAAATATACCAGCATTGTCTGGAAATTTTTCACCTTTCCACAAGGCCTAAAAAAGGTGAATGCAATTAAAGTTACTTGCCGCATATGCAATGAAGTGCTTTCAAAGGGAGACCCCAACAAAAAGTACCCATGCGGAAATGCAAGTATGCGGAAGCACTTGCAATCTAAGCATCCGGCCAACTTTGCAAGGGAAGAGTTAAGGAGATTGAGAAAGACTCCTCCTGCTTCATCAGAAGGCCCGAGTAGGAGTGGAGCAAAGCCATCAACCTCTACCGCAATCCCTGGTATTTGTCCCCATTTGTGAAACTTAGAATGAGCTGTGTAAAATGTGGACGGCTGATGGCATATGGAGAGCAGTCGGTGGATCTGGTGTGTCGAGCTGTTGACAGCCACCATTGTTAGATTTCTTTTCTCCTCTCCTCCCAGTTTTTAGTTCTATTTTCCCAGTTCTCATTTTTTCCACTATTTTAAACAAAAATAAAAAAAAATTCAAAAAATCCCCCCAAAAAAACAACAAAAAGAAAAAAAAAAGTTAGTTCAGAACTAACTACTCTGGTTAAAGAAAGATCTAAACTAGTATGCTAGTGTGTGAAAGTTGAGATGAATGTATGTGTAGTGCATAATTGACTGTAAAAATAGATTTCTGATGTGTGGTGAATGCATAAGTGCAGAATTATAAGGAAGTGGTGCAGCATGACACTGTAAACTGTTTAACTACAGCGTGCTGTGGTACTTCCGAAGCACAGGGATGTAACATATGTACATACATATGTTGCAACTATGTGCTTCCCTCTGCACAGCTGCACAAACCGCAGCCATGTGGTGAGACAGGCACCCTTGCACCATAGTGCAAGGATGTCCGTGTCATGTGGAGATTGTTTTTGTGCAAAAAGGGACACCTTCCTGCACAAAAATAATCAGTAAAGGCATTTTTCTCCTTCAATATATGATGTGCATTGCAGCATATAGAAAGTGATAAAATGAGAAGTGAAAACAATTTTCCTCCTTATGCTTTGCTACACCACTAGGAGGATGGTGTAGCATTCAGAAACATGTCCATATTTATGATTTATGATCAATCTGGAGATGTGTCTTGTTCCATGAGTGTTCTGTGCAAAGACGCACAGCAAAACCTATAGAACACCTTTTCAACGCAAAGTACTGTGTATGATGAGATTATATTTACATGGAAAAGAAAAGGTTTACAGAATGCCTTTTCCTCACCTTATAAATAAGAAAGAGAGTTAATGGCTAGGCCAATTGTTATTATAGGCAGGGCCGGACTGGCTACCTAGCAGTTTGGAATGCTGCTGAGCTGGGGGGTGATTTCGTTCATGGAGACCTGCGTTGCTAAACAAAATTCGTTTTGCATTAATTATTTCAAAGCACACGCAGGTCTCCATGAACGAAATCAGCCCCCTCCTGAGTGAAAGCAGCCCCCAGCTCGGCAGCATTCCAAACTGCCCGGTAGTCAGTCCGGCCCTGATTATAGGAGTCAATTTGTGTACTGATAACAAAGAATAACATACATTTACAACTACTTACGTTTCAGGAAACTGATAGGACATTATTATATATTACTGAAGGGAAGGGATGCCATCTAATATGACAGCTGCAAAAACACTGACTGATGTGGTTTAAGTTAAAGAGTTTCATTTCTTTTAATTCTGAAATTATTAAGACCTGCAAAACAACCATATTAGTCTATTCTGTACTATACGATATATCTTGCAGACAGGTGTTCTGAAGCTGTCCCCTATTTTATACCTTTTTGCATTACAATTTTCTGACAGAAATCTAGTTCATCCATGTTCATTTTCTTCAACTGTGTGGAAACACAGTCCATTGTGCATTTAAAGACTTACTAAAACTTACCTCAACAGTAATACACGTAAAAAACAGTACACATTGTATTCACTTGTTTTTTATAATCTAAATGGTGGTAAATGTGATATCTTAAAATTAAGATCTGTAAAGAAAAAATAGTTATAACATATAATAATACATTTTTAACAGCACAGCATAATTTTAACATTTTACAAAGTAATTTCTTTGCCTTTTTTGCTGTTCTCAGAATATATTGAATTTCACTAGAAACAGTGATTTCAATTGTACTCATCACATAACAATGGGCAAAAAACAAACCAATCAATTAGATTGTTTATAAAAAACAATAATCCATCTACAGTAAAATACTAGATAATACAAATCACACGTATATCAAATGATTACTGCTAAGAAAATGTTATAACTTAAATTTATAAACATTATAAATGATGCTAGTTAAAATTATACACCGAGACAATGTGCAAACAAAGTCCATAATTCAAAGAAATACATTTCCTTGAGGCCAAATTGTATTTTTGCAGTAATTTTTATGTAAATTGTCCAATGATAATCCTATGAAATGATAACAATAAATTCCTCAGAGGCTGAAGTATCTTCCTAAAACTTTGCCTTTAAAAATATTAGATAGGAATTTGGCAATTCGAAAGGCATGCGTTGTTTGAAAACCAACTCAGCATCATTACAAAGACTCCAGCCTGTCTCACTTTTGAGATATGCAGTGTAATGTCCAATTGTTATTGAAGGACCCTTGTGGAAAATAGTTGCTACTGCTATAAAAGTCCTTCCAGATATTGACAGTTGTGTAGCAACAAAATGTTTTATTAAAGTGTCCAATTTTCTTCTGTCAGCCGTACAACGTTGCATCTTTAAAATTATATATTTTCCATATCTTTGGATAAATAATGTTGATAACATTTCTGATTTGCATTGCCTACACTCCATGTTTTAGTTTGCAGCTTTAACTAATTTACTGAAAGACACTGATTTACAGTCTGATAATGTCAAATATAAAAATCTTTCAGTGTCTACATTAGTGCTACATGTACACATACAATTTTCACATTGATGTTCCCATTTATAACAAAGGCCAAAAATATTCTCTATATCTACACCTTCATTTTCCAATTCTGTAAGCATATACATTAGAAACTCCTGAGCATCTTGTTGGATATTTTGTGTAAATTGTGTAGAACCAGAGCATACATCCAAAAGATTACGAACATCAGAAACACTTTGGATTTTACTTTTATCTGTTCTCGATTTTTCATAAAGAGAATGTAACAAGGAACAAAATATTTTATCCTGATTCTCCATAATTTGCTGTTGCAAACCTTCAAGAAAAAAAACAACATTGACCACTACATTAGCATAGCAGTTGACACCAGAACTATTTTCAAACTGAAAACCAACAATTTCTTCAACAGTGTCCTTTTTCTTTTTGCTTGCAATAACTACATTATCTTGTTTTTTTCCCTTCTCTACACCTTCAGTACAGATATTCTCTTACCTTCTTTTTCTAGCAGCCACACGCTGTTCAAATACAGGATATTGACCTAAATTTGGAGCATATGTTCTTCTTAACCTATTGTACTCTTTGACACAGTTGGCATCTGCAGTAATCTTAGTATCATCAACATCGATCAAAAACAAACCAGACAATGTTCTGACTCGCAACAAAGCAACATATGCCATACCTTCTTTAAACACAGATTTTCCAATGTTCACCAAAGCACTGTCAACACTTAAACCTTGAGATTTATGAATAGTCACTGCATATGCCAGAGAAAATGGAAACTGTTTTCTACGGACATATAAATCTTTAACTGCCAAAAAACGAACAGAACAATGACCAATTTGTTTCACTTCTTCAATCTGATCAAATTTAATCTTTAAGAATTCAATCCCATCTCTATTTTGATAATTAACAAAATCCACAACTTTGTCCATTGCTCCATTAACTAAACCTTTTTCTACATCCAAATTACACCTTAAAATTAGATTATAGATTCTGTTCTAAACCATCAGTTTTAGATATTGATTTTTCTAAAGAATCCAATTTTGTCTTCAGTTTTTCGGTCAAAAAAATTGTGATTCCTTCATGTTCTATTTTATCGATGGCTTCCATTTTTATTATTTCTTAATTTTCCAGTTTCAAAAGTTGTTCATTGAATATTGAACACTCACACAGTGTTGGCATTAAACAGATTACAGATAACTTATCTGCAATTTCCATGTATATTTTCTCAGGAACTATATTTTCATTTGGAAACAAATTGGAAAGTAATCATGTCTGTAAAGCTTGTTTGCCATGTTATGTCAGTAGTCCAATTCTTATATCTTGGAGAATAGTTCAATAATCAACATAATTTGCCTGTCGCATATTTGTAATGAATTCTTTTTATTCAAAATATGACCAAATGTTCAAGTTTCCAACACTACCCAGAGACTTTCTGGTGTCTTCATGCGCAAGTGTTTTAAAAACGAGTCTTCCTTTTACAGGAGTGAGTTGCAGTTGATCTCCAAAAACTATGACATGTTTTCCTCCAAATAAAGTGTCATACTCTGTTTTAAGAATTTGCTGCATTCTTAAATGCACAAAGGCAAGCATTAAGTTTGATACCATGCTTACCTCATCAATAATGAGAAGTTTCATTTTCTTCAAGACTCTTGAAACTTCACAGCAAGCTTCTCCAGATAGCCTGTGGTATTCCAATTTGCTTTCATGCTCAACTGGTAGCTTTAGTAAATGATGTAAAGTAATTCCTTTAATGTTGTGTGCTGTCAACCCAGTTGAAGCAGTGACAACAAAAGACAAATGAAACTCAGTTGTTTTCTGTAGATAACTTGTAATTACTTCAATTAAAAACTTTTTTCTGTTCCAGCTTGTCCACTCACGTACATTCGGATAGATTGAAATGACGTACATGAGAACTCTTTCTTTTCATGAATTAATCCATGGTCATTCTGTTGTCTCACTTGCTCATATATTTGTTTTTGCTCAATATTTAGTTATTCTTAAAAGTTTCCTAAGTTTGTTACATCTTCTTGAGCTTGATACATTGCTGTTTCCATCTCATTCATGGCAATTGCTGCTTAATTTTCAACAATTGGTTGTCCTAGTGGATCTTGACTCAGCGCAGCAGAACTTTGACTGTCTTGAGAACTGTCTGTAGTAATCTCAGCTGCCATTGTAGCTTCTTGATCAATTTCATCGTTCAAAATGTTCACATAATTTGCAAAAGCACTGCATTGTATGCTATTTTTACAAGCATTAAAGGAATCTTCATAGCTCTGGAAATTTCCAAGTAATTCCAGTTCGGAACGCCATGGTTTGAATAGTTGTAAAAGAGCTAAATAGTAAAGTTCCCTTTTATCAGCAGTGTCACAACTCAGCTTCCTGTGATTAATCAAATTTCCTTTCGTTTGTTTCACCAAACATACTTCGGAACCAATGACTCCATATTTTCTATCATTGATGTTCTCTGTAATATTCCGTCTAAAAGTGTAGTTTTGCAGCACTTCATAGAGACACATGTTCTCAAGATGGTGACTTCTGTTTGGGTAATATGTATCCAACATATTCGTTTTCAAAATATCTGTACTTTCTGGATCTTTTGCTGCTAAATATTCAATTTCTTGTACAGGTTTCAGTCTTGCTGCAAGACCTAGAGTCACATAAATGATTCTTGCAGATTTGGAGTATAGACTTGCAGATGATAACCAATCTGAGCATTCATATGCTCCGATTTCTCGATGCAATCTCTTCAAACTGAAACTATATAATTTCTTACTTAGAGTCTTCTCGTGAGAAATCTCTTCCCACATTTCTTTCAATTCTGTCTTTTCTGATTTTGTAATATAAGATGTTACATATTGAGCAACAGCAATGGAATTGTCCGCAACATATTGAATATCCATGTTAGCATTCCACATGGACAAAATGACTGGGTTGTAGTCATTTATGTATTTTGACTTTCTTGTGATAGTATGTCGCAAAGATGACATAAAACTGTTCACTCTTCCTTTCGATAATACAGGACATGGAAATCCAAAACGACATTTGGTGTAGAACTTTTCCTTAGATCTGTACTTTCATCTACAGTATTTTCCACATCGGTGGCTTTGGAATCGTAACACTTAAATTCTTTTCTTCTGTGCTTTTGGGTACATCACATGTTGCATATTGTTCAATAAAACTCAAAACAGTATCATCCGCATCTGTTCCAAATTTGGGAGGGTCCTTAATCCATAACAGCATATTTATATGAGGAGCACCTCTTGCTTGATACTCCTTTCTCCAAAAGAAATCCACAACTTTTCCAAGAGGAGGATTTTTTTATTGCAGATAAAAGACAACATAGCCTCAAATCTATGATTGAAATACCTGCATATATTAACAGAATCCAAAGAGCACAATTATCCAGGTGTCTTGTATTCAATGTTTTTATATTGGAATTTGCCTCTCGAAGAAATTCTAGTAAATCATCCCAAGCGTACTCAGCACAGCTCAGGGTACGGAACCACGTTGGAGTTCCTACGTTCCGTAGCATACATTTTAGTTCTCCATGACGACGGTACCAATATTCATTAGTCTCACACTGACATGCCATTAAATTAACCACTTCCACGCTCATGACGAGCTGGGCTCGTCATGAGGTAGCCTCCTCGCACGCTCATGACGAGCCCAGCTCGTCACGTAACATGCGAATCCGCAAAAGTCAGCGTGCGAGCGGAATTCCGCCCGCACGCATGCGGTTAATGAGCTGAGATTCTAGATGATCATCTCTCTGGTGCACTTTATCCATAAAATCTTTTGCAGATACATTTTGCAGATGTTTTCCAGATTTTAGAATATGATTAACTGCACATGAAAGTCCAGACATCTCCCTTTCAAACAAACGATGAAATATATAAGGGATACATTGTCAAAATCTTGGATCTTCTGCATATAACCTTGTTGTCCGATATTCAGATGCAGGAATCTGCACAGGACGATCATCATATCGTCCTCCTTTTCAAGTTGGGAACAACTGTGGAAAACAACGAGCTTCCAAGCTCTCGTCCCATACACTCATGGGACTTCCTTTTGGTTTTTTTATTTGAAACAAATCAATAGTGTTTCCCAGCACTTCTTTTGAATGAAGTGGATGCACACTGTAATGTTCATAGATGTCTTCACATCTTGACATATCCACTTTTTCAATTTGTCCACTTGACATTTCAGTATCTTCTGCTAAAACTATTTCGTCTTCTCCTATATAAACATTCTTATAGTATGTATTGTTTTTTATCAAATACAATGTTGCCTTTTGCACTTTCCTAACATCCACTAACTCCTGCCAGATTTTCGTATTCTTAGTTGGCACACCATTAACAAGAATAACTAGTGGTGCACTTTCTACCCTGTCTACACCAATAGTTTCAATATTTTTCTTTAAATCTAACAGTAAATACACCCCTCTTCCTTTTAATCCTCTTTGTAAATCTGAAGGAGGCAATTTACCTGTTTTAGGCTCCATATGAACAATAGCCCGAAACAGGTGCACACATTGAATGAGAATAGACTCATAGGTATTGAGATCTGTCAGTTCTGAAGGAATAGCAACTAACTCTAAATTATTATGCACAGCTGTAGCAGGCATTCTATTCTCATCTAATTTGTTTCAACAATATTTACAAATACGCTGATCAGAACCCAAATCAAAAAAATTCTCTACCAACAAATAAGTTGCACATTCCTTCCACGTATCATTATTTTCGTTTTCACTTTTTAAATACAGATCAACACTCCTAGTCTGATTTTTTAGTGAGTTTGGCAACAACAAATACAAATAAAATTTGGCCTTTTGTCTGAAATCACCTTAAACTTTGTAATTTCATTAAAAAAAATTGTACAAGTATGTTCAACATTCTCTACAACATTTTCTTCTATTAATGTCTCAGTTTCTGCACTCTCTTCTTCAGGACCAAAGTAAAAAAAAACTCAATATCATCACAAACCTTTTTCACATCTGATACTGATCCTCGCAAAAGAGCACTGTTCAACTCATTTAACTTTAGTGCTGGACTTTTTGCATAATGCAATCTTCTCACTAACTTCCGCATTTGAGTATGATGTACTGCCAACATCCTGAAATGGTGAAAAATACTTTGACATACTTTCCTAGAAAGACAAGCCAGAGAATGACATTGCAAACCAGTATGTTTTCTCACTCTGCAAGGGGTCTAGTCCTTGCAACAGCTTAATCTTTTGATTAACACTTTTTTTACAATCTGCTTGTAAGAAATTGCGTAATTTATCAATAGATTCTTGTCCTACACTACAAATACTACTACAATCCCAAGTGTACACTGGGGCTTTAGGACGTCTGCCTAGAACTTCATCAGCTATCACTTCTTCTGCATTTCTAGGAACCATTTGCTCTTTTTCAATTGGACAACCATCTCTAACCTCATAAGCTCGACCACTGGTGTCAACTGCATGCACCAAATTATTGCTCTCTAAATAACTCTCTTCATTAAAAAAAGGCTCAGAACTTGAACTATGTTTCCATTGCCCTAAACAAAATCTCAAAAATTAGTTTTGTTAATTACTCTTTTCCTCTTACTTTTGGCCTTCATCAAATGGATTGGTTGTGATCGAATTCTCTTCAATACTAAAATGAAGAGTTTCCTCTTTACTTCAAAAGCCTTTTCAACAATGGATGATTCAATATGCTTCTTCTTTTTATAAAATTGTGTTCTCTTTCTATATTTCTTTGTGTGTTTCATTAAACTATGGACAACTGTGTTGTAAAATATTTTTGGGCGAATTTCCTTATATTGATTTTCTCTTCTTTTACTATAAGTTGTATCCTTTGTTTTACATTCCCTTTTTTGCCTTTCCTATTCTTTGAATTTTTTTTGTGCTTGGAACATTTTCACTGCTTTGCACATGTGCATTTTTTTCTGAATCTAGTAATGTTTTTCATAAAGTCTTTGGTCGTCTTACCAGAAATTGTTCTCTTTTTAGTCACATTATGTTGATCTTCCAGTTCTTGTGGTTGAGTTGTTTTCAAGTAAGTATCCTTTTTCTGACTTTTTCTTCTTCTTTCTTTCTGTGGCATGATAACTTTATTTTAACAATGATAAACAGTATCTGTAAAAAATAAACATAATTAAGTATTTATTAAAAACTTTGAAAAATTATACATTTTTATTACTATAAAAACACATTTCATACAAATTATGACTAAAAAACTGTAGCCCTGAAGCACAACTGTAAAGGTGATAAGAGCACTACATACATAATGCATAGCAGTTCGAAGCACTCCATAACACTAGAACCTGAATCACTGTATGACTACATACATATTTACTAAATGATTACAATACTATAAGAAAGACACTAAGTGAATTCATAATTGGATCACTTTTACTTTAGTAAATAGATTACTACATGGTACATAAACAGTCACTATGGTTTTGCAACAGTACAGATTTAGGATTTACAATAGTGCAGTGTTGTTTCTCTAGTGTAAGGAGTCATGCTGAGGTAATGTTATAGGGTAGTGCAGTGGTATTTCAGTAGTGTAGGATGTTGTTCTGGCGTAGATTTAAGGTTGAGGGTAGTGTAACAGTGTTTCATTAGTGTAGGGGGTAGTGCTAGGGTAGTGTTTTAGAGTTTAGGGTACTACACTAGTGATTCAGTAGTGTAGGTGGTTGTACTGGGGTAGATTTCGGGTTTAGGATAGTGTAGTGGTCTTTGTGTAGTGTAAGGGGTCTTGCTGGATAGTGCAAGGGGGTTTGAGTAGTGTAGGAGGTCGTGCTGAGGTACTGTTCTAGGTCAGTGCAGTTGTGTTTATGT
Organism: Lissotriton helveticus; assembly: GCF_964261635.1. Lineage (NCBI taxonomy): Eukaryota > Metazoa > Chordata > Amphibia > Caudata > Salamandridae > Lissotriton > Lissotriton helveticus. The sequence goes on from NC_136059.1 coordinate 1,932,570,104, forward strand.
AGTGAATGGTGTCATATTAGGGATAGTGTTTTAGAGTTTAAAGTAGTGTAGTGGTGCTTCTGTACTGTATGGAGTTGTGCTGCAGTAGTGTTTTATGGTAGTGCAGTAGTGTTTGGTTAGTGTACGGGGTCATGCCGGAGTAGTGTTCTAGGATAGTGCAGTCATGATTGGGTAGTGTAGGAGGTCGTTCTGAGAAAGATTTAATGTTTAGGGTAGTGCAATGGTGTTTGAGTAGTGTACAGGGTCGTGCTGGGTAGTGTTTTAGTGTTTAGGGTAGAACAGTAGTGTGTATGTAATGTAGGAGGTCATACTAGGAGTAGATTTAGAGTTTAAAGCAGTGCACTGTTTTTTATGTAGTATATAGGGTTGTGCTGTGGTAGTGTTTTAGGGTAGTGAAGTAGTGTTTCGGTAGTGTAGGGGGTCATGATGGTGTATATTTAAAGTTTATGGTAGTGCAATGGTGTTTGGGTACTGTAGTGGGTCGTGCTGTTATGGTATTTTAGAGTTTAGGGTAGTGCATTGGTAAATGGGTAGTGTAGGAGATCGTACTGGGCTAGTCTTGTAGGGTAATGCGTTGGTATTAATGTAGTGTACAGGGTCATTTTAGGGATAGCGTTTTAGGGTTTAAGGTAGTGCAGTAGTGTAGGGAGTCGTAGTAGGGTAGAATTCTAGGAAATACAATTGTGTTTGGGTAGTATAGGAAGTTCTGCTGGGGTAGTTTTAAGGTTTAGGGTAGTATAGCGGTGAATAGGTACTGTAGGTGGTCATGCTGGAGGTAGATTAAGGGTTTACAGTAGTGCAGTGGTGTTTGGGTAGTGTGCAAAATCATACTGGGTGTAGTGTCACAGCAAGACTACATGCTCTTATTTGTCTGCAAAAACATCAAGCATGCATTCCATATATTTCAGAACTGCATTTTACTATTAACACTAAACTCATATTCGAAACACATAACCAATGACTATTTTCTAATTCTACCAAAATGTGAGAACACAATACGTTTTTAACCAATTACATGTCAGGAAACACATGAACTACCAAAATGCTTCTCTCAGAGTGATTCCTAAATGCACAGACTCACTGTGTGATTCTAGACAAATAACAATATTTCTTATAAATACAGTAGTACGATACTATAGTAGTGTTTGGCTAGTGTAAGGGGTCCTGCTGTGGTAGATGTAAGCTTTAGAGTAGTGAAATGGTGATTAGGTAGTATAGGGAGTCATACTGAGGTAGTGTTCTAGCATAGTGCAGTGGTGTTTATGTACCGTAGGGGATCATGCTAGGGCTGGCATTTTAGGGTTTAAGGTAGTGAAATGGTGTTTGTGTAGTGTAGGGGGTCGTGGTAGGGTAGTGTTCTAGGAAATAGTGTTGTTTGGGTAGAGTAGGAGGTTGTGCTAGGGTAGATTTAAGGTTTAGGGTAGTAAAGTGGTGAATAGGTAGTGTAGGTGGTCATGCTGGAGGTAGATTAAGTGTTTAAAGTAGTGCAGTGGAGTTTGGGTAGTGTAGGAAATCATACTGGTGGAAGTATCACTGTAAGACTACATGTACTTATTTGTCTGCAAAAACATCAAGCATACATTCCATATATTTCTTAACTGCATTTTAGTATTAATACTAAACTCATTTTGGAAACACATAACCAATGACTATTTTCTAATTCTACCAAAATGTGATAACACAATACGTTTTTATCCATTTACATGTCCGTAAACACATGAACTACCAAAATGCTTCTCTCAGAGTGATTCCTAAATGCAGAGACTCACTGTGTGATTCTAGACAAATAACAATATTTCTTATAAATACAGTAGTAGGATACTATAGTGGTGTTTGGGTAGTGTAAAGGGCCCTGTTGTGATATATTTAAGCTTTAGAGTAGTGAAATGGTGATTAGGTAGTATAGGGAGTCATACTGGGGTAGTGTTCTAGTATAGTGCAGTGGTGTTTATGTACCATAGGAGATTATGCTAGGAATAGCGTTTTAGGGTTTAAGGTAGTGCAGTGGTGTTTGTGTAGTGTAGTGGGCCGTAGTAGGGTAGTGTTCTAGGAAATAAACCATTGTTTGGGTAGTGTAGGAGGTTCTGCTGGGGTAGATTTAAGGTTTATGGTAGTAAAGTGGTAAATAGGTAATGTAGGTAATCATGCTGGAGGTAGATTAAGGGTTTACAGTAGAGCAGTGGTGTTTGGGCAGTTTATGAAATCATACTGGTGGAAGTGTCACTGCAAGACTACATGTTCTTATTTGTCTGCAACAACATCAAGCATACATTCCATATATTTCAGAAATTCATTTTACTACACTATCCCTTCTATTTTACCAAAACACATTTCATAGTGTAGAATAAGTACTGCATTTTAATGTACAAACTTCACTCATTTTGCAAATACATAAGAATAACTGGTTTCTAATTCTACCAAAACATTAGACCAGCATATTTATCTATGTGCAAATAAACAAATGCTTATCTCAGAATACTTTCTAAATACACACACACTCACAATAAAATTCTAGAGAAAAAAAAAGTATTCCCTGCACTTTACCAGGACAAACACATTACTCTGATTAAAACCAAAATGCACCACATACATTCCCTCACAAATTAATAACTCACCTTTCCAATTGTTTTGTAGAATAAGAAGTATGTCAGTCACACAGCAGATTTTCTTATTCAGAATCTCTGTTTTCAACACCTCTCACCAGAACCATAGAATGGCAGAGTTTCCCTCTCATTTTCAACACATATACACCTTCACATCAAATCACATTGCTTCCCACATTAATTCAAAACCAAACACACATTTCTATTGGTTAGACATTTCAATCCTTTCCAAACGACATACATTTGAACCCTACCCCCAATCTGCCTTCTGCTTCTTACCATAGAAACACTTCATGAAACAGTTAACTGAGCACACAGGTCAAAAGTTCTTCACACAATGTTGCTAATGAAAACAGTAAGTGTGCTTGACTTCTCAATATACCAGCTCATCCTACGTAATGTTCTTTTCAATCACTTTCTGATAACCAATAAGAATCATGCTTTTAAAAAACAGAAACATACACCCTAGTATTCAGAGTAGAATGTTGTCAAACAACCAATCGTTTCTTTTCTTTTTTCAACAGTGCATCTTATCCACCATTTTAGAAAAAGTTTAGTTTTTAAACTGCCACTTCATTTACAGAGACCATCTAAGCACATCCACACCTCCCTTCAACATGCTTAGAGTGTGGATTGTGGGACACAGCTTTAATTTCTGGAGCCAAAGGTACGCAGAGCAGAAAGGAATTCACAAAGACCTAGGTTTACCAAACGTAGACATTAAATAGATTGGACAGAGGATTAAAATGGCACCAATTGATGTCAATGGTGAAATCCTTTTTACATCTCCAACACCCTGACCTCATAATTGTGCACTGTGGTGGCAATGACCTAGACACTTTGACTGGGGTAGGTCTGGAAATGCTTATGAAGGACACCTTTGGAGAACTGGTGTCACTTTTCCGCCAAACTGCCTTTGTCTATTCTAACACATGCCAAAGGCAGAAATGGAACTGGTCCAATCAATTTTGTCCACAGATTGAGAAAGCTAGGAAACATGTGAATAAATCTGTTTCTGCTTTTCTACAAGACTATAGAATGGGGTCCATATACCACAACAATCTGCGTTTCAATATGCATGGCACCTATAGGACAGATGGTGTACATTTTACTGATGAAGGAAAAAGAGTCTTCCTGATGAACTTTAGACTCTGCATCGGTACTTACTTGTAGGTACTAAAATCTCTCAATAAACACAAGGGCTCTTTTTAGGGCCACCCAGCATCTAAACACATAAGCTTGATGTATATCTCAAAAATACATGCTTCGCTTTTTTTGGCGGCAAAATTTGCAGATCTTACGCGCATCCCACGATCTTTTAAAAAAAAATATATATATATATTTTATTATTTATTTTGCCCTACCGGTCCTTATGGGACCCCCTGAGCAGGCCTGTTTTGCACACATATTTCACAGACTTCTCCACCTTCGCTTCTACTGGGACACAAAATGGCTGCCAACAGTTCCTGGTTTCGAATGTTTACAACTGCTTGACAGCCAATTAGAATTGAGCGTGTGATCGGGACAGTGCACTTATGCTATGATGCCAATCCTCGCACAATCAGCGGATCCACCGCGCCCATAGATATATAAATGACTTTAACCCTAATTTTCTCAGAAACTACTGTACAGATTGACACCATATCAGCAGAAGGCACAAGTCAGATCTGAGGACTACCTCTCTGCTAAATTTGGTGTGATTCCGTTCAGCTGTTCCGGCTGTAGCCGTAGCTAAAGGTCCTATGGGAAATTAATATACTGTAAGTCTCACTTTATATTATAATCATTTTGGTACTACTTCACGAATTACATATAAAAATTATTAATGTCTCAAACAATTTTTAAATATAAATTAATGGTTTAGAATTTTCATAATTTAATAAAACTTCCAACATCTGATCATCTGGAATCTCCTGAAAATTTTGATTGCATTATTCAATTGTTTCTAAACAGTCAATTAATTCTTGGTCCAGAGACTCATCATCTGTCACTACTCTTTCGTCTTGCTCACTCCCTATAACTCACCCACACTCCCTCACTTACCTTTCTTTGCTGCTTCACTCAATCCCTTTCTGTCACTCCTTCCTTTACTCTCTCTGTCCTTTCTCTCTGTCACTCCCCATGTCTTACCCTTTTTCACTTTTATCCACCCTCTTTCACCCCTCTTTACTTACACTCACTGCTCTTTTCTCACCCTCCCTCACCGCTGTTCCTTTACTCCGGTTCCATCACTACCCCTCATTCCCCATCCTTTACTGTCCTTCCCTTTACTTTCAACACCCACTCACATTCTCCCAGTACCTCTGCTTTAGTCTTCTTCCTCTCTCTTCCCTTCTTTCGCTCCCTTATTCATTTTCCTTTTCTCACTTACACTCTATTACACCTTCTCTCTGTCTTACTATCTATTACACAGTCCCTCTGTGTTGCTCCCTCTAGCTCTCTTTCTCTTAACATCACTCTCTCTGTCCCCTTCCCTCATGCTCACTCCTTCATTATTTTTTTTTATTTTTTTTTGAGTGCGCGCCCCGGTGCGCGTACCGGTACGCGTAACCTGGAGAAAAAAGAATGACAGAGTTTTTAAAAAATATAGCATTTTTTTAATAAATTGGAGGTAGTTCTAAAAAGAACTGTTTTTTATTCTTTTTGTTGTTTTATATTTTTTTGGGCTTTTATGAACAATTTTATATTTTTTTTGTAATTTTTATGGGGATAAACAAAAACTACGCAATACGTCACGATGATGTTTTTGTTCGCGGCAATATCGCTAACGGGACGCTCACCGGTACGCGCACCGGGAGCGCTCCAAGGCAAAAAGAAAAATAAATAAATAAATAAACATGAACAATATACATAAAAAAATAGTATTACATAAATATACAATATAGGATTCATTATAAAAAATATTACATTTCATAGCTATAGAAATTTGCTATTAAAAAACCTTTGATATTCACTGAAAAAAACATAGGTTTGAGGACCTATATATAGTTAGGAATTAGCATTTACAAAACCTATGAAATTCACTGAAAAAACCATAGGTTTCACACCAGTTATAGTTAGGAATTAGCATTTAAAAAACCTATTAAATTCACTGAAAAAAACCATAGGTTTGACACCAGTTATAGTTAGCTGGAAATTTTACTGACATAAAACCATTGAAATTCCCACGTTATAGTTAGTTGGACTCACTATAACTTGCGCGTCTGCAATGCACTGCTGATGACGTCACATATTACATCACTCATGACATGGTCAGTGACATCACTGGATGGTGTCATCAGTGATGTCATGAGTGATGTCACTGACCATGTCATGAGTGATGTAATATGTGAGGTCATCAGCAGTGCATTGCAGGCGCGCAAGTTATAGTGAGTCCTACTAACTATAACGTGGGAATTTCAATGGTTTTATGTCAGTAAAATTTCCAGCTAACTATAACTGGTGTCAAACCTATGGTTTTTTCAGTGAATTTAATAGGTTTTTTAAATGCTAATTCCTAACTATAACTGGTGTGAAACCTATGGTTTTTTCAGTGAATATATATATATATATATCGTAGAATCCTGTGAGATTAGTGCATACGCCTCACTCGCGCATCAACCAAAAAGCAGGACACAGACCCAAATTGCTTCTTCACGATGTTTTATTCGCCCAAAGTCAAAGACGCGTTTCGCGGCTCCCGCCGCTTGTTCACTCGACAATGACTGACCAATGGAAGACTTTTTTAAAGTGATAGTGCACAATTCCAATCCCTCACGTGACACATACCTCCATGGATATAGAAGACATACTAATTCATATCGTATTGCAAAAGCATACATTTATATCCATTTTGTATATATATGTGCAAATACGCAAATAAGCAAATAGTTAATGAAGTCAAATTAATAACAGAATAATTGTCGGTAAAATACCTAATCTGACATTAAATATACATGAATTGAAGCCCCGTTCATGTGTAAAAAATAGCAATTGAAAGTACAGATAACATTGAATTTGGATTATCTCTGGGTAAAGCATTGTCGCATGCCTAAGGCGTCATGTATTTCGACATTTATATCATAACTGTGCAAAAATTCGCATAGAAGAATTTATTGATATAAAATAAAGGTAAAATACCATTATTTCCTATCGGGCTTAACTTCAACTGTTTATGCAAATTCTCAAAAAATAATTTACGGTAAAATACCATTGTATGTCTATATATTTCCTGAGGTAGTTCATAAAATCAATATTGATGCTATAATAATAAAATGAAATAAAATTATCCCCTAAAGTGCTAGTGTTCAAATCATAAAATTCCTCTTAAAGTTAAAAAGTGAATTAAAATTGATATATTTATACAGTACATTATTTATTCATAATTCTGTCAATTTCTGTATATATCTACGGTCCTTTGTTGCATATGATCATTACTCTGAATTCTATTTATGCCTTCTATTCTCTACTTATCACACATATCATATCTACCAGTCACTGAATTTCCTCTTTCTATCACAGATAAATTGTGTACCAAAAAAGTTATAATAAGAATTAATATGTCCATTAAAATCAATATAATCAATAAATACTATATACAGATAAAATGTCATAAATATATCTCATTTTGAATTGGGTACAGAATAAATACTGTTATGTATCAAGAAGCTCCTTTAGCTCTATATTTTAATGTTAATCTCATTATCGGTACTATTTCATCTTTAACTCATCATCATATGTTTGCTTCAGAGATTGTTCACTCTAAACATGTATATAACTCTTCCGTGATATCAAGACCCTGTGGTTGTTTAGAATCTAATAGTAGAATGTATCTCGTTTCAAGTTTACGCAAACGACTTTCTCTATCACCCCCCGTCTATTGGGGGGTATTGAGTCAATTAAATAATAAGATAAACCTTTGTTATTTGATCCGTGGACTTCCTTAAAATGCCTGGCCACCGGATAGGTATTATCCATATTAGTTATCGCACGTAAATGTTGGAGTATTCTTATGTTAGCCTGTAATTTGGTACTCCCAACATATATTCTACCACACGGACACATTAGAACATAAACAACATATTCTGATTTGCATGACAGCATTTTAGTTATTTTGTACGGTTTGGTTCTAAAAGGACTTCCATATGTAGTTGTGTTAATACCATGTGTGCATGCTTTGCATGTTATGCATCGCTTAAAGCCTTTCAAGTTATGGTACCAAATGGGATTAGCTAAAATCTCCGGATTTGATATTACAAGGTTATCACGCATAGATGGAGCCCTACTGTAGGTGATGGACACCCTCTGCGGAAGCAGGGGTCCTAACACCTGATCACTTAAAAGAATAGGCCAGCTTCCTTGGATGATATTTCTTAATTCTTTGTGCTGCCTACTATATGCTATGATTAAGCGAAAAGTATTCTCATTTTCCTTTGTAGAATTTTCCTCACAGGTTATGGCCAAAATTTCTCTTTTTATTTTTAGACAGTAAGTCCTCTCTGACTAATATCCCTGTTTTAGCCATTGCTTGGTTTATCACCTGTTCTGAATAGCCTCTTGCTAAAAATCTTTTCTTGCTCTCATCTTGTGCCTTTTGTAATTCTTCTGCCGTGCTGCAAACCCTCTTGATTCTAAGCATCTCGCCATAGGGAATGCTATTTATTAAGTGGCGTGGATGCGAACTTGTGGCATGCAGTACCGAATTTCCAGATGTTCTTTTTCTAAATAAGGTAGTCTCTAACTTGTTATCCTGTATGTATACCTTAGTATCTAGAAAACTAACATTGCTCGCACTAATTTCTGCTGTAAATGTAAGATTCAGTTTGTTAATATTCATTTGTGCTACAAACTCCAGTGCTTCTGTCCTAGTACCGTGCCATATAATAAAAAGGTCATCTATAAACCTAAACCACACCTTAATCTTGGTAGTCATGATCTCCATGTATTCTGTCATGAGGACTAGCTTCTCCCACATGCCCATATGAAGGCAAGCATAACTCGGGGAGAAGCTAGCCCCCATTGCTACACCCTGTACCTGGCAGTATAACAAATGGTTAAATATAAATATCTTCATTGAAAAAACCATAGGTTTCACACACTTTATAGTTAGGAATTAGCATTTAAAAAAACATGCAAATTTATTGAAAAAACCCTAGTTTTCACACGTTATAGTTAGCTAAACATTTCTCTCATACAAAACCTTTGAAATTCCTCCCGTTATAGTTAGCTCAGCTAACTATAACTTGCGCGCCCGCAATGCACTGCTGATGACATCACATATAACATCACTCATGACATGGTCAGTGACATCACTCATGATATCACTGATGACATCTCAAATGACATCACTGATGACATCACTGATGATATCATCCTTGTGACAGAATGGCAGACCTCCTTTTGGCGTAACATAATCTTTGATACACACCTTCCGAAATAGAAAGTAAAAAAAAAAAAATGGAGATACCAATAACACTTACCAACAACCTATTCAGTAATTCCGCCATCTACATACCCATGCACTCATTCACCAACAGTTCTATATATTGTCACTTATACATGTACTCACTCATCATACGTACTCATATACTTATAAATACTGTTACACACTGACAGTCATCCATACAGTTACTCACACACATACTCACACATGCAAATAAACTATCAAACATCCATTTGTTTGCATATACAGCTATACACACACCACTACACTTACTTTTACAGAAACGTACACATACTTACTCTCTTACACAATCAGTGATAGAAACACATACCTATTTATACAGGAACTTTTTGAATCTGTCACTGTCATATATCCTTACTTATATACATCGATACTCACACATACTTGTTTAAAACATATGTACTTACTCATAAAGAGACTATTGAGGCAGTCATTCACTCACTAGCACACCCATACACACATTCATCCACCCGTGCAGTCCTGCACACATGCTGTCTTCAAAACACATACAAACAGTGAGTCAGTCATTCATGCATCTGTGCCTTAAGTAAAACCCGCCACCAAACCATACAGACACTCATTCTGATGCTCAAAAAACCAACTGATAACCCATATAGACACTCGTGTAGCTACTCACCAACCCATGCAGCAACTTATACACAAAGTGAGACACTGATACAGATATTTACATATTTAAACATTACTCGCTAATACATGTATTCACTAAGATACACTTAATAAGTCAGTTATACAATGAAATTTACAAAAAAACATCCATTTAGACACTTATTTACCCATTTATTTTTCCATCGACCTTTAGATATACATATATATTTTTTCAGAAAGACACACATTCAGTGGATGATGTCATCAGTGATGTCATTTGAGATGTCATCAGTGATGTCATGAGTGATGTCACTGACCATTGCAAGGTTTTTTAAATGCTAATTCCTAACTATAACGTTTGTGAAACCTATGTTTGTTTCAGTGAATTTCAAAGGTTTTGTAAATGATAAGTTATAAATGTATTAATTAGTATGTCTTTCTTTTTATACTAATTTCTTATATTTTTATTATAAATATGTATATGTATTTAATTTTTTAGATTATATTCTTATTATAAAATAATAACAAAACTAAATTGCAAAGTAATTTTTGGATTAATTATTGCGTGACTTCGGTTGCAAGTGTAAGACAACTCCAACAATGCTCTGGGGCCCTATGCTCACAAAGCTGTATCAATACTTACACCTGCTTCAAGCATGTGCAAGGTTTTGACGCAGTATAAGGTCAAAAGTGACTGAATGAAATGTTATACATTTCACTCAGTCACTTTTAGGAGGCGTTGCTGCACCCTCTTCTGCACGGGAAAGCCTCTTCTGGTGCAGGGCTTTACAATGTAATGCACCCTCCAGATGCGTCACATTGTTAATAGCACACACCATGGCACATCTTTTGCACCACCGCTGTGTCTCAAAAGTGACGCAACGGCTGTGTAAAAGAGGCACAAGGGGATTGTAAATCCGCCCCTAACACTTACAAATTCATCCAGGCAGTTTCACCAGCAGCGCAAATTGAAGCATAGACTTCTAACATTTATGTACATATGTTACATTTAAGTGCTTTGCACATACTACATTATACTATAGGTAAACACCTTATAGATTTATGCTGTAGCACTTCCTTATAGCTCTGCACTTTCACATTCTCCATACACTAGTAATATATTCATTCATTCATTTATGAACTACACATTCATTCTGACAAACATTTACACACTAACATAGAAATATAGTTCTTTCTTTGAGCAGTGAAGGTAGTTCTAAAAAGAACAGTTTTTTTTGTGTTTTCTCAACAAATTCCAAGCGGAACAAAAGAATGAAAAAAAGAACAACTAATGTCGAGGACAGCAATGATCCTGCATCCTGCGTTTCATCAGGTCTATAGACTGTTCCCCATAACACAAAAGTTTATCGCAATAAATACAAAGAATTTTAACTTTAGCAAAGTCAGAATCAATATGTGGGTGTGGACTGCTTGCTGAAAATGCTGCCGCAGTTGATGTGCTTGGTGTAGCAGCAGGTGGGTTTTGTGCAACCTCCGTCTTTCAGCTCGAGCAAAGTTCTTGGGGTGCAAGTTCTTCACGTGTTGCACCATATTTGCTGTGCCAAAGGAGTATTTTTTACATGGATCACCCCTCAAAAGAGTTGTTTGGCAAATTTTACAGGTTACTTTTGCAGCATGAACCTTTTTTTGACCTTCTGGAAAAGTGAAAAACTTCAAAATTATAGCTTCTTTCCTCTTCTTTGGACGTTCTTCAGGAATGAAATCTCCCTCTGAAGAACTGCTGGAAGATGACTCCATTGCTCTTATTATTGTGATCTTCCTTCTATTTGAGAAGATTCCTCAGAACAAATGCTTCTTCTTTGAAAGTCAAAGTAGAATAATTATACTGGGACGGAACTTTCAACACTCGCAATAGGAAAAGTTACGAACCAATCAAATCTCTACTTTTAAAGTCACATGGCTTTGCGTACGCTTATGATGCACTTGCGCAGCTCTTTCAATACGAGTACGCATGATGTTCTACCGCGATTTGTGTAATTCTTTTTAAAAGTAATATAGGATTATTAAAAGTATTTAAAAAAAATCATAGTTATCCCAAATGTCTGCCCTTAGTATCTACATTAAATACATACATGTTTTAAACCAATTAGAAACATTGCCCCCTTTCGCGTACAGAACACCGTACATGACGTCACACCGAAGCTTTAATGCGACGCGTAACGTCAAAGCATATTCATACCGTATGCGCGGGTACACGCTGAGTATAATAAGCAGTGCAAACTATGGTCACCCTCTCAGTGACAAATCAGAGCTCAGGGCACGCTAAGGAGAATGATTAGAAGTGCTGACTCATTGCAGATCCGATTCTGGGCCTGCCTCTGCGCACATTATAACAGCGCCCCCATCTCTCTCTGCTGTTAATTGTTGGTGCACACACTCGTACTTGCACATACGCGGTGCACGCCCGCCCACACTACCCACATGCCACCACCTAGCATGCTTGCTATCATTTAGCCTGGAAACCAATACATTACCCAATGGCATGTCCCCAGGGCCATCATTCTTGCAAACCGCGAAAACGCTACCAATGACGGCCCTGGCCTTGGTGTGATCAGCCCCCGCGGTTCCCATATAATGTGGTTACTGACGTGAGCACGCTCTCTTTTGCCTGCCTCTCCTGCTGTGACAAACAGACTGTCGAAAAATACCCCAAAGTCAGCAAAACCGCAGCCTTTCAAGACACGACAAAAGACGACAGAAGCAAAGGTAAGAGAAGACGTCACAACATCAGCCTCCACTGTAAATTGTATATACATAATGCTATTTTTTTATCCTTCATATGACTTTCCTACCCCTCAATGGTTTTAAATTGTACTTACATAATTGAAATATTTCTTCATAAGTCACGAGGTCCTATACACCTCTAATCTTAAAAATTGTGCGTGCATGAATTTCTGTGTCGTATTTCTGTACTACGCCACGTGCTTAGGCCTCTATTATTTTTAATTGTGCATCCATCATACTATTTTCTTTTCTGCGTCACAAGGCCATCCCAGGCCTCGATTAACTTATTGATCTTCCTTTGTTTGCTGGAGCAGCAACAGTCTTAACTACGGAATATTAAGAACCCACATTAAAATTCACTTTTGATAGTAGTTACGCAACTCAGTTAACGATGACTAATCAAAATGCCCTTTTGTTTCCTTCACCAAACATCCTTCAGATGCAACCAGGGCCTATCGAGCAACAGCAATGGAATTCTCTGCAGCTTATTGAATATACTTTAACGTATAGAGGCAGAGTTCAAGTCGAATGGTGAACTCCGGTGACCGCACTCTTTATACAAGGTAAGCACACCACCCTAGATCTACAAAGCCTTAATAGCAATGCATTAGAAATATTTCGGCATAATGGGCATCGGTAACGCAGTAGGCACTTCCATATAGACACCACGTGAACGCGGCACTATAACAACTACAATGTACCAGGTACACTGCACTCGTAAAACTGTACTGTTAGCTTTATTTGGGGAACTAGAGAGGGCCATATCATCAACCCCTGGCGACAAAATTATGGCCACTTTATCGGCAGCAAACTGCCGCTAAAGTGACCATAATAGCTTTGATAATATGCTCTATGGAATTCCAATCGAAGCTCATGTTAGATGTGAAGGACATCTGACATGAGCTTCGATTGGAATTCCATAGAGCATATTATCAAACCCATTATCGCAACTTTAGCGACACTTTCCTGCCGATAAAGTGGCAATAATTTTGTCACCCATGCTTGATATTATCGCCCAGAATGCGTAGTGTACAGCAGCTTCTCTGTAAAATCTATAATTACCTCCGAGCAGTGACAACAGATAGGTTACAACAGTCTGACAAACAGATCCACAACCTTATTACGCAACTTTTGAGTCACTTTTAACATGGGTAAAGTGATGCAAGGAGCTAGTAAATCTACGTCTGGTTCAACAAAAAATCTCAACTCCAGACTCTGCGAGACAGTTTTAATGTCGTTTTCTCTCTCTCTCACTCTCTGTGACATCATTTTTTCTTTCTCTCTTAAACTTAGACACTGCTGTCTGCTTGGACGTGTAGAAGGTCAGCCCAACTTAAGTTGTGAACTCCACTCCCTAATGTGTTTGGGCGCAAAGTTTACACAACGGTAAGCACAGAGGCCTAGATCTACAAATCCTTCATAGGAATGCATTAGAAATAATTAGGCATAACGGGCGTCAGTAACGCAGTAGGCACTTCCATATAGACGCATAAAACACAAAAGTGTCAAAGGGTCTAACAAAGTCTATGTGTGGTTCATTAGACTAACAAAAATCAGTGTCAACTCATCTAACAATTGTAGAAATACATGGATGGATACCTGTGATTTCTAACAGGATACCCATCAGTCACCACTCGGAACCGCCCTTCATCATTTGGGATTCCTGTTAACCACAAAGTAGGTCCACTACCGGTTGAGATGGAAGGTCAGATAGTATAACTTCTTAAGAACCTTGTAGTGGCCAAAGGTGGTTTGGAGTGTCACAAACTACCCATCAATGAAGAATGAGGGTGACTGATTTGCAGTGCTGATGTGAAGAAGTGTGATTAATGAGTGAAAACTAAAATTGGGTGAGGGAGCATGAATAAGACTAACTTTATTCTGTTCTATGCTCGCTCCACCAATAGTAAAAGAGCAGCATAAGTAGATTTAACAAATATCTACCTAGATGGAAATATGGTCAACATGTTTCAGCAATTCCAAGGGACTGAGGAGTCCATTGCTTTCATCAGGACCGGGATATTAGAAAAATGCTACTGCAATTTGCAGGAAATGTTGGGGGACAGCCGCCTTTTTTAGGGTTTGGCCGGGGCAGATCCCGAGGACGAAGAAGAGGTCCGCAACCTCAGGTTCATTTCAGTCCTCCGCCCACCTCAACGAGGAACTTGAGGAGTACAACGACGAAGAACAAAACGACGGGACCGGCACAAGAGAGCACTGAGGCGGGCTCGTCATCAATTTGAGCTCTCATACCATTACCCCTATGGAAGACAAGGTCCTCAATAGAGGTTTAGGTTTTGTGCCTACTGTCAAAAATGACCATTTTGAAACCAACATAGAAATGGCCAAGTTTTTTCGGAAGGTTCGTCTGCAGTTTTTCTTTTCAAAATCCAATCAAAGAGAACCAGACCAAGAAAACGTGAACACTGGTCTAAAGAAAAAATCTACATTCAATCCTGGATCCCATATGGTTCCTGTACAAGTACTTGCATTTGAACAGGCCATAGAGAAGGACATTGAAACTTTATTTTCAACAGAACAAGATAGCTTCTTTTATTTTTCCAAAGCCGAACAAGATGCTTTCAAATCCCTGTCTTCGAACACGGAACTTACCATCAAACCGGCGGACAAAGGGGGTGCAATTGTCCTGATGGATACTAGTGATTATCGAAATGAATGCTTGAGACAACTTAATAACAGACAAGCATACTGTCCCCTAGTCGAGGATCCTACGGTTGACATACGAAAGACAATCAACGAGATGGTAGAGGAAGCTCTATCTGAGGGCTGGGTCACTCGGCAAGAAGCGACCTTCCTAGTTACAGAACATCCAGTAATGCCCTACTTTTACTGTCTCCCGAAGGTGCATAAAGCACAGAGGCCACCACCAGGCAGTCTGATATTTTCGGGCACAGGGTCCATTCTGGAACCACTTTCCACCTTCGTTGACCATTTCTTGCGCCCTATGGTGCAAGAAATGCCCACATACCTCAAAGACACAACAGATGTGCTTCGTTTCCTCCCTGACATTGAATTTGATGCGGAGAATGACCATCTCGTCTCATTTGACGTAGAATCACTCTATACATCTATACCACAAGACGAAACTTTAGAAGTCATCTCTTCTCTCTTGATGGCTCGTGATCTAGACAGCATCACGCCAGTCAGCTTCATCATGGCTTGTGCCACCTTAGCCATGAAGAAAAACTTTTTTATGTTTGAGGAGAGGGTTTATTTGCAAACATCTGGTACCAGCATGGGGAGCATTTTTGCCCCCAGCTTGGCAAATTTATATGTACATCACTTTGAGCAAGAGCATGTCCTTACCAACACCAACCCGTATATCACTTTAATAAAAGTATGGAAAAGGTATATCGATGATATACTAGTGATATGGCGAGGGACACATGAAGATCTTGTGGCATTTCAGAACTGGTTAAACAGTAGGAATGCTTTTCTTCGCTTCACTGTAGATGCCAGCAAAACTGAGATTGCTTTTCTAGATTTAAAGATCTTTTCCACTTCAGAAGGCCTCCAATCAGAGCTTTACAGAAAACCAATGGCGAAGAATTCCTTACTCTGTTTTGACAGCCATCACCCCAAGTCTCTTAGAGAGAATCTGCCCTATGGGCAGTTTCTGAGGGTACAGAGAAACTGTTCCACCAAGGAAGGCTATAACAAACATTCAAAAGCTTTACAGCATCAGCTTCACTGTAGGAAATATCCACCCAAATTGGTAAAAAAATCAATAAAGCGGGCTAAAAACAACAATAGATTAGCCCTTTTGGAACCTTCATTGTCTAAAGTGACATCGAATAGATTGACCTGTGTCAGCACTTTTGGGACCTTGTCCAACAAAATAAAAAAAAAATAAAGAAACATTGGTCCATACTGAATTCAGGACAAGAAACCATCGAAGCACCACTTTTCTCTTTCAAGAGGGGTCCAAATTTAAAGGATCGCATTGTCCACACCAGACCTCACACTAAAATGCCAAGGGCTCATGGCAGAATCTGGGATCTTCCACCTGTAGTAGGACACCACCCATGTGGATCGTGTCAAGCTTGCCCCCAAACCACCAGGACAACTGAAATTGATATTGGCACAAATAGACCCTGGAAACAAGTCAAATTCACCAACTGTAATAGTGATAAGCTAATTTATCTCATAACCTGCTCATGCGGTCTGAAATACGTGGGAATGACGACTCGGAAAATTAAAATACGAATCTCCGAGCACAAAAGTACTATTCGCTGCAAGAGACAGGCAACCAAACTTACCAATCATTTTTTGGAGAAACAACATGCCCCAACTGCTTTTATTTGGACTGTGCTCGAACAACCTTACATTCCTCCCCACGTTACAGACCATACCAACTTTCTTATACGCAAGGAACAGAAATGGGTGTTCAAATTGGGAACCAACAAAGGTGGGCTTAATGATGACATACCCTGGTCTGTCTTATAATCATGTTTACTGTAACATTCTTCTCAAATGATGGCACTTGAGATTTGCCCACCCTTTGGACATATTCATCAAAGTAGAGATATGAGATAAACAAGATGTGGCTTGTGCATTCTCTGTTCTCTTACTGAAAATAGTAGAGATGATCAACAGAGTATCTGTCCTTTCCCTCCGGAATCAGAACAGATTGTACATCTAATACGTTAGCAAAACATCTGTTTTCTTGACCGGTGAGACGATCGAGAAGTGTGTTCCTATTTTGTAAGTTTAGGCATCGTTCCTAAGCAACCATCGACACAGTTGTCCTTTATGACCAATAAACAACTCCATTACAAAATTTAATCTGCTCACATGACCATCGTAGGACCAATGAGCAAACAGCATCTGACTGTGCAGAATTTCGCTGCAACAGGAACTTCCATTGCATGACCCGATCACATGATCAACGGCGAGCCAATCAGTGTGCGGCTCTTAACTGCAGCCTCCACTCCTAGTCGGCACCTCCCCAACCGGTTCAGATGGTGGCGAAGGAGTACCGACAGAGAGGTGAGCTGCACTCTAACCGAGTTCATTTTGGGCAGGATATTCTTTTGAGTAGAGCGCGAAACTGAGGATTAGCAATATCTCTTTTTTACGAACGATCCGAAGACCGAGATTATTGCTATCTTTTTGCGCATAGAAACCAATTCGGTGAAGCGATCATTATCTGTGTGATACGGTAAAAGAACTTTTCTAACTGTCGATACAGCCCTCATGTTCTCCGTGGGTGTGTTGTAATCAAGCTAGACAACCACAAAGAAGAAGAGATTAATAATGTGTCCCGTGTGAAAATAGTGGCAAATACTAACTAACTGCCAAGCACCAGAGACACTCGGTATGCAAACTGACACTTCAGCGAATACCTCTGTTCTGAATCTGCCATCATAAGAACACAAAAGGTCTGAGTCATGCTGTGTCTTCTCATAGTTTCTCTTACAATATAAACCCCATGTCTGTCATTTTCTCAGGGCACTTTTTGATGTGCTTTATTTTTTATTTTCGTTTGACTAGGAAGCGATGACATATCCTTGTTTTCTGCTTCTTTTTATCAGAGCGGTGCTTCCCTCGTGTCCTGAGCCGTTGCCAGGCGGGGTGGAGCTATTTGCTTCGACTATGAGGGTAAGACGAAGTACAATATGCTACATGAAAACATTACATTCAAGTATCTTCGTGTTGATAAAATACAGAACCAATGTGTTATCATACCAAAACTATTGGTTGACAGTTAAATGTGGATTAATCACATGTTACTATGTCTATATGTATGTGGTCATTTTACTTGTTTTTGTCCGTGTCTGTTTTTCTCTTTACAGTGACATACATAACATCTGCGAGCAAAGAACACACCTAGGAAATCAGGTGATCTTTTTTCATGTTGCAGCTTTGCTAACATGTAGTCACTTTTTAATCTTTCACGACACTTTTTGCAGTAGCATTTTTCTAATATCCCGGTCCTGATGAAAGCAATGGACTGCTCAGTCCCTTGGAATTGCTGAAACATGTTGACCATATTTCCATCTAGGTAGATATTTGTTAAATCTACTTATGCTGCTCTTTTACAATTGGTGGAGCGAGCATAGAACAGAATAAAGTTAGTCTTATTCATGCTCCCTCACCCAATTTTAGTTTTCACTCACTAATCACACTTCTTCACATCAGCACTGCAAATCAGCCACCCTCATTCTTTATTGATGGGTAGTTTGTGACACTCCAAACCACCTTTGGCCACTACAAGGTTCTTAAGAGGTTATACTATCTGACCTTCCATCTCAACCGGTAGTGGACCTACTTTGTGGTTAACAGGAATCCCAAATGATGAATGGCGGTTCCGAGTGGTGACTGATGGGTATCCTGTTAGAAATCACAGGTATCCATCCATGTATTTCTACAATTGTAAGATGAGTTGACACTGATTTTTGTTAGTCTAATGAACCACACATAGACTTTGTTAGACCCTTTGACACTTTTGTGTTTTATGCATTTAGTTAGGGAATGTGTCTCTGTCTGGTCTTTAAACTCCCTTAGGCCCTCCCTCACCATATTGTTTTTTCTTTTTTTTTTCACTTCCATATAGACACCACTTGAACGTGACACTATAACAAATAAAATGTACAGGTACACTGCACTCGTAAAAATGTAGTGTTAGCTTTATTTGTGAAACGAGAGAGGGCCATATTATCAACCCTTGGTGACAAAATTATCGCCACTTTATCGGCAGCAAACTGCCGCTAAAGTGGCCATAATAGGTTTGATAATATGCTCTATGGAATTCCAATCAAAGCTCATGTTAGATATGAAGGACATCTGACATGAGCTTCGATTGGAATTCCATAGAGCATATTATCAAACTCATTATTGCCACTTTAGCTTCACTTTCCTGCCGATAAAGTGGCGATAATTTTGTCACCCAGGCTTGATATTATGGCCCAGAGTGCATAGTATACAGCAGCTTCTCTGTAAAATCTATAATTACCTCCGAGCAGTGACAACAGATAGGTTACAACAGTCTGACAAACAGATCATCAACCTTATTACGCCACTTTTGAGTCACTTTTAACATGGGTAAAGTGATGCAAGGAGCTAGTAAATCTACGTCTGGTTCAACAAAAAATCTCAACTCCAGACTCTGCGACACATGTTTTAATGATTTCTCTCTCTCTCACTCTCTGTGACATCATTTCTCTATCTCTCTTAAACTTAGACACTGCTGTCTACTTGGACGTGTAGAAGATCAGCCCACCTGAAGTTGTGCATCCAAGTGCCTGCAGTGTTTGGCCGCAAGGTTTATACAACGGTAAGCACAGAGGCCTAGATCTACAAATCCTTCATAGGAATGCATTAGAAATAAGTTACCATAACGGGCGTCAGTAACGCAATAGGCACTGCCATATAGACATCACTTGAACGCGGCACTATAACAGAACAGGAATATACGAGTCACACTGCACACGTAAAACTGTAGAGTTACCACAACTTCTAATGCTTCAGCTCATTTTACTCACATCTACATAATTCTAAACTCTAATTTTCTTTTTTCTTTTGCAGATTACCAATCGGACACCTTTTGTAATCCATTTCACAATTTCTTTATAACATTGTTTAAGTTATTCTGCCAGTTCTAATATAGTTCTAATTGAGTTTCGTTTATATTTATTGTTTAATAAAAAAAACTACATACTTCTTTTATTTTGTGGGGGAGGGATATGATGGTCCACAATAAAAATAATGTTGAAATACTATAGTAAGATATTCAAGACTAGGATTGAAAACTACTGAGTTCTAACTAACTGATATAATAAATACAACGGTGAGAAACTACTAAAATGGCGGTGGACAGAGTACGTAATCAACGTTTGGCGCCTCTGCACTACCTTTCAAATAAATATATAAAAAATATCACTATTAATACTGTACAAAAGTACAGCACCGGATGAATCACACGAACCGGGAAAAGAAAGCGACAGATTTACTAACTGATATAAAGAAAGGTTTGCTTGTTGAACTTGAAGAAAAAGAAAACGTGAACTTAGAAACGACGCTGAGCATGCGAAAAGAGTACAACTGCTACACCAAAAAAAAGGTAAGCTTTACATACAAAAGGCGATACAGGAAACTGCCGATAAAGCGGCGATAATATGCTTGATAATAGGCCCTTGTAACTTCCTATAGCAGCCCAGGTTCTGGTGTTAACCTGGGCTGCTATGGTTATTCACAAGGGCATATTATCAAGCCCATTATTACCGCTTTATCGGCAGTTTCCTGCCGATAAAAGCGACGATAATGTATCGCTTTTTGTTGATAATATGGCCCATCCTCTTTTTTTGACCAATAAACTTAGGTGCATATCATCAAGGACCGGTGTTAAAATTAATGCCATTTTATTGCCAGGAAACTGCTGATACAACACCGATAAAGTGCTTGATAATACAGCCTTCTTATTTCCCATAGAAGCCCATGTTAACACCAGAACATAGCCTTCTATGGAAATGTACAAGGACGTATTATCAAGCCCACCCTCCCAACATTAACAAAAAAACATAGCACTTGTAAATTCCCATAGCAGCCCAGATTCTAATCCCAACCTAGGCTGCTATGGTTAGTCACAAGTACATATTATCAAGCCCATTATCTCCGCTTTATCAGCAGTTTCCTGCCAATAAAAGCGACGATAATGTATCGCCTTTTGTTGATAATATGGCCCATTGCTCTTTTTTTTTTACCAGTAAACTTAGGTGCATATTATCAAGGACCGGTGTTAAAATTATCGCCGTTTTATTGGCAAGAAACTGCCGATAAAACGGCGATAATGAGCTTGATAATA
The DNA here is from genome assembly GCF_964261635.1 of Lissotriton helveticus. Taxonomy (NCBI): domain Eukaryota; kingdom Metazoa; phylum Chordata; class Amphibia; order Caudata; family Salamandridae; genus Lissotriton; species Lissotriton helveticus. The sequence goes on from NC_136059.1 coordinate 1,932,591,324, forward strand.
CGGCCTTGTTATTTCCCATAGAACCCCATGTTAGCACCAGAACATAGGCTTCTATGCGTATTATCAAGCCCACCCTCCCAACATTAATAAAAAACTCCAGACAATGCAGATACCCAGATCTAGTAGGTCATTTTACATATCACTGCCCCAGAAAGGTGGCGTTCCCCGCGACGTGTACGGGGAGAGAGAGCTCGAGCTCAAAACATATTATTTTTTTTAAAAGACCTGAGGGGTGCCGCTCACCAAGACTGCGGGGAGTAGGACCGCTGCAGGGAGTAGGACTGTAACCCCCCCGCATACTTCAAAATAAAACCAGAGGAGTGCCGTTCCCTAGTGCTCGGGGCACCAAAAATTGCCCCCGTAATTTTCCCCCCGGGACCTAATGAATAAAACGGACTTCTACTTTTTTTTTCACCTTTTCCACCGCTACTTTTTTTTCACCTTTTCCACCGCGTACAAGTACTGCACGAGTACCCCGCCATTTTTTATTTTTTTTTAAATAAAAATTGAGCCTAAAGATCCATGTACCACCCCCTGACCAAGACTATAGGCTCAGAATGTTTCTACCCTGCCCCCTTTCCTTATTTCTCAACTTTGTTTTACTGTTTTCTTGTGACTCTGCTCTCCCGACAAACAACATGGCTGCCAACACTTCCTGGTTTGGAGTATTGACAGCCAATCAGCATGCAGCTCCTGCTCATAATTGTAGGTATTTCCATGCGCGTACGCCGCGATTTTTCTTTAAATAAAATAAAATAAAAAATAGAGCCTAAACATCCATGTACGACCCCCTGACCAAGCTTAGAGGGTCAGAATATCTTTACCCTACCCCCTTCCCTTATTTCTCAACTTTGTTTTATTGTTTACTTGTGACTCGGTTCTAGCGAGGCACAAGATGGCTGCCAACAATTCCTGGTTTCGAGTGTTGACAGACAGTTCACAGCCAGTCAGCATGTAACTCGTGCTCGTAATTGAACAGATTTCAGTTCGCGTACTGAACTCCGACTCTAGATATCGCTATGATTTTACTTGCAATTTTCTCAGAAACTACTGAATGGATTTACACCAGTTAACAAAAAGCACAATCTACGAACCGAACTCTACCTCTCTGCCAAATTTTGTGTAATTCCGTTCAGCCGTTCGGGCTGTAGCCCTGGCCAAAGGTCCCTATGGAAAATTGCATGGGGAAAACACGTTTTGGGACCCCCCTTTTTTCTTGGCCCCCACTTGACGAATCACCCCCAAACTGGAGGTACCTCCAGTAAGTGTCATGGAGCTGCGTTGCAGAGAGGTGTAAAAAGGGGCGTGACCTCATAACACCTCTCTGCAATGCAGCTCCCTGGGGCATACTGGAGGTTCCTGGTGGGCTAGTTGGCCCCCAGGGACCCCCAATATGCAAGGGGAATTAGTTCCCCCTCTGTAAACTGCCCAGGGGGCTGCGTTGCAGAGAGGTGTAAAAAGGGGCGTGGCCTCATAACACCTCTCTGCAATGAAGCTTCCTGGCGCAGACTGGACGTTCCTGGTGGGATAGTTGGCCCCCAGGGACCCCCAATATGCAAGGGGAATTAGTTCCCCCTCTGTAAACCCGCCAGGGGGCTGCATTGCAGAGAGGTGTAATGAGGCCACGCCCCTTTTTACACCTCTGTGCAATGCAGCCCTCTGGCGCATACTGGAGGTTCCTGGTGGGCTAGTTGACCCCCAGGGACCCCCAGTATGCAAGGGGAATTAGTTCCCCCTCTGCAAACGCACCAGGGGGCTGCATTGCAGAGACCTGTAAAGAGGCCACGCCCCTGTTTACACCTCTCTGCAATGCAGCCCCCTGGCACGTTTGCAGAGGGGGAACTAATTCCCCTTGCATACTGGGGGTCCCTGTGGGCCAACTAGCCCACCAGCAACATCCAGTATGCTCCAGGGGGCTGCGTTGCACAGAGGTGTAATGAGGCCCGCCCCTTTTTACACCTCTCTGCAACGCAGCCCCCTGGCGTGTTTACAGAGGGGGAACTAATTTCCCTTGCATATTGGGGGTCCCTGGGGGCCAACTAGCCCACCAGGAACCTCCAGTATGCGTTAGGGGCTTGCCTTGCAGAGACGTGTAAAGAGGCCACGCCCCTTTTTACACCTCTCTGCAAGGCAGCCTTCTGGCGCATACTGGAGGTTCATGACCCCCTAGGCCTGCTCAGGGGGTCCCACAAGGACCCCCAAGGCCAATTTTTTTTGAAAAAAATCCCGGGATACGCGCAGGGTACGTGTACCCTGTCGATCCCCAAAAAAAACATAAAGGCACCACTCTGCAAATGCGTCCCCTGGTGCGTTTGCAGAGGGGGAAATAATTCCCCTTGAATAGTGGGGGTCCCTGGGGGCCAAGTAGCCCACCAGGAACCTCCAGTATGCGCCAGGGGGCTGCCTTGTAGAGACGTGTAAAGAGGCCACGCCCCTTTTTACACCTCTCTGCAACACAGCCCCCTGGCGCATACTGGAGGTTCGTGGTGGACTAGTTGGCCCCCAGGGACCCCCAGTATGCAAGGAGACTTAATCCCCCAACTTAGAGCGCGCTACGGGGCACGTTTGCATAGTGGTGAAGGTAGGGGGCGGGCTTGAGGTGATATGTGTGCAAACATGCCCTGTAGCGCTTTTTAAGTTGGGGAATTAATTTCTCTTCAATCCAGAGGTTCCCTAGGGGCCAACTAGTTCAACAGGTACCTCCATTAAGCGCCACGGAGCTGCGTTGCAGCGTGTTGTAAAAAGGGGGCGTGCCCTCTGAACACCTCTATGAAACCCAGCTCCCTTGCTCATACTGGAGGTACCTGGTGGGCTAGTTGGCTCACAGGGGACCTCAGGATCGAAGAGAAATTAATTCCCCAATCTAAAAAGCGCCACAGGGCGTGTTTGCACACATGTCACCTCAGGCCCCACCCCCTTCCTTCACTATTGAGCACAATATTCCTCTAAAATCAGCGGAACTACGAATTCCGATGTACTCACCTGTTATCACAAGAGACGTCAGTGCTGCATCTTTGAGCCCAATACGGACCCTGAAAAGTAAATCTGAGCATACTTACCAGTAACTTGTGTTTCCTTCCATAGGAATCTATTGTGTGGTTTTCACCAGAAAAGTTTTTAAGTGTCTATTTTTTAAACTTACAAACATTCCTCTAAAATCAGCCGAGCTACGAATTCCGATTTACTCACCTGTTATCAGGAGAAACCTCAGTGCTGCATCTTTCAGCCCACTACTGATCATTAAAAGTAATTCTAATTGTAGTTACAGTAACTTGAATTTCCTTTCTAGGCTAACATTGACTGGTTTCACTTGGAAATTTTTCTAAGGGTGGAGTTTTGGAACTTTAAAAATTTCTTAAAAAATCAGCCGAACTATGAATTTCGATTTACTCACCTGTTATCAGGAGAGACCTCAGTGCTGCATCTTTCAGCCCACTACTGATCCTGAAAAGTAATCTAATCGTAGTTCAGTAACTTGAATGTCCTTTTATAGGCTAACATTGACTGATTTCACTTGGAAATTTTTCAAAGTGTGTAGTTTTGGAACTTTAAAAAATTCCTCAAAAATCAGTCGAACTACGAATTCCGATTTACACTCCTGTTATCAGGAGAGACCTCAGTGCTGCATCTTTCAGCCCACTACTGATCCTGAAAAGTAATTCTAATCGTAGTTCAGTAACTTGAATTTCCTTTTATAGGCTAACATTGCTGATTTCACTTGGAAATTTTTCAAAGTGTGGAGTTTTGGAACCTAAATAAATTCCTCAAAAATCAGTCGAGCTACGAATTCCAATTTACTCACCTGTTATCAGGAGATACCTCAGTGCTGCATCTTTCAGCTCACTACTATTCCTGAAAAGTAAATTTAACTGTACTTACCAGCAACTTGAATTTCCTTCCATAGGATATCATTGCCTGCTATATAAAATATATGTAAATTAAAAAAATATTAAATTAAAAAAAATTACAATTTCAATATTTTTACTAACATTTTTTTCAATTTATTTTAAAAATATGTAATGTAATTTAAAAAATAAAATATCTAAAAATAAACAATTAAATCAATGTAGTAAATTAGTATAAAAAATATAACAATTAATACATTTAAAAATTATCATTTACAAAACCTTTGAAATTCACTGAAAATACCATAGGTTTCAGCCACGTTAAAGTTAAAAATTAGCATTTAAAAAACCTTACAAATTCACTGGAAAAACCATAGGTTTCACACACGTTGTAGTTAGGAATTAGCATTTAAAAAACCTTCGAAATTTACTGAAAAACACCATAGGTTTCACACAAGTTATAGTTAAAAATATGCATTTAAAAAACATTAGAAATTCACTGGAAAAAACATAGAGACATAGCGACATTTGAGATGTCATCAGTGATGTCACTAACCATGTCATGAATGATGTAATATGTGACATCATCAGCAGTGGATTGCGGGCGCGCGAGTTATAGTGAGTCCAACTAACTATAACGTGGGAATTTCAATGGTTTTGTATGAGTAAAATGTTCAGCTAACTATAACTGGTGTGAAACCTATGGTTTTTTCAGTGAATTTCAAAGGTTTTTTAAATGCTAATTCCTAACTATAACGAGTGTCAAACCTATGGTTTTTTCAGTGAATTTCAAAGGTTTTTTAAATGCTAATCCCTATCTATAACTTTTGTGAAACCTATTTTTTTTTTTTGTGAATTTCAATGGTTTTTTAAAACATAATTCCTAACTATAATGTTTGTGAAACCTATGGTTTTTTGAGTGAATTTTATAGTTTTTTTAAAAGTAATTCCTTTGTATATTGACTTTGTAACCTACTATTTTTTGTTACTAGCTGTTTTTTATAACTATTAATTATATTTTTTGAAAAAAAAATATTTGTTCAATGTATATATATATATTTTTGAATTTTTTCCGGGTGCGCGCACTGGTAAGCTCTCCCGAGAGCGTACCGAGAGCGCTATTTCTGCTTTCGTAAAAAAAAATATGTATGAAAAGTAAACAATAATGCAAGACATTTAGTACCATACTTATAAAAGCAGTATTTTTGATTTACGAAATGAAAATGATTTAGCATTTCCGTAAAGCTATCAAAACGTCACTCAGGCGCGCCGCGTAAGCGCCCCCGGAAGTGCCTACGTTCGCGCCACGTGAGCACCCCCGGAAGCACCTACGTTCGCGCCGGTGCGCGCAGCGTAAGCGCGTCAAGTCATGTGACCTTAAAATAACTCTTTTCATTGGTTCCTAACAGTTTTTTTTTACAAAGAATGAAATCCCCACCCATTTCCTTCACTTCTTCTTTTACTTTTGTGCCTGCAAGACCTGCCTTTTGCTGTCGGATCTTTGTGGGAATAAAATCTTGGATTATCATGGCTGCCAGACCATCCAGCAGTGAAGATGACTCCAATGAATTTCTTGATGAAGAGGCTCCTCAGCCGAAAGTAAAAGAACACTTTATTTGGAAGTTTTTTTCTATTCCTGATGACCAGAAGAAAGTAAATGCTCCAAAAGTGGAGTGCAGGATTTGTCACACTGTCCTGTCACAGGGTGATCCCACTAAGAAATATTCTTTTGGTAACTGCCCGGGAATGTGTCAGGGCTCTGGCACGAGAGGCTCCCAGTGATGGGGCCTCTACTTCAACCGGAGGACAAACTGCATCAGGGATGGAGCAATCACAAGAGCAGATTCCCAACATCCAGCCTGCTTTTAATAAAGGCGTTATTAAATGCAGATATTGCGATAAGTTACTTTGCTATGGGGAACAAAGTGTTCTGCTCATGGTTCGAGCATTGGAGAACCATCGCTGCCGTTCCCAGCCCTAATTTTGTTTTGTTTTTTTGCTCCTGTTGAGCAGTTTCCCATTCCCTATTTTTGTTTTTGTTCGAAAAAAAGAAAAAAAGAAGAAAAAAAAAAAGTTCTTTTCAGAACTACCTCCAATTCTCATCAAAGAGCTGTGTTCTTAAAAAAATGAAAAAGAGTAAGTAAAGTGGAGTGCATTGATAAACGAGAAGAAAATGAGTGAGAAAGCACAGAAAGGGATGAGAGGAGAAGGGAAGTGAAGTAGGGGGACTGAAAGAAGGTGAGTGTGGGGAAGGAGAGTGAGGAGAAGGAGAGTGAACATGGGGAATGTGGATATGCGAAGAAAATGTAGTAAAGGAACGGGGGTGTGGAAGGGTAAGAAAAGAGCAGTGATGTTTTGGAAAGACTAGAGATACAGACTGGAGAAAGACAAGTAAGTGTGAGAACAGGTACGTAAGGCAGTGAAGAAACAGAGAAAGTGAAAGAAAAAATAAGAGTAGAAGACTGTAGGCCTCATTTTTGCACCTGCCTCACAGCAGGCGTAACACTGACGCAGGTCCTTTAACATGGGCCTGGCCCCATGTGAAAGTATGCATTGCTGGAGTTGTGTCACTTTTGTAACACACTCCAGCAATGCATCACTTTTGTACTTACAAATACGTCAGAAATACTGACGTATCTGTAACTTCTTTCAACATAATGTGTCATACATTAAATATGACGCATGAGTAGAATACTGAAGGCCTCATTTATGAGGCCATGCGTCACTTTTACGCCACCGGTGCGTCACTTTTTGTGACGCACCAGTGCTGTAAAAAATGCACCTTGTTGAGTCATATTTACAAGGTGACGCATCTAGGTAGATGTGTCACTTTGTAAACCCCTGCGCCACATTATACCTACATCAGGTGTAATGTATGCAAAATGGGCGTATTTAAAGAAAGGGTCGTAGAGGTGACGCAGTGAAATCTAAAAGATTTCACTACGTCACTTTTAGGACGCCGTTGTGTCAAAATCTTGCACCTGTCTCACAGCAGGCGTAAGACTGATACAGGCCCTTTCACATGGGACTTGCCCCATGTGCAAAGATGCATTGCTGGAGTTGTGTCACTTTTGTGACACACTCCAGCAATGCATCACTTTTGCGCTTACAGATACGTCAGAAATACTGATGTATCTGTAAGTACTTCTGACATAATGCGTCATAAATTAAATATGACACATGAGTAGAAGACTGAAGGCCTCATTTATGAGGCCATGCGTCACTTTTACGCCACCGTTGCATCACTTTTTGTGACGCACCAGTGCTGTAAAAAATGCACTTTGTTGAGTCATATTTACAAAGTGATGCATCTAGGTAGATGTGTCACTTTGTAAACCCCTGCGCCACATTATACCTACGTCAGGTGTAATGTATGCAAAAGGGGCGTATTGACGCAAGAAAGAGTCGTAGAGGTGACGCAGTGAAATCTATGACATTTCACTGCGTCACTTTTAGGACACCATTGTGTCAAAATCTTGCGCCTGCCTCACAGCAGGTGTAAGACTGATGCAAGCCCTTCCACATGGGGCTGGCCCCATGTGAAAAGATGCATTGCTGGAGTTGTGTCACTTTTGTGATAAACTCCAGCAATGCATCACTTTTGCGTTTACAGATATGTCAGAAATACTGACATATCTGTAACTACTTGCGACATAACACGTCATAAATTAAATATCACGCATGAGTAGAAGACTGAAGGCCTCATTTATGAGGCTATGCGTCACTTTTACGCCACCGATGCGTCACTTTTTGTGACGCACCAGTACTGTAAAAAATACACCTTGTTGAGTCATATTTACAAAGTGACGCATCTAGGTAGATGCGTCACTTTGTAAACCCCTGCGCCACATTATAGCTGCGCCAGCTGTAATGTATGCAAAGGGTGTGTATTGACATAAGGAAGGGTCGTAGAAGTGACACAGTGACATCTAAGAGATATCACTGCGTCACTTTTATGACGCTCTTGCGTCCAAATCTAGCGCCTGCTTAACAGCAGCCGTAAGACTGATGCAGGCCCTTTCACATAAGACTGGCCCTATGTGAAAGAATGCATTGCTGGAGTTGCATCATTTTTGTGACACATTCCAGCAATGCATCACTTTCCTCTAAACACTCTACATTATGTTTTTTACACTGTTTTTCCCTGTGGTGCACTCAGGGTGCGCGTACCGGAGAGTGCACCGGTGAGCGCAGCCAGCGCTGACCCCGCGAAAATGTTAAAAAAAAAAAAAAGGTTTTTTTGCCCTTGAGGGTCCTTCTAGGCCCCCCTCAGAAAACCTAGGGGGTCAGAGGGTGTCTATTCTGCCCCCTTTTAATTATATCACCCTTTCTTTTTTCACCTCTTGTGTCTTGATTCTACCGAGACACAAGATGGCGGACTCTCCGGACTGTTTAGAATGTTGACAGACACCCAACAGCCAAACAACTTTCCGCTCGTGCACTCCCGTAGCACGCCGGGTGCGCTCCCCGGTACGCGCACCCGTGAGCGCTCGGAGAGCGCTTATAGATATATATGTGTTTTTGAAGTTAATTTTCAAAAAAAATACTGGAGCAATTTTCAGCAAACATAGCAAAGGCACATCTGCGTACCAGTCCCTACAATTTTGCCAAGTTTGGCGTAATTCCGTTCAGCGGTTCGGGCTGTAGACTTGTCAGACCGTCCTATGGAAATTAACGTAGGAAAAACACGTTTTGGGACCCCCTTTTTTCTCAGCCCCCTCTTAACGAATCCCCCTGAAACTTTCAGGGAAGGAGCGCAGCGGAGCTGGCCAAACTTTTGGAAAACTTCACACAAATTCCTCAACTGGCGCCAGCGTTATTCCCAATAGAATGTTGCGGATTTCCTATGGAAAACAATCCTAACTATAACTACCTACTGGCAACCGCCAGTAGGTAATTAATATATATATATATATATATATATATATATATATATATATATATATATATATATATATATATATATATATATATCAAACAAAGTCTCTCGTTTCTGGATCCCAGGACCCTTCAGGGCAGCCTCAATGAAATGGGCAGGAGCAGACCACAAAGCACTTGCCATGCAAAAAAACATGTTGAGGCCCAATACCGCAGTTTCAGGATGCCACTTGGTCCAGCAGCGCCTGCTTCCCTATACCTAACGTTTTGGCTGAATGCCTTGCTCACAGGAGGAAGCAGACACCAATGTGTGCTTTGGCATGTTTTAAAAAAGATTTTAATCATGTGACTTCACTTTAGAAACATCAACTCACATAGTGCAGTGTTGTTCATATAGTTGTAAATATTGGAAGTCCTTATTTCAAGCCTAGTTGTACATTAATACTTGTAAACTGCACTGATGTTCAAGTGGTTCAATTCAATCAAAGTTAGTGAGGTTCCGTGATTTCTGAATCAGTTCCATAAAGGTCATGGTTTCGTTATGAATTTGATATTAGCGAACTGTAACTAGTTAGTGCGGCAAGTATGAGTGTTTTCGTCATGTTAGACTGATGGATTCACTACGTATTTAGGGATTTCGTTCTGGACCCTTGGGTTCCATTTTGTGTATGGCAGCCATTTTGTGGTTGCCCTCACATAGGCCGATGACTGTGGCTGAACAAGTCTTTTAAGTACATGTACACCTTAGCTCCAGTTCGTGCTGACTCCTGTTTGACCTGAGTGAACTGACCCTGTTGCCTGAAGCTGACCTTGTTAAACCAGTTCCTGCCCTTTAGCTGATCAAGATTAAGGATCAGAGCACAGGACATAATAAACTTTTATTGCACACAAATATGCCTTATCCTACTCTCACCTGTTTCTGCTCCTTTCTTTATGGTCTATTTACGATTGGGATGTGCCCTTTTTTATTATGGGTTCGTTCGACCTGTCTAAAGAAGAATGTTGGGTTTGACCGATGATTGATCATGGGCTGGGCAACTGAAAAGTGGGTTTTACTGTCATGCGATACCTTTGGTGTGAATACATGTGATTGGACAGTTTGTAAATTTTAGGTATTTGTCTGGAATGTGATTTTTGGCATAAAAAGGGACGACTTGCTGTGTAAAATTGAGCAGTCTCCTGAGAACTCATACCGTGATGACTTCTAGGACTTCTGTTACTGGCTGCAGCCAATAAATTTGATCTTTGATGCCACCAAGAAGTTTCCGAGTCTCTGTATTCTAAGACAGGTGGAACCCGAAGGCTTTGGGCATGCCCCTGGCGCTGCTGGGTATTAAATAACCCGGTTCTTCAGTTGGTGCTTCCAACGTGGGGCGACTTCAGCGGTACCGGTCCAAGCCTGAAGATCGTGAGGAGCTTCGTGAGGAAAATCTGGAGGACGGACACCACTTCATAGACCCCGGCATGTCGAATGTGGACTGAAGGTCTTTTCTGCGAGGCTTCCCGCTTTCCTGACGGCTACGAAGGACTGCTGCCCTGACTGTCGCCCTGTCTTGGACCCATTTGTGATGCTTTGTACGGCGAGACGATAGACGGGTCTTTTGGTGGCGTGACTGATACCTCAGTTAGGTATAAGTGGGTCGCTCCCAGTCCTACAGGCTAAAAGAGATAAAAGAGAAAAGGATGTATCAATAATGCAAGCTGCTAGGCAGTTTAAAGAAAACAGAGAAGATAAAGCAATTGAGGTGTCAGATAGGCAACATAATATGGCTATTGATAAATGTTATCCAGCATTGCCACCTATTCTTGAGAATGCAACGAAGCACCCTGAAAAGGATCCTTTGATGTCACATTTGTTGAGATTGCCACCCCCTTATGCACAGAGTGCTACGGCACCTCCGCAACCTCCAGTTGTACAACCTCTTGTTGCTGCTCAACCACCGACTCCTCCTCAGCTGGTTCTTCCTCCTACGGCGCAGCCCGCTCTGGGGCCGCCGACTTTGCTATCGGTTTTGTCTGGAACTACTTTGCCTTATTCTCCTGTACCTTCAACTTCTCTTGCTACTAACCCTACGCTTCTATCACCTCAAAATACTTTGTCTCCTGTCCTTATGACAGCTTCTTCTTCTGCTCGACAACGAATGACTGATACTGTTACTGGTCTTTTGTCTCCTTTCTTTGGGTCATTGAGTATTACCCCTGTTTCTGCACGTAAACAAATGCGTAGTCAGCTACCTGGTCCCGAAGAACAGGCAGTGTTAGATCTCTTGGCTCGCAGATGGGTTTTGAATGTTTCGAGGTATAACTTAGAGTCAGTTATGGATGTTTTCCAGCAGTGGGAAGCACCCAAGCAAAGGTATGTTTTTGAAGTTATGTGTACTTTCCTTCGTGAGGAATGGGAAGATAATGATTTGTGTTCAGTCCCTGTAGAATTGCTGAATGTCCAGTCTGAGTTTGCGAAAGGGACGATAGTGGGTCCCGGAATTGAGAATACAGTTGCGATGGTACTTGCGTTAAGGAGCGATTTCCCATCTCAGCGACTGTTTGAACCTGATTCCGCAGTTAGGAGGAAAGTGAGACAGTATCCACTGAGAGAAGTTCCTCCAGTATGGCGCGATGAGGTAGCTGCTGGTGCGAATAATGTTCCCCCAGCTATACCAGCACATTTTCAAAGAGTATGGGTACATGTGCCATGGAAGAGAGTAGAAGTTTTGGCAGCTTAAACAGTCTTTACCTGATCCCCGTAAAAATCCGGCTGGTTATTACAAGGAGTTGTCCCAGACATTTGACGCATGCATCATGAATTTAGCCAATATAGATATGCTCTTGGGTAACATGGTACCTCAACCTCTGTGGGCAAAAATTCGTCATGAGGATCATGCGATTGAGTCAGGTGATTCATGGGGGAATATCGCTGCTGCAGATGCTAGATAGGTTGTTGGTGCTAAACCTGAAGCTCTAGTGGCAGATCTACCTGGCAGAATTATTAATTTAATGAAGACGATGATGCCTGCTTTACGAGTGAATTGGGATAAGTTAGCAGTATGTAAGCAGAAGAAAGATGAAAGTGTATCTGATTTCTTCACTAGGTTTGAAGAAACATTTATAGATCATAGTGGTCAGTAGATGAGTACGGAGGGTGGGCAAAGATTATTTGTGGACAAATTTGTCTTTAATTTGCTCCCTGAACTATGTAATAGGTTGAAAGATTCTGAGAGTTCTTGGGCTGTTTCCTCGTCGGCCCAGATATTGGCGACTGCACAGTACTATGAGAATAGGGATAAGGACGAAAAAGACAGAGTAGAGAAAAAGACCAAAGACTTAAAGACAAAGGTTCTTTTGCAGCAGGCGTATCCGCCTCGCTCGAATCAGCAAGAGTCACAGCAACGCCCACAGTTTCAGCAACCTCCACAGTTTCAGAGACCGCAACAGAACGCTGGGTATTTTCCTCCAAGACCCCCCTTGGGTTTGAATAAGTGTGCGTACTGTAGGGAGGAAGGTCATTATAAAAATGAGTGCCCTGTTTTACGACAGCGTGCGAGTGGTATGCCGGCCCCGAGAGGCCGTGGTGGTTTTCAGCAAGTGTCTAGGGGTAGAGGACGTGGTGCGTTTCCTCAGAACGAACGTTCCTTACCCTCACAAAATTCTATGAATTGTTTTGATCAACAGAAAATTGCATCTGGTCAGTCGACTCAGTACTATGCTGATGACTATTATGTTGAGAGTGAGAATGCTGATTATAATGATTGCTAGGACAGCCATGGACAAAGAGAGGGAGTAGTGTCGGTTCCAGTAGATCAGAGTGGGCCTTATGTTGCAGTAGCCACATCGGATGTGGTAGAGCCTTTTCTTTTGGATACTGGTGCAGCGAAGAGTTCTTTCATGCACTCTAAACTCCCTGGCGCACCTTTGTCTGGCTTAACTAATGTTTCAGTAGGATTCTCTGGCGCCCCAGTTCGTAACCCAGTTTCTCGTCCCTTGTCTCTTTCTATAGGGCCTTGTGAGTTGGAAGCACCTCTCATTTTAACGACAGGTTGTGGTGAGAATTTGTTGGGTTTGGATTTGTTGAATAGGTTGCATGCAACATTACGTTGTTCTCCTGCGGGAGTACAGCTTACATTGGGTAGGAAAGTGATCTCTCCGATGTATTTGTCTAAAGATCGGCTTCCACCAGAATTGCGTTCTCTCCCTGATACTCTTTGGGCTACTGGTCCTAATGATGTGGGTCTTTTGGAGATTCCACCTTATGTTGTAACGCTTAAAGCGAATGTTAAAATGCAGCGTATTCCCCAATATCGGATTTCTAGCGATGGTGAAAGAGCGATTTTAGCGATCATCTATGATTTGATTGAGAAAGATGTGATTGAAGAAACGAGAGGTAATGTGTGTAACAGTCCTGTTTTGCCTGTCCTGAAACGCACTGACTCTTCTCAGCCACCTGTTTACAGGTTTGTGATCGATCTTAGAGAGGTTAACAAGATTGTCGTGCCACAGTTTCCAGTTGTTCCGGATATTACTGCTTTGTTGACTTTTATTCCTGATTCAGCTGCCTGGTTTTCGGTTATAGATCTGAAGAATGCTTTCTTCAGCATTCCAATTGCCGAGGAAAGTAGAGATATTTTTGGCTTCTCTTTAGGAGGCCGAAGCTTCCGGTTTAAGAGAGCTCCCCAAGGCTATTGTGAAAGTCCTTCTATCTATAGTCAGGCTTTGAAAACTCAACTTGATACTCTTGTGTTGCCAGCTGGTGCTGCTCTTATTCAGTATGTGGATGATCTGTTAGTGGCCGCTGATGATGAGAAAACTTGTAAAAAAGCTGCTCTTTCTTTGTTGCGACATCTGTCGGACTTGCATCATAAAGTGTCACCTTCTAAGTTGCAGTATTGTTGCCAAGAAGTGACCTACTTAGGTCATCCCTTGTCAAAGGAGGGAAGAAGGTTGACCACAGAACGAATTCAAGCACACAGAGAGAAGTGCGTGCTTTCTTGGGTATCACGTCATATTGTAGACAGTGGATTCCAAATTTCTCTCTATTAGCGAAACCTCTGCTGGCTTTGACTTGTAAAGATACACCGAATCCTCTTCCGTGGTCTGACGATTGTCAGAAAAGTTTTTCTGAGTTGCGTGATGCATTGTATTCTGCTCCTGTGTTGGGTACTCCAGACTATAACAAGCCTTTCACGTTGTATGTACACGAGAGAGAGGGATGTGCGTTGTCTGTGTTGACACAATCTTTTGGGGACAAGCAGCGTATTTTTCATCAACATTAGATCCGGTAGCTAGAGCATTGCCGAGTTGCTTGAGAGCTACAGCGGCAGCGGCTGTTTCTATCCGACAGTCTGCTGGACTGGTGATGGATAATACGTTGATTGTGATGGTTCCACATGCAGTGGATACTTTATTAAATCGGGCAAAAACTCAACACCTTACTAGTGCAAGGTTGTCGGGTTATGAGTTGACACTTTTGGCTAGTCATGTGCTTATTAAGCGATGCAATGTATTAAATCCAGCAACATTGTTGCCGACGTCTGTGGATACAGATGGTCAGGAACAGCACGATTGTTTTCTGAGGACGGAAGAGGAGACAAAGGGTAGGATCGATTTAAAAGATTCTCCTCTTCCGGATCCTGATGGTACCTTATGAGTTGATGGTTCATGCTACAAGCTTCCGAATGGTGACACGACTGCAGGATATGCCGTGACGACATTAAGTACAGTTGTTGAAACTGCACGAGGGGGCTATAATTCAGCACAAGCAGCGGAATTGATTGCATTAACGAGAGCGTGTGTTTTGTCTGAAGGAAAGAGAGTGAATGTGTATACCGATAGTCAGTATGCTTTTGGTGTTGCCCATAGTTTCGGACGTTTGTGGAAAGAAAGGGGATTCCTCACATCCCATGGGACTAAGATTCAGCATGGACAGTTGGTGAATGAGCTTCTCGAGTCACTTACTTTGCCGAAGCAAGTTGCGATTGTGAAGTGTATTGCTCATCGGAAGGTTACGGATGATGTTGGCCGTGGTAATGCGTTTGCGGATGAAGTTGCGAAAGACACAGCAAGAAATCTGATGAGTTGAATGTATGTGGCAGGCCCTGCGAGATGGATTGGTGATGTTGTAATGTGCGAAGATACGATTGAGAGTGTGAAATCGATACAGGCTGAAGCTACTGAAAGTGAGAAGAATGTTTGGAGAGAAACTACGGGTAGATTGGATTCGACTGGTTGTTGGGTTGAATTGTCAGAACACCAAAGATGGATGTTGCCAGATGCGTACGTGCTTGCAGTGGTTACTATGGCACATGGTTTGTCTCACATCAGTGTGAAAGGGATTTGTAAGTTGTTGGCTCCAGTATGGCAGAATGCTGGAATTCCCAAGTGTGCGGAGAATGTGGTCAAGAATTGCATGGTGTGTTTAATGTATAATCCTGGCAAGGGAACCCCAACTCCAGCTGGTCACTTTGCTCCTCCGACGTATCCGTTCAAGGTTTTGCAATTGGATTTCATCCACATGGAAAGGTGCAATAATTTAAAGTATGTCCTTGTAGTTGTTTGCGCCTTTTCTAGATGGGTAGAAGCATACCCCCTAAAAGATAATACTGCCTCGTCCACTGCTAAAGTCGTGGTCAAAGAATATTTCCCTACGTTTGGGTTGCCAAGGATGGTATGGAGTGATAACGGAAGTGAATTCGTGGGGAAGGGGATGAAGAGAGTGTGTGAAGGGTTGGGAATTCACCAGAAATTCCACGCTGCGAATCATACCCAATCAGCTGGTTTAGTTGAGTGCTATAATGGCACGTTAAAGTTAAAGCTGGCTAAGATTCAAGCGAGCACTGGTCTTCAATGGCCTGATGCTTTACCATTGGCACTTTTGTCAACTAGAACTACAGTACATTCCCGAATAGGCCTTAGTCCCTATGAGATAGTTTTTGGCAAACGTTTGGGGAGTGCCGAGGCCAACGAAGTTTAGTGACATCGAATACCCTATGCTAGTGGACTACTAGTATGACTTGACGACTAAATTGCGTGTCTTACATCAACAGGTTCATGATAAATTGCCGCCAGCTTCTGTGGATCCAGGTCACACCCTCAATCCTGGTGACTGGATTTTGGTGAAGAACTTTCAGCGAACCAAGAATGATCAGCCCCGCTGGAATGGACCGTACCAAGTCCTGCTATCTACGAGGACTTCAGTTAAGGTTTTCGGGAAGAAAAACTGGATCCACGGCGTACATTGTAAGAGGGCGCCGTTGCCTCTGCCGTACGACCAGTGGGTCCGTGAAGGTATTGCAGATTCAGAGACTGAAAGGGTGCCGAAGTTTGCACCGTTTAGCGACGCTGAGTTGGTGTGGAGAGGCTCCGAGAAAGAAGATGACGATGTCCTTCAAGAAGCTGTGCCTGTGTCTCAAAGATTAGACACTACTGAACCTGAACTGTTGTTTCAGCCTCAAACGAGGCCTGGAAAAGAGCGTTATAATCTACGTCCTAGAAACAATGGACTAATAAAATTAATGAATTCCTTTTTTTTTTTTTTTTGGAACTGAACTCTCTCAGGAATTGAACTCTCTCAGCCAAGAAACTTTTTTGGTATATTTTTGTGAACCACCATCCAGGTTCAGCTGTAGGGTCACAGTGTAAAGACTAGAGAGTGCAAGCCGAAGACGCAAGGTCAACGGTTCTGGTTGGTCTAAGGGAGTTCCCTGGGCTGACATAAGCATTCCTTAGCAGAAGAAAACCAACCGACATGAACAGCATCGGTTAGAGGATGGAGTTTTTTGAGATTGAGAGAGCCGCTGAGAAAATGAACATTAAGAAGAAACTGTGTAAAATTATGCATAGCAAATGTTTTCTGATCACATGTCTTTTGATGTTTTTTAGCATGACGTTAGATTGGTGGGTTGGTTTATATTTTCTCTTCAACTGATTTCTGCACCCATTTTCCAACCTACGGCTTTACCTGCTACTACTTCTTTGCATTCTTTTCATACTTTACCTGAACACGAACAGATTAGAAGGTCGGAATTTTTGAATAATTCCTTTGTGCAACTTCTCCATCAACACCAGTTAGTAGTAAACACCACTAATTGTTGGGTGTGTGGTCTTATGCCACATACTATGGATAGAGGTATTCCTTATCTGGTTCTGCCATTCAGTTACAATGGGTCCCTATGGGCATATCAGACGATGTATATTTATGCCATCGAAATCTATCCCCTGCGTTCCATAAGAAATAACTCAAGTAATAAAGCCTTGGTGAAGGGAATTACAGATATGAGTAGAGATATCGAAACGTATGAGACTATTCCCAAGGATGAGTTACTAGCATATGTTGGTTGGAAGGCAACCGGATATTAGTCTGGGTGAGAAGCAGAGACGAAAAAGGTCACCTCCGATTTGGATTTTACCCCATCGTGGTCATTTTTGTCTGCAAGGGAAAGGCAATAATCCGAGACCTAAGTTAGGGAAGAGTATTTGTACCCAGACGTATGTCTTTGCATCCCAAACTTCCCCACCGTTTTTAGCAGCTAAGGGCACGTATTTTGTCTGCTATGATAGAGCATATACATGGTTGCCCCCTGATTTTTCAGGAACATGTTATGTTGCATATTTGTTGCCTCCTACGTACACTGCTGCCGTAGATTACCACAGAACGAGAGTTGTTAGGGGTGTCTTCAGTGAGGAAGATACTACGGGACAAGAAGTGGGAGACTTTTTCAAGGGTTTCCTACCATTTTGGGGACCTATGGCAAACAGTAGAAATATACGGCAATTGACAAGAGTGGTTGAATCCACCATAAATGAAACTGCTGGTGCCCTTAGTAATCTGACCACTGAGCTTCAAGCGGATCGCCTTATGACGTTACAGAATCGAATGGTTTTAGACGTCATACTTGCAGATCAAGGTGGGGTATGTAATCCAATCGAGTTGCTGCGTTTTCATACCAGACAATGCTCCTACCGTATACCAGGCCATTTCTAAGTTACATAAGATCTCTGAGTCTATAAATGTGGATAAAGGAGATTGGTCGTTGATTGGATGGTTTTGGGAACTGTTATCGACCTGGGGATAGAAGATTCTGATGATCATTGGGATTGCTTTAGCGATTCTTATCCTGTTCTGTCTTTGTGTGCAGTGCGCTCCTGCTATATGTGGCCTCTGAGCTACTACGTGTGCAAGGAGACCTGTCCCAAGAGAGGTACTAAGTAATAGGATTATGCTCCAGCAACATCTTGATGATCTGATGAATATAGACCTGGATTCAGATTGACGTGAGTTTAGGTTATTGCCTATGTAAGGGCAAAAGGATGGTATGAGGTTCCGTGAATTCTGAACCCGTTCCATAAAGGTCATGGTTTCGTTATGAATTTGATATTAGCGAACCGTAACTAGTTAGTGCGGCAAGTATGAGTGTTTTCGTCATGTTAGACTGATGGATTCACTACGTATTTAGGGATTTCGTTCTGAACCCTTGGGTTCCATTTTGTGTATGGCAGCCATTTTGTGGTTGCCCTCACATAGGCCGATGACTGTGGCTGAGCAAGTCTTTTAAGTACATGTACACCTTAGCTCCAGTTCGTGCTGACTCCTGTTTGACCTGAGTGAACTGACCCTGTTGCCTGAAGCTGACCTTGTTAAACCAGTTCCTGCCCTTTAGCTGATCAAGATTAAGGATCAGAGCACAGGACATCATAAACTTTTATTGCACACAAATATGCCTTATCCTACTCTCACCTGTTTCTGCTCCTTTCTTTGTGGTCTATTTACTATTGGGATGTGCCCTTTTTTATTATGGGTTTGTTTGACCTGTCTAAAGAAGAATGTTGGGTTTGACCGATGATTGATCATGGGCTGGGCAACTGAAAAGTGGGTTTTACTGTCATGCGATACCTTTGGTGTGAATACATGTGATTGGACAGTTTGTAAATATTAGGTATTTGTCTGGAATGTGATTTTTGGCATAAAAAGGGACGACTTGCTGTTTAAAATTGAGCAGTCTCCTGAGAACTCATACCGTGATGACTTCTAGGACTTCTGTTACTGGCTGCAGCCAATAAATTTGATCTTTGACGCCACCAAGAAGTTTCCGTGTCTCTGTATTCTAAGACAGGTGGAACCCGAAGGCTTTGGGCGTGCCCCTGGCGCCGCTGGGTATTAAATAACCCGGTTCTACATTAGTCAAGTGTTATACCGCAGTGTTTCCATTCTGTGTGCGCCCGGCAGACACCATTACCTGCAGCACGATCTTTTCAGGACTCATCCTGCTAGAACCCCTTCCACACGCATTCCGTTTTCGCTATTTAGCATATCATCTGTAGGTCGCGTGTGTGAGTGAGTCAGGCTCCTCAATTT
This sequence comes from Lissotriton helveticus, assembly GCF_964261635.1. NCBI lineage: Eukaryota > Metazoa > Chordata > Amphibia > Caudata > Salamandridae > Lissotriton > Lissotriton helveticus. The sequence continues at coordinate 1,932,610,392 of NC_136059.1, forward strand.
AAATGCCAAACAAAGTCTCTTGTTTCCGGAGCCTAGGACCCTTCAGGGCGGCCTCAGTGAAATGGGCACGAGCAGCCCACAAAGCACTTGCCATGCAAAAAAAACAATTTGAGGCCCAATACCGCAGTTTCAGGATGCCACTTGGTCCAGCAGCACCTGCTTCCCTTTCCCTAAAGTTTTGGCTGAATGCCTTGCTCACAGGAGGAAGAAGACACCAATGTGCGCTTGGACGTGCTTTTAAAGAGATTGTTTTTCTTTTTTAAAGAGATTTTAATCATGTGACTTCACTTTTACAAACATCAACTCCCATAGTGCAGTGTTGTTCATATAGATATTGGAAGTTCTTATGTCAAGCCTACTTGTACATTAACACTTGGAAACTGCACTGATGTTCAAGTGGTTCAATTCAATCAAAGTCAGTCAAGTTTTATGCAACAGTGTTTCCATTCTGCGTGCGACCGGCAGATACCATTACCTGCAGCACGATCTTTGCAGGAATCATCCTGCTAAAATCCCTTCCACATGCATTCCGATTTTGCTATTTAGCATATCCTCTGTAGGTCGGGTGCGTGAGTGAGTCAGGCTCCTCAATTTAAATGCCAAACAAAGTCTCTTGTTTCCAGAGCCTAGGACCCTTCAGGGCGGCCTTAATGAAATGGGCACGAGCAGCCCACAAAGCACTTGCCATGCAAAAAAACTATTTGAGTCCCAATACCGCAGTTTCAGGATGCCACTCGGTCCAGCAGCGCCTGCTTCCCTTTCCCTAACGGTTTGGCTGAATGCCTTGCTCACAGGAGGAAGAAGAAGACACCCGTGTGCGCTTGGGCGTGCTTTTAAAAAGATTATTATCACGTGACTTCACTTTAGAAACATCAACTAACATAGCGCAGTGTTGTAAATATAGTTGTAAATATTGGAAGTCCTTATTTCAAGCCTAGTTGTACATTAATACTTGGAAACTGCACTGAAGTTCAAGTGCTTCAATTCAATCAAAGTTAGTCAAGTGTTATGCCGCAGTGTTTCCATTCTGCGTGCGACCGGCAGACACCATTACCTGCAGCACGATCTTTGCAGGAATCATCCTGATAGAATCCCTTCGACACGCATTCCGTTTTCGCTATTTAGCATATCCTCTGTTGGTCGGGTGCGTGAGTGAGTCAGGCTCCTCAATTTAAATGCCAAACAAAGTCTCTCATTTCTGGAGCCTAGGACCCTTCTGGGCGGTCTCAATGAAATGGGCACGAGCAGCCCGCAAAGCACTTGCCATGCAAAAAAACATTTTGAGGCCCAATACCGCAGTTTCAGGATGCCACTCGGTCCAGCAGCGCCTGCTTCCCTTTCCCTAACGTTCCGTCTGAATGCCTTGCTCACAGAAGGAAGAAGACACCAATGTGCGCTTGGGCGTGCTTTTAAAAAGATTTTAATCATGTCACTTCACTTTCGAAACATCAACTCCAATAGTGCAGTGTTGTTCATATAGTTGTAAATATTGGAAGTCCTTATTGCAAGCCTAGTTTTACATTAATACTTGGAAACTGCACTGATGTTCAAGTGGTTCGATTCAATCAAAGTTAGTCAAGTGTGATGCCGCAGTGTTTTCATTCTGCGTGCGACCGGCAGACACCATTACCTGCAGCGCGATCTTTGCAGGAATCATCCTGATAGAATCCCTTCCACACGCTTTCCGTTTTCGCTATTGAAAAGGGGGGGCCCTCGGCCCCCCCGCACGCATGGCGGCGCGGCGACCGTCGCCCCCCCTTTCTCCCGGGTGGTCATTCGGCGGTGGGGGCGTGCCCTGGGGGTGCGGCCCACCGCCGATTGGCTGGCGGCCTTCCTGACCCGGATCCAATTTAGTGGGTCCGGGTCAGGGGGGGCGGGCGTTGGGAGGGGCCGACCGGCCCCTCGGGAATAAGAGGTGGGGAGCGCCCAGGAGACCCCCTTGTCCCTGGACGCTCCCTCGCTGAACGTTGTGCCCCGCGTGCGGGGCTTCTTTGTTTTGATACATTTTTCCCGCTTTTATCTTTCAGGTCGCGCCAGCCGTCGGAGGGATCGACATCGGCCGGGGACGCGAGGCAGCGGTTTTTTGGTTTTCTCCCGTTTCATTGCAGTGTGCCAGGACGCGGAATTTACGCGCCGGAGACGGAAGGGCGCCAACTGATCGTCGGTCTTGCCTGGGCGCCCGCGTCGCCATTTCTGCGGAAGGCGGCGTGCGAGTAAAATTGTCTAGGAGAGCGGAGTGGGAGCAAGCGTGAGGCTCCGTCAGGTACCGGGTGCGGGCGGTGGTGGATGGGGATAGAGCTCCGTAGAGCGGAGTTCGAGCCTTGGGAGGGGGACACAGGAAAAGAAAAGGAGCGCTAAGCGTGTGTTATTAGCGCAGTGGGTTACAAAAAGGGGGTGCTATTAACTCGAATCACGCCAAGGTCACAGGTTCAAGTACAGTACCGGCCACATTTAATTGTGTACTTACGGCTAATAAGGCCGGTGTGGGGCAATTTCGAGTAGAACGAGCGGGGGCTGCTTGACCACGAGTGGCGGAGGGGGAGAAGCAGGTCCACCAGGTCAGCGCCTGGGGGGGGGGAAACTGCTGGTGCATCTTTGCCATTGTTTTATGACTGCTTGGCAATTTTTAGGAAATTAATTGCCAATTATTGAATTGTATGATAACTAAGGGGCATCGTTTAAAGTGTTTTTCTGCTATATGGTATAAGTTTAAAAGTGAACTGTGGAACGAGCATACAAACGAGGTGGCATTTCATAAAGGGTTTCTCATTGCTGTGGGGTACTACAATTAGATAACTCTGGTCGAGTGATTGCACAGAAGCACACTGTAAAGAGGAATAAGTGCAAGTCTTTGCCCGGAAGTGTACCAACCGGTGGCAGAATTGTGTTTTTTACGGTCATTGAGGTTCTCAGGGAGGGTTCAACCGTCCCCTGTATTTAAGTTTGGTGTCCTACAACTTGTTCCTCCTTTATTACACGGTACTAATACTTGTTTTAATTTCAGGCAACTTTTAACTACATTATTGGCACATTTCGGCAGATTGGGCACGCAACGTGGTGAGGGCTGTGACCGCGGATCACCATCACCGACGAGGATACAGGAGGGATCGGTAAGAGGGGTACGGGGGGCTGGCATTCATCGCTCCTGGTGGCCGCCGGGTGGGTCTACATTAGGTTTACTCACCCCTTACATAAGCGGACAAGCCGCTAGTGTTGCGGTCGCCGTTGCATGGTGCTGAAAGCCCCCTGGTGACCCTCCATCTGAAAGGTACACACAGTTGGCCTGTTGGGAAATTAAGAGAGTAGGCAGCGGGTGTTTTTGGGGTAAGCATCATGCCAGGTCCAAGGGGTGGAAAAAGGGGGTCCAACATGGAGGCTATGATGCGGGCTATGATGCGGGAGATGAGTGACATTAAGCAACAGCTAGGGAAAGTTAAGGAGCTGGAAGCACGGTTTAATGAGAGAGATGGTGATGCCCCGGGCCCATCCGGGAGGCCGATCCGCAAGAGGGTGGCACCAGTGCCAAGGGGGGAATTTGTCACCCCGCAAGGGAAACCTAGGTCCAAAAGACCCAGGGAGGCGGCCCCCACCCCGGGCCCAGTAGATCCGTTACCTGCCGCGCCGCCGGCGGTGGTCCCACCCCCGCATGTGCCTACACCCATTGCCCCCGTGGTGCCGGTGCCGGCAGGTCAACCAGTAGACGCTGGGTCTGCTCCCGCACCGGTGCCCACAATCCCGGGTACAGGCTGGCCACACCCGGCGCCCGCCCTGCCAGCTGTGCCAGGACCACTGGGCATAACCCCAGTGGTACCTGTTGTCCCGGGGGGTAATGTAGATTCAATGCCACCCGAATTGTTATCTCAGTTAACGGCCATGATGCCATGGCTCCAAAAAGGGGGAGCCTTCCCGAATTCTGCAGACCATGCGGCAGAGGCGGCGGGGTTTGTGGAAAAAATCAGATCGGCACCGGTCGCCGACAGTGTTGCATTGCCAATATCTTCTCCCCTTGCAGGTCCAAGTGTTCCCCAGCCGGACGGAGTTAAAGGGCAGCCGCCCCCGGTGCCCGCACTTGGTAAGGAAGTGGCATTGCCGCTCTTGGGGGACGGTGTTTTACCTTCCAGGAGCGAAAATCTGGCTCAGCATGTGTCATTAGCTGTGAAAGAGATGATTTGGGCGGATAAATACGTGTACATTTATTCTTTGTTGTTAGACAATAGGGAAATGGAGCAGGCAAAAGCACTAAAAGAGTGGATGCTCCCAAGCGAATGGAGGGCGCAATGTACTAGATTTAGGGTTGAGGAAACTCTCAACAACTGGATGCAAGCATGGGCTGTATTCACTGCAATTAAAGCTGAGCGTCCTCCAGATTTACAGGCAGCATTGGCATGCTACTCGAGCAGGATTGTGGGGTGGAGTCAACAGTATTCTGGGGAAGCATGGAAGGGTTATGATGTCAATTTCAGGAAGGCTTTGGAATTCAATAGATCATTGCCATGGGACACGGTAGATTCCATGGCATGGCACAAACAGTTCTCTGATACTGCACCTCCCCCTCAGTTCGGTGCGGTCAAGGTGTTCACTAGACCGCATCAGCCCTTTCGGCCCCCCCAAACGAGTGAGGTACCTGGGAAGTTTAGGGCAGGTGGGCCAGAGAAAAAAGGGGTGTGCTGGGATTTTAATAGGCGCACCTGCACAAGGGCCGCGTGTAAGTTTAGACATGCATGTTCCTCCTGTGGGCACCCCTCTCATCCAGAAACTACCTGTAGGTCCAAGCAAGGTAACACAGGTCAGAGGGGTAGGGGAAAGCCATTATAAGTCAAACAGGTTAGGCCCCCCCACTCCAGTGGATGTGGTGGCAATGATTCCATGGTTGAACAGATACCCAGACCACACATCGGCCACCCTACTCCAAGAAGGTTTTTCTAAGGGTTTTAGGATCCCGGCCGGGGGATACACAGGCAGTGCGCACTGTAGAAATCAATTGTCAGTTAAGCACAATCCGGCTGTTGTGGCCGCCAAAATTGACAAGGAGCTATCATTAGGCAGGATAGCTGGCCCTTTTACTGAAGTGCCTGTACCCAATTTTGTGTGTTCCCCACTGGGAGTTGTCCCCAAAAAAGAGAAGGGGCAATTCAGATTGATTCATAACTTGTCAGCACCTAGGGGGGCGTCACTGAATGATGCCATTGACGAGGGTATCTGTAGTGTTAAGTACGCCTCTTTTGATCAGGCTGTTAACTTATTACAGGCCACGGGACCCGGGGCGCTGATGGCGAAATCAGACATAGAATCAGCCTTTCGCCTCCTCCCAGTCCACCCAGCGGATCAACATCTTTTAGGTTTCACCTTTGGGGATATGTTCTACATGGACAAATGCATGCCTATGGGTTGTTCTATATCTTGCGCTTACTTTGAGATGTTTAGCTCCTTTCTTGAATGGGCCATGAGACAAGTGACGGGCCATCAGCGGGTCATGCATTATTTAGATGATTTCCTCTTCCTGGGTACAGCGGGATCTCAGGAGTGTGCACTGGCATTGCAGGAATTTTGCGTGCTCATGCGGACTTTTGGAGTCCCTCTTGCGCCCGGGAAGACTGTTGGCCCGACCACCTGCTTAGAATTCCTTGGCATCGAGATTGACTCAATGGAGGGATGTTTTAGATTACCTAAGGACAAGGTGTGCAAATTCAAGACAACGCTACAGTTATGCCTCCGGAAGGAGAAGGTCACTTTGCAGCAATTACAGGAGGTGGTAGGGCAATTGAATTTCGCACTGAGAGTCATCCCCATGGCTCGCCCTTTCTCTCGCTCCATCGCTCACGCGATGAGGGGGTTGAAGGAAAAGCACCACCGCACTCGCCTATCGTCTGAAATTCGCCAGGATATGCTTATTTGGATGGCATTCCTGGAGGATTTTAACGGTAGAGTGGTCTGGCCCGGCCCGCTCACAACATCAGCAGAGTTGGGCCTATGGACTGATGCGGCCGGTAGTGTGGGCTTTGGCGCCATCCTAGGGAACAGGTGGGTCGCTCAACAGTGGCCAGAAGAATGGAAGACATGGGGTCTGACCAGCAACATTGGCTTCCTTGAACTCTTCCCAATATGGGTGGCACTGATGGTCTGGCCCGAACACCTATGTAACCAATCAGTGGTGTTTTGGTCAGATAACATGACGGTGGTAGAATGTATCAACCAGCAGGGGGCGCGGTGTCCCTTCATACTTCGTCTGGTCAAAGAAATTGTTCTGCGGTGCCTTAAACTGAATGCTAATTTTAGAGCCAAACATGTCCCTGGTGTTCTAAACAATGCTGCTGACTCCCTTTCTCGCTTCAAAATGCAGGTTTTCAGGGAGCATCTTCCCACAGCAGACCCCTCGCCAGCACACTTCCCAGCAGTACTTTGGCAGATTGGTGCCCCAGATTACAGGACCTCGTGGTCGCTAGCCTAGCCCCCAGGACCAAGACGGCTTACGAAGGGGCGTTTCTGTCTTATTGTTCTTTCTTGGGGCACAGTGGGAAGCGCTTTGGGCGGAGGAGGATGGCTTTGCAGCCTATTTAGAATGGATGCACAAGGAGGGGCGCTCGGTGGCAGCTGCGACCAGACATAGGGCAGCGGTGTCATTCTTCGCTCAAGCTAGGGGCTTCCGGGATCCCACTAATACCTTTATGATACGTAAGGCTTTAAGGGGATGGCGCCGTATTCAGGGACACCAGAAGGATAAGAGAAAGCCCATTGGATTGGCCCGGCTAACAGCCTTACTGGGCACGCTGGAGACTGTTTGTAGCTCGGAGTGGGAGGTGCTTCTTTTTAAGGCGGCATTCTCCTTGGTATTCTATGGGGCGCTGAGAATTAGCGAACTTGTGGCAGGTTCCAAGTCAGACCTACTGGGCGGCTTGCAAAAGGCTGGTGTGACGATAATGGGGGACACCATGTGGGTGATTATCCAAAAATCAAAAACCGACCAAGAAGCTAGGGGTCACACCATAGTTCTGCAACGGGCCCCCGCCAACCCGTGCTGCCCGGTGAAGCACGTAGAATTATTCCACGGACTGTTGGTAGGTTCAGCGGGCAGGGCATTGCTCTGTCACGCCGACGGGAGCCCCTTGACCAGGTATCAATTCAGGAAAGTATTGGAGATGGGGGTTAGGAAAGCAGGTCTTGACCCCAAGGATTTTGGCTCTCATTCCTTCAGGATTGGGGCAGCAACTGAGGCGGTGGCGGGGGGCCTCCCGGTGGAAAGAGTGAAGACAATTGGGAGATGGTCTTCAGAATGCTATAAACGTTATGTTCGGATTGACATGCTATGATTACATGTCACTCACGCTTGGTCTCTTTCCGCTCTCTTACAGTTTCTCAGACCTGTTACGCAGGGGAGGAATCTGGATTCATTCATACATCAGCACGGAGCGGCGACCTGGAAATAAGGAAGAACAATGTCTGGATTGTTGGTCATTCATATGTGAAGCGAGCGGAATGTGTCTTTCTGTCAGGTGACAAGAGAAAAAGGGCGGCGCAATTAGGGTTGGACATCACGTTCTTTGGCAGAGGGGGGTTGTGTCTTCACGAGTTTAGGGCATTCTTCCAAGGGCTTTTAGCACGCCAGCAATCTCCACCATCAGTGGTGATACTTCACCTTGGGGAGAATGATTTGGCAACACTGGGTAGGCGCATTCTGATTGAGGAGATTATCTCAACGGCGGGTTGGTTAGCCAGGACCTGCCCCGGTTGCACACTAGTATGGTCACAACTCATACCCCGGTTACAGTGGAGGGGGGGACATTCGGTCAGGGCGTTGAATCACTCGGTAAAGAGGATCAACACACGGTTGGATAGGTTGTTTCGAGCCCCCTTGTTACAGTCAATACCTCATGGGTGCATCTGGGGCGACAAGTATTACTTGAAGGACGGAGTTCATTTAACAGAGGAGGGTAACGTCCTATGGTCTGACAATATCTGGGCCTGGCTAGAGGGTTATGAAAGGAGGAGGGTGTCCTTTGGGCAGGGGCTAGAGGGGGGAGGCCAGATCGTCGGTTAACAATGCTGGCCTGTGGCGGTAAGGTCATTATCGGTGAGCACATATTTGAGGTCTGAGGGGGCGGGCATCATCCTATGGAGGTTCCCGCCCAGGGGGAGGGGCCTGCGGGCCACTCCCAGAACTCCAGGGGCAAGGTAATAGGCAAAGGAGCGCGGGTAGGAGTAGTTCACGCTTTCCTTAGGCTGGTAGCCACCCCGCGCGCGTGGACTCATGACGCCACCGGCGCAGAGTAAGGGCCCTCCTTTAGTGGGTAAATGGAGTTTAGGGCGTAGACCGGGCAATTCCCGGGGTAACACTGCGCATGCGCACTTCTAGGGGGGAGGCGCAGCTTGTAGGACCTGACACCGGTAGTGACCCTGCCATATGGCCAGAAATGTACAAAAATCAAGTTTAGGATGTTTAGTCTAAGTTAGGAAACAACATGTATTAGAGTTTTGTTAAGGTCAGGCTCTCAAACTTGTTGCCAAGAATTGTAACTAAATGTCCTGCTGATTTTTGTATTCATTGTTGATTATGCAATTAAACCTTTTTTAATTTCATACTTTAATAAATACGGCCGGGCGACTAGCGCCCGCCTTCCAAAAAGTAAAGACGTCTCGTTTCCACGTTCCTGGGTGTTGGGTGCCGGATTGGGGGGGAGGCGGCAGCTAGTCGCTGACCATGTGAAAAGGGGGGGCCCTCGGCCCCCCCGCACGCATGGCGGCGCGGCGACCGTCGCCCCCCCTTTCTCCCGGGTGATCATTCGGCGGTGGGGGCGTGCCCTGGGGGTGCGGCCCACCGCCGATTGGCTGGCGGCCTTCCTGACCCGGATCCAATTTAGTGGGTCCGGGTCAGGGGGGGCGGGCGTTGGGAGGGGCCGACCGGCCCCTCGGGAATAAGAGGTGGGGAGCGCCCAGGAGACCCCCTTGTCCCTGGACGCTCCCTCGCTGAACGTTGTGCCCCGCGTGCGGGGCTTCTTTGTTTTCCCACCCACCATCCCTTGGAACAAAAGTCTTGTAACAGTTTTTATGTCAGGTTGAATGGTAAGTTTCGAAGGTACGGTCCACAGTAGAGATGGATCTGTTGGGGTATTTTGTGATGCGTTTGCGTAGGAACTTTTTCCCCTTCTTAGCGAAACATGTGTGAAGTAAACTGTATTTGATGCCCTGTGTCTTTAGGCCTTTTTTCCCTTTGTAGCTATACGTTGATACTGTTATTTAGCGAAATATGTGTGAAGTGAATTGTATTTGATGCCATGTGTCTTTAGGCCTTTTTCCCTTTTTTAGCTATACGTTGATACTGTTATTTATTAGCCAGTGTAGCTGTCCTTTAGAATTTTTTCCCATAGGTCGTCGTATTTATTAGGTATGGGGCATGCGGTAAGGTCATTATCGGTGAGCACATATTTGAGGTCTGAGGGGGCGGGCATCATCCTATGGAGGTTCCCGCCCAGGGGGAGGGGCCTGCGGGCCACTCCCAGAACTCCAGGGGCAAGGTAATAGGCAAAGGAGCGCGGGTAGGAGTAGTTCACGCTTTCCTTAGGCTGGTAGCCACCCCGCGCGCGTGGACTCATGACGCCACCGGCGCAGAGTAAGGGCCCTCCTTTAGTGGGTAAATGGAGTTTAGGGCGTAGACCGGGCAATTCCCGGGGTAACACTGCGCATGCGCACTTCTAGGGGGGAGGCGCAGCTTGTAGGACCTGACACCGGTAGTGACCCTGCCATATGGCCAGAAATGTACAAAAATCAAGTTTAGGATGTTTAGTCTAAGTTAGGAAACAACATGTATTAGAGTTTTGTTAAGGTCAGGCTCTCAAACTTGTTGCCAAGAATTGTAACTAAATGTCCTGCTGATTTTTGTATTCATTGTTGATTATGCAATTAAACCTTTTTTAATTTCATACTTTAATAAATACGGCCGGGCGACTAGCGCCCGCCTTCCAAAAAGTAAAGACGTCTCGTTTCCACGTTCCTGGGTGTTGGGTGCCGGATTGGGGGGGAGGCGGCAGCTAGTCGCTGACCATGTTAGCATATCCTCTGTAGGTCGGGTGCGCGAGTGAGTTAAGCTCCTCACTTTAAATGCCAAACAAAGTCTCTCATTTCCGGAGCCTAGGACCCTTCAGGGCGGCCTCAATGAAATGGGCATGAGCAGCCCACAAAGCACTTGCCATGCAACAAAAAAAATTGTGAGGCCCAATATCGCAGGTTCAGGATGCCACTCAGTCCAGCAGCGTCTGTTTCCCTTTCCCGAACGTTTTGGCTGAATGCCTTGCCCACAGGAGGAAGAATACACCAATGTGCGCTTGGGTGTGCTTTTGAAGAGATTTTTTTTTTAAGAGATTGTAATCACGTGACTTCACTTTACAAACATCAACTACCATAGTGCAGTGTTTTTCATATAGATATTGGAAGTTCTTATGTCAAGCCTAGTTGTACATTAATACTTAGAAACTGTACTGATGTTCAAGTGGTTCAATTCAATCAAAGTTAGTCAAGTGTTATGCCGCAGTGTTTCCATTCTGCGTGTGACCGGCAGACACCATTACCTGCAGCACGATCTTTGCAGGAATCATCCTGATAGAATCCCTTCCACACGCATTCCGTTTTTGCTATTTAGCATATCCTCTGTAGGTCGGGTGCGTGAGTGAGTCAGGCTCCTCAATATAAATTCCAAACAAAGTCTCTTGTTTCCGGAGCCTAGAGTAAATATATATATATATCTGGGGCCTGAACACCAGTCCTTCAGCTTTGCAGTTCTTTCTTCATTCCAAGGTATTGGACATCTCAGGCCCCCGCAAGACAGAATACACAGCAGGAGCACTGCCTGCGCAGTCCGTGACTACATGGAGGGGCATCACTCACTATAGTGAAGTCTAAACACCGCTGTGTGACTTTGGATTGCGGTGAGACGTCAAGGGGGCCCGGGAGAGACCTTGATGCAACCGGAGAATCTGTCAGATAGAAACTGCCCCTACACTAGCCTTTCACAATCGCCAGCACACTATTTACAGCGTAAAAGAGCCGACAGCAACACGCTTACCTGGCAGCCAAGATGGTGCATGCTGGGAGATGAAGCCTTCAGAAGGAGGCGGAGGCGGAGCGTGCAGGAGACCAATCGGCGCTGCTGGGCTGCCGCCAATGGCAGTGAGATGGATGACTGAAAGGCTTCAGGAGGCAGTTTGCAGTGTGTTTGACATCAGAAGAAGGGACTTAACCTGAAACGCGTCATGCCTCCTGTACTGCCATTAAAGGTTTTTTCACTGGCTCCCTGTTTGTGTCCCTCCGGTTCTTTCCCTGGTGGAGTGAGTCGTCTGTTGGAGATATATATAAATATATATATATATATATATATATATATATATATATATATATATATATATATATATATATATATACATATATTACCTACTGGCGGTCGCCAGTAGGTAGTTATAGTTAGGGTTGATTTCTATAGGGAAATCGCAACATTCTATTGGGAATAACTTTGGCGCCGGTTGAGGAATCTGCCTGAAATTTTCCTCAACTTTGGGCGGGATCCGTCAAGCGGGGGCCGAGATAAAAGGGGGGTCCCAAAACGTGTTTTCCCCATGTTAATTTCCATAGGGCGGTCAGTCTCACTTTTAGCTCGAACGGCTGAATGGATTTTCACCAAACTTGGCAAAATTGTAGGGACTGGTAGCCCGATGTGCCTTTGCTATGTCTCAAGATATGTGCTCCAGAGGATTTTGAGTAATTTAGGTTCCAAAAAATTTATATATCTATAGCCGCCCCCCGGTACGCGCACCGGGGAGCGCTCCGGGCGCGCCACGCGACTTGCGCACGGAAAGCTGATTGGCTCTCGGGTGTCTGTAAACATTCCAAACAGTCCGGAGCGGCCGCCATCTTGTGTCTCGGTAGGATCGAGACACAAGAGGTGGCAAAAACAAAGTGGGAAATGACCATAAGGGGGCAGGGTAGACCCCCCCTGATCCCCTAGGTTTGATGTGTCCCGCGGGTGAATTATTATTATTTTTTTTTCGATTTTCGTGGGGGGAGCGCCCGGTACGTGCACCGGGGAGCGTACCAGGGAGCGTACTTTGGTGAAAAATAGTGAAAATAATAGTGTAAAATAATCATTTTGAGTGATTACAGGTAGGTTAGCTCTGAAAAGAGCTTTTGGGTTCTGTGGCTGTTTTAGGTACCTACAAGTACGTCCCACACACACCCACACGCACACAACCCCATACCCCCACACCCACACAGTCCCCACACACACCTCACACACGCACACCTCCACCCACACCCAAACACCCCACACCCCCACACCGACACCTTACATATCCACACCCACACCCACACATCCCACACACCCACACTCACACACACACCTCACCCCCTCCCCAACACACACACACACACACGCACACACAGATACCTCACAGACACACCCCACACACACACCTCCCCCCCACACACACACACACACCTCACAGACACACACACACATCCCACACATACACACATATCCTACACACATACCCCCCACAACCACACACCTCCCGCACACACCTCACATACCCACACCTCCACCTACACTCAAACACCCCACACACCCACACCCACACACACACCTTACACCCCCACACCCCCACCCCCACCCACACACACATACCCCATACACCTACATACACCTATACACCTCACCCCCCAGACACATACACACACACACCTCACAGACACACCCCACCATCCCCCACACACACCTCCCCCCACCACACATGGGGAAAACTCAGTGAAACAGTAAAATGATAATTTAAAGTGCTTAGAGGTAGGGTAGCTCTGAATAGAGTTGTTGTGATGTGTGGGTGATTTAAGTACCAACATGTAGGTACAAATGCAGAGTTTTAAATTCAATGTACACCTTTTTTATGTAGATATCTAGCATGTTGTTACAGAGGTTATTGTGATATATGGAATCCATACCATAGTCTGTCAGGAAAGCAGAAACAGATCCTTTAAGTACTCCCTGAGAAGACCTAGGGGATCATGGGTAGTCTACCCTGCTCCCTTATGATGTTTTAAAATTGCACAGTATACTGTAAGTTTCACTTTATACTATAATATAAACATAATTATTTTGGTAGTACTTCATGAATTAGATCTAAAAATGAATAATGTCTCAAACAATTTTTAATTATTAATAAAAATGTATTGGTTAGAATTTTCATAGTTCAATAAAACTTCCAGCATTAGATCATCTGGAATCTCCTCAAAAATGCATGTTTCTATATCTTGTAAACATTCAATAAATTGTTGATCCAAAGACTGATCCATAAAATCTTCTTCAACAAAATCTTCATTAAGAATCTCCTCATATGTAATGTCGAAGGAAACATTGATATTTTCTTGCTCCCCTTCCATTTTTTTGCTGTAAATTGCATAAAAAATAACTATATCAGTAGAGTTAGGGCACTGTTGGGTTTAAGTTCAGACAGGTAGTTCTGATTTTTTAACAGTGAAGTTAACTTTGGGCAGTGAATGGTAACAGGCAGGAAGTAGAAATATAAAAAAGTGCCTGTGAAGAAGCGTAAGTAAATTCATAATTATAGCAGAGAAGCCTAAGTCAATCCATAAATATAACAGAGGAGCCTATCTCTATCTATAACTATAGCAGAGGGACAGTAAAAAATTATCAGAAAACGTTTTTACAAATTAAATTAAAGTGCCCCTTACAAATTATCAACTTACTTTACAGAGAGGTGAAGAAGAAAAAATGCGAAAATCCTTTCAAGATGTACCTCAGGTAGTTGTAGTCAAAATGGCCGTGTTTCCCTCTCATTTTTCATTTATATTCATGTACATAACCAATCAATTGTCAGGAAAAAAAGTAGAAAATGAAAGTAACATTTTAATTGGTTGTAAATTCTAACACTTCAGATGTGTTTTTGTCATGTAATTTACCTCAGAATATTTAGACAGTGCTACAGCTCAAGTGGCTCAATGGAATTCCACCAAATTTGGGAAAATGGTAGGGACTGGTATGTAGTATGGCCTATTCTATATTTGGTGAAAGTGTCTCCAGTGGTTTTTAAGTAAATTAACTTTTAACATTTTTGGGAGCGCTTCCGGGTGCGCGCCCCGGTACGCGTACCGGCAGCGCTACGGGAGTCCTCCATTTTGTGTTTCGGTAGATTTCAGACAGAAAATGGAGGAGAAACAACGTTGGGAATGGGTATAAGGGGGCATGGTAGGCACTCCCTGACCCTCTAGGTTTTCTGAGGGGGTCTTAGGAGGCCCATATAGGCGGAAAAAAATAATTTATTTTTCGCGGGGGGAGCGCTCGGTACGCGCACCGGGAAGCGTACCGGGGAGCGTACTTTGGTGAAAAATAGTGAAAAAAGTTAGAAAAAGATAATCATTTGGAGTGATCAGAGGTAGGGTAGCCCTGAAAAGAGCATTTGGGTTCTGTGGCTTATTTAGGTACCTACAAGTAGGTACCAATGCACAGTCTTAAATTCAGGAGGAATATTCTATTCCCCTCATCTGAGAAGTACACACCATCTCCTCTGTAGATATCTTGCATGTTGTAACGCAGGTTGTTGTTGTGTATTGAACCCATTCCATAGTCTCTCATGTAAGCAGAAACAGATTTATTCACATGTTTCCGTGCTTTCTCAAATTGTGGACAAAATTGGTTGGACCAGTTCCATTTCTGTCTTTGGCATATATTGGAATATACCATGGCAGTTTGTGGAAAAAGTGTCATCAATTGCCCAAAGGTGTCCTTTAAAACCATCTCCAGACCTACCCCAGTCACAGTGCCTAGGTCATTTCCACCACAGTGCAAAATTATGAGGTCAGGGTGTGGCAGATGGTAAAAGGTTTTCACCAATGGTATCAATTGATGACATCTCAATCCTCTTTGGCCAATCCATTTTATGTGCACATTTGGTAAATCAAGGTTGTGAAAATTTCTGCTAGCTGCATACCTTTGAGCCCAGTGGATATAGCTATGTCCAATAATCCAGACAGAATACATGGTAAGAGGAGGTTCTGGTGCAGTCAGATGAAGTGTGGGAATGAAATGGCAGTTGGAACAGTAGGAGTTTGTAAAAAAAACTGTGGAGTTTCAGTGCTCTTGAATCACAAGCAATGATTGGTGGATTCAGATAGTTGAAAACTGAAAGTTAGGGTGCATGGTTCTGTTATGTGAAAGAAGTACTTTAAGTGGTTAAGAAAAAGTCATTTAAAGAAAGATTGCAGTGGATAAGCTGGTGTATTGAGAGGTCAAACATGCTTGCTGATTTGATTTGCAACATTGTAGAATAAACTTTTAACCCTGGGAGCTCAGTGAGGAGGGAGTTGCTATGGTTACAGGTAGAAAGGGCTGAGGGTGGGAAGGGTGTTGGTTTGAAAATACAGAGGGAAGAGTTTTGATTGGTTACCATGAGCAATATGTGTGTAGAATTAGAGGTTTTCTGTGCCATTAATGGTTGCAGTGCCTGGAGAACATACCTTTTGCTCTGCTAAAGAAATATTGGTGTGTGTATCTGACACTGTTCTGAATCTCCTAAAGCATTTGTAAAGGTGAGTTATGATTCATTTAGATAGAGAGTTCAGATTAAGAAGCACATTGATTTTCTTTGCTGTTGGTTTGTGTGATGCTTTTTGAAAATGCATGGTTTCTATATTTGTAAAATAGAGGATTTGTATTTTGTGAAATAGTGATGTTTTAGTAGTGAAGTTGAATGGTTGTACATAGGACTTGCACTCTGTATCTAAAATGTTATTTTAAAAATCAATTTTAGGGTAAATGAATGGGTTTCAGTAGTGAAAATGAATGCTTGTACATAGGACCTGTGTTGTGTTCCTAAAATGGTAATTGAAAAACAATTTTAGTGCAAATCAATGGGTTTCAGTAGTGAAAATGAATGCTTGTATATAGGATCTGTGCAGTGTTTCTACAATGTTAATTGAAAAACGATTTTAGTGCAAAACAATGGGTTTTAGTAGTGAAAATGAATGCTTGTAAATAGGATCTGTGCTCTGTTCATATCATATTAAATAAAAAACGATTTTAGGGCAAATTAATGGCTTTCAGTAGTGAAAATGAATGCTTGTACATAGGACCTGTGTTCTGTTCATAAAATGGTAATTGAAAAACGATTTTAGTGCAAATCAATGGCTTTAATATTGTTAAGAAGGAATAAATAGTGTGTGCATAATTATATAAACATATTTGAATCTTTTACAAACATGTTACGTGTTTTACCTCAGATTGGGAAGCAGACTGAGTTTCTTTGCTGTTGGTTTGTATCATTTTTT
This sequence comes from Lissotriton helveticus, assembly GCF_964261635.1. NCBI lineage: Eukaryota > Metazoa > Chordata > Amphibia > Caudata > Salamandridae > Lissotriton > Lissotriton helveticus. The sequence continues at coordinate 1,932,626,709 of NC_136059.1, forward strand.
GGGTAATGCTTGGTAGGAATGTTTGCAAGAGATAGGAAATGTATTTTGTAAAATAGTGACTTTTCAAGACTGAAATGGAATGATTGTACATAGGACCTGCACTGTGTTTCTAAAATGTTATTGAAAAATCGATTTTGGTGCAAATTAATAGCTTTTACATTTTTGAGAAAGAATAAAAAGTGTGTGCATGATTAAATAAAATAATTTGAAGCTTTCACAATCATGTCACCTGTGTTACCTCAGATTAGGAAGCACACTGAGAGCCTTATTTATGAAAACAGCGATGCATCACTTTTAACTGTGCACTCCTTGTGACACCAATGGTGCATTATATTTAATGTATGATGCATCATGTTACTAGGACTTACAGATAAGTCAGTATTTCTGATGTATCTGTAAGTGCAAAAGTGACGAATTGCTGGAGTGTGTCACAAAAATGACGCAACTCTAGCAATGCATCCTTTCACATGGGGAAAGCCCCATGTGAAAGCGTTTGCCTCAGTCTTACGCCTGCTGTGAGGCAGGTGCAAGATTTTGAAGTAACATTGTCCTAAAAGTGATGCAGTGAAATCTCATAGATTTCACTGCGTCACTATTATGAGGCTTTTTGCGGGGGAATGCCCCCTCTGTGTACATTACACCTGACAGAGGTATAATGTGGCGCAGAGGTTTAAAAAGTGACGCATCTACCTACATGCGTCACTTTTTAAATATGGCGCTAAAAGGTACATGTTTTATGCCGCCGATGCGTCACAAAAAGTGACGCGTCAGCAGTGCAAAACTGACGCAGGGCCTCATAAATGAGGTTCATCTTTTTTTGCACACTACTCCAGTTTAGTCCAGTCCACTGCACTCTTGGACACAAGCCTCACCTTTTGTGCTCCCCTGGACAGGCTTCATCTCATCTGCACTCCTGCTTAGGTGTCAGAATCCTATCACATGGGGAAAGCCCCATGTGAAAGTGTTTGCCTCAGTCTTATGCCTGCTGTGAGGCAGGTGCAAGATTTTGATGTAACAGTGTCCTAAAAGTGACGCAGTGAAATCTCATAGATTTCACTGCGTCACTATTACGAGGCTTTTTGCGGAGAAATGACCCCTCTGTGTACATTACACCTGACAGAGGTATAATGTGGCGCAGAGGTTTAAAAAATGACGCATCTACCTACATGCGTCACTTTTTAAGTATGGCGCAATAAGGCACATGTTTTACGCCGCCAATGCATCACAAAAAGTGACGCATCAGTAGCGCAAAACTGACGCAGGGCTTTATAAATGAGGCTCATCTTTTTTTTGCACACTACTCCAGTTTAGTCCTGTCCACTGCACTCTTGGACACGAGCCTCACGTTTTGTGCTCCGCTGGACAGGCTTCATCACATGAGCACTCCTGCTTAGGCCTTATAATCTTTTTTTAGAATAACATTTGAAAAACAAAGAAAAGGTCATATGTATAAGCTTTTCATTACACTACTAAAATATTTGTGCTGCAAATTAATGAGTTTTACATTTTTGAGAAAGTTTAAATAGTAGGACATGCACTGTGTTTCTAAAATGTTATTGAAAAATCGATTTTGGGACTAATCAATGAATTCTACATTTTTGAGAAAGAATAAAGTGTGTGCATGATTACATAAAAAAATTTGAACTTTTCACAATCATGTCACCTGTGTTACCTCAGATTAGGAAGCACACTGAGCTTCTTTGCTGTTGGTTTGTGTTATTTTTTTGGTAATGCTTGGTAGCATTGTTTGCAAGAGAGAGGAAATGTATTTTGTAAAATAGTGAGTTTTCAGTAATGAAATGGAATGCTTGTACTCCAGCAATACATCCTTTCACATGGGGAAAGCTGCATGTGAAAGCGTTTGCCTCAGTCTTATATCTGCTGTGAGGCAGGCGCAAGATTTTGACGTAACAGTGTCCTAAAAGTGACGCAGTGAAATCTCATAGATTTTACTGTGTCACTATTAAGAGGCTTTTGGTGGAGAAATGACCCCTCTGTGTACATTACACCTGACAGAGGTATAATGTGGTGCAGAGGTTTAAAAAGTGACGCATCTACCTACATGCGTCACTTTTTAAATATAGCGCAACAAGGCACATGTTTTATGCCGCCAATGCGTCACAAAAAGTGACGCATCAGTAGCGCAAAACTGACGCAGGGCTTTATAAATGAGGCTCATCTTTTTTTTGCACACTATTCCAGTTTAGTCCTGTCCACTGCACTCTTGGACACAAGCCTCACGTTTTGTGCTCCCCTGGACAGGCTTCATCACATGAGCACAAAAGCAAAAGCAACAGGTGATGGACAGAATGCAGAACAATGTCATACATTCACCCCAGTACAGAGAAGATCTGGGCGCAAATCCTTTGGTTTTTCTTCACATGAGCACTCCCGCTTAGGCCTCATTATCTTTTTTTAGAATAAAATTTGAAAAACAGAGAAAAGGTCATATGTATAAGCTTTTCATTACACTACTGAAACATTTTTGGGGCCAATTAATGTTTTTTACATTTTTGAGAAAGAACAAATTGTGTGTGCATGATTACATAAAAAAATTTGACCTTTTCACAATCATGTCACCTGTGTTACCTGAGATTAGGAAGTAGATTGTGCAGATAAGGTGAGGCATGTCCAGAGGGACAGAGGAGGTGAGGTCTATGTTCAAGACTGTAGTGGGAGAGAGGCCTTTCCTGGGAAGCATAGGTGGTGAAGCCTGTGTATAAGAGTGCAGTGGACTAGACTTCATGAAGTCTATCCCCTACTGGACTCTTAGACACAGGTCTCATCTTCTTTGTACCTGTGGTCAGAGCTGTCTTCCACTACACTCTTCAATACAGGCCTCACCTCTTCTGCACCCCTGGAGAATCCTCACCTGATCTGTAACCCTGAATAGATTGTTTGCTTTTTGTCATTGCTTTGTTGTTTGGTAATAGTGGTCTATAATGTGCTCTTTTTTTCTTTAACACAGATTGAAATCAAGATTTCAAGAGTAAGGAAAGATGCCCTCAAGGGAAAGGAAAAGAAAACAACTTAACCGCCAAAAAACAAAGACAGCAATGGAATTACAGCACTCTTCCACAACAAATACTTCAAAAAACAGGAACAAAGCTCCTGGTAAGACAACTAAGTCTTTCTTACAGAACATATGTAGATCAAAAAAAAATGTTGGACAGCATGTAGAAAAAGAGAATGAGAGAGTAAATTTGAAAAGGAAGGAGAGAACCTCAAAGAATCCTATAACTGGAGCAGGAGAGAATAATATGTATAGGAATAGAAGGCAGAATTAATTTAGAGACATTCGTAAACGAATGTTTCGCAATAGGGTGGTTTTAAATTTGTTAAAAAACATTAGGAAAGGTAAACAGAGAGCTGCTTTTTATAAGAAAAAGAAAATTGTAGAGAAGATTGTTGATCAGGCTTTTGAAGTTAAGAAAAAAATATGTATTTTAATAATCAATAGAATTAGGACACTTAACAAGACAATTGATGTTTTCAAATCAAACAGTAGATGGAAAAGAGTAATTAATCGGACTAATTTTTGTAAAGTTTTTTCAGGAGAATGGATGCACAGTTCAAGTTGTGAGCCATTTTTTAATGAGGAGAGTTACTTCCAGGAGAATGATTTAGTGCATGCAGTTGACACCAGTGATCGAGCGTATGAAGTGAAAGACGGTTGTCCAATTGAAAAAGAGAAACTTGTGCCTAGAGAACCAGAAGAGGTGTTAACTGATGAAGTTTTAGGGAGACGTACTAAGGGTCCAGTGTACACTTGGAAGTGTAGTCGTATTTGTAGTGTGCGACAGGAATCAATTGATTTGTTTTGTAATTTCTTACGTACATATAGTAAGAAAAGTCTAAAGCAAAAAATGAAGTTATTGCAAGACTTAGATCCTTGCAGAGTGAGAAAAAACACAGGTTTGCAAGGGCATTCACTGGCTTGTCTTTCTAGAAAAGTCTGTCAGAGTGTTTTTCATCATTTTAGGATGTTAGCAGTGCATCAGACCAAAATGAGGAAATTAGTGAGAATGTTGTATTATGCAAAAAGTCCAGCACTTAAGCTTAAACAATTAAACAGTGCTCTTTTGCATGGAACTGAATTAGATGTGAAGAAGATTTGTGAAGAAATTGAGATTTGTTATTTTGGTGAAAAAGAGGACAGTGTAGAAATTGACACAGTAATTCAAGGTAATGTGGAAGACAATGTACAGATTTCAAGTACAGAAAAGTTTGAGCAGGAAATTACCAGGTTTAAGGTGAAATCAAGTGAAAGGCCGAATTTTACTTGTGTGTGTTGTCGACGAAGTCATTATAAACATCAAACTAGATTAGTTGATTTATACGTAAAAAGTAAAAAGATGAATAATTATGAGTGGAAGGATTTTGCAACTTATTTGTGGGTGGAGAATTGTTTTGATTTGAGTTCTGATCAGCGTATTTGTAAATATTGTTATGATAAATTAAATCAAAACAGAATGCCTGCTAGAGCTGTTCATAATAATCTGGAGTTGGTAGACATTCCCCGTGAATTGATGGATTTAAATACATATGAGTCTATTTTGATTCAATGTGTCCATCCTTTTCAGGCAATTGTTCGCATGGAGCCTAAGATAGGGAAAATGCCTCCTACAGATTTGCAGAGAGAATTAAAGGGAAGAGTTGTTTATTTGCCTCTAGATTTCAAAAAAAATATTGATACAATTGGTATAGAAAAAGTAGAAGAGGAACCGTTATTTATTCTAGTTAATGGGGTTCCGACAAAGAGTAAGAAAATCTGGCAAGATTTAGTGGATGTTAGGAAAGTCAAAAAGGCAACGTTGTATTTAGTAAAAAACAATGAGTATTACAAAGATGTATGTGTTGCAGCCGAGGAAACAGCTGCAGATGAAGACAGTGATTGTTCAGGCGGCCAAATTGAAAAAGTTGATGTGTCTAGAAGTGAAGAAATATATGAACATTATACTGTTCATCCTTTGCATTCCAAAGAAGTAATGGGGAATGCAATTGAATTGTTTCAAATGAAAGCAGCAAAAGGAAGTCCCATTAGTGTATGGGAAGAAAGTTTGGAAGCTCGTTGTTTTCCACAGCTATTTCCAATAGGTCGAGGCGGACGATATGACGATCGACCACTTCAAATTCCTGCATCTGAATATCGAACTGTAAGATTATATGCTGAAGATCCAAGGTTTCGTCAATGCATTCCCTATTTGTTTCATCTACTGTATGAAAGTGACTTGTCTGGGCTTTCTTATGCAGTAAACCATATACTGAAAAGTGGAGCACATCTGCAAAATGTTTCGGCGAGGGACTTTATGGAGAAAGTGAATCTGCAAGATAATATTTTAGAATCTCATCTAATCAATCTCATGGCAAGTCAGCGTGGTACAAACGAGTATTGGTACCGTCGTCATGGGGAATTATTATTATTATTTATTTTTATTTTTAGAATTTATATAGCGCGGCTGATACCTTGCAGGCTTCCTGGCGCTGTAGAATACTTCAACTGAGGATAACTAGTCACGGGTAACAGGCGGAATGAGAATTAAGGAAACAACCAGGTCTTGATCCGTTTCCGAAAGGGGAGGAGTTGAGAGGTTTGGCGTATGTCAATAGGCAGACTGTTCCATAATTTGGCCGCTGCGACCCTGAATGATCTTCCCCCCGTTCTAGCTTTGTAACATCTGGGCACTATTACCAGATATGCTGAGGAAGAACGTAACGTTCTGGTGGGAGTATACCATGAGAACATGTCTTGCATCGGTCTGGGTCCAAGTCCATGCAGCGCTTTAAAGACAATGCAGAGGGACTTGAACGCCACCCGCTGCTTCAAAGGTAGCCAGTGTAACTCGGCTAGTGCTGCCGAGGCCGATGATCTCCTCGTCCAGCCAAGAGCTAGCTTAGCGGCGGCAGACTGAATTCTTTGAAGCCGGTCTAACAGCGTAATTGGGGACTCAAGAAGCAGGGCGTTGCAATAGTCCAGGCGACTAAGTATAGTACACCTGACTATCATCGCCCGAGCGTGTGAGGGAAGGAGAGGCATAATTTTACGCAGAGAGCGTAAGAGAGCCGAGCATGTCCCCACCGTTTTGGCGACCTGGGTGTCCATATTCAGATTGTTATTGAGCGTAGCTCCCAGGTTACGAACCGAGGTAACTGGCAGTGGTTTTTCCTTAAATTCCGGAGGCCAGAAATCACTCGGGAACTGACGAGAAATATAATTTCCCGCACAGTACAAAACCTCTGTTTTGGAGGAGTTAAATTGTAAGGAGTTCCTGTGTAACCACCCAGCCGTCTCACGCAGGCAGTCATGGAAGGAGGTTAAGGGGGTAAAGCCTTCTCCCTCCCATGAGAGAATAAGCTGGGTGTCATCGGCGTAGTTGATCGTTGTTATCCCGAATGACTTAATTAACGTTATCAGTGGTTTAAGATACACGTTAAAAAGAATGGGGCTGATGGAAGAGCCCTGGGGAACTCCCTGAGGTACTGGGGCAAAAGCGGATTGGAAGGGAGGGAGGGAAACAGCCTGTCTTCTGTCCTGAAGGTAAGAATAAAACCACAACAGGGCCGTGCCCTCCACACCTGCCTCGCGGAGTCTGTCCAACAGCGTCCCGTGGTTGACCGTGTCGAATGCGGCAGACAGGTCCAGCAGTATCAATGCTACTGACTGGCCCCTGTCTGCACGCATGCGAAGATCCTCCATGGCCGTCAAGACTGCTGTTTCGGTACCGTGAGCAGGACGGAAACCGAATTGGAATTCATCCAAGAGGTTGTTTTGTTCTAGGTGCGTGGAGAGACACGAGCTTACCCAACGTTCGACCACTTTTGCAGGAAATGGCAGGAGGGAGATGGGTCGATAGTTAGATAGACAGTCAGGACTCAAGGAGGGCTTTTTCAGAAGCGGGGTAACTAACGCTTGTTTCCAGGGAGTTGGTACATATCCGCAGTGTAAAGAATAGTTACATATTCGTCGCAGAGTGCCGAAGAGTTCTGATCCAAAGTTTTTCCAAATCTTTGGAGGAAGGGGGTCAAGAGGGGATCCTGAGGTAATTCCGAGTGCCAGTCTATCAATTGAAATGTATGCTAAGAAACTTAGGAACTCCTACATGGTTCCTCACTCTTAGCTGTGCCGAGTATGCATGGGACGACTTACTTCAATTTCTACGAGAGGCAAATGCAAATATACATAACATAGAATTCAAAACACCTGGAGAACTGTGTTCTTTGGATCCTGTGAATGTATGCAGATATTTCAATCATAGATTTGAAGCTATGATGTCTTTTATTACCAACAAAAAAAATCCTCCCCTTGGAGAGGTTTTGGATTTCTTTTGGAGAAAGGAGTATCAAGCGAGAGGTGCTCCTCACATACATATGTTGTTGTGGATTAAAGATGCACCCAAATTTGGAACAGATTCGGATGAGACAGTGATGAGCTTCATTGAAGAGTATTCAACATGTGCTGTTCCGAAAACTACAGAAGAAAACAGTTTAAGGCAACAAGTTTTACGCTTTCAATCCCATCGTTGTGGAAAGTACTGTCGTCGAAAATTCAGAAACAAGGACAAGTTCTACACAAAATGTCGTTTCGGCTTTCCACGACCAGTGATTTCTAAAGGAAGAGTAAATAATTTGATGTCTTCTCTGCGACATACTGTGACGAGGAAATCACCAAAAAATACATACAATTTAAAAAGAAACGAAGAGTCCAAGTACATCAACGACTACAACCCAGTGATTTTGTCCATGTGGAATGCTAACATGGATATTCAATTCGTTGCTGACAACTCTATTGCTGTGGCTCGATATGTGACGTCTTACATCACAAAAAAAGAAAAGACAGAACTGAAGGAAATGTGGGAGGACATTTCACATGAAAAGAGTCTAAGCAAGAAACTATACAGTTACAGTCTGAAGATGTTGTCGCATCGAGAAATTGGAGCATTTGAATGTTCTGATCGATTGTCGTCAGCAAGTCTCTATGCCAAATCTAGAACCATCATTTGGGTGAGTCTAGGTCTTGCTGCAACACGAAATCGAGTTTTGAAATCTGTACAAGAAATAGAGCATTTGGCGGAGAAAGAACCAGAAAGTACAGATATTTTGAAGACAAACATGTTGGATACATACTATCCAAATAGAAGTAGTCATCTTGAGAACAGTTGTTTGTATGAAGTTCTGCAAAACTATATTTATAAGAGAACCATCAGAGAAGATATTAACAATGGAATATATGCTATCATTGGGTGTGAAGGATGTCTAGTGAGACAGAAAAAGGCCATTTGATTAATCATCGAAAATTGAGTTGCGAAAATCCAGAGAAAAGGGAATTTTACTATTTAGCTCTTTTGCAACTCTTTAAGCCATGGCGTACAGAAGAGGAACTACATGGAGATTTTCTGTGTTACGAAGATTCTTTTAATGCAACCAAGGATACCATAGAATGTCCTGTTTTTCCAAATTATCTGCAAATGTTGAACGAAGAAATAGAGCAAGAAGCCACAATTGCTGCAGAGATTGCTAGAGACAGTTCTCAAGACAGTCAGAGTTCTGCTTCATTGAGTCAGGATCCACTTGGAGGACCAATTATTCAAAATGAAGCTGCCACTGCCATGGATGAGGTGGAAAGAGCTATGGAACAAGCTCAAGATGATGTAGTTAACTTAGAAGATTTGGTTAAACAACTAAACCTTGAGCAGAAACAGATATATGACGAAGTCACAAATCAGGTTGAACATGGATTCACTCATGAGAAAAAAGAGTGCTCATGTACATCTTTTAAACCAGTCCAACTGTACGTGAGTGGAGAAGCGGGAACTGGAAAAAGTTTTCTGATTAAAGCAATTGCAACTTATCTGCAGAAAAGGACTGAATCACAGCTGTCTTGTGTTGTTACCGCTCCAACTGGGCTGGCTGCACATAACATTAAAGGGATTACTTTACATCGTTTACTGATGCTGCCAGTGGAGCATGATAACAAATTGCAATATCACAAGCTATCTGGAGATGCGTGTTCCGAAGTTTCGAGAATCCTGAAGAAAATGAAACTTCTTATCATTGATGAAGTAAGCATGGTGTCAAATATAATGCTTGCTTTTGTGCATTTGAGAATGCAAGAAATTCTTAGAACAGACTATGATGTCTTATTTGGAGGAAAACATATTATTGTTTTTGGAGATCTTCTGCAGTTGACTCCAGTGAAAGGACAACCTGTGTTCAAAATGCTGACGCATGAAGATACCAGGAAGTGCCTAGGAAGAATTGGAAACGTTAATATATGGTTAAACTTCAAATATGCAGAACTGCTTCAAAATATGCGGCAGGCAAGGGATGAAGATTATAAAAATATTTTACAAGATGTAAGAATCGGAAAAGTAAGTCAGCAAGGGAAAGAAGCTTTACATGGACGGTTAATTTCATATTTGTACCCAAATGAAAACATTCTTCCAGAAAATATTTTTAAGAAAATTAACGAGAAGAAATCTGGCATATGTTTGATGCCAACTCTGAAAGAATGTTCCATGTTCAACAACAAAATGTTAAAGTTAGAAAATGAAGAGATAGTGAAACTGGAAGCTACAGATAAAATAGAGCATATGGGAGCAACAATTATTTTGTCTGAAAATTTGAAATCAAAATTGGATTCATTAGAGAAGACTATATCTAAAACTGCTGGTTTTGAAAAGACTCTGAATGTGTGTTTGAATTGTCGTATCATTTTGAGAAGGAATTTAAATGTTGAAAGAGGTCTGGTAAATGGAGCAATGGGTCATGTTGTTGGTTTTGTGAATTACAAAAATAGAGATGGAATTGAAATTTTAAAGATTAAATTTGATGGCATTGATGAAATAGAACAAATTTGTCGTTGTTCAGCTAGATTTTTGCTCGTGAAAGACTTATATGTTCGCCGAAAACAGTTTCCTATTTGTTTGGCATATGAGGTGACAATTCATAAATCTCAAGGTTTAAGTGTAGATAGCGCTTTGGTGAACATTGGAAGTTCTGTGTTGAAAGAGGGTATGGCATATGTGGCATTATCACGAGTCAGAACTTTATCAGGATTGTACTTGATTGAGTGTGATGAAACAAAGATTTGTGCAGGTCTACATTGTGTTAAAGAATACAATAGGTTAAGAAGAGAGTATGCTCCACATTTGCCTCAATATCCTCTGATTGAAAAACGTGTGGTAGGCCGAAAAAGAAGAAATGAGAGTAATTGCAGTGAGGTAGTAGCAAAAAGACAAAAAGTAGATGAAATTGTAATTGTAAGCAGAAGGAAAAAGGATTCTGTTGAAGATGTTGCTGGATTTCAGTTTGAAAACAGTTCTGGTGTCAACTGCTATGCTAATGTAGTGGTTAATGTTGTTTTTTTTCTTCAAAATATACAAGAACAGATTGTTGAAAATGGGGATCAAAGATTCTGTTGTTTGTTGAATTCCGTGTTTGAGAAATGTACCAGTGATAGAGCAAAAATAGAAAGTGTTTCAGAAATTCGAAATCTTCTAGACGTATGTTCTGGTGAAAAATGTTCACAGAATATTCAGCAGGATTGTCAGGAATTTTTAATGTATATGTTTGATGTATTGGAAGATGAAGGTGTAGATATAAAAAATCTTTTTAGCCTTTCTTATCAATGGCAGCATGACTGCGACAACTGTACTTTATCAAGTACTACTAGAATAGACACTGAAAGATTTATATATTTGACTTTACCAGACTGCAAATCAGTTCCTTTTAATAATCTAGTTAAAGCAGCGGATCACAATATGGTGTGTACCCAATGTAAGTCTACAATGCTGTCCACATTATTTCTTCAAAATTATGGTCAGTATGTCATTTTAATGTTCCAACAATTTGGAACTAAATTGACAACTTCTATTAAAAATTTTGTGGCTTCTCAGTTATCGATATCAGGAAGAACCTTTGGAACAGTAGCTATTATTTTTCATGACGGTCCTTCTACAACATCAGGGCATTACACATGCTATTTAAAAAGTTGTAAAGGTTGGACCCAATGTAACGACACCCATTTGACTTTCAAACAACGTTTGCCTTTTGGCTTAAAAAATTCATACCTAGTGTTTTACAACCAAAATTTAGGTAAAGGTAATTGAAGACAGGGAGCAGTTAATAAAGGTTATTTTGCTGTTTAAAAATATATTCTGAGTAAAAGTGATCCAGGTAATATAAAAAATTGACTTGTCATATAGGTACTGTAAGTGGATCTCATAGTAAGTGATATTAGTATTATACAAAATGATGAACATGAGTGAGTCAGAGATGGTTTTACAAATACTTAAATATTGTGAAAATGTTGTAGAGCCTTTCTTTCAGAACGTCAGAAAAAAGGTCATTTCAGAGTTTCTTAGAATTAATTTGAAAATATACTCATACATCTGACACTATTTGGTCAAAAGGAAAGGTACAGGAATGAGTAAAGAGTCATGACTGAAAAAAGGAGTATATGAAAATAATGGAAATATTTCAGATGTTCTTGGAGCTTTTCTTCTAGAAAGTCGATGAAATTGATTTTTTAGTGAACAGCAGAGTACTTTGCAACGAGAAAAGGACCTCCATGATATACTATTTGGCCTCAAGGAAAAGTAAGTCAATCAAAGATTAGTGTAGATTTGTCATTTGTCAGTATCTAAGGTTTTTTTTTAAAACACAATCTTTTAGATTGTGTTTTTTTTTCCCGCTGTCATATGATGAGTAATTTGAACTCACTGTTTTAAGTGAAATTCAATATATTCTGAGAACAGCAAAAATAAACTATTAAACATGTTGTACAAGTTATTCTATACTTTGGATTGTGTAAATTAAATTGTATTCCCATTCTCTGACACTCACTTTCCTTTTTCCATCCTCTTTCAGCTCTTTTTACTCACTTATAATGTCTTTCTCTCACTCTCTGTAACCCCCGTTCCTTTACTCCACTTCTTTGACAACCCCTCATTCTCATTTCAACTGTCTGCATCCCCTCTCTCCCTTGCATAACTTTTCAGCTTACAGTCTCTCTGCTTTACTTCCCTTTTCCGTATTTTCCTCCTTTGCTCTTTTAGTAATTCCTGTTTACTCACTCAGCAGTATTATCGCACTCTATCACTATAAATCACCCACTCTCCCTCGCTTATCTTTGTTTGCTCCTTACTTTTGACCTCTTCTCTCTAATTTTCGTTCACTACTTCTATGTCCTCAGTGCCTCACTCTCCTTGTGTTATGTTCACTTGTGTTTATCTACCTTCTATCATTTCTTTTACAACAAGTTCACTGCTCCTCTCTCATCGTTCTTCATCCCATTTCTTTTACTCTGGTTCCATTACTATCCCTCATTTCCTTTCTTTCAATGTCCTTCTCTTTACTTTCATCACCAAATTATTTTCTCCCAGTACCATTGTTTTAGTCGTCTTCTCCTCTCTTTCCTTTTTTTGCTCCCTTACTCATTTCCTTTTCTCACTCATTGTACTCTACCTCACTCAGTTTTTCTCTTAGTGTGTCTGTCTACTAATTTCTTCACTCCATTTCCCTCAATCGTTGTATATTATCCTCTCTCCCTTCATCCTTTCACTCTATGACTGTTCTTCACTTACTCTCAGTTATCTTCTATTGCTCATTCTTCTAAATGCATCCTTAATTAGACTGTTTTCTGTCTCAAGCATTATCTTTTTACTTACTACTGTTTCCTGACTTAGTTTTGCTAACTCACATTGTTTTAGTATCTTTCTTACCTTCAGTTCATTTCTCTGTTCTTCTCTTCCTCTGTGTCAGTGAATCTATATGCCTTAATCTTAGTAATTTGCTCTCATTCTATTTCTTTTTTTCTCTTTTTATCCTTCTACCTTACTTTATTTCCCTTTCTGTGTCCTTCACTCTTACTTTATTTCTAAATACACTGTTATGATTTTTAACCTCTTCATTTGTATATTTTAATTTAAAATACACATTTTACTAATTATAACTTATTTTTTCTTCTCTATTTCACAGATACAAAGTGTAGTAATTTTTTTTATTAAAGTTACATTTATTATATGGTAAGTATGACTATAAAAATGTATTTTGTGATCACCCTTTGCTTTAAGCTCACTAATATTTTCTCAACCAACCTCACTCCTGTGTCTTTATTCTGCTTCCCTCATTTATTCTTATTCTCCATGTTTACTCCAATCTCCCTATTTCCCCTCTCATATTCAAATTCTTTCAATCCCTATTCTTTACTTCACTTACCCTCTGTTCCCTTCCTTTGCTTCTTCACTCATTCTGTTTTTCTTAATTATTTACCTTACTCCTACACACACACCTCATCCCCCTTTCAATATATACACACACCTCTAGTTCAAGTTCAAGTTCGGGCATTTATATAGCGCACTACTCACCCAGAGGGTCTCAAGGCGCTAGAGGGAGGGGTTCACTGTTTGTCGAAAAGCCAGGTTTTCAGTTCTTTTCTGAAGGAGATGTGGTTCTGAGTAAGGCGGAGGTGGGTGGGGAGTGAGTTCCAGGTCTTGGCAGCCAGGAAGGAGAAGGATCTGCCACCCATGGTGGTTTTTCGGATGCGCGGGACTGCGGCGAGGGCTTGATTGGATGATCTTAGTTGGCGGGTGGGATTGTAGAAGGGCAGTCGGGTGTTGAGGCATTCGGGTCCTAGATTATAAAGGGCCTTGTGTGCGTGGGTAAGAAGGCGGAAAGTAATTCTTTTGTTGACGGGAAGCCAGTGGAGGTTTTTTAGGTGTCCGGTGATGTGCTCTTGGCGCGGGATGTCTAATATGAGTCTCGCTGATGCGTTTTGGATGCGCTGGAGCTTTTTCTGCAATTTTGTTGTGATTCCGGCGTAAAGTGTGTTGCCATAGTCCAGTCGACTCGTGACCAGTGCATGGGTGACAGTCTTTCTTGTGTCGAGGGGGATCCAGCGGAAGATCTTTTTGAGAATGCGAAGGACGTTGAAGCAGGAGGATGATACGGCGTTGACTTGTCTGGACATTGAGAGAGAGGAGTCTAGAATGAAGCCAAGGTTACGAGCATGGTCTGTGGGTGTGGGTGCTGATCCCAAAGCGGAAGGCCACCAAGAGTCGTCCCAGGCAGAGGGGGAGGATCCTAGGATGAGCACCTCTGTTTTGTCTGAGTTGAGTTTTAGGCGGCTCTGTTTCATCCATTCGGCAACTTCTTTCATGCCTTCGTGAAGATTTGTTTTGGCGGTGTTGGGGTCTTTGGTGAGGGAAAGGATTAGCTGGGTGTCATCGGCGTAGGAGATGATGTTGAGGTTGTGTTGACGTGCGATGGAGGCGAGAGGACTCATGTAGACGTTGAAGAGGGTGGGACTGAGTGAGGAACCTTGAGGTACGCCGCAGATGACTTCGGTGGGCTCTGAGTAGAATGGGGGGAGTCGGACTCTCTGGGTTCTCCCAGCTAGGAATGAGATGATCCAGTCCAAGGCTTTTCCTTGTATGCCGATGTTGTTGAGGCGTTGTATGAGGGTGCTGTGACAGACAGTGTCGAAGGCGGCGGAGAGGTCGAGTAGAATGAGGGCCACTGTTTCTCCGTTGTCCAGGAGTGCTCGGATGTCATCGGTCGCCGCAATGAGGGCGGTTTCGGTGCTGTGTTTGGCTCGAAAGCCGTTCTGTGAGGGATCCAGGGAGTTGTTGGATTCAAGGAAGGCTGCGAGTTGGCTGTTGACGGCTTTCTCGATGACTTTGGCCGGGAAAGGGAGGAGGGATATGGGTCGGTAGTTTTTCAGTTCTGAGGGGTCTGCTGTGGGTTTTTTCAGAAGGGCGCTGCGTTCGGCGTGTTTCCAGATTTCTGGAAAGGTGGCAGAGTTGAAAGAGCAGTTGATGACATCGCGGAGTTGGGGAGCGATGATGGAGTCAGCTTTGTTGAAGATGTAGTGGGGACAGGGGTCAGAAGGCGAGCCTGAGTGGATTGAGTTCATGAGGCGAATGGTGTCTTCAGTGGTGATTGGGTTCCAGGAGCTGAGGTAGTTAGTTAGAGGGGTGGGATCTGAAGGAGGTGGGGCGGGTTGGTCACTAGGAGTATTCTTGAAGCTATTGTGGATGTCGGCAATTTTGTTGTAGAAGAAGGAGGATAGCGCATCGCAGAGGTCTTGGGAGTTAGTGATGTCGTTGGATGCTGCGGAAGGGTTGGTGAATTCTTTGACGATATTGAAGAGTTCCTTGCTGTTATGAGAATTGTTGTCGAGACGGTCCTTGAGTGCTGATTTCTTGGCGGATCGAATCAGTTGGTGGTGTTTGCGGGTGGCTGTCTTGAGGGAGGCCATGTTGTCTGAGGTTTGTTCTTTTCTCCAATTCTTCTCCAGGATGCGGCAAGTCTTCTTGGATTTTTTAAGGTCATCATTGAACCAGGGAGCCTTTTTGCTGGATGATTTCAGCTGGTGTTTTTTCAGGGGTGCTAGTTTGTCCGCACTGAGGGTAATCCATTGCCTGAGGTTGGTGGCCGCTTGGTCTGGGTCCGTTGCTAGGGTGGGAGGGTTTTGGTTGAGTGATGTGAGGAGTTGGTCGGTGGTGATTTTGTTCCATTTTCTCCGGGGAATGGGTTGTGGATAGTTGTGGGTCAGTGTGGTTTTGTAGCTGAAGTGAACACAGCTGTGATCCGTCCAGTGGAGAGCTGTAGTGTGATCGAAGGAGATGTGCTTGCTGGAGGTGAAGATAGGGTCGAGTGTGTGTCCGGCTGTGTGAGTGGGGGTGTCAACAAGTTGTTTGAGTCCGAGATTGGCCAATGCAAAGCGCAGGTCAGCGCAGGCGATATAAATTCAGAATTAGCAAAGCAGCAACCTCTAACATACACCCTACACACTCACCACACACACACCTCATACACACAAAAAAATCCCCCCACACACACTCTTCACATACACACACACATTCCATACACACACATACATCGCACACATATACACCCCACACCCATACACTTCTCACACATACTTCACACACCCTCACCTCCACCCACACCAAAACACCCCACACAGCGACACCCACAGACACACCTTACACACCCACACCCCGACCTACACCCACTGACTCCCTATAAGTCACACACACTGCATTACTTATCTTTCTTTGCTGTTTCACTCAAACCCATTCAGGTACTGTTTTCTTTACTCTCTTTGTCCTTTCTCTTTGTCACTCCCCATGTCTTATCCCAATTCAATTTTTCACCCTCTTTCACCCCTCTTTACTTACACTAACTGGTCTTTTCTTACCCTCACTCACCGTTCTTCATTTATCCCGGTTACGCCACTACCCTTCATTCTCAATGTTTTACTGTCCTTTCTTTTTCTTTCAACACCCACTCACATTCTCCCACTATCTCTACTTTAGTCTTCTTCCTCTCTCTTCCCTTCTTTCGTTCCTTTAGTCATTTTACTTTTCTCACTTTCACCCTATTACACGTTCTCTGTTTTTTACTATGTAATAAACAATCCCTATGTGTTCATCGTGTAGCTCTCTTTCTCTTAACATTACTCTCTTTGTGTTCTTCCCTCATGCTAACTCCTTCATTAAATTTTAGTTTTTCTATTTTTTGGGGGGGCGCGCCCCGGTACGCGTACCCTAAGAAAAAAAAATTGACAGAGTTTCATTAAAAATATAGGTTTATTTTTATAAATGAAAGGTAGTTCTAAAAATAACTGTTTTTTTTCTTCTTTTTGTTGTTTTATATTTTTTTTATGTTTTTTGAACATTTTGTACTTTTTTTGGCTTTTCAAAACAGTTTTATATTTTTTTTGTATTTTTTATGGGGAGAAACAAAAAAACAGGGAATTGTAAATGGCTCAACAAGAGCAAAAAACAAAAACGGAAAAAATGACTGTTTTTGGGGCATTTGTGATTGTCACCAGCAAGGACGACGAGCTTCATGCTCTTTTCACCATAGGCGATGAGCTTGCCACATTCAATACAAGTGATTCTAAAATCTGCAAATCGTGGTTGTATACAAGGCATCATCTCTGTTGTTTCTGGTCCCGATGGAGTGGGTTGTGTTCTTTTGGAGGTGGTCTGGCCAGTTCCCTGAGCTCTGCACGAGAATAGTTGTTGGGATGCTTCCGGGTCATATGTCGAATCATGGTATTATTACCAAATGAATATTTTTTGTTTGGGTAGCCCCTTGAGAGTTGTTTGCCACAGATTAGGCAAGTTACCTTGGCCGCATTCACTTTTTTCTTGCCCTCTGGGATTGAAAAAAACTCCCATACAATGTGTGACTTGGGCTTGTATGGAGTATTTTGTTCAGGCATAGGTTTTACACCAGTTATAGTTAGCTGGAAGTTTTACTCGCATAAAACCATTGAAATTCCCACGTTATAGTTAGTTGGACTCACAATAACTTGCGCGTGCAATGCACTGCTGATGACGTCACATATTACATCACTCATGACATGGTCAGTGACATCACTCATGACATCACTGATATATATATATATATATATATATATATATACATACATATATACATTCGTATTTCACCTATAAGGCTTCGTCAGTGTGAAACGCGTCTGTCGAGGGGGCAGGGGGTCTGCCAATAAATCACCTTGGAAAAATCAACTTGGAGTGCCGTCTACTTTTGCCAAAATACGAATGTGTTGCAGCAATTGATCGCGGCTCACCACCGCAAGACAGAGCACCCGGGACGTAGGAGGAGCGACGGCGGTGACTGAAAGTGTTTGAAAAAAATAAATATATATATATATATATATATATATATATATATATGTATATATTTACATATATATGTATATATATATGTATATATATATATATATATCAACAAAACCACTCCGTCCACCTCCACCAAAGACCTCGGCGGCGAAGAAGGAGAAGCGAACCACTTCTTTGTAGGCAAGATGTTTATTACAACCTCCTCAACAGCATACGGCAGATGACGCGTTTCGGGCTCAGGCGCCCTTGATCACATAAAGGCTGTGACTGATTGTAGCCATTTTTAAATAATATGCCCTTCCCATTCCGGTCACATGTTTGGCAAGCTAGTTATAGACATAGCAAACAGACTGCGTGATGGTAACAAAACAGTCAATTGAATATTACACATATATACATATTGATTCATTATGACCACAGGACCACTTATCATGACCTACTGAAATAATTCATACTATGCAATTTGATAGAACGAAAATTTAATTTTAACACTTGTGTCATGAAAACATTTAATTGAAATCACATTCTAATCTCAACCAAATTGGTCCAAAGGGCAATATAAAATTTCTGGATAAATCCATATATACAAATAAAGTGCAATATAACAATTTTGACATAACTGCATTAATGCATATATTCCATCGCTAATTAGTGACTCTGATCAAAAGGGATTCGCAAAATAATTGCAGAGCATAGCAGCAATATTAATTTTTTCTCAAAACTGTGCAAAATACCATGTGCAAAAAATTTGTTATTACGTGCATGATTAAAATGATTGTAAGACAAAAAGATATATCTAAACAACCCAACCAAGGCTGGGACATAATACATAGCGAAAACACAAAGGAGCCCCAATGTGTATTAAGGTGGCAGCAGCTAAATCGTAGAGAAACAATTCATAAAGTCCTCAGCTATATTTAAGGAGATTAATTCTCTTACGTAAATGATGCCTTATACCTATTCAAAATGTTTCAGCCAAAGTGTGAATAAGTGAAAGATTTAGAATTGGCAGTCCTCATACAACGTGTGTCGGAAACTGCCCAATATTCCCATCTCTAATTCAAAATAACAATATGTACATGATAAAAAGAAAAAATGAAATAAAGTAAAAAACTATATAGGGTTCTGTATAATAAGACAAGCGACACAATCTGGAATATAAGATACAATATACATTCCTTCCAGTCATCAGAATACATATATGTTACAAACATGTGTACATATCTTCGGTGTTATTCAGCCCGTTCGGGCATTTGCTGTCGAAGTTGAGAATATATTTAGTTTCTAACCTTCTTAGCAGAGCCTCTCTATTCCCCCCTCGGCGTGGTTTCGGGACAGAGGATACCACATAATACTTCAAACAGGATAAGTTGTTAGCATGTACCTGCTTAAAGTGGCGTGCCACTGGATAATTGGGATCACTATGTAAAATGGCACGTAGATGTTGAAGAATTCTTTCATGAACCTGCAGCTTCGTACTACCAATGTAGTTAAGCCCACAGGTACAAGAAAGAACGTAAACTGCAAAATCAGTTTTGCAATTGAAATTCCCAACTATCTTATGTGGTATAGGACTGAATGGAGTATGGTATTCTGTTGTGTTAATTCCAAACTTGCACGCACGACATGTGGAGCATTTATAGAATCCATCTTTAGGTTTCAACCAATTCGGTTTACTTTGTATTTCAGGACTCGTAGGGTCTAACACTGCTCCCATGTTTCTAGCTCTACTGAAAGTGATGGTAGGATTGGATGGTAGATTCATTCTAAGAACGGGATCAGTAAGAACTATTGCCCAATTCTTATTAATGATAGATCTTAACTTACGTTCATTCTCACTATAACCTGTGATTAGTCTTGGACATTGATCCATTGCAGATGACCCAGAGATTGCTGGTGAATTATGTACATCATGTGGGGCAGGGTCTTCCTCAGTCTGGGCTGGTAATAAACTTGCCCTAGATCTTAACGAGGTTTTAGATAGGGCTAATGTCAAGATCTTGTCAGAATAACCTCTTGCCTTCATGCGCCGCATGGATGCTGCAGCACAGGCATCAAATTCTGCCTCTGTGCTGCATATCCTTTTTAAGCGTAATAGCTCCCCATAAGGGATGCTTGCAATCAAGTGCTTGGGATGTGCACTTGAGGCATGAAGTGTGACATTGCCCGCAGTAGATTTCCTAAACAGGGTACTTTCAACTCTTCCTTTATCTACATACAGTTTTACATCCAGAAATTCCAGACTGGAACTATCTATGTGGTGGGTAAAGTGGAGATTCAAACTGTTGTGATTGATATTTTGAATGAATTCCAGTGCTTTTTCTTTACTACCCTGCCACACGATGAAAACATCATCGATGTATCTATAGTAGTGTTTGATGTTATTTTGCAAAATGGAAGAGTAGTCCCTTTTGAGGACCTGCTCCTCCCACCAGCCGACATGCAAGCATGCATAGCTGGGGGAGAAGCAGGCTCCCATAGCCACACCCCTTAGTTGTTTAAACAACTCCTTTCCGAAAAGAAAGAAATTGTTATTAAGACACCAGCTTATCAAATTGATTATAGCTTTGTTGTGCTGATAGTATTCACACGGTCTAGAATCCAAAAAGAATTTTACAGCCCTCAAACCTGCCTGGTGGTCTATACTGGTGTATAAAGATTCTATGTCTAATGAGAGTAACAACATATCATCAGACCATTGGATATCCTTAATTTTACCCAAAAAATCACCAGTATCTTTAATGTAACTAGGCAGGGTTTTTCCATGACTCTGTAAAAAGAAATCCACATATTGGCCCACCTGTTCCGCTGCACTCCCTATAGCCGAAATGATAGGCCTGCCAGGAATAGGAGACACACCTTTATGCACCTTGGGTATTAAGTACAATATTGGTACAATAGGATGTTCGTTGTGCATAAATTTGAATTCATCATTTGAAATCAGGCCATCACTGCGCGATTGTGTCAACAGTTTCTTAAGTGAATTCGTGGCCATATTGTATTTCTTGATGTTAGACGGCTCATAACAGTTTATGTCATTCAATTGGCGTTTGGCTTCCTTGATGTAATCAACTCGGGGCCATATTACCAAGTTGCCGCCCTTGTCTGATTTTTTGATGATGATTTCATTGTTCTCACTAAGTTTTTTCATCAACTTGGCATAGTCTTTTTTCCTTTGTTCAATTTGTTTCTTTTGTTTAAACTTTTTGGATTTTTTAGATTGTACTTGTTTATTTAGCTTTTTAATGTCCTCGACCACACAGTCGTGAAACGTATCTAACGCATCTCTTGGCATCATGGGGATATACTTGGATTTCTTCTTGAAGGGACTGATCCCAGCACCCTTCTGCAGCAGATTGATGTTTCGCATCCTAGTTTGCGTGGATGGATCATACTCAGTGTCATCTGATTCTGCCTCGCCAGTATTTAAGTCATGTAGGTCTAGGTATGTTGGAATATCCGCCGCTTCAATGCCTAGACTTTCTACATGATTGCTGGAATCTCGCTGTGGCTCAACGTCTTTGTCTTTGATGTTTCTCAGAGAAAAATATTTTTTCAACTTGAGTTTCCTCACAAATCTGAAAACATCTATTCTCGTTGAGCTGTAGTTAAAAGTTTGGCTGGGGCAAAAGTTGAGACCTAGCGACAGCAAGGATTTTTCTGAATCCGTCAAGGGCACATTGGACAGATTAATGATAGTTCTATCTCCATTTACTTCTTCCGTGTCCAATTGCTCTTCTTTTTGTTCTTTCCTCTTTTGTTTGTACTTTTTTCGTCTTTCTTTTCTTCGTCTGTTTTTTCTTGATTTTTTTGCTGTTGTTTGCTGTCTTTCCTCGGTCTCAACGTACGCAGTCTCTCTGATGCTAAAAAATCCAATTCCTCACCCATGTCTAGCACAATTGGTGGTATGGGCCTCTCTCCGCTCCCTGTGCTTGATTCGCTAGATAAAGAGACGGAATCAAAACTCGAACTTTCTGCCGCTGCCGCTTCCATTGTGGCAGGCTGCTGTGCATTCATCTCCACACTATTCTTTCCCTTGCGTTCCCCGTATTTTTTACGGTTTTCATTGTTGTATTTTCGGGCAAATGTGAAGATTTGTCCGTTGTTATAGTCTGATTCATCTCTGGCAAACTTATGGGCTTTACGATGTTTAATCTTCTCCTCATGCTTGCGTAATCTTTCTTCAATAGCGATTCTAGCAGTTTTAATATACTCGACTTTGGCCGATTTTTTGAGTTCTTCTTCAATATTTTCAATTTTTTTCAAAATTTCCGCCCGGTCGATTGCTGCATATTTGATTAGGATGCGGACCGAGGTCATGGAAGCCTCCAAATTATTCTGTGCCCATTCTTTCAACATTGCAGGATTAGGATTGTCATAGGTCGGAGCCAAAAGAAAGCGAAGGCCTCTCGGAACTCGGCCCACCTCTGCATACTTTGATAATGAGCAGTGCTCCCACCATTTAGTCGTTTCCAACCGCATGTATTTTTCTAGCTCTCTCAATAGCGTTTTTTCATTTTCATCCGCTCCTATCGCTTTACTAGTCGTCGGTGCAACATTTGAATTTGCCGCCGGTCTTTTGCAGAACAACTCTTCCGCTGCTGCTTCGCGCTGACGCTGGCGTACAGCCTCGTCTGCCATGCTGTTTGGTAGGTATTTACTATGTTAGCGTAGCCCGAATCACTTCTCGGATTACTCAATGAATGCCTATTAATCTCCCCACCTCTGCCACAATGCCGTCGTCACTCACCGGGCGCTGTCTCTGCTTCTGCTTCGAACCAGTCCGGTTCTACTCGCCAGCCAGTATCCCTTGATCTCATGTGACGTGTGGCGGCAAGAGGGGGCTGCTACCAATGTTTCACCACGAACATCCAACTTCCTCGACTTAATGGCGGCAGCCGCTTCCGGGTGAGAGGGTTCGCAAAACGGAAGAAAGCCAAACTTCCGTCAATTTTAAATCAACAAAACCACTCCGTCCACCTCCACCAAAGACCTCGGCGGCGAAGAAGGAGAAGCGAACCACTTCTTTGTAGGCAAGATGTTTATTACAACCTCCTCAACAGCATACGGCAGATGACGCGTTTCGGGCTCAGGCGCCCTTGATCACATAAAGGCTGTGACTGATTGTAGCCATTTTTAAATAATATGCCCTTCCCATTCCGGTCACATGTTTGGCAAGCTAGTTATAGACATAGCAAACAGACTGCGTGATGGTAACAAAACAGTCAATTGAATATTACACATATATACATATTGATTCATTATGACCACAGGACCACTTATCATGACCTACTGAAATAATTCATACTATGCAATTTGATAGAACGAAAATTTAGTTTTAACACTTGTGTCATGAAAACATTTAATTGAAATCACATTCTAATCTCAACCAAATTGGTCCAAAGGGCAATATAAAATTTCTATATATATATATACATACATATATATATATATATATATATATATATATATTGCTCCAACCGGTCACTGTGCATTCAACCTCATGCACGCTCACCAGTACGCAGACGACAGAGTATACGTCACAAAGCCAGTCTTCAATATATATATATATATATATGATTTTTTATTTGTTAAATCATAAAGTGCAGGGGTGCAAAAGATCGTCGGACAGACGCGTTTCGGGCGTGAACGCCCTTGCTCACTGTTGACGGGAAAATGGACTAGTACATACTTAAGTATCAATTAATTTGAAAATGCGCGCCCAATCCAAGATTAGAAAACAACAACATAAATGAGGGACTGAAATCAGTGTCTAATATGTTGAATACAAGTTCTATGGGGGCCATTTTGTAGTGGAGTTACCTAGTGAGAAAACTATCACTGTTCAAATACAAAAATACATAATTATACATACACGGATGATAAACATTAGACAAAAAGTCTTAAATCAATGAATCAATTATCTCCAAAAATGGCACCAAACTGATATCTATATTTCATCATGTGATATGAATATTCTAAAGTCTAAATACTAATATAGACGAATATTGCCTAATAAGTGAATATATCTGTACAAATACAGTATAACAATACTTATAATCGTAAAGTCAATTCATCCAAAATATATAAATGGTAACAATTGTCCAATACAAAACTTAGAAATGGCTACCCCGTGGCGGAACATGCATAATATTTAGATCCAAGTATGTGAAAAGCAAATAAATTGCACACATTGTGCTGATCAATAGTCCATATTATACAAAATCATAAATCTAATGAATTAATGGTGAAGAAGTGTTCAAAAAGTAAATAACTGATAATGAAATATCATGATGTGCATTAGAAAACAAATGTGACTTTAAAATCATGAACTTAAGATGTTACTTCACATCTTAATTTGCTACAGTATCAGACACAGTGGAATGGAGAAAAATTAATCTGAATAACAGAAGGCTGGTATTTCAGTTTCAGGACATAGCATATTATTCAGGAATCTACATAGAAAAATAACTAATCGTGTATAAGTGGAGTGGTTCATGAATTCCGTGCACTAACAATGGAGTACTCACTAGTTTTGGAGCACAGAAAGTAGAGAAATGCAATCAATCACACAAAATTACAAGAAGTTACTCAAATCTTCACCCATATTTAAACCTCCTGGGGTTTTGCTGTTTAGTCGTACAATGTATAGTGACTCTAGTTGTCTAAGTCTTTTTTCATAGTCGCCACCTTTCTTACTGGTTTTCACGGCATCAATCACAAAATAATTTAGATGTGACAAATTCCTATTGTGATATAAATCAAAGTGTCGTGCTACCGGGTAGCTCTGGTCACAATTGACTATGGCCCTGAGATGCTGGAGGATACGTTGGTGCACTGGAAGTTTCGTGCTGCCCACGTAACGCAAATTACACGTACACGTGAGAACATATACCGCTAGCTCAGTTTTACATGTGTAATGGGCCTCGATGGTAACCGGTTTAGAATCAAAGGGAGTGAGATTTGTTTTGGTGTTCACACCAAATTTACAGGCACGGCAGGTAATGCAACGAAAAAAAACCTTTCTGGGTGATAGCCAATCATCATTTTTGGGTATTTCAGGTGAACTTGAAACAAGTTCTTTACGCATACTGAAAGCCCTTTTATAGGTCACAGTTGGTCTACTGGGCAAGATGTCTTTAAGGACAGGGTCTGTAAGGATAATAGGCCACTGCCCTCTCACTAGATTGGAAATTTGACGTGCTTGACGGCTGTAGCTAGTGATCAATCTAATGGCACTATTGTTATCATTAGGTTTCTCTGACGGAAGGTCAGGGATGGGCGCCATTAATAGACTGTTTCGATCCACTGTATTTGCTCTCAGTTTAGCTTTGTGGAGTGCGCTGAGTTTGTAACCTCTGGCCTGTAGCCGTTGTGTTGCTTCCTTTTGGTGTTGATCCCTGAGTTCCACTGAGCTACATGTTCTGTGAATTCTAAGAAATTCCCCATAAGGGATTGTTCTAATGGTGTGCTCAGGGTGAAAGCTACGTGCATGCAGGATAGAATTACCTGCCGTTTTCTTCCTGAACAGGCTCGTCGTGAGTGTATTATTAATTATTTCTACCTGCACGTCCAAAAAGCTGATCTTTGTATCACTTATTTCAGCACTAAATGACAAATTGAATTCATTGATGTTAATAGTGTCCACAAAGTGTTGTGCATCGGTCAGGCTTCCTCTCCAAATGATAAAGATATCGTCTATATACCTCATATACTTCACAATGTTGGTGTTCCAAGCCTCCGCGTGTTGGACCCTGAGGACATGTTCCTCCCACCAGCCCATGTGCAATCCTGCATAGCTGGGGGAGAAACATGCCCCCATGGCCACACCTCTTAGTTGTCGATAAACTTTGTTATTAAACAAAAAGACATTGTTATTTAGACAACGTTCCAACATGCTAGTTAGCATGGTATTATGCTTATAAAGCTCTATCGGTCTTTTATCTAGGTAGAACTTAATAGCTTTGAGGCCATCTGCGTGTGAAATACTAGTGTACAGACTAGCAATGTCCATTGTCATTAACAAAAAATCAGCTGACCATACGCATTGGTTGATTTCCCTCAAAAATTCAGTTGTATCTTTAATGTAAGCCGGGAGGGCGGTAACAAAGTCCTGTAAATGATGGTCAATGTACTTGGAGGTATTTTCAAATAGACTGTTAATTGCGGACACTATTGGTCTGCCCGGGATAGGTGTGGTATTTTTATGAACTTTGGGGATGAAATATATATTTGGCAGCACAGGATGGTCTTTGTGTAGAAATTTCAACTCGTCCCTGGACAAAAGGCCTTCACGTTTCCACCCATTTAGTTCTTTTTGATAGGATTGTTGGATGGATTTTACAGTTCTTAGATCGATCTCAGCATAGCAGGTAGTATCATTCAAATGTCTCAAAGCTTCATCCATGTACTGTGCCTTGCCCCATAGCACCACATTCCCCCCTTGTCAGATTGGTTGATGATTATAGCTTGGTTAGTTTTTAGCTTCTTCATCAGAGTGTTGTAAGGCCGCATATTGGCATTGGTAAAGCTTTGTCGCTTCCTGACCTGGGTGTGCAGTTTCTTTAGGCCATCCGTTAGAATTTCTGCATATGTGTCTATGGCGTCTTTAGGCATTTGTGGTATGAAAGTGGAGGGGGCTTTGAAGACACTTGCCGTTGTTTGGCCTATGTCAATATCGTCCTCATGGGCAATGTCTTGGGTGCTCTGATTGGATGTATTCATGTTGCGTAGTGCATGTAGAGTTTTCATTAGCGGTATATCCTTAGCCTGGAGCCCACTTTTCTTGGATGTGTGGGTTATATTTGTAGATTTGTTGGCCAGGCCGCCCTTGATGGCATAATATTTCCGCAATTTGAGCTTTCTAATGAATTTGAATACATCTACTCTGGTGTTTTCGTAATTGAAATTACTCTCAGGACAATAGGAAAGTCCCAGAGTAAGCAGTTGTACTTCAACCTGTTCAAGTTCAATGTCAGTAAGGTTAACAATAGTGTTGTCAATGCCTATTTTTTGTTCCCCCAATTCTTCTTTTTCTGTTGCCGCCCTCTTCCTCTTGGTGCATTTCCTGCATTGCCGCCGGCTTGCATTCCTGCGTTGTTTGTTTGCACATTTCTGGAGCGTAGAGTGCTCTTCCTTTGTAATCGCATGAATTCTAGTTCCTCTCGCAGTGTCAGTTGGCCCATATCCCCTTCCTCTGTACCTGGGCCCCCACCGCTTGATTCTTCACTGCTCGGCACTAAGCTCTCGTTGGAGCTTGAGGCGATAGAGTCGCATAAGCCTCCTGTTGCAGACTGGACTTGAGGTCGCATCTGTGTTTGTTTAGGCATATTGCCTCCAGATATCCGTTGTTTGCGTAAATGATCGTATTTTCTCGCAAAAGTATAAATTTGCACTAATTTGTAGTCCTGTTCATCGCGAGCAAATTTATAAACCTTTCTCATTTTGATCGTATTTTCATGCTTGCTGAGACGTTCTTTGATGTCTTTCTTTGTTTGCATGATCAGATCTTTATCTTTTGAAAAAAGTTCTTTGCTTAATTCCTCATTAATGCGAGCTATCTCAATGAGGTCTTTATCACGGTCAATTTTGGCATATTTGACTAGGAGACATAGCAATCTCATAGACGCCTTCAGGTTGCTTTCGGCCCAGTCCTTAAGCAGCAAGGGGTTCGGATTTTCAAAACACGGAACCAACATTATCCGCAAGCCTCTTGGGACCCTGTTAACTTCGCGGTATTTTTCCAACGAACGGATTTCCCACCACTTGGTGAGTTCACTCCGCATATGTTTTTCTAACTCCTTGAGTAGTTTTTTCACGTCACTGTCCTTATCCACTGTAATGTTTTTATTTTTACTACCATTATCACTTTGACGTACTGTTGGCAAATGCAAAAACAGTTGGTCGAACGCTTTCTCCCGATCCCTTTCCTCCGACATTGCAACCCCTTAAAAGATATGCACAGTTCAATTAAGGGAACGGCACAAATTTCAAATGCCTCTCCTTACCGCTGGCTCGAAGGACACCTTTCCGACCTGTCTCGGGATACACATGCGCCAATATCCGGTAATCGATGTTGCCGGGTACCTCCGTCCTCCGACGGTCAAATCAGCAGCAACAAAATCCGATCGCCGGAACTACGTCCCGTGTAATCCTCGTAGGCAGGGGGCTGACGCAATTTGCTTCCCAGCAAACAATCCTTTTCGGTCCGTTTCGATCGTCAGCCAACTCACAAGGAAAGGGGTCTGCGTAGACAGGAACCGACCTCGTCCTGTGTTGAATATTGCTCCAACCGGTCACTGTGCATTCAACCTCATGCACGCTCACCAGTACGCAGACGACAGAGTATACGTCACAAAGCCAGTCTTCAGTCTTTAATATCCTTTAGTAGGAACACATAGAGAGGCAGAGACTTGGAACCTTTCCAGGACGACAAGCACAGTGAGCCTAAAATGAAGAATGACTTGCCTTTGATTCCTGGAACCTACTAAAGGATATTAATTCAGCACAAACCACAACAGGATGGCGCATGGGACCCACTTAGGGTACTAACGAAATCGCTTCATGGACTACAAATCCCAGTATGCATAATATTGACCTACGCACTTAGCGTTTTGATTGGAGGGTGAAAGAACCAATAAAATCACTCATGCATTTTGAATATTTTGAAGCGTCCTTTTGCGCCATCTACATGCTAATTGCCTCTGAGGAAGCGGCGGAAAGCCGTGAAACGCGTCAGGCAGCACGAAAATTACCGGGAAAAAATGCAAGCTCATATTTACTGCCGGAGGGTGAGGCAAACTGTTGTGTGCTTCCCTGAGCTCCCTGGGCATTTTGTGTTCTACATTTCTACACGGCGCCCTGGCCGTGGGGGAAGGCACCATCTCTAACACATAGAGAGGCAGAGACTTGGAACCTTTCCAGGACGACAAGCACAGTGAGCCTAAAATGAAGAATGACTTGCCTTTGATTCCTGGAACCTACTAAAGGATATTAATTCAGCACAAACCACAACAGGATGGCACATGGGACCCACTTAGGGTACTAACGAAATCGCTTCATGGACTACAAATCCCAGTATGCATAATATTGACCTACGCACTTAGCGTTTTGATTGGAGGGTGAAAGAACCAATAAAATCACTCATGCATTTTGAATATTTTGAAGCGTCCTTTTGCGCCATCTACATGCTAATTGCCTTCAAGGAAGCGGCAGAAAGCCGTGAAACGCGTCAGGTAGCACGAAAATTACCGGGAAAAAATGCAAGCTGATATTTACTGCCGGAGGGTGAGGCAAACTGTTGTGTGCTTCCCTGAGCTCCCTGGGCATTTTGTGTTCTACATTTCTACACGGCGCCCTGGCCGTGGGGGAAGGCACCATCTCTAACACATAGAGAGGCAGAGACTTGGAACCTTTCCAGGACGACAAGCACAGTGAGCCTAAAAGGAAGAATGACTTGCCTTTGATTCCTGGAACCTACTAAAGGATATTAATTCAGCACAAACCACAACAGGATGGCGCATGGGACCCACTTAGGGTACTAACGAAATTGCTTCATGGACTACAAATCCCAGTATGCATAATATTGACCTACGCACTTAGCGTTTTGATTGGAGGGTGAAAGAACCAATAAAATCACTCATGCATTTTGAATATTTTGAAGCGTACTTTTGCGCCATCTACATGCTAATTGCCTCTGAGGAAGCGGCGGAAAGCCGTGAAACGCGTCAGGCAGCACGAAAATTACCGGGAAAAAATGCAAGCTGATATTTACTGCCGGAGGGTGAGGCAAACTGTTGTGTGCTTCCCTGAGCTCCCTGGGCATTTTGTGTTCTATATATAAATATATATATAACCACAAAACAGTCTTTAACGGGGAGCACTAAACAGCTGGTGCTCGCGGCAAGACAAGGGCCAGTTCTCGCAGAAATATTTTCACAAAGTTGAAAAAGTACGCAGCACCTTTCTTGGCTTGTAAAAATTAGAGTCCATTTCCTTACTTAGCAATATTATTAGAAACACACTTTGCTTGTAATCTATGCTCTTTTCTAGAGGAGTCTAATGCTTTTGATCCCTCCTGAGCATGCTTCTGCCCCGCTCATTCCACAGAAGCAGCCATCCTCTCGGTTGTGGACGACATGCAGGACAAAGAGGACAAAGGATTCACTCAGGCTCTGTCCTCCTTGATCTCTCTGCAGCCTTTGACATGGTTAACCATAATCTATTAGTGGACCGTGTCAGGGTTGCACGGCTGCAGGACTCAGCAATCAAATGGATCATTTCCTTTATAAAAGATAGATCACAATCGGTCCATTTAACCCTCATTAATTCATCTAAAATGCAATTGTATTGCAGGGTACCTCAAAGTTTCTCCCTTCCTCCACACCTTTTTAACCTATACATCCACCCCCGGGTGCATTCCCTCAAAAAAGTGAAGGCTAAAATATATAATTATACAGATGATATGCAACTTAATTTTACAATTGATAACACCTCGGAATCTAAGTTCTTCCTAGATTCAATGTTGTGAATCCGTGACTGGACGAACAGCAACCACTTAAAACTAAACTCTGATAAAACAGAGATAGTCATCAGCAAAAATAAGATTGAATCTTGGAACCCCTCTTTCTGTCTGTCTACTATGGGGACTTCCCCCATCACTCAAGAAGTCAGTAAAGAACCTTGGGGTCCTTATTGATGAGGAACTCTCTCTGAAAACTCAACTTGGATCTAAGATTTCATCCTACTTCCAATAACTCTGCAGAATTAAGAAAATAAGGAAATTCCTTACTGAGGATGCCTTGATCCAAGTCACCTGGAACTTCCTGCTCCTGGAAATTAGGAGGACCCCCAACTATATACAATTTAGAGAGCTAACATGGCTCTTCAAGAATGCTTACAATTAACGTCTTGATCTGCCATCTGGTTTTGGTTACTCCGGCACCAAGAAACCGTTTAGCGTATGGAGGCTCTACAAATGTTAGTAACATAACAGGGGCTGGTCTAGGGCTTCACATGAGATTAGAGTAAGGCTATGGCCAAAATCAAAAAGCAGGATTTAGATAATCGCTGTCGGGCACTCAGAGCAGGGAAGTATGACTGTACACCATGCAGGATATATTTCTGTCCCAACTTTGATACTACATTTGAAAATTCAGTAATTATAATGGGTAAGAGTGAATTTCGGTTGCATGATGAAATATTGCAGACAAAATCACCAGCAGCAAATATATTGAGCATAAAAATATAGAATTTATTTACTTTTAAAGTAAAGTCAAATATATCTACAACAAAAATATAGAAGACCAATATCATCATGAAATAGGTAAATATATTCAATTGAATATTGAAAAGAATTCTTATTGGAGAAAAGTTTAGGATTTGATGACCAAGCTATTTATAAACGCTGCTTTATGTTGTACTACATGGTGAAGATGCACTTGATAATCATTAGGATATGATAAAAAAGTTAGAACTACATTTTTATGTTCAACCAAGACTCAGTAATGAGCACAGTGCTTTTTTTTTGCAATAGTAGAATGTAAAGAGTAGTCAATAGAGATGTTTGTAGCAGCCTTAGGCATTCTCACAACAGAATTAGAGTTTGAGAATTTTAGAACTTCAATCATAAGATACTAAACATTTGCAAGTTGTTGGGACAAACGTGTACCAAAAACTTCTCACTATGAAAAATACATCCTTAGAGTAGACCACACACTGCCACAATTAAAGAAAGGCATCATTCTCCTTCCAGAGAACTAGAGAAAAGGATGAACCCAAGTGCAGTGTCTGGTGTAAGAGCTGTACAAAACAGAACACACAATAAGGGGGGGATGAAAGGAAACCTAACACAAATTATTTCGGATTAAGGGATTCTTTAAGCAAAATGATACGTTTCAGGTGTGGTTATGTGTTGCATTAGGAATAATGTTTGGCATTGTCCTGCAAAAGGGGTAATATGTAAAAACTGCATAAATGTGGAGCAGTCTGCCGGAATGTGAAACATAAATTGCTGCTGTCACAGCAGTGGATAAGAAATCATAAGAGTATGAGCATAAGAACCTGTTTTGGTTGTTAGTGAATCCAAAGAAGAATGTATATACCCACACCTAAATATCATTGCTGATGGACAGAGTTTTTTATTTGCTGGTTGATTTATGTGCACGTATAACAATGATAACAGAAGAATTATTTCGATAAAACTGGAAGGACAAGAAATTAAAACCTGCGGACTGAGCTCCTGAGAGACTGAGGAGGATTGAAATTCTGTGATTTATCTAGGCATAGTATTTGCTTAACAGTAGAGTAATAGTATGAAAAGTGTATGTTGAGAAGAACGGTTTTAGGGTGGTACCATCAGGGATTGTTTGGGTTGACACCCAAAATGGTGTTAAAGGGGAAAATACTGTTAGTAGAGTGAAAGTGTCCTTATAAGGAGATTTCTTTTCAATGAATTCAAGGAAGTTTTTTAAAACAAAATCGAGACTTTATAATATTTTGATATACAATAAAGGTCAAAGGAAGAGGAAAGGCAAGTTGAGGGCCTACATAGATCTCAGGTATTTATGCAGAAAAACGTAGGTGGTTCTCCACTTATTCCTCAGGATTATTGACATCATTCAGTCTTTTAACAGTGCAAAATGTTTCTGTAAGGTAGGTTTAACATGTGTGTATCGTCGGGTTGAGCTAGACTCTGAGTCCAAACATCTGAAGGCTTTTACATCACCAGTGGGAACTTTTCAGATCTGCCAGATGCTGTTTTGCTTGCATCTGACGCCTCTGTTTTTCAAGGGCTAATGATCGCAGTACTGGAATATTTTAGAGGTGCTGTTGGTTTTCAGGACAACATTTTGGTGGCTAGAGGTAGTAGAGATGAACATGATGTGACCTTACGAGAGATTCTTAAAAAAATCAAGGAGTTGGCAATCGGGGTCAACAGAGACAATTTTGAGTTTCACAAGAAAATATTTGAATATTTTAGACATATTTTCCACAGTCACGTTATGAAGCTACATCCTGATTTGGTTGACATCATAGTGGATGCTCTCAGACCTTCAACCAAGGGGCAATTAGCATTGTTTTTGTGGATATTTCAGTTTTATTCAAAATTTATACCAGTGTTTGCCACCAAATCAGAGGATATAAAAAGTATAATACAGAAAAAGTGAGAAAGTGTTAGCTGAAAGATGAAATTGTTTCACGTAACATACAGCCTGTTTCTCAGAAGAATTGTCTCTGACATCTTCCACTTTTAAAATTGGATCTGCAACTCTCCTGCAGCAAGGGTCATTGTGAATGGGTTTCCGCTTCCTTCAAGGAGTCGTAAAATATGAATGTTTTGCAGCTGTAATTCGGTCGCTAATCATTCATACATCCCATTCAGATTCAGTATTTGGAAGGGACACCCTAAACACGCCCCTTCCAAATACTGAATCACAAACACAAATTGCCATTCAATAATCTGTTACTGAATTGCAATTTGTGTTTTGTACATTTGCAAAAGCATTTCGGACCGCAAAAATGCCTAATACATGCGGCCCTCTGTGCTCATGGGTTGGAGAATATTTTCATTTTGTTATGTTGTTTAAGTCAACTGCTCGACAACACAACTAGAAAGTGGGCATAGCTACTCTAAATAACATGATGACTATACTGATAGGCAAACAGTTTCTGAACATCGTATAAATAACGAAATGAACTATGGAATTATTCATCTCTTTAACAGATGCTCTAGATATCGTGAGGATTTCCCCATGTCTAGAAATAGCTTACGAAGCATATCGAGCACGCGGCTACAGCGATAAGTATATCATTATACTTGGTGAGTTCTCTATGAAATAGATAGACCTGGTTAACAAACACCACAATATCAAAAACAGAGCCATTCGAACATTTCACCATTCTTTATTTTTTCCAAAATGCGGAACCCAATCACAAAACTAACCGGTGGCCCCTCCGGCATAGCGCAGTATTTAAAGATTTAAACATATGGTATTAATCTATCCTGTTATGATCTATTGGGTATGAGGAAAAAGAAAAAAACAGACACTAGTTCAGTACTGTATATTGCTTTATTTAAAGACCCTTTTTTTAAAAATTATTTTTTTTAGATATTATAAACACAAGAATACCCAGTCTGATCAAGCGGGTTATTCTGTTGTCTCGAGTGTGTACCAAAATCAGGACACTAGCATAACGTATGACCCCAGAAGGAACAACTGAGCGGTATATCCATAAAGATATACTTTCTGAGGTAAGAGTAATTGACTCTATATATTGCATCGTTCTTTATGAAATTCGTAATAAGCACATTATTCGTGGTGCTTAGTAGTTTTTATAATGAAAACAAACCCCACGCGATTCTTTTGATTGATTTGATTTGAGTAAAACTTATATTGCGCAAACACTAACCCGAAGGTATCAGGGCGCCTAACAACATATATCATAAGCAAGGGCATGTCACCATTACATATAGGCCTGCACGAAGAGATGGGTTTTCAAGGCCCTTCTGAAAGCCTGGAGAGTGGGTAGAGATCTTACTTCCAGTGGAAGGGAGTTCCACCATTTGGGCGCCAGGGTAGAAAAAGCCCGGCCACCCCATTTAGTTCTCCTGAATCGAGGGGCTGACAGAAGAAGCCTATTCGAGGAGCGCAGGTTCCTAGCAGGAGTGTAGCGGGACAAGATGGATCCAACACCAGTAGGACTATTTTTAGCCAATGCCCTATAGGTCATGCACAGAGTCTTAAAGCGGATACGCTCCTCCACCGGAAGCCAGTGTAGCAGCTTTCTAGCCGCTGTGGCTGAGGCCCGTTTAGGAAGATCCAGGACAAACCTGGCAGCAGCGTTCTGGACTACCTGCAAGCGCTGTAGTAGACTTTTATTCAGTCCCGCATACAGCGCATTGCAGTAGTCCAGCCGGGAGCCAATCAGGGCAACTGTAATCTGTTTCCTTGCCTGCAAAGATAGATAGTGTCTAATCCTCCTGAGGATGTGAATGATGCCCCAACAGGTAGAGATGGTTCTGTTGACCTGTTTATCTAGATTGAGGGCGGGATCAATCATGACCCCTAGATTTTTAGCAGAGGAGGTGGGGGTGGGGCAGGCTCCTAATGAGTCTGGCCACGAGCTGGCTGACCAAACATCCTCTTTCCCTCCAAACACCATCACCTCTGTCTTCTCTCCATTCAGTTTTTTTTTTTTTTTTTTTTTTTTTATTTTAATCCTCATATTGCGAAAATTTTATGTATTTTGGAAAGTTTGATTTCTACCTCTGAAGCTTTCCTTTTTGTACCGTCACTGCCCAATGGTCTCTCTTTACTTGGGAGTTTTCCCTTGTCTTGCTTGATCAGAGGAGAACCTTTTCCATTTACATATTAACATATCTGTAGTCGAGAGGGAGGGAGCTAGCCACCTAGGCTACTTCTATGAGTATCATACTCATAACACAGAATACGCTTTCGCATTAATCATAGGACAGTGTGTTACGCCCGATCCTCGGAGGTCAAATGTTTCTCCATGATTTCCCAATACTTGAACCTCTTACTAGTTTTTCCCCTTCTGTCTAATTTATTTATTTTGATAACTGAGTTTAACCACTCTACATGTGTCGGGGGATGAGGACCTATCCACTTAATGCAGATCTCCCTTCTAGCTATCACCATTAGTACAAAGAGTAATTTTGCTTCCATTACTGTTAGTTTAGCTACCCCCGTTGTGTTATCAATCCCGAAGAGAATAAGAGTTGTACTTACATTTAGATGTTTTTGAAATATTGAATTCAACGTCTTACCAACTCCTTCCCAAAATGTTCTCAAAGATGGGCAGCTCCAGAACATATGGACATCATCCGCCTTCTCTTCCCCACATTTAGGGCATTTTCTGATTCCCGCATTTTTAAATTTTGAAAGCTTTTTCGGTGTCCAATAGGCTCTGTGCAGGGTGTACAGATGATTTCTTTTTAGTGCCACTGTTTTTAATGTTGACCAACATTTCTCTATGGAATCTTCCCATATATTTACTAGATCTTCTGAAGCCAGGTCTTTTCCCCAGATTTGCTCTACCATCTGGGAGCTTTCCTCTTCATTGTCTATAAAAGTCCAATACCATTTTGCTACCTCCTTCTTTATGGGTAAGATTTTTATCATTTCTTTTTCAACGGTCTTGTTTTCTTTATCGTACTTTGGTAGTGTCTTTGCCCAACTGTTTAGTTGATAAAATTTGAATTTTGATATTCTTCTATTGGAGATCTTATTCAGTTCTTCCCATGATTTTAATGTTGTTCCATTTAAAAGTTGACCCCAATATTCGATGTTACATTGTTTTAATGGGGTAGCCATGACATCTTTTAAACAGTCCGGAGTTCCGGGAGAGTTCCATATCGGTGCCATTGCACTATAATAGGGGATTTTTAAGATCAATCTGATTTGTATCCAGAGTTTAGCCGCCTCCTTCAGAACTTTTAGCTTAATTTTCTTGAAGTACTTTTGGTGACCAAATTTGAAAAGAAAATGATCCTCAGCTTCTGTCATTCCTTTCAAATATTCCGGGTAATATTGGTGTATTCTTAGAAGAGACCGAATGTTTTTAAATTGAAATGCTCTGCAGTATTCTGTTAAGTCGGGACTTGCTATTCCTCCTTTCTCTTTTTTTCTCCTAAGTTTTTTCCAGGATATTCTAATTCCCTTGGAGGCCCATATAAAACTTGCTATTTCCCCTTGCAGCCTTTTTAGCTCGTTTTTTTTAAAATCCAAAGGAATAGTGTTAAATAGGAAGGTATATTTTGGGAGTATACTCATTTTTATGATATTAGACCTCCCTATAAAGCTTAAAGGAAGGCTAGACCATACTTTAAGCAATTTTCGCACCTCTCGAGCTACTTTATTCAGATTGTTTTGTGTTATTTTGTTAAGGTTTTGATTAACCAAGATGCCTAGATATCTTATCTCTTCCTTTATGTTGAGGCAGTTAAACTGTGTGTTCCATGTCATTATTTCTGTTTTTGCATGGTTAACTAAGTATCCTGAAACTTCCCCGAATTTGCTGATTATATTTTCTATCGCGGGTTTGGATTTTACATATTCATCTGTAAATAGCATCAAATCATCTGCATAGAGAGCCAGCTTTTTCTCCCATCCTTGGTATTCAAAGGGAGAGATTTCTTTGCAATATCTAAGTTGATTTGCTAGGGGTTCTATATATAGATTAAATAGCAGGGGTGAAAGAGGACACCCCTGTCTAGTGCCTCTACCAATTTTGATGTTGTTCGTAAGACTACCGTTAACCAAGATTCTTGACCTTGGGTTTTTATAGATTTCTCCTATTGCGTGTAAAAAAGAGTCCCCTAAGTTATTTTTAGTCATTATGTTGTTCAGGAAAGCCCAGTTCACTCTATCGAATGCCTTAGCGGCATCGACTGTTAGTATTGTTAAAGGAATATTTTTTCCCGTAGCTATGTCTATAGCACTTATAAGTTCATGCGTTAATTCGTGTAATTGTCTTCCTTTTGTGAAGCCTTTTTGATCTGGATGTATAAGTTGAGGTGTAAATTTTCCCAATCTTGTTGCCATTATTTTAGTAAAAATTTTATAATCTGCATTAAGCAGAGATATCGGTCGATATGATTCGCATTTTTTGGGATCCTTCCCGGGTTTTAAAATGATTGTTATTACAGCATCATTCCAGGTGTCTGGCATCGTTTCCTTTTGCTTAAAAACCATATTTATTAGCTCTGTTATATGTGGGACTAATGTGTTTATTAAGGTCAAATAGAGCTCATTGGGCAGTGCATCTGGGCCCGCTGCTTTTCCTTTTTTTAGGGTTTTTATTGTATTTTTAACTTCAGTTGGTGAAATTTCTTTATTTAACTCCATCTTCTCCTCCTCCGACAGTTTTAAGACTGGCATGTCTGCTAGATATCTCTTGATTTGTTCTTCAGATGGGTTGACATCCTCAGTGTATAAATTTGAGAAGAAGGTCATAAATTCATTTCTAATTTCCCCTTCCGCTGAAGTTAGGCTTGTCAGATCTTGATCTTGTCTTATTAGAGTTTTTACTCTATTTCTTGCCGTATCAGTTCTTAATTTCCATGCAAGCCATTTTCCACAACCCTCCCCATACTCGTGGTTTGCCAGCTTGCTTGCTTCCCACTTGGTTTTTAATTTTCCTTCTAGTATGTTACTCAGCGATTCTTTTTGTCTTTGTCTATCTTTTTGTAAGCCTTCTTTTCTGTCTGGATCTTTTTCTGTTAAAATTTGAGTATCTAGGGTTTTTATATGTATTTCTAAGTCTGTTATCTCTTGTTTCTCCTTCTTTGATTTATGTGCACCAAGACTAAGTAGTTTGCCCCTTAGTACGGCCTTATAAGTGTCCCAAACTATTTGTTTTGAAGTTCCTGTTTTATTGTTTTCGAAAAAGTCTTCTGTTTCTTTTTTAAGTGTTTGTACAATTTTCTGATCTGAGAACATGACTCTCTCCACCGTAAACCTTCTATTTATCTGGGCAGTTTTGATTTGCAGTGTTAATTGTACAGCGGAATGGTCTGATATGTGGGCTGGGATATGACTTAACTTTGTTACATTTTCCAGTAATCTTCTTTCTACTAGGAAGAAATCAATTCTAGATTTGTGTCCCAATCTTTTGTTGTGAAGTGTAAAAGGTTGGCTCTTATCTCCTTTTTCCTTCCATATATCCATTAGATCCAAGTCTTTCTTATAGATACTGATCCACTCCCTCATTTTTGGCAAATTAGCAGAATTAGTATTTCTTCCTGGGGGGGATCTATCGGTTTTAGGATCTAGGATAATGTTAAAATCTCCTCCTAAGATTATTGGGGCGTTGGTTAATAGTAACTGTGTGTATAGTTTCTGTAAAGGCTCAGAATCGTCAAGGTTTGGACCATAATACCCTGCTATTGTCAACGCTGAGTACCCCACTTTTATTCTCGCTAGTGCCCATCTGCCTTTGCTGTCTACTTCCGAAGATTCCAAAGTTGCATTTAGGGATTTTTTTAGAATGATAGCTACACCTTTAATATTACATTCTTGATTTGTGCATATATGTATATCCGCCCATCTTACTTTTTTCATGATTTGGTCCCATTCCTCTTTCACCAGATGAGTCTCCTGCAGAATTATAATTTCGCTTTCAGATAGTTTAAGGTATTCAAGAATTTTGTTTCTTCTGCTTTTTGTTCTCATGCCGTTCACATTCCAGCATAATATTTTAATATTTTTATTGACTTCTCCCATTGTATTTATTTATTTTTATAGTTTTTTGTTTATTTGTCACAATAGTTTCAGTGTTGTGATGACGGAGTTCCATTCTTTCCCAATTTTCTTTCCATATTTGAGGATTAACATTTTTTTTTTCTTTTTTCCCCCATTTTGCACCCCACCCAATTTGTTTTGTATATTTTTTTTTACATTTCTGGTTTTGTGTTTTGTTCTTTCCCTCCCCTGGGAAGCCTCCTTCTTTTTTTCTTGGGGTTTTTATCTTAACCCCTTTGGGCTCCTCCTCTTTGGACCTGGAATATCTTTTTTACTTTCTTTACGCCGGCAACAAATTTTATATTTTTTTTTTTCAAATTGTAGTGTTTTCCGTCTGGATTGTATCTTTCATTAGGCTGATCAGATTTTTTACTTCTTCAGGCTCTCTAATGTTTCTCATTTTGTTTCGCCACATTATTCGTAACGATGGTGGGAACTTCATTTGTACTGTGGCTCCTAGGGATTGGAGCTCTGACATGTGCTTTCCCAACTCCCATTGTCGGTCCTGAGATGCTTTGGACATATCTGATCTAATTCTAAAAGACCAGGAGTCTTTATCGTAATTTCCCTTTTTTAAGGCCTCGCTCAGGATTTTCTCTTTTAATGTATAAGTTTTGAAATTTATCAGTATTTTCCTGGGCGTTTTTCTATCTTTAGCCTTCCCAAACGGGTCTCTATGGACTCTTTGAATATCTTCTTCTAGCAACTTGGCGTCACTCCATGGGAAATATTCCACTAATAAGTCTACAATGAATTTCTTTATGTCAGTACCTTCTTGTTTTTCTGGAACATTCAGGATTCTTATGTTATTTTTCCTCGCTTGGTTTTCAAGAGATTCCAGTTTATCACTCATGAATTTCCCCTCTTGTCTTAATGTGTATAACTCCTTCTTGTTACTTTCCACCTTTTTGCTCAATCCGCTCACTTCCTCTTCTATAGCTGTGACTCTTTCCCCTAGAGCGTTTAGTTTATAATCTAGCTTTTCGCACACTTCTTGGATCCTATCCTGCTTTGTTTCAGATATAGCAAACTTGTTTTTCATTTCAGACCATATTTTTTCCAGAAGTTCATCTGTTGAATTTTTAGTAGTTTTAGCGCCTGGTTCTCCATCGTTCCCAGTCTGTTGTTTTACCGGTTCTTGACTACTATTTTGCGCTCTTCCTATTGAGCCTGCTTCTGTTACTGTCTCTTCTGGTTCTTCTGATTCTTCTATTATGGCTGTTGTATTCGTTGGTGTTGTTTTGCCTTCAGCCATTTTGTGAGGGGGATAGTTATATTTAGACTTCTCAGCTACTTTATTTTCCAGATCAACTACTACACCTACTGTAGTAGTTGTTATATTAGAAGTTTTAAGGTGTGTGTAGGGAAGGGTTTCTGGTGAGGTTTTAGGCGGTTGACTTATATCACTCCTTGCGTGATTTGTCTGCTGCTTTTGAACCTTAAAAAAGGTTCTCAATGAAGGTGTGATCCTTGTTTTCTGAGCTAATTTCTGAGATGTTTCAGTTTTGTCTCCAGGTATATTTACTTTATCCTTGTATTTTTTAGGTTCAAAAGAAGATTTTTTTCCTTTTTTTTTAGTAGTTTCCCTGGGCGTTATATTTTTTGGAAATTGTTCTTGTTTTAAGAAATTCCTATTCCGAAGGCTATAGTTGGAAACCACAGTTGTTGTGACCTTTTTTCTTTCTGTATCTTCCTTCCTTAATGGGTTCTTTACTGGTTCATTTTTCTGATTGCAGTGAATATCTGTGTCCGTGACTATGCCTTTATTTTTGTCTTTACTGTTTGTTTCAGGGCTTCCCACCCCCTCTAGCACTGTTCCATTCATGTGCTGCCTTGCCGGCTTTATCTCTTTTATTTTACACCAGTCTGCATCAATCCCAAACTCCAATGCCTCTTCTATTTCCCAGTACTTCTCTCCCTCAGCTCGACTTCCTCCGCACACCGCACCGCACACCGGAGCCTCCCGCCGAGTCTCTCCACCCGACCTGCAGTCCGCCAGACCCAAGCCCCACTCACCTCCAAGGCAGCCGCTGTCTCTGCTACTGGTGCCCCGGAACAGGAAACTGAGCCTCCCGATCACTCTCCTGTGGGCCGCTCTTGCAATCCCAGCTTTCGCCCACACCCCTGGGACATTCACGCAGCAGTCCGACACCTCGCCCCCAGCGTGCCCCTTTCTCGCCAGCAAAGCTTCCACCATCCGGTAAGCAATTATTCCGCGAGGGTTTGGTATATATTGTTGAGATTGTCTTGCAGTACTGGAGTCTGTTGAGACCGCTATATTAGCGGGTTTGTGACTTTCCGTTCTCCCGTTATTTCGTTGCCTTGTTGCTCCGCCGTTCGTTATAGTCGCATCTCATATCTGTTGTTCCTTGCTTTCTACTTTAATTCCTTAGTTTGGAAAACATTTTCAGTATGTTGCCGCATTACGTTATGTATTCCTCGTTCTCCAGGTCCATTAAGTCGGGAGCACACCGACTGAGCGACCTACTCAGCCGCCATCTTCCC
Source organism: Lissotriton helveticus (assembly GCF_964261635.1). Classification (NCBI taxonomy): domain Eukaryota; kingdom Metazoa; phylum Chordata; class Amphibia; order Caudata; family Salamandridae; genus Lissotriton; species Lissotriton helveticus. The sequence continues at coordinate 1,932,668,134 of NC_136059.1, forward strand.
CAAGCCGACTCTCCCTCGAGCATTGAGGTGCACTCTCCATTCAGTTTTAATGAATTGTAAATCATCCATTGCCTGACTGCCTCCATACAAGATCTAAAATTGGAGGCAGTCGGGTCACCTGATTGGGAGAGAGAGGGACGAGGATCTGGGTGTCATCCGCATAGGATACTATCTCCATCCCATATGATCTAATTAGCCTGGCAAGTGGGGTCACATAGATGTTGAATAGGGTCCGACTCAAAGCCGACCCCTGAGGGACCCCACATTGCACAGGCAGGGATGGGGATAGAAACTCCCCCAACTTCACTCTTTGCACTCGGTGATTGAGGAAAGAAGTGAGAAGGTCTAAGGCTGCCCCCCGGACCCCCACCTCCCTCAGTCGAGCTGTTAGTACTGAGGGGGAAAGGGTATCGAAGGCCGCCGTCAGATCTAAGAGGATCAGGAGGGTGGTCTGGTCTCCATCAACACGCGAGCGGATGTTGTCCACCACGATGGTGAGGGCGGACTCAGTGCTGTGTTCCCTCCTGAATCCATGTTGAGAGGAGTCAAGACAGCCAGAATTCTCTATATATGCAGCAAGATGCTTATTAAGATGTGTTTCAAGCATCTTTGCAGGGGCCGGGAGGAGAGAAATGGGCCGAATTTTTTTTAGCACCGCAGGGTCCAAAGAGGCCTTTTTAAGTAAAGGTTTTACCACCGCATTTTTCCATTGGGTGGGAAAAAGGCCGTCTCTCATGGCTTTGTTCATGATATCAACCAGCGGGGGCAAGAAAATATCTCTGCACTGTTTGAGAATCCTAAGTGGACATACATCCAAGGGGGAACCAGATTTAGTCTTATTAAGGAGGTTGTCCAGATCCTTCAGAGAGAGAGGGGGAAAAGAATCTAGGGTTCCTGAGATAGATGTTTCTAAAGGGGCATGGTCCATAACACCCAGAGCAGGAGGCCCAATAGTAAGAGATCTCTGCATCTCCAAGGCAGAATAAATATCTAAGATTTTTGCCTGGAAAAAAGAGGCGATGTTATTGCAGAGCTCTTGGGATGCCACTACGGGATCTGGGGTCTGGAGGGTTATAAGGGAGTCCACTACCCTGAAGAGCTCTTTAGGGGAGGTCATTGAGGTTGTCACGGCCGTAAAATGTTCTTGTTTGGCCTTTATGATCTCTCCTTTATAGCTCCTCAGCAGAGTCTTATGGGCTTCCCTATCCTTCAGACCCCAGCCCGAATGCCATAGTCGCTCCCGCCTCCTTACCTCTTGTCTAAGAAGTCTAAGATGTTCGGAGAACCAAGGGGCTGAGGGCCTTTTCCTGGCTCGATGACGTAATTGGAAGGGGGCAAGTTCGTCCAGTGCCTCAGTCACGGTCCTTTCAAACTGTGAGACTGCCATAGAGACACTTTCCCCTTGGGATGAAGACATGTTGGGTACCCACGGGGTAAGGGAACTACTTGTAATATTCCTGAAATTCCTGCACAATTCCTTATTACTTACAGTATTTTTGAGCGTGTGAAAGGAAGGACAGGATAGCTCAAATGGAACTGCCAGATGGTCGGACCATGATAGAGGGATAGAGTCCTTAATTATCAGCCTCTCATTATTAGAAAAAATTCCATCGAGCGTATGGCCTGCTCTGTGAGTAGCCCCTCTAACCAACTGGGCGAAACCACAGGCTGACATGGCCTCGAGCAGAGATATAGTCTCCTTAGTATCATGTTTCTCCAAATGAAAATTAAAATCACCCAGGATTGTGAAATCTTTCCTACCAAAGTAGGGTTCTAAAACATGAAGAAGCCGCTGTCCGAAATCGGTACGAGAACCAGGAGGGCGGTAGACTAAAATTCCATTAAAGAGGGCTCTACGGCCTCTTTTTATGGAAAAGAATAGGGCTTGGAAGCTGTCCGTGGGGTCGGAAATGGAGACAGTATGGCAATAAAAGTTATCCTTGTAAAGAATAGCTATCCCTCCTCCCACCCGGTTCGGTCTATCTTGACATGCTAAGCAGTATCCCTCAGGAACAGCTTCAATAAGATCAGGACCAGACGAGTCCTTGGCCCACGTTTCCGTAATAAAAACCAGAGAAGGCTTCCTGTCTAAGACGAGATCCCTGAACATGATATTATTTTTAATGAGCGAGCGGGCGTTTAAAAGAATACGCTCTTCCTTCGGAATCCTAAGGCTAGGGGAAGTGGGTAGGTAATGCGTATGACTAGGTAGTAGGGGGGTGGGGTTAATAGTATCAGAAATCTGACATCCACACGGTAGCTTGCCAGAAATAGCATCAGGCAAAAGAGAGTAGGAACATGAAAGCCTAGGCGGTTTAAGCGCAAACAGAGTCTGAGTAGAATATCTAAAAAGCGGGGAGCCGTCCAGCCCGTCCTTGGCGCGGACGGGCGCAGACGGGCTGGACTCTGGCGTGACTCCGGCGTTACTACGGCGCACTCGCAGCGCGCACACGCTGCGCGCCATGATAGCCGGCTTAAATAGGGCTCTATCTAGTCCACCTGACTGCTAGAGCGCGGGAGAATACAGCGCTTCCCCAACACCCACCCAAGATGGCGCTCATCTAAATCACAAGCGCAAGGGACCGGCCCGCCAAAGTAGCGGTGATGACACTATTAGTGTGCAGCAATGCGAACAGGGATTAAAATCAGGGGAAACAGTGTATTAATGAATGAAATTAAAAGACAAAACGGGATAGTTTTAAAAACGCTGAAAGCGCTGAAATCGTCCTGGAGCGAGCCTAGCAGCAATAGTGAAAGCCTAAGCAAGGAGAGCCTACCTCCTACCTTGCTTAAGTAGAGATCCCGGCAGCAGCCTCTATCCAGTCCACCTGACTGCTAGAGCGCGGGAGAATACAGCGCTTCCCCAACACCCACCCAAGATGGCGCTCATCTAAATCACAAGCGCAAGGGACCGGCCCGCCAAAGTAGCGGTGATGACACTATTAGTGTGCAGCAATGCGAACAGGGATTAAAATCAGGGGAAACAGTGTATTAATAAATGAAATTAAAAGACAAAACGGGATAGTTTTAAAAACGCTGAAAGTGTCCTGGAGCGAGCCTAGCAGCAATAGTGAAAGCCTAAGCAAGGAGAGCCTACCTCCTACCTTGCTTAAGTAGAGATCCCGGCAGCAGCCTCTATTCAGTCCACCTGACTGCTAGAGCGCGGGAGAATACAGCGCTTCCCCAACACCCACCCACGATGGCGCTCATCTAAATCACAAGCGCAAGGGACCGGCCCGCCAAAGTAGCGGTGATGACACTATTTTTAGCACAATCACCACAAGATAACAGCTGGTAGTATCACAGTCATTCTGTTCAAGATAAGTCTGAATACACTGACTGTATACACGAAATAGACCCCATTTTAAGAATACCAAAAACTTTATGTAATCTTGTGTTACCCACCTGTGATGAGTATCAGACCATACTAAGCCTGTGAATTAGCAACAATTCTTAAGAGATTTAAGCCTCATGTTTGGGTAAAATGTGCCTTCTCTTCTCTTTAGAAATTTTCGACAGTCATATTAATTAACGTATGTGTATAAGCATCTGTATTCATTACTCTATTACTATTTAGTAATTCTGTGTTTCCTTGTAGAAACTGTCTTGAAGAAGGTTTTTAACCGAAACGCCGCGTCGACTACTGTTCTCAAGAACAATTTTAAATTCATTGTGTAAACCAATAGTATTTGGTAATAATATGATGTATGCATTGTATAACAATTGTATGTTTAGAACTCTTTTTAACTTGTGAAGTGTAATAAATGTATGTCTTATTTTACATAGTAGTTTATGCTATTTTTTAAGAATCTATGTGTTGCAGTGCTGTTATAGACTGTCAAAAGTATAAAGAGCACGATTTCCTAGGGAGTGTTTTCTAAATTGCACGCTGCTAGTCAGTTGAAATTTCTGATACACAAGATACATATTTTATTTGGTGGATACCATAGGTGCATGTGGTGACTGTGTTATTAATTAGTTGCAGTGGGTACCTAATTCGTTAAGACCATATCAACGGAAGGACTTGACCTTAGGGACACTCTCATTTTCCTAAACTTTCCCCTGGTCCCAGACCTTTTACAGGGGGCCTCCTATATTTCCAAGTAACAGTTAGTCATGGAAGGGGGAAGAAGGAGCAATAAGTTTATCCCCCTACCTGTACATTAAAGTGTAAAAAGCCAGGTTTTCAGGGCCTTACAAAATGGAACGTGAGATTGGAGACTGGAAATAGAATGAAGGAGCGAGTTCCACAACTTGGATGCAGCCACTGAGAAGGCTCTAACTCCCCATCTCAATTTTTCGATACTTAGGAACAGTTAGGAGATTTCTGCCTGAGGATCGCTGCGGTCTAGGGGGGGTGTATTGTTGGAACAAGTTCCTGAGTTCTCCCATGCCAGTTTTATGCAGGGTCTTGTGAACGATGCAGAGAGCCTTGGAGATCATTTGCTTATTCATGGGCAGCCAGTGAAATTTCCAAATCCACTCAGAAACTGATTGAAATTTGTGGACCTCAAGAATCAATCTGGCTTCAGCATTCTGAACTAGCTGCAATTTGGCCAGTAAACCCATATAAATATTCAGGTTTAGAGCATTACCGTAATCCAACCGGGATATAATAAGTGCCAGAGACACTTGCTTACATGCTGGAAAAGGGATAAAAGGAAACTGTTAGAAATGGGGGATTTCAAGTTGTTAGTGATATGCACCCTGTCGAAGTAGGGAAATTTCCTTCTACTCATGATTAGGGAGTTACACACCCAAGATAACACCTGATCATCCCCTTGGTAGCTTTGCATGAGCAGTCAGGCTTATCTCATAGGCAATGTATAAAGCATTTGTACATAAAACACACACTAACACAGTGAAAACACTACAGATGGACACCACACCAGTTTCGAAAACTAGACACTCTTTATCTAAACCAAACAAGACAAAAACGAGAATAATCCAACAAACAGAACTCACAAGATAACACTTTTTAAAGGTTTAAGCAATTATGTCCATAGAACTCTGTAGATGCAGTGATTTTAGCACAAAGTACGTTTGATGGGTCAAAATGGAAGACAAAAAAAAACTGTGAAGGAGAGAAACGTCGGAAAATACCGCACTGCATTGATTTTTTAGTCCCAGGGGAACGTAGGCGTCAGTTCTGCTGCACACAGGAGAAGTGTTGCTTAGATTCCTTACTGCAAGAAGAAGCGATCCGCTGAAATTAGAAAGCGGATCCTTTCTGTGGAGCGAAGCACTGGAAACTTGGCCCACAGGTGCGATGCATGGAAAATCTGGATGCGCTGGGGTCGATGCTGCCAGCCAAGAACAGAGCGGTACAAAAGGGGGTGGTGACATGTAAAGCGCACCAGTACATGTCCTACCTTTCACATACACTGCACCCTGCCCATGGGTCTACCTTGGACCTACTTTGGGGTGCCTTACATGTAGAAAAGGGGAATGTTTGGGCCTGGCAAGTGGATGTACTTGCCAGGTTAACATGGCAGTTTAAAACTGCACTTGCAGACACTGCAGTGGCAGGCTTGAGACATGTTTGCAGGGCTACACATGTGGGTGGCACAATCAGTGCTGCAGGCCCACTAGTCGCATTTGATTTAAATGCCCTAGGCACACACAGTGCACTTTACTAGGGTCTTACCAGTAAACCAAATATGCAAATTATGGATAACCAATACAATTTAGATAGAGAGCATAGGCACCTTAGCACTGATTAGCAGAGGGGAAGTGCCCAGAGTACTACAGCCAACACACACAGGTCAAAACAAATAGGGGGAAGAAGGCAAACATTTGGGGATAATCCTGCAAAAAGGGCCAGGTCCAACAGAAACACTTCCCTGAGGGATTTAATAATCCAAAAGCAGGTCAAAACTGTCCTGTTGACCTTCAGGTTGAACAATAGATTTTTGTTGACTAATACTTCGAGAGTCTTAGCGGAGTCAGTTGGAGTAGGTAAGCCCCCCAGCCTACCTGACCACCACAGATTGGACCACACGGATGGTTGACTACCAAAGTTCAAGACCTCCATCTTATCTCCATTGAGTCTTGAGTAGTTGTCTTCCATCCATGTGCCTGCATATAGTTTTTACAGTTGGTGGCAGTAGCATCCATGTCCATAGACGTAGACAAAATGATTTGTGTGTCATTATCATAGAACAGTGCTTGGATTCCAAAAGATCTTATGAGTTTTGCCAGCAGGGAGACATACAATTTGAGCAATGTAGGGCTCTGGGAGAAAATCAGAGGTACCCCACATAGCAACATTATGGACTCCGAGCAGAACTGTTCCACCATAACCATCTGTGACCTGTCACTCAGAAAAGATGCCAAAAGTTTGACTGCCAAGTATTTAACCCGTAGTTCCTGGAGCTTCTCAGCAAGACGGGTCAGGGAGATGGTATCGAAGGCTGCAGATAGGTCCAAAGGGACCAGCCTCCCTAGCATTCACCATAAAACAGATGATATTCACTGCAGCTTCTAATGCAGTCTCAGTCCCATGGTTGCTCCCGAATCCAAACTGAGATACATCTAACATGATGGATGATGTGCATCAGAAGAAGACAACCTGCGCAGGAGGTTGATGAGATGAAGACATCCACAGTACACTGGGAAGGATCTGCACCATTCTGTGAGGGTAGGGCACACTAATTCCTGAGGTGCTCAACAGTGTGACCAGTACATGGGCCTCTAAAAATAGAGGGTACCAGTAAGCTCATGTCTGCCTGAGAGCTGCAACAACCAAGTGCTATGAAGCTGTGAGTACCGAAAGAAGTTAGATCATTGCCTGTGAACCATAGCTGAGATTGCAAGTCTGTCCAAGTGTTCCTGTAACAACCATGCATTGTGAAACTGTGAGGCTTCAGAAGATGTCAGATTAATGTCAGCAATCCATACCTGAGAGTTTGTCTGTCTGAGAGCTCCCTCGGTCATCAAGTGTTGTGAAGCTGCAAGGTTCTGGAAGAAGTGAGATCACCATCCACAATCTATACCTAAAGAAATTCAAAATGCCAGAAGGCAGCTTTTGATGCAGAGAGGCTGACACCAAATATCAGACAAAAAGAAAGGTATTATCTCCTTCAGGGGAGCCAGAGTAAAGATAGAAGCTGGAACTGTGTTTTTAAGCAAACGTGGAGAATGTCCAATCCCATACCAACTACGACTGGAACACCGGCTGAGATAAGAGGGGGGAGATAGTGGCACAAAAGTATCATACAAGGTTGCTTCACTAAAATTATTTAGACTATTCCCAGACAGTGATCGCTAAAGAGTAGTTGTACTGCCCATTTTTGTTGTCCTAAGTCTGAATCATTTCTGTAAATTATGTTGTGTGCTAATTTTAAGTAAAGTACATGTTCATTTTACAAGACTAAGCTCAACTGGACATTCCGTTATTGGCACCTATTAAAAGGAGGATGTTTTCACCTATAGTAGTGGTTATGGCAAATGATAACCTTAATGATGATGATATCTATTCAATACAATACATTTGTTATTGTAGCTGTATAGCTAACGTGTGTTTCGCCCCTTATGACCCGGTGACCTGGGGTTTTCTCAAGGCTCTTATGTAACCCTATCACTTTTGTTATGCTGTATTAAATCTGTGCTGAACAAGTAAAAGCACGCTATAGAAGGTTGTGTCTGATCAGGATGCGTACTATTCTGTATCTTCAGTGGGTACGTTCAGTTTAAGTGAACCAGTTTAAGTCCAGTTGTCTTGCAATAATCACTGTGCGGTCTCAGCGGTCTTCTAAAACATGGAGTCTGATTCTACAAGACTGTCTATTGTTATGTTGCATGAGAATTTTAAGTAAAATACCTCTTCTTTTTGTAAGACTAAGCAATGACTGGACATTATGTTACTGGCACCTGATAATTTGATTGATTGAGTTTGAAGTCTCTATTCAAACACCATCTACTTAAGTAAGCCTTGGACTGGTTGACCGCTATTCTGAGAATCAAGTGAGAAGGAGGTATACCTGATGCTCAGTTTCATGTCCAATAATAGAATTAATTCCTAGGAAACCAATGATAAACTGCTAGATTGACATAATCTGAGTCCGCAGAGTTTCCACAGTAACCAGTATGTGGTCCGCTAATGGGGATTTGGGTTGCAGCCAACCACAGGGAGGTCTGCACACCGGGATTATTTGGGGAAGTGGTGCAGTCTATAGAATGCACATTGGTTTTGGGCTACACACGCAGTCCAACCTATATGGAGGTGCCATTTTGGGTGCCAGGCGCCATTTTAACATAGAAGCACATGGCAAGTACCTAGTTAGAAGATTGTTGTCAACTTAGTTAGAAACTTTTATCCAGGTTTGTCCAGAAGGAGATTAACATGCAGATTAGCAAGGATAGGTTTAGTGCTTTAAGTAGTACAACATATATCACTCGTCTCTGACCAACCTGATGACAACTGTGGGAGGCACCTAGAAGGTGGTGCAAGCCATATGCCTGCTGGCAGAGGTCGGGCGGCTCGATTTTTTTAAGGATGGGGCCCAGCGGGGGTCGGCAGTATCGTAAGGCCGCAGGCGGTGTTGTGTGGCTGTAACAGCCTGCGCATCTGAGGCCAAGGAACACTTTCAGGTGACTGCTAGGATTGCGTACTAGGGGAGCGGCACCGGGCAGGCGAACGGGCACGTCCATCCCCGGCGGTAAGCTAAGGGCATCAGCAGGCTCGGCCACACCCGGGGAACAGGGATGTGGCACACAGAAAGGGAGGAACATCAGGGTTTTGGAGAAGAAGGGTAGTCCAGAAGCTGGCATGTGGGATTTGGGATAGTTTTGGGCTACGCACATAGCCCAACATATATAGGGGTGCCATTTTGGGTGCCAGCCACCATCTCATTGTGGTAGCATAGTGTCTGGTACTTTGGAGCTTTTTGTCCCCGCACTCTCATCCCTGAATTAATGCTTTAAGGGGGGTACATTCTCTGGGTTTTGAATTACCCCCCCCATGTCCAGTCGTTTCATTGGTACAGGTGTGCAGGGGAAGCTATGTGTTCGGATATCTCCTGATCCAGGTGCACTAGCAGTTGGCTGAGAAGTTGGCATCATTTACAGAAGTTTATTGTGTGTCAGCAGCAGTTCAGGCTCAAGGGTAGGTAGTTCATGGTTAGGTAGGAAGTTCAATGAGATTCAAAAGGGGGTTGAGGTAGGAAAAGGGAACAGATTTTTGAGGTCCCACTTAAAGTTGAGTAGCTCTGATGCAAGTATGTTATTCAGTGTTGAAGTTCTTATAGGGGAGGGTTAATTTAGGGTTGGGGGTAGGTTATCGTAAGTGATTAAAAATGTATAGTGGGGTTATGTTGAAATGTGCACCTGTTTCAATAAGGCTGCATTTTTTACACAACCCTGGTGTCAGTGATCTGTGCTGCCCCCTTTTCCCCAATGCAATAGTTGTTGCAGTTCTGCAACTCATAAACTTTGCAGTACTGCTGTTCTGTGTTGTAGGAATATTCAATGGACGAGAAGCATATTCTTGTTGTATCATTCAGGGGCATTGCTCTCAATAGAGCAACGGGTTTAGATGCACTTAGGTCCAAGGCTTCGAGGTGTCCGCTGCACCTCATTCCCAATTATCTTATTTTACAATAGCACCCCAAATCGAGGATGTTTGGGGATTATTGTACTTACTTGCACTATGGTCCATGGCTCTTGGTAGCCACTTACGTCACTGTACAAACCGGAGTCCTAAAATAACCCATTAAATATCCCCCATCACTCGTTCAGCTGCATTATGGGTGCTACAGTTCTATGATGCGCCCCTCACTGGTCCGCAGTAACATTTTATTACATGAACATTGTGCAGCTGCCTGCTTAGAGCCTGTAGTTTTTCGAATTCAGTAGAGGAAACGACTTTGCTGGAATCTGCATCGATTTTTCGGCAGTCCTTCCTCGATCAAGCATATCACACTAAATGTCGCCATGCATTTTTTGCGGAGTGAAACTGCTTATCCAAGAAGTTCTTTAATGCCTACAGACCTGTTTGTGCTTATTCCAGTCAAACGAGGTGACCTCAAGGTGGCGCCTGAATTTCCCAAGGAACCATATTATCTTTTGCTCATTTTAGCCCTCTAGAAAGTTGTACAGTTAAGCAATTAAGACTTTTCTCCGTCAACACAGCCTCGCGCCCCGTAAGTGGCAATGAGGTCAACAGTCCCCACATCCAACCTGTTGTTGGCTCCTCTCGGAAGGGCGGCGTCGCGCTGAATTATCTCCACAAGCCGACTGGCCGCGTTCGGCCGGGGACGGATGGGAGGCTGAACGGAGAGGACAGCTCTAATAGACAAGTGATGGACACGCTCCCCTGACTGAATCCCACCGGCCCCGCCACCAAGTCTCAGTCGGCTGCCACCGCTAAATGCATTGAATTCCCGTCGGCTAGCAGCCTCGCCGCCTGCAAGCCCGCGCGTGGCAGGAAAGGGTTTCTCTGGCGCTACAGTCTGGGTGATTCCACCGCCCAGGTGATGCTGCTGCGCACTAATTGCTCGGGGTCTTGCGGAGCAGGCGGGACTCAGCGGCGCGTGGCATGTCACGCGGCGATGGCTTCCTAGCGCAGAGGTGTGCGAGTTGTGTGACAGGGAAGACAGATGCACAGGCGCTGGGCGCGCTGCTTCGCGCTCAGCATCCATCCTGCAGCTATCTCCATCCAGCACGCTCCTCCTTGAAGTGTTCGGGCTCCCGAAGAGGTGTGCGCGCCTGTGTTCTGGATGCAGAGTTTGCGAGCAGGGAGCCGGACCGAAACCTCGCAGCTGTCTCGGAGTCAGGCTGCGTCTGACACTGGACCCCGGACCGACCAACTCGGAAGGAGAGCACCCGAGGGCTCTGGATGCAGGGGATGATGGATATTAAAATGGAGAAATCCTCCGAGGAGACACATCTCTGCTCTCCTCCGAACCAGGCAGAGGACCCCGGCAAGGCGCAGCTCACACGTAGGTGCTGGTGTTTGTTGCATGCTCTCTGCGTGAATGCATACATTGCACATGTGCCCCCCTGTCTTCCCGCGTTATGGAAGAAAGTGCTCGCGCAGGTAAATAATTGCTGGATACATAGAGTTAACTTAACACGCACCAATTAATGGAATACAGCATATAAACCGGTCTTTTAAACATTCTCCCTTTATTGCGCATTTTGTTTGGAAGAAAGAAAAAACATTCAGTGATTCTTCAAAGTTTAAAATACGAAGGGGCGTAATTTCTTTTTTGCCCTTACCTAACCTGCCCCAGCCTTAAAGGAGTTATGTAAAAAATGCAGAACCAGCTAGCACGAAACGTATGCCTCAGAATAAACTTCTCCGAGCGACGTTTTCTCTCTGTACAGTCCTCTCCACTGTACATATTGGCAGTCTGTGTTTCAAAATTTGCTGCGCCACCCTTTGCAACAGCTTTCCAGTTTCAATTAGTGCATATTTTTGGGAAGTGTCTGCACAAGGTCGAATTTGATTGACTGGCTTGTTAACCCTCTGAAATGTGCGGTGCCCCCTCCGCCAACTCTACCTTATCTCTGATTATATCGCCAGAGGCGTTGCCTGGTTCTAGTGTTTCAATGTTCAGTCGTCAGAGTTTGGGTAGAGTGAAGGCTTTTGACTTTCTTAATGGCATTACTCACACAGCGATCTCTGATAGGAAACATTTGAACATGTTATCGTTCTGGCTCTTGGTCTTAGATAGTGATGGAAGTGTAACAAGGGCGCACTGGAAATCAAAATCAACCATGGCAAAAGTATTCAAACCAATCACACACTGCAGCATTCTGCTAATAGAACGGCGCCACTGGGCTTCTAGTTGGAACACGGTAGCCCATCCTGCCTGGGAGAAAAGCGCACTAGTCTGCAGCCCGCCGGGGAAATGCCAGAGTGGTAGAATGTCCTGCCCTTGTTGTTGCCCTTTTGTGATAGACAGTGATCAATGGCAGTGTGAAGATAAGGAAGTGTGACAACTCCGCAACACAAAGGCTGGAGCCTTATTGCAGCATGTGAAGGGGGCACTGAGAATCACAGGTCTCTCAGATATTCATAGGCCTTGGGCTGCATGGTGTGGACCTCCCAATGGGAGTAGCGAGGGGCTTGCATTATGTCCTTTACATGTGGTGAGAACGTAATTTGTAGCATAAGGGGAATGCTGATAGCCTATCTTAGGCATCTGATTGGCACAAAGGAGTGGAAGTATCAAACAGTTTCCTCAGTGGTGTGTCTATGAGAGCCACGTTGTACGTGTATGATAAAATAATGTAGAGAACGTAATGTTTTCCCCCGGGTGCCCGCTTACTTTCTTTCATGCATTACCCATTCGCGCCTCGTTTATCATCTGTCTCTAAAGTTCTCTGCCTTGAAGGTGCTGTAGCAACACTGGCCGCAAGTTTTATCAAAGAGGCTAGAGCAGTGCTTCCCAAGCTTTTTAAAACCACAACACAATTTTTAAAACGACAAACTATCGCAAGGCAACCTAGCTTTAATGGACATGCGGTGGGCGATGTTTTAGTGTAACTAAAGCATCACAGGGTAGCTCACTGTCATTTACAGACAGCACATATCCATTGAAATGGCTGCTAAATTTGCACAGACATTAGTTTTTTACTAACAAAATTATATTGCACACATTTGATAATGTGTAAAAATTGGGTTTGAGTAAATATCTGGGCATCATCACATGAAGTCTCTTGGTTTGGTTTGATCTTATTACAATGTTTGTTTCAATCACACACAGAATGACAAAAAAAGTGCTTCATTTTTACTTTCCTGACTGAGAATGTTTACAGTTCATTTTTGTTTGCTGCTGGTGGCGGGGGCGGCGCTCCTCCACTCTAATGGAGCGGCTGCAGCTGCACCCCACAGCCTTGCCTTTCCCATTACCCTGGCAAGATTGTCACATAACACGCTGCACTTTTCTTTCTCTCAGTGCAAAGTGAGAGGATTTTGTCCAAAAATCCCTATATTAAAAAGATAAGAAACAGTTTGTCAGAAGACATAGTCTGACACGTGGTCTCTGTCTTTAAAGTACAGCAAATGTGATAAGATAAATACAGATTTTGAAGGCATCTTTATTGCTTCAAATTTGGCGCCCCACCAAAAATTAGCTCATGAAGTCACCATTGGGTTGCTGTCCACAGTTTGGTGGAACACTGGGGAGGAGGGTTCAACACATGTTATGCCTAGCTACATGCTTAATTGCTAGATATCAGATTCTGTAGAAGAAAAGCCCAACCCTGTCTTTAACCATAGCATTATTTATTTAATAAATGGTTGTGGAGCCAACATGTTACTACACAGTGACTTCAGAGGATCTGGTGTCAAATAAAGAGATCTGTGCCAGTAACCCAACATCAGTGCAGGTGTGTGCCCTCCTGTTCAGTGATGTAAGCAAGCCTCCTTGCAGGCTGGAGTGGTGAAGTGTACAAGTCCTTCATGCGTGCTAATACTAAACTTGCCTGACGCTCTTGTAAGAAAACGTCCTTAGAGGCAAACCAAATAATTTCTTAAAGTAGGGTCTCACTCACTGATAACACAGGCCAGGCATATCGTAATCTTAAAAAAGTGCTGGGGAGCGCAAGGATCAACAATTTTACTTTTAAAAGAATAGTAATTCCCAGACTAAGTTACAAAAAGGATAACTTTTTTTCATCTATTACATAATGTAGGTGAAGATCAATAAAATATACCTTTTATAAAATGAAGATTTACCTATGTTCTTCAAGTCAATGGAAACTGCTCTTATAGTTGAAGTTTATTGAAACCTTTTTATGAAACCGTGAAAAAATGAACATGTCAAGGTGTCCCTTTTTTCATGGACCAGGATAAAGGTCTTGCCTAGTCAGTAAGGTGCAGTGTCATAGGTCGGAATGTGCCCTGATGAACAAAGTTGCTTTCAGTCTTAGCTGTTTTAGTGAAGCTTAGTCTTTTTCAGCAGCAGCTGTTTGAAGATGGTAACCAAGAATGCATCCACTAGGTCAAAAATTATAATTGGGAGGTCACGGAGAATTGGGTTGAAGAACAGAACGTATCTCCAGAAAGAGGAAAGTTTCTCCAGGTATCTAATGCTTGTCAGACAATTCTCAGATATTGTGGGTGACTTCCCATAGTTGCATCGTTCCCATAGTTGCAGAGTTACCAGATCTTTTATACCTGCAACAAGTGAAAATAACTGCCTCAGACCAAGAAATGTTTCATAGGCTTGGGTGGCATGTTTGGGATTTTACAGTGGATAAAAACAGGCAAAGTAAAAAGGGTCTGAGGAGGTTGAAGCCCTTGCCTGTGCTGGTTGAGGGGAAAAGTGAGAGGTTGAGAAATTATTGTGCGTTTTCTAGATCATCAATGCTAGAAATTCATCATTAGATCCAACAAATCATGCATGACGAACAAGGCTGGTCATCACATTACTAAGCCCAGCACACCCCTTAGCCACTTTTTAGCCGGTGTGTCCATCAACCTTTCACCGGCTGTTTTGCAGACTGTAAGTAGATTGTCAATTGAACATTAATGAAATTACCTCTGTCATCCATATGGTCCACTTTATTCACATCAGCTCCAAAACTTACAAGCGCTTCAGGCTTATTGACTCTTGGCATAGACAAGCAAGGTACCAACAGGAAATATGGTGCCCCACTATCCTCAGGTCCAAGGCATGAGTCTGGCTACCTAGTTATGGTACGCAAGTTCAGTCTTGCTGCGAATGAAAACCAGTCTTCTGATTTTTTTCTAGAGATATAGTAATTTCTTATGTTGCCACAGTGCTACAAGTTGTTTGTAAAGCTTGGCATGCATATAAACAAATGCCCTAATCCTACTGAGCAAGATTCAAGCCCTGGTATACCATTTAATCTCTTTGGTAGGCCAACTCACATGCTTTTTTTTAACTTTATTGTGTGATATCTGAAATCCAGACATTTGATTAGGGGCTGCCAAAGGTGGCTCAACCTTCACTTTCAGTCAGGATCTAGTTATAGTTATATCTGCATTAAAAACAAAGCCATCTGTCAGTGGCAGGGTCCGCCCCCTCCGGGTTTTCGATCTCTGTCATCTGGGCTAAATGCCAGTTGTGAGCAAAATTCTAAGTTCATCCAATACACTATCTTGTCCCACAATGCCTCCTCAATTCCAGTAAGCTGCTGAAGTTGTCCCTGTTTAATGATTCGTACACATATAAATTATTTAGTCATGGGTTGTGCCGTCTATAGTACATGACTACCCCAACATTCATCAACAGCTAGTAAAATGCCACTCCTGTGTATGCTGTATTGTTTTGAATTTTTAGGCAAAAATGAAAATAAAGATTACTATGCAAACAATTCTTAATTATTAATGTATTGCTTTTAACTAAAGGCTTTTATAATAGAATAAAAAATAATAAACGCTAAAACATATATCTTGAAAACATTTTCGTAGTGAACATTTTTTAAATGCAAACCTTTACAATGTGTTTTAAGAGGTAACTAAAACTGCTCACATTATTCCAAACACAAATGTTTTCCTTGGCTTTCTCATATGATTGTCTTTCAGGAACCCCTCGTCTCAATGTTTGTCGCAAAACTTCTTGTAGCTATGAATACGAGTTTACATGCGCCAGGATTTCCTCCTTTTCTGGCCTGCATTACCTCCTTTATCTGTTCGTTAATGTTCCCCATCCTGCTTGCTTTTGTTAACTGAAGTTTATTTCGCATGAACAGCATCATGGTTCTCCGTTTTAAGATACATAATGCTATGGAGAAGTGAATGTACATTGTGCCGTCCTGAGCCCTATTCATCCTTGAGATCAGATCTAACAATTGATGACCACGAATCTCATCTTGATTCAAACAAGCAACCTGCTTTGACATGTACCCTTACATTTCCTTTTCTGCAATTAAAACATATTTTCCAATAATACAGTTTGCAGCTGTGCATTTTACATGGCTATTTCAAAAAGCCTAGGCATGTGAACTCTTTTGTTCTCTTCAATCAGTGCAAATGTTTGTTTTTCCACATGTTAGATGGTGTAAGGTTGCATAGCCCCCAGTGCAGTCTATGTGCTATGGAAAGATTGGTGGAAAACAGCACCAGCATCCTTGTGATCCTGCTCACTAACAAATTAACAAATTAATACTTCACTAAGTCTAGAGTCTTAAAGAATAGTTTACAAAAATCAACCTTCCATGATTTCAGTGTATCTGGTAAGCATGGGCGGATTTTGCGGATTGGCAATCCGCGAACTTGCGTATTTACGGATTCGCAATCCGCGAAGATCCGCGAACTCTAGCGGACTTGCGGATTTTTCCGTTTTTTGTGTTGGCGCGTGTTCGCGCCGATTTTGGGACAAGTTCGCAATTGCGAACTTACTTTTCGGCTTGCAACGGCCGCGACTATGTTGTTTCTACGTCTGGTTTATCATCACAGGTTCACAGCACCCTCTGTTTCACCACTGCCACCCTCTGGGACACCCATGCCACCCTCTAGTACATCCTCACAGGCACCTATTAGGTTTATTTATTACTGTAGATTATGGTGGTTGAAAAAAGCTAGCACACCTGCCCTTCTTCAACTGCCATCAATTAATTTGTGTTTCATTAATGTGTCAGTAATTTTGAAAGTTCCAGTCTGGCTGGCACCTGCTTCCTTCCTTATCTGTAATTTGCTTTTTGTTGCAGTGAAATTTTTTTTTTACAGGACCTTTATGGTGCTATTCTATGAGCCTGCTGTTTGGGTCATAGCAGGGTCATAGAATTGTTGCAAACTCTGGAGGGGCCCATCAGGAAGCACTACCTTGAATGTTACTAATGTTAAGTTTGAACTTTTGCACCTGCTCATTGCTTTCATTTTAGCTAAAATCGTTTTTTTTGCAATTTCGCGCGTTATTTGGGGCGCGAATCCGTGCGAGATCGATTTCGGAAGCCGCGAATACGTGCGAATACAAAATTGTTTTTGTTGCGACGTGTATGTTCGCGTGATCTTGCGCGTGTTTGCGAGGCGCTTCTAGCTATTCGTTTGCCAAGTTACCCTATCGGTCGTACACGGGCGCGGCCATCTTGTTGGCGTGACGTAATTCCGTTTCCGCCCGCTATGTGTAATCTCGCAAAGTGTGCTGCTCGCGAGTACAAGTTCGCGCGTACTCGCAAGGAAAATCTCGCGCGAACTTACCCACGCGGTCGTGAACGGGCGCGGCCATCTTGTTTCTCATTCATTGCTATGGTTCTGGGCATGCTTTCTCTATCCTCTCTCAATCTCTGCCATCCTTTGCTTGTTTGAAGTTTTTTTGATCTAATTTTACTTATTATCTAACCCTCTATTTTTCTAGCTCTATATTTTTGTGTTTTCTGCAGCTTTTAGTTACTTTTAAACTACTTTTTTAAACTCTTTTATTTTCTTCTTCACTATTCTATTTCTTCTTTATCATTTAAGTTTATTTCTGCCCAGACCATGGTAAAGGGAGCCGGGAAGCACCCTGAGAAGGGGAAGGGTCCCGCACCCCGTGCCCGGCTCCCGTGCGGGCGTTTAAGGGGGGAGCAAGTGGTCCCGAGGGAGATCTTTAGCGCGGAGGAAGTGGCGGCACTGATCTTCCATGTCCAGCGCCGCCTCCCCAAGACGATCCTGGGAGGCGGCAAGATCGCGACCGGCTATGGCATCCGGGAGCGCCGCCAGCGGTGGGAGAAGGTGTGCCGGGCCATGTACAAGATCTCTGGGGTCCGGCGCACATATAACCAGGCCACCCACCGCTGGACCGATGTCATGGACCGGGAGCGGGACTTGCTGGACGCGCTCGGCGTAGAGGTCCCCGGGCTTGGTGAGTAGTAGTAGTAGTACATTTACTACTCTGTTTTATCCTGCTCTGTTATTTGCAAATCTTTGTTCTTTACCAAGAGCAATAATGCTGCCGATTACATTGAGGTAAATTATATTTCAAAATCTTCTATGCATTTCATTTTCAGGTGCACTGCTCTCCTTCTCAGTAGCCTTGCTTGCTACTATGCTTCTTTGTTTTGTATGTTGTGTTCAGAAGCATTTCATTGGCCTGAGAAATTATGTATCAGTGTACTGTAAAGAAAAGAACTGCGTAATGCTAGACAGTAAGGGTCATATTTTCAATTACCGGCGCATCCCTGCAAAGTAGCAGGGATGCGGCAGTAATTGTGTGCCATGCCACCACCACCCATTGGCCCAAAACGTCACAGAAGCCTTACGCATCTGTGCCGTAAAGGCAGCGCATTGCTGGAGTTGCGTGCCAACGATGGCGCAGCTCCAGCAATGCTCTGGGGTACCCTATCTCCCCAATGCTGCATCAAGCCGTACGTCGGCTTCAAGCGCGCAGGGTTTGAGTCATGCATCATTGTCATAAAAATGACTGATTGACATCTTGTAGATTTCCCTCAGCCACTTTTAGGATTCGTTCCTGCGCAGGTACGCCCTCCCTTGCGCCGGAACGCCCCCTGATGGCGCAGGGCTTTACAACGTGATGCATCGCCCATATGCCCATATGTGTTTTTTTTTTTAATATATACGCCGCACCAACACCATGGCGAGTCTTTTGTTCTGCCGCTGCGTCAGAAAAGGCACGCAACAATGGAGGAAAATCAGCCGCAACTTCCGCAAGGGACTTATAAATCAGCCCCAACAGACTGAAGTCCAGTGTCCTTCCTTTAGACAGTCACATGGCTATCAGAAGAAATAGTGGCGGTGGTGGCGGGTGGATTGATAGTTTGAGTATTCACTGATCTGCAAGCAGGATGGACTTTGTCTGTCACGTGTTGTGCACTACTGCCTGCAGTGCCAGGCCTAGGCAAACCTCTTTAGTAGTCTGTTTATTGAGTTACATAGGAACTTTCTAAGTCAACGTTCCGCAAATCAGGCAATACGAATAACGTAGTATACCACATGAGATAGATCCCGTGGAATAGTTGTCTATCTATTTGCTATTTTTCCAAAATATGTTGTTATTGTTCTTTTGAAATGTTTGATTTGGTTGAAAAATCTCATCCATGTTTTATGGTTTTTCTTTCTTTCATGTTGTACATCAGCTCCCCCCAAGGGCAAGAGGACACAGGAGGAGGGTGCTGAGGATGCAGGCCAGGATCGGGCAGGCGAGGGCTCCTTTGCTGGCCCCAGTAAGTTTACATTTTACTAAACAGTACCTATTTTTTCCTAGCGTTCCTCATTCAATTTTTTCTAAATCGTCTTTGATCTTCTTGTAGACTGGATATAAATTCTTATCCTGCCTCGAATATGATGACTCCCTGTGGTATTACTAGACTATTCTTATTAGTCTGTCTGTGTAGCTAACTAAGATTGGACATTTGGCAATTCCATTGGACTCCCATTATATTCAGCAATACCTCTATGCACTGTCTCCTTACTGACTAGATAGTGTGGCAGAGTCATTCAGCTCCCGAAGTCACCGATTATAGATCCCCAATGATCTCTAGATTATCGTACGCAGGACAAGAGAGTAGTACGGAGTCACAGCACAGTCAAGAAGTGTCAGAGGCACTCATGCTTGCAAAAATTCCAAAACCTTTAGCTCATCCACTCTAGTCTAGAGGAACAAAAACCACAGAGTCTATTTAAGTGTAAAAGCTTTATTAAAAGTAAACACATTTATTGAAATCTACTTTGTCATAAAACTATTTAACTGTAAACGGAAAAGTGGTTAGTGCTGACGATTAATTGGACACATTTCTTGTGGTCGAGCCGAACTCTCACCTACTTTGAACTTGATCCTGGTCGTGTTCTTAGGACTCAGGAGTCAAGCTTCTGTCTGTTAGGAGAAAAAGTGGTGCGTGTTAAAAATCAAAAGCAAGCATTCATCAGTTGTGCATAAAAGTGCAGCAAGACAACAGCCTTCCCTGGAAAATGGGACATTTTTACTATGGAGTAGACAGTCACAAATTATTACATTGTATTCTGTTTTTTTAACATTTCTCCTAGACCAAATATTATATAGTAGTGAGTGGTGTATTCTAACTTTCTTAAATGTACTTTGTAGGTGTAACATCTGGTGACGGGGCCAGCGCGGAGGTGGCTGATGTGTTGGACTTGGACTCGGAGGCCTCTGGGGAGGATGCGGCGGTAGAAGAGCTGGTGGCCGTTCCTGTGGGGGATCAAACGGTGGTGGCGGAAACAGGTAAGCTATATATTCCTTACTTATTGAGATTGAAGACTGCATAGTGTGCTTTCTGCACGGGTGTATTACAATTACAAATCAACCAGGTAGTAGCCTCCTCGAAATGTACTTCGACTTAGCTGTGAAGTTTTTGGTGAGAAGAATCCCAATAAGTTCTTAGACGAACGTGATGGATGGGATGAACGAAAAGCGAAAGAAGGGTGTAAGTAAGTGGGACGCGAACTTGTATGATGGCTGGCAAAGAAGAACGATATGTGTTTGCTTGGACCCAGAGGTGGCTGGGAAGGAAAGAATATGGTATGGTGCATGGCTGGGTCAATGATGAAGCAAGGATGGGTGGAAGGACAGCAGCCTGGGTG
This sequence comes from Lissotriton helveticus, assembly GCF_964261635.1. NCBI lineage: Eukaryota > Metazoa > Chordata > Amphibia > Caudata > Salamandridae > Lissotriton > Lissotriton helveticus. Next base: position 1,932,688,586 of record NC_136059.1, read on the forward strand.
GGTGAAACAGAAACTGTATGTGTGCGTATACTTTGAATGAATGGATGCCTGGAGCATGGTATTCTCTGACTCTTACATAGCAAATGTGTATCTAGAGAGAGTAGATGGTCGCCAGGTGAAGTAAGTGTTACCTTGAAGAGCATGTACCACCGCACCCGCACGTCCGTCCCAGTGCAGGGAAGGCAAGGAAAAGAAATTGTAAATGTGTCCAATACTACCATGAATAGTAGCAGTACTTTGTATTGCGTTTGCATTCACAGCATATATCTGGTTATTACGGTGGACACTCCGTACCTCTCTTAATAACTTTAGTTTACTTGTAGTACGTCATTCATGTGTGGGTGTATCACTGTGTTCACTCAATATTAAGCAAAGCACCTAAAGTCATCTCATCTGTCATTAAATACGTCCCATGTGAAGTGATAGATAATCAAATTAGTTAGCTTCTTCAGTTTCCTTTTCTAGTACTCATTTGCACTGTAGGGTGAAAGGTAAATTAATTAAGCAGTAGCCCTTGTAACAGAGTATTCTCAGTGCCACCCGTAATAGAAAAGTAATAGCTTCACCACCTGCATGTACTGGACCGGTACAGTAACGCAAGTCTGTCTCCATCATCATGGTGTGCAACTTTTTTTCTCGGGTGCAACTTCACTGTGCTGTGTCCATGTCATTCTGCCGGCTTGCATAAGATAACGTACCCATTTCCCTAAACAAGAGAGAAGAAGAAGAATAAGACTGGTGTACTGTCATAGTCGACTGTAATGGAAGTCCATAGTGGTCGTAGAATTAGTTCATTAAACTACCACTACTGTTAGAGCAAGGATGCAGAAGTAGGAGGGTTACATAGATACTGTCCTCAATAGTTATGTACTGTGCTTTCAATTTGCTACTTGTACTCTGTGACCCAACTTTCGGCTCAATCACTTTGTGTTATTAATAAGGAGCATTGGTTACAGACTATGTCTTTCTTTCTTCATATAGTTGCTCCTTCTTCCAAATCAACAACAAGGAGGGAGCAGGCTAGATTGGCCCGGCAACGGAGGCTGGAGGCCACAGTCGCCGAGTATCAGCGGCTGGTGGCCCTGGAGGAGGAGGAGGACACGCAGTCGAGCGGGGCAACATCTTCGACTGCATCCTCCTCCGTGACTAAACCAGCGGGACCGAGCCGGGCTAAGAAAGCCGACCGCCACCGCCAAGCACCCGAAACACCAGCTGCCCCCCACAGGAGCTGCAAGGAACTCCAACACCGCCTACGAGTCCGCATGTCCAACCTGGAGCAGGAGGTCCTGAGGTATAAGACCTTGGTTAAGGGCCTCCGCTCCGAGCTTGCCACCCTCCGCAAGGAGTATGATGCCCATGCCGCATCATGCACCAGCACCAGCACCCTCCAGTAGTGGAGTGTCCCTTGCCCTTTTTTTATAGACTTTTGGGGGGTGGGATTTGGGAGTTGGGATCGTTTTGGGACGTTTCAGAGACAATCGTTGGGGTTAGGGTGGGTGAGGGAGATTATTTTGTTAGGGATAAATAAATATATTTTTCAACTACTTTATCTGACCATACCTGTTTTTTACTGCTTTTCAGTCTGGTGGGTGGGGGGCGGGGGTGTAACAGTAACTTTGTTTTCCTGAACAGTCGTAGGACTTTAGTAGTACAACCGTCAAACTCTTGTCTACTCCGAAATAATACTCCATTATACTACCTCCCACCAAACGCTTATCTTACCTGTAATTTGTGTTAGAAATTAGGGCTAGGCCCAGGGCTGGCTCCAGGTGAAATGGGGATTAACGTTGTCATTCCTGGGCGGGTGACATTTCCTCATTGCGGTGTTACTAGTGGTGTGACACAGTGGCAGTTGCATGCCTATGGAAAAAAAGAAAACGAAACCTTGTTTGTACTCCTTACTGTAGCATTACAACGGTTACGGTACGATCGAGAAAATAGCAGGTGACAGTACACTAGAACAGTGCCATAATGTAGCCTAACAAATGGTAAAGTATTGCAAGTATAACTAGTACTTGCGTTGAATTTATTTGACATTGGCTACTACTACTAGAAGATATAGTACTGAAGCTGAGTAAGTCTAGAAGATATCCTCGTATTCCTTCACCAGCCTGTTGCTGCTATCACCTTATCCTCCCCAGCAAGTGTGTGGAATTATTGATGTCATTTTAGTCAGACATCAAGCAAAACAACACAGCCCGGGGGAAGAGGGTTAGGGTTTGTAAAATGGATGGGAATGGGGGTTTCTTTTTGGGTAGGTTTTGTTGAGAGAAGAAAAAAAAAGCAGAGCATGGACAAACAATAATTGAAGATACAGAGTTTACAGACAATCTTTGGTTACAAAGTAAAGGTAAGCACATGCAGTCACACTCATAGAATAAAAGACAACAATGGATACTGTATCTGTATTGCGTATGTTGTTGGAGTTGTCCTGTTGAAATTGGTAAGTAAGTTGCATGCAGCAAACAATTCCTCTTATTGGCGGCACTCCTCCATTCCAGCTGACGCTTCGTCCATCAATGTGGTGGTGACCACTGACAGAAGAGACACCCTGTCCACTGCCTGCCTGGCGGATGTTGACTGAAACCCGGCCTGTAATTATTGAACGGAAAACAGGAAGTGCTATTACAATACCACTGATAAATAAATAAAAGGTATGTACGCTGTGTGGTTCAAAAAGTCACACTTTGATGATGCCTAGCAGAAAAATGGTTACAAAACGTACTTTGAAAGTAACAGTAGACCCAAATACAGACCGTGGATTGTATTCAAACCACTTGCCTGCAAGCAAAAGTATCCATAGCCAGCATCGCTCCAACAGTGCTCTACAACAACAGAACCGCGTTGCAATAGAACCCCCCTAAACACATGCAATCCTGCTGCTAGGGCTAACCCTAACGAACCCTAACTTACAAAGTGCCAAAACTGGTGTTTCCTTATGGATTTTGTCCAACTAACTTCTAGCCGGTATTAGACCTTCCCAGGAATGCCCCAGGCAAGACCCGCCAACCCACCCGCAAAAAAACACCCGACACAACACCACCAAACAGCGAAAAAGCTAAATCTCATACTTACAATGTCTCTCGGCCTTCGGTCCAAACGCGGCGCTGTGCAGCTAGGTCGTCATCATCATCATCAATCATCATAACTCCTGTTTTCCACCACGGATTTCCTGAAAAGCAAATGCAATCAAGATTAGACTGTCGCAGCAGTGCTTCGACAGAGACCCCGGCCGCAACCCACCCACGAACAGCAGGAAGCCCCCCAAAACGCTACATTGAGCAAGATGTCTGAAGAAATGGCAAAAAAAAGGCTGTTCCTTATGGATTTTGTCCAAAACACTTGTATCCGGTATTAGACCTTCCCAGGAATGCCCCAGGCAAGACCCGCCGGCGCCAACCCACCCGCAAAAAAACACGCGACACAACACCACCAAACAGCGAAAAAGCTAAATCTCATACTTACAATGTCTCTCGGCCTTCGGTCCAAACGCGGCGCTGTGCAGCTAGGTCGTCATCATCATCAATCATCATAACTCCTGTTTTCCACCACGGATTTCCTGAAAAGCAAATGCAATCAAGATTAGACTGTCGCAGCAGTGCTTCGACAGAGACCCCGGCCGCAACCCACCCACGAACAGCAGGAAGCCCCCCAAAACGCTACATTGAGCAAGATGTCTGAAGAAATGGCAAAAAAAAGGCTGTTCCTTATGGATTTTGTCCAAAACACTTGTATCCGGTATTAGACCTTCCCAGGAATGCCCCAGGCAAGACCCGCCGGCGCCAACCCACCCGCAAAAAAACACCCGACAACACCCCCAAACAGCGAAAAAGCTAAATCTCATACTTACAATATCTCTCGGCCTTCGGTCCAAAGTAACGCGCTGTGCAGCTAGGTCATCATCAATCATCATAACTCCTGTTTTCCACCACGGATTTCCTGAAAAGCAAATGCAATCAAGATTAGACTGTCGCAGCAGTGCTTCGACAGACACCAAAAATTACACACAAACCCCCGGAACCCCGCCAAAGAGCACCTCAAAGGCAAGCAAGTCAGCAAAAACGGCAAGAAATTTTCACCTCATATTTGGTCCAAAACACTTTTGTCCATTATTAGAGCTTCACAGCAATGGGCCCAAAACCGTCAACTCACCCGCAAAGAAGTACAACACCCCCACAAGTGCTGAGTCTTTCTTCATTGTGCGTAATCCAGCACTCTGCTTGGAGGGAAATCGCAGTCTGGAGGAGGAGGATAGAGGAGCATGTTCTTCAGAACTTGTGAACCTGAGGAATGTAGACTGCGGCACCTTCAAATCAATAAGCAAACAAGTGAAGACAGTTCTGATGATGGTCTTCTTTTTGGGATTAGGTGATTAAAGTTTGAATTAAATTAACTGTGCAAAACAAAGAAAGAGAGACACAAAGCACACAGGAATAAAAGTGAATAAGGACGAAAAAGAAAGTTCTTGATTGATTGTCTCATTTTCAGGGCTCGGTGTCAGGGAATAAGAACAAGATTTCGTCATCATACTCTGCGAATTCAGGCTGGATGAGGTCAGTGGCACCGAACAGAGAAAAAATCCCCTCATCTACGTTGCTGTCCTCATCGTCTTCATGTGGCGTGCTTTCTCGCACTTTGTAATCTGGTGGTATGAGGTGCTGATTCATCTTGATCATTGTCAGCCGCTCCACATTTTTGGGCGATAGGCGGCTCCGTTTGGCAGTTACAATGCCACCAGCAGCACTGAAAACACGTTCAGAAGACACACTTGCGAGTGGGCAAGACAAATAGTTTATAGCCAGGTTGTAGAGCTGTGGCCACAATTGTTTTTTGCCATGCCAATACTGCAATGGCTCCTCATTAAGAAAGACCACTGTTGAGTCATTCAGATAGTCCTGCACCATCGACTCAAGGTCATCAACTGTTCCTCCACTTTGCTTACTTTTTGCTGTGCCTGTGACATTTTTTAGAGAACCATACCCCATCAAACTTAGCCAATCCTCCTCCCCAGCCACTGTTAGTGTTGTCATTGTGTGTGGTGCAGATGATCCAGTTGCCGGTGTCTTTAACGGCTGAGAGGTCACTTGTGCCCCAGCCACAGGTGCAGAAGTGGATTCTTGTGACTGCGGATGGCCTGCTGATGCTGATGCTGATGTACTGGCTTCTCCTTCAATAACCTGCCGTTCTTTTTCAAACCTCTTGGCTGACCAGGCTAACCAATGTTTGTACTTTTGAACATCTGCATCAGCGAAAGGAAAGAATGCGTTGTCTGCCAGCGCCTTTTTGTAGCGTGGATCCAGAATAGTAGCACAAATGTAATGCTGATCTGAGTTGATGTTTTTAAGACGTTCATCACCACGTAGGCGATGTAATAATTTCTCAGACAAAATGAAATGTTTTTTTTTTTTTTCATCTTTTTCAAACTCAGAAGAAACCGCCATCAGTTGGTGCTCCAGTATGCACAACAATGGGATAGCTTTTCCCAAATTACAGTCCTCCTGGCTGACTGCACGCGTGAAGAACTCAAAAGGACGAAGCATGTCTGTCAGGCTTTTAACTATGGCCCATTGCGCCTTACTCATCCGCAGGTCCTCCTTCTGAGATGTAGCCTCTGTCAAGAAATAGTGATCGAGTACCGTATACTGCTCATGCAGACGCTCAAGCATGTAGAAGGTTGAGTTCCAACGTGTTGCCACCTCCTGGATGAGTGCTTTCACTGGCATTCCACGTTGAAGTAGCAGTCTCCGCAGATGCTTCCGGGCCTTAAAAGAATGGCTGAAATGGTTGCACATTTTGCGGCAGGTGGCCATTACCTCGAACGCTGGACTCTCTTTATCACTCAAGAATTTTTGAACTACCAGGTTGATACAGTGCGCCAAACACGGCACTCTAACATGGTGACCCTGTGACATGGCCTTAACTACATTGGCGCCATTATCCGTGGAAACATAACCAATCTTGCGTTTTAGGGGGGATAGCATTGACAACACCTTTTTGTCAAACTCTTCCAAAAGGTTTTCTGCTGTGTGACTTTTCTCCAAGGCAAACATGGCTAGTGTTGCATGTTTCCGAGCAGCTTTGAAAACTTGGTCCGGGTCAACACCTGCGTTTAGCTTTGCTATAACACCTGAAAAAGAGACCCAGTGTGCAGTGATGCACATGTAATCATCGCCTGGGCCACTGGTCCACATGTCTGTTGTCAGATGTATTGTGTGAACAGCACTCTTCTGCAAAGCTGCCCCAATCGCCTGCAGCACATCTTCATGTAGTGCTGGAACCGCAACTCTGGCAAAATAGAACCGGCTCGGAACCTTCCATTTAGGGCAGAGCGTTGCAACTAATTCAAGAAAACCTACCGCTTCTACAAAAGAAAAAGGTAGAAGGTCCACAGCTAGCATTTTAGCCAGCTTAGTGTTATACAGACGCGTCAGTGGGTGGTTGCGTTCATATGGCACGTCTGAAGTAAGCATTGTTCTAATGTTGGCCTGGACCAAGCATTTACGGGCTGATAATGACTTCGTTGACCCAATTTTGCTCGCTGGTGAACTTTTGTGCGTTGGTGTCTCACTCGCTCCAACACTCTTAGTGTGCCTCACATTGGGTGTGCTGCTGAGAGGGGTACTGGGTGTAAGGGAAGTGTTTGACACGTCTTCTTCCTGCTCGTCAACATCAGATGAAACATCAACGTTTCCTTGATTTTGGCCTTTCTTGATCGCAGCTAGGTGCGCAAACCATTGGACACCGTGCTTTCTGTCAAGATGACCACTCTGGCCGCCGGTACCATAGTTGCTACCTGGCTTACCACGACTAACTGCAAGCTTACAAAGGGTACAAATGGCAAACCTTGGATTTTTGGGACAAACAGTAAAGAAGTCCCAAACTGGGGACTTGAAGTGTCTGTGGGACCTGGAGGAGGCGGCGATACTGGTGGTGGTGGTGGTCATGAAGCTAATGCCAGATGAAGTGGAGGATCTGGATTGGCCAACTTTTGTACGTTTTCCACTTTCACCGCCACTAATTAAGGTCGAGGTTGACGCAGGTCTCTTCTTGCCAGAAAGAAATATGGAAGCGGGACGAGTTGGTGTACTACTTAACTCCAATGATTGTGGTGTTTCCACTGCCTCCTCATCGACAACATCATCATCATCATCATCACGCGCAGCAGCTCTTCGGGCTAGGGTCAAAATGTCTGTTTGCTGCATGCCCGCTGGGGCTGCAGTGACCTTTATGATGACTGGGTCGTCGTTGGCAGAGTCTTCATCAGCAGCAGTATCCGCCACTTCTTGTTGAGCCTCATCACACTCCATAAGTCTGAGACTTTGGACGAGCTTCCTTTTACGCTTAAGTACCTTTGTTGGATCATGGTGTGCCTCACTCTCAGACGGCTGTGGTGCTGGTTCCCAAGTTTGATCCGTATCATCAGAAGGAGGTGTGCTTGAAGAGGATGTAGACACCACCCTTGATCTCTTCCTTGCTAGGGTTGTGGAAGACAATGAAGGATCATCAGGAGGAGTGGCTTCCTCAAATGATACCTCGCCTTGATTGTCGATTTCCTGATGTGCCCCTACTTCGGGAGGAACAACTATTGTGGGCACTTGTTGTGACCCTCCATGCACCTCTGCATGCGCATCTCCTTGCGCTGCCTCTCCTTCCACATGTACTTGGGCTTGTACTTGCACATGTGATTGTTGTTGCCGCTGTGGTTGTTCAACACTCGTCAGATGAGCTACAACAACCTGTGTTGATTGAGGGACATTGCTGCTGCTTTCTTGCGATGAGCCAACATCACTGGTCGATGGTGATTGAAGAAGTATACTGGCTGCCTCTGCAGCACTCAAGGGCTTGGACTTAAGTTGGCGTGGTGGTGGTGGTGGCACTGAGCCCAATGGAGCGGGGGTGCTGCTGCCAGCTTGGTCCCCAGCAGATCCCGCTGCAGCTGCTGCAGGCATACTTTTTTTTTTACTCACAAAAAAAGGGGCGGGCGGCACACCAGTGTCCTTGGTAACTTGCTTCTTCTGCTCCTTACTGGCACCTTTCTTGCTAGAGGAGCTACGGGTTACTTTTTTTGGGGCCATCTTCTTCAGAGCAGGTCAGCAGGCAGCAGTTGCACGAGTTGCAGAGGGTTCTGTGTCCAGACGTGACGTCGCGTGACGTTATGCTGCACACACCGCTGCAGGACTTCTTCCTGGCACTGGTGGTTCTATTGAGTCTTCTTGTGCACCTAAAAGCAATGGAAGACAGAGGAACATCAGTTCAGTTATACACCCCAAAAAATCGACAAAACACAGAAAAATGAGCACAATCCCATGCCATCCATGATGTTTACATTGAAGACACCCCACAGAAAGACTAGGGACATGCAAGTATGCAACACTCACTACCCCTGGGCATAAGGGATGAAAAGTAGGCAAAATAAGTGCAGGCCTCAGACACTGCCTCTCCTCAAAATGGCCCCCTTACACCCCAAGCACATGTTGCTGCCTGTACCAGCCAGCACTCAAGATGGCCACCACCACCACCCACATGGCCAGTCCACATCAACAGTACACCCCCAAAAAACAGAAAAACAGCCAGAAATCACCACAATCCAATGCCATCCATGATGTTTACATCAAAGAGAGTGAGACAACACCACAGGCACACTCAGTCCATGCACCACCACCACCCCTGGGCAAGCAAAAGGCCACACCAGCAGCCCCCCAAAAACGACAAAAAACAATAAAATAAGCACAATCCCAGCCCATCCATGGCCTCAATTATGTTTAAATTCAAGAAGACACCCCACAGAAAGACTAGGCCCATGCAACACTCACCACCCCTGGGCAAAGGGCCACACCAGCAGGCCCAAAAAAACGACAAAAAACAATAAAATCTGCACAATCCCAGCCCATCCATGGCCTCAATGGTGTTTAAATTCAAGAAGACACCCCACAGAAAGACTAGGCCCATGCAACACTCACCACCCCTGGGCAAAGGGCCACACCAGCAGGCCCAAAAAAACGACAAAAACCAATAAAATCTGCACATTCCCAGTCCATCCATGACCTCAATGGTGTTTAAATTCAAGAAGACACCCCTCAGAAACACTAGGCCCATGCAACACTCACTACCCCTGGGCATAAGGGATGAAAAGTAGGCAAAATAAGTGCAGGCCTCAGACACTGCCTCTCCTCAAAATGGCCCCCTTACACCCCAAGCACATGTTGCCTGTACCAGCCAGCACTCAAGATGGCCACCACCACCACCCACATGGCCAGTCCACATCAACAGTACACCCCCAAAAAACAGAAAAACAGCCAGAAATCACCACAATCCAATGCCATCCATGATGTTTACATCAAAAAGAGTGAGACAACACCACAGGCACACTCAGTCCATGCACCACCACCACCCCTGGGCAAGCAAAAGGTCACACCAGCAGCCCCCCAAAAACGACAAAAAACAATAAAATAAGCACAATCCCAGCCCATCCATGGCCTCAATTATGTTTAAATTCAAGAAGACACCCCACAGAAAGACTAGGCCCATGCAACACTCACCACCCCTGGGCAAAGGGCCACACCAGCAGGCCCAAAAAAACGACAAAAAACAATAAAATCTGCACAATCCCAGCCCATCCATGGCCTCAATGGTGTTTAAATTCAAGAAGACACCCCACAGAAAGACTAGGCCCATGCAACACTCACCACCCCTGGGCAAAGGGCCACACCAGCAGGCCCAAAAAAACGACAAAAAACAATAAAATCTGCACAATCCCAGCCCATCCATGGCCTCAATGGTGTTTAAATTCAAGAAGACACCCCACAGAAAGACTAGGCCCATGCAACACTCACCACCCCTGGGCAAAGGGCCACACCAGCAGGCCCAAAAAAACGACAAAAAACAATAAAATCTGCACAATCCCAGCCCATCCATGGCCTCAATGGTGTTTAAATTCAAGAAGACACCCCACAGAAAGACTAGGCCCATGCAACACTCACCACCCCTGGGCAAAGGGCCACACCAGCAGGCCCAAAAAAACGACAAAAAACAATAAAATCTGCACAATCCCAGCCCATCCATGGCCTCAATGGTGTTTAAATTCAAGAAGACACCCCTCAGAAACACTAGGCCCATGCAACACTCACTACCCCTGGGCATAAGGGATGAAAAGTAGGCAAAATAAGTGCAGGCCTCAGACACTGCCTCTCCTCAAAATGGCCCCCTTACACCCCAAGCACATGTTGCCTGTACCAGCCAGCACTCAAGATGGCCACCACCACCACCCACATGGCCAGTCCACATCAACAGTACACCCCCAAAAAACAGAAAAACAGCCAGAAATCACCACAATCCAATGCCATCCATGATGTTTACATCAAAGAGAGTGAGACAACACCACAGGCACACTCAGTCCATGCACCACCACCACCCCTGGGCAAGCAAAAGGCCACACCAGCAGCCCCCCAAAAACGACAAAAAACAATAAAATAAGCACAATCCCAGCCCATCCATGGCCTCAATTATGTTTAAATTCAAGAAGACACCCCACAGAAAGACTAGGCCCATGCAACACTCACCACCCCTGGGCAAAGGGCCACACCAGCAGGCCCAAAAAAACGACAAAAAACAATAAAATCTGCACAATCCCAGCCCATCCATGGCCTCAATGGTGTTTAAATTCAAGAAGACACCCCACAGAAAGACTAGGCCCATGCAACACTCACCACCCCTGGGCAAAGGGCCACACCAGCAGGCCCAAAAAAACGACAAAAAACAATAAAATCTGCACAATCCCAGCCCATCCATGGCCTCAATGGTGTTTAAATTCAAGAAGACACCCCTCAGAAACACTAGGCCCATGCAACACTCACTACCCCTGGGCATAAGGGATGAAAAGTAGGCAAAATAAGTGCAGGCCTCAGACACTGCCTCTCCTCAAAATGGCCCCCTTACACCCCAAGCACATGTTGCCTGTACCAGCCAGCACTCAAGATGGCCACCACCACCACCCACATGGCCAGACCACATCAACAGTACACCCCCAAAAAACAGAAAAACAGCCAGAAATCACCACAATCCAATGCCATCCATGATGTTTACATCAAAGAGAGTGAGACAACACCACAGGCACACTCAGTCCATGCACCACCACCACCCCTGGGCAAGCAAAAGGCCACACCAGCAGCCCCCCAAAAACGACAAAAAACAATAAAATAAGCACAATCCCAGCCCATCCATGGCCTCAATTATGTTTAAATTCAAGGAGACACCCCACAGAAAGACTAGGCCCATGCAACACTCACCACCCCTGGGCAAAGGGCCACACCAGCAGGCCCAAAAAAACGACAAAAAACAATAAAATCTGCACAATCCCAGCCCATCCATGGCCTCAATGGTGTTTAAATTCAACAAAACAGTTGTATCATGCACCCATAACCAACCCTGGTCCTACTGGATACTGTGGCTACCCACAATATAATTTATTTAATTTTCTGAAAAAGTTCCAAAATTGTACTTGCAGCAACTGTAATGCCCCAAACAAACTTACTTGTGAAAGTTGATTTCTAATCCAAAAGTGATCCAAAGACAGTCAAAAAGGCCTCAAATCCAAATATCCAGCAGCACCCACAAAAAGTAATCCTTCCAGCTCCAGATCCAAATGAAAGTGACCAGGAGATGGACAAAGCACTGGGAGGAGCCTGCTGGACAGGAACAGGAAGTTGGAGACTGTGGGGCACTTCCTTCCTCCCCCCCCCCCAAAATGGACTCCTTGCAAAAAAAAAGGCCATGCAAATGTCAACCTGAGGAGTGATTCTGATAAAAATCATAATTTTCTGAAGGTTTATCCTGTTTGCTGGTGATTTTCTTGTGCGAAATTGCAAAATCTCTATTTCGCAAGTGCGAGATTGTTCCTTTCCGCCGCAACTACATGTTCGCAATTGCGAACTCTCGCGAGGTGTGCTGTGCAAGGTGGCAAGCCGCGAGTACGTATTCGCGGGCGACAAACTCCCGCGGGAACACGCAGCAAGATCTAAAATGGCGCGTCACTCGCAAAGAAAAACAACTCGGCAAACGCTAAAATGACGGAAAGTGAACGCCGTGCACCACGCCGCGCGCCGCAACCAAGCAAAAAATCCGCCGCGAGCGGATTCACGGATTTTCGACAAATTCGCGAGCGTTCGCGGATTGCGGATTTGCCGAAAATCCGAAAAATCCGCGAGCGGAGCGGATTTTACGCCCATGCTTAGTATCTGGTAAGGTCTTTTACTTCTCACTGCGGGCCGTATTGACTAGAGGAACTCTTCCCATACAAAGAGGGATAACCAGGAACTGAATAATACTGAAATGCAAAACATTTCTTGAAATTAGGTCTCTAGATCTAGGGTCATTGCAAGCATGGGGGCAGTGCTCTTTTGTTGGAAACGTTTGAAAAATGCTTCGATGAAGATTCTCTGCTTACTTTTGCTCCATTCCTTCTAAATTTCCACGAGCTAGTTTTTTTCTAGAAGTAAGCATTTTATCCCTCTGCCTGTGTACGATTTCTGTTGGATTTGGAACAGTTGTCAGACAATTTACCAATCATTCGTGATCTTTACTTTAAGAAACACATTCCTCAGAGGAACAAACCTATTATTGATAATTTATTTTCAAATACCCTTTTTAGCCACATCTTTTTATTTAAAAAACAGTAAAACAATGAAAATAAACTGAAATGTTAAAATATTGCCCATTGTTAAATTCTGCTAATTTCTGTATAAATGTAACTTGTCACCTTTGATTTATAGCACCATCTCCGTTTTTTTCCTTCTCACTTAGTAACAGCAGGAATTTGCTAATGAGGCGCATTTGTAAAAGTATTTCATATATAGTTTCAACATTTAGAGGTTTCAGTCACTCTCAATTTAAAGTACTGCTGCAATATCAATTAAATCCATCCAGGTATAACACGCCTAAAGCAACAGCATCAGTTGTTGCACTCTTATGAAAGGTACTGTGACTCAAACAAGTGAAGTGCATACTCATTCCAAGACTGCAAAGACCAAAGTAACAAAAAACATGCCCCCCTAAGATAACCGTCTAGACTTACCACTTGCTTGTCATCCACTGTCCCTTACAAAATGTAGCATTTAGATAACAGTTTGAGAACATTAACATATCCTCTGTTCCCCACACAAGACATCTAACATGGTGCCTTATTTCCCAAACATTTGCTCATCCTTGCAGTGTCCATAACATTTGGTGTGATTGTTCTAACAAGCTGTTCTTTTCCAGTCACAGAGCCCAACATGGACCCCCACAACATTTGCTCTTTTGATTTCAATTTCTTTTTACTAATGTCCCATTGTGGCCTTTCTGCCTAGTTCCGGCAGCAATGGTTGATATTTCCTTCCTATAGGTAGACATATTGACTCATAACAATCACATTCTAACTTTGATATATTTAATTTATCCTGCATGCATAATATTTGCCCTCTCAAAATAAAAGTCTCCTAATCAGTATCATCAATATATTGAGCCCAATTTGTCTTGCTTCAAGCTTTGAAATGGAGCCTCCTAAACAAACTCTAATAATGCTTTCACTAATTCTTGCTAATGTGTTAGCTCAGCAAATCCCCCTTCAAGTGCCAGGCAGCAAATATGTGTCCTGGTCATTTTCAGATAGTTGCAAGATCCATTTGATTTTATGTTTGTGTTTCAGGTTTCTTGCCTGAAAATAAAATGTATTTTCTTATTTTTCTTGAGTGGGCTTCAGATTTCATTTTTATGCATCTTCCCAGTTGTTCAGGTAACACATTACAATCTCAACAATTAGGCATTGTTAGACCTTGCTCTTTCAGTGGGTTTATCCCCAGATTGTTAGCTTTGTGGCCTTCTTTGACTGACCTGCTTTTGTGCTTTTTTTTTACTCTGGGCACTGGTGATCAGTGCTAAAGTGCATATGTTCTCCATGTAAATTGTGTTTATGAATTGGTGTTTCCATGATTGGCTTATTTGATTTACTACTTAGTCCCTAGTACAGTGCACTGTGTGTGCCCAGGGCCAATATAGCAACTGCTGCTAGTGGGTTTGCAGCACTAATTGTGCCACCTACACAAGCAGCCTTTCAATGGACTCTCAGATCTGCCACTACAGTGTCTGCGTGCAGTCTCTACTTTCATGTCGACCTGGTAAGTGCACCGACTTGCCAGACCCTAACCTTCCCTTTTATTACATGTGATTCAACTCTAAGATAGGCCAAAGTTACCCCTGTGTGCAGGGTGCAGTGTATGTAAACCGTAGGACCCTGGTGTGTGTGTGTGTGTGACATGTACTGATAATAAACTACAGTGTAGTTAGTTTTTTCACTGTTGAAAGGTTATCTGTCCCGTAGGATAGAATGGGAGTTTATTTATAATATCTTCTAAGTATAACTTCCCATTGGGACAAAATATGAAGGTGGAGTTTAGTATGCTTGAACTCAGAATATACAGGTGCAAGTATAAGTAAATATGACTTTTATATTGTTTTTTTTTTAAATACCACTTTTAGAAAGTGGGTATTTTTTTGCTTAGTCATCCTGTGCGCCTCTGCTGGTTTGTGGGTTGACTGTCTGGCTTTGGAGTGACAGGGGCTGGTAATGTGCATTCTCATCAGACAGCCACTGGTGGGGTTGAGGTCTGTCCTGCCTCTCCTGGATGAGTCAGGACTGGGCTGAATAGACCTGGGCTGCATTTAGAGTAGTGGAAGGAGATTTCCTTACACCTGAATGGACCTGGTCTGCCTTACACAATGCTGTCTCCACCTCCTGCCGGGTAGCTGGAGCAGGGAGGACAGGACTAGTTTTGACTGAACACAGATTCTCTCTGCCGCAATAGAACAAATAAAAATTGAGTATAAATATTGTGGTCCAAACCCAGAACTTTAGAATTCTTCAGAACTCAAGAGGAACCTCTGCCAAGAAGAAGAGCTGGGAAATCTGAAGGAGAAGTACTACACCTTTGCTGTGTGCTGTCTGGGGTTGGCCCAGTGGCTGTTTCTGCCAAGGAGAGAATAAAGACTTTGCTGTGTACTATGTATCCTACTTAAAGAAGATATCCAAGGGCTTAAAGTAGTGCTTGCCTCCTGTTCTGAACTCTCAGGGACACCAAGACTTCGCCACCAGCTCCCCTAAACTTCCTTGCTGGGAGGTATGACCTGCCAAGAGGTGCCTGTTCCTGTGTTGGGCGTCTGGAGTTTGGTTCTGCTTTTGGGAGCTGGGAATAGAGAAGCAACTAAAGAAGCATGATGCATCCGCACCTGTTTGCAGCGGAACACTGCAGTGCAGAAAGAATTCCCATGCATCGCCACCATGCTGCTGAAGAAACCAACACAGTGTCTGCCCGTGGCTTGAGAACTCACCAATCATCGAGTCTCATGCATGATCTCCGAAGTCTGAGATCACTGCACCTACCCCGACGCAGCCCTGCTGTGCGGCTGAAAAGAGCTGACACATCATGGGACCGCAGCTGGAGAGATTGATGCAGCGCCATTGCCACTGCTGCATCAAGAGCCGACACCTCCCTGAATCTCAACGCATAGCACCGGGGCACCAAGTCTACAACAATGCCTGGGTTTCAGTAAGAAACTGATGCATCACCTCCCCGCACAGTAAGAAACCGGCGCATCACCTCCTTAATAGCAGGGAACTCACACATTGCATTAGAGTAAGGAACCAACATATCACCTCTCCTGGAGCAAGGAACTGATGCATCTCCTTCTCTATGCATAAGGAACCAACGCATTACCTTCTCTGCGGCTGTTTTTGCTAATGGTTTTGATGCATCCAAGGTACTTTGTGCTGAAAGGCTCGCATCTATAGTTTGCTATGGACAGAAATGTTTTCACCTTTTAAAAACCATACCTTGATAACTGGATGATGGATTTTTTTCATTTTGGTCTTGTTTGGTTTAGATAAAGATTACTTATTTTTCTAAATTGGTGCGGTGTCCATTTGCAGTGTTTTCACTGAATTACTGTATGTGTTCACAAATGCTTTACACACTGCCACTGAGATACTTTACAGACCACCGCAGGGCATGCCACAGTTCCCTCAGTCCCTGAGCGAACAGAGGACACACTCATAACTAACCATGCAAAAATACTCCTCATTGGTGACTTCAACTACTGAGCCAATGACCCAGCAGGTGAACCTCACTCGGCTGAATTAACTGACCTACTTATGGGACTAAATCTTAGCCAGCACATCCCCACCTCCACACACATTAAAGGGCATACTTTAGATCAGGTATGGTCCACAAATCTGACTATGACGAACTTAGATGTAACTCTCTGCATCCGGTCAGATCACCACATGATTACATTCTCCATAAGTAACCTCGCCAAGTTGAAAATCCCCCCACCTGACCCTGGATACTTTAGGAGCTGGAATACCATAGACAAATTTCAATTTCTGGAAACCCTGGCCAATACAATCCCCATCACTCAACCCTCCATAGAGGAGAATGAGGAAAACCTGTCAAACTGGCTGCTGACAGCCAGCAACACATATTCCCCGCTTAGGAAAACACAACGGCCACGACACCATGAAGCCCAGAAATGGTTTTCCACAGATCTAAAAGATCTAAAACTTGCCTTGCGCCAAGCAGAAAGGAAATGGAGACACAAATATTTACCAGATGACAAGAACACCTTCTTAACAGCCCTTAACCCCTTCAATGCTAATGACAAAGCCAGCTCGTCATGGGCGTTACCTGCGCTACGCGGATGACGAGATGGCTTTGTCATAAACAGCGCGATTTTTAAAAATCAGCGCACAGCGGGAAAACGCGGTAGAGGTTAAATCTTACAAAAAAACGATTATTACTGCAAAAGCCAAATATTTCTCAGCCAAAATCCTCACTTCCAAATACCGATCGAAGGACATCTTCTCCATAATTAATGACCTATCAAACGCTGACAGAGTAGTCCAAAAAATCAAACCCTCCCAATCCCTATGCAACTCCTTGAATAACTTTTTTATTGACAAAATAAAAATTATCAAAGCCAGCATCCCTCTATGCTCAAAACCCACTTGCGAAATAAAACCAAAAAACACACAAAGGTTAGAACAGTTTCCTATGATAAGCCAAGAAGTTTTCACAGACCTGATAACCAAAGTAAAATCAGGCTCTCCTAGAGATTGCTGCCCCCTTGGATTCTAAGAGGAGCCTTCTCGGCCTACCTAGAGCCAGCCGGATGTATGACGTTATAACGCATACTTTTACCACGCATACCTTTGCAACGCGGTTTTTACATCGCATACCATTACAACGCATAGCGCTTTTGGGTGTTGGATAGTGAATAGTTTAATTTACTATTCCAAATCCAGTCCCCGTGGACACTAGGGAAGGTTATTGGATAGTAAATTAACCTATTCCCTATCCTAAAGCGCCCCCCAGCGCAATGCGATGTAATAGTCTGCGTTGTAATGACCGCGTTGTAATGGTAGTGCGTTGTAAAAGTTTCGTTGTAAAGGTTGTTTACCGAGCCAGCCATGGCCCTTTTAAACAATTCTCTATCCCAGGGCCATGTACCTGATACTTTCAAAGAGGCATCTGTCATCCCTCTCTTGAAAAAACCTGGAGATGATGCCGGAACCCTCACTAATTACCGACCCATCTCACTGCTTCCTTTCTTGGCCAAACTACTTGAAGCACATGTAGGAAAAAACGTATCTGCCTTCCTGGAGCAGTCAGACTACCTGGATCCTCATCAAGCAGGGTTCCACCCGGCTCACTCCACAGAATCAGTGGTACTAGCAGTCCTAGATTCCCTGCGGGAGAAAGCGGACGAGAAATCACCCCAAGCACTAGTGCTACTGGATCTCTCCGCCGCCTTTGACACGGTCGACCATAACACCCTGATCGACCATGTCATGGACGCAGGAATCCAAGGACCGGCACTCAAATGGATAAGTTCCTTCCTAAAAAACCCTTGCCAAGCGGTTCGCCTGGGAAACTTCACAACCCCCAAGATCAAAAAAACCTGCGGGGTCCCCCAGGGCTCCTCACTCTCCCCCCACTTGTTTAACCTATACCTTCTCCCGCTGATCCACGCACTAAAAGAAAGGAAAGTTCAAACTTTCAACTACGCAGATGACTTCCAACAAATTTTTCCGATTAACAACTCCCCTACCACTGCTCGCGAATTCCAGATGACAATGCTGTTCATCCGAGACTGGATGAACAGCAACCACTTCAAACTTAATCCGGACAAAACGGAAGTTATCCTCACAGGTGGCCCATCGAAACCCTGGAGCTCCCACTTCTGGCCTAAAGAACTGGGAAACTCCCCCGTCCCCTCTACATCTGCCAAAACATTGGGGGTCGTAATCAACAACAACCTGACCATGAAAAATTAAATCGGATCTGTGATCTCAACCTGCTGTTTCCAGTTAAGGAAAATTAGGAAAATTAGCAGGTTCCTTAATCAGGAAGCAAAAATACAGGCAGTCCTCGCTATGGTAATATCCCACATCGACTATGTTACCTTGGCATTCCGGCCTACCTCACCAACCGCCTTCAAATGGTTCAAAACCAGGCAGCAAGATTGATCCTCCAAGGTAACAGCGCCAACACAACATCACCCCTCTGCTGAAAAAACGGCACTGGCTCCCAATAACGATGCGCTTTTAAGATGGGATGTATCATCTTTAAATCCCTAAATAATAAAACCCCCAAATTCATCAGCAGCCTGATCAGTAGATACATCCCTGCCCGTAACCTGCGATCTGTCCACCTGCATCTACTGCTCATACCCCCCTTCAGGCTTAAACGTGCCGGGGGGACAAGGTTTGCCACCATAGACCCCAAATTCTGGAACTCCCTGCCTCTGGAGATCAGATCAGATCCTCATGTGTTTCCACAGACTCCTGAAAACTTGGCTATTCAAACTGGCATACTAGTAACACCTTAGTACAATTCCCTTAGAGCAGCGCCAAGAAACCAACCTTGTACATGCGCTCTACAAATACATTTTAACATAACATAACAGATAAGCCGGTCTGCTCTTGCCAAGCTACCAAGAGGGTGAACAGAGTTGACTGAGGTAGTAATTCCCTTACCCTGAATAGAAGCACTCCACTTGGACAAAGGTGCAAACCATTGCCAACTAGAGACCTCCATTTATAACAGGTATGTTTGCAGTTTTAGCACATGCACTTGTATGGCAAAAGACAAAAGTGCAACTCTGGCATTTATTTACTAGGTATGTAATCTGAAATAAATCTTAGGTGTAAGAACTTTCTAGCCATAAAAACATTGCAAAGTTGCAACAAAGTGCCTTTTTTTAGAAATACATCCTTTAATACATTCTTAAATAAATTGTTTAATTTTAGTTGGGTCGAAAAATGTGCTCAAGATAGAGATATTTTCACAATTCGCATATAACCCACATATTTCCTTTCTTGTAAGTAGGTTTGATTTATCATTTTAGTTATACCATCCTTTTCTTCTCCTTTTGTTTTACACACTTCTTTTAGATACTCATAGTTTTCATTTTCATTTATTGGTCACAGCCTTCCTGATATTCAGAACTTTCTTGTTCATTCACTGCTACTAATTTCATCCTTTATTAACTTGTGTTTCCCAATCAGCTTTCTAGTTGACTGCCTCATCTTTTTCTCCAATAATTCTTATTCTTCTCCGATTTTGCAAAATATTGTAAACTTTAAATTGTAGATGACGATTTAAAAAAGTGTGTGCTTTTTGGAAACATAGCTCGGTGTGACTTTTAGCTCCATAGTTATCTGACTTCTGAACCAGTCCACCTCACAGTTCTTAGCAACATGTTGTTCGCCCGTGTCACTTCAACAAGCATTGTAATTGGTTGTTGGGTATATTTATAGGGTACAGCAAATTGCCATGTTTTTCATGATATTGTCATAGATTCCTGCCTTCTTTTGTTGAACCCATTTTTGTTGGCTCCCGGTTTTATGGTATTTATGTTTTTTAGCATTTCCGTCTGTATTTATCCATATTTATTTTTTTGTCATTTTATCTGTATATATCCGCATTTATTTTTGGCGCAAGCCAGAGAAGACTCTGGAGCTAGTATTTTTCCATGTTTATTTAAATAGTGCACACGGTTGTTATAAGTTTAGCTATATTTATATATGCGCCAAATTAAGTAAACACAATTCATTAGTGAACTGCTGCTGTGTTGCAATATTGAAAACACTATGTCGCTAGCCATGATTATTAGATGTAAACACATTTAGAATTTAGTTGAGTGCACATATGCACTGTCATTGGCCTAGCTAAACAGGGCATGAAAGAGCTGACAGCTTTCATGAGAATTTAGATCTATTGGGTGCCTCATTGCCCTAATTGCCTGTTCCACGCTCCTCACTGCAGCATGCTCTGTGGTGCACATTGCTGTCCTCACCTCTGAGTCAGCGATCTCTTATTTCTGAACGAACACTAAGGATCTTTAGAGTCATGCCAATACCATTGTCCCATCTCAGCCTTTTGGCATGATCTCCCATGTAGATAGGGTAGTATTGAGATTGTCCAGTATTAGGGGTGTCTTTCATAGATTCACATGCCTGAATCATTCCCCGTCGTCGGAGTAGGAGTCCCACAGTAAATAAAAAAGCAATAAAATGCCATAAAATATATAGCAAATATTAGAAAGACCAAACCAGGAAGTAAGTAGCCCCAGCTACAGCAGAAAAAACTTCCATACTCGTGACTATCCTAGTCATTATGTGTTAGTCCAAACTGCAGCCAATCAGGCGACAGCACCCACCAGAATGCTCTCCCCAGAGGCTCAGGCTCTCAGATTTTCTACCGCACGTCGTGTGAAGGGAGTCTCCCTGAGCTCTGCTCAGTTTTTCTTCTAAATCATTAGTTTCTTCAAATTTCACAGATGTCTTCATCTAAATCTCTGTTCAGGACCTGTGATTCTTGTGGGAAGCCAAGACTTTTCAAGGAAGATCCCCACAAGAAATGTTTGTATTGCCTTTATCTTGACCATGAGGTGAAGGAGTGCAAGATCTGCCGGACCTTCCCCTCCAAGACCATCAAGGATAGAGAAGGACGACTTCTATTGTGGCTCAATAGACTCAAGAACAAGGATGACCCTGTCTCTGAGGTAGGAAGCTGTGCCTCTGGCTCTTCATTTCTTTCAACTAAGAGGAAGGCTGAATCTGAAGTTTCATCTCTAAGGGCGAAGGTGGCTAAGAAGTCTAAATCCTCTCAGGTTGCTCCTGGGCCTAGTACTTCGAGTAAAACTCTCCCAACTACTACAGGGGATATTACGCCCTCTAAGAAGTCTGGGCCTGAAACAGTTCCCAAGAAATCTTCAAAATCTGCGCCTCCTCAGTTGCCACCATTGACAATTTCAACGTCAAAGAAGGACTGTGTTTCCTCTCATGTGGCCACATCTACCACCTGCACTATGACTTTCTCCTCACCAAAGCCTACTCTTGTCATGTCTTCAGCTTCTTCGCCTACACTGGTTCATGTCCAGATCAGGCCTATCTCGTCGTCGACAATTGTCCCGTCGACAACGGCCAAGGTACCGTCGACGAGTTTCTCGTCTACATCTATGATGTCGAAGGTTGGATCCCCGTCGACGATGAAATTGGTACCGTCGACGAAGCCCTCGACGTCGACGGCCCTCTCGCGACGACAAAATCCTCGTCGACGACGAAGTCCACGTCGACGAAGGGACCGTCGACGACCTCGACGACGTCCCCGTCGACGACGCCACCGTCGACGACCACGACGGCGAAGCCACCGTCGACGACCTCGACGAAGCCACCGTCGACGACCTCGTCGACGAAGAGATCCTCGTCGACGACGAAGCCCGCGTCGACGACGCTACCGTCGACGACCCCGTCGACGACCCCGTCGACGACGATACCGTTGACGAGACAACACTGTCTACAGTATGCAGACGTCCCGTCGACGCCGCCTCTATCAAGCTGCACTACTTTGCAGGTTTGGTCAGCACAAACAGCAGGGATTCCATTGCCATCGCCTGCGACTACGGCTACATTATTAAAGAAGAGAGCTACTGCGGAATCTATTTCTTCTACGCTTGTAGTGCCAGAAAAACCTTTGGATTCCGATGAGGACGAAAATTTTGGGGCAGCTAGAAGTCCATCTGACCTCAATATTAAAGTTCAGGAAGAGGTTGAGGAAGACATGGAGGACATTCAGCCTGCTCCACGTGCTGACAGATCTACTCCTGATATGCAGTTGCCTGAAGATTTGTTTCGCAATCTGCAGTACATGCTCAGTGACTATTACAGACGTTTCCCACCTTCAGAGTCTGGTGAATCTGTAATGTCTACACCATTGCCGCAGGGAAGGGCTCCCCTTTCTACGCGGACACAACCAGTGACTATTGCGGCGTTGGAGGAAAGTCGCCCAACGTTGACTGCGTCGGCAGTTTCATCTCCTCAACCTAGGGAAGAGGAGTTCTCGGAGCATGAAGAACAGGAAGAAGGAGAGCTGGATGACGTGTCTGAATCGTCGGAGTATGAGGATTATAATGCAAACACACCCTCTCCGGCAGAGCCTACTACATCTGAGTCGCCACCTGTGGACGTTGCCTCATTCCACAAGATCATGGATAGAGCAACTAGAAGGTTTATGATAACCATGGAGTCAAAACAAGAAGAATGCTTCTTGTATGATTTCAAATCTACACCACAAAAGCAGAGTTGGACCATTCCTATTATAGATTTCATCTGGAAAGAGGGACTAAAGATCATGGCCAAGCCAAATTCCTTGCCAGCAGTGCTCCCAAGAGTAGGTAAGAAGTGTAGGGCGCCAACCTCTTCTCCAGCATGCCTTGTCGGACAAGCCAAAGCAGACTCTGTAGTAGCGCAGGCAGCGCAGAAGAGATCTTCCAATCCTACGTCTCATGTCTCTGTTCCTCCAGACAAGGATGGGAGGCGCCTAGATTCCATCGGAAAAAAGGTTTCTACTATTGCAGCTACGACCATCAGAGCCGCAAACTCCCTAGCCATTTTAGGGAGATACGATAGGCAGATGTGGTCGGACATCTCGCCGTACATGGACAAGCTTTCCGAGCCAGATCGCACTGAGGCGAAGAAAATCCTTCAGGAAGGAGAGTGTGTCTCCTCGGAAATGATTGACGCTGCGGTGGACGTTGCTGCCACTGGCTTTCGACAGCTAGCGGGTGCAGCTGTTCTCAGAAGGCAAGGATGGTTGAGAGCAACTTCCTTCAGGCAGGAGGTTCAAAACAGAATTATAGACATGGCATTTGATGGAGAGTCCTTATTTGGAAAACATGTTGATGAGGCTCTGGAGGCCATCAAAAAGGATACTGAAACAGCACGTTCGCTGGGTACTCTGCAATACCGGAAATCTTCCTTTCGCGGAGCAAAAGGAAGAGGGAATTTCTCTAATAGAGGAGGTTACAACCAACAACGCTCCTATTCTTCCACCCAGGGAAACCAAAGATTTCAGTCTTACAGACAGCAAACATATGGGCACAAGAGAGGGGATTTCTCTCAACCTCGAGGAAAATCTAATTATCGAGGGAGAGACAATAAGAAATGAGGTACGCATCCTGCCACCACTTTGTGCCAACCCGAACCAAATTGGAGGACAAATATCCCAAAACTACTTAAATTGGTCCAAAATTACTACAGACAAATGGGTCCTGGATGTAGTAGCCAGAGGTCATATTTTGGAATTCGTGAAAACTCCCCCAAATTGCCCCCCAAAAGGACCCAATCCAGCGCACCTCAAGGAGCTATTCATCCAGATCAACACCATGATCCGGAAGGGGGCAATCGAAAGAGTGCCTCATCATCAGAGAGGAAAAGGCTTCTACTCGAGGTTTTTCCTTGTCCGCAAGAAGTCGGGAGAATGGCGCCCCATCCTCGACCTGCGAGCCTTGAACAAGTTCCTGAAGAAACTTACATTCAGGATGCTAACACTTCAAGAAATCCTCCAATTTCTTTCGGCGGGAGAATTTTTGGCAACACTCGACCTTCAGGATGCATACTTCCACATACTGATTTTTCCACGGCATCGGAAGTTTCTCAGGTTCAGAGTGGCTGGCAGGGACTTCCAGTTCAAAGTCCTTCCATTTGGACTGCGTTCAGCCCCCAGAGTGTTTACGAAGATGCTGGCCCCAGTAGCGGCCCATCTTCGGTTGCAATCGATACAAATATATCCATACCTGGATGATTGCCTTATCAAGGCCAGTTCTTTCGACATGGCACAAGATCACGTTCAAAGAACTCTGTCGCTGGTGCAGAACCTAGGCTTCTCAATAAACTTCGAAAAATCTCATCTCACGCCAGCAGCAAGAAAGGATTTCTTGGGAGCGACACTGGACACCAAGCTCGCCCAAGTATTCATCTCAGAGGAAAGACAGGACAAGATTCAACGACTCGCGGCGGCATTGTTACTAAAAAAGTGCGTTTCAGTACGCATGTACAAGTCCTTCCTCGGGATGCTTTCTTCCTGCATTCTGCTCACCCCCAACTGTCGTCTTCGGATGAGGCCCTTGCAAGAAGAGCTCAGTCGCCAGTGGATCCAAGTATCAGGATCCTTCGAGGATATCATCCAGATTACACCGCGAATGCGACAAGCGATAAAATGGTGGACCCACCGATCCAACTTACAAGTGGAATGCTCCTTCCTAGCGGAAGTTCCCAGGTTCATAGTGACGATGGATGCATCACTGACAGGCTGAGGTGCACACCTCCAAGGCATGACGGTCAGCGGAAAGTGGAACCAGATCCAAATGAGATGGCACATAAACAGGCTAGAGTTACACGCCATATTTTTAGCCCTGAAGTCCTTTCAAGCGACTCTACAAGGTGCCACAGTCTTGATACGGACAGACAACACCACCTGCATGCATTATCTGAACAAGCAGGGCGGCACAAAATCAGCCCGGTTGTCGCAACAAGCACAAGAGATATGGAGTTGGGCCTTGACTCACAATATTCATCTGTCAGCAGTCCACGTTCCGGGAATTGCGAATGTATTGGCGGACTCTCTCAGCAGGTCCTGGGGCTGCACTCACGAGTGGGAACTACATCTACCATCTCTACATCGCATCTTTCAGATGTGGGGGCATCCGGACTTGGACTTGTTTGCGACATACCAGAACCGGAAATGCCCATACTTTGCAAGCTGGGTTCCCCACAGGGACTCGTGTGGGGATGCCCTTTCGCTGAATTGGAATCAAATATTCGCGTACGCCTTTCCACCGATACCTCTGATTCCGAAAGTCATCAGGAAAATGAAGAAGCAGCCATGCCGGTTGATCCTGATTGCTCCTCGATGGCCCAGACAATACTGGTTCACCGAACTGCTCCTTCTCTCGGAATGCAACCCTATCCAACTGCCACGCATTCCGCACCTTCTATCCACCCAGCAAGGCAGGGTATACCATCCGGACCCGAACTCGCTGAGATTGTCAGCTTGGCTCCTCAGCACATGGAATTTGCACACCTAAACATTCCACAAGATTGCCAGGAGGTGCTGGCAAAAGCCAGGGCTCCATCCACGATCAAAACCTACAAACTCAAGTGGAAACGTTTCTGTGTATGGTGCCAAGCTAATGACTTACATCCCATTCAAGCAACACCGGAGCAAATCCTTCCTTTCTTTCTGCATCTAGCCAGATTGGGTTTGGCACACTCTACTCTTAAAGTCTTCCTAGCAGCCATCTCTAGATTTCGCCAAGATGGATCAAACTCTCTATTCTCTGTAAGGATCATACAACAATTTTTCAAGGGATTATTTCGCATGTTTCCGCCGGTCCGAAAACCTCCTCCGGCATGGCATCTGAATATCGTACTGTCTCAGCTCATGCGTCACCCTTTTGAACCAATCCATAAGGTGGACCTGAAATTTCTGACATGGAAAGTGTCGTTGTTACTAGCCTTAACATCTGCTAGGAGGGTCAGCGATATTCAGGCGTTTACATCTAAAGCACCTTTCATTCAATTCACCACAGACTCAGTGGTATTGCGTACTAATCCAACGTACATGCCTAAAGTGCCTCTCGACTTTCATCTGAATGAGCCGGTTGTCCTCAAAACATTCTTTCCAGACCCACAGTCTACGGCTGAAAGAGCACTGCATTCTTTAGACATTAGAAGATGTCTTAAATTTTATCTCTCCAGAACTTCTACCATCCGCAAGACAGACCAACTGTTCGTGGCCTATGGGCGACAACGCTGGGGTTGTGCAGTTTCAAAACAGACCATTGCTAGATGGGTCTCCTCTACAATTGGACTTTGTCATCAACAGGCCGGTAGGCCCTTACAGTCTTTGCCAAGAGCACACTCTACAAGGGCGGTTAGCTCTTCCACTGCCCTGTTTGCGGGTGTGCCACTGCGACAGATCTGCAGAGCTGCTACGTGGTCTAGCAGACACACCTTTACTAGACACTACTGTCTAGATTCAGCAGACGACGCTGATGCTTCAGTTGGAAGAGCAGTGCTTCGCAATCTTTTCAAATAAGGTGAGCCTCTGTTTCCACCTCCTCCTTTATGCTCTTTAGACGTTTGATCACACAATGATTATTGTTATGCATATCTACTGTATGTATTTATTTATATATATATGATACTCTAACGTCTACGAGCGTTATGCTGGGAGTACTGCTTACTATTCTGATTCAGGCATGTGAATCTATGAAAGACACCCCTAATACTGGAGAAGAACAATAGTTACTTACCTGTAAACAGGTGGTTCTCCAGTATTGGTGTCTTTCATAGATTCACATGCAACCCGCCCGCTTTCCCCCAGAGACTCACTCGGATAGCATGGGGTTTCACTCCTGTGCGAGAAAATCTGAGAGCCTGAGCCTCTGGGGAGAGCATTCTGGTGGGTGCTGTCGCCTGATTGGCTGCAGTTTGGACTAACACATAATGACTAGGATAGTCACGAGTATGGAAGTTTTTTCTGCTGTAGCTGGGGCTACTTACTTCCTGGTTTGGTCTTTCTAATATTTGCTATATATTTTATGGCATTTTATTGCTTTTTTATATACCGTGGGACTCCTACTCCGACGACAGGGAATGATTCAGGCATGTGAATCTATGAAAGACACCAATACTGGAGAACCACCTGTTTACAGGTAAGTAACTATTGTTCATAAATCATCTTCCTGGTGTGGGAGTAAAGTTGCACTCCTCAGAAATTAAAGGCCATGCATTAGTCCTGCCGGGCTCTATTTCCCTCACACGTCTGAAGCCTGAAATAATGAACAACACCCACATGAGCTACTAATGCAAACTACATTTTCCAGTATGGAGACACAGTCCCTGCATTGAAGACACTGGGTTTTAGACGTGTATCATTTGCTTTATTTTACTTTCTACTGCCTAGTAGCATTGATCCTTTTACTAAATTTAGATGACAAAGTTATTTTTGTTGAAGACATTTTCTGTACATTAGGGCATAATACCACACAGTTTAACTGCGGCCAGGGTGGAAAAAACACAATTTTACTTTGAAAAGAGTTTACAGATATGCCCTGGCTGTCTATAGCATGCTGCACTTATCACGAATGTTTACATTCTGCTATGTTTGTCCTGCTGTGTTTCTTCATGCCATTCAAAGTCAGAGTTGAACGTTTAGTGTTAATGGCCTTCAAGGATCCGATTGTTAATCTGACCTAATTTCCCTACTGTTTTATGCTGCTGTTCTTTAAGCCTTTTTTGGGTCACATTGGAAATCATTTTTTTTTTCACAAAGTGACTCAGTGGCTATCTGGTTAATTACTTATTATTGTCCACGGATGGCCAAACAATGCTCATATTCCGGTTTGGTCGTATTTTTCCATTTCTATTCATAAATACAGACGGAAGAAGAATATTTTCCGTCTGTATTTATGTGTAAAAATCCGTATAAACGGAAAACCGGGAGCCTTAGCCATATGACACTACACACTTTAACACTTTACACCTGCTAACCAGTGGTAAATGGCTTGTGCTGTGCCTTTTAAATCTTGTAAAACTGGTTTATACCTAATTTGCACATTTACTTTACTTGGAAGTGCCTAGTATATGGTATTACCTGTACCCAAGACCGGCAGGTTAATTGCTACTAGTGGGCTGGAGCACTCATCGTGGCACCCACTAAAGTAGCACTGTAAAACTTGTCTCCAGGCCTGCCATGCAGCCTGTGTGTGCATTTTTAAAACTGCCATTTCAACCTACCACAATAATTCTTTTGTCAGACCTAACACTTCCTTTCTAATGCATACAAGTCACTCCTAAGGTAGGCATTCATGCCCTTAGGGCCGGCTGCATGGTATTTAAAAAATAGGGCATGTACATTTAAAGATTTTCATGCCCTGACCGTGAAGGATCTCCAAAGTCATTTTTCACTGTGGCAAGGCTAGCTTTCTCATAGGATATCGCTGGTTTACACTATACCAACTTTTAGTGCTTAATTTCAGTTTGGGAGCAGCTTGGAAAATGGTTCAAGGACTCATTTCAGTAGTAATTTGAAATCCAACTCAATGGTCAAGTGGGATTTTATATTACGAGTTTCAAATTGACACTTTTAAAAAGTTTTCATTTTCTTGCCTAAGCAAAAGGGGCTTTTATGACAGTGGCCAGTGTCACCTGACTACTGATGGCTTCCCTGTGGCGAGATGCTGTTTGCTTCTAGACAATGGACACAGGGCTTGGGTGTGAAGAGGCATTTACTTCCTTGAGCAGGAAGGCCTGGTGGGCTGTGCCCAGCGCTCTTATTAGCTTCACTGGGTGCCTACCGTATTACTGGCAGATGTAGCTCACATATACACCTGCCCCCTTTTCTCTTGCTTGTCAATTTTTCTCCTAACATGATTGGAAAGGGGGAGCTGCCTTGGAACTGGTTTGGAGTGACTGCAAGGGGGGGTTTGCCAATTATCATAACCACACCTCTGTGTGGAATCAGGGAGCTCTGACCAGGGGAAGACAGGTTCTGCCAGATTTTGATAGAGATGGGCACTGTGGAATAGTTTACAGTAAAACACACATTCTGCAAAAGTGAGTAGGGTCACCCAGTAATTTTTACCTCATTGAGTAGGGTGAGGCCAGCAGTTTTCCTTAACCACAGGCTGGCACTTGGCATAAATGTGGCATCCCTGGTACACATATGGAGATCTGGGCTCCACACAGATGAGTATGTGTATCTCTCCCATCATGTTTTTGACTTTGTTGTGTATCAGTTTGCATCCTAAGGAGCGCTTACATTGTAATGCACGATAGACTATTTTACATCTCAAAAGGAGTCTCCATCATCACACATTACATTCTTTATGTCATTGAGACATACACGTTGTATATAGGAAGCAATAATTTTTCACTGCAGCAGGCTTTTTTTATGTTTTAGTTAGGACTCAGCATGCAAGCCAAACCTATTGGCACTGCCAATAAATTTTTTTGCCCAGCAAAACAAAGTAATGTTTCTGATTTTCATCCTTAGTGAATGTTGCAAACATTCATGTATTTTTATAACTTTTGCCCATGCAAAGTATTCTTCCACCAAGATAGCTACTTTTCATCACATGACAAGATATTTTTCACCCGAATCAAACACAGGTCCTGCTTTAGATTTCGGTACAAAAGGGGGTGGTGATGGACGGAGCATCTGAACCAATCAAACACTCACACCCAGTCAACAGATCAGGGTTTAATCCATCACCGTTCTTTAGCCCACTCTGCCACCCCAGTTCAGACATGGCCATATGCAAATCAGTCTGACCCTGTGCCTCAAGGGAACAGTCCAGCCCGAACTGCCAAGCCATGCCTTCCCTGGACCGGAAACAAGCTTCCTATTACCGGTTTCTGGCATTTCAGCCGTCTTCAGCCAGGCTTGCTTGAATCCAGTGGCAAAGTGAGCAAGGGACTCGCGTCTGAGCATACCCTGCCAACTTATGGCGAACAAAGCGGTACAAAAGGGGGTGGTGGTGGACGGAGCATCTGAACCAATCAAACACTCACACCCAGTCAACAGATCTGGGTTTAATCCTTCACCGTTCTTTAGCCCACTCTGCCACCCCAGTTCAGACATGGCCATATGCAAATCAGTCTGACCCTGTGCCTCAAGGGAACAGTCCAGCCCGAACTGCCAAGCCATGCCTTCCCTGGACCAGAAAGAAGCTTCCTAGTACCGGTTTCGGGCATTTCAGCCGTCTTCAGCCAGGCTTGCTTGAATCCAGTGGCAAAGTGAGCAAGGGACTCACGTCTGAGCATACCCTGCCAACTTATGGCGAACAAAGTGGTACAAAAGGGGGTAGTGATGGACGGAGCATCTGAACCAATCAAACACTCATACCCAGTCAACAGATATGGGTTTATTCCATCACCGTTCTTTAGCCCACTCTGCCACCCCAGTTCAGACATGGCCATATGCAAATCAGTCTGACCCTGTGCCTCATGGGAACAGTCCAGCCCGAACTGCCAAGCCATGACTTCCCTGGACCGGAAACAAGCTTCCTAGGACCAGTTTCTGGTATTTCAGCCGTCTTCAGCCAGGCTTGCTTGAATCCAGTGGCAAAGTGAGCAAGGGACTCACGTCTGAGCATACCCTGCCAACTTATGGCGAACAAAGTGGTACAAAAGGCTCAGATGTGAGTCCCTTGCTCACTTTGCCACTGTATACAAGCAAGCCTGGCTGAAGACGGCTGAAATGCCAGAAACCGGTCCGAGGAAGCTTGTGTCCGGTCCAGGGAAGGCATGGCTTTGCAGTTCGGGCTGGACTGTTCCCATGAGGAACAGAGTCAGACTGATTTGCATATGACCATGTCTGAACTGGGGTGGCAGAGTGGGCTAAAGAACGGTGATGGATTAAACCCAGATCTATTGACTGGGTGTGAATGTTTGATTGGTTCAGATACTCCGTCCATCACCACCCCCTTTTGTACCGCTTTGTTCGCCATAAGTTGGCTGGGTATGCTCAGACGTCAGTCCCTTGCTCACTTTGCCACTGGATTCAAGCAAGCCTGGCTGAAGACGGCTGAAATGCCAGAAACCGGTCCTAGGAAGCTTGTTTCCGGTCCAGGGAAGGCATGGCTTGGCAGTTCGGGCTGGACTGTTCCCATGAGGCACAGGGTCCCCCTTATCTTCACTTTATTATTATTGCACATCTCAAAGCCCAAGATGTTTAACAAAATTGCTAAAACCTTCCAACTTTGCATACACTACTTAACCCTTTCTGTGCATTGCATGACCAGGAGCCATCTGACGCCACAGTGCTCATGTGTGTCGGACGGCTCCTGACTGTCCGCGCACATGGTACAAGAAATTTCCTTTCAATTAAAACAGCCTCAGAAGCTGAGGAACAGCTTCCCTAGCTCCTGAGGCTGTTCTGATTGTTTCTCTAAAATGACGATCAGCACGCATGTCGCGCTGACGTCATGTCAGAGAAACTGAAATGAGCTGTTCCCCCAAGGATACAAGATCTCCAGGAAGGACCGCCCCATCCACCCAGGAGGAGGAATCGCCATCGTCCACAAATCCAGCCTCCGCCTGAGCACACTCTCTGACGAGTCCACAGAACTGATGGAACACCTTCACTTCAAGATACTGGCCAGCCCCACCGCCGCCCTCCGAGGAACCCTCATCTACCGACCCCCTGGACCCCGCGGACCCTTCGCCAACTCCATTACGGACATTATCTCCCCGCAGGCTATCGCATCCACCAACTACACCCTGCTGGGAGACCTCAACTTCCACCTCGACAATCAACTGGACCCCAACACCACATCCCTCCTGGACAACCTCCACAACATTGGACTCCGCCAGATCGTGACCGAGCCCACGCACTCAGCAGGACACACCCTCGACCCCCTCTTCACTACAGGAAACTCCATCACCTTCAGCCACACCACCGAACTCCCATGGACCAACCATCGTTGCGTCCACTTCACCTTCAGAACACCCACCATCCACAGACACCAGCACCTGCTTCCACAAAGAAACTGGACCGAAATCACCGATGACCAGCTCACCTCCTCACTCAACAACTCCACCCCAACCATCGCGGAAAACGACGACCCCAACACCGCAGCCCGAACCCTGCATAGATGGATCTCGGACAGCACCAACACCATAGCCCCCCTCAAGAAAAACAACAATACCCGTGCCAAGAAAGCCAGATGGTTTACCACCGAACTTCGAGAGTCCAGGCGCACATGCCGCCGCCTCGAAAAGGCCTGGAGAAACACCAAATCCACAGAAGCCCACAACAACTTCAGAGCCGCCACCAACGCCCACCATCAACTCATCAGAGAAACGAGGAAAAAAGCGATTGAAGACAGAATCTCCACCCACGCACACAACAGCAAAGAACTCTTCAGCATCATCAAGTAGTTCGCCCAACCCACCAGCGAGTCTACCGACATCCCTCCCTCACAAGACCTCTGCGACAAACTCAGCATCTTTTTCCACCACAAAATC
The DNA here is from genome assembly GCF_964261635.1 of Lissotriton helveticus. Lineage (NCBI taxonomy): Eukaryota > Metazoa > Chordata > Amphibia > Caudata > Salamandridae > Lissotriton > Lissotriton helveticus. Next base: position 1,932,720,990 of record NC_136059.1, read on the forward strand.
AAGAGCATCTACGACAACTTCGACGAAGACAACCAACACACTGAACCCTCACCAACCACCCCCGACACCCAGAAACCAGCGATTGATGACTGGACAGCCCTCACCACCGAAGACACACTGAAGACAATGAAGTCAATCCACTCAGGGGCCCCCACGGACCCCTGCCCCCACCACATCTTCAACAGAGCCGCCAACACCATCGCACCCATGCTCCGCCAAACCATCAGCCGCTCCCTGGCGACCGCCTCATTCCCCGACGACTGGAAACACGCCGAGGTCAACCCCCTCCTAAAGAAACCCTCAGCGGACCCCACCGACCTCAAAAACTACAGACCCATCTCCCTGCTCCCGTTCCCAGCGAAAGTCATCGAGAAAGCCATCAACAGCCAACTCGCCACATTCATTGAAGAACACAACATCCTCGACTCCTCCCAATCCGGCTTCAGAAAAAACCACAGTACGGAAACCGCCCTCCTCGCCGCAACAGACGACATCCGCACCTTACTGGACAAAGGAGAAACAGTAGCCCTCATCCTCCTCGACCTATCAGCGGCGTTCGACACAGTCTCCCACCGCACCCTAATACGCAGACTCTACGATGCAGGAATACAGGACAAGGCCCTCGACTGGATCTGCTCCTTCCTCTCCAGCAGGACGCAGCGGGTCAGACTCCCCCCTTTCCTCTCGGACCCCACACCTATCACCTGCGGAGTCCCCCAGGGCTCCTCCCTCATACCGACGCTCTTCAACGTCTACATGGCTCCACTTGCCCCCATCGTCAGAACCTACGGACTCAACATCGTGTCATATGCAGACGACACCCAGCTCATCCTTTCCCTATCCAACGAGCCCAACACCGCCAGACGCAACTTTCGAGAAGGCATGGAAGCCGTCGCCAAATGGATGAAAAACAGCTGCCTACAACTAAACACCAACAAATCAGAAGTACTCATCATGGGCCCAAACCCCGACGCCTGGAGTGACACCTGGTGGCCCACCGCCCTCGGAAACCCGCCAACCCCCACAGACCACTCACGCAACCTGGGAATCATCCTGGACTCCGAGCTCAAAATGGACCGCCAGATCAACTCTGTCTCATGATCATCTTCCTGCTTCCACACCCTCCGCCTCCTTCGTAAGACCCTCAAATGGATCCCCCTCGAACACCGAAAGACAGTCACTCACGCCCTGGTCACCAGCAGACTCGACTACGGCAACGCACTCTATGCCGGAATAAACAAAAACCTCATCCGCAAGCTACAGAACATCCAGAACGCCGCCGCAAGACTGGTCCTCAACCTGCCAAAACACTGCCACATCTCCCAGCACCTGCGCACACTCCACTGGCTCCCCGTCGAGGCGAGAATCACCTTTAAGATGCTCACCCACGCACACAAGGCCCTCCACGGCACCGGACCAGCATACCTGAACAGCCGACTCAAATTCCACGCACCCCAAAGGACCCTACGATCAGCCCAGCTTTCCTACGCTGTGGTCCCCCGCACCAGAAAGACCAGATCGGGAGGCCGCTCCTTCTCCTTCCTCGCGGCCAAAGCATGGAACGCCCTTCCGCTCCACCTCAGACAGACAACATCGCTCCCCATCTTCGCAAGAAACCTCAAAACCTGGCTCTTCGACAGACCCCCTCCTTGATGGAATGGAACCTGCACCCCCCCAACCCCCCCCACCCCTAGCGCCTTGAGACCCTTACGGGTGAGTAGTCGCGCTTTAACAAACTCCTGAATGATTGATTGATTGACTCATTGTAGTTTCACTGCCTTGGTGCTCAAGGGGTTATCTCAGCCCTCTGAGCACCGAGGCAGACGGGAGAGGTATCATTGGAAAGGGAGAATCTCCCCTTTCCAGTGGTACCCCTACCTAGTGGATCACTGCTTGGGGATTGCCTCAGCAGGTCAACCCCAAGCAGGAATCCACCCACTAGGCACTAGGGACCAGGGAAGATGGGAGCGGCCCCTTGGGCAAGGGCTTTTGCTCCCTCCCAATATTTCCCCAAAGATCGGTCTTTGTGCCCCTCTGAGAGGCAGATGGTATTTTGTTTTATGTATTTAGGGGTGGGGGCATGCCAGACATTGCCGCACACTGCCTGCCCTCTGGGAGGCAGATGGGGGTAAGAGCAACCTTTGACCCTGTCACCAGGTAGGTCGCCCCCTCAGTCGCCACAAGGTCCCCCTGTGCCACTGTCCCGCTGCCCGCTGTGTCCTCGCCTGTGATCGTTGCAGTCCTTTTTCTTGTGCCTCGGACTGTTTTTCCTTTTGTGTGCCATTATTATTTCTGCCTTTCCTTTTTTCTCACCTTTTACTGTTCTCCTTATTTTCTGCTTCTTCGCCCCAGTGCTCGGTGCCCTCCCCCCCTGCCCCCCACCCGCTCCCCTCCCTCGTGCTTCCCGCCGCTGCCTCCCTGCGTCCCCGTCCCCCTGGTGCCACCTACACCACCCCGCTCCCGACTCCCAGCTGCTCCTCCCTCCCATAGCCCTTCTTATGGAGGCCGTGCGGTGGTGAAGGGAGCGACCTTCGACCCTGTCACCAGGTAGGTCGCCCCCTCAGCCGCCACACAGTCCCCCTGTGCCACTGTCCCACTGCCCGCTGTGTCCTCGCCTGTGATCGTTGCAGTCTTTTTTCTTGTGTCTCGGACTGTTTTTCCTGTTTTCCTTTGAGTGCCATTAATATTTCTGCCTTTCCTTTTTTCTCACCTTTTACTGTTCTCCTTATTTTCCGCTTCTTCGCCCCAGTGCCCTGTGCCCTCCCCCCTGTCCCCCACCCGCTCCCCTCCCTCGTGCTTCCCGCCGCTGCCTCCCTGAGGCCCGCCCCCCTGGTGCCCTATTCGCTGCCCGCTCCCGCCTCCCAGCTGCTCCTCCCTCCCATAGCCCCTCTTATGGAGGCCGCACAGCGCCACGTGCAGCGGGTGCGCCGCTGGCGCACCAAAGGCAAGCCCGTCTGTGCCTGTCCGCGACTGGAACAAGCCCAACGCCAGAACCACTGGCCCCCGCCGAAACCAAGAAACCCGACTGAGATACGACACCACCACCCTCTATGCACTCAACACCGGCCGACCAGCCGCCTGCTACCAAGCCACTCCGAAGCGCACCCACGGACTCTTCTCCTGCCAAACCTGCAAATTACCCTGCGTCCGAACCCGCATCCCTCCACCCAGACCAAGCAACAACAACCACCTCAAGTGCATCCTACTCAACACCCACTCCATCCACAAGCACGCCATCGAACTCTGGGACCTCCTCGATACAACAGCACCAGACGTCGCCTTCCCCACCGAAACCTGGATGAACCGCCCCCTGGTGCCCCATTCGCCGCCCCGCTCCCGCCTCCCAGCTTCTCCTCCCTCCCATAGCCCCTCTTATGGAGGCCGCACAGCGGCCGCGTGCAGTGGGTGCGCCACTGGTGCGCCGAAGGCGCACCAGCGCACCAAAGGCAAGCCCGTCTGCGCCCGTCCGCGACTGGACCGCGCCCAACGCCAGAACCCCTGGCTCCCACCGAAACTATGAAACCGGACTGAGATACGACACCACCACCCTCCACGCACTCAACACCGGCCAACCAGCCGCCTCCTACCAAGCCACTCCGAAGCGCACCCACGGACTCTTCTCCTGCCAAACCTGCAAATTCCCCTGCGTCCGAACCCGCATCCCACCACCCAGACCAGGCAACAACAACCACCTCAAGTGCATCCTACTCAACACCCACTCCATCCACAAGCAAGCCGTCGAACTCTGGGACCACCTCGATACAACAGCACTAGACGTCGCCTTCCCCACCGAAACCTGGATGAACACCTCCTCAGCCCCCCGACATCGCCATAGCCATCCCGGACGTCTACAAGATCACCCAAAAGGACCACATCAACCAAACTGGAGGAGGAATCGCCATAAACTACAGGAACAGCATCGACGTCACGACCAACTCCGAAGATGCCCTCTCCACCACCGAACACCTACACTTCCAGTTCCACACCGACCCCACGACCACCCTCAGAGGAACCCTAGTCTACAGACCCCCGGGCCCACATACACAATCCAGTGAAGTCATCGCCGACTTCATCAGCCCACATGTCCTCGCCTCATCAGACTACATCCTCCTAGGGGACCTGAACTTCCACCTGGAGAACAACAATGACAACAACACCACCACCCTGCTTAACAACCTCGCCAACCTCGGACTCAAGCAACTGGTGAACACCCCCACCCACTACGCCGGCCCCACACTCGACCCCATCTTCTCTGCCAGCAGCCACATTGCCTTCAGCCACTCCACCGGACTACACTGGACCGACCACAGCTGCATCCACTTCTCCTTTAAGAAGGCCACATCCCACCACCGCCGGCAACAGATCCCCCGTAGATGCTGGGGCAAAGTCACCACAGACCAGCTAACCACATCACTGAGCCAGAAACCACCAATCACCACCACTGACACCAACGACGCAGCCCGCAACCTCACACAGTGGATCGCCAACTGCGCTGACACCCTTGCACCACTGAAGAACCCTCCAGGCAAGCCCGGCAACGGGAAAACAACATGGATCACCGACTACCTCAAAGAATGGAAGAAATCCTGCCGAACCCTCGAGAAAACCTGGCGCCGCAAACAGACGACAGAAAACATGACAACCCTCAAGAACGCCACCCGCAAACACCACCAGCTGATCCGCACCACCAAATGACATCGTTCAAAGAACGGCTGGACAACAACACACTCAACAGCAAGGAACTCTTTAGCATCGTAAAAGAGCTCTCCAATCCCAACGCCAGCAGCAATGATATCACACCGTCGCAAGACCTCTGCAACTCCCTCGCCACGTTCTTTCACCGCAAGATTGCCGATATCCACAACAGCTTTGGCGCCCAGACTCCGCCCCCAGCCACCGAACCAACACCCCCTACAACCACCCTCAGCGCTTGGACTCCCATCAGCACAGAAGACACCGCCCACGCTATCACCACCATCCACTCCGGCTCTCCTTCCGACCCATGCCCTCACCACATCTTCAACAAAGCCGACACCATCATCGCTCTCCACCTACGGAACGTCATAAACAACTCCCTCACGTCCGCCACCTTCCCAGAGAGCTGGAAGCACGCAGAGATCAGCGCCCTACTGAAGAAACCCACAGTGGACCCAAAAGACCTCCAAAACGTCCGCCCCATCTCTCTACTTCCCTTCCCGGCAAAAGTGATCAAGAAGATCGTCAAAAAACAGCTGACCGCATTCCTCGAGGCCAATGGATCCCTCCACCAATCCCAGTCTGGATTTTGAGCCAACCACAGCACCGAGACTACCCTCATCGCAGCCACCGAAGACATCAGGACCCTACTCGACAACGGGGAAACTACCGCCCTCATCCTCCTACACCTCTCAGCCACCTTTGATACAGTCTGCCATCGCACCCTAATAACCCGCCTCCACAACGTAAGGTAATGCCCTGGACTGGATCACCTTGTTCCTCTCCGACAGAACCCCGAGAGTCCGCCTACCTCCCTTCCGCTCCGCGGCCACCGAGATCATCTGCAGCATACCCCAAGGCTCATCGCTCAGTCCAACCCTCTTCAATATCTACATGAGCCCCCTCACCACCATCACACGAAAACACAACCTCAACATCATCTCATATGCCGACGACACCCAGCTGATACTCTCCCTCAACAAAGACCCAGCCACCGCCAAACTCAAACTCCAGGAAGGAATGAAAAACGTCGCTGAATGCATGAAACTCAGCTGTCTGAAACTGACCTCAGACAAGACGGTGGTCCTCATCCTCGGACCATCCCCATCCGCCTGGGACGTCTCCTGGTGGCCCACAAAACTGGGCACCGTACCGACACCCACTGACCACGCACGCAACCTGGGATTCATCCTGGACTCCTCTCTTACGATGACCAAGCAAGTCAACGCCATCTCATCTTTATGCTTCAACACCCTCCGCATGCTCCGTAAGATCTTCCGGTGGATCCCTACCGGAACTAGAAAGACGGTAACCCAGGCCCTCGTCACCACCCGAGTAGACTACGGGAATGCCCTATACGCAGGAACCACAGTCAAACTTCAGAAAAGACTCCAACGCATACAGAACGCATCCGCACGACTCATCCTCGACATCCCCTGCCACAGCCACATATCAGCCCACCTGAGAGACCTGCACTGGCTCCCCGTCAGCAAAAGGATCACGTTCAGGCTCCTCACCCACGCACACAAAACGCTCCACGACATAGGTCCCGAATACCTCAAGGGCGCAGAGATACTCCTCCGAGAGTCGATTTGAGCGCGATATAAATCCGCAAATAAATAAATAAACCGCCTCACCTTCTACACTCCAACATACAAACTCCGCTCCGCCAGCCTCGCCCTCGCCAACGTCCCACGGATCCGCAGAACCACCGTCGGAGGAAGATCATTCTCCTACCTGGTGGCCAAGACGTGGAACTCCCTCCCCGCCCACCTACGACTGACCCAGGACCACCTCACTTTCAGGAAACACCTCAAGACCTAGCTCTTCGAGCAGTAGCAGCACTCCCCCCCCCCCCAAGCACCTTGAGACCCTCACGGGTGAGTAGCGTGCTCTACAAATGTATTGCTTGATTGAATAGCCCCTGATATGCCCCCCGAGGGTGGCAGAAATCTCACTAGGCGCAAGGGAGTATTTTTTTATATGTAGGGGTGGGGGTTGCCCAAAATGGGCAAGCCAGTGCCCCCACATCCCAAAAAGAATTGCCACAGTCTTTGTGCCTCCCCCAGGAGCCAGATGGGGCAATGCCCCCGCTGTGCCCCCGGGGGGGGCAGAAATCACACTCGGCACCAGGGATTTTGTTTTTATGTATATAGAGGTGGGGGCTGCCCAAAATGGGCATGCCAATGCCCCACCCCCAAAAACAATTTCCACAGTCTTTCTGCCCCCCCCCCAGGAAGCAGATGGGTCAATAGCCTCTGATCTGCACCCCAGGGGAGCAGAAAACCCACTAGGCACCAGGGATTTATTTTTATATTCAGATGTGGGGGCTGCCCAGACTGGGCTTACTAACGCCCCTACCCACAAAAAAGTATTTCTGCCTCCAGAAGGCAGATCTGGGCAATAGCCCCTTATCTGCCTGCCCGAGGGTGTAGGAAGCCCAATATTCACCAGGGATATGTTTATGGGCATGTCATGAAGAAGCCCCATATGCAAGGGTCACGCCCCTTTTTTTATGCACACATTTTTGCTGTTTCAGTGATATTTTTTGTCTTATCTGCCCCCAAGCAAGGGGGTAGAAAACCACTAGAAACCAAGAAGAGTTTATGTGTGTGTGAACAGGCTGACGGTCTGTGTGTACTGACCTTTGGCTGGCATTTTGCTGGCGGTGTGTGTAGACTTTCACTTGGCTAATGATGTGTGCGGACTTGCATTTGATGATGGTGTGTGTAGATTGGTGCTTGCCTGGTGGTGTGCATGGAGTTTCGCTTGGCTGGTGGTGTATGTGGACTGGTGTTTAGCTGGCGGTGTGCATGGATGGTGCTTGGCTGGCAGTATATGTGGATGGTGGTATGCATGTACTGACTCTTGGCTAGCAGTGTGGCTTGCATGGATCCACCAGCGTTTTCTTACCCAGAATCACCCACAATCCTCAAATGTACTTACAAAGTCACATTTTCATCACATTTCTGTCTGGGTAAGTTGTAGAATCACCGCGCAGGCACAAAGTTCATACCACCCAGCGTTCCCGCTGGTCTCCGGAGAAAAATGTTACCTCACTTATGTGGGTGCCCAAAGTAGCGTCAGCCTAAAAACGTATAAACAAACAGCCCTTTTGGACCGCCTTTGGGCCCCCCCTCAATTTCTACCCATTTTTCACATTTCCATGTCATAGGCACGTGGCCCATCCACACAAGTAAGGTATAATTTTTATTGGGAGACTGAGGGGAAGGCTAAGTGGTAGGAAATTAGAGGAAAATGTGACCTTTTAACTAAATTTGAGGTTTGCAGCGGATTCTGGGAAGGAAAATGTTGAGGGATCAATACAAGCCACACCTCCCTGGACTCCCACAGGTGTCTAGTTTTCAGAACTGTCTGTTATTGTTTAGGTTCCCCATGATGTCTGCCAGCCCGGGACCAAAAACATAGGTGCCTATTTATCTATTACAAAACGGCCTGGTTTTCAAAGGGGTCACCTGCGTTTTTGGTCCCGGGCTCAGAGGCCATCTAGGGAAACCTACCAAACCCAGACATTTCTGAAAACTCAACAATTAGGGAAGTCCAGGGAGTCCAGGGAGTTGATCTACCATCATTTTCTTTCCCAGAATTCCTTACAAACCTCAAATTTAGCTAATAAAATCAAATTTTCCTAAAACAAATGTGTGGGAATGTTGTAGGATCACCAGGCCGCCACAAATTTCTTTCCACCCAGCAGTGCCCGAGGTCCCCCAATAAAAATGGTACCTCACTTGTGTGGGTAGGCCTAGTGCCCATGACAGGAAATGGCCCAAAACGTACTCTGGAGACTTCAAAATTATCGATCGCAAAAATATCTGGTTTTGCAAAGGAGTCACCTGCGTTTTTGGTCCTGGGCTCGGAGGCCATCTAGGGAATCCTACCAAACCCAGACGTTTCTGAAAACTAGACACCCATGGGAGTCCAGGAATGTGTGGCTTGTATGGATCTCCCGACATGTTTCTACCCAGAACCCCCTACAAACTTCAAATTTAGCAAAACAAATCCTATTTTTCTCACATTTATGTGTGGGATTACCACACTAGCGCAACTTTCCTATCACCCAGCGTTCCCCTCAGTCTTCGAAGTAAAATGATACCTCACTTGTGTGGGAGGGTATGAGAAATGTGGGTCTCTAACTAACAATGATTTTCACCTTTGCCAAAATAGGGACTCTTCCTTCTAGTCAGGATAAGAGCGCTACACTACTAAAATAACCCCTGCTCACCCCCTTGGTTGCTTGGCACAGACAGGCAGGTTTATCTCAGAGGCAGTGTGTAAAGTATTTGCACATAGCTAATACTAATACAGTAAAAACACTACAAAAGGACTCCACACCAGTTTAAAAAAATATAGATATATATTTATATGTGCAAAAACGATGGAAGACCAACATACAATAATCTTTACTTTAACTTTAAAAACTTTATTCGGATACAAAAAATTATATCCATAAAAGTACACAAATGTCAATAAAATGTACATTTTTTCTTAAGAAGAAGAATTTTAAAATATTATAAAAATGCATATTATACATCAAAAGAGAGAATGTGTATACACTAATACATACATGATAAAAAGAAGATAGGTGATACAATATTGTTAAAAACCTAGTGCAAAACGTTTTCTGACCAATAGCAGCAGAGAATAAATTCAGGACAGTCAGAATCAATGTACTACAACCATAATATACAAATGTTGTAGGGGCACACTCATGAGCCAACAACTATAAAATAGACTGCCGAACAGTTGTTAGTCTTTTTAGAATATCAATCGTAATATTTACGATATTTAGTGCAAGCTTTTAAAAAACAAGCTATGGGGTTAACACTGTACTTGGTGTCTAAACATTGTAAGGCGAGGAGTGCTGGGCGGTAGCGATCGAGGCCCATGTGTTTTACCAAGGGGATAATCCACTTCCTACGGGGGTAATCATAGAGGCTACAGAAAAAAAACTATGTGCAAAAGTGATTGATCAGACTGCCCATCACAGGGGCAAGGAATGAGGTTTCAGGACCAGTCATTTACCTTTGGAAATGTTAGTAGCCGATGGAAGATGTTAAACCGGAACCGTGTCAGTAAATATCTTTCATAGTCATTGATGATAAACGATAAGTAAGGCTGGATCCCAAGTGAAGCTTGCACTGTCAGGAGATGAAGATTTGAGGGTTTGGAAATCTCCTTAGTTAGTCGGAGCTCACGCAGATGTGATAAGCACAGAGTTTTCAGGTGTTTCCGGGGTACTTCGACTATGGTCTCTGGGGTCTTAAAGAAAGACTCTAGATTTGCATCCATCAAAAAATTGTGAACATATGCCAACCAGGGAATGTTTTTCCAGTTTTCTAAGGCGAGACAATCAGTGATTAACAAACGGGTCAATTTGCATTCACTAGTTTGCCAGATACGGTGCCATAGCAGTATTGGTTGGACGGCAATGATGTCAGTTATATGCTCCAAACCTAACTCCAAATGACAGCCGTATATCGGGGAGCTTTTAGGAACAGCCAGGAGGTATCGTATAAACCCATTTTCTATTTTTTGGATGACGTCAGTGGTGACAAAACCCCAAACCCCCGCCCCGTAAACAGCCACTGAACAGCATTTTGCACTGTAGATCTGGAGCAACTCCCGCGTGGGGCGCTGACCCAGTTTTTGTGCAAACGTTACCAGAGCTGTAGTGGCTCTTAGGAACGCCATTTTTCTGGCTTGAACGGCTGGACGCCAGCTGGACTTATCGTCTATCAGGATTCCTAGGTAGGGGTAGGAGTTTGCACGTTCCAACTTGGTGTTATCAATATAGATACCTCCTGGTTGCTTTAGAGGTTTCCCTAAGTGCATAACATAGGTTTTCTTGATGTTGACATTTAGGTCTATACTCGCCATAAAACTGCAATATCTGTTAAGAAGGGTTTTGCAATTGGCGGGGCGTTCTGGCCATGATGACCGCATCGTCTGCGTAGAGTAACGCAGGAATTGGACGGCAATCTATCATGGGCAGGTCCTGTCTCCCTTCTAACATAGAAGCCTCCAAACCATTCGTGTAGAGGTTAAATAGAAAGGGAGCCAGTACACAACCCTGCCTGACTCCCTTAACCACAGCGAATGATGTTGTAAGTTCATAATCAAAAGTAAGAACTTTGCAAGTATGACTCAAAAATGCAGTTCCTTGAAGTAGGCAGCTCTGTCCGGTACTACAGCAGCGCTGAAATCAACAGAATCCAACAGTTACGTCTGGCTACGTTGGTGCGGATCAACTTTAGTGTCATCAGACTCATAAACAGTACCTTTTGTTCCAGCTGACGGTGTCAGTGCGGGCCGGTCATGGCAACTATCAAGGTTGCTATCGAGGGTGCCTTCAAGTTGCGGTACATGCATCAGCTTGGTGACAGTCGTCCAGCAGCATTGGTGAGACCAAGGCTGGGCTGCAGAGTGAGGTGGTGCTCGTTGCGGTGCCAACAGGTCACGGTGCAAGCAACAGTGGCAGTTGCTGGGAGCTGGCGTTGGTCGGCATAGACCACGATGTGGGATGGGGTGGTGCATCATGTAACTTACAAGCAGTGCCCCAAACCATGGTATGGTCACATGTGTCGCATTGCGGGGCAGCAACATCATCGGTAAGACCAGGGCGGCAGAGTGAAGCAAGGTGGTGCGAAGAGCAGTGCCCACACGTCACGGTGCAAGCTGCATCTTGGTGGCAGCAGTGTTTGCTGTTGTCGGTGAGACCGCGTTGCAGTGTGAAGTACGGCAGTGCCCTCTTGGAAGCCTTTAGAACATGGAGCCCGCAGCGGTATCGGTGACGGTGTCGGCTGCTTTCCCCCTCTGTGGCAACTGAAACCACAGTTCCAGAGGTGGTACCCAGAGGTAAGTGAAGTCTTTGATGTCCTGAGACTTTATGAACAGGAGATCTATTTCAAGCCCTTGGGGATACTCAGCGACAAGTTGAGAAATTTCATTCCAGTCCTTTCACTGCCCAAGGCAGAAGCAGCAACTGCAGGCCAAGCCAACAAAGCAACAACACACCAGTACTCCTCCTAGAAGTTCTTCCAGCTCTTCTTCTTGGAAGTTTCCTTGATTACAGTGAGTTCTAAAGTTCTGGGGTTGGGCCCAATATTTATACTACATTTCTCTTTGTTCTCTTGGGCAGAGTGTCTATGCTTAGTCAAAGCCAGTTTGGTTTTCTCTAGCCCAGCATCTCGGCAGGAGGTGGAGATAGCATTGTTTAAGGCAGACCAGGCCCTTTCAGGTGCACGGGAATCTCCTCCCACTACTCTAAATGCAGCCCTGGTCTATTCAGCCCAGCTCTGACTCATCCAGGAAAAGAACGATACACCTTGACCACCCCATTGGCTGTCTGAAGAGAATGCACATCCCCTGCCCATGTGACTCCAAAGACAGAGAGTCAATCCACAACCAAGCAGAGGCACACAGGATGGCACAGCAAGAAAATACCTACTTTCTAAAAGTAATATTTTCAAACACAAAATATAAAAATCATCTTTACTAAAAGATGCATTTCTACATTCTGAGTTCAGGCATACTAAACTTCATTTCTCCATCTTGTCCCAATGGGAAGATATATTCGCAAAATGTTACAGATTAGTTCCCATTCTATACACGCAAAATGTTACAGAGTATTCCCCATTCTCTCCTATGAGACAGATAGCCTTTCAACAGTGAAAAATGAATTACACTGTAGTTTATTATCAGGACATATCACACACACCAGGACATATCTTACCTTTCACATACACTGCACCATGCACATAGGGGACTTTGGACCTACCTTAGGGGTGACTCATGTAATAAAAGAGAAGGTTAGGGCTTGGCAAGTGGGTTCACTTGGCAAGTCGACATGGCAGTAAAAACTGCGTGCAGACACTGCAGTGGCAGGTCTGAGAATCCTTTGAAAGGCTGCTTGTGTGGGTGGCACAATCAGTAATGCAGGCCCTCTAGCAGTATTTGATTTACAGGCCCTGGCACTCTCAGTGCACTTTACTAGGGACTAACCAGTAAATCAAATATGGCAATCATGGAAACAACAATTCATGATACAATTTACAATAGGAGCACGTGTACTTTAACACTGAACAGCAATGAGGATGTGCACAGAGACACTTAACCAGCAAAAACAGAGTCAAAACCAGAGGTCAGAAAGGAAAACGACAAGGGAAACATACAAAATACTACTTGCCAGGTCTAACAGTGGACCAAAAGCTTGCGACTGAGAAGGGCCAAAAGCGTAGAAATTGACACAGCGAGCTCTAAGGGCTATATTTTTTTTAATGCATTTTAGGCTGCATTGGACGCCCACACAAGTGAGGTATTATTTTTATTGGGAGACTGAGGGGAATGCTGGGTGGTAGGAAATTTGTGCTGGCACGGTGATCCCACACAGAAATGTGCAAATAAATTGATTTGTTAGCTAAATTTGCGGTTTGGAGGGGATACTGGGTTGGAAAACATTGGGGTATCCACGCAAACCACACCTCCTGGACTCCCCTGGGTGTCTAGTTTTCAGAATTGTCTGGCTTTGGAAGGTTACCTAGATGGCCTTCAAGCCAGGACCAAAAACTCAGGGGACCCCCTTGCAAAACAAGGTTGTTTTGTGATAGATAATTTTGATCTCCACAATATGTTTTGGAGCCTTCCCTGTTGTGGGGACTTGGCTCACCCACACAAGTGAGGTACCATTTTTATATGGAGACCTGGGCGAATGCTGGGTGGTTGGAAATTTGTGGCGGCTCATCGATCCTACAATTTTACGACACAGAAAAGTGAGCAAAACTTGATTTGTTAGCAACATTTGAGGTTTGCAGGGGATTCTGGGTAGGAAAATATTGGAAGATCCATGCCCGCCACACCACACTGGACTCCCCTGGATTTCCAGCAATGTTTGGGATCGGTGGGTTACCCTGGATGGCAACTGAGACCGGGACCAAAAACGCAGGTGACTCCCTCGTAAAACCAGGTTGTTTTGCGATTGATAATTTTGAAGTCTCCACAGTAAGCCTTGGGATGTTTCCTGTCGCGGGCACTAGGGCTACCCACACAAGTGAGGTGCCATTTCTATCTGGAGACTTGAAGGAATGCTGGGTGGGTGGAAGTTTGTGGCTCCCCGCAGATTCCAGAACTTTCCATCACTGAAAATTGAATAAAATGTGTTTTTTACAAAGTTTGAAGTTTGCAAGGGAATCTGTGTAACATAAACTGGTAAGAGCCACACAAGTCACCCCTTTCTAGATTTCCCTGGGTGTCTTGTTTTAAAAAAATGTACTGGTTTTCTAGGTTTCCCTAGGTGCCGGCTGAGCGAGGATCCAAAATCAACAGCTAGGCACACTGCGAAAAAAGAGTCTGTGTTCACTGGTAAAAAGTGATGTGCCCACGTTGCATTTTGGGCTGTTTCCTGTAACGGGCACTAGGCCTACCCACACAAGTGAGGTTTCATTTTTATTGCGAGACTTGGGGGAATGCTGGGTGGGTGGGAGTTCGTGGCTCCCTGTAGATTACAGAACTTTCCATCACAGAAAAGTGAGGAAAATTTGTTTTTTTTACAAGGTTTGAGAGTTGCAAGGGATTCTGGGTAACAGAACAAGGTAAGAGCCACACAAGTCACCCAATCCTGAATTGCCCTGGGTATCTAGTTTTAAACAATGTACAGGTTTGCTAGGTTTCAATAGATGCCGGCTGAGCGAGGGTCAAACATCCACAGCTAGGCACATTACGAAAAAAGGGTCTGTCTTTACTGGAAAAATGTGATGTGCCCACATTGCGTTTTAGGCCGTTTCCTGTCACAGGCACTAGGTCTACCCACACAAAGCATTGCTATTGGGAGATTTGGAGGAATGGTGGATGGGTAGAGGATTGTGGCTTCCCAGAGATACCAGAACTTTCTTCCAGAAATGTGAAGAAAATGAGCTTTTTCAAACAAATTTTAAGGTTTGCAAAGGATTCTGGGTATCAGAACCTGGTGAGAGAAACACAAGTCACCTCATCCTGGATTCTCCAGGAAGTCTAGTTTTTTCAAAAATGTACTTACTTGCTAGGTTTCCCCATGTTTCAGCTGAGCTAGGGTCTAAAATCCACAGCTAGACACATTGTAAAAAAGGGTCAGTTTTCACTAGAAAAATGTGATATGTCCATGTTTTGTTTAGGGCCTTTTCCTGTCACAGGGACTAGGCCTACCCACACAAGTGAAGTACCATTTTTATCGGGAGACTCATGGGAACACAGAATTGTAGAACAAGTGCTATTACCTATTGACTCTCTATGCATTTCTGCCTACCAACTGTAAGACAATGTGTAAAAAATAAGTCATTTTGAAAATTGGCCTCTAATTTACGTGCTAGTATGGGTACCCAAAATTCTGGAGATGTGCAAATAACTATGGCTTCTAAACTCTATATTTTGTTCCTATTTTGGAAATGCATAGGTGTCCATGATAACTATTTTTCACTCTTTATATTTTACCAAATGAATTGCTATATCCCCCTGCACAAAATGAAAACCATTGAAAGGCATAGCTCAGTTACTCACTCTGGGTTCCTCAGGTTCTTGGTGAACCAGCAAGTCCTATATATCACCACAACCAGAAGGTCCAGCGGATGTAATGGTATATTGCTTTAAAAAACCTGCCATTGAAGTTAAAGGTGAAAATGTTGGCACACACAGCTGTTTTTTTAACTCAATTTCAATATTTCTTTATTTCAACTATTAGTTACTATAGGAAAACCTTGAAGGATCTACGCAAATGATCCTTTGCCAAATTCAGAATTTTGTCCTATATTTTTTAATGTATAGCTTTCCGGGATCCATTATTGCTTTCGCACCCATTTCTACCGCTAACTGGAAGGTTAAAAGCACAAACAATTGTAAAAATAAGTTATGTCCCAGTAAACTGTCAAAACGGTGTAGAAAATGTTGGTTTTCTGACAAAATTCTGCCTGTCTCCGAAAGCTGGGAAGATGGTGATTTCAGCACCACAAACCCTTTGTTGATACCATTTGCAGGAACAAAAATAGACACTTTCTTCTGCAGCCATTTCCCCCCTCCCAAATTATTCTTTGCTGTATTTTGGCTAATTTCTGTGTCTCCTCCAGGGGAATCCACAAACCCTAGTTACTTTTAAAATCCTCAGGATGTTGGAAGTCAAGGACACACATTTGGAGTGTATACCTTAGGTGAACAAAAAAGTTACAGGACTCTAAGCCTGAACTACCCCAAATAGCCCCAAAAAGACTTAGGGGGTCATTAGGATGATGGGCGGACTTTGTCCGCCCGTCATCCTAGCGGGGTTTGGGACCACCCACCATAAGGGTGGGGGTCCCGGGGGTGGCATTAGGATGTGCCCGCCACTGTGGCGGGCACATCCTGCATTTCTAGCATTGTGGTGGGCGGTGCTCTCTGCACAGCCCTCCACAATGCTAGAAATGCTTTTCAGCATTTGCATAAACAAAGCGGCAGGCACCGCGCGGTGCCTGCTGCTTTGTTTATGCAAATGAAGGGGGGTACCACAGGTACCCCCCCATGTGCAATTCCCACCCCTCATTCACTCTGGGGGCCCGCAGGGGGCCCCCAGAGTGAAGACCGCATGCCTTTGCCACCACGGAAAGGCATCTACAAAAGCCCATTGTAATATGGCTGGCGGTGTCTAATAGACACCGCCACCATATTAAACCTTTTCTGCCCCGGCCGCAAGGCGACCGGGGCGGAAAAGTGGCGGGCGGTGTTTTTCTCCACTGCGGTCCCCCCGCCATTGTAATATGGCGGGGAGGAATTCAGGGAAGGATGAAGGGCGGATTGCCCCCTCCAGGCTGGCGGTGGCTACCGCCAGCCTGGCGGGGGCAATCCGCCCACCATCCTAATGACCCCCTTAGCGCGGGGCGGTTGGGGGAGGCCTAGCAGCAAAGGGGTCAAATGAGGACCTCTGTTTAAGGAGAGCCTCTTACGGGACTTAAGAGATTTACCAATATGATTATTGTTTGCATGCAAAAGAGAAGAGGAATATGCAAGCCACAGCTTGGACTCCTGGAACTCTGCAGATAATATGTTCTGGACAAATAATATACTGATTTTATGACATTTATCATAAACCGCTACTGATCAATTGTATCTCTTTTCGTGACTAGGTATTCAAAAGTTCCTAAAAGAGCCAAAGCTAGAGTTCAACCTTGGTAAGTAATTTTTTATTTCAAGTCATCCATGGCCTTGAGTTTGTGTTATTCTAAGTTAATGTAACCAAGGTTCCATGTATATACTTTAGAATGCATTTTTTAAATATTTGCTCAATTGTTTAGTCAGTACCAATCTTTCTTTTAACCTCATTTTTGTTTGGGAACTAGGCTGACATATATATATGTGTAACTACAAACAAAGAAACTTTCCAACGTACCACAGGTGTTGTCCGGAGATCTTCTTCTCTATTTTATTTTATTCATTTTGTTGTTTCTATAGCGCGAACATGATCCTGCAAAGGTTGTCAGAGCGCTTTACAGGAGCTTTTCAACAATCCGAAAAGTTACATATTACAAGACGTTACTGGTTTACGACGTTTACACTTCAGGAAAGCATATAAACATATATAATAGTCAACAGATAGATTACCATAAAGCCTCTTGAACTATAAAACCACAAGCAAACATATATACAATAGGCCTGGGCGGTAAATTCCGTTCCGCTTGTGGAATTTGCGGAATTTGGGTAATTTCGCGTTTCGCGTAGAACGCAAAATTTCCCAAAATTCTGCCTTCTGCCACTTTGCTAAATTTTTTGCTTGTTCACGTTCGCAAATGTGTGTTTGCGAGATATTTCCTCCCGAGCACGCAAACAGCGATTGCGAACAGTAAAAAAGCATTGCGAACAAGCAATTCCGCGTGTTCGCGGAATTTCTGCGTGTTCGCAGAGATTTTTTACCATTTCGCAGAGATTTGCGTGACGCGATTACGCAAATTCCGCCCACCCCTAATATACAAGTCCATAACTGGATAGTGAGCTGCTTGCGTGAAATTTAAAATGACATGACAGGTTAATATACAGACGTTCAGCTGTAAGGATTTAGGGGAGAAATTTCCTCATATAAAATGATTTTGCTTCCTTTTTGAATGTTGCGATGGATGGAATTCCTCTAATGTTAGGGGGGAGTGCATTCCAAATTCTTGGTGCTGCCCCTGAGAACACTCGGTCATAAGTTATTTTCTTACAGAAACAAGCCGGCTTCAGTAGTAGTTCCACTTTGCTCCTGGAGGATCGTGTCCCTCCCGAAAGCATGAGTTTCTGAGCAAGGTAGACTAGAGTTTTAGTTGTGAATTGCTTTATGGGTGATGCATGCCAGCTTGAAATGAATTTGTGTTTCGAAGGGCAGCCAGTTGAGGGCTTTCAAGTGAGGGGGGATATGGTCGAATTTTTGGGATCCCGCTATAAGTCTTGTGGCTGCATTAAGACATGCTTTCAATGGGGCTGTTGAGATCTTGGGGAGCCCTCCCAAGGTAGTGCAACCATATTCAATCCTTGATACGACCAGTGCCTGAACTGCTGTTTTGAGGTCTGCTTTATTTAGAAATGGTTTTAGCTTTTGCAATTAGCTTAAGTGGAACCTTGCGTTTTTTGCCATTGTGTTGATATGTACTGACAGGTTCAGGTTTTTGTCCAGAATGATACCAAGTGACTTAGTCGAGTCAACAATCTTCGGGGTGCCCTTTAGTGCAGTGATGAGGTTGGACCATTCTGCATTCATTATTTTGCTTTTCTGGGGTGTAATCAGTAGGAATTCAGTTTTCTGAGGATTTAGTATCAGTTGGTTCTTGGTTAGCCATAAAAGAGTTCTCGTTAGCGCTTGGTTCATTGTCTTTATATCATCGGTCGAAGCGACCTTGATGTACAGCTGAGTGTCATCAGCATACATGCGGTAAGCACTGTTAGCTTTTTGTAGTATTTCCGTAAGAGGTTCTACTTATAGATTGAAAAGTGCCGGAGATAGCGTTGACCCTTGCGGAACTCTTATAGTATTATTGGTTGCGCTTGAAAGGGTTTGGTTGACAATTCATTTTTGCGATCTATTCTCAAGAAAGGAGCTAAACCAGGTTAGAACTGTACCCTCAATTTCAAATCTGTTTTTCAACCGATGAAGTATTTTGGCATGGTTCATTGTGTCGAAATCTGCCGACAGGTCCAACAAGATTAAGAGGCATGTTTCGTTCTGATCGAGAGTCAGTAATGCGTCATCTACTATGTGCAGGATTGCAGTTTCAGTACTGAAAAACAAAGGTTAAAGGGACAGTATAGTTATGAAATACAATTAAAAAAACCTTACAAATTCACCGATGAAATCAAAGGTTACAGGGATGTAATAGTTAGGAAATAGAATGTATAGACTTAGAAATTCACTGCAAAAAGGAATGGTGTCAATCAATCAATCAATCAATCATTATATTTGTAAAGCACACTACATACCCGTGAGGGTCTCAAGGTGCTGGGGGGAGGTGGGGGGGGGTGGGGGTGGGAACGGCTGCCACTGATTGAAGAGCCAGGTCTTGAGGAGTCTTCTGAAGGCCAGCAGGTCCTGGGTCTGCCGTAGGTCGGTGGGGAGCGTGTTCCAGGATTTGGCGGTGAGGTAGGAGAAGGATCTGCCACTGGCGGTGGTTTTCCAGATGCGTGGCACTGTGGCAAGGGTAAGTTTGGCAGATCCGAGGCTGCGGGTGGGGGTGTAGAAGCTGAGTCGGTCGTTGAGGTATGCCGGTCCGGCGTTGTGTATGGCTTTATGTGCGTGGATGAGGAGTTTGAAGGTGATCCTCTTGTCAACGGGGAGCCAGTGTAGGCCTCTTAGATGGGATGCGATGTGGCTGCGTCGGGGGCGTCGAGGATCAGTTGTGCCGAGGCGTTCTGGATACGTTGCAGCCGTCTCAGGAGCTTAGTTGTTGGTCCTGCGTCTGCTGGTGAGGAGGGCCTGGGTGATTGTTTTCCTTGTGTCGGAGGGGGTCCATTTGAAGATCCTGCGGAGCATTCGGATGGTGTGGAAGCAGGACGCGGAGACAGCATTGACTTGCTTGGTCATGGAGAGGGCGGAGTCAAGGATGACCCCCAGGTTGCGCGCGTGGTCGGTGGGTTCTGGGGCAGTTCCTAGTGATGTAGGCCACCAGGAGTCGTCCCAGGCTGATGGGGTGGGGCCGAGGATGAGGACCTCTGTCTTGTCTGAATACAGCTTCCGCCTGCTGTCAAGGACATTATAGTCAGGCGCCGCTTTAGCTCATACAAAACCAGTGAAATTCAGCAGTTATAGTTACCCTTGCAAACCATCAGTGGCGGCCGGCACTGGTAAAAGCGGTGAATTGGGGCGGGGTGGGGGGAATTCAACAGTCAACAGGAAAGATAAAATTAAATAAAAAAAGAAATAAAGCTAATTACCTTGCACTTGCCCTATTCCCGACTTGGCGATGCGGCGAGCGCAAGGTAAGTGGTTTTATTCATTTTTTTATTTAATTTTACCTCTCCCATCAACTGTCGACTTTCACCACCCTGCCCTGCCCTGTCCAGCCCCACCGTTCTTACCTGTGCCGGCCGCCAATGCTAACTATAACATATACCCATACAATGCACTGTTTAAGACCTCACATATTACATCACTCATGACATAGTCAGTGACATCAATGATGACATCTCAAATGACATCACTCATAACATCACTGATGACATAATTGAATGCATCATCAAGTGAGTGTACGTGTTTTCTAAGAGTTTATGAGTGTTAAACATATATACTAACCAAGTACAAAAGTTAGATTAGTATACTAGGTTTACTACAAATGTGTAATATTATTTTTAACGTATGTGATCTAAGTGGTTGTGTGACTGCATCAGTGTCCGAGTGGCTGTCTGAGTGTCTGTATGGGTGTGTGAGTGGGTGCATGAGTGGCTACATAGGAGAGTGTGTGGGTTTCTGAGTAGCTGTGTGAGTGGTTGTATGGGTGTGTGAGTAGTTGTATGGGTGTGTAAGTGGTTGTGTGAGTGGGTGCATGTGGTTGTATTGGTGTGTGAGTGGTTGTATGGGTGTGTGAGTGTTTGTGTGGGTTTGTAAGTGGGTCTATAAGATGTTGTATTGGTGTGTGACTGGGCATATCAGTGGTCATGTGGATGTGTGAGTAGTTCTGGTTGTGGTGATGTGAGTGGATGTGTGGGTGGGTGTATGAGTTTGTAAGTGGCTGTGTGATTGATTGTATGGGTGTGTGACTAGGTGTGTCAGTGGTTGTATGGATGTGTGAGTGGGTCTGTGAGTGGTTGTGGGCATGTGAGTAGGTATGTGAGTAGCTGTATGGGTAAGTGAGTGGGTATGTGAGTTGTTTTATATGGCTGTGAATGGGTATGTGAGTGCTTGTGTGGACATATGAGTGGGTGTATGGGAGGCTGCATGGGGTGTGAGTGGATGTGTTGATGTCATCAGTGATGTCATTTGAGATGTCATCAGTGATGTCGCTGACCATGTTATGAGTGATGTAATATGTAAGATAATAAGCAGTGAATTGCTGGGGCATAAGGTAAAATTAGATCAGGTAACTATAACCACTGAATTTCACTGATGTTGTATACGTGAAATCTGAGCCTAATAAAACGACCCTCTAACCATTGGTTTTTGCAGTAAATTTCTAAAGATTTTTAATTATATTTCCTAACTATAATGTACCTGCCAACTTTAACTATTTCAGTGAATTTGTAAGGTTTTTTAATTGTATTTCCTAGCTATAATGTCCCAGTAACCTATGGTTCCTAAGGAGAATGTTTAAGGATTTTTAACTTGTATGTTCTACCTGTAAGCTGTATCCTTTGAGAGTGGGTATGTGATTGCCTGTTGGGGTCGGTGAGTGGATGTGTGAATGCCTATCTGGGTCTGTAAGTGGATCTGCGAGTGCCGTAATACGTTTATGAGTGGGTGCGTGAGTGGCTATGTGGGTCTGTGAGTGGGTGTGTGATACTGTTTTTCCTGGAGTCCTTTATGCCAGTTGATGAGGATTTGCCTCGTGAATCATGGATTCTACTATATCTGATTTATCTTTCCTTGCAATGGCCTGCTGATCCCTCCCGCCTCATACGGACATTTGACTTAGCATATGTGAATTCCTGTTCTATAGATCCCGTCTTGAGAGCCCAGCTCCTCTATTACTCCATCGTGCTTTGGGCTTTGCATCCTATGTATTATTACCTCTGAGGTAATTATTTCCCTTGCTGGATCCTGCCTACTCTAATAGGCTCCATTGCCAGATTTTATGTGCTACCTGTTGAACTCATTTCAGATCCCCCAGACATGGTCTGCCCCTTCTACTCATCTGCATAGCGCCATGAAGAAGCCATTGTATCTGGATCTCGCACCGAAATGCGCGTTGGCACATTTTTTCAACATGACCGGTGCAACTCGTCAACAAGTCTGGATACTATCAGTCATTTCTGAAAAAAAGTTTCCCAAAAAATGTATAAAACAATTAAATATATATAACATAGCAGGTACTCATACCGTCATTGCTCTGTACTAGGATACAGTTGTTATACAATATATTCTTTTTCACTATAGGTTTGATCACCCTTTCGTCTATGTTCTGGGTTTATGTGGAGTTGACCAGTCTAGTCTTGTGTTTTGTCCATGTGTCTGGGAATGAATGGGTTATGAGTGTGGCTACGATTTGAATTTGTGACTATGTGGGGCTTTCATGTATAATACTTATGGTTCATTACTCTGTCTGGGAGGTGTTCTTGTAGTAACTTTTTACAAAAAACTGTTTTGTGTATCTATTTTATTGACTATTTATAATCTATGTATGTATTTTGCTAATATTACGTATTTGCACATTAAGTTTGTTTATTCTAAGTAAAATGCAAAACTGCTTATCATTCAGGTTCCTTTTTCTGCCCTTTTTTCTGTAGACTGTCTTTCCTCGTTAGTGAGGAGGTTATCTTTTTCCCTCTCCCTTATATCAATTGTTGCTTCTTATAAGAAATAGGTTTCAGGCAGTGAGTTTGGCTGTTTGACTGTAGTGGGTGTGTGAGTGCCTGAGTTCTTTTGGATTCCAGGTGGCAACTTATGTGGAGGACACCCAGATCATTGATTCCATCTCTGATGACTGCTAAGATGTGGCTGATAGGTATAAGGCTTGTATTTTGGAGATCAGCTGGTGGATGAGGGAGAACTGGCTCAAAATAAATGGGGAGAAAACTGAGAATGTGGCATTCAGAATGGATAGCTTAATCTGGACCAGCTGGTGGGGGTTAGAAATGTGTTGTTCTCTACCCGTTCCGGCGGCTGCTGCCAAAAACCTGGGTGTGATTTTTTTAGCGCACCTTGAATTTTGACACTAATGTCAATTGAGCAGGGAGTCCTGCTTCTGGATTATTAAGATCTTGAACAAAATACTGTCTCTTCTCCCAAAAGAGCTCAGGGTGTCAGTGGCCATTGCTCTTATCACCTCTTTATTGAACTACTATAATGCCCTGTACCTAAATGCCAACCAGTATTCATTAAACAAGCTCCAAATAATTCAAAACGTGGCCTCACACTTGGTCCTGAGATTACCTCAACACTCCGCAGTCAGGGAAGGATTGAGAATCCTTCACTGGCTGCCAATAACTAAGCGGTGTATTTCAAAGTCATT
Organism: Lissotriton helveticus; assembly: GCF_964261635.1. Taxonomy (NCBI): domain Eukaryota; kingdom Metazoa; phylum Chordata; class Amphibia; order Caudata; family Salamandridae; genus Lissotriton; species Lissotriton helveticus. The sequence continues at coordinate 1,932,744,326 of NC_136059.1, forward strand.
TGCTTGGCTTACAAAGCTCTCCATTCCCAGGAGTAGTTTTATCTCAGTACTGTCTTTAATGCGTAGGTCATCTGAGGCCTCTAAGATCAGTTGGACAACATAAGGTTTATGTTCCCAGGAGCAATAAAGTAATCAAGGAGAGTCGGTTTTCACAGTGGTGGCACCAGGCTTTGGAACTCCCTCCCAGAGCATACCATGAGCTTAAACTCACACCTGATCTTTCGCAAGCAGGTGAAACATGGTTAATTTTAAACTAGTCCTCACCTTTCACACAGTCTCCTCCATTTTAGAGCTTTGATTCTATCTGGTTTAGCACACTCTAGAAATGCTACAATTACAATTACTGTGTTTGTGAGAGGGTGTGGGAGTGGTGCTATGGATTGTGGGCATTTGCATACTTAGGGTATTAAAAATTGAGAAAAATGGACTCTATTCTCACCAGGAGATGACAAGAAAAACGAACACTCATCAAAGTCACTACAGATCAGATTGCGCACCAATAGATCAGCGATGCATTCATCTCCGTTAAAGATTTCAATTAGTTTTTCTAGGTGGATTACAAGAGGAAATACACTTGCTTTGCCTGAGACAAGCATAGGAACTTAGGATCATTTGTTCTTTACTAAAGCGGAGCTTCAACCGGGGCACCTGCTATGTTATTTGTTTGTGTTGTGAAATGAGCATCAGGCCGAGAATGGAACCTCGTTTAATCCAAGAAGAAATCCCCAGTTTGGCCAAAAACATCTACTAAATTGGAATAGTTTCTACTGGTTAATTAGTAAGTGCTACCTCTTTGGGTAAATGTCTAGTCCATATTCTACACTACAGCTGCATAAAGGAACACAAGGTAGGGTCCACAGTGACCTTGTGTCCATGTAATTTCAGCAATGTGACTGTTCCACGCACAGGCTTCATCAATAAATTTGTGATAGCATGAATCCTCGTCAAGCGAAGACGACCGGACTGCAAAGAGGTGAATCTCCAGCAAACAGGGGTAATTCCACTTAACTATATGAAGAAGTGCTTCTTTGTTTGGTGGAGATGTCCTCATATTCCTCTGTATTAAGAATACATCACCAAACTTGGCAAACGCACTGAGGGGCCTTTTAGTAATCTATCCATCAAAGTGGGAAAAGGAGAGAAGACTTTTATATACTATGAAGGAAAATCGGGCAGGGCCAAATATACGGGGCTTGCAGATGATTTTGAGAATTGCCATTCTCTGGGTAATTACAAAGGAAAATCATAGACTCTGCTTTTACCAGGAAATAACTCAAAATAAATCACTTATCACAGTCACTCCAGATCAGATTATGCTCCAATAGATCAATGATGCATTCACCTCCATTAAGGATTTCAGATCGTTTTTCAATGTGCAATATGAGAAGAAACACACTTGCTTTGCCTTCATCAAAGCAGTTTACTGAAGGGGAGAGGGGCTGCACGGCACACCTCCTGAGCTGATTTCTGCCTCAGGGACCCCATCCCCCAGGGCCTGGCCACATCTACCTGGGTGCCTGTAGTCAACCTAGAGCACTCCGATGGGGACAGCGGGAGCCAGTATTGCTCCCACATGTAGGGAGCATCCAAAAATGCTTCTCCCAAAACGTGGTTGCAATCCTTTCATCTGTTTCCCTGCCTGCATGACAGCGGGCGGGGAAACAAACATCTCCACTCCTTGGATGTGGGAGCACTTTAGCAGCTCCCGATTACTGGGAACGGAGTTAGTGTTTGCCCTCAACTGGGGGGCTTTCAAATCTCAAGCCAAGCAAAAGCACACCCTGAGAGAAGACACGTCGGAAGATAGCGGGGCTAGCACTGGGGGCCATTAATGGGTCCAGAAGGGGAGCACACTGCCAGCCTTTCTTTAGTATGCATGGGCCGGCCCCAAGTAGGTGGTGGTACCCTGGGCAGGGCCACACGGCCCACTCCCTCTTTCAATTTGGCGATGCCTCAGGGAGGTGGTGATCCCCGGGTCAAAATATTGTCCGGGAGGAGGGCTGCATGGCCCCCTCCCTTTTTTTTCAGTTCTGTTGTGCCCCATGGAGGTGGTGATTCACAGGGTAATTAATAAGTAGGAAGGAATTTGTGCAGCCCCCCCCCATGCTAAAATTTCTAAGCCTTGGGGAGGTGGTAGTCCTCAGGACCTTTTAAAGGCCAGAGGAGGGGGCTATGCACCACTCCTTCAAATTAATAAATGAAGCTCCGGGAAGGGGGCGGTCACCAGGGTTCAAACTGGACTTATGGAGGGGAGCCACATGTTCCCCCTCTCAATTTGTTAATAAAAATGGATGCCTTTGAGACCGAGCCCACCTGATGGATGAAAAGAAACAAATTCGGGAGGCTGCAGTTGTTTATTTTTTCCCTTGGATTTGCGATTCAGCCATGATTTTTTGGCAACGAGGTTAGGAGGGTCAGGGTATTCATAACCTACCCTCTTTTCTTTAAAAAAAAATATGTATTTTTAGGATTCAACTAAGGCCGAGTCCCAAAATGCCTGCTGACACTTCGTAGTTGAAGTTTTGGCAGCCAATCAGATATCAGCACGGGGACTGTCAGATCCTCGGAGGATACAAATATGGGTTTCGTTTAGCAACTCTAAAACAACTAAACACATTTACACCACATAACAAAAAGGGTGCTTCCTGGATAAAGAGCTACTTTTCTTCCAAATTTGGTGCAGTTCTATCTAATTGTCCAGGCTGTAGTCATGTCTAAAATCTCTATGGGAATTAACATGAAAAACACACTTTTGTTTGCCCCATTTTAGGTATGCACTGCTCTGCGAGGCTTCTTGTGGCTTCACCGGCTTCTCCGTTTGGGTCTGACTCCTCCCACACATTGGACTGGCTTTTGCGTGTGTCTTTCAATAATGAAAGCATGCAAATGGCTAAAGGCGGGCGCATGTCCCACCTCTTTTCTACTGTTCATTCCCATGGCGTTTTGCTCTCGGGAGCGAGCAGCTGCGAGCAGGGTGGCAGATATAATTCACTGGATAACAACAATAGTAATTAGCTCAATAAAGCCACAAGACTTGCAGCAAGCGCTATAATAAAACAGCAAAATGATGTAATTATTATTGCTTTAAATTACTAAGAATTAGCTTCAAAGTGTAAAAATAAAAACCGGGCACGCTCTTTTTTTTCTGAAAAACAAATTTTTGTTCCAAAACCTGCTATGGTGGATGCCTTGTCCCACAGGTTGAAATTCAATTTAGAAAAACTCACCAGGTCCTGTGTGATTAGTCAGAAATCCCAGGGGACATATGCAAAGCGCTCACATGGGCATCACACTCGGACTCCAGTCTTGTTTTATTTGCACACGTCAGCTGTCGTGTCTTGCGGATTGTTTACACAGATACTGCAGAATGCTGCATATGGGCCTGTGAGGTTTGGGGGATCTGTTTGGGGTCCGGCTTTGTAGGGTGCCTGAGGGTGGTTTGCAAGAGAGGGTGTGGGGGTCGATACCTCGCTTTGAAGATTGAATCACACTGGGCCTTTCAGATTGAATGGCAAAAGTTGGAGGTTATCACGCAATTAATTATTAAAACTCCACTCTTGCAGGTTCTTCTTTTAAAAGTGCCCACATGGCCTGCAACAGATACCTCATTATATTTGCTAAAAGTACCGTCCGGAGGTTTAGCTCTTGGCTATTACAGTGGGCCTTCAAGCACTGTATAAAAACACAACATTATTTTCCTAATTTCTGCTTAAACGCTACAGCGCGGCGCGAATTTTCGCGCTGTGCTGAAGGTTCTAATGAGCCAATGGGCTCATGACGGAACCGTTCCGTCATGAGCATCGAAGGGGTTAAATGCCTTCTCTAGCTTGTTGCGGCCTCTCCCTTCAGACTGCATGGACAGCAGGCCGCCTAGCACTGGTATGTGCTGGCCTGGGGCTGCTGGCTGACCGGTCACATCAGTAGCTCGTAGCCAGGCTGGGGCAGATAAAAATGAGTAAACACAGGTACTGCCCAGGACAGATGATGGGGAGATTGTAGCAGACACTGCATACTAGCGGAGGGGCCCGTGGACACAAATGCAGAGTAGCAGCAGGGGCTGTATTGCAAGGGTGGGCAGGAACATTTCTAAAGGTCAAATGGGAATTTCCCTTTTTTAAACTTTTTTTTTCAGGGCTTATCGTCTTCAGTAGTGCATTTTTGCTCTGTTTTTCACGGTGATCCACACTTGAAAACAAAACTTTACAAACGTTTATAAGTATGAGCTGAATATATTTCTACCTGGCCCCTTCTGTGGCACAGTATTGAAAGTGTCAGTTTGTTTTAATTTATTTTATGTGTGCGTGCCAATTGTATGTGTGGTTGTATGTTTGCCACACGCCACTGTGGGGAGGAGGTAGCTTTTAACCAAACTGGGGTGGGGGGTGAAACACAGCAACTGGTGCTTCAAACTGCATAGGTGCAGGGAGGCTGAACAAACATTGGGCGGTGATTAAGGGCTTAGGAAAATGCATAAGTGAAAGGGATTTGGAAAACTTTGATGATTTAATGAAAAACTAACGCAACAACTCCCCCAAGAGCCCCCCTCGCCCAATCAAGGAAGCAATTAAGACAGACTCAGTCAAGGGTGAACCTCAAGCTGAGCTATTCTGAGGAGAGACAATGCGATTCGTCATTAGGAGTGCAGCACTGTAAAAGTGAGTGGGCGTGGCCTGAATTTATGTCACCTTCGGCATGAAAATGCAAGCGTGCAGTAATCTCACTCTTTACGGTATAGGTCCAAGGTGTGATGCTTGTCACAAGTGAGGCCTGGGATGTGAGGCTTGAGTGAGTTACCATTGGTGACGCTGAACAGTGGCTGAGAACATCACAAGATCTGACAAGTGGGAGGGCGTTAGGAACAACTTTCCACGAGTGCTTCAGGCTTATTTACCACAATTTCGCTTTTTTAAATGGAGGGTGAATAAATACAAATAGCGGACATTTACAGGCAAACAGGATCAGACATTTAAGTGAAAATGAGGGGCATTTTGGGGCTAATGTTTAGGTTCACTGCAGTCATTCTATTTACCTGTAAACTATAGCACTGTTTGATATCCGTTAATAATATTTTATTCACAATTCTAGATAGACAGTTTTAGCCTTGGGGACACTTTTATATAAAATGCACTTAGAAGTTTAAGAGAAAGAAACTTCAGGATAAAGTTCTGCATGGCTAAATACTTATAAGGTCCCAAAGGCAACACCTTTTGACAATGCCAATGCTTGTTTTTTTTGGTCCCTGATTGGCGGATCACCCCAAAACTTTCAATGGGCAACTAGACTCACAGGATACATTTTTAGGAAACTCTCATGAAGATTCGTCAAATGGCTTCAAAGATATAGGCAAGTCAAAAGGCCCTTTTCCTATGGAAACATGGTCCTAACTATAACTACCTACTAGCGATATATACATATTCACAGAAAAAACAAAGGGCTAAAGTAATGCTATAAGCTGGGTGTGATAAAAATATCAGTTTATAAATAAACCACTTAGAAATTCACTGAAAAAAAGAAGGTTAAAGTAATATTATGGTTCGGTGAATATGTCAGTGTCAACATTAACTTTTTGACTTTAAAAGCACAGTAATTCTCGAGTTATAGCTAGTAGAGCTAACTATAACTTGCGTCCCTGCCACGCACCTTTACTTCAGGACAAGGGAACTAGCCAGATGTAGGTAGCCAAATACCGGTCGGTAATGGCCGAATTCGGCCGTTACCGACCGGTATTTGGCTATTGACATGTAGGGGGAAGGAAACAGGCCAATTCGGTAATTTTACCGAATCGGTAAATATACCGGTCGGTAAATTTACCGACCGGTATTTTTATAGAATCGGTAAAATTGAGATGTAGGTGGGACTCTTCTGAGTCCCACAAGCCCTACAAATTCGGTATTTTACCATCAAATTCAATTTGATGGTAAAATACCGATTCAGGTGTGCATGCACATGTGTGCATGCACACCTGTGCCATATGACAGGCAGACCTGCCCTTAGGGCAGGTATGCCTGCCACATGGCCCCCGAACCTTTTTAGGGGGTGCTAGAGGGTGTCAAAGTGACACCCCCTGCACCCTTGTCAAAATCGGTATTTACCGATTCGGTAAATACCGACCGGTAATGCCCATTCATTCCTATGGGCTTCAAAGCCCATAGGAATGAATGGGCATTACCGGTCGGTATTTACCGAATCGGTAAATACCGATTTTTACCGATTCGGTAAAAGGAACATCTGGATGTTCCTACATCTCCCCCCTTCTTATTTACCGATTCTTATTTACCGAATCGGTAAAATTCGGTAAATAAGAATCGGTAAATTTTCCCTACCTACATCTGGCCCTAGTAGGTTCCCAAATCCTGTTATAGCTACCAGCAACGTTTTTCTGATGCTGCTGGCAGCCAACCAGGGCACTCGCTCCCGTGAGAGTCACACTCTCACGGAGCGAGATGGCTTAAGGGAAATAGAGCTCCCTGGGCTAATGAGAATGCTCAATTTTTAAATTGGCTCTTCTTTGAGAGTCCAGATATACAATTATTTTTTAACCATAATGTCTCCAAAACTACTGAATGGATTTAAATCAAACTACAAAAAGCACAACCTGCAGACCAAGATCTAGCTTCCTGCCAAATTTGGTGCAATTCGATTAAGCAGCTTTTGCTGTAGCCCTTCTTAAAGAAGTATATGGAAAATGCAAGTGGATTTATGGGACCACCCTTTTTTCTCAGTCCCCACTTGATGGTTCACCCCAAAACTTCCCATATATAAGTATATATATATATATATATATATATATATATATATATATATATATATATATATATATATATATATATCCAACAAAAAGTTTTGGCATTAAGCTGTAGTGGCCTCTATCAGCGGCGGGCCATGGACGGGATCGCCACTCCCTACATACCAAACACACACGTTCACGGTTCCCAAGAACGGAGTCCAGGCCAGCATTAGTTTTCAAAACCGGATTTATTCCAAAGCTTTCACTCGACGCGTTTCGGGAATAGCCTTCCCTTTCTCACGAGTACAAGAGTTTGTTTGCATCCGTTTTTTAAATAAATCACGTGACTGTGTTGCAACAAAATTATAATAAACATAGTTAACAGACTACCAGAGCATCTTATGTCTGGAGCTACGTTGTACACTCATCTTCGCAGAATGTGCGGCAATACTGTAGTATCAGCTCAAATTTATATTTCACACATTTACTTTTGTTTCATGCAAATTACGCATCATAGCAGTCAATTTAACACCTCATCCGAGGCATTTGCTATTTTTCATACTAAATGCTACGTGTGCAAGCCCCGTTCTCTGCCTACGGCACCCTGGTCAGAAATCCTCATTGTGGACTCGTGGCTTCTCATATTTACATTATTTGTCACGTGCGGAAGGCAATAAAGTTTTAAATGATGATGCCAAAATAAAACATGCAAAATCGAGGCATCGTGCACAATGGCTTCTCATATTTATATCGGCTTCTCATATTTACATTGTTTGTCACATGCGGAAGGCAATAAAGTTTTAAATGATGATATCAAAATAAAACATAAAAAATCAAGACATCGTGCCAGATAATTTAACAACTTGACACGGGGCTCGAACTCACGACCTTCTGGTTCGCGCCTTAGATCATCAATCTGTTAGATCCATCCCGCAGCGTGAACTTTAGCCGCTTATTTTCTGCTTAGTGGCCTCCCCGCCCTGTGCTTGATCACTGTTAAGTTTCACGGACCAAATGCATACATTCTTTACTATACTACAAAAGAAATGTATGTACAAGAAGGTTTGAAACAGCTCAGTGATACTACGAAATATGAGAAGAGTAACAGAAAGGTATATGAGAGTAAAAATCAGGCATATCATGACAAATTGTGTGAATGGAGGAATCTGAAATTGTTAGAAACAGAGGAATTTAATTTTTTAAACTGTAAATTCCCGAAATTGCCAGCGTTGTACTTACTCCCAAAGCTGCACAAAGACCCTATCAACCCACCAGGCAGGCCGATAGTGTCTTCCAGAAACAGTAATCTTGAAAACACATCAAGATATGTAGACCATTTTCTACAGCCAATCGTACAAGGTCTCCCATCATATCTGAGAGACTCAGGAGATTTCTTGGAAAAGATATCTAATACCATGATTGGCCCAGGCTGTCTCCTCATGACAATGGATGTCAACAGTCTGTACACCAATATCCCCCACGAGATGGGAGTCAAAGCCTGTAAATATTTTTTGAGAACAAGATCAATCTCATATACGCTGCACACTGAAATGTTGCTAGACATGATCTTTACGTGCCTTACCCAGAATTACTTCCTGTTCAATGGTGCCATCTACCACCAATTGCTTGGCACATCGATGGGTACTTGCTTTGCTCCAAGCTTTGCTGGGATTTACCTAGGATGGTGGGAGGAACTCATTATCAGGAAGTTACACCAATACCGTACCGGAGTCCGTACCTGGCTCCGGTACATAGACGACATTTTTATAATCTGGGAAGGCACTAAAAAGGAGGCTGAAGAGTTTGTGGCCATCTTGAACGTCAATGATTTTAATCTATCATTCACGAGTCATATTGACACAAAATCAGTGGATTTCCTAGACCTGAAAATCACCATTGAAGATTCAAGTTTAGTGACAGTTCTGTACAGGAAGGAGACTGCTGGAAATAGTCTCCTCCATGCACGAAGCTGTCACCCCCGTAATTTGATTAATTCAATCCCTTATGGGGAATTATTAAGAGCCAGAAGGAACTGTACCAAACAAAAAGATTATGAGAAAGAGAGGGACATCATGTGTGACAGGTTTAAAGTAAGGGGATACAGCAAAAAATGTATCGCGGAGGCGGTAAGGAAAGTAGCGGATAAAGACAAAAACCAATCCACAGCGAGTGAAACAGAGAGTGAAAAGGAAGGAGTGAGATTCATCACCGATTATCACTGCCAAACGAAAGAGGTAAGAGAGGCAATCAACAAATATTGGAATGCCCTCAAAACTGACAAAGATATCCTACCAAGCCTCAGAGACCACCCCCAAATCACCTACAGAAAACCCCCATGCCTGAAAGACAAAGTGTGCCAAACCCTGATAGCCAACAAAAAAAGAGTAAATCCAATCCACGGATTTTACGTCTGTGGCAGGTGCAAGGCATGCAAATTTAGTTACAATACTAAAGAGGTGAAACTATCACAATCATGTCCCCCGTTCAGAATTACCAAACATCTGAACTGCCACACAGAGTTTGTGGTATATGCCCTTAAATGTCCATGCGACAAATTCTATGTGGGCAGTACGATCAAACCGGCAAAAGAAAGAATTCTTCAACACCTTAGAGCCATAAAAAATCAGGATAAACAGTACCCGATGGCAAGACACTTTGCGTCTCACCATAAAAGCAACAACAGTCTCCTCTCTTTTGTGGTACTTGATCAAGTGCCCATAAGAGAAAGAGGCGGGAATAGACTTCAGGAGCTTAGAAGACTGGAGTCAAGATTTATAATCAAATACCATACTCTTCAGCCTCAAGGGCACAACTGTGATGAAGCCCTAGGTGTGCACCTCGGATAAATATGTTTTGTGTGCAAAGATGTATATTTTATCTGTTTGGCTGTCTTCCAACCTTGTTTTTAATAGTGAATGAATGAAATGTAGGCACAAAAATTTAAGGTCACTAAATCACTTTTATTTTATCATTTATCACAGGTACCATTGAATGTGGGAGAGTATGACAGTACAACACAATCAGAACATGTATGGCAGTATGTATCAACTTGCAGTCAAAAACAAGAGAGAATTGGCACATGAGACTGTGTTCTCTAGCATAACTTGAATGGTGTGGCATGGTCAATGAGCGGACATGATACACATAGCCCACTGGGGCGGTATTTACTGAAATGGCAATATCCAATGGGACCGATTGACTTCTCATGTAAAAAGTGACATATCTAACAATGCGGAGAACTGGCAAATAGATTATAAATTGCCCACTGGGGCATTATCCATTTAAAGTGGCTGCGCCAAAAGAATGTATGCATTTGGTCCGTGAAACTTAACAGTGATCAAGCACAGGGCGGGGAGGCCACTAAGCAGAAAATAAGCGGCTAAAGTTCACGCTGCGGGATGGATCTAACAGATTGATGATCTAAGGCGCGAACCAGAAGGTCGTGAGTTCGAGCCCCGTGTCAAGTTGTTAAATTATCTGGCACGATGTCTTGATTTTTTATGTTTTATTTTGATATCATCATTTAAAACTTTATTGCCTTCCGCATGTGACAAACAATGTAAATATGAGAAGCCGATATAAATATGAGAAGCCATTGTGCACGATGCCTCGATTTTGCATGTTTTATTTTGGCATCATCATTTAAAACTTTATTGCCTTCCGCACGTGACAAATAATGTAAATATGAGAAGCCACGAGTCCACAATGAGGATTTCTGACCAGGGTGCCGTAGGCAGAGAACGGGGCTTGCACACGTAGCATTTAGTATGAAAAATAGCAAATGCCTCGGATGAGGTGTTAAATTGACTGCTATGATGCGTAATTTGCATGAAACAAAAGTAAATGTGTGAAATATAAATTTGAGCTGATACTACAGTATTGCCGCACATTCTGCGAAGATGAGTGTACAACGTAGCTCCAGACATAAGATGCTCTGGTAGTCTGTTAACTATGTTTATTATAATTTTGTTGCAACACAGTCACGTGATTTATTTAAAAAACGGATGCAAACAAACTCTTGTACTCGTGAGAAAGGGAAGGCTATTCCCGAAACGCATCGAGTGAAAGCTTTGGAATAAATCCGGTTTTGAAAACTAATGCTGGCCTGGACTCCGTTCTTGGGAACCGTGAACGTGTGTGTTTGATATATATATATATATATATATATATATATATATATATATATATATATATATATATATATATATATATATATATATATATATATATATATATATATATATATATATATATATATATATATATATATATATATATATATATATATATATATATACATTACCTTATGGCGATTACCAGTAGGTAGTCAAGTTAGGACCTAGTTACCACAGGAAAAATTGCAACATTCTATTCTAAATAACTTTGGCGCCGGTTGACGAATCTTCGCGAAATTCTCAAAACAAATTCTTTGTTCATATCCGCTCCTATGTTGAAAGTTTGGGGATGATTTGTCAAGGGGGGGCAAGAAAAATGGGGGTCCCAAAAGGTGTTTTCTCTATGTTAATTTCCATAGGAAACTTTAGAAAAGTCTACAGGTCGAACAGGTGAATGGAATTACCCCAAATTTGGCAGGGAGAAGGGTCTTGGTCAGGAAAGCATGCTTTTGTTTATTTGGCGTAAACTCATTCAGTAATTTTTAAGAAATCTTGAAATTTACAGATATCGATTTTTGGGAATTCTGCCATCTGATTGGCTGAGGCTTAACAAGTACGAGCTTGCTGCTGATTGGCTGCAAGTGGTGCAAGCGGTTGCAACTAGGAAGTGTTGGCCACCATTGTGTGAGTCCGTTGAAGCGAGTAAGAGGTAAAAAAGGGTGAACAAAGTGGGAAAGAGAAGGGTAGGAGCACTGTAACCTCTGTGGGGTGTTTAAGGTGTGCTATAGAGGGGGTGCAAAGCGAAGTATTCATCCCTCCCGGTGTGAAAGTGGTGGGCTACGGAAATTAAGTGAGGTATTGCCTATGGCGAGAGGTCTGTGCTGCAAAGTGAGATGGTCTGGCTGCTGCGCCACAGCTGTGTGGAGAATACATTTTGGTGAGGATCCGGGAGTTGCCATTATCTAGCCCTAAAATCGTGGGCTTAAGTTGTAAGTTTTAGGGTGGCTCTAAAAAGAGCCCTTGTGTTCATTAGTTGGAGCTACATAGAAGTGTGGATGCACAGCTTCAAGTTATTCAGAAAAACTCGGTTTCCCTGATCTGTGAAGTGTACTCAATCAATCAATCAATCAAGAACATTTGTAAAGCACGCTACTCACCCGCTAGGGTTTCAAGGCGCTGGGGGGGGGGGTGCTACTGCTCGAAAAGCCAGGTCTTGAGTTGCTTCCTGAAGGAGAGATGGTCCTGGGTGAGTCGTAGGTGGGTGGGGAGGGTGTTCCAGGTCTTGGCCGCCAGGTAGGTGAAGGATCTTCCTCCGATGGTGGTTCTGCAGATCCGTGGGACGCTGGCGAGGGCAAGGCTGGCGGAGTGGAGCTGGCAGGTTGGCGTGTAGAACGTGAGGCGGTTGTTGAGGTATTCGGGGCCCAAGTCGTGGAGAGCCTTGTGTGCGTGGGTGAGGAGTCTGAACGTGATCCTCTTGCTGACGGGGAGCCAGTGCAAGTCCCTCAGGTGGGCGGAGATGTGGCTGTGTCGGGGGGTGTCCAAGACGAGTCGTGCTGAGGCGTTCTGGATGCGCTGGAGTTTTTTCTGTAGTTTGGCGGTGGTCCCAGCGTAGAGGGCGTTCCCGTAGTCCAGACGGCTGGTGACGAGGGCCTGGGTGACCGTTTTCCTGGTTCCAGTGGGGATCCAGCGGAAGATCTTACGGAGCATGCGGAGTGTGTTGAAGCAGGAGGAGGTAACGGCGTTAACTTGCCTGGTCATCGTGAGGGAGGAGTCAAGAATGAAGCCCAGGTTGCGTGCGTGGTCCGTGGGCTTGGGTGGGGGGCCCAGAGCAGGGGGCCACCAGGAGTCGTCCCAGGCAGTGATGGATGGGCCGAGGATGAGGACTTCCGTCTTGTCTGAGTTCAGTTTCAGGCAGCTGAGCTTCATCCAGTCTGCGATGTCTTTCATTCCGTCCTGGAAGCTGGCTCTGGCAGAGGTGGGGTCGTTGGTGAGGGAGAGGATCAGTTGGGTATAGTCGGCGTAGGAGATGATGTTGAGGTTGTGCTTGCGTGCGATGGCTGCGAGGGGGCTCATGTAGACGTTGAAGAGGATGGGGCTGAGCGAGGACCCTTGAGGTACGCCGCAGATGATCTTGGTGGCTTCTGCGAGCAAGGGCGGGAGACGGACTCTTTGGGTTCTGTCGGAGAGGAAGGAGGTGATCCATTCCAGGGCCTTTCCCTTGACTCCATCACTTCTGTATATATCCGCCATATCAAAATGCATGTTGTTGTAGATGGAGCCCATTTTGTGGTCTCTGAGGTATGCAGAGACAGCTTTGTTGACTTTCTCCCAAGATTTTTCAATCTGAGGACAAAATTGTTTGGAACATTTCCACTTCTGTCTTTGGCATATATTGGAATACACAAAGACAGTTTGAGGCAAAAATAACATCAGTTTTCCAAAGGTGTCCTTCATAAGCATTTCCAAACTTACCCCAGTCAATGTGCCTAGGTCGTTTCCACCACAGTGCACAATCATGAGGTCAGGGTGTTGGAGATGCAAACAGGTTTTAAACAAAGTCAACAATTTGTGCCACTTCAATCCCTCTGTCCACACCATTTAATGTCCACATTTTGTAAACCTAGGTCTAAGTCAATACGTCTCTGTTCTGCATACCTCTTGCACCAGAAAACATAGCTATGTCCTACGATCCACACTAGCATTTTGAAGGTGTGGCTGGAAGATATGGAAAGATGTCTGTAGCTCATGCAGTTCGTTAGTAGAATAAGAGATATGTTTAAAAATGGGGAACTAGTTTCTTTTCGCATACAAAAGGGTACCTGATTGGGAGGTGAAAAGCATTGTTTTTTAAAAGAAGGGTGCACATTCATTTTGTGGAAAAGCATCTTTGTGATTGCTTAAGAAAAAGAAGTTTGAACGTGGAGTACATATTATAGGAAAACATTTGCTCAACTCAACCACACCTGCTACTTGCATTTGGAAGGCACTGTTCGAACTTAAAACAATCGTGAACTTTTAACCTGCAAATGCCGTTAAATGTTTGAGAAAATGTTGCAAAAAAATATTGTTACGTTTAAAATAATAGATGTAATTTTAACCTCCACGTGTTGTAGAATGTTTTAGAAAGTGTGTTGATAGAATACGTTGCATTTCTGACTTCTATGTGTACTTGAATATTAATAACATTGTTTATATGGAAAATTAGAAAGACAGAATAGAGAGAAGTTTTGAAAGCTAAAAGAATCAAGGAACTATTCTTATTTGTTCTTTATTACCTACTGGCGGTCACCAGTAGGTAGTTATAGAGTTAGGACCGAGTTTCCAAAGAAAGAATATTTTTTGTTTTGCTTATAACTTTGGCGTCATTTGATGAATCTTCATGAAATTTTGAAAACAAAATCTTTCTTTATATCAGCTTTTATGCTAAAAATTTGGGGGGTGATTAATCAAGGGCGGGCCAAGATAAAAGGTGGTCCCAAAACATGTTTTCTCTATGTTCATTTCCATAGGAAAGTTTAGACAAGGCTACAGGTCGAACGGGTGAACGGAATTACCCCAAATTTGGCAGGGAGAAGGTTTTTGGTGTAGAAAGCACGCTTTTCTTTATTTGGTGTAAATTCGTTCAGTAGTCTTTGAGAAGTATAAAAATTTACAGATATCAATATTTGGGAATTCTGCCATCTGATTGGCTGACGCGTTACGAGCAGGAGCTTGCTGCTTATTGGCTGTGATGCGGTTGCAACTAGGAAGAGTTGGCCGCCATTTTGTGATTCCGTTGTAGCGAGTAAGGGGAAAAAAGGGCGGAAAAAGTAGGAAAGGAGGGTAGGAGTACTGTACGCTATGTGGGGGAGTGCGAAGCAAAGTAGTCACTGTTACCGGTCTGAAAGTGTAATGTTGCTCAGAGTGACATGGTGCTGATATGATATGCTGCTACACTCGGGTATGAAACTGAGAGTCTAAACCATGAGGTCATTGCACTAAAGTGATGTGGTCTGGTGTTTGTAGCATACGTGTGCAAGTAGTGTTAGTAGGCGTTTATACCACACAGGGAGTAGGAAGCGAACTACTGACCGCTACTGTGTGTTGATAGCATACCGGAAGCCTGGAAGCGAAGTAGTTATGCCTACTGGTGTGAAGACTTGGGGATGAAATCGAGGTGATTGCTGTAAAAGGATGAGCTCTGGGTGCTGTAGTATACGTGTGCAAGTAGTGTTAGTAGGCGTTTATACCATACAGGGAGTGGGAAGCGAACTACTGACCGGTACCGTGTGTTTATACTATACCGGAAGTGGGAAGCAAAGTACTCAAGCCTACCGGTGTGAAAACTCGGGGAATCAACCGAGCTCATTGATGTAAAGTGCTGGGCTCTAGGCACTGTAGGATATTAGCCACTGTAGTATAAGTGTGTAAGTAGTGTTAGTATGCATTTAAAATATATAGGGAGTGGGAAGCAAACCACTCACCCCTACTGGTGTGAAGACTCTGGGATTAAACCGTGAGCCTAAATTGTGAGCTCCTTACTGTAAAGTTATGTGCTCTGGGCACTGTAGCATACCTGTGGAAGAAGAGTTAGTTTACATCTATAAAATAGAGGGAGTGGGAAGCGAAATACTTACCCCTACCGGTCTCAAGACTCGTGGATGAAACCATGAGCTCATTGCTGTAAAGGCATGTGCTCTGTGTAGTATTCCAATGTAAGTCATAGTAGAATGTTAGTATGTGATTATACTAGAATCTAAGTATGTAATGTTAAAATGTAGGGCTGTCATAAGGAGAACTTTGCGGAGTTCGTACATGGTGCTGGAGAAGACGGTTTCCTTGCTATCTGCTCCTGTTGGTGGTTGTTTCAAGTGTCTTGTATTCTTGTAATAAATCTACTTATTGGATCCACTGCTGTCTGCCTCTTCACTACATAAATTTGGTGACTAGCGGGAGAAGGTAAAAAGAAAGCGCCACTTGCCAATATTTCAAAATTGGCTGCGTTGTGCTGAAGACCCGTTTTCTTCGTGTAGCTGTTTCTACTCATGCCAGGGTCATCGGCTCATTGAACTGTCATCCAACTACTGATAGAATTTATATATTTTGCGCTTCCTCTGCTTCTTCACTACATTCTGATCGCTGTGCTACATGTGTGTAAGTAGTGTTAGTATGCGTTTATGCAAACAAATGGATCATGGTCCTAGGGAGGGCAATATGTCAGGCACAGGTCATACAATGTCCCGGGGTGTGCATTCGCAGGACATTTGTGTTTGCTATTAGAGGGCTGGTGAATGGATTCCACCCTGTGATAGGAAATACTTGTGTGACTACTTGAAGCGAGATGAGGAAAACCTTGTATCGCTTTAATAGAAGGGATGCGGATGGTAAAAATGGTGAGAAAAAAAGAAACAAAAAAAAAGCGGGGTCTCACCTGTTCTTTTAAATGAGGCTCCTGGTGAGTAATGTTCCGTGGCCAATCCAATTATTATATTGCGAGGTCTCTGTAGGACTGGGGATCTTAATGTTACATGTAAATTAGCAGCGGAAGGACAGAGATACGTTTTGCAGCCTAGGGGACTCCCACCTTCCCGGGTATTGTTTACTAATTGTTCGGGGGGTTCAAGGCCAACTGAAGTCCGGGGATCGCCACACTCCGGGGCTTTTTTAAATATGCAGGGTGGGCCTCGGCAGTCCCTGAAGCCTCTGTGGTCCTAGGCAGTGCCTTATTTGTTCGGTAATCACACTGGCAGTACTTATAGTGTTGTAAAGTGATACACTCATAGAACTCTTGCAGTTGTACAAATACCCAGGCTTCATTTGTCTAATAGTCAGTTAGATTATGTTTGGTAGGTGTACTCTAATATTAGATAACTTTATCCTTAAAATCTCTTATAAACAGATGATTTTCACAATAAATAATAGACAAGTTTTGTCAGAAAAAGAAGACCACTACACTCAGTTCTTTATTTGAAAAAAAGTAACCTTTATTAAAACACTAATAAATAGAAACATAACTTTAATAGAAGAAACAGTGTAATAAAAAAATGTGGGTTGGACTCCAGTGGAAGCAGCGTAGGAAACCTGCAAGACAAAAATGAAACATAAGTATGTGTGCTATGTGGAAGAGGTAAAGAAAGGAAGTCCGAATGAAAGGACGATAGTGAGAATGGAAGGGTGGGGGAGCGGGTGGAAGGGAGAAGGGGAGGGAGAGTAAAAAGAAGAGAGGGAGGAGGAGGCAGAGCATCGGCCTACTGCACCCAGCCCTTAGTGTTTACCCTCCCATCACCCGTTTCTCTAGGACGCTGGAATCGCGAGAAAGAATGTGGTTCAGCAAGTCCTTAAAATGAAACACAGGATGCCAGAGAGTATGGGCCATATTATCAAGGAACGGCGATAAAGTGTTGATAATATGCCCTTGTGAATTCCCATAGAAGCCCATGTTCTGGTGTGAACCTGGGCTTCTATGGGAATTAACAAGGGTATATTATCAAGCCCATTATAGCTGCTTTAGCGGCAGTGTCCTGCTGCTAAAGTGGTGATAATGTTATCACTGTTCTTTGATAATATAGTCCTACATGATTAGCTATAGGAAAATCGTTTGCATGCCCCTGTGCACCCAGGGTGCTGCAACCCAGCCACTTCCCCGCACTGTGCTCAATTCTAGGTCTTGCACACCGAGGCTTCACTGTTCACCTGCCACCACCGGTGTGTCCCACGATGTGTTGGTGCAAGCTCCGAGTCCGGGGTACATTTGTACGGAAAACCAGGTCTCCGGTCGGGGACGATGTCTTGATATCACGATAGACGGTGTCAGAATGCCCAGGGTATCATTGTGGGGTTAGCACCCGCACCGCCCTTCTTGAGGCAATCAATGGAATGTCTGAAAAGGGAGAAATAATTTAATGGTGGAAATGTCTGGAGGTAAATGAAGGTTTATTTCAAGCTTGATAGAAAATAGGAGTTGAGTGCACCCTTCGTTTTTGAAGTACGATCTACCAACTGTTAGTGGTAATCGTGGTTCAAAGAGGAGATGGAGTGCTCGAGAATTCAGAAGGTTAAGTAATTATACGTTATACAAATGTTTATATAGAAAGGAACAGAGCGCATGCTAGAAGCATTATGTGCGCGTGTTATGCAGTGGCAGAAGCCTATGTGCATGTACCCTTAGTAATGAGCTCACTACAGTGTCCTAAAAGCCAACGCCACATGTCTGTAGGACAGCGCTGCCCGCTGGCTCAGGCCTACAGTACGGTCCAGCAGGTCCTTAGAATGAGACAGATGTGACTGAATGAGGTCGGAGATCACATCATTACACACAGCAACATCGCTTATTCGCACATGCGCACTCTGGCTGATGCATCCTACCCTTCCCGCAGCACCGCGCTCAAGAGGTGTCTGTAGGGCAGCGCTGCCCGCTGGCTCAGGACTACAGTACGGTCCAGCAGGTCTTTAAAATGAGACAGAGATGAGACTGAATGAGGTCAGAGATCACATCATTACGCACGGCAACATCGTTTGTTCACAGCTGTGCAGCCAGGGTGATGCACCCCACCCGTTCCGCTGCAATGCACTCAATTGGAGGCCCTGTGCACCGAGGCCGCTCTGCTTACCTGCTGTCATTGTTGTGTGAGCAAACCCTACAGGCAGCAGTGCTCACAATTCAGATGGAGTGTTGATTGTAGGATAGTGTACACCTCATGGATCTCTTTTGTAGCCTGTGTTGATTGCCAGAATGGTGTACACCTCATGAATCCATTTTTTTTTTAAATTGCGCATTGGGATATGCGAGGTGGAAGCGGCCATATCACCTGAGGCAGTGTGGAAGAACTGGGACATGTGGCGTCGTCGTTATCCTATTTCTACGTATGCAAAGTGGGCTGGGCTTGTGTATTCCAGGCCAGCGTAGGGGTGTGAATAATTATTCCGGGGACCTGGGTGTTGTTCAGTTACTGTCTGGCCAGGAAGTGTACTTATGTGTGTTTCTTTTGTAGTTTTGACCTCGAACAGTGTGCAATTTAGATTAGTGTAAGTAAGTAATATGTTTATTGTGCAGTTAATTAAAACCGTTACAAAAAGATTGAATATCATTTATAAACAGTAAAACATCAATTTAAAATATGTTTGTGACCACGGTTAAAAAGCACACTTTAAGATCACGGAACGGGACCACTCCTCCGGTCTTGACAACCCGTAGTATTGTTTCTTTGTTTTTATCATTTGCGGTTCGCAGCAGTTCATGAAACAGAATTGCCCCGCTAGTAAGAGTGTTGGCTGAAAAAAAAAAAAAGACATGCTAACAAATGCATGTATATAGTGCGTAGCCCCGTCTCAACGTTCATTAGTTTATGCAACAATAGGCTATTGTTCATTTCCTTTGAGGATTATATGTGCAAATAGTGCTTAAAATTGTATGCTTAAAAACACAGTAACAGATGTGAGCGCAAAGGATTAACTGGTCTTCGCCATCTCTATTCCAGTACAGCTTCATCGTTGATCCGATGATGTCTGTTTTAATCGAAGGTCCGCTGCAGTTAAAAATTTCACCAGATTGCAGCTTAATTGAATATCTTCGCCAGAGAAGCTTGCAAGTACTGCTTGTCGGCGCGACCGTATTTGATTTTTGTTAAAAGTTGATCTAAGTAGTGACCGGCGTTCCCGCATCAGCTCTGGGCAGATGGTTATAATATGGACTATGTCTTCCTCTCCTTCCCCGCAGAGGCGGCATGTTGCTGGCTTTGGCGGGCGCAACCAAAGTGGCAGATGGTATGCTTTTGGCAATAAACCTAACCTGAATTTCAAAAACCTCTCTTTGGTGGCTTTGGAGAAGTTATCGAGTAGGTAAGCTTGGGGAGACGCTTTACTGTAAGATTGAATAGTGAGCCAGCCATGTGAACGCTCCGTCAAAGCCGCTTTGTCTTGTATAATGGACTCTTTTTTGACAATGTTGTTCACAATTTTTTTGAAGCTTGCCATGGTCGCCGATGTTGCCCAGAGTTGCCGTACCCCCAGCTGGTCCAGTGCAGTGTCCAGGAAGTGTCTGGCTGGGCACGTTTCTATGGTTTCTACTTCTCTCCACAAGTAGAAGTTTAGTGTTTCCAGTTGCCCTTTTTTGATCTTGAACCAGGTTTTAACAAAAGCTCCTTTTCTAACTAGCTCCTGCCTTTGTATCCCAAATTCAAGCCGCATTTGTGCAGGAGATGTGTATCCAGGCAAACCATATATTATTCTCAGCGCCCTAGTGATGATGCCATTCAATGTTTCCGCGTCCCTCCCCCTCATGGCTTCACTTCCATATGTGATTGATGGGATTTGTTTGGCCTGTATCACCTTGGTCAGAGGGAGAAAGCTTGGCCCGGCGGTTAAGTTTTTCAAGTTCCTTAGTGCAATCGCTGTTGTTAATCCCCTCTTTTTTATTGCCTCACATTGCGCTTTGTAGTTGCCTTTGCTATCAATCATGACCCCCAAGTATTTATATTCTTGTACGACTTCAAGCTTAACTTTTGCCAGGTGCCAGTTATACTTTGTCTTCGTTTTCCGTTGATTTACGCACATGACTTTTGTTTTATCTTGGTTAATACTTAGTCTATTGATATCTGAGTATTGCAATGTAGTGTCCAGCAGCCGTTGTTGTCCGATGGGTGTCCTGCTGATGAGTACTAAGTCGTCTGCGTATAGAATGTTGGATAGCTGACTACCTCCTAGCTTCGGGGCATGCGCGTTAATTCCATTGAGTTGGGTTGAAAGCTCGGCCATAAAAGATTAAAAAGTGTCGGGGCAAGTACGCACCCTTGTTTTAGTCCAGAGGTTGTATTGATCATTTTTGATAAGTAGTCTCCAGCCCCCAGCTTTACTTGTACCCAGGTGTTGCTATGCAAAAGGATTAGTTGTCTCAAGAGTAATGGAGGGATACCTAATTTTGCCCATAGAATATTTCTGTTTATATGATCAAATGCTGAACTGTAATCGATGAAGCAGAAGTATAGAGGCTGTTTGTTTACAAGTGCGGTATCAATCATTAGTGAAAGGGCGGAGATGTTAGTAGCAGTGCCCATTTCTCTACAAAATCCAGTTTGATTATAGGGTATTGCTTCAGTTTCTGTGGCCCATGTTGTTAATTCCTGTAAGAGTACCCCGGCATAGTATTTAGCCTCATTGGCCCAAAGAGCTACCAGCCGGTAGCTCTTTGGGTCACTCCTGTTACCTTTTTTATAAATGGGTGAGATTATTGAGCCCCTCCACGACAATGGTATTATTGATGTCTGCATGATTTTATCGCAAACCGGTTTTAGGGCTATGTTTCAGGATCTTGTTTAAATAGTATAGGTGGGATCCCATTTGGGCCAGGAGCTCCCTCTTGCCTGCCCTTCAAAATTCTCTTGTGAACTTGGTTTTTTGTAATCATGAGGTTCTGACCATGTTCTGCCATGAGGTTTCGCTAATGCAGGTGGGTTTCCGTGCTGGGCGCAGTGTTGTTTAAGCCAATTTGGAGAGTCTCTTTTTTGTTAAAATGGGACTCGAGGTGACTTATCCAAGCCTCTTCTGTGACATTGGAGCTAATGTGTTGACCTTGCAAATTAGATAGGGCAATAATCTTTTTCCAGAACTGTGCACTGTTGTTGCTTTTGATATCGTGCAGAAGAGTAGCCCAAAGAGATTCCTCGGCTTCCTTTTTTCCTTGCCATATAAGGGTGGCTTTTAACTGCCGCAGTTCTTGCAGTGCTGAGTGATCGGTCTTCAGTCTCCGCAGTGTATAGTTTATCCGTGCTTTTAGCTGTTTTAGTTTGACGGTATTACGTAGGATGGGGCCTGACCGTAGGTTTTGGTAGAACTTTATTCTCCTGTTTCGAGAATGGCCTTTTAGATCTCCGTAGCTATTACGTAGGGCGTTTGTGAATGCCTCCCAGCCTACAATTATATCCGGGTTGACTGCTTTCACTTCTTCCCAGATTTGTTTTGCTAAGGAGAGGAATCCCTCGGGGTCATTGGTTCTACATTTTACTCTTCTTTCGTTGTTGGTGTATTCTGAGCAGATTGTGTTTGCAGGGGCAGTTTGTATAATTATTGATCTTCTATCGTGATTTCTTGGGGTAAGTGGTCGCTGAAATCTACGCTTCCAATACAATAGTTTTTTACTTTTGTGAATATATGGCGAGAGCAGAATGTGAAGTCAATTGTGGACCGTCTTGATGCATTGTTAAATGTTGCTGTTTGTGGGCGATCCCCAGGAAATCTGCCATTTAATGCACGTAAGCCCAGTTGTTCTAAGGACGACAACAGGTTTTTCGAGGTGGTTGTGAGTCTTCCATCTGCGTTTCCTCCAAAGCAAATGGATCCTCCTCTGAATTGATGTCAACGACTAGTTTCCTCATCATGTATAGGTTGAAGTCTCCAGTAATTATCCAGTTATTGGTTTTCTCCTCTGTTATGAGTTTCACCAGCTCCTCCTTTAATTGTTGACTCCCTTTATTTTTGTCGCGTGGGTGCAAATATAGATTCACAAGTATTATATGTTCTTTTATTGTCTTCCCCTGAGGAGTGATTCGAGTTACTTGTATTTCGTTTGGTGGCGCTAGGTTGTATAGTAAGGGTTCTGCTGCGTAAATACTGCTTATGGAGCTGTATGTAGCTAAACCTCCCTCTTGTGCCTGAATTTAGCGTTTCTAGTTGCCGGTAGGTGAAGCATGTTGAAGCCATGCAATGCCGTCGGTGCTTCACTCCACGTTTCTTGGAGTGAGATTATATCAAATTTTTGCAGGTAAGATTGCAATTCCGGGTCCGAGGTCTTATCTCCCAGCCCATTGATATTCCAGGAGCAGATTTTCAGTGTATTTTTTTTGAGTGGGAGTGCATGCCTCTCAGAATGTCACGGACTTCCAGTTTTTATGTTTATTGTCCTGGTAACCATGCTCCACTCTGGTGTTGGTCTGCTTCTGTCCGCGTATGCCCTAAGTGCAATGTGTTCTATATTCCCCCTGTGCTCTGTGCTGTTGCTACGCGCCCCTCGCAGCACTGAGAATGATTGTGGGCTCGGTTGTCCAGAGCCGGGGTTTTCTTCTTGGTACTTGGGTTTGGCCAACAAGGGGTCAGGAATCCTCGGTTTTTCGAGTGGCTGGAGTTTGATTCCCCAGTCATTAAACCTATTTTTTTCCTTCTGGATTTGGTCAACTAGGTCTGGTGTAACCCAGACTGTTTTCGTTGACTCTGTGCATGGGCGGTCAGACGATTCATAAAACTCAACTTACTCCAGGTCAGTGGTTTTTATGTTCTTTAAAGAGTTGATGGACCTTAATAAGCGCAAAATGTTGCCTCTGTTTAATATGTCAACCCGTCCCTTTGATATATACTCTGGGTGAAACATAATTGTAGTTTTGTACCAGACTGCCCTATTTGTGAGTCCTGAGTATTCTCTGTCTCTATTGAGACCTCTGTTAATGGTGATGGCCTCCGCACTGGTATAGTCAGGCCGAGAAGCTGGCTGTTGTTTGCTGAAGCTTTCTCCATGCTCTTCCCTGTTGTTTTATTTGTCTCCTCCTCCCTGCAAGTGCTTCTTTGTGAGACTGTTTTCTTTCCTACTGGCTCCGGTGGTCCATTTGTTGGTAATGTTGTAGTTATCAATGGTTCCCCTTTCATGCTCCTGCTGTTGGTTCCCAGTTTGTGTGCCAGACCATCAATAATTGAGTCATTGACAATTGTATGCACAGTTATTTCCAGTGCCTTATCCTGGGTTGAGCTCTTTTCCTCTTCCCGATCTGGGGCCGCGTTTGCTTCTTCCCTACAAAGATTGATTATTTGATCGTCCGTAGGTTCGGCCCGGGGACTGTATATTTCATCCTTGCTGTGTGGCAGTGCCTGGATGGGTTTTTGGTTTCGCCCCTTCCTCCTTTGTTTTCTCCGCTGTTTGGACGATAACTGCACACCTTCTATCGGTTCTTGATCTTCCGGGGATTTACTGGATTGAGTGATCTTACTCGTCGAGGCGGCTGCTGTTCCTTCGGCTAATGCACCGCTGTTTGGCCCTGAAGTGGGTAAGTCCCCCTCATCTGCAGCCTGCCTCCCGTCTGTTGTCTGGGCCGCACCTGCTGTTAGCTTAGCCAAAGCCGTTGGACCTTGGGCTTTTCTTCGCTTTGTTGTTAGGTGACTACTATTGCTGGTGTGGGCCACACCAGGCACTGTTCAAGCTGGCACTGCTTTCCTAATGTCGGCAAGGAGGTTGTCCAGTGCTAATGGTAATGTTGCTAGCTTGTCCACAATTGTTACACAGGTGCAGCTAACCTGGGCGAATTTTGTCTCTGACTGAGCCCTCTTGATCAGGTTGTTAAGGTCTGCCAACTTGTCGTCTATGCCAGCGACAAAAATGGAGAGTGTGTTGAGGACTGACAGCTGGAGGTCCATCTTGTCTGAATGGTACTGCAGTGCATTTAAAGACATTTGCATTGTTCGTAATAAAGTACACCAGACGTCGTCTTTGCTTTGTCACTTAGCTTTTTCACTGTTGGATATTGGAGAGCTGTTATTTCTTATTTCTGACTCGCCTCCAGAGGCTATGGGGTAGGACGCAACCAATTCCTCCCATTCTTCAGGAGTAAGATATGATAACTCAGGTTCAGTTCCGTGAGACGTTACTGATCCTATTGAGCTTGATTTGTGTTACAGACTAGTTGGGCTGTTTGAGCTGGTTGAGCTGAGATAGAGAGAGAGAGACTGGACCCTGTTGGATATTAGATTTTCCATGGCCATCATGTGTTGACGATATTTCTTCGACGTTGGTATTTTTTTGTGTTTTGAAGGAGACTTTACTGCCTCCTGTGCTCATGTTTACTTCGCACGCCTCCTTGTGCTTACGTGACCCAAGACTTTCCGATGAGTCTGGCTCAAAGGTGCCCAGGGTGAGGCAATTTTCATTACGGTTATCCTCCGTGTTAGCCTTTGATAGCTTATCCCGTCACTGTAGGGAGCCATGAAAAGCAATGCTGAGCTCCTGGTTTCCATCGATTTCCACGTTTCCTTCCTGTACTTGTGGGAAGATTTTGTTTGGGGATCCATCCTTGACATGCTTGCCTGCTGAACTCGGAGGGGCTGCGGTGAATCTCACCTTCCTTCCCGCGGCCGGGCTTTGATCCGCCCCCCCTCCTTCATCACCGGCCGGGCTTGGCTCCACCGGCCATCCCGCCTGCTCCTGCCTACAATCTCCAGGATCCCCTGGGGCACCGGATTTCCACGCGCCAGGAGGCGTACATAAGTGCAGCTTGGGGCCGAGTCCCCTGTTGCCTGCTGAACTCGGAGGGGCTGCGGTGAATCTCACCTTCCTTCCCGCGGCCGGGCTTTGTTCCGCCCACCCTCCTTCATCACCCGCCGGGCTTGGCTCCGCCGGCCATCCCGCCTGCTCCTGCCTACAATCTCCAGGATCCCCTGGGGCACCGGATTTCCACGCGCCAGGAGGCGTACATAAGTGCAGCTTGGGGCCGAGTCCCCTGTTGCCTGCTGAACTCGGAGGGCCTGCGGTGAATCTCACCTTCCTTCCCGCGGCCGGGCTTTGTTCCGCCCCCCCTCCTTCATCACCGGCCGGGCTTGGCTCCGCCGGCCATCCCGCCTGCTCCTGCCTACAATCTCCAGGATCCCCTGGGGCACCGGATTTCCACGCGCCAGGAGGCGTACATAAGTGCAGCTTGGGGCCGAGTCCCCTGTTGCCTGCTGAACTCGGAGGGGCTGCAGTAAATCTCACCTTCCTTCCCGCGGCCGGGCTTTGTTCCGCCTCCCCTCCTTCATCACCGGCCGGGCTTGGCTCCGCCGGCCATCCCACCTGCTCCTGCCTACAATCTCCAGGATCCCCTGGGGCACCGGATTTCCACGCGCCAGGAGGCGTACATAAGTGCAGCTTGGGGCCGAGTCCCCTGTTGCCTGCTGAACTCGGAGGGGCTGCGGTGAATCTCACCTTCCTTCCCGCGGCCGGGCTTTGTTCCGGCCCCCCTCCTTCATCACCGGCCGGGCTTGGCTCCGCCGGCCATCCCGCCTGCTCCTGCCTATAATCTCCAGGATCCCCTGGGGCACCGGATTTCCACGGGCCAGGAGGCGTACATAAGTGCAGCTTGGTCCCTCGCCCCGCGAGGTCGCGCGCGGGTAGAGCCCGGGAGAAGCCCGGGACAAGGGCGGGACCATCTGTGGCCATCAGAGGCCAGAGGAGGCCGGGTCGGGGCACCTACCTTGTTTCTGAACCAAGATTTGAAGAACACTGATTAAAGGTACCGCTACCCACTGACTATTTCTGGTTCTTACTACAGGTCCTTCCTAAGGGTCACTACAGTTCAGTAGCCGATACTGACTTGTTTTTTACTGTTCGAAGCTGTCACGCTATGTCTTGCAAGGGGGGTATTAGAAAACTTTCCTCCCAGGGTGACTTGCTTAGGGTAACAATGGACTATTATATCAAGAGTGCAATACTGCCTATTGCCAGTGAATTAGAGAGAATAGAACGATCCCCAGCTATGGACAGTTCTCTTAGTATGGGTTCTCCTCCACAGACTGCTGATACAGCCCCAGCTATATCATTACTACAAGAACTACATCAAATGTGTAAATCCTCGTACGCCTCTGTGGAATTAGAAAATGTGCAAACTACCGCTCCAATCTCCCCTATGGTTACGACTAATCCTGGGTCCAGTTGTTCTTCCCAACTAACTCAAATTCTACAGCTTACGCCCCTCACAATACGACCGATAGCAATTTCTCTACCCGTAGTTCCTACCCAGGTGCTCTCTGCCAAAAGGAAAAGAGATGAGGCTAAACAAACGGGCAGTCAGGCCAAGCAACAAAAATTAAACAGAAATCCATCATTACCCAATACTCCTAGTACTGCTACACCGAAAGCATCTATACAGATTTCTCTACTCTCCGCGCTCGAAAATATGATGAATTCAATTATATCCCCGTTGATCGATAAAATTACTAGCTTAGGGGACAGGCTCACGGGCGTCGAGGAAGCAATAAAGGCTAACTCGATACTTACAAAAACTATGGAAGAATCTGTACAATTACAGCGTCCAGTCCCCATAGAAACACCTAATTCCATTATACAAAGGAAGACCACCCGTAGCCAATTAACTGCCCCACATATGAAAACCTTAAATATCTCGAAAGCCGCCACAACATCACAGAGTTCTTACCCTAGGGCTGGGCAGAATAAAGAAACGTCATCTCAAAAAAGAATAGCGGCTAGTCATAACACTATACCACACAAAACTAACCATCTTCATTTGCCACCAGAGGCAGCTCCTATCGTATGTGTCCTTTCAGGAATACCAGAACTCCCAAAGGGGAAACACGAAAGACAGCAGGACCTAAGGAACAAGGTAGTGTTCTGGCTAACCAAAAATAGACCTTTTCCCCCCAATATAGATGGCACTATACTAAGCGTTAGAAGGGTGGGCTGGTTAGGACCTCTCCCAAAAAATACTGTGGGCGATTTGGTACTCGTAAAATTTAGCAATAAATATGTCGTCCCATACCTCCAATCTTGGCAGCCACAAATAGGTGACGTACCTATATCTATTTGTAGTCTAAGTGAATTCTACCCTAGAACATTATATGTCCCGTCGCAACGCCAAGCTACACAGAGTAATTTCCGGATGGCTAGAAGTGGCCACCTCCCCCCTGCTTTTAATTAATTTGTTCACTCTTCCTGTTGTTTACTGATTAGCTGATTTAGTCTATTGATTTAATCTTTTTTTTTAACAGACGCAAATTTTTATGAAATGAAATGTATTGATGTATTGGTGTATATTTATGTACTGTTGTTGCTTATATGATTTTTTATACTGAAATCGAATAAAGCTAATCAATTGCAATTGCATGACATGCTTGTCAGAGATGCTGTTATGGTTATAAGGGACGCAGGGGATGCAGTTATTGGTCGTTTCCCCCTTTTTGTCCTCCGGACCTTCTTCTCCACCCTCTGTTGTTGATACTCTGTGGCTGGCTGCCAGTCCGGGGGTGTTTTGCTTGCACTCATTGTCTATTACAATGGTTGTAAGGCATGGCGTCACCAGATGGGTCAGGGCATCGTGCCCCAAGAGATCGCCTTTCTCAGGTCCCTGGAGTTTTACCTTCTTAGTTATGGCTGAAGCGACCTCTCCCTCTTTAGCGCTCAAGTCTCCACTAGCGCTACCGTAGCTTTGGCCGCAGACTGCTAAATTTCTGAAGTCTAGCCCCCGCTGCTGCCATTGCTGTTGCTCTACCAACTGGTGTTCCATTTGGTGTGCATGTAGAGGTTGGAGTGGCTCGGGGAGATTAGTTACTTTGCTGCTGTTTATACACGATACCGGGCCGGCATCTTTTAGGAACGAAAACTTTGTGTATATTTTGGGTTGGTAGCATGGCTTAGTCAGGATTGGGTCTCTGCATGTACTGCTTACTGTCCCGCTTGTCGAGGTATCGGAATTGGAGTTGGTAAGGAATGGAGAGATTAGTTTGGAGACTTCGCCATTTATCCTTGCATCCGCCTCGGTGCCTCCCTTATTTAGTGACTTATTTAGTGACTGTTTGCTTGAGCCGGCTGCCTTGTCTTTCCAGACCGCATTATTGCGATGCTGTAGGCTCTTAGATTGAGGTAGCTGTCTTGACTAACTGTTGACTGTCTGTTGACTGTCTATATGGCCACAGTCTTCCTAGTGTCGAGTTTTTTCCAATGCTGATGTCAATGCTGGTGTCAAGCTTCCCGTTTGCTCATACGCTTGTTTTTAAGCCTCTCTGGGTACTCTCCGGTCTGCTTCTCATTGCTGAGCCAAACAGGGGGATGGGGAGAAGGGGACAGCTGAAGCACAAATAGAATGGCTCCCAAACTCCTCGCGGCTGACTTCAGGGGTGTCTCCCGCAACTCTGTCGTACTCCTGCCTGGCCAGGTATCTCAGCTGCTGTTTGGAGGCTGTATGGAGTGTGGAGGCTGTATGGAGGCTGTGTGGGGGCTATATGGGGGCTGTATGGGAGCCCGCGGCCGCTGTTACGCCAAACACCCCCCCCAAGGTCCTGCCCCTCAGCCTCAACCTCAGCTGACAATAGACTGGCCAGAAAACTGATCGTGGGCCTCACCTCATACAGCGGCTGCTGCCAATCCTGCCCGGCCGGTTCCTTTCCTCCTCGCTGTTCCTTATAACTGGGCTAGGCTCAGCTTTAGTAGCAGCCGCAACCTCCATAGCCCCACTGCCACAGCCACCGGGCCGGGAGCGTTCGTGGGTTCAGGCAGCAGGCAGACAAGCGGGCGTGCTGGCGGGCAGGCAAAACCGTCGGGTGCCGAAGCTGCCGCTAGCCTTTAATGCACTCTTCCTCCGTGCAGCCCGTACGGTCCCTCGCCTCCCACTTCGCCCACTCCGCCGCAATCAGCTTGCTTGCCTGTGCCGGTGCTGTTGCGACCCGCTCCTCTCCTCTGCTCTGCTGCTTTTTGCTCCGCCGCCGCTCTGCGCTGAGCTCTCGGCTCCTGTGAAAACCTGGACACTGGAATTGCTGTGATCACTCCCAGGCACCCCTCCAAGCTGCAGTAGTCGATTAGTGTAGCGTGTGTCGGGATGGCGGAAACTATCGTTAATGAGATGGTGTTTGAAAAGATTGAATGGTGAACATTACATGTCATTGTCAAGGTTGTGGATATGCGCAGACACGCATGTCAATGGTGTGCGGTATTATTGAAAGTGTTGCTATCGCGAAGCTTACACGTGAATGTGCTTGTATGGAGAGAGGATCAGCAGTGAGGCTATGTCATACACAGTGATAACACTCATTACAGTCTAGCAATGCATGTCAAATGTGAATCTAAAAAATCTCACATATAACACACTACAATATTGGTAAAGCCTGACAACAGAGCGTACAGCAAAAGAAATCTACACATTGCTGTTTACTGTTTGTCACATGTGGTCTAGGATGTGCACTCTGCCCATGGCTCCTGATACTTCTTAAAGCCACGAATACCCAGGCCGAAAGGGAGCACAATAATGTGCAGACACACACACCAGGGGCATCGTGTAACACATATTTGTTTTTTGATAGAACGCTTGAGATGCAAGGCAATCACACGTGGAAGGCTAATGTACAGAGCACGAATATTGATCAAGATTATCGTTGCATGTTGTGTGTAGTATAAGATATGTGATTACAGGAAAACACTTTTAAAAAAAGCTTTCTAAGCAGAAGAGGTGTCTTTCATCAAACGCTGTAGAGAGAATGAGTAAAATGGATGAGATCATCCAACTGTTA
Source organism: Lissotriton helveticus (assembly GCF_964261635.1). Classification (NCBI taxonomy): domain Eukaryota; kingdom Metazoa; phylum Chordata; class Amphibia; order Caudata; family Salamandridae; genus Lissotriton; species Lissotriton helveticus. The sequence continues at coordinate 1,932,774,389 of NC_136059.1, forward strand.
CAATGGGAAATGTTAAGAACCAATCAAATGCTTTTTTTAAGGTCACATGGCAATCGTGCACCGAGCGCGCAAGGAGGCCGCACCTGACGCGAATTTGACAAAATATATTTATCATATCAGTTTATTACAGTTAGAAATATATAAATATTTACAATATTTTAGATTATTGCTTGCTCTCATAATCTGTTTGAAGTTATTTAGATATACTTTTGAGACAAAAAAAAGGGAATGGCTTACCCGGCGCGATACTATCCATCTGTGACCTGGCACGGGCCTGACAGCGTGTACTCGTCGCATACATGAAGTGCAGCGGGCGTGACCCCATACATACATGAAATAACGCGTGACTTGGTACTTCGTACCCGTCGATACCAAAGTAGCACCTGGGGTGATGTTACACAGGATGCGGTGACACGAAGTTGTCGGATACGAAATGCTCATCATTTACAAGTTTAGCAATGTGGCGGATAGGATTCGTGTGGTGATGGAGCTTGGTACGCTACCGGTATGGGAGTGCAGTTTTCTCCCACAAAAAAAATACATATTTTTTGGGGAAGATATAAAACACTACGTCATTTTTAAAGTTAAAAAAAAAGAACTATAAGAGAGTTCCAAAATATGTTCAAAAAGTATTTACAAAAATATAGGTTTTAGAAACATTAAAATATGAAATTAACATTTAAAAAACCTTATAAATTCACGGAAAAAACCATAGGTTTCAGGCACGCTACAGTTAGGAATTAGCATTTAAAGAACCTTAGAAATTCACTAAAAAACGATAGGTTTCAGGGATGTTATAGTTAGTTGGACATTTGACTCATATAAAACCAAAGACATTTGCCAGTTATAGTTAGTTGAGCTAACTATAACTTGCGTGCCCGCAATGCACTGCTGATCACGTCACATATTACATCACTCATGACATGGTCAGTGACATGACTGATAGCATCGGAAATGACACCACTGATGCCATCATCCACGTGATAATCTGATGCACATACTGATGCTCGAACATAAACTTTGATACACCCACTCTAAAATACAGACTACTATTTTAGAAACCATACACACAACAATGCCAGATACTACACACCTCCGACTATTTCCTAGGTCTATACACACATCTAGTGACTTATACATACAGTTACTCATCAATACAGTACTAAAATATGTACTCATACACCTATACATACAGCTGCACTCTACCACTCATCCATAGAGTTACTCACACACCTGGTCAGTCATGTAAAGAATGAATTACATACTCATTTACTCATGTATACAGTTATACACACCAACTGAGTTATTTATAAACACACCACATCACGTATTTGTGTAGATACTAACACATACTTACTGTCTTATACAATCACTGATACAAGCAGACACTCATTTATACACCTCCTCTTCAAATAACTTACTCTCACGTATAGTTAGTTATATACTCCAACACTCACACATACTGCCTTAAAATATATGTAGTTACTCACACATATACCACTGAGACATTCATTCACTCGCCAACACACCCATACACACACTCACACACCCATACAGCCCTTCACAGATGCACTCTTGACCCATACACCCAGTGAATCACTCACACATTTATGCACAAAGTCACAACCCCCACCCACCCACACAGACACTCAGGCACCCATGCAGATACTCAGGCAACAAATCAATAACCCATATAGACACTCATGTAGCTACCCAACAACCCATGCAGCCGCTTACACACGAACTAAGAGACTAATACAGACTTTCACACAGTTTAGTCCCTAACGCATGCATTCAGTAACACACGTTGAATCACTCGCTTATACAGTCAGTCACGCACCTACTAAATAATCCCTTCAGGCACTTGTAAATCCACTCATTCTTCAATACACCTTGGCATAGATATATATGAAAAATATTTAAACTTTACAGAAACACACATTCACTGGATGATGTCATCAGTGATGTCTTTTGAAATGTCATCAGTGATGTCCTCAGTGATGTCACTGACCATGTCATGAGTGATGTAATATGTGACGTCATCAGCGTTGCATTGCGGGTGTGCGAGTTGTAGTTAGCTCAACTAACTATAACTGGCGAATTTCTCTGTTTTTCTATGAGTCAAATGTCCAACTAACTATAACGTCCCTGAAACCTATGTTTTTGTTAGTGCATTTATAGATAGATAGATATATAGATATATATAGATAGATAGATAGATAGATAGATAGATAGATAGATAGATAGATAGATGCACATACATATATAGATATATAGATATCAAAGTGAGAACCATTTCAAGTTGTGTCTCATTTGAGTTCTATAGAGAGAGTGCCATGGCTGGTAGTTGTGTACTGAAAGTGATTTTCAGTTTTGTTACCCTTGTTGTACCATATAATTCAGATGTTATACTGCATGAATTTACATGAGTATTGGTTGTCCCCTGAAACTATTACATCCTCCACAACAAAGAAACTGAGTGACTTTTATAGCTTGGGCCAAATGACTGATTGTTTTTTAAGATTCAAGCAAACCTCATACTTTTAAAATCATATGAATGATAGGATCCCCCTTTCAGAAAAGCTTGTTGTAGAAGGTTCAAGTTAGGTACACTACCTCTTGCTACCTTTATTGCTAAATGGAATGGCAACCAGAATAGAAGTAAAATACGGCCTGCTTGTAGAAGTGCTGATGTAACTGACTACCATCTCCTCTTTTTCTGTCAAGGTATTACAAGCAGCGTAGTCATTGGATTGTTCCTTTGTGCTGTCTTTTAGGTGTTGTGCAATATAGGGTAGCGATAAGATTATGTAGATTGGACATGTCTTCTCCTTTGCTAAATACCTGTAGAGCATAAGTTGAATCAGAAAAAGAATTGACTCTTTTACCGTCACTGCAGCCATTGCCTTAATGTGAATTTCTCTTCTACTGTATACTATGTTTTTATTGATTTTAGAACTAGTATTTGTATCATTATAATGTAGCTGGAACACTAGCACTTTATTTAGCTAGGCTGTCCTTCGAGACAGGGTATAATGGCAAGTAACCTCAGCTGTAAACTTGTTCGTATACCACATCTGTTCTACATCAGATACATTCTTATGATCTCTGTGTTAAATGCAGTATGCACATTCCTAGTAATGTATTTTCTTTTTTAAATGTAGTACTTCTGGTGTATCAGTTTTATAAACACATATAATATTACAGCATGAGATGAATAATTTGTACTTTAGGCTTGATGGACCATATTAGGTTTTTGTCTATGGTCAGCACTTGTATACCTGTTTTTGTGTCTCTTGCCAATAAAGGTAATTTCTAAGAAACGTCTATGCATGGTATCTGTACATTTTTTAGAGGACATTGTATTGTTTTTAATGTTCTAATTGTATTACTTTTATGGCCATTGGGTGAAATAAATAAAGTGATTTTCAGTTGAGGTGGATGAAAACAAAATTCATTGTTCATGTGCAGTTTATAAAAATGAGAAATTCCAGTTACGCGTAGTAGCCTGTGTTAACCCATTTTAGTTAACTACATATGCACTGGCAGTCCTTAACATGTCCTGCTCTAATGGCCAACTACGGTGGTAAATTAAATATCTGAGATCATTTTTAAGAGATGTAGGATTGCAAAGAAATGCATATCTCCCAGGTTAAGGATAAGGTAATGTGGATTGTCATGGTCTGGTGTCTGAAGAGGAGGGTCTACAGATTGGCTTGAAGAGGAACTATAGTAAAAGAGAGAGGGACCGTCCGCAGCTTTTTCGCCGTGGTTGGCTTACAACCGCGGCGGAAAAGCTCTAATATGGTGACGGTGTCTCTCAGACACCGTCAGCCACATTAGGATGCCCAAAAAGAAATGCTTTTCTACGGCGGGTTTTCCGCCGTGGAAAAGCATACGGAGCTTCACTGCGGGGGCCCGTTGCGGGCCCCCTGGGTGAAGGGGGTGCACATGGCATTTGTATGCAGTAATCGGCAGGCACTGCGCGGTGCCTGCCGCTTGCTGCATACAACTGCAATGTATGCATTTTTAACATTGCGGCGGGTGCAGCTTGAAGCTGCACCCGCTGCAATGTTAAAGATTGAGGATGTGACCGCCACCCTGGCGGTCACATCCTAATCTGCACGGAGGGACCGCCGCAGCCCCTGCGGACGGTCCCTCCTACTCAATGGTGGCGGACGGACTCAGGTCCGTCCGCCATCATAATCGGCCCCTAAGTGTTTCTGTATGTTATTGATGCTTGCTTGGCCATAATATTCCCCTGTGATATATATATATTACTTTAAATTGAATAAAGAAGGAGACACTAATGTGCAATTATTACGAAATCTGTATTTGGCATTTTTCGGAATTAGAATAGCCTTTTGCCAATATGGTTTTTGACTGAGTTCATTCACTCATTTTGTAATTAGGTTATTCAATTTCACAGCATTATTACATTTTTTATATATTTCTTCTTTAACTCGACAACATCTCTAAATCTGATGTTTTAGCCTGTCCCCTCGATGTCTAAATAAGATAGTCTTTCACCTATGTCTATCGCCGACGGCTCTCGAGCTATTCCCTGTGGGCATAGCGTATTACCCGGAAATATTTTGTGTGTGAACCGGAAGTGTTCTAGTTAAACATCCTGGATTGCCGCCATATTGGGGTGTATAAAAGCGTAAGGTTTGCGATCATGTGGGAGATCGCACAAGAAAAAACTGTTGGAGGCGTATGCCCCGCATTACGGATCGAAAGAGGTATGTAGGGCCGTGGGAGGTGTTCACTTTCGGACGGGATATGTGTTTTAAAATAGGTTGACATAGTGCTTTACACTTTATGTCTCCCTTAGAACGCTGTCGTTCCTGAGTGACTCTCGGGCTGGGAATTGAGTTAACCCATAAAGGAACTCCTATATAATTTGCGGAGCGGTATTCTTCATTTTGAGGAAAACTAACTCTATTCTAGGAGGTCAGTGAAGTTTAGTTTTATGCCAATATTGGCTTAAATCTTTTGGTAGCTTCACTGTATCATTTCGGACAAAACTCTTTATATGTTTTTTTATGCGTTTTTATTTAGAGTGTTTTAATATTTTTGATACGCTGGGTTTGATGCACGTACCAGCGAATATTTAAAGATTTGATGTCCCTGGAGGCACATGTTCTAAAGCCCCGAACAATGATATTAAGGTATGTGGGGCTTGTGGGTTGACACTCTATAGTGGCCACATGCGTTTGAGAATCAAATAGAAATTACCACCCAACACTTTATCATATGTGTGTTGGAGTGGAGGGTATCGTTTCTGCAAATACAAATGAGGGATGTGAACTATAGGCTATGAATATGTATCTTTCTATGAATTTTATGCTAAACATGACCTTTGAGATTTTGCCATACTGTCAATAAATCGGAGAGTGCTAGATAGAATGTTATAAAGACATGTTGTCTTGTGGCAATAGTGCAACATTATGGTATATATTTGCAATCTAATCAAAATTTAAAGTTGCTCCATTGTGAATGTTTGTTTGCATAGAATAGATAATAGGAATTATAAGATATCTATGCCATCCTTGGAGGTCTATTGACCCCAATTGCTATTCCCAAAATATTTTAATACAACCAATTTGCTTGGACCCACTTGGAGGCCATAGCTTTTGTCAATACTACTTGTGAATGTGAGTTTGATTCTGTATTGAGTTACGATGTCTGTCAGCTATGTATTACATTATATAGAATATTTGTATCTTGAACATTGAGGCTGTGTAGATTTTATGATGTGTTATAGCATTATGTTTGGTTAAATTTGTTTATATATTTTGTAGTCTTTTTTTGCTTTTTAGTTATATAATGTTTTAATGGGAATGAATATAATATTTTCCTGAAGAAGGTGCTGGCTGTTTATCAATTAGCCCACCGAAACGTGTCGATGCTCAAGCAAGGGACAAGTACTTTGAGTCCATGGAGACAATAATTCTGATGGAGAATTGAAATATTGAATTGAAATATTGATCAGAATTGATCTCTGAAGGGCTTCTGTATTTCCCCTTTTTAGAATAGGAACAATTTTTCCTTAGTGTTATTACCATTTTGTGTATCTTTATTGAATTTTTGAACTGTATTGTGTGTTTTTATTTGCTTTAACTGTACTATATTCGTGATAGGCTTTGATCATGTGCTTTATGGAAAGCCGTCAGTGTTTTTAATGATTTTCTGTCTGAATAAATTGTATACATTTTTTAACCTAAACATATTTTACATTTCCTCTCTGTTCATTATACTGTATTAATGTAGATTTATTGCTGTTATGAATAGAATATATGTGATTGTTTTTGCCCAAAGGGGACTTTATTTTCTGACTTGAAGAGGAACTGCCAGGAATGGTCATTGGAAAACAATATAGGGCCGATTACATTGCAGCTTGTAAAGGCTCTGACATACTGTCAGAGCCCTTACAGCCGCATCGTAATGGGCCATTTGGTTTTCTTTCCGACTGCCTCATTACGACGGAGGCGGTCGGAAAGGAAACCTGCTGATCATTCCGACTGGCTTCCAACAGACTCGGAGAGCCTGTCCACCAGTCGAAATGCTGCCTGTAATCTCAAGGGCAGCTCAATTCGCTCTTGAGATTACACTTTAAAATATTGGTTCAATGCCAGTCTGTCTAACATGGAAACCATGTTGGAAAGCGTGTTATGGGCCCCCTGCAGGACCCTCATTGGTGCATGGCCTCCGGCTGGAGCCCGAGCGGACACCAATGGTGTATCCCTGTTGATCCCTGCTCTTTGTGGCAGGTAGCTTGTGGCATGGGAGCATGCATTAAGGCCGGGTTTCCAGCCTGAAAGCATGATCCCAGTGTAAAATATAGGAATGCACCTGAACAGTGTTTGTAATGGGGCGGTCATGACCGTCGACTGAGTGTCAGTCGGTCCCAGGACGATGCAGTATCGAGCTGAAGTGATTCAGCCCGAAATCGGAATGACCCCCATAGTGTTTTTGTGGAACGCATGTGTTTCCTTGGTTCTTATAGCGAGTAACACCTGCTTTAGATTCTGGGTCCCTTAATTATGAGGGCTAGCGCCACTGTTGCTTCTCTTTTTTGCGACGCTGTGGTGGCGTACACAATATGCCATACTATGCCTTATTTACAAAGTGACGCATTTAGGCAGATGTGTCACTTTGTAAAGCCCAGCGCTACATTATACCTGCGTCAGGTAGGTTGTATTCAGGGTGGGCGTTCGCCAACAAAAAAGCCTCGTAGAAGTGGCGCAGTGACATCTATGAGATTTCACTGTGCCACTTCTATGACTTGATTCTGTCGTAGGCATAGGAGTGATGCAGGGCTTTTTACATGGGACTCACGCCATGTTTAATGACACATTACTGGAGTTGCATCAGATTACCGACACACTCCAGCAATGCATCATTACTGCGCCACCAGATATGCCAGGAGTCCTTATGTATCTGTGCAATCTTTGTGACATGGGGCGCTAAATGTAATTACGGCGCATCCATGGTGTCGCAAGGATGGCACAATGAAAAATGTTGCATTGCTCTTTTTCCGCAGCGATGCAACACTTTTAAAAAATGAGGCTTTGTGAGTGTGGCTGTTAGATAGTGCCAATACTGCAGGTGCAACAGCATTGTGGTTTAGGCATAAGTGAAATGGCAGATTCACTTGAGAATATCGTAGATGGTGACTTGGTATGCTGAGCCTCACCATATTTAAAATGCTTGTTTAAATCAAAAGCAGAGCACTGTGCATTTACGTAAAATGTCTCAAAACTCTACTGTGTGAGTTAAAACATGCATTTGAAAAAGTGCACAGATATGGTTCACGCTATTAACACTCTGCTCCCCCTGAATCCCATGGGTACAACCTGCTCTCTAAATCGTCTGTTTTCCACCTCTTCTTCAACTCCACTCCTCCTGTCGGTCAATAGGCACCCCAAACCCCTAGTCCCAGGTGCTATTGCAACTGCTGCACTAATCATAGGCGCCCTTCTTCACTCATTTCAGTGCCTCCTTTTTTTGCTATTATGGGTTGTGGAAGTTTGGAATGACAGAAGTTATTTTTTTAAATGACCACAAAAAGTTGGAAATGCATAATGTTGTTTTATGAGGTAAGGAACATAGGTACAACATTTATGAAACTGCCCAGAACTGTTCTGCAAGGTTTCACAATTTTGCGCATAAATAGCTCATTCGGTCCATATATTTGTTTATCTGATGGCATTTGTAGACGTCTGTAGAATGGTACAAACAGGGCTACAGGTACTAGAATGCAAAGAAAAAAGATTTACTTTATGAGATATGTGGGCAAGGGTTCATGAAAATGTAGAGTTCTGAATGAATTGGAGTATGTTCGTAAGTTGGAATTCGCATTTTTCATCTGCTCAGTACTGTATGTCAAAGGAGCCCTGGATTCTGCGTCTGTATTTTGAACTGTAAAATATGTTATGTGTTTGGGGCATGCAATGTGGTCCCCAGAAAAAAAAATAGTAGGATGCATCGTAAGCACATCTTGTGCTTGCCACACTGCTTTGCGTAGATATCAAAACAGGGGACTATTCTTGACTTTCATAGGGTGGTTGATGTAACCAGAGTTATCTGGGTATACCTTGAACTTAATGATTGAAAATCATTGGACTGGATGGCAGCAGTATGACATAATGAGGATTTGACATGCATGGTACTTGATAGTTGTTATGACATGCTTAGAGAGTTGCATTATACATGTTTTTAATTAGACAACATACCACATGTAGAGGAATTTCTCTGCCGCATTTTAGACTGCAATGAGTCTAACTACGCTGTTCAGTTTAACATAATTGTTCAATGAGGTGCCAACCATACAACCTATTTGATTTCATTGACAATAGTGGTTAGTGCGTTGTAAATGCAGTTTTTTTTTATTTGAACAAATGCCAAGAACTTGGTGTATTGTATTGCACATCTGTTTTTCCTTGTGTATTTAAATGTTGTAAAAGTTATAAAATGTGCTAATGAAAATAAATAAATAGACTGAGTAATAACATATGACCTTTGCCTGGGAGGCTGGAAGGGTGGGGACCGTTTTTTTTTAGCAGTTTTGTTACTGGAGGCAGTTTTGCTGCGATGCAGCAATATCGGCCCGCAGTAACAAAAGCACTACTGCTAGGGGCTGGTTTTGTCAAGCAGCAGCGTTTTACACTTGCACCGCCCCTCCCGGAATAGGAGCGATCTGTCAAAATTGCCAAGACTGCTTTGGGTTCCCAGTCCAGCGATGAATGGACTAGCCCAGAATAGAGTGTCACCCAACGGCGGTCGTGCAGACAATGGGGGTGGGATGGGGCAGGACGAGGCGGGATGGGGGGGGGGGATGTTGACAGACGATGGAATACGATTTATTTATTTATTTATTTATTGACTTTTCTTTATTCAGTCATCTGTTGACTCCCCCCTCCTGCCCCGCTCGACCTCGATTACCTGCACCGACACTCAATCAGCAAGTTAAACGTCACATGATGTCACTTTCTGCAATGGCATCAGGTCAAAGATCATGTGTAGTAATTTCCTGTGATGTCATCCATAGGCCAAAGAGTATACAGAGGTCACTTCTGCTACCCTTGGCATTTTGCTGAATCGACGTCCATAATGTTTGCACACCAACCTAAAGGCCAGTTTATACTCCAATACTGAGTGTGTTCGCACATCATGCTAATGTGTGATGAAGATCATTTCCAAACAGATTCACAATAGGTGTGTATCAGAATTATTTGGAGAAAGAGACAGCCTGTGGCCCTCACATCTTCCACAACTTACCTGGCAATAACATATACTGGACAACTATCAAATTCTGCAGCGACTGCCAGAAATATATTAGGTTTTAGTGGTTTCCTGGAACAATTTCCCCTGAAGAATGCACATAGAAGACATCCACATTATTATTTAAAAGCGTTATTACTACGTTAAAACCCAATTTTAGTGCAAAATATATGAACAGCACATTGCAGATATAAGTATTATGGTAAGCAGAACGAAGAAAATACATGTAAATAACATAAACATTGGGAACAAAACCATTGCCTTTCTGTTATGGAATCTTTGATGGAGTTCCTTCTTCCTTGTCCTAGCTAACGCCTACATTAGCACTAAAATCATGTCAAATATAGGAGCCTCATATGGCATGCACTCATGCCTACTCACCATTGGTACATTTTCAGTCTGTCACGGGAAACATCAATTGAAAAAAACAAGGACCCCCTGGCGAATTGATACAGCAATTCCTAGGGCAGGGCACTAATACGGTGAAATATACATCCCTAGGCAATTATGGAGTTACAAATGTTCCAAATCTCTAAATATGTACATCCATTAGATACACATTATTTGTGAACTCAGTGTAACATTCAACAGAAAAAATTAAAAATTACAATTTTAATTTGTGGTAGTTAAAAACATAGTTTATTACAATCTTGAAATCAATTCATAAAATAACTCTTCATACTATATTTTGTATGTACTTAGCATATAAATACATATACTCAGTTACATAAAAACAAACAGTTCTCTTCAACTGATCACATAAAATACACAGACTTAAACCGTGGCAAAAAAAGGTTTTTGTCTTTGACGCGCGTTTCAACGAAATCTGCGCCTTCGTCAGGAAATGCCGCACATTTACCTAAAACATAGTTTTTGAGAGTTACTCTGAGGTTCATGATAAATTGCAAAGTAGATTGACCATCACCTAAAGGTGTATACTAAAAGAGCATTGAAGAATAATAATGAAGTATCTTTAGACTAGATTCTATCGTGTCATCTTTACAAGGGTGTGTAAAAAAGGAAAAGATTGTGACTAGTTTAGATATAGTCAGATGTATAGGAAACCATAAGTCATCAAGAATTCCATTTCCGATTGAATAGAGATTTAGGTAGACCCAGTGACGAATGCTTACTTTTTGTTTCAAGCTTATTATTGGATTTTAGGGTCCAGCGTTTTATATTCAGCTTATCGTTGGGTATCAGGGTCCAGCGTATCGATGGACTTACAAGATCTGGAAGGATTAATGAAGTGGGACTAAGTTAACTCTTATTTATATATCAAATTTTGTATAACCAGTGTGGAGGACATTATAGTTACCCTAATTTAGGTCCTGCAGGACTTTGATATGTCCTTCTTAAAGATAGTTGCGTATTTCTATATATTTGAAACGATATGTATTCCTTTGGATTCTGTATAAAATATCAATAAACAACTATTGGTATCATGATATGACAAGTTTACTATATAAAGCTAATATTCATGTGAATGGTTGTCAGTACCTGAAACTTTCACAACTCCTTATCGATGTGTTCAGAATATTCCAACATTTCCATTATATATTCAGTTAGATTTCATCAAAATTCGTCGATGGTTTTCCCCTTTAGATTAACTGTAGAAGGTTCCACCAAAAGTGGTGATTAGACAGCTATTTTTCTAATATTGGGAAACACGTAAATGGGCAAAATTAAGTATCAAGTGTTTTTATCTATATTGTAAGTTAACAGGTCACATTTCTTAGATAAAAAATGAATAGTCGATTTTTTTAAGGTTATTTATAAAGAATAGAAGCGACTCGCAAATCAGACCTATTTCTTGATATTAAAATATGAAGGATCTAAAGACATGACTGTACATTCACGTTTTAATGCTGACAAAACTTTCATCCAAAATACCCTTGATGGAAGTACTCCGATTAAAGGAACCTTTAAATGCCTATTGTGTAAATCATGCGACACAGTGATGGAAGGGGAAACCCTAGCTTTTAATGGTTATACCATTCATGCACAGAAAATGTGGAACTGTAAAACCCATAATGTGATTTATCTTATTGTATGTCCCTGCGGATTAGGTTATGTAGGTGAGACTCCACGAGCAGTAAACACTAGAATTACAGAACATCGTTTTGCCATCCATACTGCCAGAATAACCGCACCATTAGTTAAACACTATCTTGACTTAAAACACAAACCTGAAGATATGCAATGGCGATTTTTAGAAAAGATAAAAAGTTCTGAAGAGAATGGAGCCACTGAAATTCGTAAAAGAAGGGAAGTTTATTGGATTTTTTCTCTTAATACCTTGAATTGTGGGTTAAATAATGAGTTCCCATGGGAAAATGCAATTTAGTGTAGATATCTGTCGCATACAGCACAGCTGTAATATAACTATGCTGTCAACTGAACGAACTACATAGTTTTAAAAATCACTTGGCCACGAAAATGCTTCAATTTATTTTTATAAAAAATAAACAGACTGATTAGACCTACAGAAATGTTATTAAAGATTGTGACAAATATTAAGGTATATTCCAGACAGACCTGCGAGCGTTAAGATTAAGGAAGTGGAGAAATTACATTTCTGACATATAGCGTTCTAGTGTATAATCCCCTTTTACGAAAGGATAAAGGTGCCAATCACACGACTAGGGTATGTTTTGATTAGGAAACAATGAAACGCAGAGAATGGACCATGTGATTGGCCCTTGCCATATGATCCATTCACGTAATGCACATGGATGTGTCAATTATGCTAGGAATCATGGTCCAATCCAGACGCATAACAGTTGGAACTGAAAATGTTTAAAAGAGGCCAGAGATGAAGCTCAACCTTTTAAGCACATAGACGCGGCCAGTTAGGACGGTTCCTCGCCGACGGGCCGATATCTGTCTTCTAAATTCTCCCTCACAGTAAGTCCGTGAATAAATAGGGAATAGGTTACAACTTATAACTAGCTCAATGTTTTTAAGTAAAAGGGTTAAATAACAACTGAAATTAAATTGAATATACAATAAATCGGAAGATACGAACCATTATGATGGGCTCTGGAGCTCAATTAGGGCCGTTAGGGCCTTCATATTCCTGTTATCTTTCTTTTAATATCAATAAATAGGTCTGATTTGGGAGTCGCTTCTATTCTTTATGAACAACCTTCAAAAAATCGACTATACATTTTTTTATCTAAGAATTGTGACCTGTTAACTTAGAAAAAATACCTTGATACTTAATTTTGCCCATTTACGTGTTTCCCATTAATAGAAAAATAGCTGTCTAATGACCAATGTTGATAGACCCTCTACAGTTAATCTAAAGGGGGAAACCATTGACGAATTTTGATGAAAACTGTCTGAATATATGAATATATACTGGAAGTGTTAGAATTTTCTGAATACATCGATAAGGAGGTGTGAAAGTTTCAGGTACTGACACCATTCACACAAATATTAGCTTTATACAGTACACTTGTCATATCGAGATACCAATAGTAGTTTATTGATTTTTTATACAGATTCCAATGGAATACATATTGTTTTAAATATATAGAAATACATGACTATCTTTAAGAAGGACATATCAGAGTCCCGCAGGACCTAAATTAGGGTAACTATTATGTCCTCCACACTCGTTATACAAAATTAGATGTATAAATAAGAATTAACTTAGTACCATTTCATTACTCCTTCCATATCTTGTAAGTCCATCGATACGCTGAACACAGATACCTAACAATAAGCTGAATTTAAAATGCTGGACCATAAAATACAATAATAAGCTTGAAACAAAAAGTAAGCATTCATCACTGGGTCTACCTAAATCTTTATTCAATCGGAAATTGAATTCTTGGTGACTTATGGTTTCCTATAAATCTGACTATATCGAAACTAGTCAAAATCTTTTCCTTCTTAACACACCCTTATAAAGATGACACAATAGAATCTTGTATAAAGATATTTCTTTATCATTCTTCACTGCTCTTTTAGTATACACCTTTAGGTGATGGTCAATCTAATTTGCAATTTATCATGAATCTCAGTGTAACTCTCAAAAATTATGTTTTAGGTAAATGTGTGGCATTTCCTGATGAAGGCACAGATTGCGCCGAAACCTGCGTCAAAGACATAGACCTTATTTTGCCACGGTTTAAGTCTGTGTATTTTATGTGATCGGTTGAAGAGAACTGTTTGTTTTTATGTGATTGAGTATATGTATTTATTTGCTAACTACATACAAAATATAGTACCAAGAGTTATTTTATGAATTGACTTCAAGATTGTAATAAACTATGTTTTTAACTACCACAAATTAAAATTATCATTTTTAATTTTTTCTGTTGAATGTTACACTGAGTTCACAAATAATGTGTATCTAATGGGTGTATACATTTAGAGAATTGTAACATTAGTAACTCCATAATTGCCTTGGGATTTATATTTCACTGTACGGGAAACATCCATTACAATGCAGTCATTACAATGACCTATCTTTACAAAGAAACTGTTGCAGTGCATCTGCCTTTACATCCCATGCCATTACAAAGCATGCCATTAAAATGTATGTCACTACAATGCATGCCATTACAACGCCTACAATTACAACGCAGGCCATTACAATGCATTATACGGTAAGAAATTGATATTTTTTTTAGTTTTAGGGTGGGCATGAGTTTTGGGCTACATGGGAATAGTATTTTTTACCCGTACACTATCCATCACTTTCTCCTACTGCTGCACTCACTGGAGTGGGAATAGTAATTTTTACCCCTACACTACCCAACACTTACTCTACTGTTGCACTCACTGGAGTGGGAATAGTAATTTTTACCACTAAACTATCCAACACTTACCCTACTTTTGCCCTAAAAGAATTATGCGTTTTAATGGTATGCGTCGTAATGGAATGCGTTGTAACGGTAGTTTTTTACAATGCATAGTAATGGCATGCATTGTAAAATCATGAGATGTAATGGTAGTTGCGATGTAAAGACTGCGTTGTAAAACCATGCGTTGTAATTTCTTGTGTTGTAACATCATATATTCTCTCTCATCGTGCCCTTCAGCAAGGCTAGTCTACATCTCTGTTTTGGTCAATGTTCTCAGAAAAGCCACATTGCAAGTGAGAAAGTGTGGCCTTGGAACAGATGGTTTGTCATACATGCTCCTTCTGGATTGTCTGAGGCTCATATCTCCTCGAGAGACTCTCACACAAATGTTATATATTATTTCTCAACCTTGTTTTGGGAAAATTGACCTGTGATGTATGGCGAGAATAACATGTGAATTCTATTACATGTGTTCAATTTCACTGTGTTTTTTCTGTAAATGTCCCAATTAATGCATACATACATATATCATATGAGCTAATAATACAAAATGAAAGAATAATAAACATTGCTATATTGCAAAGGTACATAATGAAATGATGCATAACAGTTATATATGCTAAAATTGATGAGATGGCTTAGACAAAACATACGACAATACAAAGTTATTCTTATGCTACGTAGACTGCCTGTCCTTTTCAATGCTATTGTCTCTATATTATATCTCTTTTTTTGTGTAAATGCCTTAACACAATGAAATCATTTTCTTCTGTTTGGATATGGTAGAATAAAGTAATATTGCTCCTCCATTGGGAGACCTGCATGTGCCCTTCTCATGTGCTACATGTTGTGTAAGGCGGATGTACCTGTTTTTGAAAAACACTTGCAAATAATTAGCATCAGCTTTTTGAGCATCCCCGCTGTTGACAGAAAAGGTAACTGGTACATGGAGATAAAGTGGTTTGCCCAGGACCAAAAAAAATCCCAAAGGGAGGAGCCAACAGATTTGTCACTGCCTCTCCCTACCGTCTCTTCATAAATATGGTATCCCTTTTAACAATAGTTCTATACATGCTTAAAAATTCTTAATAGTCTCTTTGCATCATCCAATTATTCCTAATATTTTAGGATTTTTTATTCTCTGATTGCATCTCTGCATATTTCAAAATCTCCTCTTCTGTACCAGGGACTGAATAATGATCAGTGATCTATAATCTCCCATTCGATTGCCTATTGTCATGTATTACCTTTTCTCTGTGTCCAGTTTCTTAGCAACTAATATTTATTCTGTGACTTTTGGAAAATGCCACATGAACACATCTTCGCCTCCTTCAGCTCTTTTGTTTGACTCGTGAGCCTCAGTGCTTTTCTGGTTCAGGAACACTAGGGTGCTTGCAGAGCGTAGAAATCATATTGTGCTTGCAGCATATAGCGCCTCAGCTCAGAATAACTTGCATCTTGACAGTAGATGTGGGACAGACGTTCAGAGTATTGTGTACAGAAATACGGTTTGACATAAATATAGTGTTCTAAATATCGCTTATCTAACTATTATCCAATTAGGTGTAGATTTTCTATTATTATCTACAGTGGTTCAATAGATTTGTAGATTATAGTTAGGACAAAGCATTCATTCAGGTGAAAGGCTAACAATGATAATGATGCCAAGCAAAATGTTCTCCTGGATCTATCTGTGTGTCCAGATTGGTGCAGTTTAAGTAGTGAAACCTTTTTCCAGGCAGTCATCTTTTTTCTGCAGTGGAGTACCTTCAAGAGTGGGAAGGTATTTGGAATATGATACCTCACATATAGAGCACTCTTCTTGACTTGGTATTTGGGTCTGAGGACGCTGAGCTGGGTCTGCTATGCCTGGGTTGTTTTTTTCTCATCCTCATTTCACCAAGAGATGGTTTTAACATTGTGTGGATCTGGAACATAAAAGATATATAATGATTAATTTACAAAGAAGGTAATACATCTGAAACCCTAAAAGTACTCCTATGAATTGGTGCATGTGTACTACTGTTTGGAATACACAAACGTTGACAGTAGTTGGAAAGCTGTGTTAGTCTCAGGTTCTCAGGTGTGATATTCTATTTCCAAAGCTCAGATTCTAAACACTGTGCATTTTCTCATTAGAAAAGGTCGCTTTGCAGTTTCACATTTTTTTCTCCATAGGGAAAATAGTATTCTGCTGCAGCCAATCTCCAACAATTCCCAAAGTTGTAAAGGGTCAGGCAGGAGTTTGAGAATGCTAGCAACTTGGTGGGCATTTTCAAACTCTCAAGGCAGATCTTGGCTGATCCGCCCACTCCCCACTCCTTTCACTGGGTTTACCACTGATTAACTGTAAAAAGTTGTGAGGCACAATTATGCAGTCATAAATATAAGGTATCCTTTGGTAGATACTCGTCAGGTATACATTTTCGATCTTAAATTTGACTTTGTGAATTGGGGCTGCAGTTATTTTTTCGACATATTATGGGAGACAGAAGTGCAAGCAAATGAGAACAGCTCTTTTTTCTCTCTGTGTGTGTGTTTTCTTTTTTAACAGCAGAACAACTCTGCTTCTATTTTTATGGTTAATATTGCTGAGTCAGACTGTCCGAGGCAGAAATGTTTGGAAGACCGACAGCACCTGTCTTGTGTCTCCAGCTGTTCCCTCACACTAGACCAACCAATAATATATTGTCTTCTTAACCTCTTGGCAGATATGGAAGTAGATACCAGACAGCATCTGCTGTATGTCTCTGTACAGATAAAATGTGCATATTTCCACAGGACTCCAGAGGATTAAAAAAAATAATTTCTCATCAATTGTATTTTTTGCTTTCAGGCAGTATTTCCTGCTCAGACCTAATTACCTACTTACCATTTCTCCCAATTAACTTTTTGGCTCTTAATGAAGCATGAATATCTCACAGTTTTGCTAGTCTTGGAGCATGGAGAAGGGTTCTAAATCAATGCTATCACTTCAGCCCCAATATTCTGCCTAAATTATACTTCTGGAAAATGATGTCATATTTCTTTGACTAACACTTTGACTGAACAGTAAGCAGCCAACATTTAGCATTTGATGTTGTTCTGAAAATGAACAATATGTATTAGAACTGGGGGTCTCTAGTTCGTTGAGGCAGTTACCCTAGGCCAAATAGGGACTCTTGCTTCTAGTCAGGGAAAGGAGGGACACCCTCTTTGATAACCCCTGCTAACCCCCTGGTAGCTTGGCACGAGCAGCCAGGCTTATCTTCAAGGCAATGTGTAAGGAAGTTACAACCACACTCCCAGTGACACAGTGATAACACCACAAATGTACACCACACTGATGTATCTTTATCAAGAAGAATAATACGTTAAGACCAAATGATAAAAAATTCAACATATGCGTATTTGTGATACTTCACATTGCCGGTTATTAGGCCAACAAACACTTGTAGGTTCTTGCGGTATTAATGAGCAGTTCAGGATATTCAAACACCGTCCTAATGCAATGCTATGCAGTTCGTATTGTCAAACTGATGCAGTTCGTAAAGCAAGAATAATGCAATCCTCAATGCAAGTAATCAGGCAGGCCGTTATGCAAGAATAATGCAATCCTCAATGCACTTAATGAGGCAGTTCGTAATGCACGTATAATGCACTCCTTAATGCAAGTATAACGGCAGTTCGTAATGTGAGAATAACTTAATCCTCAATGCGCATAATAAGGCAGTTCCTAATGCGAGAATAATTCAATCCTCAATGCACATAATAAGGCAGTTCATGAAGCAAGTATAACTCACTCCTTAATGCGCGTAATCAGGCAGTTCGTAATGCAGGAATAATATAATCCCTAATGCAAGTAATAAGGCAGTTCGTAATGTAGGAATAATACCAGGCCAATCAACACGATTAGCACGGGCACCACTAGGCCTCAACCACAGACAAAAGTCCTGAAATGCCAAGTGCGGCCCCGGTACTGCCGGGCAGGGCCGGGCCGCTCAAGGACTCAAGGGCTCAAGGATGCAGCAGGAGAGAGACAGGAGCACTCCTGTACTCCTCCTGCACCTCCCCAGTCCACATATGCTTGCAGCTCCCGATCGGAGTCCAAGCCTTACCTGGGGGATGCGCTGCCTCACTCTCTCTCTCTCCCCGCTCAAGGACGTCATGCTGGGCGCTCCCGATGACGAGGCAGCTCCGATGAAAGGCAACGCTGTAGCCAGACAGGTTACGCACTGCCTTTTCCATTGCTGACAATCTTGGGCAGATTCCTCTTGCGAACAACGATCATGATTACCTCATAACTTTCTTAGCTTTACGAAATCCTTCAACATGTTGCGGCTCGGGCCCGCGGCGGCGATCTTGATCCGTAGCCTCCATTACGATGACGGCTCGGGCCACAAGCACTTCACAGCAGCGGGGACGATGATTCACGCTGCGGAGGCACTGCAGTCACAGGGCACTTTCCAACCAGCACCACGGACCCCAACAGCTGTCTCAGGATGCACACGCACACGCACAAAGCGCCACTGAGACTCGGTTGAGTTTCAGGCAACACAGTCCCGGGCAATGCTTACGAAGGTCTTAGGCTGCAAAAAGCATACACACACAGCGCCGCTGAGACACTCTTGGAAACTTTGATGTTCCTGAGTTTCCACAACAGGGAACCAGCTTCTCCTTGGGCCCTTGGGAACAAGTTACTTCAGGACACAGCACACAGTAAGTCCTTTCAAGCAGGGGGACACAGCACACAGCAAAGTCCCTTAGCCTCTCCTGAGTTAAATCTGCAAACTGCAGGCCAGCCCCAGAACACACGGCAAGGGTCAGTCCTTCTCTTCAGTCTCTTCAGCTGTTCTTCCTTGACAGACGTTTCTCTTGACCACAAACTAGTTTCAATCCTTTTCAGTCTCGATCAGTCCAATGTTCAGGTGTATCAGCTCTCATAGTTATACCCCTAAATGTCTTTGAAGTCTTTGTGTTCAGGGGGGCACTGACCCCTGTCCAAACCAGTTCTGGGTGTCTCCCTGCCAGTGACACCGTCTTTCTTTGATTAGTGGGGGGTCTGGCTCCTTAATCACTCAGCAGGAGGTGGAGTCATTCTTTTATGGAAGCAGCTCAGGCCTCTTCACCTCCAGGAGCTTCTCCTCCCCCCTACACTCCAGATGCAGGTCAGCCTGTTGCTGTCTCACCTCCTACCCTGGGTCAAGACATTCCCCAGATCCTATCACATTCAAATCCAGACAGTCAATCCACAACCAGGTAGAGACACACAGAATTGTTAGAACAAAGAAACCAGACACTTCTAAAAGCACAGTTTCTAAACACACAATGCAAAGACCACCTTCACAAAAGATGTGTTATTAAATTGTGAGTTCAGGCACACTAAACTTAACCTCTCCATTATAAGCCTATTGGAAGATAAGCTGGAAATATATTACACAGCCTTCCCCATGCTATCCTATGCGCAAGATGGCCTTGCAACAGTAAATGAAATGGAGAGTATTTCACTGTCAGGACATGGTACACACCTCAGTACATGTCCTACCTTTCACAGACACTGCACCCTGCCCAGGTGGGTACCTTGGACCTACCATAGGGGTGTCTGACGTGCATGAAAAGGGAAGGGTAAGGCCTGGCAAGTGGGTACACTTGTCAGGACAACATGGCAGTTAGCAAACTGCGAGCAGGGACTTGTGTGGGTGGCACAATTAGTGCTGCAGGTCCACGAGTGGCATTTGTATTACCAGCCCTGGCACACATAATGCACTTTACTAGGGACTTTACTAGTAAAGCAAACATACCAATTATGGACAACCAATTACCATAACACTTTATATAGGGAGCACTTGCACTTTGACACTCATCAGCAGTGACAAAGGGCCCAAAGTATCCAAGTCAGCAACATAATGTCAGAAAAAGGTCTAGGAGGAAAGCAAAAACTTTAAGGAACTTTAGCCACAAAGGGCCAAGTCCAACAGTATGAAATTAGGTGACTGGTTGAGGTGGGATGAAACCCCTCTCAAGCAGTAAACTCCATTCTTCTCAGGGTGAAGTCACAAGCAAACTTATATTAACCTGTGCTCAACACTCGGGTAACTTGGCATAGAGCAGTCAGGTCTAACTCAGAGGAAATTTGTAAAATATTTGTGCAACACTTCAACCAGTAAAGCAGTGAAAGCAGACCACAAAAGGACCCCCACTAATTGACAAAACTAGAGTAATTTTTATTAAATAAAACAAGACCAAAACAACAAAAATGTAATTGGTAGAATCAGAGATATTCAATTTTAAAGATGTTAGTGAAAATGGCACCAGAAGGCGTGAAGCGCAAAATGTGGATCTCTGGTCTCGCCAGACCAGCACAAAAGTCACAAGTTTAGACCGTCCATGATGGCACGTGGGCTTGCTACAGGAATCCAGTTAAGCCCGCTGGACAGATTACCTTAAATCTTGGTTTCCAGAGTGTTGAGCTGATCCGTGTTGAAGATGTGTCGAGTCTATGATGCGAGGTCCTGCTGCATTGGCGACGACCAGGGCTTGTGATGCGAAGTCCAGAGTTGAGGATGTGCAATGCAGTCGGGGTCATATTTTCAACAGGGATTATCTATATGGATGGATTTGTGCTGTTTATACTACTCAACAATAGAGATTATTTCACTATTGGCGACCACAAGTATTTTCTAAATCATGCAAATTTGATTTGCTATAAATTCATTTTCTGATTTTCACACCTTTAACACATTACAAATCAATCATTTGACAAGAACATAAAATCACAACCAACAGAACTGGACAGAAAGTGCTTATGTCCTCATGATGATATTTTGCTTTCCTTGTATGTGTTTATTGAATGTGGGTGTATCTCAAGACATTCTTTCCAAATTGAGTCCCCCATTATAATCATCTCCCACGGCATCCAAGACACCCTCTCTTATCATATGATGGGCTTCTGCATTTCCTTTGGGTGCTTATTCAATGTCCACAGTCATTGCATAATTTACATTGTGGGAGACTGCATATATTTTCAAAAAGTCAAAGCTTTTTGGCCCCCTAGTTGGGTTATGAGTCAGTTTGGAGGAGCTGCGAGGCTGTGATGAGAAGTCTGGCATCGTCATTGAGGCTGCCGTCATGGAAGGATGCAAGGGCCTGTGCCAAGGATGCGTCATGCAGTGGTGGTTCCGATGTGATGTGATGCGATGTGGTTCTTTTCTGTTCTGGTCCAAACAGTAGTGGCAATGCACTGGTTCTGCTCATTATGCTCAGGATTTTTCCACTCATCAAAGGCAATGCATCAGTTTCACTGGCTCCACAGAGGCTGGCAGAGCACCGTAGGCCCACTACCAAGGGTACTGGGGTGGCACCACTTGGCAGGATGTCAGAATCCAGGAGGTGGGTCAAAGTTTTGGAGCCTTATGTCCCTGAGGCTCAAGTCAGGAGGCCAGCCAACTAAGCCTTGGAGTCACTCTGGGGTTCTGGGTTCAAGAAATGCATGTTCAGTCCTTCTCACCCAGGTAAAAAGGTCAGCAAGTCAGCACAGTATCGACAGGTCAAGAAGTGTACTGAAGTGGTGGTGTCTAAGGTCCAGTATTCATTCCCAGTTCCAGTTGTGCATTTGAAATGGAGTGATGCTTCTAGAGGTTTCCCCTTGAAGTCCCCAGGCATCCTGTCTTCCCTGTCCTGGCTCCAGTCTAATTATAGGGGGTATGCAGCCCTCTGCATGGAGGCAGGACACATCCTATTTGGGTGTAAGTGGGGCTGTGACCAGCTGCTCTCTACAGTCCTGCCAGTGATGACCCATCCAGGCACACCTAAGCTGCCTAGTGTGTGTGACTGTCTAGGAGGAATATACAAAGCTCAACTGTCAGCTACACCAAGTAGTGTGACCAAGGTACAGGCTACAGGCACTAATTAGCTATGGCAGGAAAATACCAACTTTTTAAAGTGCCATTTTCAAAATTGCGATTTAAAATCCAACTTCACCAGAAGTTAGGATATTTCATTATAATTCCAAAGACACCAAACAAGAACGGGTTACTTGTTCACATTTGGAAATTACAGCTTATTAAATGTAATAAGGCAACCCCAATGTTAGTCTATGGGAGAGTTAATCCTTCCAGTAGTGAAAAACTAATTTAAGATTATTTTATTACCAGGACATGTAAAACTTAAATGTAGATGTCCTACCTTTTAAATACATTGCATCCTGGCCTCTGAGCTGTCCAGGGCCTACCCTAGGTGTGACTTACATGTATAAAAAGGTACGGTTGGGCCTAGTAAAAGGTTTATTTTGTCAGTTCAACATGGCAGTTAAAACCGCACACACAGGCTGCAAATGCAGGCCTGAGACCTGTGTAAAGGGCTACTGCCTGTTTGTGGCACAATCAGTGCTCTAGGCCCACTAGCAGCATTTAATTTACAGGCCTTGGGCACATGCAATGCTCCTTTACTATGGAATTGCAAGTAAATTAAATGTGCACATTTGGGATAAGCCACTTCTACCATGTTTTAGGGAGTACACACATGCACTGGTTAGCAGTGGTGAAGTGTGCAGAGTCTCAAGGTCAGCGAAAACGAGATTAGCATAAATGGAAGCTGACAGGTCTAACATACACCATGAAACCTAGTTTATTAAATGAGAGCCTCCCCCATCACTCCATTGTAAATATTGAAAATAAAAGATTGTCATCTGGGATAGGGTGTATTTAGTTGGTGAACCTGTTCATCAAGCCATAATTGGAACAGTACCTAGTGCAGTTTAGTAAAAGTACTTTGGCAGCTCATACATTAAATATCCTTAATGAAATTGGAGAGTGTTTTTTTAAATAACACTTGGCCCTCTAGCAACTGGGTTAGTCTTGATGAGTTTGATCATGGCATGTGCTGAAAGCCTTTACGGGAGTCATTGAGGAGATTTCTGCAGCGAAGTTGCAGTGTGCTTACTTAAGACATCACACAAGGTCATTCCTCAGGTATTCCATCAACAACGATTACGCTGTGGATGATAGATATGTGTCACCTGAAAGAGAGTTTGCTGCTCTGGTTTATAATTCATACACGAGTCCTTGCGAAGGTCTTACTACTGGCCCATACTCTTACTTTAATGTGTTTTGTAATGTGCAAGATTGTAGCAAATATCTTTCAACAAGGGCATGGCTCGAAATAAAATCCACCGATGTACTAAGTATTGCAAGTAATCGATAGCAAACACTAATTAAAGAAAAGTACACTGTTGGTGCTTCCAAAAACGTATTTAGACGTTTAATTGACACTAAACGCCTTAAACTTTTTTTAGCTTTTAAAGACGAAACTCACAAATGTGTATATTCTCATTTAAGCCTGGTCCAAGAATCTGACATTGTCACGTTATATTTACCAGGCTTTGCGTATGAGAGAGAACATACAGGACTTTGAAACATAGTCTTCAGATCAGTTTGTACTAACTGCACTAGAGAAAAGTTGCCCGGGGCACAATGACTTAGAAGTTTGATTGTGGCTGAGCTTGCAAATTTTATTAATCTCAAAAGCATATGTTCTACACACGACTCCAATTGCAAAACTTCAATAAAGAAAACTCCTTACACTGGTGAATGCTGTTAATGAAGCCCTTTTAGGTTTCATCTTCATTTTGAAGAACATTAGCAACATAAGCTATATGTCCGGTGATATTATTCTCCTCACCACAAAGCAAGAGAAAAATAAACCCAAATGGAATGCGAAGAAGAAGCTGACAATTGTACACGGTACGAATAATTAATACTTTGTTTTGCATAGCACAAACCACAAGCGACATTTTTCGAGGCGCTCACTAATGACACCCGCAAAATGCTGAGTACTTGTTAACAGCCGACAGCTATCTGATAATACAGTTATCGCATTCTGTGGGTACAGTCAAACTCCTATACTGAAATATTGCCATAGCTCAAACATCTATACTACTATTATAAAGAGAGAACTGTGTCCTTTGAGCCAGGTAAACTCGAAAAGTACACCACCAATCACAACACCCAATACAGCGTTGGAAAGGGGAGGTCCAGGAGATGGACATAGGCTATACATTTGGGCAACATATACATTACAAAGTGAAAACAATATTCGGAGTAAAGTAGTTCCCTGTGGGTGTTCTTCTGCTGTTAGGGAGTAGCATGGGCGTGTCAAACTAAACCTGCGGGCGGCAACAATGGAAGAGGGGCATGGCCCATACAACGTCACTCGCTTCCAGGGGCTGTGAGCTTCAGGCACACAGAGCACAGCAGGCACACCCAAAACACCGTGAGTTCAGTAACACAGAAACTCGCTGCATGAAGACAGAAACTCGCTGCAACATTGAAGCATCTATAGAAGTAAGCGATAGTAACGGTGGGCACATAAAGAGCGTGGGCGTGGGCGGGTGTAACTTACTGAGGTAGGTGACATAAACAGTGTGGTTGGGGGTTTGAGGGACGTCGCCATGTGTAAGTAAACAGAAAAAACATTCACACATGCCATGAATGTAGAAGTTGATGTGTATTCACTTCAGGCAGACACACTCGGCGCATCAGTTCTGTAACTACGCCTTATAAGGGGCGCGGCTTCCATCAACGGCGTGGCTTCCATCAACAAGACGCGTTACGTAGGAACGCTACATTCATGGCCCGCCTATTGCTATTACATACGTCACAGCCTTCACGATGCCACGCAAAGGGTTCCCTAAGGAAAACAGACACAGACTCGACGCTCCTGCTGCTCCCGCTGCTGGCCACTCTGCTGAGCGCCTCCTGCAGCGGTGCTGCCCCCAGCCCCCTTCTGCCCCGGACAACGTCGGGACGGGCTGCTAGTATGTGAATAAAACAAGAACAGAAGCAGAAGTTGTTATGCGCTCAAATTCAATTGCATAACTGAGCTCGTGTGCCTCCATATCCCTAAATCCTGATTCTCTGCAGCACATGCATCAACCTATTATGGCTGTGGGGCCAATTAGAGGCATTTTTGAGTATGTGACGTAGTAAAACACTAGTACTACTCAACTTACTCATCAATGCCTTTGTGAATTGGACCCTATGTGTTTAAAAGGTGAGTCGCACATAGCCCATTTCTTGATCATGGATGGTTCTCTGTGTTTCCGAGCTACTGTCTGGTCATGCTCTTACTCGCTGGTACATGCAGTACAAGCAAAACGGGTTTCTGAAAAACAAATGTACAACTCCGTTCTGCACTCATGTGCAGGCACGGAGTGTGTTCATGATACAGCCCCATCGTGAATGCTGTGCACAAGTAATATAAAGAGAGAGAGAGTGATAGATAGATAGATAGATAGATAGATAGATAGATAGATAGATAGATAGATAGATAGATAGATAGATAGATAGATAGATAGATAGATAGATAGATAGATAGATAGATAGATAGATAGACACACCCACACCCACACAACTGTTCTATCTGAAATCGTTTACAGGATTAGTTGTAGCAATATTAGGAGTTGGCAACAATGCTGCTAGAACAATTTTCAGAGTGGGGGTGCTTCCATCAATGTTACATTATTCAAGGCATAAGTATTGTGAAAAATTCAAGCATCACACAAAGAGCAAGTGTAACAAATGAGCCACGCCCATTCAGCAGTAGAGTGATAAGGATATGGTATGTAGCTGGTGGTACATTTTAGAGCATACTGTCACAAATATATTGTGGTAGGTCCCTGTCATTTACAGACAGCAAATTTTAATTGAAAAAGCAACTAAAATTGCACCAACATGCAGTTTTACTGCTAAAACCATATCAAGCACCCTCAACATGTAGAAATCAGATTTCAGTGAATAATTATAATTAGCACATCACTAAGTAAAGTGTCTTGACTTGTTTTGATCCTATTAAACTTTATATGTGCTTTCTTAACTGCTAATATATTTTTACATTTTACACAGTCTATTTACAGGTATTTATATTTTATTGTGTTAGGAAAAAAATAACATCCCACAGCCTTTCATTTCACACTCCTTGCACTCTACCAACATTGTCACCAGTAGTGGCTTCTAAACTTGTGAAAAGGTGGGGCACAAAGTCATACACTGTGCTTCCTAACCCCCCTGTGCCCAGAACCTCCCACCTCGCAGGCTTTCAAACTGAACAGACACACATACTTAAATATTTAAACACTCGCTCGAGCATACAAGGACAATCACACAGGCATACACATCCACCTGCACACACACAAATACACACTCATACAAACACAAAACTTACCTGCTCCTCTTCAACATGAGAGTGGACTCTGTTTGTTACCGGACTCCCCTGTCCTCTTCCTCCGGCTAGGCTAGCAGTGCATCAGTACTATGTACACTGGCTCATATCCATACAGAAGCCAGTATAGGGTTGAAGGTACTGAAGTAGACTTTTTTCTCCCATCTGACTTCTGATTGGGTAAGAAGGCATATGATTTACAACCCTGAAGATCCATTATCTCATATGCTGTACTACCTGACGTTAGTGCAGTATTTCAGACATATATTGTGCCTGTGTGAGACTGGACTATAACAGCCCCCTCCTGACGCATGCCCAAAACAGCAGTGGAGCCCTTTTCTGCGGCTATGGGTATGTAACAGCTTTTTTTCTTTTATATCTTTTTATTAATTTTAATAAACACAAACAAAAAATCGGCATTGATATTATCTTCACAGACATGATTGAATATGGTAAATACTTTTAGATGTACGGCAATGGGATGCGAATCCAGACTAATACATAGTATACACTGATTGGTGATGACGGGCCGTCATCTGTAGGGACAATCGGTGCGATACAAATATCTCTCCTGTATGAATTCCATCCTGCCCACACTCGCGACCATTTCCGAGGGCACCCTCACGCTACATACACTGTCTTCTCCCGGAACATGCACCAGTCCATATTACGCTTCCAGCTCATGACAGTAGAGGCTACAGTCCCTCCCCACTTCTGCGCTATGTCCCTTTTGGCAACTGTGGTACCAAGTGTGACCCATAATTTCTCCACCCCTACCAGGTCTGTAGGTTCCCATACATTTAGCAGACATCGTTTGGCCTCTGGGTTTATAGTTTTGTGCAGGACCTCGCTCATGACCCTGTGAATTCCTCTCCAGAATCTCTGAATGTGCCCACATTCCCATAGAATATACATAAAAGTGGCTACCTGCCCACAGTTACGTCTACAGTTGATATTGTCTTCCCAGCTCATGCGGGCCAGCTGCGGCCCCGTAATGTAGATCCTGTGGGGAAATTTCAGTTGCACTAGACGGAGGTGCGCAGAAATTGCCACCTCTCAGGGAGAGGCTACCGCTTCATTCCATTCTTCGTCATCCACCAGGATGCCATCGGCATCCCATGCCTCACCCAGTTTAGCCAGGGGGTCCGGCGCATTATTGACAAGTTTCTTGTAGGTCAGGGAGATGGCCTTCTGAGGGAGGAGCCCATCCAGCAATCTAACTTCCAGGGGTGAAGAGTCAGGGAGATGAGGCCCTCTACGGACGGAAGTTGTCAAGGCATGACGTATTTGAAGATAGGGGAAGAACTCAGTGACTGCAAGTTCATATTGCTGTTGTAATTGGACAAAACTGAGCATCTGCCCCTTCACCCACAGATCGCCCACTCTGGATATGCCAATAAGGTCCCACTTGTCAAAACCTTTAGAGGAATGAAGCCCACCCAGTTGAGCCGTGTCCCACAGGGGGGTTGCGAGCATCAATCGATGATCCCATCCTAGGCTTTTGTTGACCGCATTCCATACTTGGACCAAATGGGACGTGGGCCCGGTCAGACATATGCTTTTAGGATTACTGTTTAGGGCCCGGTTGTAGGAGCGGCCCGGTAATTGCCACTTATCCATGGCATACCCCGGGTCTCCAGGGGTCCGATCTGTACCCTTATTGATGGCCGCCAGATGGGCCGCCAAGTAATATTTTTTTATGTTGGGGAGACTGATACCCCCATCATACTAATTGAGAGTCAGTTTGCGGAGTGCAATCCTGGGTCTCCAATTCCTCAATAGCTGCCTCTGCAAGCCTTCAATCTCCATAAAATAACACGCTGGGACTTGGACGGGGTAGTTCTGGAGGGCATATAGGAAGCAACATTATTTTAAAGAGAGCAGCACGCACAAGCATCGAGAGGGGAAGCGCTCCCCAGGTCGCAACATCTCTGCGCAGATGCTGCAGGGGTTGCAGTAGATTTCTCTCAAATCTGAGCCATGGCGTCAGCCTTGACAAAAATCCCTAAATACTTGAAGCCCTCAGAGACCACTTGTATCGGGCAATCTCTGGGAAGAGTTGGAGGTTCCTCAGATAATACAAACAAGAGAGATTTCCCCCAGTCGATGGAATATCCTGAGAACCTCTCAAATGATGTAAAGATGTCCAGGACACATCTGAGTGATTTTGCAGGAGAAGCAAGGTAGAGCAGAACGTCGTCCGCATAGAGGGAGATCCGATCCTCCCACCGACCATCGCAAGCCCCTAATCGGCAAGTCTTGTCGAATCCATGAGGCCAGAGGTTCCAGAGACAGGGCAAAGAGAAGGGGCGATAATGGGCCGAGAACGAAGGCTCCCGATCTTTTATTATTGACCACAACCTGCGCAAGAGGAGCGGAGTAAAGGAGCCTGACCCATAGGATGAATTGAGGGCCAAATCCGAATTTTGAGAGTACTGCAAATAGGTAGGGACAGTCAATCGTGTCGAAAGCACGATTGAATGGCCCTACCTATTTGCAGTACTGCGTCAAGAGACAGAATGACAGCATCCTCCTGTATCGTTCCCGCTATCTCTATCACTCCAGGCACCCACCTTAGATTTAGAGCAGTGTTGCGGTGGGGCATGAAGCCTGATTGATCTGGATGCACAAGGGAGCCGAGCACTCGTGTAAGATGGGTGGGTAGAAGCTTAGCTAATATCTTCGGTTCAGCCTTTATCAAGGAAATGGGTCAGTAGGATGCTCACTTGTCCCTCGGTTTGCCGTCTTTGGGGATGACTACAATTGATGCCAGCCGTTGGTCTGGTGGGAGTTCTCCCATCTCTC
The DNA here is from genome assembly GCF_964261635.1 of Lissotriton helveticus. Lineage (NCBI taxonomy): Eukaryota > Metazoa > Chordata > Amphibia > Caudata > Salamandridae > Lissotriton > Lissotriton helveticus. Next base: position 1,932,803,992 of record NC_136059.1, read on the forward strand.
TGCAATCTTTGAACATGGCGCACCGATGTGGGGCAAACTTGTCAGGACACATTTTATAAAGCTCAATTGGCAACCCGTGGGGGCCCATCGCTTGAGAGCTCTAATTGCTTGTGCGATTTCTTCATTGGTCACCTCACTATCTAAATAGCCCCGGTCATCATCCGAGAGAGACGGGAGTCCGATATCTCTGAGGAGGTGAGCTGAGTCCGCCTCTCCGAGGGACGACCGCGAACTATACACTTCGGTGTAATATGCCGTAAATTCCCTGGCTATAGCTTTTGGCTCTGTGACCCTTGCTCCCGACTCGGTCATAAGTTCAGGAACAATGCGGTTAGCTCCCTCCTTTTTATCCAGCCAGGCGATCAGTTTCCCCGCCTTGTCTCCCCATTCATACACTCTACCATCTCTTTCCCTCCCCCAGGTCTTAGCACGCTCTGTGGCAAGGACCTTATACTCATCTATTTTTAATCGCAAAAGGTGTTCGGCTTCTACGACATCCTCCCCCCACCTCCGCCTCAAGGCGCACTATGTCTTTTTCAACCTCCTCAAGCTCCCTAGTGTTTTCCTTCTGGACCCCAGCCACCAGGGAAAAGGCAGCCCCTCGTACGATGGACTTGAACGTCTCCGACAGCATCTGGGGGAGTCCACCAAACCCAGGATCTCACAAAAATAATGGTCTATCGCTTTCTGCAAGTCCCTCCTCACCAACGGGTTACGGAGAAACCATGGGTTGATCGGCGCAATCACATCAATGCGGTGATCCCCAAGTACTATCCTAGTCCATACAGGCGAGTGGGCAGATACACCCCTCGCCAGATGGCAGACCCCTCATACATGGAATAGTTGAGAGGCCGGTAAGAGCATGTAGTCAATGTAGGAGAAGCTTTGATGGGCTTCCGAGAAAAACGTATATTACCTGTCCCCTGGGTGGAATGTTCTCCAAGCATCAGATAATCCGAATGCCCCAGTGAGGTCAGGAAGCCAACTATTCGAGGGTCCCATAGCCCGCAGGGGCCGACAATCCAGATCCCCAGATTGCACCACGTTGAAGTCACCTCCCACCAGGAGCAGGCCCTCTGGCAAAGCAAGGAGTAATGTGCCCAGGTCTGTGAATGTTTGCGCCTGCAGTCCCGGTGGTACATATACCGATATGAGGTTCAGCATTCTACCCTCCCACTGCCCAGTGATCGCAATATATCTCCCCCATGGATCTGCCTGCATAGATTGGGGCAAGAAGGGAAAAGAGGCCTTCGCCATTATGCCAACCCCCTTGATCCACTGGTAAATCCCACATGTGCTAAGAATTTGTATCCCCATCTATTTAGGGCTTTGCACATATTCCCCACTAGATATGTTTCCTGAAGGAGAACCACGTCCGGGGAGTGTCTTTTGATATATTGCAGAACCACCGTGCGTTTCACCTTATCCCCAGCCCATTAACAATCCAACTGAGCAGAGAGAAACTTTTATCCCAGTGTGACACCATGATCAAGTTCTAGAGAGTAGCCTAACCTCACAATCCCAAATGCATATGAGTCCATATTCAGAGCCATACACATTTTTAGAGCCGATTGAACAATAAAAAACAACTCCAACCCCCCAAATTCCATCCCAACACCCCCTCCCTGCCTCCCTGCACTACAGGCAAAAACTAGCTCATCAACAAACTTCGCAGAGTGGCTGCTGCCCCAAACCAAAACTAGTAACACAAAGTAAATGTGGGTGATAGGGATCCCACCTACCTGTCCCCCTCCCCAAAATACAAAAGAATACATCACATCTGTCCTGTTCGAGGAGACTGCCCCAGGGCAGCGAGTAAGGATGTACTGCTGACAGCGCCAGCATTAGTCAAGTCCGCAGTAAGATCTCTCCCGCCAAGTCCGCAGCAGGGCCTCCAGAGCTCCACGGGCACAGCGCACCAATGAGCCACTTGCAGGCCCATACAGCACCCATGATTTTGGTCCCTGGACTCATCATGGGGAATGCTCTCCGTCAGCCCTCATGCTCTCTAACCAGTTCGCTGCCACCTCTGGCCGATCAAAAAAACAGTCTTTCCCATTCGCCTCTATCCGAAGGTTGGCAGGAAAAAGCACAGCATACTTGAGCCCTTTGTCTCTCAAAAAGTTCTTAACCACCAAAAAGGATTTCCGTTGTCTCTGGACGACCTGGGTGAAGTCCGGAAAGAACGTAACAGTTGAGTTCTCGAACTTAAGTGGCGGTGAGTTCCTAGCATGCTGCAGTACCACATCTCGATCCCTGAAATTCAAAAGTCTTGCCAGGATAGGTCACGAGGGAGCCCCCGGATTTGGTCTTCTCCCCGGCACTCGATGAGCCCGCTCCACCACAAAAAACTTGGACAGTCCGCTCGGCTTTAGATGATTAAGCACCAGGTCCTCGATGAATAGGTCCGGCGTCTCCCCTACGATACGGATGTTGTTTCTTCTCGAGCGCTCTTCATATTCGTCCAGCTTACTCTCCGCAAATTGCTTGAAGATGTGTAGCGCCTGGACCTCGGACTGCAGCTGTGAGACGTTGTAAACCAGACTCCGAGTAGTGATCTCCAGCTGTTTAACCTTTTCGTGGGTTTTGGCAAGATCCGCTCTAATAAGTGTCACCTCCTCTGTGATGGCGCCAGTGCGTTGTTCCATGGAGGTGCGCACTCCTGCGATGGCCTCCATTACATCTTTCAGGAATATTTTGGGGGCGCACTCTCTGCTCCCCAGCAGACACCTGCCTGGCCGGTTGCTCGGGGGTCAGGTTCTTGGGGCACGCATATTTGTCTAGCTTACTCTGTTGCGTCGCTTTCGTGCCCCTACCGCTTGCCATAGTGGAGTTGCTGAGGGCTGGGTAGTTGTAGGTACGTTCGTCCACCGCAATCCCAGCTGGGACAGGTACAAGCAGAATGCTGACCAGTTCGGGGGGACCCAAGTGCACCGCGCATAGACCGCTGCCGTGCCTCTTATAGGTTCCCTAGGGCTGGGGTGCAGCAGAAGTTTTCTTTGTGGCCCTGTAGGCCCAGGCCTCTCCAACGTCGGCCACACAAGGCACCTAGTAATGCAGCACACTGCTCCCGGCTCCCACTAACAGCTTGCGGGGCTCACCACAATCACACTCCGGCTGATTCCAGGGGGGGAAAGGTGTACCCTCTGGGGCATAGACCACACTGCCACACTGGTGCTGCTTCCAATTCTATGTTCCAGGAGTACAGTACACAGTGCCCCCAGCCTCAACTTCTATGCGCTGATTCACTTGTGAGGGCCAAGCTCTTTATAGGTTTCACCGGGTCTCTGCCTCTCAAAGACCCCAGGGAGTCACACTACAGAAAGGTGGGGGCTCACCTCAGTCCAACCAGGCATTCAACGAGGCAGCACTATTCCTCCACCCCCACTGACAGCCTGCCGGGCTCACCATATACTCCAACCGGTCTGCCTGAGTACGGGCAGGATGGGTCCATTTGGATTAATCCTGCACACTGTGCGCTGCGCTGCTCTGTTTCAGGCACGTCACTTCCAACAAGCCCCTGGGGGTAGGGCGCACTGTAGTTCCGTGACTCGCAGACCAGGCCACAAGCCGCAACCTCAAGTTAATGCGCGCCCGCCTCTCTGCACCTTCAGAGTGGCCCGGCAATCTCCCCAGGCCGCTGTATCTGCCTGCTTGTATGCCGGAAATCAGCTCGGGTAGCCCTTCATCCTCCTTCCACCCCCGACTGAGGCGGGGCCGCCGGTGGATGTCTCGGTGTCTGGGGCAAGGTATCCCACAGTCAGGACATGGATAATTGAGGCGGATGGAGGGGTTTAGGGGCTAAGCGCTGTGGATCTCTCCTAGAACGTGGCCATCACAAAGACTCGCGTAGCTACGCCCCCTATGTAACAGCTTTTGCATGCAACAAAGGTCTGTAAGACTGTTTGTTTTCATGCAAAAGCTGTGGCATGGCAAGTAGTTAGTGGGGGAGAGTGGGGCAGTGGGTCCAAGCCATGGCACCCTCTATGTGTGAGCCGGCAGTGATCATCACTTAGGGCCCCATGTACAACCCTTTTAAGCGGTGGCAAACAAATAATCGTCCCGTTTGCGACAGCTAAAAAGGGTGTGGTATGTACAAACTTTATTTTGCGAGTCAGTGACCTATTACCAACTTGCAAAATAGGGTTTGTGAGTCTCTTTAAAAAGAGGCGTGCAAAGGGTGTCCCTTCCTAATAGAGAGTTGCACTGGTATGTATGATTGTTTTTTGCGACTGCAATTGCAGTCGCAAAATAATCGCAGTTACCACCTACTTCAAGTAGGTGGTAAGCCAGTCACAATCATGAAGGGGTCCCCAGGGATCCCCTTCTCCTTTGTGTTGGGCGGTGAAAATATTTTTTAAGAGCAGGCTGTGGTCCCATGGACCACTACCTACTCTTAACATTTTTTAACAGAAATGTAACATTTTTCTTTTTCAAATGCATCCCGTTTTCCTTTAAGGAAAACGGGCTGCATTTTTTTTTTTTAAACTGCTTTATTATATAGCAGTCACAGACATGGTGGTCTGCTGAGCAGGCCACCATCCCTGTGAGTGCTGGCCATTCCCAATGGGTCGCACATTGCAACCTGCCTCATAAATATTAATGAGGCAGGTCATTTGCGACCCCATTGGGAATCGCTAAATGTTTCCGGAATAGTCGCACATCGGGTCCTTAGTTCTCTTCACATAATCGTCTCACTTTGTAGTCAGAGAATAAAAAATAGACAACGATCTCCATGTCAAAGAAACGTGCAGCATTTTGTTAGACAACCTTGCCTGACATTTGTACTCTTTTCTTAAAATTTACAGCAAATGTGATAAGACAAACACAAAATTTAAAGGCATCTTTGTTAATCCTTCGTCATCTAAACTCCAGCACAGTTATTCCTAGGGATGCCGCACCCCTACTTCCAGTGCCAAGAATTGGCAATGTGTACAAGTTTCTGTGGTGTGCTAATTCAGATAGGATTTGAGGGGTTTGAGAGTAATTTCCCTCTTCTTCTGGGAAGCGTAAAATTTTAGAGCATTATTAAAATGATTTGTGGTTTGTTTGAGAACGCATACATTTATTGTTTTCCCCATGGGTATTCCTGTTTGATATCTTAGATAGAGCATATGTTTGCACTATTGCAAATAATGGCAAATCAAATCCACTCAAACTGGAATTGCCCAACAATTCAAGTGAATAATGTTTCTATATATTCCAAAACTTTTTACGTAATTCAAGTTTAAAGAGTGAAAGCCAGGTCCCATTGATGGCAGAGTTCTGCCTTTATTTAATTGTCTCTGCCGGTCTGAAAGTGTGAACACATACTGGTTGAAATTGTACATGTTTAGGGCTGCTGGTAACAACCGAGCTGTACATATTTTGGCTATTGAACAGGGCGCTGCTATTTAGGATAATGCTGGTGTGGTAGTATAGTTGCACCTATAAATGCAGAGGAGCACAAGCAGGGCCATCCACATTTAGATGCAGGGGTATTGTGAACACCCCACTCTTTAGCAGCCATAGTGGGGTGGAATTATTTATAAACCTCTTCTGTCTGTAACTTGACAGACAAATGCTCATAATTAATGCCACAGAAAGATGTGTTGATAGAAAAGGAAAATAAGGATGGAAGATTAAAAAGAAGGATTGGTGAAAAAATGGATGGACTGTTGAAAGGGTGGATAAGTGAAATTATGCTTGCTTCGGAGAAAGTATGGGTAAAAGGGTGAATGGGTGAAAGAGTGGATGGCTGAAAGGATGAGTGAAAGAGTGAATAGATGGAGAAAGACTGAATGGTGGATAAAAGAATAAATGGATGAAAATGTAAAGGTGAAACTGTGGATATCAGTAGGTGGATGAAAGAGTGAAAGGATAGCTGCTTGAATGGAAGAGACAAAGGAGCTAGGGATGGTCAGGCTCACTTGCTTTTCTTGCCTTGTGCCAGCAGAGCTTTGGTTCAAATTGGAGGGCATTTTTAATGTTTTGGCTACTCCCATAAGTAGAGACATCTTCAAACGTATGAGGCATATTCCCTACACACCTGCACAAGATGGACTCCCGTATTTTGTATTCTCTGTAATTGAAAGATATTAGATTTCATAATTCCTATATGAAGTTGATTGCTGTCTGTAGATGGAGAGTGCTCCAGTGGTTGACTCTCTGCCTGATATAGCACTGTTAGATTTGGGGGTCTCTAGTTGGCAGAGGAGGGTACCTTTGCCCAAATAGGGACCCTTGCGTCTAGTCAGGGTAAGGGGGTACACTCCTAAATCAAACTCCTGCTCACCCCCTTTGTAGCTTGGCACGAGCAGGCAGGCTTATCTCAGAGGTAGTGTGTAAGCATTTGTGAACACATACAGTAACCCAGTGACAACAGTACAGATGGACACCACACAACTTGTAGTATAAAAATAAGTATTTTTATATAGACTTAACACAAGACCACAAACAACAAAAATCCACAATAATGTACTTCAAAAATGGTAGAATTAGCTTAGTTCTCTTAAGATGTAAAATGCGATACTTTGAGTTCAATGTACCTTTGGATGCGTAACGCTATACAACGAAAGTATTTCAGGGAAGGTGATGCATCAGTTCCTTACACGCAAGAACGGTGATGCGTCGGTCCCTATTGATGCGTGGGATGCGTCCGTTCTTCTCGGCATGGGGAGGTGATGCGTTGGTTTATTACTGCGCTTCCGTGGCGATGTGACCAGCAGCGCGGTGATGCGATGAAGATCCGGTGCAATGAAACAAAAATGGTGTCTTCTCCTTGATGCGACATGAGGCATGCACGCCGATGGCCGTGCGGCGACTCAACGATTCTTCTGAGCCGTGACAGGCCCTGCGACATGCTTCCCGGTGATGCGGTGGCGTCTGGTGCTGCGTCGATCCTCTTCTCCGGCGATGCGAGGTGCTTCGGCAATGATGAGACAGCTGCAGCAGCGACTCGCTTTCCCAGCGATGCGACGACAATGGCGCCCACACGCTTCTCCAATGATGCGGCGGCGTCTGGTGCAATGTCGATCCTCTTCTCCGGCGATGAGAGGCGCTTTTGCGTTGTGAAGCGACAGCAGCAGTCCGGCAAGACGCTTCTTCTTTGTGAGTCGTACTTCCAGCTCCTTGCGACACGTATCTACAATCATCAATTTGGTATTTTCCATCTGTAACAATGTTACCATTAAGTAAGGTGAATGACATTCATGATTGGTGGGCAATCACTATGAGAGTATGGTCATTGGCATATGTATACTTATCCACCAGCTAACATAGGTTAAGTATTACATCACTCACCCAAAAAGTATTGTAGTTCATGATCGATAGTTTTTCCACGGATCGTAATCATAATATCCACACTGCCCCTCTACGTCTCAGGTTAAGAAGCTCTCTATTTCCTCCTCAGGGATCTCTGATCACATGTTCTATGCCACAGAATCTAAAACCCCTATGTTCTTTCTGTGATTGGCATTCCATTGCGTGAGTCGCAATAGGGTATTGTGCATCATTAGATTTAACAACCAGACAACTTGGACCTAACTGATCCACCCAGCCCATCAAATCTGTAATAGATCATTTCTGTAGAATCACAGTAAAAGTTTAGATTTTGTCAAGACCTCTGTACTCCGTGAGGAAAAGCACCTTGTCTCGTACTACAGTAAGGATGAAGCTCGGTAAAAAAGAATACTCCTCCATGGACATCTGGGATGATCTCAACATCACTGTTGACTCAAACGTAGTCCCCATCGTTCCGGTGCATGACCTCTCCTTTAAGGTCATGGTGCTTCACTGCAACCTGCTGCATGTCCAATCCCGACTATACCTGGATGTGACTCCAAAGTCCCTTCAACCAGCAACATTTTGGTCAAAGTATTTATTGTGCATATCGGTGTCTTTTATGTCTTCTTTCCTTATTGAATTTAATCATATTTTTGCAGTACTTTTAGTGTTTTTTTCCCTTTATTGTAGTCATCGCTCAGTAGAATGTTACATGTTTACTTTGATTTCTGTAGTATTTGTTGAAGTGCATTATACAATCCGGATTAAGTTGCACTATCAATAGTTCATAGTTTGCTGCTTCTGCATCTCTCATCTTCTAAAGTCTGTTTTAGAATGAGTTTCACTCCAGTATTCATTGAATCTTTCAGCATTACTTATTGCATTTTGTCATGATCTATATTACGACATGTGCTGTGGTTGTCTATTCAAATAGTGGCCCACACTGCAGTAACACGACATATTTCCAAACTGCAATTTAGCCTGCTGCATCCTTTGAGAATAACTAAACGGCAAAATAAAACTGGGAGCATACCTTCAGATTGAAATCTTTATGTTATCTATACCCATTACAACAACAATGTCAAGTGCAACTTTTTTCTCTGTTTCTCACAAATCACCTTTTTGGAATTTCTCATAAGGTGAGTGCCCTCAATTAAGCTAGAATCATGGCAACATATATAACTAACAAATTTACATTTAATGCGATTAGTGGTGGCATTGATGTTGATTTATGATGTAATCAATGATGTCGTTTGTGAAACCACAGGAGACATCGCCTGCTATCAATGCTGCAACGTATTTCCTGGGAAACTAATAATCGAAATGTGTAGTTTTTTATGTGCCTGGCTGAATAGGAAACACACCTGAATCAAACTATGGTGATCATATAAGATGTAACCAACTATTCCTGCTGTCTCCTAATTACACGCCAACAGAACAGTGGGAATCACCGCCACAAATAGCACCCCACATTGGTGATTTAGCAATTCCATATTAATAAATAATTCACGGGGTAATTATGTAAGCAATACGCTTTACATTACCACTAGTAATCAATTAGCATGTTTGAGGCACAGACAGTATCCGAGCAACCCATGGAGAGTCTAACATTTAAAGGGGGATGTTTTTTGACAAAATGGATTTCTTCTAGCATAACATTTATCGGCAGTTTATTCAATAATTGTCATTTGATTGTAACAAGAGGACAAGTGGCAGCAATGCCGTATTGGCAGAGCTGGGGTACCATGCAGTCGCCTCTCCTCCTTGAATAATATTTACTTTCATTCGTAAAACGACAAAGGTAGAACGAAGTGTAACTTAAACTACAAGACTGACTTCTAATTTTTAACATGTTGGGTATAAAATTTAGGAGAAAAAATTGTGACAGGGTAACAATTGTAGTTTCCTAATCTTAAAAATGGTCTAAAACAGAAAGCCCTCACTGCCTATCTCATACAGAATTTTAAATCACCCAGGAAGTCCACAATTAAAATCATCTGTACATCGTTGCTCCATAATGCGTTTCTAGAAAAATGAAAAACAGGCTAGGGTATCATAACCTTTTCATTTTAAACTCTACGACTTCGCATTTGCCATCTACTACACTTTCTTTTATTACATTGCAATCAAATGGTCACACGGCTAATTAAGTTGTCAATGGTAATGCGAGTGATACTTATAATCAATAAAAGGAAAGAAATAAACAAAATATTTCATTCTACAAGCTAATTGTGGACAGGAAATTACTCTCTTCTAATCAATCTGACTTCATTAATATTGAGAGATCCATGCCCTGTAAGTGTTAGAAGGCCTCCTCTGCATCCTGAAGGGTGACACATTCATGTACATTCTTAATGCATTGAAGAATTTGGCAAGGCCTATTATTCAGTGGATCTTTACTAATTTCAGTTTACATCAACTGATTAGAATGAGTGACCTATATTCACACTCGAAGACCTATGAAGTTCCCCAGAGTTCGATATCATCTCCGAAGCTGATGTCGATGACCATACAGCCCCTGCCAATTATGGGTCTGATTCAAAAAGTACAAGTTAAGAATTCACAGGTCGGCTCACAGACGGTTAATCTTACATTTTATGAATTCACAAAAAAACCGTGGAGTACTGCCATGTATGAATAGCACGTTTGTAGAATATTCGTCCTTTTAAAAAAAAAATCTGAAGAGATAAACTAATGAACAAATCAGGATTAGTAAATATATTTTTTCTCCATAGGAGAAAATATTTTTTCTGCTTCAAGAACTCCTAGTCCCAGATCGCCATTATATATTGGAACATTCCCTTTTCTTCACCCAACTCCTGCCTTTCACAGGAGCAGGCTGACACATTTCCGGAGTGGGAGACCACATGCAAGAGTTATGTCTAAATACCCCAAACCTGTGAGTTTGCGGATATTTGCCATATTCTGCTTTCCACTCTATCAGCATCAAATTCCAAAATCCAATTTATGTGAATAGTGACGTGCACGTTACTTTTACGAAGTGCTACTTCTATGCAAGCAAGTACCATTTAGGTGTTAATGAGAGTTAAAGTTTGAATACCCATACCTTATATCTATCAATATTTGGTGCAGCGGAGACGGCACAATGCCGCCTCTGCTGCACCAAAGCTGCGCAAGCACCTCCGGCCATATTATGAGTCAAAAATGTGTATCTCTTGATACGGTCAGCGGTCCTTTGCTATTCCAATGGCCGTGCCTGGAAAACAGGCACGGCAATGGGAACAGCAAAACAGTTCCAGCACAGCATGGACGTGGACATCCATGCCATGCTGGAACTTTGTGGGGTGCAGTCAGGGGGGCACATGTTTTGCCCCACTGAATGTATCCCCTTGGCAGGGGGGCCATGCGGGCCCTGTAGGGCCCCCTTTTTTCCATGCGCTGCCAGCCTTTTTATGGCAGGGCTTCCCCCATGAAAAGGCTGGTGGTCCAGGAGCTCGTAATATGCTGAGCGGGACTGCATCAGTCCCCACTCAGCTAATTGCGTTGTGGCGCTCCTGCGCCACCGCCAGGGAACTGTTCCCTGGTGCAGCCGACGGTCCACCGCTGCAACGACTTTGGAAGTCATAACACGGCAGACAGTGGACTGCCACTGTTGTGCCACCATGAGTCGGGCGGAGACTCGAAATTAGGCCCTTAGCTGTTTACCTCCATCATCTGCCCAGCCACAACTGAGATGTTAAACTTCCGGGAGCAGTATTCGAATAAGAGATACAAAATATCTTAGCAACAATTTAAAAAGCATTTATCATGGCAATCTGGATTTCTGCATCATGGCAATCTGTCTTTCTGCTTTTGGGCCCTGGTCATTTTAATGACCAAATTTAGCATTCTCTGCAAGTCTCGGTGGGAGATCAGTTGTATTAACCCCACAAGCCTTACCTTAGGTAGAAATTAGTTTTTTTGGGGCAGCCCAGACTAAAAAAGACGTCAGGCATCATTAGATTTGCAGACAGACACTAATTGAAATACATTCTATCATGCACCTATTTAGTCCTTCATGCTTTTGAAGACTTTTGATTACCGAGCGCAATAGTCATATTTATAGAGGCCTATTCACAATACTACATTTAGTCCTGTCAGGAAATCACAAAGCAATTACTGGCTGGTTTAAATACATTTTTTACAGTGGATTTCTCAGCCACAAATGTGGAAAAATCTAGAGTAGTAAAAGCAAGTAATATGGTGGAAAGTGGATATTTCAAGACATGGCTTGACTTGTGTAGTTGAGTCACGTCCAGAAACAACTAAAGATTTTGGCGATGTCAAAACTTGATCGGACCTCTCCCCACCATGGAATTGATCAGAGATTTACTCTAGCCAAAGACTGTAGTGACCCTCTTTCAGAATGCAAAGGGATGTGTATCAACCCTACATTTGGTGGGGGTATAGGAGAAGAGATTTTCTTTGTGGAGAGAAAAAAAAATGAAGTACACCGGAGTCTCTTTTCCCCTTTGTAGTGTTCTATGGCATGTGGGAGAATTTAGGTGATCAGGGGTCTGTGGGATATGTTACGTGACATTTCCAGTATACGCCTGGAAACCAGGCAGAGCATTCCAGGCTTTCTTCCAAAAATATGAGTGGACAGGGCAAAAATAGAAAAGTGTGTTCAGGTTTAGATGTAACTTTCCAGCCACACTCTTATGTGTTCTTCCTGAATAGGCCCCTTAGTTGTTAATAGACGTGGAAGGAAAGAAAATGGCAAGGCAGAAGATGTTAGTCCAGGAAAGCAGGTCACATATGGTGAGGTGTGCCATGAACCAAGTTCAGAAACAGTGTTTGGATCAATTCTGCCCTGAAGGCAGAAAGAGATGGGCCCCACTGAGTGGTCTAAAGGGGGCCCTTATTCAACAAAGCTGGTACTGCTGAAATACAGAACCAAATAGCACCAAACTTGGGGTCGCTCCTGCCTACCTCGTGAATACTATAAAAAGAAGCCGTCACATGTAAGTTAGCCTTGCTTGTAATGGCTAGACTCCAAAATGCAAGCTGTTTTACTCTCAACTGCATTAAAAGTGAAATACCAAATGTGCTTCAAATAGGTGAAATTAGACTACAGGAATAAAGTAATTGTGGTATAATTTCAGAATAATCAAAACCTCCCTACTCAGGATCAACATAAAAGGTGGAAGTCATGGAAAATTAAAGGTTTTACACAATTGGCACAGTATCACGTGCTGAAAATTTCAAAAATACACCTTCGGTTTAAACAGAAAAGGGTATAAAGATTCAACAAAGTGGGAAATCACATGAACCAAAAATTTACAAAATCACTGCCGCTGGACATTGACACAAGCTAGGGGCAAAAGTATAAAGATGTCTTAGAAAGATTCACCTGCATAAAATACCTGAAACCAGCTATCTGAATTACAGGTTTTCCAACAAGGTCGATATCACCTAGGGTGTCACTGAAAATGGAGACAAATCAACATAGTCTAGACTAATTGTAGTGTGTAGAACCAGGGTCCACTGCCAAAAGCTAGAATACTGGTCCATTGAACAGTGCCACCAGTTAGATTTTGAGGGGGACGGGAGGTTGTTAACAAGTTGATTCAAACATGGTTTTTCATTTGAACATCAATACAGTACGAGCTGTAAAAGTGTATTTTTGTTCTGTTCACTTGAATATTTTCTCCCAGTTGGACAATGCACTAAAGTATCTGATTTATAGAGGTATTGACTGAGGCCTCGCGTGTGGTATATTTCAGAGTTCAACTTCAACACCATAATGGCAAGTTACCATTGCTCAGATTCTCGTGCCCCAGTCAGCTTTGGTTATTTGACCTGTTTATGTTTATGCCCCTACGATGAATGATGTAAAAGTCCCCATCCTGCTCTTTGCAGATGACTCCTTATTAATATCTACAACTCCCATGGGTCTACAGGCACTACTGGATACATTTCTGAGCTTTTGCAAAAAGAGGAAATTGGAATTGAACACCGCTGAAACTAAATTGATGGTCTTCGGAAAAGTATGGGAAGGTGTAAGAGAGGTTAAGGCTCTACAAGAACCATTGGAGCGGGTAAACAGTTTTGATTATTTGGGCATAGGTTTAACTGAGACACTGGGAATATCAGCTGAGGAAGAGTTCCCTGATACTATGCCAAAGATTGAAATCAGTTCTAAGATTCTTAACACAATCATATACCGAACCTCTTTCACCGGCCCTTGAAATTTATCGTGCAAAAACCCAAAGTGGTGCCTTATACGGAGCAAAGATATGGGGATTTAACTCAGTAAATAAACTAACGATCTGCGAGAATAGTTTCGTAAGGACTCTTATCTCACTACCTATCACAATACCACTCACCCCACTTTTTTGTGATCTTGGGATAAAAAGAATAGGCGATTTAGCCGCCCTGAGACCACTAACTTCTTGGCTGCGCCTTTGGACCACCCCGCAATTAATTGACTACCGTAATTCGTTATGAGAGGTCCTAGCACTAAATGGGGCAAAACAACTACTGTGGTTCAGACATATTGCCAAATGGTGTAACCTCCTGAACCTGACGGTCTTGTGGGAGCACCCAGAAAAGGCCATGAAACGCGATATTCTGACCCTCAAAGCTACGTATTGGAGTGGAATAGGGGGGCTATATATCAATACCCAAGGTAGTGGAAAGCTAACATCTAACTTTTTAAATGTTAAAACAAGCTTTTTGTTTGAACCCTTCCTTGATATGATTACACCCTCTCTTGCCAAGAGCCTGTTTTGTTAGATTCTGATATGCTAACCTGCTTCCGAAATGTTCGGGGAAAGAGGCGACTGGCCTGGTTAGAGATCTTTGTCCTGCTTGCTGTGAAGCTCACGAGTCTGAAGAGCACATCTTGTTTTTTTGTACAAAGTATAGGCAGCTGCGTAGGAAATGGCTTAGACCACTATGTCTCAATCTGGGAGCTAGACAGCACCAGATTGTATTCAGGATCTTAAAATCTGATACATCAGGGCCATTAGTATTTGCTCTTATTCGTTTTCTATTTTTCTTCTGGTTGATCCGTAAAAAGTTTTTATTATAGTAACAAAGTCATTTTTTTTTCACAACCGTGAATTATAGTAACAAAGTCATTTTTAAGCCTTTTTCCCCCTACATTGTACATGTATTTAAAAAATCAAGTTAGTATACATGGTCCTGTACACTAAATAATTGGTTGTCTGTATATCACTCTCTTTTTTAGCTTGACTATGTAGGATACATTTTTATATGTTGTTTTACCCTGTGTTGGGATGTCATCTGTACTCATGCTCCAAATTGTTTAATACCATTTTAGTTGTATATATAGTTGCGTTTTTATCTTTTGTATACTTTGATGGTGTTTTGTACAAATGACCGAATAAAGTAATATGATGATGATGACTGAGTCCTCACGTGTGGTATATTTTAGAGTTCAACTTCTACACCATAATTGCAAGTTACCATTGCTCAGATTATCATGCCCCAGTCAGCAATGCTTATTTTACCTGTTTATGTGGTAAAACACTTCTTGCATTGTGCTGCATTGCAGCTCATGATTATTTATTTAATTTTCCCTTTGCATCGTCCCTCAAAATCCCGCCTTACTGGGCTATTACCTGCACGGACCGCTGCTGCTCCTGATACATATTCACTCTGTTTAAAGTTCATCAAATGAGAGTAGTAACCCTGGTGCATAAGCAGTTAGATACTTAAATAGCATACTGGTTTAGTACCTGTGCAAATAGAAATGTGGGCTGTAATGAAACATATACCGTGGAGTGTAGTCATCAGGCATTCGGAAGCAAAAACGTATCCAAGAAACGGTATTGCTGGATGCATAAAGGTATGCGTCTAATACATCCCCGTCTATTCCTGTCTTCCTCTGCATTCAGGAACATTTAATTGTGTATTTCGCAGTTCATCTTTTTATCACAGTGGGCCATTTTATTAGTGGCTGCAAATATTATGTCCAAATGCAATATGCACACTGAAATTGTTCCTCCCACAAACTACCATCAGTATCTCTACTTCTCACAGTACACCCACTCCTCTGAAAAGAGTAAAATATGTATTAGGAGTAGCAGCGAAGCAAAATGCAAGGAAATGTATTGTTAAATAAATGCCTGCAATGCATTGATGTATGATAAATTAGGCTATAGAAACGTCCATATGGTACAGTTCAAATTGGTAATATTTATGTAATAACCACAAGGTCCTCAATGCAACCGAGCACCATAATGTAAAGACGAGCTACTAAAACCAGGATTTACACCTAAAAATCATTGTTGCTGCTGATTAGAGGATTCGCCTCAATCCACTTTCATTTTTTAAAATTCAGGATTTGCTACTTAGTGATTGATGGAGACCACACGCAGTGAGATGTACTATTACAGCACATGCTGCGATTAGAATAAATACTGAAGCACTAGCTTCATGAATTGTTACCATCGAGCAAATTCCCACTGCCACACTCATCTGTAATAAACGAGTGTTAAGGGCTGCACTGCTGCAAAATGTGGTATAATGTTACATCACAAGAATAATTACGCTGGCCAGATCACATTGAGGCATGTGAAGTTGGACTTTTGAAACCTCCAACTGTGATGCGACAGATGAACTGTGAAACGTACAGCGACCAGGTAGGTCCACAATGCATTTAGAGCCTGAGAAGTGAAGCAGGGTTGTTAAAGCCAATTGATACAACCGAAGGATGTTGATATGATTTGCTGATATCCGGCCACAACACATGCTTTTTTCCAGAATATTTAAAATCTTGCTTTTTTCTCCTTCACGTTTCAGGCAGTTTGTTTTGCTTAGGATAGCACTAGGGAGCGTGTTTCATGCTCGATCAGTCCTAAAGTAATTGTCATTGAGTGTGTGGATTCCCCTTTTCTATGACGGACATACCACAGTAAACTTACCAGCTCTGTGATGTGATTACTCTATGTTAAGTGCCCTCTTTTAAAGCTGAAATGATAACCAAATGTTTGCTCAACGAGAACATCATCAAAAAAAGATGAGTATGTTTTTTGCAGCAGTGCTAAATGGCAAATTTAACTTCTGCTGTTATAGCGAGTTGATATATAATGATTCAAACTTATTGACTCTTACAAACATTCCCTGAAGTTTTTTTTATCTCACCGTCTGGACGTCTTTCAGTCAGAGACATTTTAAGGCACAGGCAATGTGTGTGGGCTGTGGGCCAGGGCTCCAGCCTTTTAAGAGGCCCCCTAACAAAGCCTCCTTTGTTTTGTAGAGTTTCTTTCCTGATGACCCTACATAATTCACTATAATTGAAGGGGTAGGCGATGCAACTCAGAATGCCCCGACCCTCATATCCCTTGACTTACTCCTGTGCAGCTGGACTCTCTGGACTGTCTAAATAATCTTGGGTTGTAACATGTCTAGAATGGGACCCTTAAATCATCGCTCCATTGCAGTGCAATGCCTAAAAATCATCTCTCCTGGCTTTGGGCATTGTAATACTGGCCCTCCTTCACTTGAAGTAGGTACTGCAGCCTCAATAGGCAGAGATACCATGATGACTGGTACCCATCTATGCTCCATTGCTACTCCCCAGCATATACAAATTCTTAATTTTAGTGTATTTTCTACCAACATCAGCTATTTATTATATCGATAGTATTGTATCAAGTCAGTCACTCACACGCTCTCCAACTTGATGCCTAAATTGCCTCCTTGCCTGCTCTGAGAACAAGATCATGTATTTGAAATTACTTTTTTATGTATTTGAAATTACTTTGTAGGGTAAAAAGTAAACACGCCTACAGTTTTCTGTTAGTCTGACAGGATCATTTTGAGAGTAATTAATGTTTCTTTTAAACATCACAGTAAAGTTTAAAAAAAAATCTTCAATCTCAGCATATTTCATTTCAAATAGTTGATCCACTAATTAGTTTGAGAAACTACAAGCAGAAGAGAGATTATGAGCCCAGTCCACATAAGGTAACTTTCATGCAGTTTTAGAAAATAAAAATGTATGCAGTATTGCTTGTTGTGTGTGATAGGTAGATTGGGATCTGCTGTTGCAAAGCCACATGGAAGCAATAAGAAGAGCAATACTATCAACTGACAGATCGTAGCTATTGTTTAATATTACTCAAGGTAATAGAAATCCTTGCGACTCTTTGATATTTATTCTTGTGCCCCCTTGAACATCTAGAATTCAATGTTCACCCAATCACAAGGCAGTCACAGACTGATTCATCAGAAAGGGAGAGATCATTATGCCCTTTATTCCCTACTGCTCATTACTGTGGACTAAAAATGTTCAACATTATCTGAGCTTTCAGTTTTCAAATGTAGATGTGTAGTGCCTCTAAATTTAGACATTCGCATTTTATTGGTAAATATCCTGGTATAAAAATGCTATTCCATTAACTGTGTGTTGTCCAAAAACAGATTGCTGCAGCCTTTACCACCTCACATTTAATTCATAAACTGCTTAGACTTTTCCGGGTCTCCTGCTATGTTTGCATTATTGATTAAAGAATTGCGTATCAAGCAAATTTGTGCTGAAATGAGCATATTCGCAGAATCGGCTCATTTGTGATTGAAAAAATGCATTTTGGTATGTATCAAACCCAAACTGATACCGAATCGCAATTTGGGTTTGCTACCAAATTTCAGTTTGGTATTTGGATGAGGTGTCCCTTCCAAATACTGAATCAGTATATAAGACTAGAAATAAAAAGCATTTTTTAGGTCACCAATGGTCCGATTTACCAAATCAGCTGTTTGCAAGTGATAAATTCTTTTTGAAATGTACCAACACCCAATTGCAATTAGGTAACTTGTTCTGATGTTGTATTTGAAGTCGCGGGTTTGGAGCATCCCTTCCAATTTTTGAATCAGCATGAGATAGATTAATGTTTTGTGATCAAATTCCAGTCGTACAACACCAATTGTTAGAATGGTTTCTCGTTGACTGGGGTGTGAGCCCTGGTCAGGCAGTACCCATAATCCTAGTCAGGGAAAGGCACTAGCAAGCCTCAAATTAACCGGTGCTTACGCTCTAGTAGCTTGGAACCGAGCAGCCAGACTTAACTTAGAGGTAATGTGTAAAGTACAATTAAACAGTGACAGAGCGAAAACACACCACAAAAGGATCCCACATCAGATTTAGAAAAATAGATTAGATTTTTAATAAATAAAACAAGACCAAAATAAAACAAAAATGAGTGGACCAGAGATTTGCAATTTTAAAGATTCCAGTAAAATAGCATCAACAAGCCCACTGAGCCCACTGTGGATAGCTGGTCATGCAGGATTGGGACAAACTCACAAGTTCAGGTTGATCTCGATGGAGCATGCGCCGGCTACAGGTTCCCAGTTCGGCCTTCGAAACTAGAGTACCTTAAATCCTGGTTGCAAAGCATTACAAGGTTCCGCATCGAGGGTGTGTCACAGCTGATCTATCAGCTGCAAAGGAACTAGAAGACTGCATTGTGAGAACATGTGTTGTCATCGAGGCTGCCGTTGATGAAAGATTTACGATACCTGGACGTGCCCCAGGAATGCGTCACACAGCAGCAGTACAGATGTGGGTTGTGAGGTGGAGTCTTTGTGCTGGAAGAATCTTTGCAGCAGAGGTGATGAGTTGGTTCTGCTGACACCACTGTTGGGCTGGCAGATCACCTACAGGCCAGCTTCGAAGGGTCCAGGATCTCCAGGGTGTGTCCACTTGACAGGGTGGAACTCACAGTTGTAGAGTTCAGGTTCTGGTTCTAATAGATTAGCCCTTGAAGCCACTCTGATTGTCCTTGGTACAGGTTGCAGGTCTAGTCCTTCTCACCTAGACAAGAGGGCAGCATGTAGCAGGTCAGCACAGCCTAGCAGCAGTCCTTCAGGGCAGCAATCCGGCTGAGTAGCAGTCCCTTCAGCAGCAGCACAGCAGTCCTTCCTGGCAGAGTCTTCCACAGGTCCAGATGTGTATTAAAGAGTTGATGTCTGAGGTCCTATATTTATAGGTGCCTCCTTTGAAGGGGGAAAGCTTCTAGATATTTGCTCATGTTTCGTGACTCTCCTGCCCTGGCTCCTGACTAACTACAGGGGGTATGCAGCCCTTATATGGAGGCAGGACACAGCCTATTCAAGTGTAAGTAGGACTGTGCCCAGCTCTGCCGTCCCATCCTGCCAGTGATGGCCCATCCAGGCACATATACGCTCTGTATTGTGTGTGGCTGTCTAGGAGGAATACACTAAGCCCAGCTGTCAGCTACACCCAGTCATGTGACCCAGAGACAGGCTGCAGGCACTACATGGCTAATGCAGAAAAATGGCCACTTTCTAAAAGTGGCATTTTCAAAATTGTAATTCTTAAATCTAACTTCACGGTAAAATGGGATTTTTCATTACAATCCCAAGAACACCAAACATGAACTGTCTACCTTTTCCTATTTGGAAGTTAAAGCTTATTAAACTTAATATGGTAACCCTAATTTTATTCTATGGTAGAGGTAGGCCTTGCAGTAGTGAAAAACGAATAAAAGAATTGTTCACTACCACGACATGTAAAAGTTAAAAGCATGTGTCCAACTTTTTAAATACACTGCACCCTGCCCTCTGGGCTGTCCAAACCCTACCTAGGAGTGACTTATATGTATTAAAAAGGAAGGTTTGGCTTGGCAATAGCGTTGTTTTGCCACAGCAAAATGGCAGTTTAAAACTACAAACACTGCAGACCCACTAATAGCATTTCATTTACAGACCCTGGGCAGATGCTACTAATAATGCAACTTTAGTAGGGGCTGATAAGTAAATTAAATATGCCATTTTGGGGCAAGTCAATGTTATCATGGTATAAGGAGTGAGCACATGCACTTTAGCACTGCTTAGGTGTTGTAAATTGCACAGAGTCCTAATGCCAGCAAAAACGGGATTAGCAAAAATGGAGGAGGAAGGCAAAGAGTTTGGAGGAAGACCACCCTAAGGCTATCAGGTCTAACACTGGGGCACTCATCCCCTGTCTGGTTGCTGAAGACCTCTGCCGTTGTCCTACCAGATGCCTGTCTCTGGATTTCTTGAGGTACAGTACCTCCTGCAAACTGGATTTTAGTGGCAATTACTGTAGTCTACTCCCCGCCACATCCCTAGCCTTCAGAGCCCATGTTTACTGTGGCCGAAGACCTTCGCCATCTTGTATTTGCTCTGGCACATTGCATTTTAGATTTTAGGCTTGTGTGCAGTAAAGCAAACAGGAACTACTGAAAATGTAGGTAGGCCAGCGTGGGAAACTGGGTTCTTGTTACAGTACCCCCCTACCTTTTAGCCTGGTTTTGATGCAACCTTGATTGAGGTGTCATGGGTCCCTTGAAACCAGATTCCTAGTACCAGTGTTCTTTCCCTAATACTGTACCACAATTGGCAAAACTTTAGGAACCCCTCGTAAGTCGCTACTAAATGGTACCACTGGCTAGGGCATTGGTACCGAAGAGGGCTGCAGCACACTAGAGTCAACATGGCACACAGCCCTGTGTGCCATGCCCCAATGCACTACATGAGGTATAGGTAAGGCACCTCTACTGCAGGTCTTTTAGCCCTAAGGGAGGGTGCACTATATCCCATGAGTGGACATATCTACATGAGCATACATGACCTTACAGTCTCAAGTGCATTTTTGGATATTGTCAGTCCCTAGGAAACCCATAGAGAGAATATGGGCTGGATACTTGTCATTATGTGTTTCCTAGATCCAATCTGGCTTCACTTGGCCCTAAGATATTTGTTACCAAACATCTCATCTTAATAAATCCTCCCTGATGCCTGTGTTCTATTTATTTATAAATGCAAACAGCAGACCCTTTACAGGGTCCCCTGAAAACCTACCAAGCACTAATTACAATGGATGCAATTACTACAGAGTTACATTTTCATTCCAACAGTCTTGATATACAGGTGGACCTACGAAATACTTTAGCAGACTATGTGGCAGAAATAGATACAAAACTACACTATCTAACCAACCTGATGGTAAGAGCTCAGTCTGATGTTGATAATCAACTAATTAAATGTACTTTTTCAAATATTCTAGATAAAGCATCTGCACTTCCAAATATAGTAGGATCTCTTATTGAAGAAGTAAAAAAATGAGCTGTGCAACCAAACTCAGAATGGCTTCCAACTTCTCATTTTGGTCTAAAGTTAGGTGCAAATAATGTAAGTACACAGTTCAATTCTGCAGAGTGAGATGTTCCCATTGATATACCTAGGGCATAAGCTGGGGAAGTTGGGAAATCAGAATTAGGACTGGGCCCCCTCACCGCACTAGGTGAAAGTCCTATTTCCCATGACAATACTAATATAGAAAGAAATCAGGTCATCAATTCCACAGCCTTAGTGGATAGTCTTAGTGGAGATCATCTGATTACAAAAAGGGCCAGGAAAAGGCTGCAGAAGGCTCGGAATAAAGCTAAGAAAACTATGGTTCCAGCGATCTCAAGGGTTAAACCCGGGGACTGTTATCCTATCTTTAAATCAGTCAGTTAGAAATTACCAGGGCATGTTTGCTCTGACAACGGTGCAGAAACTCTTCTCATTTCTATTCAGCCTAATTACATGTATCCAGAATCAAAAAATGAGGTACAGCCTCCTTTAAGAGGTAGTAAAAATGAGTTTGTAACTGTTACTGACATGGTGACAACCAATATTGTGTGCCTAATAATGAGGCAGTCTCTAAGAAAAATGACAATAGGACTCCAAATTGGAGTGGCAGTAAGCAGAGTTATGGAAACGTTAAGAGAGAAGGAACTTGTTATTCACTAACAAAAAATGAACAAATAGTACATAAAGAGGCTGCACTTTTGTCTCAAGATCATGCAATTCAGAACATGCAATGGGTTTGTCGAGTTGATGGGAAAAGGCCCAGTGTCACTCAGAGATCACCATCTATTATAGGACATTGAATCAACAGTCGAGTCAATAAAAGTAAACTAGATCTAACAATACCTCAAAGGGTCATGCCGGTAAAGTAAACTTCTAATAACACAAAATTAGTTGTTCACCCTTTATATGAATCAAGGGGCATCCATGATACCCTTAATCAGAGTTCAATTCTAAAACATATCTCAACCATCCATGATTTATCATTCAATAAAACCAATAATCAGTTTAAACAAATGCATTTTAACTCATCTCGTGAATCCACTATAACAACCTGGACTACCCATGAAATAGTAAATAAAATCCTAGATGTAAGTTCCTATTTCATGGTAGAGGACATTGAGGTTAAGGACTCTACCCCCTCAAAATATTTCTCTATTTTAGAGGCTCCAGCACCAAAAGTAGAAAAAGAAAACTATAAGGTTGATAGTAAAAAGTTAACCCCATTACTCAGAGGTGTGGTTCGGCCATTGAGCAAATAATCTTGTAATACAGGTCGTTTTATTACCAATACTTTGATGGGAGTGTGTACCTGTGAACTGTTATCTAAAACTAAAATGTATCTTGAGGATTGGACTTGGCTTTCGGCAACTCTTGTAAATGTGTCCCTAGGAAATGAAAATTGAACTTTGCTTGTTGCAGATGATAAAGATTTACAATTGAGAATGTGTTCATGAAATGTGCACTGTCTGGCCCATTTGTTAGCTGACTCAGATACTCTTTCATTTTTAAATACCTTTGACATTTTAATGTTCCAGGAAACATGAAGACAACTCCATTGCGTGGGTTCAATGAATTTAATCTCCCCGCTGTTCAAAAAAAATCAGGCCGTGCTAAGTGCAGACTTTCATGCTATCTAGTGACTGAATTAAATTTAACAGTAGAAGTGGTCGATTTACAGTTGGAATGGTTATAATGAATTGTACTACAATTTAATTTCCACAATATAATAATATTTAAGGTCTATTTAAGTGTGAGGAAAAATAAGACGACCCAGCTGTATATTTTACTGGATATCATAAGCCTATTAGCAATATGGTACCCAGAAGCTGGTTTCGTTATTTCTGGCGACTTTAACTTACATCTGGTCGCTTTTAATTCTTTAAATGGAATCAGTAGTGCTCTTGCAAATGAGTGTTGTGAAAACAGGAACCAGCTTGGGCTAATCCTATTAAAAGAAAAATGCCTGGCCAAATTAAGGTCAGTTCCACCGTTTAAACAGTCCAAGCATGGTTCAATCATTGATTTCAGAAAAACTAGGGCCAAAACTTGTAGACTATAAGGTGACTGCCCGACTTGAAAGTGACCATCACCCTCAGATAGTCATACTTTAACTGCCAATAAACTGTATTCCTAAATCTAATGAGCTTGCTAATAGGGTCCACTCTTCATAAAATTTGAAAAGACTGGTATGGCAATCGAAAAAACAAGTAGAAATAATAATGTTTGCCTAAACAATAATAAAGGACAGTGCCCAGTGTCAGGTGGGGGCAAGTTCAATGTTAGATAAATGGAATTATATAACCTCATCCTTGATGGAAAAATTTCAAGTCCCAACTCGAAAAAAATATACCCTTTGGTATTCTCTCCTAACAAATGGTTTACATCTCAGTTACTTAAATTAAAACGTTCCCTTAATAAAGCTGCACAGGACGTTTTTTATAATAGACACCAGCAATCTTATTATGCTTTTAAAGATAAAATGTTGTCCTTAAGAAGATTATTTCGATGAGAGATTGGGTTGGCTAAATCACGTTATCATTCTGGGCTTTGGCATCGACTAGTACATCAATAACCTCAAAAGGGGAGGCAATAGGGCGTATAGTATTAATATATGGAAGATGAATGGGTAAAGTTTATTACTAATTTGTATGGTGTGTGCTATCTTGATGTGAATAGGCAAGATTTGTGCCATGACTGTGATGAAATCGGCAATCTAACCAAAGAAATAGTGAGTGGCCTGAACCTGGTTAATGACTTGGATCATTCAAATAACGCCAGGAAGTCTAGCGAGTCGGACATAGAGGAAGAGAGTAGTTTTAACTTGGAGAATGACTTAGAGTTCATAAATTCAAATGAAATAGCTGTTCTCCTACGTCGCCTTCGATCAAATGGAACTCTTCGCCCAAATGGGCTTCCCAGTGCCATTTTCCGTCCCAATATTTATATGTGGACCAAAGTGTTATTGGTATTGAGTATTGCCCCTGTATATTGGCAAGGTAGTATTGTGCGGCCCATTTATAAAAGTGGTCCAGTTGACAACCCAGCCAACTATCGGTTAATTGCCTTAACTGATGTAGACGCTAAGGTTTTCGCCTCTCATTTGCTAATCGATCCTGAAAATTGGGCTGCACAGCCTACCATTACCAATCTGTTGGCCCTTACTTTAGTTGCAGAACGGGCAGTTTTAAAAAAACTACATTTATTTATTTCCTTAATAGACCTAAAAGCAGTGTTTTACTCTGATCCTTAAGCTTTATTATGGAAAGATCTGGTAGGTGGGCTATTCCACAAAAATTGCTTAACGCTATAATACTCCTCTACACTAACACTTGGGTTCAGGTCAAGCTAGGTGATGGTAGCACGCTATCGCAAAATATTTAAACCTATAATATTCTTAAGCAAGGTTGTGTTCTTGCACCTTGCCTTTTAATCTATTATTGTCAGATTTACTTCAGCAACTAGAGCCTGTTAATGCCCATCCTTAAAAAATTTGTTACGGTGCACTTTAGTTATCTACAATACACAGATTAAACTATCTTGTAGAGTCAGACCTCAATAGGGCTACAAAGACTGATTAATGCATTTGATGAATATATTTTAATGAATGGCCTGGAATTGAATGCTAAAAATACTAAAATCATGAAAACTGGCCCGGCAAAATTTAACACAGAATCATAGAGGGCTAGAGGAAGGCCATTTGAAGTGGTAAAGACACGTACATACCTGGGGATTTTATTTGACAATAGAGTTTCGTTTAAAAGTCATTTTGACCTAAGGTCAAAAACTCCAACCCTAATTTATACATTTAAATGTTTACATAAACCATTGAGATGCCAATCATATGTCCATTTCTTAACAGTTATGAGAGCAAAGCTTCAGTCAACTATCACATATGGTTTGCCTATTACTAGGGATAAAGATGTAAAATTATTGGACGTACTAGTAATTAAGGCTTATGAATCAATCTTTGGGATCCCCAGATCAATTGGACAAGCAGAAATTAGACTGGAGTTTGGTCTTCAAAGACAGTCGCTGGTGTTTCAAGGGTCATTTCTGAAATGTATGTACTCTATGTATTCATCTGACCATGATTTTCAAGTGAACTTTTGTTGACATGAAATAACTAACTCTGCCTACACAGATATCTGGCGATCTCATACTTCATTATGCCTTCATCGTTTTGACCTGCAGGTAGGGCGGACTGATTTGACAATGTCCATCCTTAAAAAAATCTTTAAAAAACAAATCAAAATCAATTAATTTATTATGGATAGTATAGCCTTAGCAGAAAAATCGCAGGCATGGTCTGTGATTAATTCACATCAGTCTCTTCGAAACCAGGCTTACTTGAATGCCCATTTCTCAGCCCATTTGAAAGAAACATTTAAAAAAAATAAGATTGGGCAAAAACTGAACCGAGGAGGGTACGCCGACCTGGATTCAGCAATGGTCAAGTACTCAATGTAGACTGTGTGGGTAGCCACGTAGAACCTTATTGCACACAGTATGTGTGTGCCCTAAATTGCTAAAATCACACTCACACCTTTAGTATCACTAGTTCTTAAGCCTGTCAGGCCATTATTTTATGTTTATCAGGCGAGTTTATTTTACAGAGTTTTATATAGCGCAAACTTGACCCGAATCGGGTATCAGAGCACTTTACATAGCACCAGTAGCATTACTTGAGGACACTTTTTTTTTTTTGTAGGCATGGGGAGATTAGGTGATTTGCCCAGAATCCTCGGATGTTCAGCTTCATTGCTGAGACTCAAACCCAGTTCCCCAGATTCAAGGTCAACTGCCCTAGCTGTTAGGCCAACTCCTCTCCCCAGTTGATTCCAATATTATGTGATTTGACTACATTTTTCGTTAAAGCTGACAGACTATGGGTATCTGCTTCCCAAAGATTGTTTGAATGAACTATGAATTATAGTAGCTGTTCTTAGCCTGCTGTTATCCTGAAGGATTTATTGGGTAAGCAAATATAGTAATCAGGCCGTATGTAAAATATGAAAATATTGATGCACTTTATTGCTCATTTGCACAATGGCACTTATTGCCTAAAATGTTAGCATTAAGGTAATTTTAGATAACAGCTCTCAACGCCCATAGAAAATTCAAAAGGACAGTGGTTCCTGTGGAATAATACTATTAATATTATTAATGGGATGCACAATCGCAATGGAGGGCTTGAGTGATATTAGAGGGGGAAGAGAACACACACACCAATGTTTCAATATGGCATAGTAATATTTATATATTTCAAACAAGGATATCGACAATGATAGAAGAAATAAAAAACATTTGTGCGTGGTGTCCCAAGTACAAAAAGGAACCTAAAAAGGTAATGTAAGGTGTGACATTTTCACTAGGTTTCCATAGTTACAAGCAAGTCGACCAGTAACAAATAAATACAAAATGAACAGTAACTATGTGAAATAATATGTGCTGAGTAATGGTTTGCTTTTTCTTTATGTCGATAACGTTTCGACCCACTCATGGATGTGGGGTCTCATCAGGACCTAGGATTGTAATGACATCTGATGGAAGGGATGCACAGCCATGTCAATGGTGTTTGATGGTGTGTGCCACAGGTGAGTGAAAGGAAAGGAAAGAATACTCACATTGGGACCCAGCCGGGTACCCAGGTGTGAGTAGGGGAAGGGTTGACAGTATTGAATATTGTTGATATAAGGATAGGAGGATGGAACACTACAGCATAGGTAAGCCAATAGTGTTGCAAGGAACTCTTCTGCACGAGGTGGTTAGAGTGAATGTGTTGCTTCAATACACATTATTTGGTAGTATGTGTCAGACTATGACCTAATGAATATGGGCAGCTCAGTAAGTACTGGAAGAGTTAAATGCAGCCGTCAATCCGGGACGGAGAAGAGTTCCAACCCACGATGGAAGAAAGTGGGACACAGTCGCGTAAGACTGCTGTGCTGGTGCCTTTTCTGTTTCTCAAAGCCAATAGAGACATCTCGTTGTTTATTTGCTCTATGGCATATAATGATCCAGGCTCATGAATTCACACACTTTATAGCAAAATTGCAAAATGTAATATTAAGTAAATAGCTCTTATTGTATATTTTTAGGAATGTACCAATAATATGCTATCAGATCTTTGATGACATTGCGTCTGTGTTAAAAAAGTTTACACGTGGTGTTAATGTTATGGTATGGCATGTAATCATAGAAACTTTTTCTTTGTTCAGCCGCATATTATCTATTGAATTTGGGTATTGTGTTTTTTTTTTACTTTGCCTGATGTTTTTAATGTTTTAGGTAATAAACTAATAAAGAATTTTACTACCATGCCCTGGTGTGGTCTCTGACTAGTCTTAGCCAGCCTGCCACTACCAGACATGTATTTGACCTTCTGGGGTGAGGGCCAACCCTCTCAGCGGCCAGTAAAAAACCCTGCTGTGTGCAGAGGTGCTTCATACCTCCTCCACGATGGCCTTCCTGGGCAGTGAAATGTAACCCAGGCAGCTCCAGAAAGCGGAGTTTGCCAACCACATTCCTCCTCCACATTTGGCGAGAGGAAAGGTGGGAAAAATAGTTAAATTAAGAGGTGGGTGCCCATTCAGCCAGCACCACCCCTAAGGTGGGGAAGGCGATGTTTCCCTCCATCTTGGTTTGTAAGGGAATTAGCCTATTAGGGGGAGAGTAGTGCCTTTTTCACTAGAAGTGGTCGCTTAGAGGGTATAATCAACTTAAGGGTAGGTAGCCCAGTGCCTACTCCCTGTCAACCCCTTTAACACCCCTAAATTTAGTATTTAGGAGGCATCCCTGAACTTAGATTTGATGTACACAGGAAAGAAAAGGACAAAGAGGAGCATGCGACCCGACTATTGAAGCCTTGCTGCAAAAGAAATTGGCACCAAACTCTGCCTCCTGCCATTAGGACTCAACAATCATGGTGTGCTATTTTGTCCTACAACTGGAAGGCTTCTAAGAACCCCAGAGCTCCTCCAGCCTTCTACAAATTGCCAAAGAACTCTCTTTGAGTGGAGGTACTGCTCCCCTACATCTGCAGGCACTGAACTGCAGAATATGGTTTTACCGACTTTCTGCTCCCCGTCGACTCCGACACAGCACACAAACCAAAACTCTTACACCAGCTCCGTAGGATCAGATCTGTCTCCCCACCAAGTTTGGAGACACCAGGACCTACCGGAGCTATGTCGCACGCATTCCAGGGGTATTGGACGCTCTGCAGCATTCACTGAGTATTCCCAAAGAGTCCAATCTGAACTCCAACTGCCCAGGATGCAAGCACCCATGCAGGCCCAGCTGTTCTGGAATCGCCTCTCCAAGCTGCCTGCTCCTGATCGAAAGGAAATCTTGATGCGCACTGCCCGGCGGACCCATCTGCTCTGCACCCAGCCCGCCCGGCCTTAGTAACGACAATTGAACATTGCTCACCTGGTCCTGAGGCCCTTGCGACCTGCTCCCCTAGATGGGACACCTCAGACTTGCCTTTAAGTCCCCTTGTGCAGTGTGTTTTCAAGTGGTCCACTTCTTCGTAGCGCACCAGCTACCAACCAACTCAGCACCCTGCTTCCTGCGGAATCCGGGACACTACTGAGAATCTGCTGGTGGATCATTGGGCATGGCCTTTCTACCTATTTGAATTCTGTGATTTTATGTGCATTTTTCTCTTTTCTCCCATGGACTTCAATGGTGCATAATTGCACACAAAAGTAATTTATAGTGCGAACTTGAAAAACTCATGGCTTAAAAAGTACTTACTGTAGAATGAAGTTCTCGGTCTGAAAAAATACTTAAAAATTGGTGTTATTTTTATTTAATCGGTCTGAAATTTATTTTTGAGTGTCTGTCTCCTTTATTGCCTCTGAGTTCAACAAATAGTGAGCACTACCTTCTGATAAGCACAATACAGCATTAGTATTATCTACTTTTGCCTATGTATATCAATCTGGGAATTCCTCGGAAGCTTGTTTCCGGTCCAGTGAAGGCATGGCTTGGCAGTTCGGGCTGGACTGTTCCCATGAGGCACAGGGTCAGACTGATTTGCATATAGCCATGTCTGAACTGGGGTGGCAGAGTGGGCTAAAGAACGGTGATGGATCAAACCCAGATCTTTTGACTGGGTGTGAGTGTTTGATTGGTTCAGATGCTCCGTCCACCACCACCCCCTTTTGTACCGCTTTGGCCGCCATAAGTGTGGCAGGGTATGCTCAGACGTGAGTCCCTTGCTCACTTTGCCACTGGATTCAAGGAAGCCGGGCTGAAGACGGCTGGAATGCCAGAAACCGGTCCTCGGAAGCTTGTTTCCGGTCCAGGGAAGGCATGGCTTGGCAGTTCGGGCTGGACTGTTACCATGAGGCACAGGGTCAGACTGATTTGCATATAGCCATGTCTGAACTGGGGTGGCAGAGTGGGCTAAAGAACGGTGATGGATCAAACCCAGATCTTTTGACTGGGTGTGAATGTTTGATTGGTTCAGATGCTCCGTCCATCACCAACCCCTGTTGTACCGCTTTGGCCGCCATAAGTGTGGCAGGGTATGCTCAGACGTGAGTCCCTTGCTCACTTTGCCACTGGATTCAAGCAAGCCGGGCTGAAGACGGCTGGAATGCCAGAAACCGGTCCTTCGAAGCTTGTTTCCGGTGCAGGGAAGGCATGGCTTGGCAGTTCGGGCTGGACTGTTCCCATGAGGCACAGGGTCAGACTGATTTGCATACATCCATGTCTGAACTGGGGTGGCAGAGTGGGCTAAAGAACGGTGATGGATCAAACCCAGATCTTTTGACTGGGTGTGAGTGTTTTTGATTGGTTCAGATGCTCCGTCCATCACCACCCCCTTTTGTACCGCTTTGGCCGCCATAAGTGTGGCAGGGTATGCTCAGACGTGAGTCCCTTGCTCACTTTGCCACTGGATTCAAGCAAGCCGGGCTGAAGATGGCTGGAATGCCAGAAACCGGTCCTCGGAAGCTTGTTTCCGGTCCAGGGAAGGCATGGCTTGGCAGTTCGGGCTGGACTGTTCCCATGAGGCACAGGGTCAGACTGATTTGCATATAGCCATGTCTGAACTGGGGTGGCAGAGTGGGCTAAAGAACGGTGATGGATCAAACCCAGATCTTTTGACTGGGTGTAAGTGTTTGATTGGTTCAGATGCTCCGTCCATCACCACCCCCTTTTGTACCG
The DNA here is from genome assembly GCF_964261635.1 of Lissotriton helveticus. Classification (NCBI taxonomy): domain Eukaryota; kingdom Metazoa; phylum Chordata; class Amphibia; order Caudata; family Salamandridae; genus Lissotriton; species Lissotriton helveticus. Next base: position 1,932,834,529 of record NC_136059.1, read on the forward strand.
CTTTGGCCACCATAAGTGTGGCAGGGTATGCTCAGACGTGAGTCCCTTGCTCACTTTGCCACTGGATTCAAGGAAGCCGGGCTGAAGACAGCTGGAATGCCAGAAACCGTTCCTCGGAAGCTTTTTTCCGGTCCAGGGAAGGCATGGCTTGGCAGTTCGGGCTGGACTGTTACCATGAGGCACAGGGTCAGACTGATTTGCATATAGCCATGTCTGAACTGGGGTGGCAGAGTGGGCTAAAGAACGGTGATGGATCAAACCCAGATCTTTTGACTGGGTGTGAGTGTTTGATTGGTTCAGATGCTCCGTCCATCACCATCCCATTATGTACCGCTTTGGCCGCCATAAGTGTGGCAAGGTATGCTCAGACGTGAGTCCCTTGCTCACTTTGCCACTGGATTCAAGCAAGCCAGGCTGAAGACGGCTGGAATGCCAGAAACCGGTCCTCGGAAGCTTGTTTCCGGTGCAGGGAAGGCATGGCTTGGCAGTTCGGGCTGGACTGTTCCCATGAGGCACAGGGTCAGACTGATTTGCATATAGCCATGTCTGAACTGGGGTGGCAGAGTGGGCTAAAGAACGGTGATGGATCAAACCCAGATCTTTTGACTGGGTGTGAGTGTTTGATTGGTTCAGATGCTCTGTCCATCACCACCCCCTTTTGTACCGCTTTGGCCGCCATAAGTGTGGCAGGGTATGCTCAGACGTGAGTCCCTTGCTCACTTTGCCACTGGATTCAAGGAAGCCGGGCTGAAGACGGCTGGAATGCCAGAAACCGGTCCTCGGAAGCTTGTTTCCGGTCCAGGGAAGGCATGGCTTGGCAGTTCGGGCTGGACTGTTACCATGAGGCACAGGGTCAGACTGATTTGCATATAGCCATGTCTGAACTGGGGTGGCAGAGTGGGCTAAAGAACGGTGATGGATCAAACCCAGATCTTTTGACTGGGTGTGAATGTTTGATTGGTTCAGATGCTCCGTCCATCACCACCCCCTTTTGTACCGCTTTGGCCGCCATAAGTGTGGCAGGGTATGCTCAGACGTGAGTCCCTTGCTCACTTTGCCACTGGATTCAAGCAAGCCGGGCTGAAGACGGCTGGAATGCCAGAAACCGGTCCTTCGAAGCTTGTTTCCGGTGCAGGGAAGGCATGGCTTGGCAGTTCGGGCTGGACTGTTCCCATGAGGCACAGGGTCAGACTGATTTGCATACAGCCATGTCTGAACTGGGGTGGCAGAGTGGGCTAAAGAACGGTGATGGATCAAACCCAGATCTTTTGACTGGGTGTGAGTGTTTTTGATTGGTTCAGATGCTCCGTCCATCACCACCCCCTTTTGTACCGCTTTGGCCGCCATAAGTGTGGCAGGGTATGCTCAGACGTGAGTCCCTTGCTCACTTTGCCACTGGATTCAAGCAAGCCGGGCTGAAGATGGCTGGAATGCCAGAAACCGGTCCTCGGAAGCTTGTTTCCGGTCCAGGGAAGGCATGGCTTGGCAGTTCGGGCTGGACTGTTCCCATGAGGCACAGGGTCAGACTGATTTGCATATAGCCATGTCTGAACTGGGGTGGCAGAGTGGGCTAAAGAACGGTGATGGATCAAACCCAGATCTTTTGACTGGGTGTAAGTGTTTGATTGGTTCAGATGCTCCGTCCATCACCACCCCCTTTTGTACCGCTTTGGCCACCATAAGTGTGGCAGGGTATGCTCAGACGTGAGTCCCTTGCTCACTTTGCCACTGGATTCAAGGAAGCCGGGCTGAAGACAGCTGGAATGCCAGAAACCGGTCCTCGGAAGCTTTTTTCCGGTCCAGGGAAGGCATGGCTTGGCAGTTCGGGCTGGACTGTTACCATGAGGCACAGGGTCAGACTGATTTGCATATAGCCATGTCTGAACTGGGGTGGCAGAGTGGGCTAAAGAACGGTGATGGATCAAACCCAGATCTTTTGACTGGGTGTGAGTGTTTGATTGGTTCAGATGCTCCGTCCATCACCATCCCATTATGTACCGCTTTGGCCGCCATAAGTGTGGCAAGGTATGCTCAGACGTGAGTCCCTTGCTCACTTTGCCACTGGATTCAAGCAAGCCAGGCTGAAGACGGCTGGAATGCCAGAAACCGGTCCTCGGAAGCTTGTTTCCGGTGCAGGGAAGGCATGGCTTGGCAGTTCGGGCTGGACTGTTCCCATGAGGCACAGGGTCAGACTGATTTGCATATAGCCATGTCTGAACTGGGGTGGCAGAGTGGGCTAAAGAACGGTGATGGATCAAACCCAGATCTTTTGACTGGGTGTGAGTGTTTGATTGGTTCAGATGCTCCGTCCATCACCACCCCCTTTTGTACCGCTTTGGCCGCCATAAGTGTGGCAGGGTATGCTCAGACGTGAGTCCCTTGCTCACTTTGCCACTGGATTCAAGCAAGCCGGGCTGAAGATGGCTGGAATGCCAGAAACCGGTCCTCGGAAGCTTGTTTCCGGTCCAGGGAAGGCATGGCTTGGCAGTTCAGGCTGGACTGTTCCCATGAGGCACAGGGTCAGACTGATTTGCATATAGCCATGTCTGAACTGGGGTGGCAGAGTGGGCTAAAGAACGGTGATGGATCAAACCCAGATCTTTTGACTGGGTGTGAGTGTTTGATTGGTTCAGATGCTCCGTCCATCACCACCCCCTTTTGTACCGCTTTGGCCGCCATAAGTGTGGCAGGGTATGCTCAGACGTGAGTCCCTTGCTCACTTTGCCACTGGATTCAAGCAAGCCGGGCTGAAGATGGCTGGAATGCCAGAAACCGGTCCTCGGAAGCTTGTTTCCGGTCCAGGGAAGGCATGGCTTGGCAGTTCGGGCTGGACTGTTCCCATGAGGCACAGGGTCAGACTGATTTGCATATAGCCATGTCCGAACTGGGGTGGCAGAGTGGGCTAAAGAACGGTGATAGATCAAACCCGGATCCTTTGACTGGGTGTGAGTGTTTGATTGGTTCAGATGCTCCGTCCATCACCACCCCCTTTTGTACCGCTTTGGCCGCCATAAGTGTGGCAAGGTATGCTCAGACGTGAGTCCCTTGCTCACTTTGCCACTGGATTCAAGCAAGCCGGGCTGAAGACGGCTGGAATGCCAGAAACCGGTGCTCGGAAGCTTGTTTCCGGTCCAGGGAAGGCATGGCTTGGCAGTTCGGGCTGGACTGTTCCCATGAGGCACAGGGTCAGACTGATTTGCATATAGCCATGTCTGAACTGGGGTGGCAGAGTGGGCTAAAGAACGGTGATGGATCAAACCCAGATCTTTTGACTGGGTGTGAGTGTTTGAGTGGTTCAGATGCTCCGTCCATCACCACCCCCTTTTGTATCAATCTGGGAATCACAGGTCTCAATACACAGTGTGCTTCATTTTAGTGTACTATTTAAAGAGCCAGCGTACTACAGCCAGGGCCTGGGAACATTCATTCCATTAGTCAGAGAAGGACTAGATGTGCGGTGAACTCTACAACGCTGTACCTTCACCCAGACATCCTCAGAACACTGCTGGACTTGTGAAAGGATGCCAGGCAGATAGAACCTGCTTCACTTGGCACCTGTGACCTGTGAGAAGGACGTAAGGAGGTTGGACTCCATTCCACTTGAAATCCAAGTAACAGAAAGGTGTCTAAGGATCATGAGGTTGATCGACCAGGTGGCTCAAGGAACATAAAAGAGGAAATTCCTATGAAGTATTCTAGCTTGCTGACCATTGCCAACTGGACCTGGACTGAACTTTGTATTTGCCATCTAACTGACACCCTGAGAATCTCTAAGTGCTCCTACTGAGGTACTGAAGGCCTTGGGAGGGTACACTATTGTTGTTTTAAGTTGTACTTCTTTAATTGTTTCGGCAGTGTTAGTAAATGGGGTTTCTGGTTGGCTGGAGCATGCATCTAAGCCAGGCAGAACCCACTACTCTAGTAAGGGCAACTAAGTTACACACCAAAGATAACCTGTGCTCGCCGTCTGGTAGCTTGGCACAGAGCAGGCAGGCTGATCATCAGAGGCAATGTGCAAAGCATTTGTGCAACACACTCACACAGCAGCACAATGAATAAACCACCAAAAAGAGACTCAACATGGGTATATAAAAATATAATTTCTTTATTATATATATGTTAGAAATGGGGGTCTCTAGTTGGCAGGGGTATGCACCCTGTCTAGGTAGAAACCCTTCCTTCTTGTCAGGGTAAGGGATTTACACACCTAATATAACCCCTGCTTACCCCTTTGTTAGCTCGGCACGAGCAGTCAGGCTTATCTCAGAGGCAAATTGTAAAGCATTTGTAGACAAAGCACACCGTACCACAGTAAAAACACTACAAATGGACACCACACCAGATTAGAAAACAACCAATCTTTATCTAAACCAAACAAGATCAAAACAACAAAAATCCAAAATGCATAAGCAAAGGTATTACTTTTTAAAGGTTTAAGCAACTCTATGAATGTGTTTATTTTAGCACAAAGTACCTTTGATGCACCAAAATCTAAGCTGAAAACCAGCTGCTGAGGAGGGCAGTGTCAGAAAATACAAGCAATGCGTAGATTCTAGAGTTGCCGCAAAAGGGAGGCATCAGTTCTGCTGCACGCAGGAGAAATGTTGCGTTGATTTCTTACTGCGAGGAAAAGCGATGCATCGAGTTCCAAAAGTGGCTCCTTACTGCGGGGTGATGCACTGGAATCTTGGCTCACAGGTCTGATTTGATGGAAAATCCAGCCGCGCAGGGGTCGATGTGGCGGCGGCTAAACAGGCGCTGCGTGTAATATTCCAGCCGCGAGCAGGCAATGCTCTTCCTTCAGCTGCACAACAGGGCCTGCGTTGGAGTCAGAGCGGGGTGTCGGACGTCGGAGACACAGTGCTCTGGACTCAGGTTGTGGTAGTTCATCCAGTCATGTACAGCTGCACCATTGATTTTTGGGCCGCTTAAAGACGATGTGTTGGTTTTTTAACCGTACGGCAAGGTTGCAGCAGGAAAAAAGGCTCAGAAGGGCAATGCTTTGATTTTCAGCTCTTGAAGCAGCAACATCACCTCCAAGGGCCTAGAGCTGGATTTGGCATCACTTAGCAGGTCAGAACTCACAGCACAGGAGTTCAAGGGAGCTGCAGAAGAAGACTTTGATGGCCCTGAGACATCCAAGAAGAGGCAAGGAAACACAAGCCCTTGGAGAACCTTGATAAGCAGAATAAGAAAGTACAGCTCAGTCCTTCCTCTGCCCAAGACAGAAGCAGCAAGCAGCAGGCCAGCACAACACAGCAACAGTAGAGTGGCAGTTCTCTTCCTACATCTTCTCCAGTGCTTCTTCTTGGCAGAATCTCCTTTTAATCCAGAAGTGTTCTAACAATGTGGGGTTACGGATCCAATACTTATACCCCTTTACGCCTTGGAAGTAGGCAGTCATCAAAGGATAGTCTTTGTAGTGCACAGATCCTGCCTTGGCCTGACCTGGCTCCAGACAAACTACAGGGGGAGTAAACAGCATTTGAGAGGACAGGCACAGCCCTATACAGGTTTCAGTGACAACTCCTTCCTCTACTCTAGCTCAGGAAGGCCCATCAGCCTGGTGATGGGCAATTAGGATGTACAAGGCACAACTCATGTCACTTTGTGTGACTGTCTAGAGTGAATACACAAAGAACTCAACTGTCAGTTTATACTAGACGTGGATTTGACCGGCACACAGATGCACAAGATTGTAAAGCAGGGAAATGCCTACAGAAAGATGTGTTTTCAAATCCTGACTTTGGGGGAACCCACACTCAAATTCTCAATCTCTTCCCAATTGAAAGTTACACTTGTAAGGTGATACAGGGCAGCTCCAATGATATCCTATGGGAGAGATAGTCCTTATAATAGTGAAAAAACTAAATTGGTAGTGTTCCACTATCAGAACAGGTAAAACATACGACATGCCAGGTCGACATGACAGCTTAAAACTGCACTCACCCACACTGCAGTGGCAAGCCTGAGACAGGTTTGAATGGCTAATCTTGTGGGTGACTCAATCAGTGCTGCCGGCCCATTTGAATTAAAGGCCCTGAGCACACACAGTGCACTTTACTAGGGTCTTACCAGTAATCAAATATGCCAATAATGTATAAACAAATTACCATCACAATCTACACAGAGACCATATGCACTTTAGCTCTGAATAGCAGTGATAAAGTGCCCAGAGTCCTAAAGCCAACAAAAACAGGCCAGAAAAAATAGGAGGAAGTAGGTAAAATGTTTGGGGATAACCCTGCAAATAGGGCCAGGTCCAGCAATATATCACAAGGACAAATTGACATGAGTTACATACTTAGTGCAATGAATGCAGGATAAAAATGTCCCAGTAGATGTAGAAATAACCATTGCATAATTAATAATTTACATGCGGGTAACATATAGGCACTTGCCCCAGTACAAAGTATCTTTTAGGAACAGTCACCTATATGGCAGGAAAAGCATGGGAAAAGGAGCACCTGCTCTCCTATTAGCAGGTATATGATCATTTCTGGGTTGTCAGCCACACAAGACAAAGATGATAAAAATAGCACACAATTACTGTTCTAGTTAGCACAATAAATGCCTGAAGGGCACACAGTGTTTAAATATGCATTTGCATCCTTGAGAGATGTTAAGACCACATGAAATGCAACAAATAAACATCATACTCCAAAGCACCTTTGCTTCTACCAGGTATTGATGCTATTAGTTTGTAGGTAGACAACGATCAATGACAGGACTTCTTAAGGCGGGAGTGGGCAAAGCAGTGCTTCGCCAAAGGCTGGTGTTGGCACCTATCGCCCCACCCGAGTAGCACACATCTCTAAATCCAAGGCACCTCCAGGGTCTGCTGATACACCTGGTGAATACACTCAGCCGCCTCACCTCATTCGTGGAAATGGCAATGGGTGACAGCTTCAAGATTCTGGCCTGCATGGATTGTTCAAGGATAAAGAACATGATGATCCCTAACCTGGTCAGGCTCCTCCGTCCTGGTTTCCAGCGAGGGCCTGGTGCGGCCGCATGACAGGTAGTTCCACTTCATGACACCGCTTAGAGATTGTGCTGTTCTGAAGTCTCTACGTTGGTTAAGAAAAAAGTAGTTTCGCTGGGGAATCATGGGTGATTCAGCATACACAGTCTGAGTGGCGCAGGTCACCAGAAAGACACACCGGTTCTGGTGCAGCATGTGACTTTTCAACCCACGGAGCACTCGATCTTGCTCAAAGCAAAATGCCTGATTGGAAAGTGAAGCTCTCTCCACACATCCTTTTAGATCTTTGACATTCCAAAAGAACAGGGAGGGGGCAGGCCAGCAAACCCCTGGAGAGAACGGGGGGCACAAAGTCAGGTAGGCAGGCAGCAGGCGAGCACATAAGGCAAGCTGCAAGGTGGCAGTCCCTCCTGCAGCCCAGGAGTCAGAAGCCCACAGGCAGTAGGCAAACACAACAAAGCTAGTGGTCCAAATGGCGGTTCCTCCTGGCAGCACAGCAGTCCTCTGGCAATGTGAAGATTGTAGAGCCAGCAGTGTCTGGTTACAAGGTCCACGTAGTTTCCAAAAACATGGGGTCAGAACCTCAGTACGTTTACTCAAAAATTTCTTTGATGAATGGCTGACTTTAGAGGAACCCTTGGAAGTGTGCAACAATCCATTTCAACACAGCCCTGGCTCTAGATGATCAGTAGGCTGTAATTAAGCTCTTTGTGTGAGGCCATGACACACCCTTTACAAATGTACATGTGAAGCACCTCTCCTTCTGCCAGCCCAGGAAGACGATCAGCATACAATGAATGCAAATGTATCCCCTGTCACACACAGACCTGCCTGTGTTGTGCTGCCTGAAAAGTATGTACCAAGAATAGATGTTACCTAGCCCAGACGTGTTTTGGAGTCAGTCTGCAAAGCACAAAGAATCATAAGCATTGAGAAATGCTAATTTTCTAAATTTGTCCTAGACAGAACCTGCACTACCATAATTCACTCCTTCCGGAATGAAACTGTTTTTTCTTAATTTGCTGAATCAATAAAGACCAAAATTCATCAAGTTAACACATGATGCAATGAATTGAAAACCAATTCAACATAAATACTGAATCAAGAAATTAATTGCAAAAACAAATTATCCAACATAGTACATTGCTTTTTTTTATTCAAAGGATGCTGTTGCTTGAACTTCTTAAATTCCATGTAGCGTGAGTTACAAGCTTGATGTTAACAAATCCCAATGCATTTTGGGTGCTACATGCACCCTTCTTCGGGGGAAATATACAAGAACATATAACAGAAATCATATATGTGTATTGCATGTCATACAAAGAATTATAAACGATGCCAAGGCCTAAAATTAACCGGGAGAATTTGCATTACAAGACCATGCAAAAAAACTCAATTTTTAAAATTACAAGTGGTACATATTTAGATGTATGGTAGTCGAAGGTGAAACAACGGCTGTGCAGATTGTGAACTGAGACACTAATCTAGTGAGAAGACTGGGATCGAGATGCAAGGTGCTCAGTGGAAGCGCCGCAAGACAACGTGTGACAATCAGTGAGTGCTCTCAGCATGCATCCCCGCTCTAAACTGTGAGAAAATATCCGTATAAAAAATACCTCAAAAGTGGAAGCTGATATAACCCTTGAACTTGTGTGCCTAGAAAATACTCTGTAACACAAGAGTAAAGGGCTTAAGAGACCTGGAAAAATTTGGCATGTCACTCATCAAATTACAAGACAATCATAACTACTCTCACCTCTGAGGAGAATGTTCCAATGTAAAAATGATAATTGACCACAGAATTAACTGGATCTTGCGTAGTGACATGGTGTGCCAGTGAATACTTCTAATTTCCACTGGAAAATGTAAGTGGAAATCCAATCTGTAAAAAAGTCAATGCACACAATGCTTCTAAACAGTGTAGACTCAAAAAACTGCAGCTCTCCTCAATTCCAATGAGATGTCACCTACTCGCTGTGAAGAAAGTAGTCGCACAATGCTGGACCGTCTGTGTGCAAAGAGAGATTACCAAATCAGTATGGTGTGGGCTCCATGACAATGCAATAAAGTCTAAATGCGGAAAACCAGCCGTGAACTTACTTAATGGTGGGAAAACGCTGTAAAACGGCTCCATTAACTATGTCCAAGTTGCAGCGTGTAAGTAAATCTGAGTAGAAAAGCATTCCAGCGTGTGGCGTGGAGACGAACATAGTCAAAAGCGGACTCTGCTGCCTGCGCCCATGCGCGGCGGCCATCTTATAGTGGTGTTCGGGTAAGAAAAAGGGGTTCATGCAAGAAAGAAACAAATAGCCAGCGGAGGTAACTAATATATATATATATATATTTATATATGTATACCAGCCCCGTGCACGGAAATGGATGAGTGCACAATACCAACAGTTAGTCATAAAAAAATGGAAATAAAGCCGCAGAGTGTCTGAACCGCATACTGAATTAAAAGTTACCAGACATTAAGTGGAACCATGAAACAAGAGTTGCAAATGTGTTATTTCTCCCAGTAATCGAAAAAAGTTTTTCCTTTCTGTGTTTGTTCAATTATAGTGTGAGTATTCACAGCATTATACAATCAACCACTGGTAATCTAGATATAAAAATACATTTGTCACAACACGTGCAATCTTATCCTTCCATTATTTTATTTCCAAAAAGCCCATTCAAAAATAATCCAAAGCATTCTGCTTGGTACAATTAAAAACATCAACATATAAATGTTGTTACAAGAGTAAAAACGATTTTTTACATAATAAGTACTTCATAGAGATGAAACTCAACTGACGTTGTTCTGTTCAAAAATACATCAAATAATCTATGTTTCACAAATTCCTAAATCACAAAAATAATTCTAATACACATAGATAAATCACAACAAAATACAATAAAAGCTTGTACCTTGTGTCAACGCGTTTCGGTGTCTATTTTTCATGTGCCTTCCTCAGGACAGAACATTTAAAAACATCCAATCCTTGAAAATTGTTTTTAGATTCAAGTAGTGCTTTTACTAGATCGGGGATACCCGAGAGAGGTAATAGAGGCTTCAGTGAGACACACAGATGGCTTTTCGAGAGAACAGTTATTGATGAAAAAAGAGAAACCACAGTTGAGACGAGAAGTTTATGTGTCCACATTTTCAACTAGGTCGCCAGCTATTCTTTAGGCAATGGGATATTTTGCAAACTGAACCAGATTTCAGGGATATTTTTCGGGATCCTCCAATTTTCGCTTACAAGAGATCTAACAATCTTCGTGAAATATTGAACAAAAAACCTTTGATATCCATGGACTCAAACAAAGGCATGCACAAGTGTTATAATTGCTCTCATTGCAATAATGCCATATTTGGATCAGAGATCTTACATCCTTGGTCCGGGAAATTGATATCTCTCAAATTCACGGCCAATTGCAACACACAAAATGTCATTTAAATGATTCATTGTGCCTGCTTGCTCCATTATGTGGGGAAAACTGAAAGGGCATTGAGAACAAGGATAACTGAACACAAAAGCAGAATCAGAACACGCACATTGAGCTTGCCGTTAGCCACTCATTGGATGGAGGCAAATCACATGGTAGCACAAATACGATTTGCTATTCTTGAGGTAGTACCACAGAGAAACGACAGATACATGTCAAGATTTATAACACAGAGAGAAACATTTTGGATTAAACACTTAAACATGTAAATCCCGCATGGGCTTAACGTCAAATTGGAATTATCATGTTTCATATGAAGGGCTGCATGGTACTGCACTCACACGTGACATTCAGGTCGAATACACTTCAAATTAGGCATGTAGATAGAACTGTAAGCATCCTTAGACCACGCCCAAACACACCAGGGTGGAAGAGCAGGATACTATGTGGATACATAACGTTTGGGGGAGCTGTTATAGGGCTCTAGGAGGTGCAATACACACTTTTTAATTGCATTTGGGCACATTATTTTGTACTCTCGTACAGTTCACTATGTTTAAATGTTGTTCTTATTCTGTTATCTTTTAATAAGGTTGTTTTGTAAGGTTGTCCCTTGTAGTAGAACTATGGTTAGATTGTCATTTCCAGCAGAAGAAGTCTTGCATCTTCACCATGCCATTTTTGACACAATCACAAGATATGATGTTGTTTATGACAATTGTTCAGTAGATCCCACATTTGTGCTAAGTCCATTGCTATTACTTTGTTGTTTGTGACAATAACCAAGCTGATCATGTTATGAGTATACTTTATTGTAATGAAGTTCACGAATTGTTGAATCTTGGTTCAGACAGTATCCTCTAGCCGGATTATTACACGATGTAATGTTACACCTCTAATGCGATCGATTATTATTATCATTTGAATATTTGGCACAGCCCATCATCTTGTTCTATCAGTGTAGTAGACCTACTGTTACTATTCTTGATTATGAGTATTGTTAAATATCACATTCTTTTATATGTTGATTGAATTTGGTTCGTGTAATTCTGCCTTTGATAATCATGTATTACACGTCCACGTAGTGGGACTTTGGACCATTATCGTGATCCAGATCAAAACAGCATCATTCACAAAGCTCCAGGTAACATCACTTCTTTCGGTGTTCACATTTTCTCAGTATCTGGCATTGGCAGAAATAACATGTTTGCAACTCTCATTGCATGGTTCCACTTAATGGCTCGTAACTTTTAATTCAGTATGCGGTTCCCAGACACTCTGCTGCTTTATTTCTGGTTTTTGTATGACTAACTGTTGGTATTGTGCACTCATCCATATCCGTGGCGGGGCTGGTATATATATATATATATATATATATATATATATATATATATATATATATATATATATGTGTATATATATATATGTATATATATATATATTCACTGAAAAAACCATAGGTTATAGACCATATATAGTTAGGAATTAGCATTTACAAAACCTTGAAAATTCACTGAAAAAACCATAGGTTATAGACCATATATAGTTAGGAATTAGCATTTAAAAAACCTTATTTTACTCACACAAAACCATTGAAATTCCATATATAGTTAGTTGCACTAACTATATATTGCGCACCCGCAATCCACTGCTGATGATGTCACATATTACATCATTCATGACATGGTCAGTGACATCACTGATGACATCACTGATGACATCTCAAATGACATCACTGATGACATCACTGATGACAACATCCAGTGACTATGTTTCTGTAAAGTTAAAATATGTCTTACATATTGAAGAATGAGTGGATGTATAAGTGTCTGGACGAAGGATTTAGTAGGTGCATGACTGAATGTATGAGTGAGTGATTAAATGTGTCTCACTGAGTGCATGGGTTAGTGACTAAACTGTCTTAATTTGTGCATCATTATGTCTGTTGTTCTGTAAACTGCTGCATGTGTTGATCAGTAGCTATATGAGTAACTATATGGGTTATTGATTGATTGCCCAAGTATTTGCATGGGAGACTGAGTGTGTGTGTGGCTGGATGGGAGGTGTGTGACTCTGTACAGATCAATGTGTACTTGTATCAATGATTGTATAAGAGAGTAAGTATGTGTTAGTATATGGTTGAAAACGTAAGGTGCTCTATGTTTAACTGTATAGAGTAGAAAATGGAAGTGTGATTGATTCTTTACAGGACTGACTAGGTGTGTGAGTAACTCCATGGATGAGTGGCAGAGTGTGAGTGTCTGTATAGGTGTATGAGTGCATATGATTGTGTTGTAAACATGAGTGATTGTATGTATGAATGATTGTATGGGTGAATGAGTGAATGTGTGTGTAGACGTAGGAATCAGTGAGTACGTATGTAGTAACTAGTATTGGTGTGTCAATGGTTTCAAAAATTATACTCTGTTTTTAACACTGGGTGAAACAGAGGTTATATTAAAATGTGAGGAGATGCATTGTATTGTCACATGAATGATATCATCAGTGATGTGATCATTGATGTCAAGTGAGATGTCATCAGTGATGTCATTTGAGATGTCATCAGTGATGTCATCAGTGATGTCACTGACCATGTCATGAATGATGTAATATGTGACATCATCAGCAGTGGATTGCGGGTGCGCAATATATAGTTAGTGCAACTAACTATATATGGAATTTCAATGGTTTTGTGTGAGTAAAATAAGGTTTTTTAAATGCTAATTCCTAACTATATATGGTCTATAACCTATGGTTTTTTCAGTGAATTTTCAAGGTTTTGTAAATGCTAATTCCTAACTATATATGGTCTATAACCTATGGTTTTTTCAGTGAATTTCAATGGTTTTTTAATAGCAAATATCATAAGCTGTCGAATGTCAAGTACGTGGTAAGAATTTTTTTTTTCGTGTTTATGCACACTGATCTGCTTTGATTGCTGCCCCCCACCCCTCATTTCTATTAGGAGTACTCTCTCTTTGCAGATAGTGAAGGGTAGTTAACGCAGCCCTTTCCCCCTTTGTAATCCGTCGTGCCTGCTTCTCTCTCCATTTGATTGATTGTTCTCTTTGGTTCATTCTCTATTTACAAACAAGCACAGAGTCGCAATACTCTGTTTAGTCTTTGCAGATAGCGAAAAATCGTGTAAAAAAACAAAAGGAATCGAGCAAAATCAGTAGGCCACTAATGGGATCTCTTTTGACCTCGCTAAAATAGAAACATTAGGAACAACCTGTTGAAAATAGCAATGCGTATGTATATAAGCGGCGTTCATTTGTGTTCACAGTACCCCTTGTTGATTGTTTCAATCGAGCATTGAATTGTTCGAAGTTAATTCTCTTAACGATCTTCTCTACCTGCAAACGAGGAAGAATAGGAATATTCTATCTCCCTTTGCAGATAGTGAAGGGTAGGTAACGCAAGCCTTTAACACGTCGTACCTATTTCATTCCTCATTGATTGATTGATTGTCCGAACATTGACTGTTTGGGAATTAGTTCTTTTTGGAGGTATTCCCTGTTTGCAAATAAACGTAGGAAAATCTTTGCAAGTAGTGAAAGGGTACGTAATGCGGACCGTTCTCCCCCGTTGTAATCTGTCATGCCTATCTACTCCCCACTGATTGATGCACCTTTTTCACCCGGACCATTTACTAGAGATACGTCATCTGGCCCGACCAGAGAGCACCCCTAGTGAAAAGGACATATGCAATAATAACGAAGTGATCACTGTATCCTGTTAACAGAAACTTTACCATGAAAATACCTGGAAAGAAAAAAATAGGAAAACGAAAATCAGTAGGCCACTGATGAACATGAACTTTTATTAAACAACGAACAAAGAAACGATAACATAACGTAATGATAAAACCTATTAATGTCCTAGAAACAAGAAAACGTTAAAATATGCCAGTGGTGAGAGACCAGAAAAACAGTAAGAGAAACCAAATCACCCCTCGCTGTCCCACCGCCTGCCACGCCAAAAAAATCGATAGACTAGGGAAAATGCAAGTCAGTAGAACATCCACCCCCACTCTGGAAACTTCCAAGGTGGGGCAGGGTTCCGGCTACGCCCAGCCGGGAGCAGCCCATATAAGGCAGGTCCTGCTGCCACGCCTCGGCCAGGAGATCCTAACGTAGGGTGTAGCCGGAGGAGAGGCCGAGACCAGCGGGACCCGGCCAGGGGATTGCCTTTACAACGCTGAACAGTTGCAGGGGGGGGGAATGTCTCCTCGACCCTCCCCTCTCTCTCCCAGTCCGGCCGCGGTGGCCCTTGAGAGTTGCAGGTAGTCCCGCCACATGCTCTTCCGGTCCGACCACCAACGGTCGGGGGGCCGAGGCCGACGGGATCCGGCTGCAGCCGATAAACCAAGAAACCCGTTCATGGGGCCAGAGCCAGGGGCGTCCGGCCGACATCCACCGGAAGCCCGGCCCGAAGACGGACGGGACACTTCTTTCTTTTATAATGGCTGCGACAACACTGGAGGGGGATGTCTTGCACATGCCTCCGACCCCCCCCTCGTCCTCATCGCCTGGTCCGGCCATAACAAATCTCAAGCGAGACGCCGTGGGGTGCACTGGGAGGGAGAGACGGTGCGAACAGGCCTCTCCCGCCTCCCCAGGTGGAGGCTTCCCAGCTGCACCCTCAGCGCTCCAGGCGGTGGCATCCTAACAACTACAGTGCTGCACAGTTTCGGAACGACCTAGATAACGGTTCTTCCACTGTGGCCATGCTGCAACGTCTCGCCCGGCAGGGTGGAGCCCGTCCGCTCATGTGACCCCGCGATCGCCGGTAGCTGCCGAACTCTCAAAATGGCGGTCGACCTGGCAAGAGCGGGCCCAACATAAAGAAATGGCCCGGTCACTGGTTGACTCCACCACCGTAGTCCTCCACGACCTTGAAGATTCTAGAGGAGCCGCGGGAGTCTCCGACCCCCGATGGGGAATGACTGCCATGATCGCCCGTGGAGTGACGAAACTGTATCCGCGGGACGTCGGCACTCCCATGCTGGCGCCAGCCTCACTTTGAATTACTACAATCCTGCAGACCTTACTTCCGGTGAAAGCACAGTGTGACCCGGTAGGAAAAATTATTGCACCCCCTCCCCTTTTTGACTGATAGTTCAAACCACCGATCCTTTCCTTTGCCCTTTTAACGGAACTTTGGACTGCCTCCCCCTCTTTTACATTTTCTAGAGAAAACAAAACATTAACCACTACATTAGCATAGCAGTTGACACCAGAACTGTTTTCAAATTGAAAACCAACAACATCTTCAACAGAATCCTTTTTGTTTCTGCTGTGACCCTGCTACAGCACAGGCATTGTCCCCAGCAGTAATTCTGCAATGCCGGTAAGAATAGCTGTGGTGCCTACTGGACTCACTCACCCCCGCGGCGCCCCACGCCGTTTTTTGCTGGGCGGCAACTTACTAGACATCACTTTCGTGCCATCTAGATTTCAGCGCGTTCTGCTGCCTTGGAACTATTCGCACAACAGACCGCTACTGACAAGAATATTTCATTATTGGTGCTGTCAATTTCAATAAATCTATTGGATAATTAAAAAGAAATTGCCACGGTCTCTTCGTTGTTTAAATGTTTTTACTGTTTTTGTTTTGTTGTATATATTTATATGTTATTAAAGTTTTATATTCCTACTACTTTGTTGGAGTGCTATATATTTTTAATGTGACACATAATTGTAAAAACTTTGATGTACAAAGAGTCATTCCTGGAATCTTCCGCTTCAGGCTCGGTCCCCTCCCCAATCACAATACAGGATGGTTTTCAGATAGTAGGAACGCGTGTGCTGTGACGGATCACATCGGGTGTGGGCCTTGATCTACTATAACTCCTTTGAAGAGGGGTGATTCTTTACAGCTGGGGCCATAAACTACATCTGCAGGGCTAGCTGATAGCCTAGGACCGGCCTGGACATTCGGACACAGAGGAAGAGGAGTGTCAGAGGGTGCGGTAGTGAATAGGGCGAAAGGGAGGTGTCGGGCGGGCACAGAGTGTGATTCTCAGGGAAGAGCAGCGCAGATGGGGGAAGGTTTATTGCCCATGCATAAGACAGAGAGCGGTGGTGACCAGTGCCTGGGGGAGATGCTTACGAGAGTGAGGAGCCATGCTACGAATCGACAGCGTGCAGAGAGTGGGTCTGGTCAAGACATCTAAAATGGCTGCCGTGCACGACAAAAGTGTGGCATTTCAAAAAAGGCAAGATGGCGCAGACAATGTTTTTCAACACTTCCTCATTTCCTTCGAATCGAACGTTAACAGACGTTGGGGCATATTACCAAAGTTAAGCGATATTTATCGCTAACGATGCTTACCAACCAATTTTTTACCACTAAGCATCGTCAGAAATTATCGAAGATAAACCTTACTATTATCAAGGTTTATCGCAAATGCGATAATAAACGGCCGCAATGCATGAATATCGCTAAAAAGTCAGCGATATTCATGCATTACCGAGCTAATACTCTTAGCCATGTTATCCACCTCCCATTGGATAACATGGCTAAGAACTGCTCAGGGCAGGTGTTACTTTTTGGAGATATTCGCGCTTAGCGCGAATATCTCCAAAAGTTGGTAATAGGAGATAGATATCTTGCATGTTGTAATGCAAGTTATTGTGGTATATGGAACTCATACCATAATCTCTCAGGAAAGCAGAAACTGATCCTTTTGGGACCGCCTAAAAAGGCCTAGGGGGTGAGGAGTACTCTACTTTGCCCCCTTTTCACGTTCCGAACTATTTTATTTTACTCTCTTCTGTAATTACACAAAATACCAGCGATAAGATGCATCGGAGACACACAGTGAGAGAAAGGAGGCCGGAGATGAAGAAGACATGTCAAATACACATTGGAGATAATATAGTGGCAGAAGGGAAGTAAATATGAGTAAACTTACCATGTAACATAAAAATGTTGCACTCTATACTATAAGTCTCATTTTATACTACAATCACTTCGCTACAACCTCATAAATTAAAAATAAAAATAAATAATGTCTCAAACAATTTTTGATTTCTAAATATAAATTTATTCTTCAGAATTTTCTAAATTTGAAACAACTAGTAACATGTCCTCATCAGTAATTTCCTCTTCAATCATCTCATCTGGAATCTCCTCATTAAAAGTCTGCAATGATGATTCTTGTAACTCTATGGTCTCCAAACACTCGATAAATTCGCCATCAAGAGATTGATCAAAAAAATCATTCAAGTCATCTCCTCCTTCTGACAATATTTCATTATTGGTGCTGTCCATTTCAATCAATGTAGTGGAATCATTCAAGTCATCTCCTCGTGACAATATTTCATTATTGGTGCTCTCAATTTCAATCAATGTAGTGGAATCATTCAAGTCATCTCCTCCTTGTGACAATATTTCATTATTGGTGCTGTCCATTTCAATCAATCTAATGGAATCATACAAGCCATCTCCTCCTTTGTGACAATATTTCATTATTGGTGCTCTCAATTTCAATCAATGTAGTGGAATCATTCAAGTCATCTCCTTGTGACAATATTTCATTCTTGGTGCTGTCCATTTCAATCAATCTAATGGAATCATACAAGTCATGTCCTCCTTGTGACAATATTTCATTATTGGTGCTCTCAATTTCAATCAATGTAGTGGACAATTCAAAAGAAATTGCCACGGTCTCTTCATTGTGAGCCATTTTATTTTGAAATTGCTTGCTGTAAATTGCAGAAAAAAATAATCACTTTCATTTATCGTTTTTAGTAATACATAATATAAAACTAACTTCATCAAGTATTTAGTATAACAGAAGGACTGCAAATAAATAACAGAAAACATTTTTCAAATTATCTTCAAGTGTACAACATAGTTCCCCTTACAAATTAACAACTCACCTTTTTAAAAGTAGCAGAAGTGTTAGTACTGTGTAAATCAAACACCAGAAATTCACCACCAAAAATTCCTCACAAATGTACCTCAGACAGTAGTATCACAAAATGGCTGTGGTTTCCTCTCATTTGACATATATACATAACCAATTAACTTTCATCACACACAAATACAAAACCAAAGTAACATTTTAATTGGTTCTAAATTTCAACACTTTCAAATGTGTTTTCCCCATGCAATTTTCCATAGGACATTTACATACGTCTACAGCCTGAATGGCTGAACGGAATTACACCAAACTTGGCAAAATGGTACATCAAACCTAAGAGGTCAGGAATGATCTACTATGCCCCCTTATGGTCATTTCCCCCTTCGCTTTGGCCTCCTCTTGTCTCTCAATCCTACCGAGGGACAAGATGGCGGCCGCTACGGACTGTTTGGAATGTTGACAGACGCCGGAGAACCAATCAGCTTCGCAAAGCTCCGTAACGCGAAAAGTACGCGAAGCGGAGCGCTGTTACAGATATATATCTTTTTTTCAACGTTAATTTCTCAAAATCCACTGGAGCACATATATTGAGACCTAGCAAAGGCACATCGGGCTACCAGTCCCTAATATTTTGCCAAGTTTCGTGCAAATCCATTCAGCCGTTCGATTATTATTATTTTGTTTTTTTTTTGCCCCGCGGGGCCCTTTTAAAACCTCCACATCAAACCTAGGGGGTCAGCGAGGATCTACTATGCCCCCTTATAGTTATTTCCCCCTTTGTTTTGACCTCCTCTTGTCTCTCGATCCTACCGAGAGACAAGATGGCGGCCGCTACGGACTGTTTGGAATGTTGACAGACGCCGGAGAACCAATCAGCTTCGCTTCACAAAGCTCCGTTGCGCGAAAAGTCCGCGAACCAGAGCGCTAACCGGTCCGCTGTTACAGATATATATCTTTTTTTAAACGTTAATTTCTCAAAATCCACTGGAGCACATATATTGAGACCTACAAAAGGCACATCGGGCTACCAGTCCCTACAATTTTGCCAAGTTTCGTGCAAATCCATTCAGCCGTTCGGGCTAAAAGTGAGGCCAACCGCCCTATGGAAAACTCAATGTTAAAAACACGTTTTGGGACCCCCCTTTTTTCTCGGCCCCCACTGGACGAACCCCCCCCAAATTTTCAAGGGCTGCTCAGAAACAAAATGTGCCATTTTCCTGAAAATTTCAGCCGATTCCGTCCACAAACGCCAAAGTTATTAGACATAGAATTTTCAAAAAACCCATAGAGAAAAAATCCTATTTATATATACCTACTGGCGACCGCCAGTAGGTAATATATGTGTGTGTGTGTATCTGTATGTATGTATGAATATATGGGGAACAGCGTTTACAACGCAACTTTTACAACGCAGTACCTTTACCACGCAACTTTTACAATGCAAGTCGTTACAACGACTTGCGCTGGGGGTCGCTCTAGGATAGGGAATAGTTAATTTATGGCGGTCGTCAGTAGGTAGTTATAGTTAGGACCTAGTTTCCATGTGAAATCCACAACATTCTATTTGGAATAACTTTGGCACTGATGGACGAATCTTCGTGAATTTCTCCAAGAAAATGGCCTGCTCGGTTCCGCTCCTTCCCTGAAAGTTTGGGGGTGATTTTCAAGTGGGGGCCGAGAAAAAAGGGGGGTCCCAAAACGTGTTTTCGCCATGCAATTTTCCATAGGGACCTTTAGCCAGCGCTACAGCCCGAACGGCTGAACGGAATAACACGAAATTTGGCAGAGTGGTAGAGTTCTGTTCGCAGATTGTGCTTTTTGTTAAATGGTGTAAATCCGTTTAGTAGTTTCTGAGAAAATTGCAAGTAAAGTCATAGCGATATCTAGAGACGGAGTTCAGCACGTGAACGGAAATCTGTTCAATTACGAGCGCGAGCTGCATGCTGATTGGCTGTGAACTGTCTGTCAACACTCGAAACCAGGAAGTGTTGGTGGCCATCTTGTGCCATCTTGTGCCTCGCTAGAACCGACTCACAAGAAAACAGTAAAACAAAGTTGAGAAATAAGGAAAGGGGGCAGGGTAGAAACATTCTGACCCTATAGTCTTGGTAAGGGGGGGTGGTACATTGATCTTTAGGCTCAATTTTTATTTTAAAGAATGTCGGGGTACTCATGCAGTACTTGTACGCCGTGGAAAAGGTGAAAAAAAACTAGAAGTCCGTTTTGTTAATTAGGTCCCGGGGGGGGGCAAATTACGGGGGCAATTTTTAGAGCTATATTTCTATGACAGTATGTAAAACTTTCAGGGTTTTTTCCCTGCATTAGTTGTACTCTCTACGCTTGCGCAGCCTTGTGTGCAAGTGCACTTTTTTTCTTTTTCTTCAAGTTCGCCAAGCAAACCTCTCTTGATTTTAGGTATTAAATTTACCGCTTTCTTTTCCCGGGTCATGTGTGTCATCCGGTGCTATACTTTTGTAATATATTAATAAACATATTGTATATATATTTATTTGAAATGTAGTGTTGAGGCACCAAATGTTGATTATATACTCCATCCAACCGCCATTTTAGTAGTTTTCCTCCGTTATTTTTTTTATACCTGTTACTTTCATTTTACCCTGCGCATATTTTCTCTGTGATCGATGAGATTTCGTGCCACAGATACCACGGTGTTTGTCCTTGGCCTCCGATCTTATCAGACTTGTTCACATGTATACCTAGAAACTAATTTGAAGGATTACAACATGTGTTGGTCAACAAAAAAACATTATTAAGAATATGCATTTATTATGTGTGGTAAATGCATACTAGTTGTAAAAGCATGTGTGGAAAAGTGATATGCATGCGAATGGTTTTGTGGTGACGATCACGCATGCTTATGAACTGGGTCTGGGCGTGGTGGAGTCTAGGGCACCAGGCGAAGGGCCACGCAGCTCCACTCATACAATATAGAAGTAATATAGGATTTTTAAAACTTAAAAAAAATATTCCATAATTATCCTAGATTAAGTATTCTGTTAGTATGTTCATTAAATACATGAATATATGTTTTTAAACAATTAAAAACATTTGCGTCTGTTTTGTACGGGGCGCCATGACGTCACACGGAAGCTTTGATGCGACGCGTAACGTCAAAGGGTATTCGTAGCGTATGCTGAGAATGATTAGCAGTACAAACTATGGTGTGATAACTCTCTCACTGTCAAATCTGAGCACAGGGTGCGCTATGAGAATGGTTAGAAGTGGTCACTCATTGGAGATCCAATTCAGGTGTGTGGCTTATCCACAGTATCATAACGTTATTTTTTAACCTGGTTAAGTTTGAGGTTTGCATGAAATACTATGCTATAGGCAGATATGGATGTTGAGGGAGCGCTTATCTGCATGAAGCTTGGTTATTATCATTTACATATAGGTGTCTGAGGGAGGGAATAGAAGTCTATTTGAATGGCGAGGATTGCACAATAGTACCAGATCACTCCTTAATTTGTAGACACATTCAATTGCATGGCTCTTGTATACACGATGCGACTAATTTGGACTGAGTTTTGAAAGGTAGTCCGACACCTGCTATCATAACAACGTTCAGTTTATTGGAAACGGGAGTTATTTACTTTGAAATAATGGAGAATGTTGTGCAATGTTAGCAGGCATCGCTTACATGATTACGGTAACTGAGCGTGTGGTTTGATTAAAAAAAAGTTGTGTTAACTCCTCTGCATGGGAAGCTGGATGTTTCCATCTGGCTGTCGATTTCGACCTTGAAAAGAGGTCGCTCTTATATCTGGTACAAAAACATTTGTCCTTCATGTAGCAAACACCCGCACAGAAGTGCATGATTTATTAAATACAGACGTGCTCTTGAATTTTGGGGAGTTAATTTAGAGTATCTTTAATGTGTCCTTGACTACGGGGTTACCTTACTTTTTTAAAGTTAGAAGCAGTGGCCTTGTGACTTCTGTAGAAAGTATATTTGGTGTCTTTTTGGGATTTTTCCATTTGATTTTTTCCAGCATCTTTGGTGGATTGCGCTTAATACTCGCATTAGTTGCCGGTGTGCTTTTATTAATTTGTTTACATAAATATGGATGCACATCCTGCAGCAGACGATAATATGTCCCGGCTGTTGCTGCTTTGCAACCGAATGATTAGTTATTACGGAGCGCTGCCTTTGGCTACATTGAGTGCAGTTTATGGATTATCATTTCGATTTTCCTTTTTCACATGCGTTCAACCTGTGTTCCATTGCCTGGGCTGTGATTTCGACTGGGCCCTGGATTTGTGTCTCTGCAGTACGGTGTCTCCCAACGCGGATTATGACCAGTTGATGAGCCCCTTAGTGGTTCATGATGTGCTCTGTTCTGGCGATGGAATTATGGCCTTAGCAGCGCCACATGGAATAATGGGACGTTGGAATGTTTTTGCAGCGGCGCTTGAGTTCTTGGCACGCAGTTACATTGAAGATGACCCGAGTTTTCCTCCGATGGTGATAAAGGCTCCGGTCGTTGAGGAACATGTATGTTCATTCCCACTATTGAATTGGATGGCTGAAATGTTTTCAGATGAGAACAATGACTTCCTGTTGGAGGCTTTTGCTACATACTGTGCTTACACGCTGTTTGATTAAGACTCTTTGATTTTTCTACGTATTCTTTATTATTTAGTTACTGCTTTCTATCAAAGAGCGAATAACTTTTTTTTGGAAATGTGAACTTGACTCTGCTTTTTAGGCTTGGACTCTGCGTTCCTAATTTGCCCACGTTTATATCACGTGCTTTGATCAAGAAAGGGTGCCGTGGGGCTGAGCCTTGCACTCACACCCTGTTAAGTTAGCATGGGTTTATTAGAAGCTTACACACTATTTTTGCTTTCCTGCTCTGCTTTGCACACAACACGTACTTGTGATATTGTTTAGAGAAGGCTGAGTATTTTGCTTCATATGAGAATAATTTGGTATGCTAGATTTGTAAACTGCCTCGCTAGTTTTGTGGGTATAGTGAGAGCATGGAACATCAAGGTTATCTTGAATACTGTGTCTGTTATTCAGAATGATCCTCGCACGTTCGAGCCATAATACATATGCAGCTGTGGCCACCTCTGATACTTGCGCATTTCATAATGCATTGTGGAGGCAAAGTTACACACAGTTGGAGAATATTCGTATCTTGACAGTTTGTGGAGCACTGAATGTGATCCACTTCTGCTGAGTACCAGCGGTATGGGTCTGCCCATGTAATCCTATGAGACTTTCTGTAGTTATAAACTAATCTGCTAGGTAGGGAGGGTGAAATGTAGGTATATTTTAAATTTGTTTACCTTTAGCATTATAGGATGCGTTTTCCGTTTGTACTTCATAGAATAGTAACAATGCTGACAACCTTGTTTCTGATAATGTTTGGTTGTATTTTCTAAGGTACTGTGCATGAGATTATGGCGTTAAAAATAAACATTTCAAAGTTGCACGTGTCTTTATTTACATCTTGTTTTGGACTGCTGTAAGACTATATCGAAAGAGTGTTCTTGTTATCCACTGTACTTCATGTAATCTAAGTCACATGTTCTGGGTTGACTAGTCATTGGTGTTTTTGCTCTAGGCCGTAGAACCAATGAGTCACTGATTGCTAGTCTGGTAGGGGGTTTGTGTAGTAAGGTGGGTTTTGGTACATCGTAATTCACTGAGGTCCTAAGTCTTTATGCACAATTCTGTGTATGAGCAGAATTCCTTCAACAGTAGTTACAACAAAAAGGCTTGATAAAGGGCTTGCACTTTGAATATGAATATAAAATAGAAGAATAGTTCATAATCACAGCTAAGGAATGCAGCAATTAGATGTGTGTATGTGTGGATGATGTGCAGATTGAGTGGAAGATGAAAAACGTGAACAATAAGAAAGGTTGGAGAGACGCAAACTACCCACTGCATTGTCAGTGAAGTGAATCTTTGGATTTCCAGGTCATTACACAGATAGGGTGTTGGATTCCGCAGTGGGAGCAAGAGAAACTAGTATCACATCTAAGGAAGAAAGCTAGTGCACAAAGCACACATAGTTGGGCAGATTTACAAGGTCGTGGGAAAAATATGCAAAAGTGGCGCAGGGGGCTTGCTAAATTTGCCGCAGTGTGTGGTAGAAAAGACGCAAGAAAGGACGGAAGTGTGCAAATTACCCACTGCTATTCACGGGTAGTAGTTACCAAGAAGGCTGAATAAAGGGCCTGCACTTTGAATTTGAATTAAAGAAGAATAATTGATAAGCTCAGGCAAGAATGGTAGCAAGTAGGTGTATGTATTTGTGGTTGTTGTGTTGATTGAGTGGAAGATGACTAAGGTGAAAAATTAGAGAGGTTGCAGAGATGCAAACTTTCTATTTCTTTGTAAAGGAAGTGGGTGTTTAGTTTTCCAGTGCATATATATATTCACTGAAAAAACCATAGGTTTCAGCCACGTTATAGTTAGGAATTAGTATTTAAAAAACATTAGAAATTCACTGAAAAAACCATAGGTTTCACCCATGTTATAGTTAGCTGGACATTTCTCTCATACAAAACCATTGAAATTCCCCTGTTATAGTTAGTTCAGCTAACTATAACTCGCACACCCGCAATGCACTGCTGATGACGTCACATATTACATCACTCGTGACATGGTCAGTGACATCACCCATGACATCACTGATGATATATATATATATATATATATATATATATATATATATACTAGCAGCCCGTCCCGACGGTGTCCGGGAGCAATTAGGCTTCAGGGCCCCCGCCCGCCCCGACGTTGTCCGTGGGTCCCCCGGAGCCTTCCTCCATATATTGCAGTATTATACCTCTATGTTTACTTTGTACGCTTTTGTAACCTGCACACGTCACTTTTTCCTCCTATACCTCTATGTTTACTTTCTACGCTTTTGTAACCTGCACACGTAACTTTTTCCTCCAGAAATGCACAGTTTGGCTCATGCTCCATTTGTTTCCTCTATGTTTACTTTCTACGCTTTTGTAACCTGCACACGTAACTTTTTCCTCCAGTAATGCACCGTTTGGCTCATGCTCCATTTGTTTCCTCTTGCTCACGATTTTCATTTTTGCTTCATTTTTCCGCCGCTCACCGCTCCTAAATAAATAAATAAATACCCTACCTCATCCGCCGCTCACGGCTCCTCCTCGCCTGTCCGCCGCTCCTCACTGCCTGTCCGCTGCTCCTCACCGCCTGTCCGCCGCTCCTCACCGCCTGCCCGCCGCTCCTCACCGCTCCTCCCCGCGCCATGTCCGCCGGTCCTCCTCGCGCTCCTGGACGCCGCTCCTCCCCGCGCTCCTCACGTCGGGCACGCACGTCGCGGCCGGCGCTTCTTCCAAGGGACTACTTTTTTTTCGGTAAATTTTTTAAATAACGTATATTTATTACGTTTATATAGCCTATGTCCATCTGCACACCCTGACGATTACAACGATGTATCGGGTGTGCGGATTGGCGCTTTGGTTCCCGAGTTTACCCGCCTCAAAGGTTCAAAGTTCTTCCTTTATAATAGTAGTATAGATATATATATTTATATGCTTTCACTTGTTTCCCCAGAGATGAGGCTGCACTCCAAAAGCAGGTGAGTGACAACACTTTATTCAAGTAACAGGCTGCTTCGCGTCCCCTGATGGTGCCCCCTGGCCTGACGCGTTTCGGGGAGTCCTTTTCCCTTCCTCTGAGGCCAACATGAGCAGCCCATTAATTACGTGCATACCGCACTGTCCGCTGCAAGCTATTTAAATGTCAGTGGTTTCTGGTGTACCAATTAATTATTCATTTTTCCATAATGCCTGCTGGGACCTGCAGTCCAATCTTGCACTTTTATATCCCTCCAGTGGGCTGGGTGCTCATGTTTATCTTCAGGGGCCAATACTCAGCCCTCCATTGAGCCCACGAATGAGACTCAGCTTGTTAATTTTGCATACCTCCTCCGCCGATCACGAGGAGCAATTTTCTCCCCGCGCAGTTCCCATTCACTCCAGGGTCGGTGCGTTGCCTCCACGGCCTGGAAGCGCCATCATTAAATGCTTTCACTCTCATACAAACCCATTGAAATTCCCCTGTTATAGTTAGTTCAGCTAACAATAACTCACACACCCGCAATGCACTGCTGATGACGTCACATATTACATCACTCGTGACATGGTCAGTGACATCACTCATGACATCACTGATGATATATATATATATATATATATATATATATATATATATGCTTTCACTTGTTTCCCCAGAGATGAGGCTGCACTCCAATAGCAGGTGAGTAACAACACTTAATTCAAGCAACAGGCTGCTTCTCGCCCCCTGATGGTGCCCCCTGGCCTGACGCGTTTCGGGGAGTCCTTTCCCCTTCCTCTGAGGCCAACATGAGCAGTCCATTAATTACGTGCATACCGCACTGTCCCCTGCATGCTATTTGATAAGCAGACTGCGTCTCACCCTGGGGCTCAATGGAGAGCTGAGGATTGGCCCCTGTATTTCGCACGGGCACTCGACCCACTGGAGGGATGAAAGGTGCGTAATTAAACTACAAGTCCCAGCATGCATTAACAAAACGGCACACCAGAGGCCAATGAGCAATTAAATAAATAGCATGCGGGACGTTGTAGATGCACGCAATATGGAATGCTTGTGCTTGCTGGTCTCTGAGGAAGAGGATGGAATCCTCAGAACGCGTCAGACCAGGGGGGCACTATTTCAGGGTACGAATCAGCCTGTTTCTTAATAAAAGTGGTGACACTCACCTGCTCAAGAGTGCGGCCTCATCTCTGGGGGAACTTTATGGAAACATATATATATATATATATATATATATATATATATATATATATATATATATATATATATATATATATATATATATATATATATATATATATATATATATATATATATATATATATTAGTTGCCTCCGCTGGCATTTTGTTTCTCTCTTGCATGAACCCCTTTTCTTACCGAAACACCACTATAAGATGGCTGCAGCGCATGGGCGCAGGCAGTAGAGTCTGCTTTTGACTATGTTCGTCTCCACGCCACATGCCGGATTGCTTTTCTACTCAGAGTTACATACACGCTGCAACTTGGACATAGTTAATGGAGACGTTTATACAGTGTTTTCCTACCATTAAGTAAGTTCACAGCTGGTTTTCCGCATTTAGACTTTATCGCATTGTCATGGAGCCCACTCCATACTGATTTGGTAATCTCTCTTTGCACACAGACGGTCCAGCGTTGTGTGACTACTTTCTTCACAGCGAGTAGGCGATATCTCATTGAAATTTAGGTGAGCTGCAGTTTTTTGAGTCTCCACAGTGTTTAGAAGCATTGTGTGCTTTGACTTTTTTACACATTGGATTTCCACTTACATTTATCAGTGGAAATTAAAAGTATTCACTGCTACACCGTTTCACTACGCAAGATCCATTTAATTTTGTGGTTACTTAGCGTTTTTACATTGGAACATTCTCCTCAGAGGTGAGAGTAGTTACGATTGTCTTGTAATTTGGTGAGTGACATGCTGAATTTTTCCTGGTCTCTTACAGCCCTTTACTCTTGTGTTACAGAGTATTTTCTAGGCACACAAGTTCCAGGGTTATATCCAGTTCCCCTTTTGAGGTATTCTTTATATGGATATTTTCTCACAGTTTAGAGAGGGGATGCATGCTGAGAGCACTCACTGATTGTCACAAGTTGTCTTGCGGCGCTTCCACAGAGCACCTTACAGCTCAATCCCAGTCTCCTCACTAGATTAGTGTCTCTGTGCACAATCTGCACAGCCGTTGTTTCACCTTCGACTACCATACATCTCAGTCACGTGTACCACTTGTAATTTTAAACAATTGAGTTTTTTGCATGGTCTTGTAATGCAAATTATCCCGGTTAATTTTAGGCCTTGGCATCATTATAATTCCTTGAATGACATGCAATACACATATATGATTTCTGTTATATGTTCTTGTAGATTTCCCCTGAAGAAGGGTGCATGTAGCACCCGAAATGCATTGGGATTTGTTAACATCAAGCTTGTAACTCACCCTACACGGAATTTAAGAAGTTCAAGCAACAGCATCCTTTGAATAAAAAGAAGCAATGTACTATGTTGGATAATTTGTTTTTGCAATTAATTTCTTGATTCAGTATTTATGTTGAATTGGTTTTCAATTCATTGCATCATCTGTTAACTTGATGAATGTTGGTCTTTATTGATTCAGCAAATTAAGAAAAAACTGTTTCATTCCGGAAGGAGTGAATTATGGTAGTGCAGGTTCTGTCTAGGACAGATTGCCCTAGTTTTTAGGTGCTTTCAGAATTAGTGGCCAGGTAGAGCCACTTCAAAATCTGCACACCAACTTTTGAGAATTCAGATCACTTGGGTTAGTAGATTACTGTTATATTTCAGTGCATTACAGCTGTGTTGTTTCACATTTTCTAAATTTGGCATTTCTAAAATAGTAAGATAAAATCCAACTATACCAGTAAGTATGATTTATCTCCACTAATCTATACATACCAAACTTGGCAACTCCACTCCTTTCAGATCAGGAACTTAAAAATATATGAGGGAATTCCCAATGCTAGCCTAAGACAGGAGTAGGCCTCATAGCAGTGAAAAATGAACTAGTCTGTTTGCCACTACGAAGTCATGCCACACATAAAGGCACATGTTTTACCTTTTACTTATAGAGCACCCTGACCATAGGGCTACCTAGGGCTAACCTTAAGGGTGATTTATGTGTAATAAAAGAGGAGTTTAAGGCTTTGTGAGTAGTTTTAAATACCAAGTCAATGTTGCAGCAAACTGCACTTACTGGCCCTGCATTGGCAGCCCTGTGACAGGTTTGAAAGGATACTTGTGTGGGTGGCACAAGCAGTGCAGCGGTCCCACTAGTAGCCTTTCATTTATACCACGTTACAAGGGAGCTAGAAGTAAATCAAATATGACAAGCAGGTGTACACCAATTATACCTGCTTTAGAGATGAGAGCACATGCACTTTAGCACTGATTAGCAGTGGTAAAGTTCCCAGATCCTAAAGCCTGCATAGAGAATGTCAGAACAACAGGTGGAGGAAGGCAAAACGTTTGGGGATAACTCTGCAAAAAGGGGCAGGTCCAACAGGCAGTAAAAGTAGTTTGGGATTTTCTTTAAAATGTTTGAGTTTCAGGGCTTCAGAGCTTTAAGGAGACAGACTGTGAAAAGCATCCGGATGGCAGTTCCATAGGGTCTGAGAGATTTTCAGGTTTATCTGCATGGAGAAGATTTTTTCCTCCAAAAAAACACCGAAGTCCTTTTTCAGATTTGGGCTTGAAACCTTTTTTTAACTTTCCTACTTCCAAGCCCTAGCGGGGCCCATCTGCATCGTGTATTTGACCTGAGCTGCATTGCGGTTGCCCTCCAATCATACCTAGTTCAGTTTTACTGTGATCAATGACTACCACAGGTGCTTTATGCTTTTTAGCGCTATTTAGACTAAAATCTTTAAAAATTCATACAACTGCTTCCTCTTATTGGATGGATTTTTTTCATTTTGCTGTCATTTTGCTCATCAATTTTGTATCTAGTTTTATAAATTTGAGAGTAATTATTTTATTGTGTTGTGTTTTCAATTTCTTAACTGTTTTGATACTTCTCAATGCTTTATACATTTTCTCTGAGCTAAGCCTGTCTCTTATGTGCTACCAGTGGGTGATCTCAGGTTTAAATTAGTGAAAGCTTTGACTGGACCTAACAGGTTAGTGACTTTATTACTTGAGGTGGACTACCAGCCTCCCCAATTAATAATTCACTTTCTCTCAGTTATCTACGGCTATCCCTTATTAGTGGACTTGGTCAGGACATTGTAACAAGCTTTAATACCTTTATATAATTATAATCTAAAATACAAAAAAGAGCTTGTCAGCCAAACTGTGCCTCTGTATAATCTTCTAGAGGTTAGATGATGTGTTTTTACATATTATAGGTAAACCACAGTTTTTACAAATATTGTTTTCATTTTATCAATTAAATATAAAAAAAATTATGATCAAGTTTAGTATAAAACTTCAGTATTGCAAGATGAACACTTGTGTGACTGTCAATGAAAGTTGCACACTAAAAGAGTTCAAAAATAGAAAAGAAAAGTCTTGCAAATATATGGGCACTCTGGCCTTCTTTATTAGCTCAAATGAATAGTTCTTACAACTTTCATGAAGTGTTTGTATCAGGCCAAAATAAGGTGAGAAGGTTTATTATGTTGAAGATCTTCCTGTTCACAGTTGATTTATTTTCGTTTTATGTTTACACATTGTCTTCTTCAGAGATAGTCTGTGCATTATGACCTATATTGGCCAAAAGAGAGTATTCGTCAGGAATGGGACCATAATACGCTTATATTTGACAGATGTTGTTCAGTGTATGTAGCTGTGCCAAGCAAGTGCAAAAAAATATTTGTGTATTCAATCATGCATGCTACCGTCTCATAATCTTAACGTCATATCCTTAAAACAGAATATCGGCAAAACATGCAGTCTACCTTTGAGGAAGAGAGTGGAAATAAAAATATAAAGACATTTTTTTCAGCTGTGAACGATAAAATGTTGAAAATCCAGACCTGTCGCATTATCTCTTCCTTTTGATTTGATAAAGAATAGTTGCCAGTACATTAACTTTAACCATAGAAAGAAGGGCAAAGTATTTCTATCTTTGTGGGGCACTTACATTTCCTTTTCCAAAGTGAATTATATAAATGTGCAAAATGGTCTACATTATTTTGTTTTGACAAATGGTACTGTATGTGCACTCTCTTATGCATATCAAACCCCATAAAAGAGTATTGGAGGTGAATCCTCAAGTATATCCTCCCGGATAAAAGATTAACACAAACAAAATACTTGAAGATAATATGATCACCACTGTTAATTTTCAGTTCAGGGTTCTTGGAAGAGAAGGTCACCAAAATTGAATTGAATTGAATTGAATATTGATTTATATAGCGCGATTGCTGCCCAATGGGCGTCCAAGCGCTGCGCATGTAGACAGAGCTGGGCGGTGCCGAAGAGGTTAGAACTCGGTGGACCTTGTAAACAGAAGAGTCTTCAGTTGTTTGCGGAAGGAGAGCAAAAGATATTTGAGATGTAGTCTCACCCTTAACGTATCAAGCCATAATTCATCATTTGACGAATTCTAACACTGGGGTAGGAACAATGCCTCACCAGCGGACTCAACCGAGGGAAAAATGCCCGGGAAGTTCTCATCAATCTATTTGCAGGACATTTACTTAAGACCTGTTTCAGACAAAAGCAATTAAAACATGCCTTGGGGTATAATCAAAGGTTTCCTTTATTACTGAGTACCACTGGTATCAGAAAAACCATGGAAAATGGTCATATGGTGAAATACAATGAATCGCCTGCCCATAAAGAATCGATAAGTCACCAACAGTTTCAACCTATACAACAGCCTACATTACGACAGTGGAGTGTGGGCCCACTAGTTTCAGCGGCAACGTCTGACTTCTGGTGAATGTGTGACTATGAAGGAGACATTCCCCACACTCATCTGATGATGCCTGTAGTTTAGTATAATAATAAAAATAAGATAATAATTGGTGCACCGGTAGGGTTTTTTTATTACCTTTTTCTGAATGGTTTCATTGGATACCACGGCTAGGGAGTCTTTATACACTAAAGAAGACCTGAGACTTTTTAGGATGTTGTGGAGGTCGAAGCATGTTGGTAACTAAAGGGCTCTTGGTGGCCAGGTGATTCATTGGATTTCACCATATGACCATCTGTAATATTTTTAGTGATACCACTAATAATGGAAAACTTTGAGTATACCCTAGGTATGTTTCAATTGCTTTTGCCTGAAACAGGACCAAAGTAACTGTCATGAAAACAGATTTAAGAGAACTCCCAAGGCATTTTTTCCTCCGTTGAGCCCGCAGAGGTGGCATTGTTCCTACCCCAGTGTGAGAGGTTGTTAAATGATGAAGCATGCCTTGATACATTAAGGGTGAGATGATCTCTCACATATTATCTTTAGATGACCTTCTCTTCCAAGAAGTGTGAACTGAAAATTAGAACATTGGAATGTTGGAAGCTCCATTGAAAACAATGGAGTGCTCTGGGCTTATAATGGCTGGTATAAGCCTGGAGCTCCAACATTCCAATGTTTCTTTGTTCACAGCTCTGGCTGTGAACAAAGGCTTCAGGGACCCTGAGGAGATTCCAAATCCCTCACGATCCCATAAGGCTTTGTTCTTTTTTGTTAGAACATTCTGCCCTCTAGTGGCAGAATGTTCTAATAGCCTTATAGCCCTTCGTAGTTGGGCTATACCGGCTATTAAAGTCCCTCTCCCTTGTTAAAGGCCCTCGCCTTCGGCTCGGGGCCTTTTATAACTGGAGAGGGCCTTTAATAGCCAGTATAGCCCTCTACGGCGGGCTATAAGGCTATATTAAGAGTGGTGACCATATTATCTCCAAGTATATTTTGTGTTACTCGCCTCTGCATTTAACACAAATCGGTTAAATATTCAGGTGTATTGATCTACTCTTGTCTAATATTTTTTATACGAAATCTGATCATTAATGTTTAAATATGTGTATATTGAATTGATAACATTAAAATGTTTCTTAAACGGTGCCATACCTTCTTAATGTACGCTTACACCACATCACCTGAACAGGGGTATAAGAAGGAACAGGTTGGGACAACAAGCTCTTTGTTTTCTTTTTGTTTAAATATGAGTATTATAATTTCATTAAAGCGTTGTTAAAGATGATTTAAGTTATGGTCTGGTAAGATTTTATATCTGTAAATGTAATCAACTGTGCAGACGTGAACAGCACTCACAAAGTGGACAGCAAGAAAAATCAGTCCACTTTCATCCTATATCAAGCAACATACTTGCAGCTAGAGTGCAATAAACGTTAGTGGTGCAAGACTTAAAGAGCTGTGCTTAGCTGAGAGGGACGCACGAGCTCTGACTCACAGTGGTACATGTATGGATGCACTGCTTGTCTTCACTTCTAACTGACGAGTCACCTTTTAGCGTTTATGATTTTTTGGTTTAGCTTTACAGAGCTCAACAAAAAAGTATTTCTGCCCAGCGCAGAATGTTTTTTCATGTAACGGAAGCAACGTGTACTTCTGTCAGTCGGAATGGTTTTTATTGTGCCTGCTCTAGACTAATCACATATCGCGGTGCGTGTCTGTGGGAGTTAGATATTCCAGAACTTCCTCTTTGACTCATTGTTGTTCCCTATTTAGCCTCCTGTGGCCTCTGGGTCAGACTTTCCTGTGTGAGATTAAAAGACAACGCTCTATAGTTCACACTGGCTCAGTCACAAGGATGTGTTCAAAATGGTTTCTCGTTCTCAAATGCAACACACTACTCCGGCTGCAATGCAGGATGTGAAAGGAAGACTCGGAGAGTAATCCCACGTCACTGGCTGGTTCAATACGTCACTAGCTGGATCAAAAACTCTACCCCAGAGCAACCGAGGCAAAGTTGGTGTGGTTCACGTAGGGTAGAGATGTGGAGCACAATCAAAAGGTGAACTGGGAACAGATATCGGAGGTAAGAGGAGGTAAGAGACAAAGGAAAACACGACATATAGTTAGCACTGGCAACATTACAATGGGTGAAAGAAGTGCAGTAGTATATGCAATGTATCCCCTGTACTCCTTGCACCCTTTCACCCTACGCTCTACACTTTCGAGCCAAATGTACCCTTCTGCTAAGAAATTCATAGTTTGAAGTGACAAGAATGCTTCCGCCAGGTTTTGTGAATATAGTGAAAACCTAGTAATATCAGAGGGGAAACATCTCCCTGCTGGCCCAAGGCACCAAATGCACAAACACAGGTTATCACAGACATTAAAATGTAATATCCTGTCAGAGTCAATACTTTTAAAAAGATTGTTTTGTTATGCACATACACGTTAGAAACATGGTAAAACTCACTTCGTTAATATTACATGATGAGGAACATTAAACACCTTGTCATAGCGTCGGATCTGTGCTCAGTGCAGCTGAATTTTCTCTACTTCAGCCTTAGGTTTTATTTGTGCATCTCCTGTTCACCACTGTGACGCCGGTTTGGGCATAGCCCTTGATATAAAACTGACAAAATAAGCAAATAGAGACGAAATGTCTTGATTGATAATGTTAAAAACTCGAACTCTCCAGCCTAAATGACACCTAAATTATGATCCCAGCTTCGTCATAGCATACACAACGTCTCAAACATCAGTCCCATTTCAATGTCTTTGATGCTCTGAGTTTTTGGATTTTCAGTTGAATCACAATGATTATTTAATTAGCACAAGATTACAGTCTTTCTTTGCAATAGAACATTAACAGGACAGCAGTTCTTTAGTCATTTTTCAGTGGAGTGAGTCATTTTTGCTGTCACATTTGCAAACAGGGACCTCAGTCGAGGTGCCTGCATTATGAAATATGTTCTTGTTATTTATTATCTGAACATTTGTGGTGCACATTTGACCAGAAGCGCCGCCTATTAATAATGCAGCAGATGCAGTGGTACCAGGGTCTGTGGGTCAAAAGTCTCATGGAACCACATTTTTAGGCGCTTTTTACTACCAAATCAGGCACATGCGGACCCACTTTTCTTGCTATCATCAAGAAATCTTGACATGACACTGACTTAAACATCATCCATCAATCTTTCTAGCTTGCAGTTATGGAAGGAACAACTGGAAGTAAAAATGGGCTGGCATTTCTGCAACTACTGCTGTGGTTGAGTTATTCTGTCACCCCAAGGGTGCTTGCGGCACCTCTGTCAGTTTAGGGTAAATTACCAAATTATCAGAATCTACTAGTTACAATAGTGTTTTCTTCCTATCCTGGTAGAGGATAGGAAATCCTACCTATCGTTAATGGGGTTAGTATTCCAGGCAAGTATACTATGGTCATAGAACTTGATTTGTTTTACCACTGGGTCCTTACTGCTCTTGGGTCCACTCTAGATACATTTTTGGGATTTAATGTGGCGTGATGGCCTAGATTTCACTAGGGATTGATCTGTGTAGATGAACTCTACAAATTATGCAAGGGTATTTGTTGATGCACATTTCCCCTGAAAAGTTTCCCATGTACATCTGAAACCTCTCTGGTTATAGCTATCTACACTTGCCAGTGGAGGCCTGAGCTCCAGCTTGGGGAAGGAAACCCAAGGTTCCTTCAGTTCTAGAGTCAACATTACAATCGCCATTGCTTGGTTATGAGATAGCTTTCTGATTGGTAGCAGTCAGATCTGGGAGTCGATCCTATTTGTTCTTCTCTAGAGGAGAAGTCCAGCCACTCTTCCACATCGTGCCAAGATTCCTAAAGAGTCATTGAAGCTAGGTCTCTGGTAGGCCTTCCCTTCAGGTCAGCAGCTCCTAGCCCTCTGTTCCTCAGATAGAGAAACACACACTATGCCTTCAGTGCCTCATCTATTGTTGCAGAGACGCCAAAGGCGCAGATGAATACTGAGAGGATGCAATTTTATTGGCCTACACAGCATTAATCATTTTACTGAAAAAACCTAAACTAGGCGTTTACTTCAGCAAAACATGAAATCTCAGGCCCTCCCTCACATAAATGTTCTCCCTGTGGACTGAAGGCATTGTTTTCCCTCCTTCTGTAAGGCATGGTGGACCTGGGCAGGGAAATTTAGTGATAGCACACCCAACCGCGGCCGGCAGTGGGAGTAAATGCAGGGCGGTGACGTGGGGAGGGGGGAGGGGCAGGGTTGGGACTAGTAATGTATGGATTACGGAGTTTTACAGGTAAGTAAACATTTAAATAAATAAAACGAATTTCGTTGCGCGCACTGCATCGCATTTTGGGATGCAGTGTGCTCAACGAAATTTATTTTATTTATTTAAATGTTTACTTACCTGTAAAACTCCGTAATCCATACATTACTACCCCCCCCACCCTGCCCCTCCCCCTCCCCACGTCACCGCCCTGCATTTACTCCCACTGCCGGCCGGGGCTGAGCACACCCTTAAAAAGGTGGGCCAATCCCATTGTAACTAGGCAGTCCAGTGGTGTTCAGACTACCTTGGCAAGGTTTGCCGATAGCAAAGCCAGAAGAGGCTTTTCCATCATAAACCCAGTATTAAGTGGGGCAACCACATACTTAGCACGTGAGAGCTCTGCCAATTTACTCTGCCAAACTCTAACTGAGGCATCAGGCAGTAAATCTGTAAGTCTGACAATTTAGAGTATGGTCCCACTGAAATAAAAGATCTAAGTGAATAAAGCAACAACAATATACTTTTACAGTTCTTCCGTAAATGCTATTTAAACCATAGGCTCTGTTTGAATCAACTTGTTAGCAACCTACCAAACCCTTCAAAATGTAATTGGCAGCACTGTTTCGTGGACCACTGTTCTGCCTCTTGGTATTGCACCCTGGTTGTACACCCTTCAATTGGTCTGTAGCGCTCAACTCTTTTGAATGTTTCCACTGTGAATGTACCCCGTAGGTGATTTAGACCTTATTGGAATATCCGTAAATCAGATAGCTCGTTTCCGGTATTTTAAGCAATTGAAATCTTTCTTGGATAATTGTCTATTTTGGTCAAAAGTTGTATCAATGCCTGGCTGGAGTATTTTTTGCAAATGTTTTGGTTAGAGTGATTTCCCGTTATGATGAACTTTAAATTCCTTTTCTCTTTACTACTGAAGTGTATTTTTGAAAACCTCGGCTCACGATACTGTGCCATTTGTGAAAAACAGGCGCATTTGCATTAGTTTTCATGTATAAGTGCTGTTATAAAAAAAAGTAGTAGACAAAACTCAGGATAATTTTCTTTCTTTTTAGATGCATTTCGTTATTAACTCCTTAATTACCACGGATAATAAAATGTCCCTATTTGTTTAATTCAATTGTTTATTTTAAAATATCAATTGGATTTCTTTCTCTTGATTATCGGCCTATGTTGATGCTTTGCTTATCGTTTTGTAAGGGGTAGGCCTGGCACCTAGGTTTTATGTTGGTGTGGCGTAGTGATGGTTTGATTATTCTGAAGTGATTCCACAATTACTTTTTTTTTCTTGTGGTGTAGTAAAGCCAGGGTATTCGAAGTGCATTACACCTTCATGGATCAAATTTGGCATTCCAGTTTTGAGCCTAGCCATTGCAGGTGAGGCTAACTAACCTGTGATAGCTTCTTTTATAGTATTCACAAGATAGGCAAGGGTAACCACAAGTTTGGTGCTATGTAGTTCTGTGTTTAGGTGGTACCGGCTATGCTAAATAAGGCCTGCCAAAGACTCACACAGTGGGCACCCACCTCTTACTTCCTCCAGGGCAGAATGCACCCACACACATCGCTGAACTTGGTTCATGCACACCTCACCATGAGTGACCTGCTTCTCTTACCCGGACTAACATCTTCTGACCTGCAATCTTCTTTCCTTCAATGTCTAATAACAACTATAGGCTTATTCAGGAAGAAAACATGAAACTGTGGGTGGAGATTGACATCTCTACCTGAACACACTTTACATTTTTTCCTGTTTACTTATATTTATAGTAATACGCCCCGAATGCTGTGCAAGCACAGGTTTCCAGGTATAATACTGAGAAGGTCACGTGACATATCAGATGAGCTTCTGATCACCTAAATTCTCCTACATGAAATAGAACTCCACATGAAAATGTGTATTTCATTTCTCTCCACAAGGAAGATGTATTTTTCACATGGAAATAGCCCTTCTTCTATACCCTCACCAAAGGTGGGGGGATGAGCCACTACCCTTTGCATCCTAAGAAGGGGGTTACTTCAGCCTTTGGCTGGAGAAATCTCTGACCATTTTCATGGTAGGAAGAGGTTAGATCAAGTTTTGAGAATGGCAAAAGGTGTACTTGTTTCTGGACATTCCCAAACTTCCAAATAAAGCCATGCCTTATAATGTCCACTTCCCACCATATTATTTGCATTTACTACTGCAGATTTTTCCACATTCCTGGCCAATAAATTCATGGTAATGAAGCGCATTTAAACCTTCCAGCAATCTCTTTTTGAGTTCCTGACAGGAATAAATGTAGTATTGTGAATAGGCCTCTGGTTTGTCTACTGCGCTCTATCATCAAAATTCTTCTGAAGACTAAATAGATGAAAAACATGTTGTATTCTACTTAGTGACTGCCTGCAAATTTAATGAAGCTGTGCTTTACGTTTAGTCTAGGCAACAGAAAAGTACAGATTTCTTCATGAGGTAAGGCTAGTGGGAAATCCACATGATCTCACGCCGGGACTAGCACCGAATGTTAAATTGTGTAAATAAAACGGACAGGGCTGAGAAGCAGAAATGAAGATTACCAAGAGAAATTATCACTAAGATATTTTGTTTCTCTTCTTTAAGTACAGTCTCTTGGACGTTTAATACTGTAGTTTTAACTGGGCAGATGATGAGGGTAAACACGTTCTTTTACTATAAAACGCCTGGCATGATGAGCACCCTGAACCTGAGTTAAACTGTGCTCTATTTTTAAGGAATATTGGTTGAGTATCCTACAATCATTTGGGGTTCAAACACATATGTTAATTGTAGCAGTGTAGGCCCACTTTTTGTTGTCTGGTTAGCAAAATAAGAAGGAAATATATTTTATAAGAACCCTGCAAACCTATTGTAAGCTGTGCTCAAAACTCTCTGTATGTAGTGTGGTATTGAGTGACTTGGGGCTCTCTGTATTTAACATCATAACTTTGAGATGGGGTGTCAAAACGTTTTGAGTTTACAGAGTTGGACCAGCACTCGAAATTAGAGACATACCTGCTACATTTGGAGTTAGGGGAAGCACTCTGTTTACACTGGCAAAGCCTCAGTTGTCTCCACCAGTGGAAACCTTTGACCTGGCATCCTGTTTGCCATGGTGCTTTCAGCTCCACTGACGGAGCATTTCACTGCCCATGTCTGCAATGCATGGTAGACAAGAGCAGGGAAAATGTACAATGCTCCTTATGCACAGGGAGAAAATTCCCTTCTTGCCAGAAATGTGATTTTTGCACTGGAACAGCAAACTCCAACTTTGGGAGTATATTTTTCTCAATACAAAAATGTTTGCCAAGCAGACACTTTATACATGGTGATGCCTGGCAATCTATCAGTGCCGTGAAGGGGTCTTCAGTGAACGATCTCTTCACAGTGCAGCATATACGGCCATGTAGGTAGGGATCTCTAGGGCAGATGGCATTCTACCCCACTCTAGATGGCCTCTTAGATGTA
The DNA here is from genome assembly GCF_964261635.1 of Lissotriton helveticus. Taxonomy (NCBI): domain Eukaryota; kingdom Metazoa; phylum Chordata; class Amphibia; order Caudata; family Salamandridae; genus Lissotriton; species Lissotriton helveticus. The sequence continues at coordinate 1,932,874,067 of NC_136059.1, forward strand.
AAAAGTCCCTTATCCTTGGCCACTTACATTTTCTGAACCAAGTGTGGATCCCTATGCCCATTAGAAAAGAGGACACTTCCTCTTTTTGTTTAATGGATTCCTTATGTAGCCCATAGCATAATTCAAACAATGATGGCTCCACTTTAACTCTCATTATGGGTACCTTTGCCTCTTCCCTCATGCATGTCCTCCTAGCAGTTTTTGCTCACTTCCCATTGATGGTAAGAACTCTGGAAAGGACTTGTGGCAAAGTAAGCAAAGTAAACAGAACATTGGGTACAGAGCCACCCAACATCACATAGGGAGTCAGAAGACACAGGTGATCAAAAGGGGAAGCGATATACACAACATTATCAACAAAGGGAATGTGTGGTAAAGAACCTAACAGCTCCAGTACTCACTCACAATTGCTGTTACAGATACTGACTGCAAACTCTGACATGTAGGATATACATGCAAAGTCAGGGTCTGTGCAGTGGATCCATATGGTGATGTAAAAGTAATACAAAAACAAACATCCCTGTTGACAAGAAAACTCCCACCTAGGTGGTCAGCTGTGCCCACAAATCCTAATGCTCAACCAGGAACTTGCAAGGTGGTAACAGCAAGGGTGTAAAACTAAAATACGATAGACAAGGATCTAGCAACGAGGAGTGCTTGGCAGAAAGAAGAGAAATCAAAGAGTACACTTGGCAGGAAGCAAGTACCAAACCATTCAAGGGAACTGGAAGCTAGGACATCATGAACAGGAAGGCGGCAAACTAGAAACTGTAACTAAGGTAAATGGGAAAAAGGCAGAGATCTGTAAGAAGGTAAATACAAAAGGATTGAAAGTTAAAGGATGCACTAAATAGTGCTGGCTCAAAAATCAAGGAATCCCTGCAGACATAGCTAGTTCAAAAAAACAAGTAATGCCTAAATTCAGGAACTCAGGAATCACGGGGGCAGTGAAATACAATAAAGTTACAAATGCCAATTCTTGGATAAATTAACTGGGGCTTAAAAGTGCTCACTATAAACACATGGATCAGGCGTGAGCAGGCAATCACCTGCTACCCACAGGTGTGCTGAATTCCTGCACCAATCCTTGGCCTTCGGGTAGGAAATGAAGCAGTGAGCAGGGATTTCTAGTTATTGGAGTTTTTAACATAAGCAGATTGATTTCCACAAAACCCGGCAAGGATCTGGATTGAATTGGAATTTCTAAATTGTGTCTAAGAGCCTGGATATCGGTATGTGGGTATAGTAGAAGGTCCGGAAGCTTACATGAGCACTGAAAAGTTCCAAATGTAAGCCCCCTGATGGCAGGCATTTGAGCACATGGAACGAATCATGACAATTGGTTATTTAACCTCTGTAGTGAGATACCAACTCTTTCGCTAAATAACCACTAGATGGGAAGTAATGTGTGAAGTTCTTCAGCGAAGCTCTCATTAGAATTGAAACATTCTACAATGTTGACACCTATATTTAACCTACAGGAAAAACATGTTCTTCTCCCTGTGAGCAATAATATTATTATTGTTATTATTGTTGTTATTGTCATTAATTAGAAAACACTTGTAAATAAAAGTTTAAACATGCCAAACATTTTCAAATGATCATGATTGTTCTAGAAATAGCTTAATCTATCCATTGTTTTTAATTTGATTCTAATTAACATTTTTAACATGTAATTAGTGTCCCTGTTACATGAGCATAAATAGGTCATAACATTTCTGATGGTGTAAATATGTCCACATAGACTATCTTTCTTTGGCATGAATGCCTGGTTGTGCTGTAATAGAGAACTACTTTACATGTGCTGCAAAAAACATTAGTTTAAAGACTTAAGGGGTCAGTCACATCAATAAAATTTTAATCGACGTTTCAAATCAATGATCTGTTTCCAAGTGTGCATATATTTGTGTCCAATTATCAATTAGAATAGCATCTACAAATTGAAGGAATTGGAACAGTGGTAATGTTCATGGAAAACAAGTCTCTTTGTTCACGATGATCTGATATATGAGGTTTCAAGACCAAATCCACATTGGATACTGAAGAGCATTCTGGGAGATAATTTCCATTTATGAGTCAGCAAAGCACAGTTACTAGGCCAATCCAGAACAGAAAAAACAATATTGTAGATATTATCTAGAGCTGGAGCCAAGGTGAAACTAAATAAGTATTTTTCTAGAAAAGTGTTGCTTACGGGAAACTGGAGCTGGAGGTGTCTCAGGTTTGCTGGGATCAAGAGAGAAGGTATCAAAATCGATGAAGTAGCAAGATGCAGTTCGAACTACCTTTGGTAGCTCAGCAGGTTGTGTTGAACCAGTGGATGTCTCTTGCTGAGCCATATTAATGTAGACATCGGTGGTAGGCCGGATTGATATTGGTCTTTCATTTGTAATTTGAAGTTCTGTTTCCAGAGGATCAAGTTCCATTTCATTGTTGGAAATTCCATTACTTTGAATTGGTAACTCTTCGAACGTTATGAGTCTTTCCGTCTGAACTTCCTGTATTGTAGCAAGAGAAGTGCATCAGCTACCCAGGAGCCCACGAGGCCTACTATTCAGTTTTGACCACATTGTGTGGTTTGAGCAGATCAATGGAGATGAATCTCTTTTCTTTTTTTGCCGGCAAGAGGCGGAAGAAGTACTGTTCATGTTCCTTCGACAGCCAGGACAGGTACAGGTTTTCTGTAGGATGGCCCATATTCTTTTTTGTACATGATCTTTTCTCTGACCAGATCCCCTACTTTTGGAATCCAGACAGGTCTTGCCGTGACTGATTTGACTTCCTCAGTGGCGGTGCATTTGACCTGCACATTGCTTAATAGTGCTCTGGATTCATTCAGATCCTGTAAAACAGTCAAACGTTTATTGATGTCAAATTGTTTTTAATCCGCCACTGTGCCTTCACAATCGAGATCAGGTACCCACATTCTTGTCCCAAATAGGACTGCATAAAAAGTGACAACCCCTTGAGAACTTTTTGGCATATTTTTGAAGACACACTGTACCCATATATGGGATTGACCCAACTACTACCCAAAACTAATACTCTAGCTGTGAAAGATTGCTTTAAGTCTCAGTTTTCCCTCTCCACAACCGAATTTCCCTCTGGATTGTATGGAGAGGAGTACTGCAATGCTATACCCAAATCTTCCATGGCTTCCTTGTAAGCCCGAAAGCTAAACACAGGGCCACAGTCAGAATGTAATGTGCCAACTGCGTATGTCCCTATAACGACTTGCAAATCTTTTAAAACAGTTCAAGAGTCAGCCAAGTGCTGAGGCCAACCCATGGGAATCTTGAGCATGAATCCACTGCTAACAAGATATACTTGTAAACCTCATCTGAATGTAGGGGGCTGCAGTGGTCCAGATAGACACACGCTAGTGGGCTGTCTGATATTAGTAAAGGTGTCTGCGCTGGACGTGCTGCGGTGGAACCCTTTATCTGCTGGCAGATGCCACATTGTAAGATAAAATTCTTTGTCTGTTTTGTAAAACAAGGCCACCAATAGAATTGTTTCAATAATAAAACTGTTGTTGTAGTACCTGCATGTGTAGAACCTAGACGCTCATGTGCAGTTAGTATTAAACATAATCTATGATCCATGTTTGGTATTACTCTATCCCCCAGTCCTGGAATCTGAGCATACGGAATATTGTTTGCATCAATTTGTCGGAGTATTTGAGTGGAAAACCTTTTGCTAAGGATGGGCTGTTTTTGCGTGAAGCAATGACCGCTACCATTACCTGTCCGTCTATTCTCGATTTTGAACGAGTGATTGCAGCTATGGAAGCAGTACGTTCTGTAAGTATGGGCAAAATTTGCAAATTCGCGGTCCGCAAAATCCTCGAATTTGCGCATTTTTCTATTTTTGCGTGTTCGTGGGTTTTTTTTCCAGCGCGGCTACCGCGAAGTTACCCATGCGGTCGTACATGGGCGTGCCCATCTTGTTTTCAGTGTTTGCGTTGCGTATTTCCGTTTCCGGGTGCTAGTTGCATGCTCGCGTTGTGTATTTCCTACGTGCGGGGCGCAATTGCATGTTCGTGTCCGTTTTTGCGTGCTCGTGGGGGAAATATTGCGCAAACTTACCCACGTGGTCGCAATGGGCGCCGCCCTCTTGCTTTTCATTCATTGCTATGGTTCTGGGCATGCTTTTTCAATCCTCCTTAATCTTTGTAATCCTTTGTTTGTTTGAACTTTTTTAAAATCTTTTTTACTCATTATCTATCTCTTTATTTTTGTACATCTATATTTTGTGTTTTTTTTCTACTTTTGGTTACTTTAAAACTACTTTTTTTTAACTCTCTTTTCTTTTATTTACTTTCCCTATTCTTTCCTATTTTATTTTCCTTTAATTGTCCAGGACCAAGGCAAAGGGAGCCTGCAAAAACCTGAAGGGAAAGGGTCCCGCACCCGTAGCCGGCTCCCTTGCGGGCGGTTAAGGGGGGAGACAGTAGATCCCAGGGAGATCTTTAGCGCGGTGGCCGCACTGGTTTTCTTTGTCCAGCGCCACCTCTCCAAGACCGTCGCGGCAGGCGGCAGGCCCGGTACCGGGTATGGGCTCCGGGAGCGTTGCCAGCTATGGGGGAAGGTGTGCCGGGCCATGTATCAGGAGTCTGGGGTACGGCGCACCTACAACCAGGCGACGCACCGGTGGTCCAACATCCTGGACCGGGAACAAGACCTGCTATACCTGCTTGGCGTCGAGGTCCCTGGGCTTGGTGAGTAGTAGTAGCTATTTAACCACTACTTTGTTTTCTCCTGCTCTGTGTTATGATATAGCAAATATTTGTTTTTTCCGAAGAGCAAGAATGCTGCTGATTACATTGCAGGTAAATTAGGTTTCAAAAGCTTCTGTGATTGCAGGTGCTCGCCTGCTCACTGGCGGTGCTACTATGCTTACTTGTTTTCAATTTTGTGCTCATTTGGCCTGGGTGATTATGTATGAGTGTACTTTACAGAAGTGCGTAATGCTAGCCACTAGAGATTACATTGCAGGTAAATTATGTTTCAAAAGCTTCTGTGATTGCTCGCCAGCTCACTGGCGGTGCTACTATGCTTACTTGTTTTCAATTTTGTGCTCATTTGGCCTGAGTGATTATGTATGAGTGTACTTAACAGAACTGCGTAATGCTAGACACTAGAGACTCAAGTCCAGTCCTTCCTTTGTACTCCTGCCACTAAGAAGAGATAGTGGTGGTGGATTGATAGTTTGAGTGGTCTGCAATCATGACGGGCTGTGTCTGTCACTTCGCGTGCTGCGGAGTGCTGCCTGCCAGTCCTAGTAGAAACTTTTTGTAGTTGGTTTAGTGATTTACATAACTTTCCAAGTAGACGGTCCGCGAATCCAGCAATACTAATATCCTAGTAGACCACATCAGATAGGTCAATAAATTTAATGCATTTGTTGTCTATTTCCCCGAAATAATTTGTTATTGTTTTTTTTTTTTAAATGTTTGATTTGGTTGACAACAATCATCCATGTTTGTGTCTTTCTTTCATGTTGTACATTAGCTCCCCCCAGGGGTACTGCTCAAACAGACGCTCAAGCATGTAGAAGGTTGAGTTCCAACGTGTTGCCACCTCCTGGATGAGTCCTCTGACTGGCACTCTACGGACACGTTGAATGATCCTCAGCTGCTTCCAGGCCTTAAAAGAATGGCTGAAATGTGTGCAGTTTCTTCGGCAGGTGGTCAGTAACTTGCTGACTTTGTTTTCTTTTTTCAAGAAATCTTGAAAAACAATGTTAATACTGTGTGCCAAACACGGCACTCTGAAATAGCCACCATCATTCATGGCCCTAACTATATTACTGCCATTATCCGTGGAAACATAACCAATCATGCGCTTTCTTGGATGCAGCCATTTAAAGACCTTACTGTTAAACTCCTCCAAAATGTTTACTGCAGTATGAGATTTCTCCATGGCAAACATGGCTACTGTTGCATGTTTCCGACTAGCTTGAAAAATGGTGGCACTGTCAACACCTGCAGCTATCTTGTCTCTAGCCCCCGCAAAAGAGACCCAGTGTGCAGTGATGCACATGTAATCAATGGCTTGGCAACTGGTCCACATGTCTGTTGTCAGGTGGATAGTGTGAACAGCACTCTTCTGCAAAGCTGCCCCAATCACCTCCAGCACATCTTGTTGTAGTGCTGGAACCGCAACTCTGGCAAAATAGGACCGGCTACGAACCTTCCATTTAGGGCAGACTGTTGCCAAAAATTCTAGAAAACCCACCCCTTCCACGAAAGAAAAAGGGGGAAGGTCCAGCGCTAACATTTTAGCCAGCATTGCATTATAAAGACGTGCCGTTGGTTGGTTTTGTTCCAATGGCGCCTCCAACCAAAGCATGCATTTAATGGTGGTCTGGACCGTTTTGATATGTGATGAGGATCCAGACCTCTTCAACCCAGTTAGGCTCATTGAGCTACTTTTTCCCATTGGTGTCTCAACCAGACTACTGTGCCTCCTTGATGTTGCTGGGGTAGAGGAGGGTGTGGGCGCTACCACTGCAGTGCTGCTGCCAGGGGTACTGTGTGTACCAAAAAAAATGTTTCTTGGTTGTTCACCTCCCCCTGCACGATCAGCTCCTCCTCGTCATCAGATGCAATATCAATGGCTACATTTGGATTTGTACTTTTGACTTTCCTGATGTTACGTAGGTGTGCCTCCCACTGGATAATGTGGTGTTTTTTTAGATGACCTCTCTGGCCTCTGGTACCATAGTTGGTACCATGCTTACCCCGACTAACTACTTGTTTACAAATCAAACAAATGAGTAGGTTTTCTGCCTTTTTGCTAATAATAAAGAAGTCCCAAACTGGGGAGTTGAGATTTCTGGTGGTGGTGGAGGTGATACTTTCAATGCCAGATGAAGTGGAGGATATGCGTGGCTGAATTTGACTCTGTTGTGCACTTACAGCACCACTACTTGAGGTAATGGAGGTTGAGCTGGATGGAGGTCCCTGCCGGCCCTTCTGACGAGAAAATATGGAAGCTGTAGGTCGTGTTGGTGTAGTAGTTACCTGTGTTGGTGGTGGTACCACCAGTGGTGCCACGTCACACACATCCTGCACAGCAGCATTTTTAGATAGGGTAAAAATACCTGTCTGCTGCATGCCCGCTGGGGCTGGAGTGACGACTGTGATGACTGGGTCGTCATCGTCAGACTGTTCATCAGCAGCAGAATACACCACTTCTACTTCTTCTTCGTTATCACCCATAAGTGAAAGTCTTGCAGGAACATTCCTTTTAGCTAGCTTTGCCGGCTCATGGTGTGCCTCCCTCTCAGACTGCATTGGTGGGTGATAATCAAGATCTAGATCATCAGAAGGAAGGGGGCTTGAAGAAGAACTTGTACTAGCCCTCCTTGAACTTTTTCTTGTTGGGGATCTGAAAGACAATGGATCATCAGGAGGAGTGGCTTGCTCCGATGATACCTCTGCTTGAATCTCGATTTACTGATGTGACCCTACTTCTGGAGGAACAAGCATTGTGGGCAGTTGTGCCTCTCCATGTGCCTCTACTTGTGCCTCTACTTGCGCCTCTACTTGCGCCACTACTTGCGCCACTCCTTGCGCCACTCCTACTGCCACTCCTAGTGCCACTCCTTGCACCTCCCCTTGCGCCTCCCCTTGCACCTCTCCTTGCGCCTCTCCTTGCGCCTCTCCTTGCGCCTCTCCTTGCGCCTCTCCTTGCGCCTCTCCTTGTTGCACCTGTGGTTGTCGTTGCAGCTGTGGTTGAACACTCGTCAGATGAGTTACACCCAGCGTTGATTGGATGCTACTTTGCGATGAGTCAACGCCAACATCAATGGTCAATGGTAAAAGAGAAATTAGGGCTAGATGTAGGTAAATCTATTTTACCACTTCTTAAATACCGAATTTTACCGATTCGGTATTTAAGAAGTGGTAAAATAGAGGGGTGGAGATGTAGGTAATTCCAGATGTGGAATTACCGATTCGGTAATATTCGGTATTTACCGATTCGGTAAATACCGAATCGGTATTTCCTATTGATTCCTATGGGCTGTGAAGCCCATAGGTATCAATGGGAAATACCGATTCGGTAAATACCGAATTCTGCAAGGGTGCAGGGGGTGTCACTTTGACACCCTCTGGCACCCCAAAAATTGACATGTGCGCCATGTGGCACACAGACATGCCCTAAGGGCACGTCTGTCTGTCACATGGCATAGGTGTGCATGCACACATGTGCATGCACACCTGAATTCGGTATTTTAACACCCAATTGGATTGGGTGGTAAAATACCAAATTTGTAGGGCCTTTGGGACTCAGAAGAGTCCCACCTACATCTGAGATTTACCGAATCGGTAAAAATACTGATTCGGTATTTTACAGAATCGGTAAATTTACCGAATCGGTAAATTTACCCATTCTGTAAAAATGTGCCCCTACATCCCAAAAACCCATTTACCGGTCGGTAACCGCCGAAATCGGCCGTTACCGGTCGGTAAATGGCTCCTACATCTGGCCCTTAGAGAGGCTGCCTCAGCGGCACTCATGGACATGGGCCTAACTTGGTGTGCTGGCACTGAGACCAATGATGCGGAGGTGCTGCTACCCACTTGGTCCCCGGCGGACACAGCTGCTGCAGGCGTAGTTTTTTTTTTCCCCAAAAAGTGTCTGTCGGCACACCAGTCTCCTTGGTAAGTGGCACCACTTGCTTCTTCTGCTCCTTCTTACTGGCAGTGGCACTGGCAACTTTCTTGGTTGAGGAGCAACGGCCACCTTTCTTTGGGCCCATCTTCTTCAGATGTCAGAAGTTAAAACAGCAGGATGCAGTTGCACGAGTTGCAGAGTTGTCTGTGTCCACCACATGTGACGTCACGTGACGTTGTGCACACACCGCAGCAGGACTTCTTCCTGGCACTACAACAAGTGATGATGATGAGGATGATTCCTGGTTGTCAGTCTTTGTGCACCTAAAGCAAAGTTAAGCCAGAGGAACATCAGTGAAATAAATGTTGCATATGTCGTGCTTCAATTAATATTTGCAACTAGGCATTTATTATTATTAACACAACACACCCAAAAACGGAAAGACCTAAAATAAAAATTGCAATTCTAATCCCAAATGGATGTTTAAATTAATAGAAGAGCGAGAGACCATACAGAGAGAGTTGTTTCATGCACCACTGAGTACCCCTGGGTATAATGGATGAAATCAAGGCAGACTGGGTGCAGGCCTATGGCACAAAGCACACTGCCTGACTTCAAAATGGCCCCTAGACACCCACCCCATGGCCAGGCCCTGGACCAGGCCTCAAAAATGTCCCCCACCCACATGGCCAGGCCCTGGACCAGGCCCCAACAACAACCAAAAAATCAAAATACACACAAAAATCACCGCAATCCAATGGCATCCATGCCCTAAATGATGTTTAAAATCAAGAGAACACACAGAAAGACTTGGCCCATGCACCACTGACTACCCCTGGGCATAATGAATGAAAGAAAGGCAGACTGGTTGCAGGCCTATGGCACAAAGCACACTGTCTGGCTTCAAGATGGCCCCTAGACCCCCACTCACATGGCCAGGCCCTGGACCAGGCCTCGGAATGGCCTCCACCCACATGCTCGGCCCTGGACCAGGCCCCAACAACACCCAAAAAATCGAAATACACACAAAAAATCACCCCAATCCAATGGCATCCATGCCCTAAATGATGTTTAAAATCAAGAGAACACACAGAAAGACTTGGCCCATGCTCCACTGACTACCCTTGGGCATGATGGATGAAAGCAAGGCAGACTGGTTGCAGGCCTATGACACAAAGCACACTGCCTAGCTTCAAAATGCCCCCTAGACCCCCACCCACATGGCCAGGCCCTGGACCAGGCCTCAAAATGGCCCCCACCCACATGGCCAGACCCTGGACCAGGCCCCAACAATACCCAAAAATCGAAATACACACAAAAATCACCCCTATCCAATGGCATCCATGCCCTAAATGATGTTTAAAATCAAGAGGACACACAGAAAGACTTGGCCCATGCAACACTGACTACCCCTGGGCCTGCTGGCTAGTGTGGCTTTAACACGCACCCCAATATTACAAAAAACATCCACATAGATATAATAACAGTGAGCTATTCAATTCCATGCCATCCATGCAGTAAATTATATTTAAGTTCAACAATACTCAGAAAAACAGTTGTATCATGCACCCGTGACTAACCCTGGGCCTACTAGATACTGTGGCTACCCACAATATATTTTAATTATTTTTTTGAAAGTTGTGAAAAAGTTTAAAAATTGTAGTTGCAGCAACTGCAATGCCCCAAACAAACAACACCGACTTACTTGTAAAATCTCAACTCCAAAAGTGATCCCAAAAAAAAGTCCTCAGATACAAATATCCAGCAGCAGCCTCAAAGAGTAATCCTTACAGCTCCAGATCCAAATGAAAAGTGACCAGGACATGGACAAAGCACTGGGAGGAGCCTGCTGGACAGGAACAGGAAGTTAGAGACTCTGGGGCACTTCTTTCCTCCCAACCCCTAAAAATGCACTCCTTGCACAAAAAAGTCAGCCAAATGTCAATCTGAGGAGTTATTCTGATCAAAATATCAATTTCAGAAGGTTTATTTTGCCAGCGATAGATTTCTTGTGCAGAATTGCAATTGTTGCTATTTCGGAAATGCGAGAAGTTCAAATCTCCCGCCCGAAGTCAGCTGCGCGGCGCATCTACGTGTTCGCAATTGTTTACTCTCGCGATGCGTGATCGCGGGCCCTTAGGACGTATTCGCGTTCTGAGCGTCTCGCAGTACAAGATGGCGAAACGCTATGACGTACTCGCGGTCGAAAAGTCTCGCGCGATCACGCAGCAAGATCAAAAATGGCGCAGCGCACGCAAACCGGGAGGAAAACAACTTGGCGAACCCAGGATCAAGTCAACACGGCGCGCGAGAGATTGTATTTTTGAAGCGCGACCAAGCAAAAAAAATCTGCCAACTCGCGAATTGCAAATTTCTTGACAATTTCACGCGATTCGCGGACTGCGAAATTGACAAGAATTCGCAAACTCCGCGAGCAGAACAGATTTTCAGCCCATGCTTAACGTTCTGCCCCCTTCATCAGCCAAAGAATTTCCTTCAACATGAATGCCATCACGTTGATGACTCAGCGTGTGTATCACATGAGCTCTTCGCAGTTCACTTTTCAACTCAGCTATCTGTTCCCAAAGCATTTTATGTTTTATTGTGCCATCTTTTGAGTCTTTAAACCCATTCTGACCCAGTAGAGAGATATTCATTATATGACTGGACACCGTAAAAAGAATCGCACACTATAAGTGTTGGGAATTCTCGATCTGTAAATATTAGTGCCAGTAGTAGGGTTTTAATTCTGCCAGTTGAGCCGTGCAGTCTCCTATAGGCTGTGTTTACGTTTCGCTGGGATGGAACTTGCCTTCCCGCATGCAACCTTTTACAATCTTTCAAGCGGCGCTGTATTGCTGTTTACTTTCTATGGCCGGCTGAGCGGATCCGTCAGTGTAAATAAATAGAGGCAGTATTTCATTCGGTAGAGGATATTCTTGTTCCTATTGCCATAATACTTGTGTTTGTAGCCTTGGGTCATATATTTATTCCGTATTGCAGTGAGAGAATTAGCCCATTGTCTCCATCTTTAATGTAAGGCTTTAGCATTAGGAACGCTTGCCTTTGTAGCAGCCGCTGGTTCTGGAGTCACGAAAATTATTAGTTTCCCTTGAGCCAGTGCTCTTTCTCTCACTTCAGCAGTCTGTACTGCTATCAGTATTGTCTCTGTAGAAGCAAAGCGCATTTCAGCGTTTGTGTACAAATGTGATTTGTAAGCTATGGGTACTGTTTCACCTTCATTGAAGGGTAGGTAAGTATACCCGGATTGACCCGCTACAACGTGGATCACCAGATTGCGTACGTTTACGTGTGTCTGCAAGTGTTTTGAATCTATCATGTCCGCTTGTAGGGAACAAAGGATGTCTGTGTGTTCCTTTGTCCAATGCCTAACTAACTAACTAACTAAGAAATCAGGTCTTATTAAGTCATAGAAAGGTTTCACTCTTTCTGCGTAATCTAAAATGCATGTTCTGCCAAAATTTTGAAATCCCAATATGGATTGTACATTTCTCAGTGATTTAGGAGGTTGGAGCAGCACACACTTTTCTAAAAGTTAGCTGGCAGGCTTTTTCTCTCACTTGATAACTTGATCCTAAAAATAGGACATTGAGGTGGGCTATTTTTGATTTTTTAAGGTTAAACTTTTAGCCCTCAGAGGCAAATCCCAAAATTATGGTGTTCACCCTGGTCAAGTGATCCTGTAAATCATCATCCGTCCGATAAATATCATCCACATAGGACAATGCCACTTCATCCAAATTCTGAAGTAATTCTGTTACCCTAGCGCTGAACAACCGGGGCTATTCTTATACCCTTGGGGGAGTCAACAAATTTGACCCTGGGAACCAAGCGCAGAGAATGCTGTATTTGCTATATTTTGGCAGAAGGAGCCCTTTGAGACATCTATGGGGTCATCCTAGCGGGACTCGGGACCACCCGCCATAAGGGCGGGGGTCCCGGGGGTGGTATTAGGATGTGCCCGCCACAGTGGCGGGCACATCCTGCATGTTAAGCATTGTGGCGGGCGGTGCTCTCAGCACCGCCCGCCACAATGCTGAAAAAGCACTTTCACATTTGCATTTACAAAGCGGCAGGCACCACGCGGTGCCTTGCGCTTTGTAAATGCAAATGAAGGGGGGTACCAAAGGTACCCCCCGTGTGCACCCCCCTACTCTCCTTCACTCTGGGGGCCCGCACGGGGCCCCCAGAGTGAAGTCCGCCTGCCTTTCCGTGGCGGCATTGCCAAAAGCACATCATAATATGGCTGGCGGTGTCTGATAGACACCGCCACCATATTATTCCTTTTCCGCCCCGGTCGCAAGGCGACTGGGGCGGAAAAGCAGAGGACGGTCTTTCCGTCCGCCGAGGTCCCCCCCGCCATACTAATATGGCGGGGGGAAAACGAGAGTGGATGGTGGGTGGATTGCCCCCGCCAGGCTGGCGGTGGCCACCACCAGCCTGGCGGGGGCAATCCGCCCACCATCATAATGGGCCCCCTAGTGTTGTTTTGTATTTTTTCCACACAATGTTATTTATTAATGTTGCACTATGTGCATTCTGTACTGCAAATGTTTTTGTGCATGTGTTCAGATGTCTATAATCTAAAACTGGACGGTATGAATTGTCGGGCTTCATTAGGGGAAGCAAAGGATTATTCATTGCAGAGGTGCAAGGTTGTATTACACCCTGGTATTCAAGTTGATCTAAGATCTGTTTTTTCACTTCTTATTTTATTGGGTATTGTCTCTGTGGAGTTGGAGTAGTTTTTACTGGGATTATATGGTATGGTGACTCAGCATCAAGGGCCGTACTGGCCATAGCGTGCACCAGGCAATCCCCCAGTGTGCCGCACGGGTGGGGGCCAGTTTTGGGCCCCTTGGGGCTGTTTTTGTTACAGGGCCTTTTTTGCAGCTTAACTGCAAAATCGGCCCTGTACCAAAATCAGTCAAAAACCGGCCCCGGCACAGAGCTCGGCCGCACCTCCAACCTCCCCGAGTGGGGGGGAGGCCGAGCACTTTGCCAGGGCCGGTTGTGGTTCCCAGTCCGGCCCTGTCAGCATCCCACCCAACATGGTTGCGATAAGATGCTAGAGCAAGGGCTACCACCCACTCCTGATTGTTAGTATGTTTTAAATAAATTGGAACGTTGTCGGAAAAAGAAGGTAAAATTACCGTTTCTCCCTTTGGGTAATCCATTAAAATTGCAGGCTGCCAAACATGTTCAGCTAAAAGTATGTCATAGCCGAAAGTCAAGTTCACCCAAAAGATACCTTTAACTTTTCTGGATTTGTCCCCCTCCATTTGGAGTGTTATCTCATGTAACCTATGCAGGACACTTACCCTTGTATCAGGTGTTTCCACCGTGATGTGCTCAATCAACTCTGCTGTCACCAGAAATTCCATCAGGTTCTGGCAAGCTATTGTTACTTCTACTGCGCTGTGTACCATCGTTAGTGCCCATTCCCTGTTCAGAAGTTGAATACTCTGAATTCTGGTCATGTCTTAACTTTGAGACCTGCAGCCTTTTTCTTTCTAAATCAAGTTTTAGATGTGGCTTGTCTTCTTTTTTGGAAGTGTAGCTTGAAGCACGTGGCACGTCTCTGGACTTCCTACACTCTTCTTGTCTATACTCTAACCGTCCTTCTCTCTCTGAGTTTCTTGGTGAACCCTAAAGGAATGAGAGGAATGTGAATCAGTATCCTGATACCTGTCAGTTTTTTTTTTATGTTAACCCTATTTCTAAGGTTGTATTTCTTTTCGGAGGGCTCCTGGTGAGGAGACTCACTCTTGGATTGAGATCTTTTTTCTCTAATCTTTTTGTTTTTATTGTTATTATCCCATTTCTTCTTGGAAAAATCAGGTGCTTGCTTTGTGTTATCCTTCTCAGACCACCCATGAATTGAGGTTTTGTTGCTCTAGCTCCCAAGCTATCTCTACCTAATTCAGCATAGGTGCTTGTGATCATTTCAGGTAATTCACGTTCCTGTTGTAAAGGAGTGAAACCCCTTAGGTGTTGGCGTATTGCCACTGCTGCTTCCTCTCCTTTTATATTAGGCTCCCTATGTGGAACCTAAGTGGTGTTTGTTGTTCACTGTGAGTATTGTCTTTCTTCGTTTCTTTCTTTCTTTCAAGGAAAGTCTCATGGCGCTGGTAGACGGCTCTGAGAGATTGCTTGTTTAGTTGTCGAACAGCCATGACTTTAGCTTCTTACGAAAGCAGTTGTGATCTGTGATGGTGCGTAGGTTTAAGGGCAGTTTGTTCCAGGAAGCAGGGGCAAAATAGGAGGATGACCTTCCTCCATTTCTGGCGGTGCAGATTCTGAGAGGAGTAAGAAGTGATTTGCTGCTCGATCTCAGCATCCTACGAGGCTGGTACCAGCTTAGTGCTTTGGACCAATACACCGGGCCTATTCCATACATATTTTTATGTGTTAGACAGACAATGTTAAATTGGATTTGCTTTCTGACTGGAGGCCAGTGTAGAGATCTCAAACTAGGGGCCGAAGGGGATCTGGGCGGGATGTTCAGAAACAGCCCAGCCACGGTGTTCTGCAAAATCTGAAGTCGTGTACTAAGAAGGACTTCTTTAATTAAGGATAACAGTGTATTGCCGTAGTCCATACAGTTTATTAGAAGTCCCTGGACTAGTGGTTTCCTGGCCTCGATCGGAATCCATTTGAAGACCTTTCTTAAACAACGCATCACCACAAAACAGGAGTTTGATTTACATTTATAACATCACCATTGGTATCCACTCCACAGACCCTACCTTTGCATGCATATCCTATATGTGGGTATTTGCAGTCAGTATCTGTAACAGCAATTGTGGGTGAGGAGCTAGCTGAACTTCAGTCTTACCGTGTGGAGCTCCTGCTTTCTTTACCCCACATTCCTTTTATTGTTAAGTGTACATATTTATACATATATATATATATATAAAAAGCAGACCACTTCTCACCAAACGGTAGAAGAACAAAGGACACAGCAGGGGTTTCACAGGCTGCTTTATTCGGAGATCAGGCAGACCGGTTTCAGCACATAGCTTTCTTCAGTGCCAGCAGTCCAAATATAACGTTTCCCCCACTGAGAGTCTTGAAATACGGCCCCTACTTCCCCGTGGAATCCGGCTCACCTGCACTGGGTTCCTTTTAACGCTGCGCAAATAACGAGGACTACCAGTCCCACAATGCAGCGTGCGAATATCCAGTGTGTGTGGGAAAAAACGTGGCGAGATTAAATTTCACTAGCCTTGTGTCCCCTTCTTTCAACCATCGAACCCACAGGCAACTTGTTCGGAGGCGCAAATCCAGTGACAGCGTCCTGTCAAGCAGTCTTGACCCACTGTGCTACAGCAGCTTCTCGGTGCTTTGCAGGTTACGATGGTGGGTCACAGATGATCCGATACCTCGGCTAAATGCAAACAAAGTTCCCATGTCTCTGTGACCACTTTTTAGATGAAAGGGTCCTTTGTGCGCACCACGGGCAGCGCGCCAACATAAAGCAGACCACTCCGCACCAAACAGTAGAAGAACAAAGAACACAGCATGGGCTTCACAGGCTGCTTTATTCGGAGATCAGGCAGACCAGTTTCAGCACATAGCTTTCCTCAGTGCCAGCAGTCCAAATATAACGTTTCCCCCACTGAGAGTCTTGAAATACGACCCCTCTAATATATATATATAACCTACTGGCGGTCACCAGTAGGTAGTTATAGTTAGGACCAAGTTTCCATAGGAAGAATTTTTTTTGTTTTGCCTATAACTTTGGAATCGTTTGATGAATGTTCATGACATTCTCAAAACTAATTCCTTGTTCATATCAGCTCCTAAGTTGAAAGTGTGGGGGTGATTCATTAAGGGGGGGCAGAGAAAAAAGGGGGTCCCAAAACGTGTTTTCTCCATGTTCATTTCCATAGGAAACTTTAGACAAGGCTACAGATCGAACGGGTGAATGGAATTACCCCAAATTTGGCAGGGAGAAGGGTCTTGGTCTAGAAAGAATACTTTTACTTATTTGGTGTAAATTTGTTCAGTAGTTTTGGAGAAATATCAAAATTTACAGATATCGATATTTGGGGATTCTGCCATCTGATTGGCTGCGGCGTTACGAGCACAAGCTTGCTGCTTATTGGTTGTGAGAGCTGCGAGCGGTTGCAACTAGGAAGTGTTGGTCGCCATTTTGTGATTTCGTTGAAGCAAGTAAGGGGAAAAATGGGTGAAAAAATTAGGTAAGGAGGGTAGGAGCACTGTAACCTCTGCGGGGGAGTGCAAAGCAAAGTAGTCACTCTCACCGGTCTGAAAGTGCGGTGTTGCTCAGAGTGACATGGTGCTGAGATGATATGCTGCTACACTCGGGTATGAAACCGAGAGCCTAAACCATGAGCTCATTGCTGTAAAGTGATGTGCTCTGGTCTTTCTAGCATACATGTGCAAGTAGTGTTAGTAGGCGTTTATACCATACAGGGAGTGGGAAGCGAACTACTGACCGCTATTGTGCATTTATACTATACCGGAAGCAGGAAGCAAAGTGCTCATGCCTACTGGTCTGAAGACTTGGGGATCAAACAGAGGTAATTGCTGTAAAGGGATGGGCTTTGGGCGCTCTAATATACGTGTGCAAGTAGTGTTAGTGGGCGTTTATACCATACAGGGAGTGGGAAGCGAACTACTGACCGCTACCGTGTGTTTATACTGCACCGGAAGTGGGAAGCGAAGTACTCACGCCTACCTGTATGAAGACTTGGGGATCAAAGGGAGCTGATTGCTGTAAAGTGATGGGCTCTGGGCACTGTAGGATACTAGCCGCTTTAGTATGACTTTGTAAGTAGTGTTAGTATGTGTTTATAGTATATAGGGAGTGGGTAGCAAACTACTTTTTCCTACTGGTCTGAAGACTCTGGGATTAAACCGTGAGCCTAAATCGTGAGCTCATTGCTGTAAAGTGATGTGCTCTGGGCGCTGTAGTATACCTGTGGAAGTAGTGTTAGTTTCTGTTTATTCAATACATGGAGTGGGAAGCAAACTACTCACCCGTACCGGTCTCAAGACTTTTGGATGAAAGCATGAGCTCATTGCTGTAAAGTCATGTGCTCTGTGTAGTATTTCAATGTAAGTCATAGTAGAATGTTAGTATGTAATTCTACTGGAATGTAAGTATGTAATGTTAGAATGTAGGGCTGTCATGAGGGGAACCTTGGGGAGTTTGTACACGGTGCTGGAGAAGACGGTTGCCTTGCTGTCTGCTCCTGTTGGTGGGTGTTTAAGGTGTCCTGTTTTCTTGCAATAAATCTACTTATCGGTCCACTGCTGTCTGCCTCTTCACTACATACATTTGGTGAAGAGTGGGAGAAGGTAAAAATAAGGCAGCACTCACCAGTATTTAAAAGTTGCTTGCGTTGTGCTGAAGACCCGTTTTTTTCGTATAGCTGTTTCTTCTTATCCCAGGGTCGTGGGCTCATTGAAATATGTCATCCGACCTCTGGTAGGATTTATATTTTAGGATTTTGCGCTTCCCCTGGCTCTTCACTACACTCTGGTTGCTGTACTACACGTGTTTAAGTAGTGTTAGTATGTATTTATACTAACCAATGCATCATGGTCCTAAGGAGCGCGAACTCCCAGCCGCAGCTCATACAATGACCCGGGGTGTGCATCCATGGACATTTATGTTTGCTATTAGAGGGTGGGTGCATGGCTTCCACCCTGTGATAGCAAATCCTTGTTTTGGCTAGAAAAAGCAAGGGGAGGAAAACCTCTTATTGCTTTAATAGAGCAGATCTGGATGGTAAAAAAAAAGAGAAGCAGGGTCTCACCCGTTCATTTAAATGAGGCCCCTGGTGGGTAATGTTCAGTGGTCAATCCTAATATTATATTGCGGGGTCTCTGTAGGACTGGGGATCTTAATGTCACATGTAAATTAGCCGCAGGAGGGCACCGACACGTTTTGCAGCCTAGGGGATCGCCACCTTCCCGGGTATTGTTCAATAATTGTTCGGGGGGCTTCGAAGCCAACTTAAGTCCGGGGATCGCCGCCCTACGGGGTTTTACTTAAATATGCAGGCTGAGCCTCGGCAGTCCCTGAAGCCTTGGTGGTCCTAGTCAATGCCTTATTGGTTCTGAAATCACACAGGCAGTACTCATTGTGTTATAAAGTGATACATGCATAGAACCCTTGCAGTTGTAGAATTATGCAGGCTTCATTCATGTAATAGTCTGTTGGTTTATATTTGGTAGGTGCACCACAAAATTACAAATGTTTTCCATCATAACCTCCTATAAACAGATGATTTTCACAATAAACAAGTGTTGTCAGAAAAATAAGACCTATACACTCACTTATTTATGGGAAAAAATAACCTTTATTAAAACAACACAAATAAATGGATACGCAAGTTTATTGGAACAAACAATAGTATAACATGAAATACGTGGGTGGGACTCCTCCGGAAGCAGCGTACAAAACCTGCAAGACAAAAATGAAACATAAGTATGTGTGCCATGTGGAAGAGGAAAAGAAAGGTAGTCCGAATGAAAGGAAGATAGTGAGAATGGGAGGAAGAGGGAGTGGGTGGAAGGGAGAAGGTGAGGGAGAGTCAAAAGAACAGAGGGAGGAGGAGACAGAGTGTTGGCCTACTGTACCCAGCCCTCCGTGAAAGAGTGTGGTCCAACAAGTCCTTAAAATGAAACATATGAATGAGGCCAGAGATTACATTATTAGCTACGGGAACATCGCTTGCCTGCACCTGTGCACCCAGGGTGCTGCACCCCAGCACCTTCCCCCGCACTGTGCTCAATTGTATGTCTTGCGCACCCAGGCTTCACTGATCACCTGCCACCATCAGTGTGTCCAACGACGTGCCGGTGCAAGCTCCGAGTCAGGGTACCTTTGTAGGGTGGGAGAGCAGGTCTCCAGTCGGGGACGGTGTCTTGATACCACGATGGAAGGCATCAGAATGCCGAGGCATAATGACGGGGTGAGCATCCGCTCCGCCCATTTTCGATCAATTAATTCAATGTCTGAAAAGGGAGAAATAATTTAATGGTGGAAACATCTGGAGGTAAACTAAGGTTTATTTCAAGCTTAATAGAAAACACCAGTTAGGTGCATCCTTCGTTTTTGAAGTACGATCTACCAACTATTAGTGGTAATCGTGGTTCAAAAAGGAGTTGGAGTGCACGACAATACACAAGGTTAAATAATAATATTTTATACCAAGATTCACATACAATGGAACAGAGCGCATGCTAGAAGCATAATGTGCACGTGTAATGCAGTGGCGGAAGCCTGTTTGCAAGTACACTTAGTAATGAGCTCACTACAGTGCCCTAAAAGTCAACGCCATGTGTCTGTAGGGCAGCGCTTCCCACTGGCTCAGGCCTACAGTATGGTCCAGCAGGTCCTTAAAATGAGACAGACATGTGACTGAATGAGGTCAGAGATCACATCATTACGCACGGCAACATCCCTTGTTCGCACCTGCGCACTCAGGCTGATGTACCCCATCCTTCCCGCAGCACTGTGCTCAACATGTCTGTAGGGCAGTGCTGCCCGCTGGCTCAGGCCTACAGTACGGTCCAGCAGGTCTTTAAAATGAGACAAAGATGTGACTGAATGAGGTCAGAGATCACATAATTACGCAGGGCAACATCGCTTGTTCGCACCTGCGCACCCAGGCTGATGCACCCCACCCCTCCTGCAGCACTGCGCTCAACTGGAGCCGCTGTGCACCCAGGCCCCACTGCTCACCTGCTGTCATTGCTGTGTGCGCAAACACTACGGGCTGCAGTGTGCACAATTCAGTTGCAATGATGATTGCAGGATGGTGTACACCTCATGGATTCCTTTGGAAACACGACGGGCAGTAGGGTTCGCAATTTAGATTCAGTGTTGATTGGCAGGATGGTGTACACCTCATGGATCCCTTTTTTTGATTGCGCATTGTGATAAGCGAGGTGGATGCAGCCATATCACCTGAGGCAGTGTGGAGGAACTGGGACATGTGACGTCGTTGTTATCCTATTTATACATACGCAAAGTGAGCTGGGCTTGCGTACGCCAGGCCAGTGTAGGGGTGTGAATAATTGTTCCGGGGATCTGGGAGGTGTTCAGTTCCTGCCTGGCCAGGAAGTGTACTTATGTGTGTTTCTTTTGCAGTTTTGACATCGCTAATGAGATGCTGTTTGAAAAGATTGAATGGGGAACATCACATGTCGTTGTCAAGGTTGTGGATATGCGCAGACATGCATGTCAATGGTGTGGGGTTATGTTGAAAGTGTTGCTATTGCGAAGTGTACACATGTGAATGTGCTCAGATGGAGGGAGGATCAGCAGTGAGGCTACGTCATACACAGTGATAACGCTCATTACAGTCAAGCAATGAATGTCAAACGTGAATCTGAAAGTCTCACATATAACACACTACTATATTGGTAAGCCTGACAACAGACTGTACAGCAATACAAATCTACACATTACTGTTTACTGTTTGTCACATGTGATCTAGGATGTGCACTCTGCCCGTGGCTGATGATACTTCTTAGCGCCACCAATACCCAGGCCGAAGGGCAGCACAATAATGTGCACACACACACACACACACACACACACACCAGGGGCATCGTGTAACACACATTTGTTTTTTTGATGTAACGTTTCTGATGCACAGCCATCACACGTGGAAGGCTAATGTACAGACCATGAATATTGGTCAAGATGATCGTTGCATGTTGTGTGTAGAATAAGATATGTGTATACAGCAAAAAACTTTTCAAAAAAGCTGTTTGAGGTGAAGAGGTGTCTCTCTTCAAACGCTGTAGAGAGAATGACTAAAATTAGTGGGGTCGTCCAACTGTTACAATGGGAAATGTTATGAGGCAATCACATGCTTTCTTTTAGGGTCACATGGCAATCGTGCACAAGGAGGCCGCACCCGACTTGATTTTGAGAAAATATATTTATCATAATATACGTTTATTACAGTTAGAAATCTATAAATGTTTAAAATATTTGAGATTATTGCTTGCTGTCATATACTGTTTAAAGTTATTTAGATACACTTTTGAGGCAAAAAAAAGATGGGATGGCGTACCCGGCGCGACACCATATGTCTGTGATGTAACACAGGGCCTGGTGGCATGCACTTGTCGCATACGCAATGCGCAGCTGGCGCGACCCCATACTTTCATGACATAACACATGGCTTGGTACTGCGTACCTGTCGGATACCAAAGTAGCAGCTGGGGGGACTTCATGCGTATATGATGTTACGCGGGACGCGGTGTCACAAACCCGTCGGATACGAAATGTGCATCATTTAGGAGTTTAGCAATTTTTTGGATCGGATTCGCGTGGTGATGGAGCTTGGTATGCTACCCGTATGGGAGTGCAGTTTTCTCCCCCCCCCCCAAAAAATTCATATTTTTGGGGTAGATATAACACATTACATCATTTTTAAAGTTCAAAGAAGAAGTATAATAGAGTTCCAAAATATTTAAAAATATAATAGAAAAAATATAGGTTTTATAAACATTGAAATATGAAATTAACATTTAAACAACCTTTGAAATTCACTGAAAGAAACGTAGGTTTTACAGTCATTATAGTAAGGAATTAGCATTTAAAAAACCTTAGAAATTCACTACATGAGTGAAGACACTGACCATGTCATGAGTGATGTAATATGTGACGTCCTCACCAGTGCGTTGCGGGCGTGTGAGTTATAGTTAGTTCAACTAACTATAATAGGTGAATTTCTCTGGTTTTATATGAGTCAAATGTTCAACTAACTATAACGTCACTGAAACCTATGTTTTTTGTGTGAATATATATATATATATATATATATATATATATATATATATATATATATATATATATATATATATGTCTTGCACGTCGGTCCTGGCTGTGGTTAGTCTGAATGCTAAATTGCCTCGTGAGCGCCCTTCCTTTCTGCCATCCTTATCCATCATGTTCACTTGTGCAGGCTTCCCCTTTGGATCCCTTTTCTCTTCTGACTTCCTGTGTGATCCTGGACAGCGCTGTCCTCCTCTTTCTGTTTACGTTTTCTACCCAGTCGCCAGTCCTTGACCAAATCCCTGACTGTGTTCCAGACATAGTCCCGGACAATCCCTGGCAACTACAGTTTAGAGATTAAAATATCAAATTTAAGGCTGCCTAGAATTCACAAAAGCATTCCAAGCAGGTGCAAATGCATATAGCACTGTGGATTTCTGCAGTGCTAAATCCCACTCAAAGGTTGGGAAGTTTGTGTTCTAAGGCATATTTGTGACGTATCTGTGCAGAATAGTCATAAGGCTACCTCGAGTTGGCAGCAGCCTAGTTGTTTTCAGAAAGGAATAATCTATGTTTTTACAGAATAAATATATAGCCCAAACAGAAAAAGAAAAAATGTTATAGTGTTTCCTCTGAATTCTGGCAAACAGGGCAAACAGCACTTGGTGTCTTTGATGGATTCCAGTTTACTATAAAACACATAGGGGCTTATTTACAAGTCCCTTGCACCGCCAGTGCATCACTTTTTCCCATGTTAAAAGGGACTCACCGGCGGTGCAAGGGGCTTGTAAATAAGCCTCATAATCAGTAAAAAGCTGTCGCAAAATGTAAGAAATAGTTCCCTTGCAGTCAATAGAGTAATACAAAAAAATTCAAATGATCTAAAAGCTTTGAAATCTAAAAGAACGAGAAGTGACCCATCAGTCCCCCTCTGGAATTCACTGTCATATACATTAGCCCAATACGAACCTTTGAGTGTGGCTTTGGCTAGATGGGGCCTTGGGGTCGTAGAAGACCAGTATTAACCTAGACCGATTTGTGTTAGCATTTTTTTAATGTAAAGCAGCCCCTTTATTTTAAAACATCTATCCAGTGAAACCACCTCCTCCATAGCTCAACAGTAGTCCTCTAACTCTGTAGAATACTTCAGCCTTCTCCAGGATAATATTGGTCTTAATTGAGCTATATGTATTATTGAATTAAGACCCATATCTCATCTTAATGGTATTAGAGGAGTATTAATGGGAAGATTAGAAATTTGTTCTCTACAGTTCCCAATCTAACAAGATTCTTGAGATCCCATAGATTGGTTCCCTAGAGTGCACTGCTCTCAACTTTCGCTCTGTACACCTTAAGTGCAGTTGAGATGGACCTAGGTTGAGATACTCCGTACTGTCTTGTGATGCCCCTGAGTGATGGATTACATTTAAGCTACTCTTTTCTGGTCTGATTTAGTCAGTCTTATCCCCCAGTAAGCAAACTCAGTTACTCTCTCTAGAGGGTAGCCCCCCAACAATATTGATCCCCTAAAGGTTTTGTGGGGCTTAGGGTCATAGATTTGGTCTTCGAATAATTTATTACAAGACCTCTATCTGCATAAATGTTTTTAACTAAACGCTGTAGCTGTTGAAATCAGCAGAGTGTTATCAGCAAAAAGTAGAAGAGAGGTTTTGCGGCCACAAAGACAAGAAGCATCATTTGAACCATCCTCCACAGAACATAGGGCGGTTCAAACGATGCTCTTTTATCTTGCAGTAGTCAAGTGGTGTCAATACAAGAGAGATGACCACTGTCTTTAGGTGCTCAAATGGTAGATATTTCAAAATGTTCTTAATCCGTCTCAGAGAACAGAAGGAAGCAGAGGTGACCTTGTTAACTTGTTCCTTCAACTTTAGCTTGTTATCTAACATTATTCCCAGGTTTTCTACTTTTGGCCCCAGAGTAGGGAGTGAGTCTAATTCGGATTGCCACCAAGCCAGTGACCAGAGGGATGGGTTGTTTCCAAGTAAATGACCTCCATCTTGAATGAATTTAATTTCAGCCAATTACCCTCCATCCTTTTGCCCACCTCGCTCTTACACTTTCTAAAAGTATCACCTGAGATGGCCTCGTTTTTGTTCAGTGGCATGACTATTTGCATGTCGTCTGCATAGGATACCAGGGATCGGTTGAAGGATTTTATGAACAGGGCTAATGGTGTGATGTACAAGTTAAACACTGTGGGGCTCAATAAGAATGATAGTGTCAAGGAGCACCAGGATCCCTACAGTTTAATTGTACAGTACAATCAAATGTTTTCAAATGCATACAATTCCAGCAAATTATGAAGACGGGAGTCTCGAAAGTTCATGTATTCAAGTTTTTCATTTGTTTTCACAATCAGGTGCATGAATACATGCATCAACCCAGCCAACACATTTCGTCTTATACAGACTTCATTAGGGCTGTAAAAAATTATTAAATAAGACTTGTTTAGAATCAACTAAACACAAGATTCAAGAAACAGTCTAATCAAGACAGTACAGGATAGACATGGCAATAATTCACAGAACAGAATATCTGGAACAATTACATTATTGTCAGTGTAAAATATCTAAAACCTATTATGCAAAAATGAAGTCTCTTAGAAATCAATTTTCATTAAAGAGCCCCTGCCTACATACAATCTGATCATCCCTAGTAACATATTCAACAAGATAGTATTATATAAATTCAAATCATTCCATCACGGATTCCTTAGTGTTCAAAATATCGTCAATAGCCTCAACATGGCATAACATAGATACACCCAGATTCTCTCTGTTATTATCATCTTTATTAAACAAAAACAAATCTATATGACGTGTACTTGTGTCTAACAGATTGAGGAAAGTAGATCTATATAGTCGAGGATAATAGAGAAAAGAATATTATATAGTATATTCCAATTAAATTAAGGCATCATATGGAAAGTGAAGATAGGAAAAATAATGAAATAGCCACCAGTAATGGTGAGGATTCGTCCATTGTGAACCATGACAAGCTAACAACTAGTTCAACAAATCTAAATCTAACTATGTAAACAGGTCCCTCAGGTAATTTCTCAAGGCTGAAATAGATTTAATAGTGAAAAATCAAAAAGGCACCCTTACGTGGCAAAATACCAAGTGGTGTCCAACCAGTATGCTAATGTATGCTGCTATCTAAATTAAGTCAACTCAATTATTCACTTGGTATCTCAGTTCATTCACAATCAATGGAGCGATCCTCCTTGAAAAGGCTCAATCATGTGCGCTGGGAATCCCCCGTAGCGTCTTTAGATAAAAGGAAATCAATGCCTAGAATTTCATATCTAAAAGTGAAGAACAATGATATAGAATTACACCTAAATCCCAGTTCACAATATCCCTGCTAAGTGGGGCATGACTATTACCATATAAAGACCTATGAAAGGCAAATATAAAATTCAACCAAAAACTCACTTGAAGTTTCAATATTTCTCCTCCAATATCGGTAAGACAGTCTTCATAGAGGAGCGTGCCCAGAATACACGCTGGGAAAATCCCTGTAGCATCAGAAAATTATATAGGATACTAGCCTAGTCCATTTCTGCAAATATAAAACAGTAATACGGTGTCAGGCCTCAAGCCCACTCTTTCAAATTGACCTAGACATTTTCAATAGTCCACTATATTAACAAGATTATTCCAGATAATATATCCGGAATATTTGTAACACACTAAGAAGGAAGATTTAAGGAGGAGCATTTCAAAATGAGAATGTTAACAGAGTGTTCTCAAAAAGTATTGTACTGGTAGTCTAAAAGACTCAAAAATAAAAATATTTTGGCTTGATGTCCTAAGTTAGTATAAAGGATACTTGCTCCTCCAAATCAATAATCGATCACCTTTCCTCAAAACCCAAAGACAGTATACAGCTGCATGAACCAAGATCGCCTATCAAAAAAATCTTTTCTGATTTGCATCTCACCTGCTAAATAGCAGCACCGTTTCCTTGCCGTTCGTCTATCTGCAACTAAAACTCAAGCCACCACCCGCTTTTGTTATAAATGAATTGTCAGCCAATCCAAAAAGATTAAAAAATTGCAGCCAGTACCCCAACCTATTAAAAGGCCTCCTTTTAAAGCTATAGATTAGCATATCTCAGTGAAGTTTCAGGACTGTTTCCATTCCAGTCCGTCCTAATGCAAAGGCCAATCAGCCAGCTAGTCCACTAGCGGACCAATCACAACGCGCCATTTACGTTATCAGTCACAGAAGTATTTCCAGTCACTCAAGATTGTGCATTATGCAATCTAGTGGAGACACCCAATCTATTTTAACTGTATGCAGGACCAGTGGGAGTATTGGATGTAAGAAAATTGGGTATCTTGACAAATACTCAAATACATTTCATGGTACAGAACATCAGTTAACACGCCGCTCCATTTAGTCACCAGCCAATCCGTAGTGCGTACACATTATAGAAATTTCAGGGCTGTTTATGCCTCATATTCAAGTCACCGGTTAGCATGTTTTAATGAAGTATCAGGGCAGTCCCGATTCCGGTCCATTTCGGACCAGCAAACCCGCCATTCCGTAAAATGACAGCCAGTCAGTAAAGAGTATTGATTCTAACCCCGGCAGTGGGTTTAATTTTCACTATTCTCTTTTCTGCTTTTTCTAACATGGGTTCAGGATAAGCACAATCCCTTAGTCTTTGTTTCAGCTCAATGAGACTTTCTTTGAAATCTTCATTCATGCTACAATCCCTTCTCAATCTCATCATTTTCCCATAAGGGATACCAGAAATGACGGAAATGGGATGAGCACTGTCTGCTCTAAGTATGCTGTTCGTATAAATGTATTTTCTGAACAATTTACTCCGAATCTTGTTATTAACAATGTACAGCCGTACATCTGTGGGGCTAAATGTTGAACCCTGTGGAACTCCACATGGCAGAGAATGGGGGTTTGAGGTAAATTCTCCCACCGCTACCACTTGTTGCTTGTTAGAGAGAAAAGACTGTAGGAGAGCAAGTGCAGAACCTCTTATCCCCAGACTCCGATGTGGTCAGCTAGCACAGCATGGTTGACCATATCGAAGGCTGCTGAAAGATCAAGTAGGACAAGGGCTGCATTCCCTCCACTTTCCAGAGTTGCTTAAATTTCCTCTGCTGCAATCACCATTGCAGATTCGGTACTATGATCGCTCCAAAATCTAAACTCGGTATCGTCCAAAAGATGGTTGTTATCCATGATGGCGGCAAGCTGCTCCTTCAACACATTCTCCATTAGCTTTGCAGGGTAGGGAAGCCTGGAGATAGGACAATAATTATTCATATCTGTAGCATTAAGGTTTAATTTTTCAGGAGTGAAAGGACTGAGGCTGTTTTCCAGTGAGCGGAAAAGACCCCATCCTTAGACATTGCTGCAAAGTTTTTTGATAGGTGAAGTGCCCCTGGATCGATTACGATGTGTACTACGATTTGGTGGGCACGGATCTTGAGGGGAGCTAGTTTTAATTCTGGGGTTGAGCTTCCTCAGTAGTTCTGCTGTGGGGCCTCAAAGATCATAAGCCCTGAGCTTCCTGTGCTAGGGATATGGGGCTGTATTGATGAATGAGCAATCATATTGGTAGCAGTAAACTTATTAATCTATTAGAAACAACTGGTTAAGGAGTCGCCGAGCTTCTGGTTATTGGCTGCAGAATTACTTGTTGTGGGAGCTGTCAGTTTGTTTATAGTTCGAAAATGGGTTTTATTTGGATTCGCTAGCTGATTTGATTTACTCCGAGTAATGGGCTGACTTAGCAGCTATGACAATTCATTTATGTTTAGCTAAACTTAGTTTATATTTATCCTTCTCTGAAGGCTCATCATTTTTAAGCCATTTCCATTCTTGACTCAGACACTCTTGTCTGGAAAATCTAAGATTCTCACTGTAACATGTTTGGGATGCCTTTTTTGTTATATGTCTTTGTTTGGCTGGAGCTATGATGTCCTGGGCACAAATAATCCAGTCAGTTTAGTTCTCTGGCATCTGTTCTGCACTGTCCACTAGCTTAGTGGATGAGGACGCGATAATGGAATTATATTATATAGGTTGAATTTTATGCCAGGCTTTATTTCTAGAAGTTTGCAGGTGTGGGCACTGATTTTTCCAACACAATTATCTGCCAGTTCACTGCATTGTGATCTGTCCAAGTAGAGGGAAGTATTTTGAATCACTAACATTGAGATTGTTAGAAAATATCCCATCAAGCATATTTCCAGCACAGTGAGTGGGACTTCCGGTTCTTAAAGATATTCCAAAACTGATCAGGGTGAGTCTTGCTGAGTAGGGGGTCTAGTTTATTTTCCAGATGGAAGTTAAAATCACCCAGTACTGGGAAATTAGAATTTAAGGTCAGCAAAACTGTTGAACAGTTAAGCTTCAAAATCAATCAGTATGACATAATGTACATAATTAATATTAATCACATAGTCAGTTAAAAAGTATCAAATAATAATTACTTGATTACCTTCCCACCCTATCCCCTACAAAACCAACAACCCACTACAACACTATAAATTACTATTAGCTATTAAATGAAGTCTAAATCACTTTAAATTACAAACTATATTAAAAACATTTATAAAAAAGGTGCAAATATTAACACAATCAATATATGTATACACTAAAACACATAAAAATAATTTTTAAAACTACCTTTTTTCAACTACATTACCGAATACGATATTAAAAACAATGTTCTTAACCGCTTGCATGCGTCAGGAATTCCAGCCCTGTGCTGGACATTCCAATCACGGGTGTGGTCGTGACAGAACCATTCCGTCATCAGCACAGCCCAGCCGTGACTCATGACCGAATGGTTCCGTCACGAAGGGGTTAAAACAATATTACTTACTTAAAAAACATTATATGTGACAACTGTATTTTTGCATAACGATATTTTTGCATCATAGGGCCATATGTATCAACATTCCGTTTTGCGATTCCTAAATAGCGAATTTCAAGGAATCGCTATTTAGAATTCGCAAAATGGCATGTATGTAGAAATGCGCTTCTTTTTAGCGATTTCTTAAAATTCCTTAATTGTGATTAGCAATTAATTAAGGAATAATTTCCCATTCATTTCTATGGGCCAGGAGGCCCATAGGAATGAAGGGGAAATGTGCGATTCGCAATTTGCTAATCGCAAATTGTGAATATTTTCAAGGTTGCCGGGGTGTCCAAAGGACACCCTGTTGCACCCCTGAAATCTGCATGGGTGCACATGTGGTGCACATACATGCCCTAAGGCCATGTATGTGCGTCACATGGCACTTAGAAAAATGAAACAATATGCAACTAGAAGTTGGTGGTAATTTGCGATTCCTTAAGGCCAATTTGCATTTTTTTTAACTTCTTACACTGCATTTAAGGAATCTCAAAATTAGCGCTTCCTTAACCGCATGCGTGCTAGCGGTTTTCCCGCTGCGTGCTGCGTTTTAAAAAAAAAATGCGTCACATGACGAGCTCAGCTCGTCATGAGCGTACGAGCGTCGTCACTCATGACGAGCTGAGCTCGTCATGAGCGCGGAAGGGGTTAAATGCAATCGCAAGATAAGGAATCGCATATTTTGCGATTCCTTCTTTTTAAAGCAGATTTCCTTGATGCATACCATTTGTCCAAATTGTATTCGCAAACGCCGAAATTCTGCGAATTTCGGCGTTTGCGAACTCAATTTGGCTTGATACATATGGCTCATAGTACTTTAATTACAATATTTCTGTCTCCTGAATTTACAAATTGTAGTTGGCAGGGGCTCTGTAGTATTCGAAATCAACGTGGGAGATGGTATTGAACCCTGGAAAACTTCAGAGGTCATTGAGTCCGTCAGAGTCACCTTTTCTGATCAGTTGATCTGAACTGAAATTAATAAGGTTCCCATTATTATTCTGTTATTCATTAAAGAAAGCCACCCTTCAGGATGCAGAGGAGGCCTTCCATCTCCACTTACTTAGCATACCTTTTTTAATGTTGAAGAAGTTAGATTAATTAGCCGTGAATAATCTCCTTTCCACAATTTGCTTGTAGAATGACGTTTTGATTATTTATTTTGTTTAATCGATTCTAAGGTGTACATTCCCACTTACAACTTAGCAGTGTGACCCTTTGGTTGTAATATAATAGAAAATTTCGTAGGTGGAAAATAGGAGATAGTAGTAGTTACAAGGAGCAGGTCATGATACCCTGCTCTGTTTTTTTTTATATCTTTCCAGGAACGCCTCATGAAGCAACAATTAACAGATTTTAAATGTGGACTTCTTGAGTTATTTAAAATTCTGCATGAGAGAGGCAATGAGTGCTTCTGTTGGAGCTCAGTTTAAAGATTAGAAACATGCAATTGTTAGCCTGTCACAATTTATTTCTGTACATTTTATTTAAAACAAGTTGTTCCTTTTTCGTTTTACGAATGAAAAGATAATATAATTCAAGTCGGAGGGGCGATTGCATAGTACCCCAGCTCTGACAATTCGGCATTATCTTTTGCCATCTTGTTGCAAGCAAGTGACAATTATTGAAGACATTTTTGATAAATTACTGTTATGTTAGAAGAAATCCATTTAGCTAAAGACATCCTCTTTCAAATCTTACAATCACCATGGGTAGCTCTGTTGTTGTCTGGGCTGCAAACATGCTAAATGATGTTCACATGTTGTACTTGTGGATATGTACAGCGTATCGCTGACTTAATTACCCTGAGCGTGATTTATTAATATGGTTGTGCTCGATCACCCAATGTTCTATTTATGGCAGTCCTTCCCACTGTTCTTGTGGGGTGTAATTAGAAGACTGAAGACTACAGGAATAGTTAGTTACATTTCACATGATCACCATATGGTTCATGCATGTTTGATTTTCAGTCAGGCACTGAAAAAAGGTACATTTATGATGATTAGCTCCTGGATAAATCTTTTGGCATTGATAGTATATTATGACCCATTTGGTTTTACAAATGAGATCATTGATGACATCATATAGCAACACCAATGGCATCACTGATCAACTAAAATGTGAATTTGTTACGTGTATCAATGGCATGGTTCGAGGTTTATTCATAGAAAATTCGAAAAAACATCAAAAAACTGATTTGTTAGGAACAGATGAGATGAGTGACACTTGGTGTTGTTATTGTAATGAATATCATTAGCAAGCAGTGTTCAATCTAAGGGAGTGTTTCAAATTTAATATTACCATTTAGATATTCTTAAAGGATGCAGCAGTCAAGTTTTGGCAGCAAATTCACAGGCTAAGCTACAGTAAAGAGATAGGATGTGTTATTGCAGTGTATGCTACTGTTTGGAAAGACAACCACAGTACATGGAGTCATTTAGAACATGGCATAATTTAATATGACATGCTGAAAGGTTGAATGGATCCTGAAGGGAAACTCATTCAAAAATAGATTAGAGGAGAAGAGAGATGCAAGGAAAGAAAATGATGAACTATTGATAGTGCACCTTAATCAGGATTGTTTAATGCACCCAAATATTTGTACAGAAATCAAAGTAAACATTTTAAATGCTACTGAGTAATGAGTTCAATAAATAGAATAATCCACTAAGGAAAAACACAAAAATATCAAATTCAATGCGAAAAACATCATTAAAATACAACAATATGTTCAATATATACAATGAGCAAAATATTACTGGTTGACGGGACTTTGGAGTCACATACTGGTATAGTTATGATTGAAAATGTACAAGGTTGGACTGAGGCACTATGACATCAAAGAAGAGGTCTAATGGTGGAAAGATGGGTTTGTGTCAGCATTTGTGTTGAGATCATCTCAAGTGACAATAGAGGCAGATTCTATGCCTGGGCTTCATCCTCACTGTAGTGAGAGTCAAGGTTATTTTCACAAGGAATGCAAAGCCTAAGCTGGTCCTGTTTTTCCCCAGGAATGGTCCATTTGAGATTTGTTGTGCTGGGTGGGTCTGTTAGGTCCGTATTTTATTTGACATTAAGTATGATGGGGAACGTGGCAAAGATAAAAATGCATTGATAGCTTTGTTCAGTATGGCAGAAGGATCATTCTGAGGGTACATCTTGAATACTTGTGGGCATGGATCTGCAATTGAGCCACCAGCACCACTGGCCTTGGTGAGTGGTGTCAGAGACGTTTTGTGAGTGGGTGATGCCAGAGACGTAGCATAGTTACTACAGATGGAATACTATCATCTTCAGTCTACAAAGATTTGACCCACCATGGTCCAGAAAAGCAACCTAGCAACATGTACTTGTGACTGATAAGTCCCAAAGTATTTTTTTCCTGAACCTTGTGTCACCTTCTTAATAACTGGCAATCACTGATGTCACTAATTGTGCAGTTTACAATGTCACATTTTATTTAATCTTTGAGAATGAAAGCATTAACCAGTAGCTCCCTAAAAGAACTAACCTCTCCAAAATACGGATTCAATTTTATTGGATGTTGGTGGATTATGGAGAGTCCGCTGATTTCTGGAGTAAGTGTTATATCAGGAAGCAAGTCCACCAGTGGAATTTTTTCCACTGTAGAAATAGGTTTCGAATTCATGTAAGAATGATACATGTTAGGAAATTTCAATGATAGAGGGCACTAAATACGGGAGTCTATCCTGCTGTGGGGCAATGGAAAAATACCTGTTCCAAATGTTTGAAGATATCTCCACTTTACCATGAATAATGCTATAATCCAGTTCAAATACCTTTGTTTTCATAGGAGATGCCTTCTCAGCAGTGTTCCTTTCATCTTGAATAAACTCATTAGGGCTGTGGCACTAAGTTTAGGTAGTGGGCAAACGCTAGGCCCACACCCAGAATTCCATGTGCTCCCAAAAGGGTGGCGGTGGGGGTGATTCTGATGCTCCTGTCCTCAATACCAATCTGGGGTGGGCAATGCTTACACGGCGTCTCAGTCACAGTCCTCGTTGTTCCCGGTGACCTACGGGTCAACACTGCTCACCGTTAATGGGCTCTTGCACAATCAACATGGCACAAGTACTCCCAGTAGCCCCTCCTGGTGTGTGAGGTTACCACCTAGCTGCCACACAAGGCTTTAGGCCCTTACTGCATACCAGTCTTTTCCACTGTTGCCCCTCTTGGCACAGAGGGTCACAGCAGTAGTGATGTGCATGTGTCCACCTTTTCAGCCCAACAACCTTTTCCATGGCTATCTTCATGGCAGCCCTTCCCTGGCATATACAGGGATATTTACATAGTTCTGACACAATCAGTGCAGCAGATGTTCCCTTACACCTCACACCGGGAGCCCACTCGAGAGGGTTCTCACTGGACCTTTCTCACAGGGCACAATGGTATTGGCAGGCATAGGTGCTGTAGGCTCCAGGGCAGGTGGCCTTGGTGCCCCTTGTTGATGTCTCCTCACCCAGCAGGGAGACTAGCAGGCCTTGGCCTTCAGCCCTGGTCACAGGAAGATGTCTTGCATATCTTCTCCTCCTCATGCGGCCCGTCTCAAGGGAGTAGCCAGAAAATTAAAATATCACCACTTTGACCCTTACAACAAATGTCATCAGGTGAATGAAGCAGGCAAGCTGTGCCGAGCCTAGATGAGTTCCCTCAATCCCACCTTCCATCCATCTCTCCATCCTTTAAGACTTTCATGAATCCAGCCATCTATTCAGTTTTTAATTTTTCCATCCAACCATCCTTTCACCATATCATTCTTCCTTCATAATTCTGTCTATCCATCCTTTCATCATTACACTCTTGCAACAATCGTTCTGTCCATCCACTCCCACTTCATCATTTATCCATCCTCCTATCCATAGATCCATTTTTTTATCCATTCTTCATTTCCCCCTCTATTTATAAAGTCATCCAACCATCCAGACTTCCATTTTTGTATCCACTCATTGTGCCGACCTTTCATAATTCCAGCCATTATTTTACCCACCAACTCATATATTGTTTTTACCTTCCAAATACATACAAATCTAAAGCTAGCCCTAAATAAAAAAGAAAGGGATCCCAGAACAATAGCCACTCTTAGAAGTGAATATCTAAAAATAAGAAAAAGGAGGAAAGAGGAACTGAAGCGAGAGCTGTGGAACGAACTTCACACCAGTGCCCAGGAAAAAAACTCTAAAGCTTTCTGGAAAATTATAAGAACTCCTTTTTTGGCAGACGACATTTGCCCAAAAATCGAAGCTGCCATAGACGCTGTAACTTGGGTGTCACATTTCACCAGCATCTTCCGAAAACCAACCCACGATCAAGACCTGGAAGAAGAGGAAAAAATACTCTCACCATACCCAATAGATATAAGCTTTGATATTCCTGAAATTCTTGTGGCACTGAACTCCACCAAAAAAGGGAAAGCTCCAGGGCCGGACCGGTGTCCCGGCAGATCTTTTCAAACATCAAATAGATCTCTGGGCACCAATTTTAACAAGAGTCTGCACCGCTACAGCAAAAATAGGAATCTTGGAGTCTTGGACTAGGTCCATTATGGTGCCGATTTTTAAAAAAGGTAATCGCATGGACCCCGCCTGCTATCGCCCAATCTCCTTGTTGGACTCATTGGGAAAAATAGCAGGAAGAGTGATTTTAGAAAGACTTCAGGACTGGGCAGAAGAAAGAGGTATCTTATCCGACCTTCAATTCGGATTTAGAAAAGGATTAGGTACCGTGGAACAAGCCCTAAATTTATCATTAATTTTTGGAAAATATGTGCATGCAAAGAAAGCAAAACTTTATATGACCTACGTAGATTTGTCGGCGGCGTTCGACTGCGTCGCCCATACAAAATTGTGGTCCCTCTTAGCACAGATGGGGGTCGATCCTCCACTCCTGAATTTTCTAAGGGAACTCTATTCCTATCCATCTGCAAGAGTTCGTTATGGAATAAAGGGAGAACTGACGGAGTCCTTCGCAGTAGAGCGTGGGGTCAGACAAGGTTGTGTCCTGGCACCCTTCCTTTTCTCCCTCTATACCAACAACTTGGAGGTTGAGCTACTAAAGGGTGCCCGTGATCTCCCCTTGGCAAAACATCGCCCGATCCCCGCCCTGCTGTATCCCCGCCCGCCGTCCTTCTCGCACAAACTCCCCGTGAACTCCAAAGGTCCCTTAATAGTTATTCCCAGTTTATGAGAACTCTTGACCTCCACATAAATGTGAAAAAAACTTTTGTAATGAATGCTGGGGTTGGGAAAAAACAGCAAACCTCTATTTACCTTGATAGTCAAAAAATCGACTCAACCAAAGAATACTCTTATCTGGGGGTCATGATAGACAATAAACTCTCCTGGAAACCAGCAATAGAAGCCAGAAGCCATTGCTTCAAAAGAGCACTAGCCGCTTTGGTATCGTTCTCTCAAAAACTAGGAAAACGTCCATCTAGAGAACTGATAACTATATATAAAGCCAAATGCCAATCCACAGCTTTATATGGTGCAGGACTATGGGGACACATGGACGTCACCTCTCTGCAAACTGCAGAAAATAAATTCTTCAGATTTATCCTATCCGCCCCCAAAACTTCCTCCACTTACGCCTGCCACTTGGAACTAGGGGCACCATATATTGAAGACCTTGCCAAGTTACAACCAATTTTACTTTGGCGACGTATCTGGACATCGGATAAAAATACCCTCACAAAAATGATAGTGGCGGACGCAATGTCCCTGGATTATGTTTTGAGAATTAAATGGCTGGCCTACATTCGGACCTTTCTTCGAGATCTTGGAATGGAAAAATATTATCTTAATCCCGAAAAAATTGGAGAACTCGCAAAGGAGAATTTAAAACAGCGAGCGTTGGACCATTTGATCAAACTAAGACTTCAGGTCGAGGCTGGGAAACAGTCGGCGCAGCACGCCATGTTGGTTCAATCTACTCTTTCAATGCAGCCTTATTTAAATCTTGACATTGGTACCTTTGAACGATTCCTCCTGATAAGATTCAGACTGAACTTATTTCACAAACTGGTGGTTTTCCCAACACCAAACGTGTGGGACCTAAATTCACCTCCATGCCCATGTGATGGGATATCAGGTCAATCCACGCTTCACACAGTTCTGTTCTGTAAATTTTATCAGGAACACCGCAAACTCTGGCTACTGACCCTTTTAAAATCGTGGGGTCTCAGACAATGCAGAGTGGCCATGTTGAGCCTGCAGCTTTTGGATACCGAAGCCACATGTTACCATGTCCTTAATTTTTTGAAATGTATATACAGACATAGGAAAAACCTTTAAGAAAATATATTTGTACTGTATATACTAATGAAATTCCTTTCTGCAATCATTTTAAGTAACTGATAACTAGATCTCTTTGAAGATTTTTTAAATTGTACTGCTTTTATGGATTGTAATAATCCGAATAAAGTTTATTATTATTATTATTATTTTACCTTCCCGCCATTGGTCCTTTCACCCTTTAGTGCATCTTTTAATGCATATTGGTCTCTCTCAGTGTCACATAGCCAACATATAGTGTGCCTTAGTGCAAGGAACAAATAGACCCCAGCTGGAATTTAAATGATCAAATGCAGCAAAAATCTAAGTTCAGTGGGCTTTTTAGGCCTTTAGGCCTTTGGGTGTCAGTGGCACTGTACCAGCTACACCTATAGAAGATATGCCTCTGCAAACTCTTTTCCTCTTTTTCCCTCATAATTTCACCTTTTGGGACTCTTTTTTCTATGGTTGCCTTTGCATCCCAGACCTTTGTTACAGTTTCCCTTACATTGCTTTTTAAGAGCTTTTGTCTGCAGAGCTGCAGACAAACAAGGCTTGTAAATAATTATATTTCAATACTACCCCCGATTTAGCTGTGAAAGCAAGGGATTCACTATGCCACTTGCCCGTCTAACTGTTTGGCAGATGAGATTTTTTAGGGTCTTAAACTCCCTTCCTTAAGTCCATTTCCAAACATTTAGGGTCTGGGTCTTTGAAGTTTTATATTGAGGTTCTGCATCTTTTGAAGAACATATACCTTTGCTCTCTTTTCTTCTTGAAAATCCGTCAGCAGGAAAGACTCCAAAGCTGATAGACCCAAAACTCAGGCCATTGGAGTGGTAATAGTTCACACCTGGATGTCAGCCACTGTAATATGTGCATCAAAACTTAATCTCGGGCTCTCCGTCCTACTCCTTATAATTCCCTTATCATTCATATATCTTTCCTGAGATGTGTCCAGGCCCCTTCCTTGAGATCTCTCACTGAATTAAAAAGCACCCTTTGAAGTGTACAGGGCAGCCTCGCTAACACTTCCCTAGAGTGTCCCACCCAGCTCAAAGGAATGCAGCAATACACAAATCTTGGGGGATTCCTCTACCTCCTCATATCTTCACTATGCAGGCCTTGGGTCCCCAAAATGGACCCCAGGATCCTCCATGCAATTTATCATTACAGGCACACTTGCAATCAGTGCATGTACACAGTCCAAACACTGTCCAGCACTGTTACCTCCATGAATTGTGCCACCACAGGCAGTTATATATACTTCAGCACACAATTTCACGATGCCCATGCTGCACAACACTAGATCTTTCATGGACTGTACTCCTGGCAGGTACATATACCCACAGTACATGTTCATACTGCACAGCACTTTATCCATCATGTACTGTACTCATTGCAAGTACATATTCACACAGCACATGCACTCACCATGCACGCACTGCACATCACTACATCCTTCTTGTACTGGACTCCTCACGGGTACACAACCAACCGGTAGATGCACTCACCATGCAAGCGCTGAACAGCATCGGCTTGTCCCTGTACTGTACCCTTTCCAGGCACACATCCATCCATCACAGAGTTACCACTCCTGTGCTGTACTTTACCCCACATTCAACCGATAAGGCAAAGGGAGAGTTAAGCACACAGCAGCAGAACTTTAAAAAGTGAGTGAGCCTATAGGCTTATCTCCAGTGATACAAGTTAGAAAGGGCCTGTTCACTTCAACTGATCACAAAAAGGTTTGCTGCCATCACCACACTTGTGCTGCTTAACTCCTGGTGAAGGCGGTAGCCTTCCACCACTTATGAGAGTAGTGCTTTGGGCTCCTGTTCTGGTCCAACAAGATCGCAATCTGTGAGACAGACATATGTTACAGTGCATTCGCATGATCCATGTTTACCTATGACAACAAAAATCAGCATTAGGGATCCAAAGAACAATACAGTTGGGTCTCAGAGCTCAGATACACTTCCATTACCATGAAGAGGACTTTTCTGGCCCAAGCATTTCTTTACTATACTCCTTATATTTTGGAGGATTTTTCTTTCTAATGACAGGCATTAATCAATCATATCACTTCCATCACCAGAAATATGAATGTTTCCTTCAGAGCATTTGAAATCCCAATCATTAAAATAGCTGTATCAGTGACAATAGCTCTATCTAAAATTACACTAATCCAATAGATTTTTTTCCCGAAATTCCTGTAGCATAAAACAGCCAACATGTAATCTGTCTGAAAGCTGTACAGAACATCTGGGACATCGAAGCTCAAGTTTAACATGAGTAACATACAAGTCACACACAGATTAGACTTTATAGGTTCTAGTCCTTGTGTATGGTGTGCACACTGGACTGAAAGCGAGAGCTTCTGAAATGGGAATTATCAACTTTCTGCGCCATTTGAGCAGATCACCAGCTGCTCTCCCAAATCATCCCATGTCTCTTTCTTTTATGGTCTCTACTTGTCGCAGCTGTTTCAGGATCTCTCCCAACTTCATAGCTGCTCTCTTTTATCACCTTCCTTCCTCATCTTCCTATCATCTCTACCTTATCATTTTAACAATGTTTCTAAATCACCCTGTGATGCTTTCTCCTTTCTCCCTTTATTATTTTTTCACCACACCTCTGTAGTTGTATTACATCCAACTCCTTCTCTTATTCTCACAGCTATATCATCGGTCACCTCCTTATTTTCTCATTCGCATTGCTCATATCTTTACCAATGCATCCATCCCTCATTATCTTACCTCTGTATATATGTCTCCTCTTTCTTCTGGGATTCTTTGCGCTCACTTAGGTCTCATTTGGGTTGTAGAATATGCCTCTTTGTCTGTTGGGTTGCTACTTTAATAGGTCCCCTCTTTCCTCCACCTTTACAAGTCTTTATCTCAACTCACTCTTGTTCCTGTTTCCTCTGTCATTACTCACTTTTTATATTTACATGGTTCACCCCTAACCCTGCATCACTTGGTCACTCACTTTGCTACCCCATGTCTAAGCTCAGGCCACATATTAGATCAATTTCTTGCCTCCATGTCCTTCTTACACTGGTTAGCATAGTTTCTCTCCTCCTTTCTGCTGTATGTTGTGTCTTGAATTCTCTTTCTTTTTCTCAGTTCATGGTCTCCCTCTTTTGCTGTTTCATCTAAATATCTACCTTACTCATACTTAGTCCATCCTTTGTGCTCACCTCTTTCTCTATCCTTTTTATTGACCCGTACTCAGGCAGGTTATAGAATGAAATTGAACAAAAAGATTCTCCTTCTCAGAAGGCACTGTGGTTCATGGAAAGAGGTCAGCTAATGTGCCTCACCATCTCAGGGACACCCAACCACAGAATCTTGGTTTGTTGCCTTCTATGCACCTCCACATGCCTCACAAGTAAGCCGCAAACACAGAGCATTTTAGAAATTCACCCCCCACACCTTTCCCCAAGAATTACCAGTACCTGATGTGAGGATAACTCCCTGGGGATTAGAATTACTGGTCATTATAAAGTGCAGACTGAGGGTGCATTCAGAAATGAGGATTCACCAGGGAAATCATGACTAGCTCACCTGATTCCCCTTGTAATTCCCCATTTCTCCCACTGGTTTTACCCAGAGCCTGAAGCATTCAGTTGAAATACATCAGCTCTGTGGATTAATCCCTGATCATATAAGCCAGTTTATACTGGTAACAGCTGTTGCTGGCCCCTTCGGCATTACCACAGTACCTGTAATGAGGCCATCAATATTTGGTACTGCTGGAATTTCGTTTCTTTTGCAGACACCAACCAGAGGGAGGCTCTGCATGGGCATTGCAGCAGAGAAATTGAAACAAGCTGTGCCGCTTGATTATGACCTTAATAATATGCACTATCAATGCACGCAGGTTATTCGCCCCACCTCAGAATGGCTCTATACCTTCAATATAAGGAAATACCCAGCAGTATGGGGATCTACCCAATCCTCCCTTCTTTTTAGAGTAGGCTCAGCTAAAGCAACTAAGTCCTGCTTTATGTGAAAGTGTTCCTTGCTTTTGCAGCAATAAGGGCACCAATGAGCAGCAGAACCCACGCTTTGTGTGCAGTTACAGAGATGTTTGTTAGACCTTTGCTAGAAAGCAGCATTTAAATTCATTTGTTTGTGCAATGTAGTTCAGAATGTCTTCATAATGCAAAAAAAATATTTCTGAAGTGGGATGCACAGACAAAGCAATTCATTTAAAAAACGTTATTTGAAGGCATTATAACATCCATTAAAGCATTGTGCAGTGCAAAGAAGCAAAAAAGGTTATACAGCTCATAACATGCATACATACATCTATGCATAGGTCCAAGAACAAGAAAACAATAATAGCAGCAATGAATTTAGGATAGCATAGACCTGCGTGCTTGTACAGCGGATTTTAAAAAGGGCCAAACTTGCAAAATAGCTTCCTCATTGATTAAAACTAATACAAATCTAAAAAAGGGTCTTCATTGGCCAATGTTGCAGCAATACTTAAAAAAAATTAATTAAAAAGACTCTGGTATACTGTACATAAAATTTACAAAAAAAACATAAAATTAAAATGAAGCATCGATTGTCCATATACATCTTCACAGGGCTAGGCTCCAAGGTTTTGTGTAAAGTCCAAGGGAAAACAGAGCAGATATTTCATAGTATCTGATCTAAAACTAAATGGTAGGGAATGTTCCCAATATTTGCGGGCACATCAGATACAGTCTGTTGTACATACAAATTCACTCAAATTAAGGTACCAGATCACATTGGCTTCCCCTCCAAGTGCCTTAGCTGCCAAGATTTCTCAGATTATAAAGTGCATTGGTCACACTCTTCTTACTTATATTGCCACATGGTGACAGATCCATAAAAATAGATTGCATCCCACTTTTAAAATATTCAGCCTTCATGTATGAGATCCATGGAAGTGGTGACCCTCTGTTCAAATATAGGCAGTCTTTTAAGGCAGCCTCAGGATTTCTACAGTTTGAAAGCCATAGTAAGACAGACCGCACCCTCATAAGATCTCCTATATAGGAGAGTCCAAGTTCTTTGTGGCAAATAAAATGAAAAGCAGACAAGGGAACAGATAAAAACTTTGGGAAAAATCTATTTTCTTCCCTGTTTTTGGCTGTGCAATTAGAGATCCCCCACACCTCGGCTACGTACATGCCAATTGGCAAGCATTGAAACTTGTATATTTGTAACAGAGGAGCAAGAACTCCCACCCCCTTGAAGGTTGTGGGAGGCTAAATAAAGACCCATTGAACATGAAGAATTTAGTAGTACGGTGCACAACGTTGAGAGATCTAGACCCTTGGGCAGAAACAATTATGCCTAAGTATAGAAAGGTTAGCACTGATCAATGAATTGGCACCGATTCTCATAGTTGAGAGGGGTCTACAATTGAGGCCACAAGACATAATATGAGACTTAGCAAAATTGGTCTGTAGATCTACAAAGACCATGAAATTGACAAATGCATGGACTAGGTGAACTGGCTGAACTAATATAGGATAATGAAATCAAATGACTATTTATTGAGAAAGTTATGGGTCTGCTGTAGCAAAGTGGCCTTGATGCACTAGATTTTGAGATTTATGTCTTAGCGTCCAGTTGTTATGGTCAGTGTGATGGGTCGGCACAGGTCCAGATGTGGTGGGGATGAGATCATTGTGAACATCGAGGATCATTCTATCGAGAAGGTACTATCAGGAAATGTACTTTTCCAGCTCTGAACGTGCTTTACCCCAAGGCTCTGAAAACTGCAAGATACTCTTGGCAACTATATCTATAGAAATGAAATGTATGCATGTTCTATGCTCCAGAGTTGCTAGTTGCCGCTATGTTGGTTCCTGCTTTGTAGATAAGTGGCCCAGATACATGATAGTCTCTTGGGTAAAGAACTCACAGGCAGAGAATGGGACCAAATACTAGAATATACTAAAAGAGTGTCTACAAAATCCTAGTTTCAAGTTTACCAAGTTTAACTATTTACATCAAACATATCTGCCCTTTGCTAAATTAACTTGTATGGATCATGGTGGCTTTGATGTATGCCTTGCCTGCGGTTCTCAGCGGGCAGACTTTTGTTTCACATGGTGTGCGAATGTATGGAGATTTAAAGCTTTTGAGTATAGTCACACTACTGTAGAAAGTGACCTCAAGGATGTTTAGTTATGACCCTGAGTGATACTAAAGGAGTATCACTATGTAGTGTAAGGCCACGAGGACACAGAACTTTAGAAAATGGCTGAGCTGTGGGTAAATGGAGAATGGCAGAATTCATGGGTCTTAAAATTGCCCAGATGTGGAAGAACTGGGGCTACAACTGATAGGGATCCTGTTCTGGTAGACATATAATAAAAATCAGGCAATAAACCTCATTGAGAACTCCCTGGAGACCTAGGATAGAAATATTTTGACGGCTGGGTGGCTGGGTTGCGATGCAGCGTTGGGAATCTGCTGCTTTGAGTAGTAGAAAGAGGGAGAGATGGGTCTAGTATATATCTAATGGAGTGCCTGGTCAATAAAATATTTTCCTTCAATTTTATTTTATTCATATGTATAATGTACACTTCACACCTGTAATATACTGACACGAGTACTGTCTGCAATGGCGACTGAGCAGGAAAAGGGGTTGATTTTGAAGTTGTTTGTAAATTTCATACGTTCAGGCTTTCTATATTGTGTATATCCATATTA
The DNA here is from genome assembly GCF_964261635.1 of Lissotriton helveticus. Classification (NCBI taxonomy): domain Eukaryota; kingdom Metazoa; phylum Chordata; class Amphibia; order Caudata; family Salamandridae; genus Lissotriton; species Lissotriton helveticus. The sequence continues at coordinate 1,932,917,400 of NC_136059.1, forward strand.
ATCATGAATAATTTACAGTGTTCTGGGCATGAGAACCATTATACAACATTACATCTGAAAACCTATACATCTGAAAAGAACAATATTCATTAAAAAAAGTTCAGACATGTAGCCAAAGGAAAAAAAGATATACTATGTATGTCAATGTCAATTTTACCTGCTTCTTTCAGGGTTTTTTGCCACAGCACTACTACAGTCAAATATCCTGTTAGGGCAATCACCCAACAGACCCATGCCTGTTGTGGTACATCCAGGAAGCAAGCTTTCCTGCCCACAGCAGAAAAATAAAAATAAATAGAAAATAGTAAACACAAATAAAGTACAATGTCAAAATATTAATACAAGAGGTATGATAAACTGCAAAATAGTACGTTTTCACAGGGTTTAGAAATATTTGAAGCCTTCTCAATCCTCTGAGATAGAGGTAAAAAATAAAGAACAACTCCAGTTTCAATGGCACCTAAATAGGGTGTTGAGGCCAATTTGGAAAATCTCTTAGTCAATTATCTTAGAGTCTCTATCTTTGATACCTTCTTTAGGCACATAACCAAATAGTTTCCTCTCCTCTGATAGTTTCCTTATTCTTCTGAATTCGGAGTCACATCACTCATCTGCTTTGAGAATACTTCTATTGCTGAGAAATATTTTAGTATATACATACAATAGCTACAGCAATTTTCAGCCTAAAACAGTTAGAGATAGATTATGAGGAAGGCGTGTGCATGGAATAGGCCACTCTTTCCCTCTCCATACCTAATAATGCTTCTCTTCATCAATGTAAAAAGTGATATGAGCTCCGCAGTGTAGAGGTGTCATGAGTCCCAAAAATACTCTTGGGCCATGTTAAACACAGGATTTGAAATCTAGGCATGCTTCTTTTATTCTGTCTTTGAAAATTATCTTATGAAGCTATGAAACATATGTCCGAATGAGGTCGCACACTGCTCGTCCCATCAGCGTGTGACCCCGGAGCATGATGGTCGATGTAGTCGGTATCAGCGGGTGCGCTTCTACCCGAGTGTTGAGTCTTGAGGGTGTTCACTGGTGTGCTTGCCATCCCTGGACACGTGTTTCGCGTTCATTAATGCTTATCAGCAGGGATTAGGCGTGTGCACGGGGTTGCTGCGTTGGCTGCCGAAAATATTCGTAGGTCCAGATACCTCTTAAGGCGCGCAGGTGCGTTGTCTCGAGGTCGTCACCTCCACCGGCTCAAGGGAGCCTGTATAAATAGTATGTCCAAATGAGGTCGCACACTGCTCGTCCCATCAGCGTGTGACCCCGGAGCATGATGGTCGATGTAGTCGGTGTCAGCGAGTGCGCTTCTACCCGAGTGTTGAGTCTTGAGGGTGTTCACTGGTGTGCTTGCCATCCCTGGACACGTGTTTCGCGTTCATTAACGCTCATCAGCAGGGATTAGGCGTGTGCACGGGGTTGCTGCGTGGGCTGCCGAAAATATTTGTAGGTCCAGATACCTCTTAAGGCGCGCAGGTGCGTTGTCTCGAGGTCGTCGCCTCCACCGGCTCAAGGGAGCCTGTATAAATAGTATGTCCGAATGAGGTCGCACACTGCTCGTCCCATCAGCGTGTGACCTCGGAGCATGATGGTCGATGTAGTCGGTATCAGCGGGTGCGCTTCTACCCAAGTGTTGAGTCTTGAGGGTGTTCACTGGTGTACTTGCCATCCCTGACACATGTTTCGCGTTCATTAACACTCATCAGCAGGGATTAGGCGTGTGCACGGGGTTGCTGCGTGGGCTGCCGAAAATATTCGTAGGTCCAGACACCTCTTAAGGCGCGCAGGTGCGTTGTCTCGAGGTCGTCACCTTCACCGGCTCAAGGGAGAAGATCGAAAGATGATGCATCGCGAACACTTTACTACATTGACCAGAGTCCTTAGGGGTGACACCGCCGGTGTGTGAGTAGTGTGCGACCCCACCCCCATTTGTAACTTTAAGCTCCCGTGAGCAGTGGGCTGACGAGCCTGGGATCCCGCACCTACGCGCCTGAGTGGTACTATACCTGGCAGATATTGGCAGCCATCGGCAACCCCAGTACACGGCCTATCCCTGCTGACGAGGGGTGATACCCCGAAACACGTGCCCAGGGATGGCGAAGACAGCGAAGATAGCAGCAGATTGAAAGATGATGCATCGCGAACACTTTACTACATTGACCAGAGTCCTTAGGGGCGACACCGCCGGTGTGTGAGTAGTGTGCGATCCCAGCCCCATTTGTAACTTTAAGCTCCCGTGAGCAGTGGGCTGACGAGCCCGGGATCCCGCACCTACGCGCCTGAGTGGTACTATACCTGGCAGATATTGGCAGCCATCAGCAACCCCAGTACAAGGCCTATCCCTGCTGACGAGGGGTGATACCCCGAAACACATGTCCAGGGATGGCGAAGACAGCGAAGATAGCAGAAGATCGAAAGATGATGCATCGCGAACACTTTACTACATTGACCAGAGTCCTTAGGGGCGACACCGCCAGTGTGTGAGTAGTGTGCGACCCCAACCCCATTTGTAACTTTAAGCTCCCGTGAGCAGTGGGCTGACGAGCCTGGGATCCCGCACCTACGCGCCGGAGTGGTACTATACCTGGCAGATATTGGCAGCCATCGGCAACCCCAGTACACGGCCTATCCCTGCTGACGAGGGGTGATACCCCGAAACACGTGTCCAGGGATGGCGAAGACAGCGAAGATAGCAGAAGATCGAAAGATGATGCATCGCGAACACTTTACTACATTGACCAGAGTCCTTAGGGGCGACACCGCCGGTGTGTGAGTAGTGTGCGACCCCACCCCCATTTGAAGCTTTGAAACATATCTGATGTGGGCCCACTAGTGGCTCATAGTGGTAGACAAATTGTTGAACCTCTTAATGTTTGTTCTAATTTTGTGCTGCAGAGAAGTAGCAGAGAAATATTCATGTGGTAGTTCATCCAACAGTACCACAAGTTCCCGCCTGTCTGGAGAGAATCACCCATTTCTTTGTTGATGAGTATTGTTGTCCGTAAATTGGTACCATGCACATGTACATTATCAAATTACATAGACATGTCTTATACTACAGAATCCAGGCCCTAGGTTATGTTATGTTATGTTACTGATATTTGTTGAGTGCACGTACACCAGTCGGTTTCTTGCTGCTAAGGTAGCAGAGCTTGATCAAGCAACTCCCTGGCTCAGTCATATATTTGTATAATGAGCCATGTTTTTACAAATTGTCTGAATTCATGTAGCTGGGAGCTGTTATGATCCCCAAAGGAAAGATGTACATCTTAAAAGTACACTGAAATATCACCCACCAAATATTGTTTATCTCAACCATTCATTGTATATGGAAGGAAATCTTTTTTTTTCCACTGCTGCTGGCTTTACAAAACAATCTTAAAGTCAGGATTCAAAATGCAAGGCTGACCTATTGGCTTGGCTCATTGTTGAATCTCAAAAGCTTACTGAGCCTGCTCACCGGTTATCAAACATGCAATGACTTTCACTATTGTACATAGCATTTCATTGGCATGTTTATATTTGCCATATTTCCTCTCCTCTTGCATTTCATAGGTGCATTTAGTAGGTTACACGTATGTCTGTTAATAACTTACAACTGTGTGAGGTGTTTACTTAGTCTTCTACTCAAAGTTGCTGAAACATATGACTGTCATGAGGAACAGTTGTTAAGGGTTCAGTATTTACCACAAAACACACTGGTGTCTGATTTCCTTACTCTTAATTTGTATATTTAACCCATCTGTTTTTCATGGAAAATAGGGGCTGGCCTAATTCACTTTTGGCCTCTGCAAATGACATGGTCTTAACCGACCAAGCACCAGTTGGGTTACTGAGGCAGCTGTTGGCTCTAGCAGGAACAGAACCAAGCTAACTCCCTTTAAGTGAAAATCAATAAAATCATAGTAATGTCTCTTAACTGTCCTTTGAACAAGCATTCCTAGTATGTGAATGACACTACATTGGACGTGGTAAATCAGTATTTGCATTTTAGGCAGAAAATGGGATTCATATCTGTGCCCAGTTATCAGTATAGAATGTATTGATGACTAATTTTCAGCCACTTTCAGAGGGGTTTAAAAAAAATGTAGGTTTATTAGTAAATATGCATATTTTACCCATTCTGTATGAATCAGAGTATATGTATTCCTGTATTGGAACCTTTGATCTTCACTTGATGTCCTCATGTTTAATTTTAATTAATGCTGAAGTCTTGTATGTAGAAACTGCAGTCCTGCAAGTACTTAATAAAACATGGTGACTGAATATCACCATGCACCCAAGAGCATACAATTAAATCAATACTTCACACACCAACCAACATCAGAACACATTAAACAGGGCTTGTAACACCCACCCAGCACAGAGCTACTAGGCTGCTTAAGGAATGCTATGGTTTCCCAATAACACCAATAAATTCGGCTAACATGCTCACATAATAATGTGTCAGGCAATGTGCAAATCAAATAACCCAAACAGCAATTAAACACATTGAGAACCACCAATCAGACCAATTAAAATTCATAAGCATTGACAAATTAATTATCAAAACCTATCTACTATAAACGACAACACAACAACAAATGCACTCCTTGTGCTGTATAGTGCATTAACCAAACTGATCTCCAGCCTTTGACTGAATCCTAAAAATTAGACCAAAAGTGTACCAAATGCAGTTAAGGCTACCACTTGTATGTTATAACTTTTGTATATAAATGTTAAAGAATACATGTCAGTGCTTTATAAAAGTGCCTCTACACTCTTTTGAGGATCAGAATAAATGTGTATGTGGTCAATTGATTAATTATGAAACCTACTTTTTTTCATAAGCCGTCACATTATGGGGAGTTTAGTAATTTTTATGTAGCACAGAATTTATGCATATTATATGTTCATTTTGTAGATTGCTGCATGGTTTGTACATCCACATTTGTCATAAAAATGTCACACTTTGCTATGAAACACATGTTTTGAATGAACTTTAGAAATCCTTTCTTTCTCTCACAGAAATGTATTTTTTACTAGCATGTCCTATGCTCCATCCACACACACAGAGGAGGCATTAGAGTCATTGGTGCACCTACTGGTGTTTCTACCAGCTTATGTCAGAACCTTCCAATTGTAATGGAAATGTGCACATATGTGAAAACTGCACCGGTAGATGTACATAAATACCCACAAAGTCACACAAGAGTGGGGTTTCTCTATATTTGCATTGGCCACACCCTTGGGAAATGTGCACATATGACACATGCAAGAAAACCTTTGTGTGTGTAGTTTAAACACTTTCAAGTAGGTTATGCACTCTAGTTTAACTGATCAAGGCAGTTATTGAGTGGCTGTTAAATCTGGTGTAACTTGCATAAATAGGGATTCATCCAGTGTACTTCAGAATTATTAATTAAAATGCTTATAGGGTTGAATGCTATATTCTACTATACATATAGTTAGATCTTGATGTGCGAGTATGTGTGTTTCATATGTATATATGTATTGTGTGTTATAGCAAAGGTGGAAACAATCTCTGTATAACAAATGTATATATTTTGCATTACATGCCATGCATATGTAAGTTATAGTACATAATGAATAAATCTTATTTACATAACACATAAGTGGAAGGGAATGTGTATATGGCTTTATGCCTCTTTTCAATGAAAGCACAGTATGTAAATCAGAAATCTAATTGTAATATTTTAAGGAAGTATTACAATGCATTTAGAGATATAAAATATTATTACATTTCTCTCTCTCTCTCGCTATATATATATATATATATATTCACTGGAAAAAAACAAAGGCTACACAGACGTTATAGTTAGGCTCAGATTTTACTCGTACAAAACCAGTGAACTTCAGCAGTTATAGTTATCCGAGCTAACTTTAACTTACACCCCCGCAATACCCTGCTTATGCCCTTACATTTTACGCCACTCATGCCATGGTCAGTGAATTCACTGATGACATCTCAAATGTTATCACTTATGACATCATCCAGTGATCATGAGTGTTTTAGAAACATTTGTTTGTGTTCCATGTTTATTCTCAGGTATCACATGAGCTGAATTTGTATACTTTGTATACTACTAATGAGGGATTCCTTTTTTAGCATAGTCTTTGTAAGTCACTGTGTGACTGAGTGTATCTGTGTGTGAATGGGTGTCCAAGTGACTGTACAGGTGTGTGAGTGGGTGCGTGAGTTGCTATATGAGTGTATAAGTGGTTGTCGGAGTAGTTGTGTGAGTGCCTCAGTGGGTGTGTGAGTGGCTATATTGGTGAGTGAGTGGGTGTGTCAGTGGCTGTATGGGTGGTTGAGTGAGTGAATGTGTGAGTGACTGTATCTGTGGGTGAGTGGGTGTGTCAGTGACTGTATGGGTGAGTAAGTGGATGTTGAAATGGTTGTATGAGTGAGTGACTGGGTATGTAAGTAGCTGTATGTGGGAGTGAGTGGGTGTTAAAGTGAGTGTATGGAAAAGGGAGTGGCTGTATGGAAGAATGAGTGTCTGTGGTATTGGCTGTATGGGTGAGTGAATGGCTGTGTGAGTGGTTGTATGGATGTGTGAATGGATATGTAAGGGGTTGTGTGGGTGTGTAAGTGAGTGGTTGTATGGGTGAGTGAGTGGCTCTGTTGAGAGGCTGTATGAATGACTGATTGGGTGTGTGAGTGACTGTATAAGCTAATAACTGGGTGTGTCAGTAGATGTATGGGTGAGTGTGTGGTTGAGTGAGTGACTGTTTCGGTGAGTGACTGGTTGTATGATCGGGCTCAATGAGTGAGTGGGTGTGTGATTGGCTCTATGGATAAGTGAGAGGTTGTGAAAATTATTGGATGGGTCTGTGAATAGGTATGTGAGTGTTTGTGTGGGTGTGTGAGTGGACGTATGAAAGGTTGGATGGGGTGTGAGTGGAGGTGTGAGTGGTCTGTGGATGATGTCATCAGTCATATCATCAGGATGTAACTTGATATGTCATCAGTGTAGTCACTGACCCTGTCATGAATAATGTAATATGTGAGGTAATACGCAGTGTATTGTGGGGTCATAAGTTATAGTTAGCACAGATAACTATAACTGCTGAATTTCACTGGGTTTGCATGAGTGAAATCTAAGGCCAACTATAACGTCCATGTTGTTGCGGGAATCACTGGCCTGAGACTGTCCTCATGTTTAATTTTAATTAACCCCTTGGACGCTCATGACGAGCTCAGCTCGTCATGGAGTTTCCATTGATTTCAATGGAAATTACATGGAAGCAGCGCAAGTAGCTTAGCATCCAAGTGGTTAAGGCTGAAGTCCTGTATGTAGAAACTGCAGTTCTGCAAGTACTTAATAAAACATAGTGATTGAATATCACCATGCACCCAAGAGCATACAATTAAATCAATACTTCACACATCAACCAACATCAGAACACATTAAACAGGGCTTGTAACACCCACCCAGCACAGAGCTACTAGGAACCTTGAGCCCTGACAGTTCTCCCACCCAAAGGTCTCTTCACAGGACGGGTTTAGTGGGATGAAGGGCATGGAATCGACGTATAAGAACAGGAGCATGTACATGTTCAACTGGTTCCCATGATCTATCTTCAGGTGAATGACCTACCCAATCTATTAAATACTGTAATTTGCCTTTGTATCTGCATGAATCAAGAACACGTTTCACTTCGTACTTGATTTCTCCTTCTACTAAGACGGGGGGAGGTACCTCGGGTTCAGAAGAAAGTATATATTTGTTGAGCAAAGAAGTGTGGAACACAGGATGGGTGCGTAGTTCTTCTGGCAATTCTAATTTTAGAGTGGCAGGGGTTACAACCTTAGTAATCGTGTAAGTACCTATATATCGAGGTTGTAGTTTTCTGGGACCTTCTAATCTTAAATTCTTGGTGGACAGCCAAACTTGATCTCCTACTTTATACTCTGGAGCAGGATTACGATGTTTGTCTGCATGTTGGTTCATGGCTTCTTTTGCTAGTAATAACTCATGTTTTGCCTTTTTCCAATTATCTAGAAGAACGGTATTATGGGTATTTACTGCAGGGATTTCCACTAATGGAGTAGGGAACCGGAAGGGTAAGAATCGAGGGTGATGAACCTGTAAAAGGAAAAAGGGAGGAAAACCAGTAGAAGAATGAGTGGTATTATTGTAGGCGAATTCAGCCAATGGAAGGGCATGAACCCAATCAGAGGTGATAGTGGCAAGCAGACATCGCAAATACTGTTCAAGGGAGTTGATTGGTTCTTTCAGTTTGACCATCTGTTTGCGGGTGATAAGCAGTGGAAAGTCTATGGTTTATTCCAAGTGTGGCACATATTCCCTGCCGAAACCGGGATACAAATTGAGCTTCTCTATCATTATTATTACAGAGGGGAGGCCACGTAACCAAACTATCTGTTCAAGAAACACCTGTACCAACTCTTTAGAGGAGGGTCATTTTTTCAAAGGAATAAAGTGGGCCATCTTAGTGAACATATTGACCACTACAAGATTAGTACTATAACCTCAAATCTGGGGGAGATCTGTAATGAAGTCCATGCTGATGGAATGCCATGGTACTTCGGAAACCTCTGTGGGTCGTAGTAGACCTGCAGGGGCTGAATGAGATGTTTTCTGTCTAGCGCAAACAGAACAGGAGTTAACATAGGCCAGTATATCTTTAGTCATCCCTTTCCACCAGAACCAGCGTTGGCACGTCTGGACTGTTTTCTCTCCACCTGAATGTCAGCTAGAGAAGTGTTGTGACACCATTTAATAATCTGCTGCTGTAAGTCAACAGTAGGTATGTACAGTCTTCCGTCATGGTAGTATAGTTCTTCTAGAATTTTATTTGTAGGGTTTTCTAACCAATTAGATGTGGAGATGGAAGAATAAGCATGTAATAATTGATTAAAAAATGTTAGAGATAGATTCTCCGACTGAGCGCAAACCCCTATTATCTTATGACATGGTACAATGGGAGGAAATGTGTTTCTATTGATTTTCTTTTCTTGTCCTGTTCTAGATAATGCATCTGCTTTCCCTTGTTGAGTGCCTGGTGGATAAGCAATAATCTCATTTGTCGAGGTGTTAAAGCTCTGGCGGATTAAAAGAACTGTACATATTTATGATCCGTATAAATAGTGACAGTGGGAGGGAATCCCAGTAAGTAATGTCTCCATTCTTGGAAAGCCATGTTGATGGCCAATAACTCCCGTTCTCTGATGGTATAATTTTGTTCGGCCGGAAGGAGTGTTTTGGAAAAGTAAGCCACCGGGTGCAAACAGCCAGTCATCTGATCTTGTTGCGACAAAACACCTCCTACAGAAAATTGAGAGGCGTCCACTTCTACATAATAAGGCTGAGTATTATCTGCGTGTCTAAGAAAAGGAGAGGTAGTAAACCTTTTCTTCAATTTAACAAAGGCCTGCTCTGCTTCGTGAGACCATTTAAAGGCAAAACCCTTGCAGAGTAATCGAGTAATAGGTGAAATAAGGTCACAAAATGGTTGATAAACCTTCTGTAAAAGTTTGCAAATCCTATTAATCAAAGCTTCTATTTTCTTTGGGCCCATGTGTATTCCATCGGGAGGGATCACAAAGCCTAGGAATTCTGCTTTAGTAGTGTGAAACGTACTCTGGTCTAATTTAGCAAACAAATGGTTGTCTTTGAGGCGTTGCAAAATCTTCTTCACATGTCTCACATGCACTTCTTGATTCTGTGAGTAGATCAAGATGTCATCTATATAGACGATCACAAAGAGGTCCAGGTAAAATGTAAATGTAGGAATTTGTAAAGCGCACAGCTACCTCCACCGGAGGTGTCCCGGCGCTGTCCGTATACCGCTAAGGAACCCTTCCTGGCTTTCCTGGGAAATGTCCACTCCTGGGCACCCCCCAGGTGCAGCCAGGCATCCCAGCGCTTTTGGGGCCGTTGTGGAGACTAAGCAAGCTATTGCCCAGTGTTGCAGCCTGGCACCCATGATCAGAACAGGCACTGAGTCGAGAATATCCAGTCAGGGGAATTAATGAGCCGGAGACCCGTCGAGGCGGGAATCGAACCCTGGTCCCTGGCCAGAGCTCTGCATCAAGGTCTGCCTGCTCTAACCATTGAGCCGCACTTCTCCAGGTATTCTTGTAAGATCTCGTTGATGAAAAATTGAAAAGCTGCAGGGGCATTACAGAGACCGAATGGCATGACGAAATATTCTTATAGTCCGAATTTAGTTCGAAAAGCAGTCTTCCATTCGTCTCCTTCCCCGATTCTTATCAAATGATAGGCCCCTCTGAGATCTAATTTGGTGAAAATTTTGGCTTCACGTATCTGATCTATCAAGACTGAAATAAGTGGCAGGGGGTATTTATTCTTTTTAGTGGTTTTATTCAATGCGCGGTAGTCCAAACAGGCACACAGACCTCCTTCTCTCTTAGGAATGAAGAAAATGGGTGATGATATTGGAGAAGTGGAATGTCGGTTATATATTTTTGCAGATATTCCATTTAGAATTCAGTCAGAGCATTAATTCTGCTCGTCGGTAACTCAGCTCCTGGAATCAGATTGATTTGACAATCATAAATCCTATGTGGAGGAAGAGCAGGAGCACAGATTTCATCAAAGACTTCTTTGTAGTCTTCATAGATAGTAGGGATTTTGGGTGTTTCTCCAACTGTATCAAGGGTGCATCACGTAGGATGTTCTATCCAACTGGCTTCTTTGTAACAGTGTAACAAACAATAGGAGGATTTCAGAGTAACTGTTCGAGTGGCCCAGTCTATGTGAGGATTATGAGTTTGCAACCACAGAACTGCTAAAATAGCTCCAAAATTGGGTATATCTATTAAGTCAAAACTCAGAGTTTCTGAATGACCATTACTGCATACCAAGGTTAAGTCAGGAGTATGATAAGTTATGAGACCAGAGGACAATTCACTCCCATGTACTGCTCTCACTGGTTCAGGTCGAGATTTGGGTAAAAAAGGAATACCTAATGTGTATGCTAAATGAATATCAAGAAAATTGCCAGTAGCAAACAGACTTCACATCTTTTCTCTAAATTGTTGAAAGTCATACAAGAGAGGATCATTGTTTTCTACTAAAGGAATTGCCCATTCCGCTGCATTTCCGCTTAGATAGGAAATTATGAAAGCCACTTTGGCGGCATCATCAGGGAAAGATGTCGCTTTACACATAAAATGTAGAAGACATTGATTTATGAACACATTGTATTTGGAGCTATCTCCATTGAATCTTTCGGCATGGCCAGAGGGACAGGGTTGGGTGTATGAACTGTTGCATGTACAGGTTGAAGATTTTCAGTAGTTGGGGTGGTATGACTCATACCTGAAGAGGGAACCGTGAAACGGGCATGTTGAATGTAAGTTTTCCTATTCTTTTTAGTTATCCCAGTCAGACTACTGTCTAGAGAAGTCTGAAGTTTAGCTTGTGCTAATTCTGTATGGAGACGCTGATTCTCTACTCTTAATCTCCCTACTTCACTCTGTAGTTCAACTATTGCTGCTGCAAGTTCCTCCAAAGAAGGCCTTTGGAGTGTGGGGTTTATGGGAGAACATGCTCCTTCTGGGTTCATCTTCGTTTGGGTGGAAAGTAATTTGTGGGCTTGGCTTTCTGTTGCGGTAATCACTGACCTGAGACTGTGCCCAATTCACAGGCATTTATTTATTTATTTATTTAGTATTTTGTAGAGCGCACAGCTACCTCCGACGGAGGTGCCCCGGCGCTGAAGACACTATCTCAGGAGGGTCAGGGGAGTGTGAAAGGGAGGGTTAGAATTAGATCTCGGAGAATAGCCATGTCTTTAGCTTTTTCCGGAATAGGGGTTCAGATGTCAGAAACCTTATCTCAGAGGGAAGCTGATTCCAAAGTTTGGAGGTGGCCACTGCCAGGGACCTTCCTCCCGTGCGTGTGAGACGAAAACGGGGGCAGTACATGAGGCGGAGGTGGTTGGATTTGAGGTTTCGGGGAGCTTGTGAAAACTTCAATCTACGGCATAGGTAGGTGGGGCCTCGGTCATTGAGAGCTCTAAAGGCCAGGGTTAAGGTTTTAAATTGGATGCGCAGTTTTATAGGGAGCCAGTGAAGTTTGGTCAAGTGAGGTGAAATGGAATGACGGTAGGGGATATTGCAGATTAGTCTAGCGGCCGCGTTCTGAACTTTTTGAAGTTGGTAAATGAGGTAAGTGGGGGCATCTACGTACAAGCTGTTGGCGTAGTCCAGATGAGAGGTGATGAGGGCATGGATAACTGTTTTGCGAGAGTCAAGCGGAAGAAAGGGGATGATTTTTTTTATCATTCGTAGCTTCCCGAAACAGGCTGAGGTGACTTTGTTGATTTGGGTCTTACAGGAAAGGGCGGTGTCAAATTGAAAGCCTAAGTTACGGGCGGCTTGAACTGGTTCCGGGGGGGGGGGTTGAGTTCCGTCGGCCACCAGAGATTGGAAGGTAAGGGAGATTTTTGATTAAAGAATAAGACTTCAGTCTTATCTATATTAAGTTTTAGATTGTTGGCAGACATCCAGGAGGCGATGTTTAGCATACAGAGGCGGAAGTTGTTGAATGATTTATCTGTGTGGTCTTTGAAGGAGAACACCAGTTGGGTGTCGTCAGCGTAAAAGGTTACTTTGACGCCCCAAGATTCAACTACTTTTGCTAGTGGTTTGAGGTATACATTAAAAAGAAGAGGGCTAAGGGCAGAGCCCTGCGGTACACCCCAGATCAGTGGTTTTTTGGAGTAGAGAAAGGATCTCCCCACACTCCCAAATATAGCCTCTAATATGGTAAGGAATAATTCTCACACAAGAAGGCTAACCTAAGGAGATGTGGGGAATCAGTCCAAATCAAACAGCCACTTCTAATTCAATTATATATCAAGTTGGTAAACCCAAGACTTGAGTGCCACGTCCTTGGTGGAATAAAAAACATATATATATATATATATATATATATATATATATATATATATATATATATATATATATATATATACATATATGTTTCATTAACTTCTCTGTTGACAACGAATGAGAGGCACTCAGGTGTTTGTTAGAAGAAGTAATGTTTACAGGTCTCAGCATCAGAAATTCGCAAGACATGTTTTGGCAGACCACCATCTTTGTCACTGTGCATGGCGCAGTTTGGCTCTGAGCACATGTGGTGGCATCATAAAATGTCATAACACAACGAAACAACAGCTGCCATATTGCATGTTACCGGAGTACAGCCAGCAAAATTATTTATCATTGTAGCACAATTATTAAATAATATTAGATTAATAATAATAAATATTAAATATATTACCTAATTAATATAATAGTTTTTTTTAAGTGATTGTGCATACTCACAAAATTACAAACATGATCAATTATAAATTGCTAATCTCACACACTGCTCACCATTAATATTCATATTCATTAAATCTCTGAACATGTGCTGCCTGCAGTGTTAATCGTTTTCAAGCATAATGATATGAGTAGTAACCACAAAGGCGCAACGGTGCATAATGTCAGTTGACATTTAAATATCAGAAAGAGCAGGTCATTAGGAGGTAAACATCCAGCCAAGTGGGCATTGACGGATACAATCGAAGACCAAACTAATAAATCCCAGTCAACATAACTGCATAGTTGCAAAGTTCTCATAAATAAATGTGTACTCAAACATCACGTGTTGGACTATGCACGTTATAAAGCCAACCTGGCTAGGACAAATCTTTGCAAATCTATTTCAATTGGGACCTCTCGCCCAAGTGGGCAGTACAAAACCAACTATACAAACCACTCCACATCCAAATATTACATCATAAATGGCCTTGTGAACTTGACCATCACATGTACAGTTACAATTATATACAGCCAACCTCGCTTGGAGAGAGTAACCTATAGGTCTCTAAGCGACTGTCCCAGATACAGATTAGCTTCTTCTTCACTTCACTAAGTTCTTGAACTCTGATTCACAATCTGTAGAGAAAACAGATTCTTTTTAAATGTAAATCTAGCACATCAGCTAACCCCTAGCTGAATGCAACATTGAGCGGCTCATCATTCCAGATTGGAAAGGTTACGAATGTGCCCCCATTTACAGACTAACGCAATGACTTACACACCCACTCAGATACCCAGGAGGTGTGTTTGCTGAGTGGTGGAGAAAGGGGGTGTGGCCTCTGAACATCTCTCCCCAATTTCACTGTGTGTGACCTACTGCAGGTAACAGGAGGGCTTGTTGGCCCCCAAGGACACTCTATGGCCAAGGGGACTTCATCCTCCAATCAGCAGTGTTTCAGGAGGTGTGCTTGCAGAGTGGTGGAGAAAGGGGGTGTGGCCTCTGAAGTGCACTCTGTGGGATTTACTGTATGTAACAGGAGGACTAGTTGACCCACAAGGACGCTTTGGAGCCAAGGGGACTTCATCCCCCTACCAGCAGTGCACCAGGAGGTGCATTTGCAGAGTGATGGAGAAAAGGGGTGTGGTCACTGCTGACCTATCAACAATCCCACTTTGTGGGACTTACTGGAGGTAACAGGAGAGGTACTTGCCACCCAAGAATCCTCTGCAGCCAAGGGGACTTCATTCCCCAACCAGTTATGCACCAGGAGATGCATTTGCAGCGTGGTGCAGAAAGGCAGCGAGGCTCCAGTGACTTGCCAGTCCGGTCTGTTTCTCTATTTATTTATTTTTCTTTTCAACATGAGAGGGGCTGCACGGACCCCTTCCCTAGGCCGTTTGCGGCCACGGGGTCCCCATCCCACGGGACCAGGCTATTTTGAATGGGGGAGGGTGCTGTACGGCCCCCTCCCTGAGCCGATTTCAGTCCTGAGTACCCCATCCCCTGGCCAATTCTTTATTTATTTTTTAAACAGGGGAGGGGGGCCACATGGCCCCACTCCCCAGACTGATTTTGGCCCTAAAGAACACATCCCCCGGGGACCAGCCTTTTAAAAAATAAATTCAATTACTACTGGGGGGCATGTGGCCCCCTACTGTGGTTGATTTTGGCCTCAGTGACCCCGGCCCCAGCCATTTACAGATGGGGAGGGGGGCTTCATGCCCCCCCTCCAGGGCCGAATTGGGCCCTGGGCACTCCATCCCCTCAGCCATCTCCTGCAAACATGCAGTTCCCTCTCTGTCAAGGCATTTGTGCTCACTTTCAGCAAGTGAAAACAGTTCACTGCTCTCTCTTGCTGAAAGCAAGCACTTTGCTATGGCTTGGCAGGAGCACTGAAGCATTAAAGATAGGCACCCTGGGACATAGCAGGAGGCGGCCCTGGCGGGTGGC
The DNA here is from genome assembly GCF_964261635.1 of Lissotriton helveticus. Taxonomy (NCBI): domain Eukaryota; kingdom Metazoa; phylum Chordata; class Amphibia; order Caudata; family Salamandridae; genus Lissotriton; species Lissotriton helveticus. The sequence continues at coordinate 1,932,932,672 of NC_136059.1, forward strand.
TGTCCACGGGTGCCTCTTTGGCTCCAGGAGCGCTGCCCGCTCCTTTTTTATTTGCTCCGGGAAGGTGGTGGTACCCAGGGCTGCCGGGGCAGTCCAAAAGACCCATCATTTAATAAGAAATCAAGCCCGGGGAATGTGGCAGTCCCTTGGGCTGGGAGTGGGTACGAGAGGCCCCTCATTTACAAAGTATGTATGTATAAAATTTACAAAGCACAGGAATCACCCCCGAAAGAGTATCTCCGCGCTATCATTGCGGGAAAGTAAGATGGCCAAGTGCAGATAACACCCTGAATAATGCCGTTTTCAGGAGTTTCCTAAAGCGTACAAGATTGGAACATTTACGCAGGTCCACAGATAAGGTGTTCCAAAATTTCGAGGGCAGATGGACAACAGTTTTGCCGCCAGTCCTAAGCTTCTTGAATCGGGGAACCACTAACAACCTTTTCCCTTCTGACCTAAGATGACGATTGGTACAATAGACTTTGAATTTATCCACCAGATAGCTGGGGCTTGTGCCATACAAAGCTTTATGAGTGAGGGAACCAAGCTTAAAATGAATTCTTTGGTGGATATGGAGCCAGTGAAGCTGTATTAATAAGGGGCCTGCGGAGGAACGACAAACCCTGGAGAAGTGGTGGTCTCTGGGGTGCAGGGGTGCCATGCAGGCATCACCGAATAATTAAAAACAAACACCCTGGAAAAGTGATGATTGCATAGGTTTAATTAAACCCTAGGAAGGGGGTCCTATGCAACCCCTCCTTAGTTTTTTATATGCCCCTGGGATTTGGGCAACCAGGGGCTTCTTTTAAAAGACATGCAGGAGCCTGTGCATTTGCAGCAAAATGTAATTTAAAAGAATATTTTTAACCTCTGGCGGGCCCCTGTGCGATCTTCTCACCATATTTGGGGGTCAGGATATTCCTACCTTACCCCCTTTTCCGCTTGAAGCCAAGCCCTAATATGGCTGCCAACACTTCCTGGTTAAAGTGTTGACACCCAATCAAATTCCAGTAGGATCCGCAAGTCCACAGCAAGTACTCGCATTCTCAGATATCTATATAAACTTAAATAATTACTTAATGGATTTATACCAACTCACAGAAGCACCCCTTCTGAATCAACATCTAGCTTTCTGCCAAATTTGGTGTAATTCTGTTCAGCGCTTCTGGCTGTAGTCATACTCAAAAAATGAAAAATCCCCATAGACATAACATGGGAAAAACGTATTTTAGGACCCCCCCTTCATTTCTTGGCCCCCACTTGACGGATCACCCCGAAACTTTCAGCACAGCAGCTGACCCATAGGGGGAGATTTTTGAAAATGTCATAAAGATTCATCAAATAGAGCCAAAGTTATTGACAAAACAAAAAATGCTTTTCCTATATAAACTTTTGTCCTAACTATAACCACCTACTGGCAATGGCATCCATATATTTGTAAAAACAAAAAGCAATGGTTAAAGATAAGTTATTGTTAGGAAAATGTTCTTTATTTTTGGTATATTAATCCAAATTAAACTCACAAACAGAAATTTTACAGTTATAGTTATATCTTTCATTTATCATCTAATCACCACTTTCAAAGTAATAGAGGTAATACTTATACTTATGACTCACATTTGTATTTACTCACCACCATGAAATTTAGATAACTTGTGCGCCTCCATACACAGTCTTCTCACCACACTAACCACACTACATCAACTATAACTCTCCACTGTACCATGCAGTGTTTTCAGGCATGTGCTCTAAATTCTGTAATATGCAAGGATATAGGTAGTGCAATGAGAAGGAGCAAGCACATTTTAGCAGACTTTTTTCACTGGTTTGATTGTGGGAGGAGTTAAAGTTTTGTGGAGTTGACTCAACGGGTGTAAAGAAAGAAGGGGGAACCCAAATAGTGCTTATGTTGCATATATTTAATATACATCTTTTAGATTCATATTTTGTTTACATTTGGCAGGATTCTATATTATGGTGCACAGATGTTTATTTTTGTATAGTGCAGGTAATCAAGTTACAAGTTTTAATGTACTGAAAGTTATTAATATTTGTTATTGTGGTATTTTGGCAAAATATGGGGGTATGTCATGGTAGAACCATGGTACATACTTATCTAACAAGTGATTAGCTAATTAGGTAATCATTGGTTTACAAAAGTTAAAGGCAAGCATGTTGTTTGTAGGTATACCTTCCCCTTGATGTGCGTTACTCCTTCCGATGTAGGTAACTACTAGGCTTGTTATTTTTGCCCAAACTATTACCACTTTAGTAAGGTGGTAATAGGTAGAGAAAAATAGTTATAACTTTCTGTATATTTAAGTTACAGAGTGTCATTAGTAAACTTCCGTATGGTAAACATTTTTTTAAAGGTTAACAATTTTTTTTTTAATTGGTCTCCATTTTTATACCACTGTACGGTGAAGTGCATTTTCATAAAAAGTAGCACAGTTATTTTTAGTAATTATCACCCTTTATGTGCATATTTAAATATGGAAAAAATCAGAAAAACACTTTAGCACATTATATATTATTAAAATACATTGTCTAATAGTGTATTTCAAATTTCTTTTATTTTTCTATTTTCTTTTTCAATACCAAGGTACTCCCAATTTTTTTCCTAATATATTTAAACCTATAAATCATTTTCCCTACCTATTACCACTTTATTAAAGTGGTAATAGGTATGGAAAAAATACAAAAACGTATACTTACCTACATTGAGTGTTGTAACAGAGAACATAGAGAAACTCGAGCTTAAAACAAGATTCCTGCCTTTAATTTTTGTAAAGGCAGTCATTAGCCTATCAGCTAATGACTTATCATCGCTATATACCTCCGGAGTACTATGGTACTACTGCGGTCACAGATAAACCTAAGTTAAAAACACTTAAAATATATGAAATACTTACCCTACTTACATGCAGTATCGAACAGAATCATCTGAGCACCATAATATATAATCCTTCCAAATGTCCTCAAAATCCAACTGACGGCGGACATTTGTCAAACGGGTGGAAAGTTATTAAGAGACAAACATCCCAAAAATCCCTATATCTCTGTCCATCCTAACTGTAACTACAGAGAGGCTATAACTGCAGAGTGGCTACCACGACTTTGTTATATATATATATATATTTCACAACGATACCTTTTCAGGCTTACAGTCCTGAAAAAATTATACAAAATAGGAAGCAGAGAACTCTGGGTCGTTCCCAGATTTAGGTTGAGAGCAGCTCCTATATAGAGCACCTTGCAACACCAATGACACTCTGAATCTGCTCACCTCAAATGTCTGTTTTTCTAGCAAAGTTTTTAAGCACAAGATTAGCACAGTGCCATCCACACTGAGCTGGAAAGGGACAAAGCCTTTTGCCTTTTATACAGCAAAATCTTTAAGCATAGGATTAGCCAAGTGCTATCCATGCCAAGCTGTGAAACAAAAAAAGCCCTTTACCACTCCAGGCACAGTTTTACAGCTTTGGATTGGTAAAATCTCATCCATGCCAGCCTGGAATGCATAATAGCAACCACTGATATGTGTTTTAATCTGATTCAAGCTCTTCAGTGAGGTATAGCTTTCTCCAGACTCAAGGGTGCACCCAGTATAAGTCAAAACAATACCGTTTTAGACTTAGAATGCTGAATAAATTATGCAAAATAGGAAGCATAGAACCCTGGGTAGTTCCCAAATTTAGGTGGAAAGCAGCTCGTATATAGAGCAACCTGTAACACCAGCGGCACTCTCAATCTGCTCACCTCAAATGTCCATTTTTCTAGCATCGTTTTTAAGCAAAGCATTTGCAATTCAGTGGTACAGTTACACTGACATTCATATAATCTATGTTTTGAAAAAGAATCACTCATTAGTAGTACACAAAGTAAACTAATGTAACTTTTGTGGCACCTTAGTGTATATGTTTAACACTCAGAATATTTTAGAAAACACTCTCAATAACTGGGTAATGTTATCAGTGATGGAATCAGTGATGTAATTTGGGCCGTCATCAGTGATGACAATGACCATGCCATAAGTGATGTTTTATGTGAGGTTCAAGTGGATCCCCACTGATTCCAGGAAAATGGTCAACAATGCACTCCTCAGCAGTAGACTTTACTTTGGTAACCCACTCTAAGCCGGCACCACCCAGAAATTCAAAGCAAAACTGTAGAACATCAAGAACTCCTCCACCAGACTCATCTTGAACATCCCACACCACAACCACATCAACTGCCACTTGGGAGACGTTCACTTGCTACCAGTCAACAAGATTATTACCTTCAAGCTTCCCACACATGCCTAAAAAGCCTTCGGCAATTCCGGACCTGCTTACTTCAACCACTGTCTCTCCTTCTACACTCCCACCAGACATCTCCACTCCTCCCAACTGGCCCTAGCCACTGACTCACGGATCCGCTCGACTACGGCTGGGGGATGATCCTTCTCTTACCTCACTGCATGAGTAGTCGCGTTTATAAGACTCTGATTTATTGATAAGCAGTTTATTGCTGGGTGTAAGTTATAGTTAGCTCAGGTATAACTGCATAATTTATATGGCTTTGTTCATGTGAAATTTAAGCCTAACTATAACGTCCTTGTAACCTTTGCTTTTTTTAGGGAATTTTTAAGGTTTTTAAAAAATGTTATTTCCTAACTATAATGGCCCTGTAACCTTTATTTTCTTCCATGACTTTCTATGGTTTTTTATGTTATTTTGTTATTTCCTAACTGTAACCTGTAACCTTTGAGAGTGAGTATGTGAGTGAGTGCATGAGTGTCTCAGTGGGTCTGTGAGTGGGTGTGTGAATGTCTGAGTGGGTGTCTGAGTGGGTGTGCGAGTGTCCGAGTTGTTCTGTGAGAGGGTGCATGAGTGCCTGAGTGGGTTTTGCTCATTTTATGCATTTTTCTGCTCACATATGACCTTTATTTTTCCTGTTTCTGCTAGTCCTGGGTGGAGCTTGCGGAGTTTCACTCTACGGAATTCAGACGATTTACCGAAAAACTCAGTCAAATTCTGTGGAGTTCCATGAAAAGGCGGAGTATTACTCTGCCACCCCTAAGTTGCCCTTCGGATGCTGAGAGTGGTTATGGGCCAATAACTTCTCCTGTTATCACCAGTAAGTGCCCCACAGCGTGAACGCTGAGACTACTTTGGAGACCCCACCCACTTTCTCAACCACTCTAAAACACAGCTCCCGGTGCATTACTGGTTGGGGGTGAAGTCCCCTTGGCTGCTGAGGGTCCTTGGGGGCAGAAAACCCTATTCTTGCCACTAATACGTTCCCCACAGTGGGATTTCTAAAACCTTGTTGGAGGCCAGCCCCTTTTCTCAGCCATTCTGCAAACACACCTCTTGGTGCAATACTGGTTGGGGGATGAAGTCCCTTTCACTGCTGGGAGCCAAGAACCGGTATTGTAGCCACCAATAAGTCCCCCACAGCAGGATTGCTGAGACCTCGTTGGAGTCCTTACCCCCTTCCTTTATCAACCAACTGCTGGTTGGAGGATCAAGTCCCATTGACTGCTGAGAGTAGTTGGGGGCTAAGAACTTCTATTGTTGCCGTCAGTAAGTCCCCCAAAGCAGGATTGCTGAAACTGATTGGAGGCCCTGCTCCCTTTCTCAACTACTCTGAAAACGCGCTTCCTGGCGCACTTCTGGTTGGGGCAGGAAGTCTCCTTGTCTGCTGAGGGTTGTTGGGGGCCTCTTTCTTCCCTCTATTTTGCTTCTTTCTGCTAATTTCTGATCTCTATTTTGCCTCTTTCAGCTAGTTTCTGAGCTTTAATTTGCCTCTTTCTACTCGTTTCTGGCCTCTATTTTGACTTTTTTTTACTCTTTCTGCTCCGGTGGTCCCAGCTGGCTCTGCACCTCCTGCAGGAGCCAGCATTGCTGCTGCACGAAGGGAGCTGCTGAAAGGCAGCTCCTTCCATGCAAGAGCAATCTTTTGGCTGTTTCCGTGCCTGCTTGACAGTGGGCAGGGAAAACAGATGAAACCGTTGCTTCCAGCAAGGGAGAGCATTTATCAGCTCTCACTTGCTGAAGCTGAGTGTTTGCACTGACTTGGTGGGAGCTGTAAAAACTCCCACCAAGTCACAGCTAACAGCTATCTCCCGAGGGTGGGCACCTTGGGACATAGCAGGAGATGGCCCTGGGGGGTGGTTTTACACACAACCATGTATGACTCCAGGAGGGGGCCCACATGGCCCCTTCCTTCTCTGAGCACAGGCTGGCCCCAGGGAGGTGATGGTCCCCAGGGCCGTGTATAGCCCCGGATGGGTGTCACCTCCCAGTTTTTGTTATATTTTGGGCACTGGGGAGGTTTACATACCCTCACCTCATTGCTTTTAATTTAGTCCTGGGGAGGTGGTGGTCCCTGGCGCTTGAACACACCCCAGGAGGGGGCTCCATATGGCCCCCTCCAAATTGAAAATAAAGCCCCCCCACTGGGAGGTAGTGGTCCCCGGGCCTCAAAAGAGCCTCAGGAGGGGGGGTCCTCATGAACCCCCTCCCTTTATTAATACCATATGCCCCCAAGTCCTGGCCCACCCAGGAGCTAAATAGTAGAAAAGCACTGTAGCCCGCGCTTCTGGGTGTTTTTTTCCCAGCAGGATCTGCAGATCCAACATTACTCCTGCTGAAAAATTAAAAAGGGATGCTTTTTTGACCCGGGTGGGGTCCCTGGGGATGAAGCCAAGTCCCAAGATGGCTGCCAATAGTTCCTGGTTGAAGTGTTGGCAGCTAATCAAATTTAGTGTCGGATCCTCTAGGATCTGCATCCCTATATATAAATATTTGTATTTCTTAAAAACTAATGAACAGATATACACCAAATAACAACAAGGATTCTTTTTGGACCAAGAGCTATCTTTAAGCAACATTTGGTGTACTTCTGTCCAGCTCTTTGGACAGTAGCCATGTCTAAAAATCTCTAGGGAAAATAACATTTGAAAAACTATTTTTCTGACCCCCACCCTTTTTCTGGGCCTGTGCTTAATGGATCGCCCCAAAACTTTCCATAAGCACCAAGAATAACTGGTGCTCTTTTTTGGGAAAATTACATGAAGATTTGTCAAACTGCACCAATGATATACACAAGTCAAAAGACACTTTTCATATATATATATACAACCAGGAGCCGGCCGCAGTACGTAATGCAATGTATATCCTTATAACACAGCCATTTCACCGACAACCCGGGGGTCCGGCGGCAATTCAAGGGATTTTATGAGTGAACCTTCCAATATCTTACATCAATACAGTGTAAATCCGGTAGTGCGATAACTTTAACCTACAAACTTTTACTGAAACACAATAATTTCTCCCTCACCCCTGCCATGTCACAAAATAAATTTGCATCCTCTACCCTACCCACATCCTACCCCTTAGTTCAGCTTATAGTCTCGCACCCAGCTATCCCCATTACAGGACAAGACTACACCTATTAAGTTAACTATAGTCAACAACACACAGAAACATACAGGAGTCATCATATCAGTTCAGCCCGATCAACTCGGTCTGCTCGTAGGTCTACTCCCCTCTGGGCCAGCTAACTCACAAAGGGCCCCCAAATATCTAAAGGTCTAGATCTTGTTGGCATCAACTCCCATTAATTTGACAATTGATCTTTGGAGTATATGACCTTGTTAACCCAGCTTGCTATAGCAGGCGGACTGGTTTTCGTCCAGTGAATAGCCACTTGACATTTTGCAAACAGCAACCGCATAGCCACCAGTTTCCGAGATTGGTTAGGGATCTCGAACACAAACCCTAGGAGCGCCATCACTGGATTAGCCAGCAAGTCACTGTTGACAATGTTACTAATATGCCTAAAAATCTCAATCCAGTATTGTGCCACTGGCCTGCAGAACCAGGAAAGATGAGCAAATGTAGCGCCGGTTCCCCACATCTCCAGCAGCCTGAGTCTGTGCGTAAACCCATGTAAATTAATTGTAGCGGTGTCCGGTGCACCCTGTGTAAAAAATTAAAGTGTATAAGTTGTAACCTATAGTTAGGCGAGAGTTGCTTCAACTGTGTGCAGCAAAATCGCCAGTGATTATCAGTGATTGAGATCTCCAACTCCCTCTCCCAGTCTACCTTAGAGGTACTGACGATTATGGGGGACATTTCTTGCGTTATATTGTATATTCTCGTAATTAACTTACTCGGGGATTTATTTGAGAGTACATTTTCCTAGGCCGGAAGGGATTCCCGAGCATTCGGAAATCCTATATAGCGTGCCCGACGTGCTGCCCTAAGCTGATAGTATAATAGCATGTCTGAGGCTGTAGGCGAGAGTGAGTCACACATCATCTGGAAAGTGAGAAAAGAGTCGCCTGGGTACAAATCTCGGCCCGTAATTAAATTATATTTCGTAGCCCGTTCGGCAGTTGGTCTATCTGTCAATGGCACCAGGAGTGGGTTCCCTCCCAACGGCATGGACGGCGCAAATAATTTCTTGCGACCTGCTCTCTTCGCAATGCGAGTCCACGTCCATTTCAATGTTTCCACCGTGTCAATCTTCGAATGCGGTCGCCTATAAGGGTGATACACCGCTACCTCCAAGGGGGTGGGCGCAGTTCTATCAATTTCTATGGTGACATGCGGCTGATATGGTATTGGGTGCTGCCAATAGTGGAGATACTGTGCTTGCGTACTATAGGCATACAGCTCAATATCTGGGGCCGCCTACCCGCCCTGTGAGAACGGCAGCGTCAGAAAATTCCAAGACATCCTAAGTTGTCTACCCGCCGACACCAAGTCCAGAATCAGCATGCATAAGCGTTTAAAAAAGTGAGTATTAAGTGGCATAGGTATATTTACAAACATGTATAACAGCTTAGGGAGAATCACCATCTTAGTTATTGCAATGCGGCCTGTAAGGGACAAGGGGAGCTGCTTCCACCTCTGCACTCTACCTTCTAATCAATCCACCACTCTCCCATAATTGGATAACCATATTTCTTGTGTAGATCTGCTTATCCATATCCCTAGATAACGTGTTCCTTCTGTTGCCCATTGGATGGGGAACTCAGTATTGCATCGCTCAGTCGTGTCCGTGAGAGGCAGCAATACAGACTTTGCCCAATTTATTTGTATACCTGTTAACCCCCCATAACGCAATAGCTCTCTCATGACCGTATCAAAGTTGTCCTTTGGATTAACTAGATAAATCGTCATATCGTCCGCATACATGGAAATTAAGAGCCCCCTTGATGTAAAACCTATGCTGCGCTGAGTGTGGTGTTGTTTTAATCTAGCCGCCAGCGGCTCGGTCGCAATGGCGAAGAGCAGAGGCGACAGAGGACAACCCTGCCTTGTACCCCTCGTAATGGCAAACGAGCCTGATATTTGACCATTTACTCTCACTCTTGCCCGTGGGTTGGTATAAATTATCTGAATCTGTTTAATGAAAATGGGGCTGAGTCCCATCCTGGTTAGTAAGGCAAATAGGAACTTCCATTCCAATGAATCGAACGCTTTTGTAGCATCGAGTAGAGCCGCCACTGCCTGAACATGCGGTGCCAAGTAATGTAATAGACCAAATATAACACGAAGATTATGTGCTGTTGACCTCCACGGAATAAAACCTGACTGGTCGGATAGTACTATCTGCAGAAGCATGGGCCTAATTCTGTTTGCCAGGAGCTTGGCATAGATTTTAGCGTCCAGATTAATCAATGATAGCAGACGATATGAGTCCGGCTTGGTAGGGTCATTATCCAGTTTTAATAACGTAATGATTGTGGCTTCTCTAAGAGTGAGGGGGAGCTCGCCCGTCTCCATCGCTTCCTGAAATACCCTCAACAGACAGGGGCGACAATGTCTACATATTCCTTGTAAAAGGCCGCAGTTAGGCCATCCGCCTCTGGGGCTTTATCTGCACGCATTCCCGAGATCACCTGTCTTACATCCTCCACCGTGATGGGTAGCTCCATGTATTGTCTCGCACCCTCATTAAACCATGCCAGCGCCACCGTGTCTAAATAGTCTGCAATGTCCGACTGGGACGGGTCAGCCTGAGAGGTATAGAGTGATTTATAAAAGTGTGTCATAGTCTGTAGGATAGCCTGCGGTGTTCTGGACATTTCTCCGTCCTCACTGTGGAGTTCAGTGATATATTCTGACCCCTTAGGGGGACGGAGCATATTAGCCTGTGTTCTGCCGGCTCAATCACCCTCACCGTATCAACGGGCCTGAGTATATTTTTGCAGAAATGCAGTTTCTCGCTCTGCCTCCTCCTGAAATTTAGTTAACTTAGACCTCAACTCAGCCCTAGCCACTGGGGAGGGGTTGTCACGAATGCTTGATTCTAGTTCTTTAATGTCATCGTCCAGTGTTTGAAGGGTAGCACGTATGCCCCTCAACACTCTTGTCTTCAGTGCCATACAATGTCCCCTAGTAACCACTTTAAAGGCCTCTCATAATGTACCAGGTGAATCCACTGTACCTTCATTCAGCTCAAAAATTCTACAATCATCTCTCTAAGCTCTTCTCGGAAAACTAAGTCTAACAGGGCCCGTGACGGAAACCTCCAGCTAAATGGCTGTATGTATTGTGGTGGTAACTGTAGTGTTATTTGAACAGGTGCGTGGTCAGAAAAAATGTGCGCGGGTGGTGTGATGCCTCAGAGACCCAAGCATGCAAATCTCTAGATGTCAGACAGTAGTCTAATCTTGACCATGCATCGGATGTAATGTCCTCAATGTATCCACCAATTGTAAATCATCTAAAATACCCAATAGCATCTCAGCGGCTCTAGGATGGTGTTCTCGATCCGCGCCCCGTCTGTCAGCAAAAGGCGACAGAACAACATTGAAGTCCCCTCCCCAGAGTGTCGCAACCCTACCCATTGACTGAATTCCATGCCACACAGTTTGAAAAAAGTCCGGACAATCTATGTTGGGACCATAAGTATTTACAATTACTGTTGGTGTGTTAAACAGTGTGCCTAGGAGCAATATATATCTGCCCTCCCTATCAATCACCGTATGATGTGTCTTCCATGGCAAAACTTTGCGTATTAATATTGCCACTCCTCTGGAATAGTTAGAGTAATTGGCCTCCACCACCACGCCCCACCTGCCATGCTTTAGTGCGTTTGTGGCTGGTAAAGCGAGATGAGTTTCTTGTAACAAACATATATCCGTCCCGTGTCTGGCCAAATGCGAGTGAATTTGTCTGGCCTTCCGTCTATCATTCAAGCCTCTAATGTTCCATGTGAGACATGTAATAGTAGTCATATCCACCAGTTGTAAACCACATAATTATGAACAGTGACATTGTCCAATAAATCCTGATATGCCGACATAATGTGGGTAAGTGCATTGCATCTATCGATTCTGGAGAAACAGCTGACACGCAAGAGGGCGAAACAGGCATAGGTAGCATTGTGTCAAAAACGTGTGACATGGCAGTGATAACTGTAACAGAAACCTCCCCTCCCCCCGCCTCCCACTCCAACCCCCTAATTAGGTTGAGGCCATCCCACCCCTGACCCACCCCAGCAAAAATACCCAACCCTCAAAAACTGGTATAAGGGAATTATCCCATAGGCACGTGAGGTCACCAGCTTACTCCCCCATGCTCCTGGTGGGGTGGCTGAGGTCAAAACTATGTAATACCTCCAAGTACTCTGTCCATAGTACACCTGCGCAACTGATCCCGCAGCACAGCCCTACCCGGCAGCAATGGGGAAAACATTGAACTTAGAATCAAATAGAATCATCCATAGCATATTGTACACCAACATTTGAACAGAGCACATTTAGCATAGTTGCACTTATCTGCGCAGCCAACGGTCCGTACTGTTACTTCAGTCATTATCGCTCAACGGCCTTTCAGATAGGGAGTCAGTCTGCGGAGCCAGCTGCTTATGTTCTTTCGCCATCTGTTTGGGGTAGACAAGGGCCGCCTTAGCATCCGTGAAGAAGGTGGGTTTCCCATGGCTCTGGACTCTCAACTTGGTCGGGTAGATCAGAGCGTACCTTGTGCCGATCTGCTGGAGTATTTTCTTTGCAGGAATGAACTCAAGGCGAGCCGCCTGCACCTGGAGTGTGAAGTCCCGGTATAATGCTATATCGTTTCCTTTGTATTGGATAGCCCCTTCTCTCTTGCAAGCCGGAGAATCGTGTCCCTGTCTCTGTAGTTTAGCACTCGATCTAGAATAGGTCTCGCTGGGGCCCCAGGTTTCGGTCTAAGACCCAATGTACAATGTGCACGTTCAATCAGGACCATGGCCGAGAGATCCAAACCAAACAGATCCCGCATCATTTTTTCTATGTATTTTTCCATGTTCTGAATATCTGTAGATTCTGCGACCCCTGTAATGCGAATGTTGTTTCTCCTCGATCTCGCTTCCAAATCCTCATTCTTCTGTTTAATGAGCTCCAATACCCCGTCCATATCTCGCAGTTTTCTATCCATTTCCGTTTGACCTTCTTCCGTTTCTGTGATTCTCATTTCCATCACACTCATGCGTCCATCATGTTTTTCTACTCTTTGCGTGATTCTGTCCAATCTTTCTTCCAACGAGTCCATTTTCGTATCTATCCCTTATAAACTCGTTTTCAGTTCCTTAAACACTGATCGAATATCATCTTCAGGTGGCTGGGCCACAGCATTGTCTCCCTTCTGGTCCTGGCGGTCCCCATCGGCATCCGTTGGTTTGTTGGATTTTTTGTCAAAAGTAATCTTCGGCTGGCGCGTTTCTGGTTTCCCCATGTCAGCACCTCTCTGCTACCTATAGAGACAAACTGGGTGCACCGTCTCCACAATCCGGTAGCCTTTGTATTATTGATAATGGCCCGAGCAGCTCAGACCCCCCAATTGGACCTCCTCCGACGTGCAGCCAGATTGGCACGAGCAATTACAATGCACCACAGTGCAACCACGCTACCAGTCCAGGGAGGCACCAACAGCTGCGTCTCCTTCTCTGAGCCCGCACCCCTGTCTCCTCCGCACACCGCCAGTGTCCTTTATGGTATCGTCAAAGGCAGTGTGATCACTGTCCCAAGTAACCTCAGTTGGCTCCGCAGCAGAAGCGTACCACCTCTGCCAGTATGGTGTCTCCGGCTTCTGCGTCTACGTTCATGTATGCAATGTGCAGTATGGGGCGCGGTGATGTCCGCAGAGCCACCAAGTACAATCCGCCTGCACCTCTGGCTTTTTACATAGGACCGCTTACGCAGTATACCGTCTGTCTCTCCAGCACTCACCAGTGCATGTAGAATACCGGACTAGAAGTAAAGGGGTGTTGGCGGCCGCTCCCATGCACGCCACGGGGATCACAATGAAGGCTGCCCTCACGCGGCCCTTAGAGCATGCCTCTGCATTTTCCACTTAATGCCCCCCCCGTAGCAGTGTACAATATCTGGTGTCACTTCACCACGTAGCCTTATCAGCACCTTTATGCTCCTACTGTGCGGCATTCACCTCAGCAATCATCCAATTGGGCTCTACTAGCAGCTTTTATACAGCCAGCAGGACTATATCCACCGGATCGGGCGCACTTCCCAAAATGGCTCGCCTTTTCTGACCGGAGCAGCCCTGCCCCGCTGAGTCTCCACCAGTGCCGCCAATGCCAACAGGACAGTCCTGGGAGCCGCTGCCCCCGAGCACCAACACTAACCTCTCTCCGCTTTCCGTAGTGCTGCCACACCTTACCAGCACCTCCGCCCGTCACCATCGGCGGTTTCGGCAGCAGCAGCTGCGTCCGTTTGGTGCGTGAGGAGATGGCATACAACACCGATGTGTCCTCCAACACTCACACGTTGAAGCAGAGGGGTCTCTTATTATTCCAGTCCTCCGTCGCCACTTCTCTCTTCCGGTGACCCGGACTTCCGGCCACAGCAATCCGGCAGTTGAGCTCTCTCAGCTGCCGCACCTCCCAATTTACGTCCCGGCTCCTGCAATACTGGGACAAGGGTAGGTCCCTACTGTATGGCGGCGTGGTCCCCTCTGTCAGGCCGATAAGCACACTATGGTCCACAGGCTTCACTGTCGGCCACAGTATTCTGGCGAAATATTGCCCCTTTTCTGGTCAGAGACGGATAAATGCTGGATTTAACAGCCTCGGCCGGCAGAGCCGCTCTGGCAAGCGGCCATTCCGCAGCCAAGCGAATCCACGCCCCCTAGCTACAATGAAATTTTAACGCATTATGGACTTGGTAGTGCATGTATGATGACGGGACATAGAAACAGTAATAACCCACTGTAGTGTTAACTATGAACGTTATTATGCTCCAAAGAAGAGAACGATTGCAGTGTTTGTGAATAGCCAATGCATTTGAGCTATCAGTGCTAAGTTTCACCAATTACATCCGAAGTCCTTTGTTATGTTGACAGATTTGTATTTAAGAAGGAGAGTAACTGACCACTCTACTTTGCATATGATTAAGACCCAGTGGGGGTTGAAACGCATCATGGAGATCATGAACTCTCTGGAATAAAACGTGTTGGATTAAACTCTGAATGACGGGCTTGTTATTCTGCTGAATATTGGAGGATTGTTCTTTGCAATATATATGTATCTGTATGGTTTGCAGTCTCTTGAGGAGGTATGAGGTGATTCCTATGTAGAGTGTGTTACCGTAGTCCAGTCGGCTGGTGACAAGGGCTTGTGTGATGGTCCTTCCGGTGTTGATGGGGTGCAGCTTGAAGATCTTGCAGAGCAAGCGAAAAGTGAGAAAGCTGGTGGACAATATTGCATTGATCTGTCTTTTTCATGGTGAGCTTAGCGTCCAAGGTTGCAGGCGTTATCCATCAGAGTTGGTGATGATCATAATTTGGGAGGCTATCAGGTGTTCCATGGGGAGGTGTTGTTCCGGAAGATCAGCACTTCAGTCTTGTCTGAGTTGAGTTTTAAGAAGTTGTCTCTCCTCCAGTCAGTTCCGCTCGTCATGCACCTGTGGAAGTTGGTCAGCATGGCAGAGGGGGTCTTCTGATGGTGAGAGGATGAACTGGGTCTCAGCGGCGTAGGAGTTGATGTTCAGTCCATGCGATCTGATGACGTTGGCCAAGTGAGTCATGTAGATGTTAAACAGGGTAGGACTGAGCGATGAACCTTGAGGGACGCCGGAGATGGTGTTCTTGGGTTCCAAGGAGAAGGTGGATTCTTTGGTTCTTCTGCTGAGGACGGAGGGGATCCACTTGAGGCCATCTCCCTGGATTCCAATGTTGTGAAGTCTTTTGATCTGGGTGTTGTGTGATTACATATATATTCCTTTCTTCCACATACTATCAAACACCCAATAGTGCTACACAGGCTTAAATTTCAAGTGATCACTATTTGATCAATCTTTAATTAAAATTAAAAACAATGCTGCTGCTCCAAATTTATTTATCTTGTCTATGCATTAAAAAAAAACTCTCCACGTTTTTCTGTTCCTATGTTAGTGTACACATTCATTATGGGATTGGAAGTCAGCATCTGTTTAATTCTTTTTCACTAGCATTAACATAGCATTTATTTCGAGTGGCTAATCAAAGAGCACTTGCATGTTGTGGCAGAAGTAAGAAGGGACAGAGTGAGTTGGTAGGGCATTAGCGATTTCAGATACAGTCAGCACGGTGGGCAGTTTAAAGTCACTGGTAACAAGTAGTGAAGAGTCTTGAACACCATCAACAAGCAATAGATTAAGGTGTACTGCAACAGGCTTGCTTGTGAGGTGAAGGCACTAACCCAAGAACACTGAAAGAGCAGATGGGAATGAGGACAGCATAAGTGAAGCACAGTTGAAGGGACCCTTGAAGAAGCAGGCCAAGTATGGCCAGAGTTACTGTAAGTGGAGTAGGGGTTGGATGGAGAAGCTACAAACTCCATCAGCAGATGTTTAAGGTACACCAAATATTCCATAGAATATAGATGGTGATAGACACTCCTGTGTCGTGTGACACAGGAAAGCCAATCTGAAGTGGGTGCGTTGTAGAGTTAAAGCAGAGAAATCACACAAACAGTGTTGGTCAGATCTATATCAAAAAACGAAACATATCAAAAAGAAACAGAGTCCAGTGGGGTTCAAAGGAGCAGACAGGAAGTTACAAAATAAGGGCCTGATTTAGAGTTCGGCAGATGGGATGCTCCGTTAAACACCATGAATGATATCCCGTCTGCTGTATTACAAGTACAATTGGATATAATGCACTTGTAATACAGCAGACTCTAAATCAGGCCCTAAGTCTTCAAGTGATTTTCATCTGAAGGGTCAACCCAAGACCAACAAGAATGGGAGCACGGTCAAGGATGAACTTACCTTACAGCAAGGCTGCCTTTAAAGGTCACAGTAACAACAAATTCCAGGTGTGATTATGCAGAGTTTGCCCAGCGACTTTAATTTGTCCTCGGGGGTCAACAGTGATTCACAATGACCCATATTCAAACCATCGTGTGACCCTCATTTCCAAGCCAAAATTGGCAAGTACCCTGCTGTGAAAGTCTAACATATTCATCAATGCAAAGTTGGATTATCATTCTTCAGAGATGATTTCAGAGAGAGGAAGAGCACACAACAGAGTTTTAATCCGTTGTTACAGGCTAGAAGACTGTGTTTTAAGAAGATTCCCAGGCATATCTACTAGATGATGACACATGGGCGCTGGGAGCCAAGAGAGGCTCATGGAAAAAAAAATGTTGACTTGATGTGGGTGCATTGCTAATACATGTTCTATTGTTCCAACCAAACAACAGGCCACTCGCTTGATATGCAGAATGTCAATAACAGATAGCATTCAGGTAGTTTACATATATTTACATATGGATGCATCCTGCTAAATTGTGTTTAAAAATGTAATCAATTAAATTAAATTGGCAATGATAATCCCTGGACTGTCTCACGTAGAGTGACAATTTCTTAACAGCATTCTGTGTTTTAAGATCCTAAGACACAGAAGGAGCCTTGCTGTGCCTAGAATGGAAGTCGTGTTGTGTCAAACATGGCAATTAAAGCCAAATGCATTCTTTTCACATGCAAATTATTTGTATACAGTGTTCCCACAGCTGTCCTCTTCAGAGCACTTGTTCATAAATCTAGAGTAGCTGACCAAAGCAGACTTTGTTGTTTTCATAACAGATTGGCTGCCTTCAAAGGGAGCTTGAGTGGCACTATAGTGATTGCTGGCGCCAAGTGCATTGCTTGATTATTTTCACTGCCCCTTTCTACATTTCAGAGTGGCTAATACAGGGTTTGCTCCTGAACTAAGTCTGTCTTCATGGTTCAATGCTTACCACGTAGCATTCAATTAAATATAACCGGTTGCGGTCGTCGCCCCAAAACAGTGGTTCATTTTTGTGTCAAAACATCAAAACGAAAACATGAAAATGCATACTATTTGCGAGAGGCAGAGATGTACCTCAATACAAACATGTGGGCATCGCAGCTAAACGATAGTGCGTTCCATGCTTAATCACTACAACAACTTCTGAATCATATGCTTTTTGCAAATGCATTGTTAAAAATGTTCCCGGGTATTTGTTACTCGACTAAAATGTAAATGTAGTCCAAATCGCAGTTTTTATTAAATAATTCCTTTTCAAATTATAGGCTTCCTCACTTAACCATAAATACACTTCTTGTCCTATTTTTTCAATAAATGAGTACTATGCCTTTGTCACCTCCTCAATCAGTGCAGTTTCATTTTCACCTCATACACTTCCATCGTTTAGCTTCCATCGGCTTAAGCCCGTTCTGTTAAGTTTTTGACTCATCAGCCTATAATGTATGCATGTGTGTAAGGTAGCAATGAAGCTTCTTCTCATGTGTTCAGCAATACATCTATTGAATATTTATATACTTCCATGCCTTTTTCAAATGGTGTATAGACCTGTCATGCTTTTTGAGCCATATCAGTGTAATACAATTGTTTTCCTTTTTTAATATTTGGCAAACAAAGTCAGGCAAGCATGTAAAAGTGCACAGTTAATAAACAGAAGATTAATGATATGTATACAGAAATACTTCACATGTCAGAACCAAAAATGTACATCTGACAAATAACCATCCCCAAAGAAGAGTAAACAATGCTGTTTTATATCAACCCAGGCCAACCACACCCTGCCCAACAGGATCGTGTCCTGAGGATAGTCTATAAAGCCTAGTTTTTATGGGAACCTAAATGTGAAGAAACTTTGACCTATGGTTATCGCTCTGTAGTATCGAGATGTATAGCCCAATCACAGTACTAATCTCTGTCCACCAAGATAGAGGGTCGGACGGTTCTTTCTGAAACCAATTGTGTGCCAGCCCCAATCTGTCCAGTGCAATTGCCATAAAATAAATACCAGACAGCCATGTGGGAAGTTTCCTGGACTGCCCAAGAGAATCCACTTAGAAACCCATTCCACCTAGTTTGCAAATTATCGATCAGTCTTCCCAAATACACAATACCAATAGCTTCTAATCACCAAACGGGTAACAAGAATATGAATGACATCAGCACCCACCCTCCCACAGAGAAAACACCGGCAGTCCTCTATTACACCCCACTTTTATAATTGGAGTATGAAAAAGATTGTTAAGGGCTTTAAACTGGTGCACCTGTATACATGAAAAGGTAAGAACTGTATGAGTCAACGTATTACATTCAGCTACGTCTTTATGGGCCACTTGCTGGACAATATTTCTCGGCTACCACATATTTCCAAGTCGCTGTCCCACTGAGACCAGATTTAAAATGCTGTATGCAGCCGCATATAGATCCACACCTAGGCATCTTCATAAACATGCTAGAAACGTGTTACTCTCTAATTCTGTTTCATGTCGACTAATTGTAGTAAGGAAATTACTGATTTGGAGTTACTGGAGGAAGGCTTGACTCGGTATACCCTTCTTACAGCACAGCTGTGCAAATGGAATGATATGCTGCCTCCCCATTATATGACCAAAGGCGTAAGGTTACATTGTCTCCAGCAGGATATGTAACCATAATGTAACATAACTGGCAGCTTTGGGTTAAACCCAATCAAGGAATACTTCTGATATTCAGTGATTCATGCAATTTTCCAAATTTGTGTATACTGACTAAATGATACACGCAAAGTTCTACATCCTGTACTTTTCAAGTCATCGGTGTCAGCTAATCCATTTAGATATTTTGCAAAACGACCATTTCCTTTATATTGCTAAAAACAGCCCCCAGCGGCCACTCTGTAACTCCCATAAAAGCATATGAACGTGAAGAGAAGGCTGCCAGATAGTAACGCCTTAACAATGGCAAAGCTAGGCCTCCCTCCACTCGTGGTAGCTGCAAAATTGCAATCTAACATCAGGGCTTTCGAAATCCCAAAATACATTTTTGCCAGCTCCTCTAAACCTTAGTAAAAACGCCCATTGTCAAATATAAGGGTATGGCTCTAAAAAGGTAAAGATACCTGAGAAGGATAACCATTTTCAATATGTTGCATCTCCCTATAAGACTAAGATGAAAGCTGTCCTGCCTCTCACATATTTAAAGAGCTTAACATAGAGTGTGTTGTAGTTAGGATCGAAGATTTCCCCCATATTGAAAGTTATCTGAACCCCGAAGTACACCACCATTTTGACCATATAGGAATCAATTTGCATACAGGCATCATTCATCAGTATTATAGTTTTTCCGTGTGAATCTTATACCCTGAAATAGTTCAGAATTTATGAGATACCCTCTCTATTATCTGCAGTAAATTAGAAAGTGAGGATCAGATTATGGCAATGTCATCAGCATTTTCAAATACTTTAACCTTATTTTATGTAGTGGTATGGCTTTCAGCTGTTTGGCTTGATTCCGGGCCTGTATAAAACCATCAAGGGAGTTGTCCTTAATCACAGGTCCTTTCCTACTAGATAGTAGACCATTAATATTCCAACTCATTATGTGAACATATTGGACACAAGCAGTGACTTGTCAGTCATCATTAATAAATTACAATAACTGAGAATTCTGACACCAAAAAAACCTTACATCACAACATTCTGTTTCTTGGCTTGTTTTATGCCTCTTTTATTTTCCTTCACCCCGTCCCCCACAACCATTGTACTGATCCAATACTATGGTACTGAAAAAGGTGTTTGAACATTTTGCCCCTCATTCCTCCTGCCAAAACAGACAGGCCCATACCAGGTCCACCCAATCCAGCCCACATGACAGTATATTATGTTATGGAGAATTATTTTAAGTGCACATTCACCAAAAATGTCTCTTGGTGCTGATGTAGATCCTGGCCGCTGTGGTATAAGATTAACCGTAAGCTTGTCTAAACATATAGGTTTTCAAGTGTTTCCTAAAGAACTCGTAGTTATCAATAGTTCTCATTTCAAGAGGGAGCGAGTTCCAGGTTTGGGAATCAGTCTCTGACAACATAGCTTCTCCTTGCCTCTTTTCATTTACTTCTATGAACAATTAACAAGATCAGATTAGCTGAATGCTAGTAAAAACCAACGTTTGCAATGCAATAGGTTTCGCATTTACGCAAGTTTGAGTTATTGGCATTGTAAATGACAATGCATTTTATTTATGGTTTGGTTTTTAAAACATAAATCAAAGACATTGTCATTTATAATGCCAATAGCTTAAACTATTGCAAATGGGAGACATATTGCATTGAAAATGCTTGTTTAATTATGCAGATAGTGAATAATATTGTTATATAAAATAGAGTATATTATCTAGAATATGACCCTATCTGGAAGCTAAGGTAAATAAAAAAATACTGTTAAATGTATGTTTTATGCGTGCTTGTGGGTGAGAGTGTGTGTATGTGTGTGAGTGCGTTTATGTGTGAGAGTGCTTGTGAATGTTAGTATGCCTGTATCTGCACCACTGGCTGTGCTGTAAGTGTAGCTGGAATGTAGGTGTACCTCAGTCTGATGTCTGTGTCGCAGCAGCCCTATGCCGTGACTGGGTGAGGACCCAAGTCTTTGTGTGTGTCTCCAGTTGGCATGAGTTTCTGTGTGTATTGAGGGGGGCAAGAGGGATATACATCTGCAGTCTTTCCCGCACTCCATGACCTGCATGCAAGTGTTTGCGAGGTCTGCCTGCAACACGCTTCTGTGCTGACCTCACCTCAAAGTCTGGTGGATAATACCCAGCGAATAGCTTTTTTTGTTTGGACTCTGACAAACGCGGTGGGTGCCCCGAGCAGATGTAGGGCCGGGCTTTCTTCGTGGAGCTGGGGGCTGCTGTCTACGTCTGCGGGACGGGCTGGGGACAATGGAGGCGGCCGAAAGAGGGTGGACACTTTGTGTCGCTTGTTTTTTTTCTCTGCCTTTCTTCCCGGGGTCTCGGCTGCACAGAGTGGTTCATCTTCTGTGCGAGTCAGTCTGTGCCCTGGGACCGGGGATATGGGGCCCCCGGGTGTCAACAAACAAATCGGCACCTGATGCACACGGCGAGTTCACCACGGGAATTATTCCCGATTGTTGTGGAGGGAGGCGCGGCACATTCACCACTTGCAGGCTAGAGGGGAGGAGGGCGTAGCCTACTGGACCACCTACCGCATTGTATAAAAGCTCAATGTCACACGCTACGCGCAGCGGACGCTTGCAGGGGGCACGCCGATGGCGCCCAAAGGCAAGCCCGTCTGCGCCCGTCAGCGGCCGGCCGGGGCCAGGGGCCACAACCCCTGGTCGTTCTCCCTCCCAAGTTGGAAGCTACAGCCCTAGTTCCCTACTCAAACTTAGGGGAAAGATTTAAGCCCCTTTCCTCTCCTCATGGAATCCAGATGAAAAAAGCTCTACCTGCTTACATTGCGGTTTTCAGACTCACCCTGACCCTCCAATCAAAACCACACAGCGACACATGTTTCTTTTGAACTGCAGATCACTCCCTAAACACTCTATAGAGATCTCTCTATTTTTAGATGAACTGAACCCCGATGTTCTGTTTCTGACAGAAACCTAGCTCCATACCGAGTCAGATCCCGATATCATCCAAGCTCTACCGAGAGGATATCAAATCTTAAGCAAAGACCGCCCAACAGAAAGAGGGGGTGGCTTAGCTATCATCTATAAAGAATACTATGACTGCCGCAGCTCCCCCAACCCAATACCCAACTGTGAAAGTCTCTCCTTCTCCCTAGACTTCTCCCCCACCAGCACTCTCTCAGGGACACTCATATACCGCCCACCCGGGACCATTGGTCAATTTCTCAACTGTCTGCCCTTCTCTATAGCCAATAGAGCTTGCAGCCTACCTAAGTTTACCCTTCTAGGGGATTTTAATATCCATTTTGATGACTCCACAGACCACACGGCCCTAGAATTCACCACCAGTCTCAAGGCAATACAACTCCAACAATTAGTGCTTAAACCTACCCACTCCAAGGGTCATCTTCTCGATCCTATCTTTAGCAATTGTGCGGACCTCCTAGTTGGAACACCTTCCCCTCTACCGTTCACAGACCACTTCTTGATCCCCATTTCCTGGGTCACCCCAATCTCCCACCCCTCTTCCTCTACAGCTTCTCGGAGGGATCGCAATTGGTCAAAACTCCCCCGGATCGAATGGGCAGCGACCCTCGAAACCTCCAGACCACTCTTCAACTCCGACCCCATCCTAAGCAATGGAAACTATAATAGATGGATAACACAATTATTAGACTTGATACTCCCAATAAACCACATTGAATCCAAACGCAGCACCAGGACGGCCCCCTGGTACTCCCAGGATCTACGAGAAAAGAAACGCCAATGTAAAAAACTGGAAAGAAAATGGCGTTTAGACTACTCACCTACCAGAAAAAACGCATACCGAACTGCTATAAAAATGAAATCAGAAGCACGAGAGCCACTTTAAAAAAAAAAAAAATTAGTGCAGCAGCCTCCAGGCCCAAGGAAATATACCAAATTGCTAAAATCCTTCTCAAACTCCCAGAAAAACCTCAAAACCCCCACAATGCCCAATCACGCTGCAACAACCTGGCTGAGTTTTTCTATAATAAAATTCATACCATTTACTCCCCTTTCCCCCACACTCAACTCCCCTCTTCACACACTGAGCCCACTGAGTCAGGGATCCAACCCTCAGCTTCTCTTGGAACCCTCCCCCTGCTGGACTCCATCACACTACAATCCATCATGGTCCAAGTCAAATCTGGCTCCCCTAACGACCCAGCACCCCCGCACTCCCTTCGGACTGTCTCCACGCATATTCTCCCCACCATCCTTGACTTGATTAATGCCTCTCTAGCCACGGGTATCATCCCGCCCCTCTGGAAACGGGCCATGGTCAAAGCCCTCCTTAAAAAAACTAACTTAGACCTAAAACTACCGACCTATTTCCCTATTGCCCTGGCTAAGCAAAATTACTGAGGAACATGTCAATAACACTCTGACGGAATTCCTCGAAACTAACCACCTGCTCGACCCCTCCCAGACAGGGTTCCGACCCATGCATGGGACGGAGACCGCTCTCCTCGCCGTGACAGAGGAAGCCAGGAAGATCATGGATCTAGGAGGTACTGCTGCCATTATACTCCTGGACCTCAGTGCTGCCTTCGACACTGTAAACCATAACATCCTGCTGCGCAGACTTATCAATCTAGGAATCTCAACAAAAGCTATCACATGGTTTGAGTCCTTTCTGTCGGACCGCTACTTCCAAGTCTTCGAGGGTGAAATCACTTCCCCCAGCAAACCGCTCAGTTGCGGTGACCCGCAGGGTTCTTCCCGGAGCCCTACGCTTTTCAATTTTTATATGAGCCCCCTGGCTAAGATCGTCCGCTTCTTTGGGCTAAAAATCATTTCCTACGCGGATGACACTCTGCTTGTGGTGGCTCTGAACCAACCCCAATCTGGGCCCAGTAACATGAGGAGCTGCTTAGAAGCAGTTACTTCATGGATGACATCGTCTTGTCTTAAACTGAATGGAGACAAGACCGAGCTGATGGTTCTTGGTAACTCCCCGCATCCTTCTATTGACTCCATGTGGCGGCTCTGTCTTGGACCTGCCCCTACATCCAAGGATACTATCAAGAGCCTGGGTGTCTGGCTGGACAAGTCTCTGAACTTCAATTACCAAGCAGTCAAACTTTCAGCCACCTGCTTCGGTATACTCAGGCTCATCCGTAAAATCCTTCCCCTTCTTCCCTTTAAGGCAAGACAGGTTATGATCCAGGGCCTTATCCTTTCCCGTTTAAACTTTGGGAATGCCCTCTACCTAAAGACTCCCCAGGCTACTCTAAACAAGCTTCAAGTCACCCAGAACTGTGCTGCACGAACCCTCCTCCAGATTACTCGTCGCCTCCCCATAAAATAGGAACTAAGAGATCTCCACTGGCTCCCAGTCAGGAAAAGAATTGAATTTAAGGGCTTGTGTATTGCACATCGTGCCTTCTGGAAAAAGGGAGCCATCATCAACCATTCCCTACCACCCTAACAGACAGCTTAGATCTGCCTTCTCCTTCTGCGTCACAGTACCCAAGATTCGGAGAGTCAGATGCGGGGGCCGATCATTTTCCTACAATTCAGCAGGGCTCTGGAACTCCCTCCATCTTCACCTCTGATCGGAGCCCAACCTGCTGTCCTTTCATAAAAAGATAAAAACTCTGTTATATAATAAATCTGACTAAGCCCCACCGTTCACTTACATACGCCAGTACGCTGCGCTAGGACGCCTCAGGGTAGCTATTGCGCTATACAAAAACTTTTTTCAATTAATTCATTTCAAAAGGCCAAAAGCATGTGCGCTCCAAGTTAAAAGGCCTTACTAGAAAGCGCATGCGCGCTGACTCAGGTGAGACCTAATGAAGGCTGGGATCTTGCTATGAAAGGATTTGAAATGTATACAGCCTGTTTTAAAGATGATTCTGTGTGCTACCCGGATCCAGTACAGCTTTTCCAACAAGGGTGAAATATGATAATGTCTAGGATGACACAAGATAAGTCGCACTGCTTGGTTTTGTGCTAATTGCAGTCTATGGGTTAGACCAATTCGGAGTCCTAAATAGAGAGCATTCACATAGTAAATGAGTGATATCACTAAAGTAATTATAATTTGGATGATTGCTTCATATGTGAAATGTCTCCTTATTTTCCTGATCTACCTAAGTTGGAAAAAGAAGGATGAGGTCACAGCACCTATGTTGGCTTTTATGGATAACTCCTCATTAATAAGATTCCCAAGACTTTTCACCACTTTCTTGGTCATAGGGGCAGACCCCATTTCAGGAGGGCATAAAGAGGGATTCAATTGGTGGATCTTATTTTTTGTCACCACAATCTCAGTTTTATCTGAGTTAAGTTTCAACGAATAGCTAGCTGTTCATTAAGTCCCAGATATCATAGTTTCTTGGAAAATGTATTTTGAGTCTATGAAATGTTGACT
Organism: Lissotriton helveticus; assembly: GCF_964261635.1. Taxonomy (NCBI): domain Eukaryota; kingdom Metazoa; phylum Chordata; class Amphibia; order Caudata; family Salamandridae; genus Lissotriton; species Lissotriton helveticus. The sequence goes on from NC_136059.1 coordinate 1,932,957,964, forward strand.
GTGAAAATAAACTACATATCATCAGCAATGGTGTATATTTTCAACTGCTCTGTTGGAGGGAATGTTTCAATGGACATATGTAGATATAAAAAAGATGAGGTGACAGGGAGGTGCCCTGGAGCACTCTGCAGTGTTGCTGAAATTTAGATAAACAAAAAAGGAAAAAGGTAAACTGATTGAGAGTGATCTTTAAGAAAGTTTTCCATCCAATTGAGGGCACAACACTTCTGGTCTGCAGCCCTGACATGGTTGATGAGAATAGAATGATCTACCGTGTCAAAGGCTGCTGAAAGATCTAACAAAACCAAGGCCTATGTCGTACCTCCATCAGCTGCCTTTCTCAAGTTGTCCATAAAAGCAAGAATGACTGTCTGTGTTGAGTGAGCTGGTCGAAAGCCAGACTGATGAGGGTCAAAGAAATCAGACTCCTCCAGAAAGGCACAGAGATACTGGGCAACATGAGTCTCCAATAGTTTTGCCAAAAAAGGGAAGTAATGAAATTGTCATACAGTTTTTTATATAGTCAGATCCTCGTCAGTTTTTTTCGGAGGGGATGTACAACGGCCTCCTTGAAAGAATGAGGAACTTTCCCCAGAGTAAGTGATTGGTTGAGAAGATCAATGTCTACCACAGGAAAACACAATTTTTTAATCTGAGGATGGCAGACATAATTGGGGAACCCGATTTAACTCATCAGGTCAGATCAAATAGCCGATCTTTACTGATGTCTGGGAAATCAAAGAGAACAACAAAGTTGGTGTCTTCGAGCCGGTATGCAGTGTTTACTAAGAAGGATGGAATGCTATCTTTTATTGTCTTTATTTTGTCTCTAAAGAAGAGGTTCTAGGCATTGCGTAGCTCCTGTGTAGGAACCAACGGTGTTATCACTCTATCTGGGTTAGATAGTTCTCTAATTGTCTCAAAGATAGTCTTAGATTTGTTTTCAGACTTTAAGGTTTTGTTTGAGAACAAATCGGCTTTTGCCTCTAAAATAAGTTTTTTTTGTAATTCTTCAAACATTACACAAAAAAGTCCCTATTTACAGGTAAGTAGGAGGTTTGCCATTTCCGTTCTGTTTGTCGGAGTTCCAGGTTTACAGTTTTAAACTCGTCTGAAAACCATTTGGATGCTTCATTGCATCTGGGCTTTTTTATTTTGCAAATGAACCAAACCCCCCAAACAATCACCCAACAGCATTAGATGTTGGCATGAAGGGATCACTCACTTAACCATCCAACCAACCACAAGACCAGAAATAGTGAAAAAGGAAAGAGGGAGAAGAGCACTAAACTAATGTATAAAGTCGCAAATCTGTACCCATAGAGAAAAGAGACCAGAATAGCACCAGAACAGGTGGCGAGAAAAAAAGGGGAGAAGTTAGGTTTCCATTGTTGAGTGTGTAGAGAGATTGAGCATTCCCAAAATATGAAAACATCCATTACCTTTACTAATTCTTGACCCATCAAACCATCGCCCCCTAATGGGGTTGGCTTTGAACACTGATTATTCAAGCCCTTAACCAGAGCCACATCACTACAAAAATAGTTTTTGCCCTGATATCTGATCTTCAACATAGCAGGTTCGAGCAGGAACACGGTTGCTCCCACCCTCTGAAGCTCTGAAATTAGTTCACGTAACCGCCATCTGCGAACCACAGTTTCTTTACAAAAGTCAGATCTCACAAAGAATTCAAGACCCAGCATGCTAAATGTTGATCTTGGTTGGGTGGCTTGATGGATAAGCTAACCCAAGGAGATGATGGACGGAGTGTTGAAACTTTTCAGACACACACCCCCAGTCACAGATCTCGGTTGAATCCATCATCGTGCTTTAGCTCACTTCACAACCCCAGTTTGGGCCCAGCTATATGGAAATCATCCTTGACCCTGTACCTCATGGGAACAGTCCAGACTAAACTACCAGGCCAGGTCCTCCCTGGACCGGAAACAAGCATCCTGGGACCTGTTTTGGAATAAAACCTCTCATCAGCCAGGCTAGCTTGAATCCGGTGGCAAAGTGAGCAAGGGACCCACGTTCAGGCATACCCCGCCATCTTAGGACAAACAAAGCAAACACAAGGAGATGATGGACGGAGTGTTGAAACTTTTCAGACACTGACTCCTAGTCACTGATCTGGGTTAAATCTATCATCGTTCTTTGGCTCACTTCGCCACCCCAGTTCAGACCCAGCCATATCAAATCACTCTTGACCCTGTGCCTCATGGGAACAGTCCAGCCCAAACTGTCAAGCCAGGTCCTTCCGGGACTGGACATAAGCATCCTGGGACCAGTTTCAGGGTAACACCTCTCATCAGTCAGGCTGGATTCAAGCTAGCCTAACTGATGAGGGGTGTAATGAATTTACATATGCAGACATCTGACCCACTCTACAAAAATTGCTTAAACTTTTGTCTTTTTTTCGCTTTTATGCTTCACTGATGAACGCTGTTAGCCTAGTATTATTTGATTGAATGTTAATTAGCAACCCATGAGCTTTGATTACTCTTCATTGGTACATTAAGCAGATTTTTTGGCTATTTAACCTATTAAAAACGTTTTTGAGGAAGACCACTTGAAGTGGTGGTATAGAGGGGTGGCGATTCTACTAACAGCTATAAGTACGTCAGCGTCTTGATCTTGTTGTCTTTAAGCTGAGTAGTGCATTGAGCACTCAGTGTCTAAAGTAAGGTGCTAACTTGCACATTACAAAACCTTAATAAAATAATAAAATGAGAAATATGTCTGTCAAGGACTGAGAGGTTGTATGGCCAGTACTGTAGATATGCATCAGCCCATGAAGAGTCCACATTGATGTGGAAGTTCCTGGGACAGCATGCGAGATCCGTGAATTAGCTGGATACTACTGATTGCGATAATATTTTCTGAGTCCTCTGATTGGAGCTGGGACACAAGCGCAGTTTTCTGTTGGCATTAAGGGCTAATATTATGTACTATATATATGTAATGCATATTATAATTATGTTTATGTATGTTATGTACAGTTGCTTAAAATACACGTGTCTTTCCCCTATGTTGTCTTATTTGGGAGGCTGTAGTGCAATAATAATCCACATTTGTAAAGCGCACAATCACCCGTAAGGGTCTCTAGGCGCTGGGGGCCGTCGGGAAGATTAAGCAAGCTATTGCCCAGAGTCACATGGTGCTGGGCTAATCTGCCGCCGGTGCCGGGAATCGAACCGTGATCCCCAGATTCCGGAGTCAGTCGGTTATTTATCGTCAGTATAGCCTAATTTGGTACCATAGTAACAACTAAATTGCGTCACATATCTCATAAGGTAGACTATCGGGAATTAAAGCGATCTACCATTTTGGAGACTTTATGGACCCGCGTTTATGTCTCTGCACCCACAAAGATGTTTACTGGAGTTAAAGGTTCGGCATGGTCCACTGTTCTGTTCTGATTTTTTGCTGTGTAATGGTTGTGTAATGAATGATCCATTCGAGTCCAAATATATTCAAGGTAACATTACTATTTTTAAATTGGACATTTTGTTAGCTTTTTTTACTTTTATATCAATACATTTTTTTATTCTGTTAAAATGGTGCTGAGGGAAAAGAGCACATATGTTTTCCTGAAGTTTCTCTGACCACAATGACTTTATTTGAATTCACTGTTTTTATTTTTATTGTTGTATTCAGTTCGGGACCAATAATGACAAATTCAACTTGTTAGTGTAACATTTCTTGAATGGTGGGGATTTTCGGAGGGGGTTTCTCCGTTCTTGAAGTGGTTGGTTAACTACTGCACAACACTGTACACGAATTCAAAGATGCAAGTATACAGGTGTTTAACATTAGCATCAGATGTTATAAAAAAATCATAAAAATACATTTGAAAGGTCAATTGAAAATTACATGGGTTTACTCCGGCAGACAATGCAGTGGGAAATTAGGCATCATGAAGACAAGTCTCTTTACATAGAAGCAAGGAGTGTGATACGGTTACTGGCTCAGCCAAATACTTATCACATGGAAGAAAGGAGTGCCATACGGGTACTGGCTGAGCCAAATACTATCACATGGAAGCAAGGGTTGTGATACGGGTACTTTCTCAACCCAATACTATCACATGGAATCAAGGAGTGTGATATGGATACTGGCTCAGCCAAGTACTATCACATGGAAGCAAGGGTTGTGATAGGGGTACTGGCTCAGCCGAATACTATCACATGGAAACAAGGAGTGTGATACGGGTACTTTCTCAGCACAATATTATCACGTGGAAAACAAGGAGAGTGATACAGGAATTGGCTCAGCCCAATCCTATAACATGGAAGTAAGGAGTGTGATACGAGTCCTGGCTCAGCTAAATACTATCACATGGAAACAAAGAGTGTGAGACGGGCACTGGCTCAGCCAACTACTATCCAACATTTAAATGAGTTATCTCTCTATCTGGAAGCAAGGAGTACCGCACGTGTACTGGCTCTGTCAAATACTACCCAAAATTCAAATTAATGTCCCTACAGGAACCTTTTGCCCCAATTTGCTTGCAGATGTGTTGTTTGATCTATGCACCTAAACTGTCATGTCAGTCTGTGTGACCATAACAAAGCATGGAATATAGCAAGGCCTAAACTTTCTGGAAAAGTAGTGCAATAAACAAATATCTACATCTAAAACTATGCAAAAAAATGAATTTTTTGTGAAATCCGAAGTATAAACCAACTAATGTAGGATTAACTCCTTCCCCGTGGGGCAAAAGTCCCCCGCTGTGGTGGGGGGAGGGGGGCGCGTGGAGCACCGCGGTGCTCGTGATGAGCTCAGCTCGTCACACAGGACGGTGGCCCTGTGCTCATGACGAGCTGAGCTAGTCATGACCACGCCCGTTTAATGGAACGCCCAGCACAACAGGGGAATTATCCCCGCGTGGGCGAGGTGCAACGGTCATGACGAGCTCAGCTCGTCATGAGCACAGCGCCACTGTGCCTCATGACGAGCTGAGCTCGTCATGAGCACCGATGTGGTTAATATGATCTGAAAAACTGTAGGGCATGCAATAACCTGGTTTGCATGCACATGCCTGACAGATTAATTACAGGAAGGAGGCTTTGTATTGCATTCAGCTCTTTAAGAATTATGGAAGATGTTACATTTTAATTGGGCAACATGTATTTTCACTGGTATGACAGAAATAAATGTGTGAATATATCAACACACACACATATGGACAATGTAATGCAGTTCTATGATTGCGGTTCAATTTACTTTTTTTTTAAAAGGCAAAATCCAGCCCACTCACCTTCAAGTAGAAGGTCTGCAGACCATGCATGCAAATTGTGCTAAGGTAAAATGACTTTTATTTCCAATGAAAATAATTTTCTTCAGGCTTCCTTTTTTTACATGCACCATTGGTTGAAGCTTTGTTTGAGCGTTCCAATTCACAAGAGACTGATTTGTGCTCATTTAACTAATTTCACAATAAAATTGGACTTCTCAGCTATCTCTACATTCACGTCCTCGTAAATCAAGAGAGCAAATTAAACAGTCTTGCCTTTTGCCTCCTATTAGACATGAGTGATTATTAGGGTGATAATTGTTCATATTTGAATTAGTGAATATTGTTTACTCTCCGCTTTCAACGAACAGCATTTGTGGCTATTTTGAGCCTTTTAGCAAAAATATATATTTTTTAAAACAACAGCAAGGCTATCCGAGAAGATTTTTTTTTCTTTTTTAAACAATTAATAAAAAGTGTATCTCGCCTTGCACTCGAGAATTAGCCTCTGCCGTGAGGAGTCTTGCTTCTACTGTATCGTCGGAAAAAACACACTAACATTCCAAACATTAACACTTATGCTGATGTAGTAGATGGAACCGGTGTCAATAAAGGATGGAGTTCTGGACATCAAAAGGGCACCCTTGTGGTATTAATATACACTCCACAACCATTATTTTCCATAGTACCCTATAGATGCAGGGAATATTCACCAAAAGGGAGTTGGGAAAAGGCAAGGCTTTTGTTTTCTTTACAGTTTACAAACTGGATATCTACTAAATGAAATATGTCAATGAAGAGGTTATGAATGCAGCTAAATTCTGAGCACCGAAAATGACCACCTCAACACTGCATACTTCCTCAAGCACTCCTCCATAGAGCATCAAACCTAGGGGCCCATTAGGATGGCTGGCGGAGTCATCACTGCGGTGCCGGAGGTGGCAGAAAATGCAATTTTCCGCACTCCAGCAGCAGTCCTCACGCCTGCCATATTACAATGGGAAAATATAGCCTATTTCCCGTCTGCCACGCTGCGACGTGAATCGCCATAAAAATGCACCTGCTACCAAGGCGGTGGGAGCCAATAGAGACCCACCAGCGTGTGCAATGACGACCCGACCACCGTACAAATCAGGATGCCCCAAACAGCAAGTCACACCGCAGTGGAGAAATCACCCAACCAGAGACAGCGGAAGCACGACAGCGGAACACGAAACCAGACTTCTGTCCCCTCCACCCGGTCCCAACCGCAATGGATCCAGCTTTACACGTCTTTCCAGTGCTGTAGCTGATACACTATCAGCAAGTAAGCACCGTTGCGGACAAAGCCGCAGGTACGCAATGTTACAATCTCACACACAACCACACCACACAACTCTAGGGGTGATAGACAGTTTCTGTCCACACCAGACACTCTGGTGGGGACAGGAACACATCCACAAGTGTACCCACACTTGTCCTACCAGTCACAAAATAACCCCTCCTCTACCCGGTCACCCATCATGCCGCAAAATACATGTAATCTCCCGGTCACGTCAATGCAGCGGTGAAGATGCGGGAAAACATGTGCACAATGTAGTTTGCAGGACCAGCACCAGGCATGGGCAGTCCACAAAGAGTAACAGGGCCCCACTTCAACCCTACACACACTACACCCCAAAACACATTAGGGGACATGCTGTGTGCCCCTCCTGTGCTCCCCCTGGCACAATTAATTAGCCAGGTGAACCCAGACCCTGCAGCACACACACCAAACAACCAGGGAGCCAGTCTCAGCAGGAGGGACTGCAGAGGAACTCGCAGCACAGAAGCTCAGGGCCATGGCAACCCTCCTCCCCACACCCACACTCCACTCATGTCAAGCAAATTAGTTCAATCACAAAATGAACAATCACACTGAATATGAACAATCACCTAACTGTACACACTGCCTGTCAAGTCACCCAGACACACCCCACACTGACACACAGCCACATACACATGCCAGATGTCAGCAGCAATGGAGGACAAGAAATGGACAAGACAAAAGTGAGGTGGACAGTGATGGGAAGACAAGGAGCTAGCCACAAAGCATGTGTACAACACATGTAAGAGAAGGAACATATCACAACACCCTTAGGCCAACAAATCACACAAGGTTGGCACAGTGAGTGAAAATAAACAACAGTGACCTCTGGGCCACAACTCAGGGAGACAGCAAGGCAAGCCATGCATAGGCACAGGGATGATAGGAAGTGTCTGAAGTCAAACAGTGATCAGCCACACATCTGTATCTCCTTACCTGACATGTGTATGTCATCAGCACAACATACAGGGCCCATTGACACACTCCATGCCTGTCAAACACAAGTTGGATCCTTCACACATACCCCTCCTCCAAACACCTCACACCTGCAACTCTCAACACAGTGTTAAACATACAGAATGGTACAAATAATGTCTTGGGAGTACACTGACAAACAAACACACTCCCTGGGGGACATCCACAAACATCACACACACACACACTCAGGGATGCCTGAACCAATGCAGGCACTAACACAATAGCCAAACACAAACTCACAAACAACATACAGAGACGTCCAACAAGCCCAGACATGTGCAGACAAACAGTGGAAAGGCAATGGTAACCCAGACACAACAGGAGTACACAACATCATCACTCAGGACCAATGCACAGACACCATACCCCAACATAGACAAGAAGTGCATTACCTAAAAACAATCATGGACACAAACTGGGAGAAATGGGCCAATAAGAAAACACAGACAGATATACCACACCACCCATCAAGTCAACATGGTGCAATAGTGTACCACACGCATGCACAATCCTGGCAAGTGACAGGTCAAATATAAGAGGAGAAAACACCAATGTGCACTCAAAACAAGCTCAGGAACAATAATACTCATGAGTGCATGTGACAAACACACAAGTAATGCACACTACACTTGCAACACACATCTGAATGTATCACAATGCACAAACAACTCACACACAATGACATGCAAATAGAACATCACACACAGAGTATCTGTCAGCTGTAAGAGACAACACAGGCCAAACACTGCACACATCCACATCAAACACACGACACATGCACATGCCAATCCATCATATTGCAAACGCAGCTGTATATCAGGGGATGCACAACAGGCAATTACAAGGCAACATTCACTCACAGCATTGCATACACAAGAAGCAGTGTTTGCACAACAACCAAACCCGCTGCACACATATCGGAGTGCCATAACATGAATCACAACAGCACACAGGACTGTGCAACACAAACAGATGCCCTCAATATGAGCAACCCTGACTGCAAACCAGTACAAGAAAATCACACATAACCAATTGGGAAACTGTCCTGAGTGGCACATTACTCCTGTGCACAGATCAGCACCACAAAGCATAGTGTAACAAATGAAGTGATGGGGAGGCACACACTCTGCTAACCCAAGGGGATAGGTGACATGAGAGTGTAGTGGTGTGTATATGTCAGGAGTGCACCATACACAAATAGATGGAGTGCTCACTCACAAGGGGTAGGTATCAGAAGCACAGATAGGGGATGAAATGAAAGCAAATTTATGACGCGCAGACTCAGCCCCAAGGGCATCAAGGCGCTTAAAGAAAAAAATACTGCCATGTCCAGAGGGCTAATTACTAGTAAGCTTGCTTGAAACACCATGTTTTGAGGGCTTTTTTGAAAAGGGGCAGTGAGGATAGGGACTTAAGCTCTAAGGGGAGTGCATTCCAAAGACGAGGGGCAACTGTAGAGAAAGCTCTTCCTCCCCATCTGGTCTTCTTAGTCCGAGGAATCACCAAAAGATTCTGTTGTGATGAGCGTAGACATCTGCTGGGAACATAGCCAGTGAGAAGTGATCCCAACCCATCAGAAGGTCCAGCTTTCAGCGCCCTATGGACTAAACAAATGATTTTAAAAGAGGTACGGTGCTCTATAGGGAGCCAGTGGAGGCTCTTTCTGGCTAGTGTCGCAGAGGAAGAGCAGGAGATGTCTAGTACAAATCTTGCCGCCACATTCTGTACTATTTGGAGGCGCTGGATCAGTCCTTTATTGATCTCTGCATACAGTGAGTTGCAATAGTCCAATCTTGAACCGACCAATGCAACCACTGTCTGTTTCCTAGCTTGTGGGGAGAGGTAATGTACTATTCGTCGGAGAATTTTGATAACTCCCCAACAGGTTGCCACCGTTCTATTGACCTGAAGGGTCATTGCCAGCGAGGTATCAAAAATGACCCCGAGGTTTCTAGCTGAATAAGAGGGGACTGGGCAGGCTCCCAGGGGTTGCGGCCACCATTCATTTGACCACACATCCTGGTTCCTTCCAAAGATCAGCACCTCGGTCTTATCGCCATTCAGCCTCAAGGAGACTGATTGCATACAACTCCTGAAGCTGAACGCGGAGGTGCTAACCGATTGGGCCAGCGACACCATGATCTGCGTGTCGTCTGCATACGACACTACTTCCATTCCCTGCACTTTTACTAATCTCGCTAGCGGGGCCACATAAATGTTAAATAGGGTCGGACTTAAAGCCGACCCCTGTGGTACCCCACATTGCAGAGATTTAGCAGGGGAGAGGTATTCTCCCAGTTTGACCCTCTGTTCTCTAAGGTCTAAAAAAGAGGACAGAAGGCTCAGAGCTGGCCCCTCCACCCCTATCTCCCTCAAACGAGATGTTAAGGTCGAGGGAGATAGGGTGTCGAATGCTGCGGTCAGATCGAGTAAGACCAGCAGCGTAGTCTGACCCTGGTCCACTTTCATTCTGATGTTGTTTGTTACCATGTTAAGTGCAGACTCCGTACTATGGAGTTTCCTGAACCCATGCTGGGTCTGATCTAGAAACCCAGAGGCGTCCAGGAAGGCAGATAAATGTGAGTTCAGGTGGGCCTCAAGCATTTTGGCGGGGGCAGGAAGTAAGGAGATGGGTCTGAAATTCTTTAAGATTGAGGGGTCAAGGGAGGGTTTTTTAAGTAGTGGCTTAACAATCGCTTTCTTCCAGACTGAAGGAAAAACCCCATGCAGCAGGGCATTATTCATTACCTCCAGTAGAGGAGGAAGCAATGTGTCCCTACACTCCTTCATCACTTTGAGAGGACAGGGGTCCAAGGGAGACGAAGATTTAATCCTGTTCAGCAGTGAGTTGAGGTTATCAAGTGTGATCGGTGGAAAATTGGAGAGAATCTTAGTAGGATCTTTAGACCATGTTTCTAAGTTTGTGAGGGCCTGTATAGAGTGGTTCCCAATGGACTTTCTCTGCATTTCCAAATTGACCGAAATCTCATCGATATTGGCATAAAAGAAAGTAGAGATCTTGTCGCAGAGCTCCTGCGATCCTATCACTGGGTCTGGGACTTGTAGTGAGCACAGGGAATCCACTACCTTAAACAACTCCTTTGAGGAGGCGAGAGAGGTTGTAAGGTCAGAAAAGAATTCCTGCTTAGTTTTAATGACCGTGGCCTTATATTCGCCTAACAGTCGTTTATGAGTCTCTCTGTCTGTAGTGTCCCAGGTTTTACTCCATTTTCTCTCCTGTCTCCTGCACCCCTGTCTCATCAGCCTAAGTGGCTCAGTAAACCAGGGGGCGGAGGGCCTACGCCTCGCTGAATATCGGCGTATAGATGGAGCTAGAGCATCTATTGCTCCAGCAATGGAGTTGGCAAGTTTTTGTGCTGCCTTCTCTGGGTCTGGTGGCAAGGAGACAGAACTAATGAGAGGGGCCAGAGACTCATTAGTGATGTTTTTATAATTCCTTTTGCCCTCTCTCTGAGCCTGTCCCTTCATGGATGGATCTGAGTGGGGAAGGGTCAGTTCTATAGGTACTGCCAGATGGTCTGTCCAGGTCAGCGGTTCAGGAGTACCCGTCTTAACCCTAGTATCATTGGAAAAAACTCCATCTAGCGTGTTGCCTGCCCGGTGAGTTGGGCCTTTTACCAATTGAAGGAAGCCACAAGCTTCGAGGGGATCAACCAAGGAAGAGGTATCTTTAGAGGTAAGATCTTCTAAGTGAAAGTTTAGGTCCCCTAAAATGGTGAAATGGGGCTTACCAACATATGGCTCCAGAATTCTAAACAGATCGCTGCTAAAATTAGATCTAGGGCCTGGGGGCCTATACATGAGGAGGCCTACAAAGGATGTTGATGGAGATGAGGAGATAAAGAAATGCAGTACCTGAAAGGGGTCAGATGGTACCGACAGCGCATGAATACGGCAGGTAAGATGCGACTGGTAGAGAATCGCCAATCCTCCACCCCTTCGCTTGGCTCTGTCGAATCTGAGCAGCGCGTAACCCTCCGGGATTGCCATTAAGAGGTCGTGTCCTGAGGACTCAGTGGCCCAGGTTTCCGTAATAAAGACCCATACCGGTTTTCTAGACATGTAGGGATGTTATGACTCCACACCCCACATGCCATACTGGAGTCAAAAAAGTGACAGCAATGCATGAGAAAACACACCCACAATATCAGTGTGGCTGAGCAGGTCTGCACAGTGAGCACAAACAGTATAAAAGACACATGACTGATCAACAAAACACAGCACTGACTTGCCAGTCACACACCATGCATACTCACAATTGGCACCAATAAGTAGGTGTCCCAAAGAAGTGCAAGGACACACCAACAAACTGGCCAGTGCACAACCTACAACTCCCACATGTGCACACAATCACAAGCACAAGGCTGACTAATCAAACTAACAGGCACTCAACTCCTGGGTGACACATGTTTGCAGCTGTCATTGCAGGGGCACATACACATCAACACTAAAGACAACGTCACACCCTTCACACTGCACACTTCATGACCACCCAAGTGCACACATTGAAATTTACCCATATGACTAGGATGACTGGCCATCACAAGATGACCATACACCAACACTGCTATTCATACATCAAGAAACATCACACAGACACGATGGACCCTGGCCAACCTGCCTGCAATCCTGTGGATAGAATCCCATTCTGTGCTGGCAGTGCATCCAAACATGACATGTGTACAATTTGGTGGCTAACCTGACCATAGAATGATTAGGATAACAGTAGTTCATCACAAACAACCATCATTGCACCCCCAAACCTCAGAGTCAAGAAGAACTGAAGTGCCTGTCACCTCTGCAAAACCCTGAAAAAGGGACGCAAGCCATTGATAAAGAGGCATACAGAGTATGTGCCACATTAAACCATACCCACACAGAAAAGCCTTTATTTACCAAGGACACTGACAAAGCAGACAACAGGATTAACTGCCTTTATTATATATTACACAGATTGGCATCAAAAGTAGACAAGAGCAAGACCAGTGCAGAGTAGGTACATGAGAGGCTGCACAGGTAATGGGCAAGCATGGTATTGAACAGCAAGGCCAGTGGCCAGTTCAAAGTTCTGAGTAGGTACATGAGAGGCTGCACAGGGAATGGGCAAACATAGTGTAGAATAGCAATGCAAGTGCCCAGTCCAAAGTGAAGAGTAGGCACATGCGTGCATGAGAGGCTGCACAGGGAATGGGTGAGACTGTACACTGCCATGGTCAGCAATACAGTTAGGGGGATAACATGGGGCAGTCCAGGCACTGCTGTGGAAGAGACAGGGGCAACTGTGACTAAGACTTGGCTGTCAGTCAGTCTGGGAGGTGGCTGAGTGTCGGGGCCAGTTGGAGGACTGGACCAAGTATACACAAGAGGGTCCCTGTGAAGGGAATATCAAGGGGAAAACCAGGGAAAAACAACCAAATATACAACAATAAACCCCTTAAAACATATTACCATTAAAACTGTCCCACAGAGAAAATAACACCCTACTATAGAAATATATAAAAAGTGTTTTTATATTTTATTTTCAAAAATATTTATCTGTTTCATTCAGTTGATATTCAATAGCTTTTCAATAGATACATATAGATTTAATTCAATTTGACCCCAACTTTCATTAAATACAGAGGAGTCTCAGGCATAGATGAAGCAGTCTGCTTAATCAAGGTACATGTCTCAACAACAAAAAAATATATAACCATAGGCAACAACCACAAAAAAATGACAAGGAAAATAATCATCAAACACAAACAATTTAACAAAGACAATACATAACAATTATAAACATCATGGAAAATTTAAACAACAATTGTGCCGACTCGCTTTTCAGAATTCCATGTACCATCCTTCATCAGGGCGCTGATGGTATATTCGATATTTCAAAAAGCCTGATACATTTATTTCATTAGACAGTTATTTTTGGGGCTTCGTCAGTAGAATTCAAAAATGTATGTGGGAAGAGATATAGCATCATTAAATCCATTAATAAATAGTTGTATAATTTTAGATAATTCAAACATCAGTTAAACACGACATAAGAGCCAAATATAACTGCAAACTGAGAGACACAATACAGTAGAGTGAAAGACAAGAAGTGCTGAAAGGTAAGATACACCAACCGTCACCACATCTAGATCAAAAAGATAATCACCAAGTGCAGAGAGCTTACTAGTGACCATAGAGAACCTAATATCCCAAGAGTAATATATACCATAATGCTAAACTCTACATACTTGTGGCCGCTAAACACCTGAAAGATGAAAACTATCCATGAAATAAATTATATCCTTAGTGCCATCTTCCTTGGGTTCTGCGCTTTACAGCATCAATAATTGAGACTCAAGAATATTCTAAATAGAGAAAATTCAGCCATAGAATAAATATAAAGTTCTGTCATGTGCAAAAGAGAGAGCAAAGTGTAAATAAATAAAGCCACTAGCCTACTTAGTAAGATGGTATAGAACACCAGAATCGATAAGTGTTCACACGATGGAGGACTCCCTTCAATGAAAGGAGGCGGGCTACAAATAGAAACAAAAGGACACAAAAACTCAAGATTCGATCTAATGGTTATTAACAAGAGTTCAATGGGAACCAAGAATACACATACCTATATTGCAAGATATCTGTATGTGTCCGAAGTTGGAAGTGAAGTAAGTATACCCGCATAGGCGAGGTGGACACATTAGTCTCAAGCGGTAACTAAATGCGAGTACAAAAACAAATAGAAATCGGCAAAAAGACACTGAGTCTCCCTTTATTATAGACCAAACAACTGAATGTCCTATGAGACTTAGGGCCCGATGTAGGTCGGTCGGTAACGGCCGAAAATCGGTATTTTCGGCCGTTACCGATCGGTATCGAGCAATCTCACAAAAAAAAAACAATAAAAAAAAGCAGTCCGAAAACCGCCCAAATCGGGGAAAATACCGATTCGGAAAAGTTACCGAATCGTTAGAATACCGAATCGGACATTACACAGATTCGGTAAATATACCGATTCGGTAACAAACCGAATCGGTAAAAATAGGGAATCGGAAAAATCACCGAATCTGTAGAATACCGATTCGGAAAAAACACAGAATCGGAAAAAAAATACCGAATCAGTAAAGTCATCGAATCGGTAAAATTACCGAATCGGTATAAATCCAATTCTGTGTGAAAAACTGAAGATTTAGATGTAGGAAAGCTCTGAAATACTGAATTTGCCTCAAATTCGGTTTTTAAGAATCGGTAGTTACCATAGATTGGAATCAGGTGGTAACCAGGTGCAACCTATAAAAATGGACCCAAAATGCAATTCTTCTTGCACCATGGCGGCATTTTATGTCATAGCAAGACGGCTACGGCTACAGCAGGAAGGAGAGAGGGAATGGCTGAGACAGGAGCAGGTGTATAGACAGCGGATCACCCTGGTCATGCTGACAGATGCAGAGATCCTACAGAGGTACAGGCTGGACTCAGAGACCATCTTAGAGCTCATTAGGGACCTCCAACCCCTGTTGCAGCACACCACCCCAAGGGCACACGCAATCCCAGTGCACGTGCAGGTGCTATGCAGCCTACACCTGCTTGCGTCTGGCAGCTATCAAAGTATAGTTGCTGTGGCAGGAGGGGTGACCCAGAGCAGCCTGTCAAGGTTCTTCCACAAGTTCCTTGACGCCATGATACAAAGGATGGACCAATACATTTCCTTCCCTGCAACCCATGCAGAACTGGTACAGACAAAAGCAGACTTCTACCAGATGGCAGGATTCCCCCACATCATTGGCTGCATAGATGGCACACACATTCCGATTTGCCCCCCTGCTGACACGGAATACGTATACCGCAATCGGAAGTCACGGCACACCATAAATGTGCAGGTGATTTGTAATGCGAAGTGTGTCATCACTGACGTGGTAGCAAAATTTCCAGGGAGTACCCATGACTCCTACATCTTTCAAAATAGCGGGATTTATGCACGGCTGACGGCAGGGGAATTCAGTGAAGGATACCTCCTAGGTAAGACACAGTGTCAGACCCCCAAAACCTCAATAGCAGTGTGAAGTACATGTATGCATGTGAGTAATGTTACCCCTTTTCCTTCTAGGCGACAGTGCATATGCCCTCCGCTCATTCATTCTCACCCCCTACCTCAACCCCTCAACACCCAGCCAAAGGAGGTATAACCGTGCGCACAAAAGCACAAGGAATGTAGTCGAACGGACCTTCGGCATCTGGAAAAGCAGGTTCAGATGCTTGCACAAGAGCGGAGGTGCAAGGCAATATACCCCCATCACCTGCTGCAAGATAATTGCTGTCTGTGCAATGTTTCACAACCTTGCAGTCAAGAAGGGCACAGAGGTAGAGTTGTCTGACTATGAGGACCCTGACGATGACATTGCTGTGCCACAAACACAACCTGCTGGAGTGTCTACACCAAGTGATGGCAGGTTCAGACGTGAGGAGATCACAGACAACTATTTCTGAGTGAGTACAGATGCACAGACACGTTATGTATGTGAAGAAATGCAAATTTTAATTTTTGGTACAACGTTACAGCACTGATGTGCAACAAATGAAAAGATAACCTACAATGTGGGGACAGAAAATGGGCCGGGTTGCCTCACCCACACTGGCAGTGTCATTTCCTGCTGCGCTTTGCAGACCCACTGGGATGCGACTCCCCCCTTCTGCATGTCCTGCTGCCTCTGCGGAGCGCCTGGAGCTCCGGCGCCGCTCGGACACTGCGCTGGCTGGACTGCTGCGGCTGCTGCTGTCCCCTGCCTCGGCCATGTCCAGGGCAGGATTCACCACTGCGTTGGAAATAATGAGTGTCTCCATGGCACTGGTGATGCGGGCCATGCCCCTGGTCACCTCCGCAGTATTTTGAGTGAGGCACTCTTCCATATTTGCTCCTCTGCGGCATAGCAGGGTTGTTGCTGTGGCAAGCCGGTTAATTGCCTGGTTTTGTACACCGGCATCCCTGCGCCTTATGTGCTCATGCTGGTCCATCTTGCCACACAGCTGTGTCATGGCAGTTGTCATTCGACCCATTCCTGTAGCTATTTCCCGGTTACTTGCCACTAAATCAACAATTCCCTTTGTCAACTCCCCCATCTGCAGGTTATGTTGACGCAATTGCCGGTGGCAAGCGAGGATGAACTTGGCCTGCATCCGCTGTATTCGGACCATGCTCCCCTCAAGCCCTCGGAAGATGCTGCCCTCCCGTGATGGAATTGCACTGCTGGAAGTGCGTGGACGGGGGCAATCGGTGCTGGTCTGCTGGGTGGCCTGCTGTGCCACAGGTGTCACAGGTGTGGGTGCTGGTGCCTGACCCGCAGCTCCCTCCATGATGGACAATGGGGCCACAATACTCCTCCTGGCTGGAGCTGTGGCAGGTGCTGGCTGGGACGGTGTGGATGAGTTCTCTGGTGAGAACAGCAATGTTGGGGATTGTGACAATTGGGGGGAGTGGGGAAATAAGAGGGCATGTCCTGAGTCATCCTCATTAGCCATGGCACTGCTGTCCTCCACCTCCTGGGAGTCATCCATGCTGCTTGGCCCTGCCACCGCACTGTCCGCTGTTGCTGGAGCTGACACTTGTGCAGCTGCTGCTCCACTACCTGATGGCGCCCCTAGGAATAAAGTAGAATTCGTCAACTGAGTGGAAATGTCTTCCTGTCACTACAATAAATGCATTGCACATGTCATTTTCATTACTCTGATTCTTTCGTAAGGTGCATTGCAGTTTTATGTGCACTGTTAAATGTTCCTACATTAGCTGTCTACATTTCCCATCATGCATTGCTCATTTATTTTGCTAGCAGTACTGGACTGGGGTTTGGCTGTACATGGGGGCCAATGGGGAGGTGTCTGGTAGGGTGTGTCATGCTGTGCATGCTTCTTACCTTTAGCTTTGGCTCTGGCTGAGCTGTCCATGTCCCCAACTCCAACCACACTCTCCCTCTCAATCGTTGTGGACACCAGTTCCTCCAGTTCAGTGAGGGGGGGCGCGGGGTTCCTGCCGCCACCGGTCAGTCCTGCCTGCTTTTTGATCTCCGCCAATTTCCTCTTGGTGAGGCTCCGGATATCATAGAACCTCTTCTTGAGGTCATCCATGCTCCTGGGGGTCACACCAACAGCATTGACCCTCTCACTGATGGCACTCCACAGTTTCCTCTTTGTTGACTCAGGGACTGTGAGGGACAGCCTCCCATACAGCTGCCTGTGGACCCTCACCACCTCCTCCACCAATACTTGCAGCTCCATGCTGCTGAACTTGACCTTGCGCTTTCTGTCAGCCTTCTGGC
Source organism: Lissotriton helveticus (assembly GCF_964261635.1). Taxonomy (NCBI): domain Eukaryota; kingdom Metazoa; phylum Chordata; class Amphibia; order Caudata; family Salamandridae; genus Lissotriton; species Lissotriton helveticus. The sequence continues at coordinate 1,932,975,836 of NC_136059.1, forward strand.
TCTCAAAGCTGCTTGCCATTTCCACTGTGTTCACAGATCTCCAAAAATCTCTCTGCTGCTCACTCTCACTGCTCAGCACTGGCTGCCTCTCCAGAAACTTCTGATGAGTTGTACCTGCCTGGGTTGCCACTCCCTGCTAGGGTGGGGGAGGGAGCTTCCACCTCATTGGCTGCTTTCATTAGTTTCACTTCCTTGTTTGCCGATCACGTGTTTACCGAATCGGTATTTACCGAATCGGTATTTACAGATTCGGGAAATACCGATTCGGTATATACCGATTCGGTTTTGCCAATGCATTCCTATGGGCCTTTTGGGCCATACGGTTGTATTGCCATTACCGATTCGGTATCTACCGAATCGGTCAATACCGAATCGGTAAGTGTCGAAACACGATACCGAATGTTACCGATTCTGTATTTTACCGATTTTTTTTTCTCTACATATCATTTTCCGATTTCAGAATACCGATTCGGTAAAAATCGGTATTTTAAAATCGGTAAATGACATTTACCTACATCGGGCCCTTACTTTTATTTTACAACATCAAAAATGTATCCTATATAACTTGATGATATCCAGACAATCTGATATATGTCGCAATGCAATCGCTCCTCTACCTCAACCCAGTTGAAATGGTCTAAAAGAATGACAAAGAAACGCTGTAGGAAACATAAATATAAGGATCCAGTGCTACAGATATGAAACACTACCCTGTACCATAGAGTCTTAGGTATATTTAAAGTGCCCCTTAGAAGGATCATATAATATGACTAGAAGTGCCAAAAATGGTCTGCGCCCCAAGATTACGACAATGTAAGCAAATCAACGTTTACGCCTAACAAAGAACCTGGTATCATCAGTAGACTTTGGTCTAGTAAAAGTCGGAGGACTGGACTTGGGAGAGACAGGACCAGCATCAGTGGCTTTGGGAGCTGGAGGGCTGCTTGGACAGGGTAGTGTGGTGGCACGTTGAGGTGGAGTCATGCTGTCGTGAGACACAGTGTGGGAGGGAGAATATGGAGGGGTGCCTTTCCACTTCTTGGGGACTCGATAGGCAAGAACTGTCTTGGGAGGAGTGGTAAGTAGGGCAGGCACAACAGACACACTCTCCAACAAAGCTGCATCAGGTGCAGCCGGTGGGCCTCCCTCTGGGGACCTGCTGGATCCAGAGGTACGCTTGGCCTGTCCTTGCCTTTTCCCTTCCATCACCTGTTGAGCAGGTGAACCCCCTACAGTGATCTCCTTCACCTGCTTCACTGGGGTCTGGATGGGAGTTGAGGTTGTGGGTTAATCTGCCTTATAGGGCTTTTCTGTGGACTTTTAGCAGGCACCAATTTCACAGCAGGCACAGGAACTGACTGCTTTTCTCTGCAAGGTGCTTTTAGGACAGGAGCGTGCTTGCCTGGGAACGCCTTTGAGGCCTTTGACCCAGACGCCTATTTTTTGACTTGATGCCCCTGAGTGTCATCTGAAGGGCTTTTCCCTTTGCGCTCTGGGGTGGCTTTTGTTTGTTTAGGGGATGCTGTCTGCACTCTGGCCCGTTTGGGCTGCTGCTGTTGTGTACTGTGTGTGCTGTATCTTGAGCCTGAGGTCTGTGGTGTGTAGTCACTCTTGTCAGAAGTAGCCACTGGCAGGGTGGTGGCCAAAGGGACTGGAGCTGGACTCTGAGCCTGTGACAGCTGAATGACTGCCGACACTGTGGGGGACAAAGACAAGACAGTCCTGTGTAGCCCACCCACATCTGAAGGTATCCCCTCCATGAAGGCAACCACCTGTGCCAACGTCTTGTCATGGTCTAGGAAGGCATTGAGGAGAGTTGTCTCAATCACACACAGCTGGCACAAAAGGTCCATAGCCTCAACACTGAGGGCAGCAGGGGAGACAGGGGCAGCAGTGCCTGGGGTGAAGGACTCTCTTCCCTTCTTACTGATGCGAGCATGTGCAGCACTAGTGGAAGTAGGTGGGAGTTTGGGCACTGGACGCTGCATGGTGAAAGAGGAGGCAGAGTTCCAGCTCCCTGTGCCCACCAACATAGATGAGTCACCACTGGCGTCAGATGACATTGAGGTTGGTGTCTTTGGCTATGATTCCTCAAGCAGACTCCTGTCCCCCTCCGAGGCGCTGGTCACATCAGTGTCAGTATGCTCATGTGTAGCAATTATGCCTGATGCCTCACCACTGGTGTCCATCCCCTGTCCTTCTATGCCCACAGTAGATGCTGCAAGAGACAGAGACGTAGGTTCAGTTTAGTGGCATTCACACAAACATCATATGCAAGCAAAGCACAAAAAGAGGTGATATCCCCATGTTGCACACCACCCTGTGCAGTAACATTGTGCAACCTCAATTCAAAAGTCAAAAACAGCATGTTATCATGCAAATTTGGCATAACTGACCTATGTGATGCCCACACAGCCAAGGAGCCTGCCCGTGCCTCCGTGTAACCAGACATAGAGATCCCTCTGAGCATACCTAGGGCTCTGAGGGGGGGAAAGATATACCTCCCAACATGTTGTCATAGTCACATCTAAGGCATAAAGGGACAACATAGATACAGACTCCAAAATATCTGTTCACAATGGCTCATGACGTTCACCATGTCGCACTTTGGGGCACAACTACAGTTGCATATTGGTCTCAGATGTGTAGTTCTTACAATTTTGAGGTCAGGCACTGCACACATTGATGAAAGCACACTCAGATGAGGCACACTTCCGTTCACTTCCCTGGGATGTCCCTGACTCCCCCAGTGCAGCTGATGCCATAAGCCACAACTGCAATGTCAAGGGCTATTACGTCAATGACATGAGAAAGTACAGGTAGGGAAAATGCATGACTGCTGCACCCAACACAGAGGCCACTTACAAGCCATTGCATCACACTAGCAACATCACATAACTCAGCACTGGCTCAGGCTTAGAATACATGCAGTCAGCTAAGATACGGGCCATTAGTGGTGTCATGCTCCTGCAGGCCAACCTGCCAGTTCGAGGGAGCAGCCACAGCATCATCTTTGGCACCTTTTTGCTCAGCCGGCAGATGTCATCCCACCTCTTGTGACAGTGTGTGTGCCATCGGTTGGAGACACCCAGAGCTTGTACCTTGCATGCAATGGCCCTCCACACGGCCTAACGCTGGTGGAATTTGAGCTGCAGGCATAGGAGACAAGAGGGGCACACTGGGTTATGTACCACTATCTCTCAGCACAGGAGCATGATACTAACTCAGCACTATTTCACAGATATGTTGAGCAGAGACAATACAGCCTGACACGTAGTACATAAGTAGGGGATAATCATATCAAAAAGTGTGCAGATATGAGGGTGGACACAGTACCTGCCCAACTCATACATATGTAGGATGCCAGCACAAAAAGCTATGTGTAGGAGGCCAACATCTGCTATCCAGTTCGTGGGTGTTCATGGCATACATTACATTGGAAATGATGTGTCGGGGAAGAATCACTGTGTCCAACACTGCACAGCCCTCAATGTCCTTGCCCTGTGAATGGCTCACTGTGTAATGGAGGTCACATTTAGGGACATGGTCTTACTATCTCACAGCCTTATCAAAATGTCTGTTGTGTGCAATGTACAGGGCTGAGATAGATCTTTGATGGATAGGGTAGCAGACAACTCATATGTCTCACTCTGTACATTCAGGGATGTGTCCTTGTCAAATTGGGCAGTGACTGTACAGGCCAGGGGGGATCACTCTGGGATTCAACGTGGGGCATCAGAAATGTCACATGCAGGGACATAATGAAAGGGCAAACAGTGCCTACACATGCGAGTCAGTACACATGATGATAAAAATAGAAGGCGGTTGGTTCAAAAGTACAACAATCTGCTGTGTCAGAGGTCAATTTCCACCAAGAGTGTCACCCTCTGGCATTTCATTCTTGTGCATAATGCTGACCTATACATGGTGGCAATATTAAGTCAGACACACTTCCATCAGTACCCTCTGGACATAAACCCTTGGTAATGTTAATGATGAGCCTGTGAAGAACAACATGGACCCACACATCCATTCACACAGGCAATTTCAGTCTTGACTTCAGCTTAACAAACTTGCTGTGTCACCGTATGGCTGCAAAAATAATGCATGCCCCTCCCATCCTGATGTACAGCCAGGGACAATGTCCAAAATAGGCTACAAACCCCTTTCCCCTGGAGTCAGCATGCTAGGCAGTGTAAGACACAAACCCACACTCTCAGGCACATACTGCAGCGGATCAATTTCATGTGTGCACTCTATGCACTCTCACTTCCACTATGAAACACTTACCATGACATCTGGAGCACCATATAGCCTCCCATACTGTGTGTCCACCAGGACCTCCATCTCCTCTGTGGTGAGGGGACGGGCCCTGATGTTCTCAATCCTTGCCATCACTGGGTCCAGGAGACAGAAGCAGTTGGTGGTGAGGAGTGTCAGGCAGCAGTGTCTGGAGACAGGAGCAGCAGCAGTTGATGGTGAGTGTCAGGCAGCAGTGTCTGGAGACAGGAGACAGGAGCAGCAGCAGTTGGTGGTGAGGAGTGTCAGGCACCCGTGTCTAAAAGCTGTTGAAATGTGAGCCTCTCGCCCACACATTTATAGCCCCCTGTTTCAGTGGTTTTAAGCTGCTGCAATTGGTGTTCCAGATCGGCTTTTTTCAAATGCATCCAATGACCGGCCCGTGGTGGCGGAGCAGGCCTACCCCTTTATTAAAAAATGCATTAGGCTACAGCGATTGTGGTTCCCATTGGTTGTAAGGGCAAGGGCCATGCGGTGACACACCGTAGGGGCCAGGCGGTCGCTACCGCGATCGTGCATCTTTCAATTGCATCCAATGACTGGCCCGCGGTAGCGAAGCACGCCTACCGCTATATTGAAAAATACATTAGGCTACCATGGTTGCGGTTCCCATTGGCTGTAAGGGCATGGGCCATGGCGGTGACACACTGCTGGGGCAGGCGGTCGCAACTGCGATGTGGCTGCTAGACATTGGTGCCAATGACCATGATTTGGGTGGCGGAGCATGTCGACCGCCATTTTACTATATGTATTTCACTACTGCGAGTGTGGCTTAGGCATTGGCAGTGACACACCGCTGGGGCCAGTCGGTCACTACCGCAATGTGGCTGCTAGCCATTGGTGCCAATGACCATGATTTGGGTGGTGGAACATGCCAACTGCCATTTTACTATACGTATTTCATTACCATGAGTGTGGCTTTGGCATTGGCAGTGACACACCGCTGGGGCCGGGCAGTCGCTACCGCAATTTGGCTGCTAGCCATTGGTGCCAATGACCGTGATTTGGGTGTCGGAGCATGTCAACCCCCATTTTACTATATGTATTTCACTACCGCAAGTGTGGCTTTGGCTTTGGCAGTGACACACGCCTGGGGCCAGGCAGTCGCTACCGCGATGTGGCTGCTATCCATTGGTGCCAATGACCATGATTTGGGTAGTGGAGGACGTGGACAGTACCTAAACATATCATGCTGTGTCAATGGCCAATGGCCAGTTCTCAACAATGCCCAGTAGACACCTGATTCATGGCACACAATGCAAATGTAACATTTAGCCCACTGCTGACTACACATGCCATGTTGCTGTATATGATTGCAAACATTGACATTTACTCCCCCACATGTCACTTGTGATATTGCTGAGCATGTACACAAAAACGTGTTGTGCTCGACTCTCCAATGGGTACACATGTCAATGTGTGATATGGCTGAGCAACTCACAGTGATGAATTTCTGACTACACAATGTGCATATTTGACTGTCTACTTGGCTTGGCTCATACACATACTTGTTCTTAACACACAGACTGTGCTCATTGTGTTGTTGATGTGTGCCCTGTTTGACTTACGCTAGAAGGGGTGGCAGGTACAGCAGCTAGGTAGGAGACAGTAGTGTTGCTGTTTCACACATATGCTGTATGAACTACTGTCAGTGCGGCTTATGCAAGATGTGCCCATATACCTTTGAGGCATTCACATAGTCAGATATTGTTTTTGAGGTGCTCACTGTGTGAACAGTGGACAAGTGTACGACTAGTGTACCTGAAGGAGTCCCGACATGTAAGTTGTGCTGTAAGGTGAGGTTTGATGGCAGTCATTGTTGGCACTGTCAGTAAAAACATAAGATGTTGGCCACATCGCATGGTGGATTACAATGACATTTGTCCCATTTCATCTCACCTACGAGGCAACCAAATGTGCATCGTCCCTTCACAGTGCAGGTGTACATGGAGGATGAGAACATCATGTGGAAGTTCCGTCTGGATCGACCCACCCTACAAGACCTAAGTGCTTTGTTGGAACCCCACCTGTGGCCTCACAGAACGTATCCGACTGCTTTGACAACATCGTGTAACGGTGATGGCGGCCCTGTATTTCTTTGCTACTGGCTCATTCCAGTACACGGTGTCCAGTGCAGGTGGGATGTCGCAACCTATGATCAGCATGGTGCTACGTGATGACCTGTCGGCTATGATGACCTCCAAGGATAGATACATCCATTTCCTGAGGAGGCATGAATTGGCAGCTGTGAAGTGCTGATTTTTATGCCCTTGGCCACATCCCTAATGTTGTTGGTGCCATTGACTGCACATATGTTGGCCTGTTTCCACCACAGGCAGGTGAGCACATCTACAGGAACAGGAAACATTTCCATTCCATCAATGTGCAAGTGGTGTGGCAGGCGGATATGATCATCTCAAATGTCTGTGCCAAATTTCCTGGCTCGGCTCATGACTTGTACAGCCTGCGTAACAGCATTGTTCCACAGCTGATGGGTTATATGCTACCGGAGCGTTCATGGATTGTGAGTGAGCAAGCAGAGTCAAGTAGTGTGCTGTGTGTGTGACATGCTGTCCTCTGCCACAGTTATATTACAAAGTTGGTCTGTGTATCTCACACCTAGGTGACTCTGCATATACCAATCGTCGTTGGTTGCTGATCCTACTGCGGAATCCGAGGACCCCAAGTGAAGTCCGCTACAATGATGCCCATGGGAGGACACGTTGTGTGATGGAGCATACTGTTGGTCTCCTGAGGTCACAATTTCGCTGCCTGGACAAGACCGGAGGTGCACTGATGTACTCACCCAAAAAAGTGTGTCAGATTGTAGTTGCATGGTCCACAACCTGGCCTTGTGCAAGGAGATCCCCCTGCTCCTGGACACTGATGAGCAGCGGAGGCCCCTGCCTGCTAACCAACCCATGTCCATTGGCAAGGATAGTTGCGAGGAGGAAGGTGTCGACCTGCGTCAACAGCTCATCAACTGCTACTTCCCTTGAAGGTGAGTGCCAACATACAACGGTGCCATTTTCTGCTGATGTCGTTGTTGGTGTAAAGGTCGAGGTGAGCTTTGTGACTGCAGCCTGTAGTTGACTCTGTGCTGGCTGCTAATGTTTCTGGGACAGGGTAGATTAGCACAGCTACTGGATGTCTATGTCAGTACTGTTGCTCATTGTAATATTCGCAGATTGGAGTATCTTGATCACAAGTGTTGTGTGATGGCTGTGATGCCACCGCCTGACTAGTGAATATTGTTCTGTTGTGTTTTCCTAGGTCCCTTCAGCCTCTCCCTGCCTACAAACAATCTGTGTTCTTGGTACATTGTAATAATGGTGAACATTGTACATCCAGTGATAAACATGGAGCAGACACAACTACATAAGTGTGTAAGGCGTGTTTATTTACAATGGGTACATGTGACAGGGAAGTGAATATTTACAAAATGGTGATTAGTGAATCAATGAGTTTTCAGTGATGTAAGATGTGACAATAGAGTAGTCACCACAATAATGTGGTGACCCTGTCCAACAGACGGATGCCATTAACATGGCAGTGTGGGGCAGGACAGTCACCAAAGTCAATGCAATGGTGAAGAGGTGTGCCATCATGGCTGGTTCCTTGACTGGTGTTTGGCAGGTGCTTTGCCACGAGATCCTCCCTTGGATTTCTTAGGACGGTCTCTTGGTCGTTTGGCAGGGGTGGCCTCTGCTGCAGGACCAGTGGGGTCTGAGGAGTCCCCCCTCTCTGTGGCCACAGGGAAGAATGTGGAACTGTCACCATGTGGGCCACCGGAGGGATGTGGAGGTGTTGGTTAGGCCGCAGAACTGTCCCTCAGAACAGCCACTAGCTGGCCCAAGAGGTCCATGATTTTGCCCATGCGGGTGTCTATGGACCTCAGCAGCAGGTAGGGCTCACAGGAATCTTTCTGAGCCTGGCCCATTTATCTCTGGGACCGTTCATAGGCCCCAAGGACTCTGGTGAGGTTGTCCAGGGCTTCGGTCCCAGTGTCCAGTTGACTTTGACTCCCCCTTACCCTCCCACCTACCCTGCTGTCACGGACCTGTTGCCTCACCACTGTACACACCCGCCTACTATCCCTGCCCTCCTCAGTTGGTGGGTTGGGGTGGGGTGGTCATCCTCTGGGGCAAGGAGAGTGTTGCAGGCAGCACTGGTAGTGGTGGTGGTGGTGGAGGCTGCACAGGTCAGTACAGCAGGGGTCAGTGTAGTTGTTGTTGCTGATGTGGTGGCAGGGGGGATAGTGGGGTCATGGGACCTGTAGCGCCCGGGCATGCCAGATGGGCCAGTTTCTTGCTCCGCATCCTTGAAGTCCAGGGAGTCATCATCAGAAAGTCCACGTTCCAGGGGTGGAGAATGGCTCTGCAGGATGGTGTTGTCATCTTCTGCAGTCAGTTCTTGGTCACCTGTGGGACAGAGGGGAAATGGTCATTGATGTGCACCCCTCAAGCTTCAATCAATCAATCAATCCATTTGTAAAGCACACTACTAACTCGTGAGGGTCACAAGGCCCTGGGGGCGTGCTGCTACTGCTCGAACAGCCAGGTCTTGAGTAGCCTCCTGAAGGTTAGTAGGTCTTCGTTTTGCCGTAGGAGGATGGGGAGGGTGTTCCAGGACTTGGCGGCGAGGTAGGAGAATGATCTGCCACCGGTGTTAGCTCTCCTGCTGCGGGGGACGGTGGCCAGGGTGAGGTCGGCGGAGCGGAGCTGGCGGTTCGGGGTGTAGAAGCTGATCCGTTTGTTGAGGTATGCTGGCCCGGTGTTGTGGAGAGCTTTATGTGCGTGGGTGAGGAGCTTGAAGTTGATCCTCTCTTTGACGGGAAGCCAGTGCAGGTCTCTCTGGTAGGGTGTGATGTGGCTGTGGCAAGGGATGTCGAGGATCAGGTGGGCAGAGGCGTTCTGAATGCGTTGCAGTCGTTTCAGCAGCTTGGCCGGGGCTCCCGCGTAGAGTACGTTTCCGTAGTCCAGTCTGCTGCTGATGAGGGCCTGGGTGACCGTTCTTCTGGTGTCTGTGGGGATACACTTTGGTGTCTGTGGGGATACACTTCTAGATCTTTCGGATCATATGGAGGTTGTTGAAATAGGAGGATGAGATAGCATTGACCTGCTTGGTCATGGAGAGTGTAGAATTGAGGATGAATCCCAGGTTGCGTGCATGGTCGGTGGGTGTTGGCACTGCTCCTAGGGCGGTTGGCCAGGATTCGTCCCAGGTTGAAGGCATGGGGTGGAGGATGAGGACCTCCGTCTTGTCCGAGTTCAGTTTCAGACGGCTGTTCTTCATCCATTCCGCAAAGGCTTTCATACCTTTGTGGAGGTTGGTTTTGGCAGTGAGAGGGTCCTTGGTGAGTGAGAGGATCAGTTGTGTGTCGTCGGCATAGGAGATGATGTTGAGGTCGTGCAGTCTGGCAATGTGGGCGAGTGGGGTCATGTAGATGTTGAACAGCATCGGGCTGAGGGAGGATCCTTCGGTCGAAGGTGGTGTGTAATTGGTCTTCAGTGATTTTGCCCCAGCAGTGGCGGGGGATCTGTTGGGTGCGGTGGTGTGTGAGCTTCTTGAAGGTGAAGTAGACGCAGCGATGGTCAGTCCAGTGGAGTTCGGTGGTTTGGCGGAAGGGGATGTGGGAGCTTGCAGAGAAGATGGGATCGAACGTGTGTCCGGCAGAGTGGGTGGGAGTCATGACGAGCTGTTTGAGTCCGAGGTTGGCGAGGTTGTCGAGCAGGGTGGTGGAGTTGGTGTTGTTGTTTTTCTCGAGTTGGAAGTTCAGGTCCCCGAGGAGGATGTATTCCGTGGATGCGAGGGCATGCATGCTGATGAAGTTAGCGATGAAGTCGCTGAACTCAGGCCGGGGACCAGGGGCCTGTAGATGAGAGTTCCTCGGAGGGTGGTGTTGGGGGTCATTGTGGATTTGGAAGAGAAGGTGTTCAGCGGTGTTGAGGGTGTCATCAGAGTTGGTTGAGACCATGATGGTGAGCTTGTGGATGATGGCGATTCCACCTCCTACTCCGCTGGTGTGATCTCTGCGGGTGATCTTGTAGCCATCCGGGGTGGCTATGGTGATGTCGGATGCCAAGGAGTCGGTCATCCAGGTCTCTGTCAGGAAGGCGCCCTCCGGGGAGGACATATCGAGCAGGTCCCAGAGTTCAACAGCGTGTTTGCGTGTGGAGTTGGTGTTCAGGAGTATGCATCTGAGGTGGCCGTGTGCTGTCCTGGTGGATGGATTGGAAGGCTGTTGCTGGTGAAGTTGCAGTTCCGGCAGGAGAAAGGTCCATGGGTGCGCTTCGGGGCAGCCTGGAAGCAGGAGTGTGCTTGTCTGGTGTTGAGTGCGTGGAGGGTGTTGGCATTGTAGCAGAGTCGTCTATCGTGGTGTTCGCGGGGGCCAGGGTTCTGGTGCTGGACACGGTCCAAGCACGGATGGACGCAGACGTGCTTGCCTTAGGCATGCTCGCTGCGCGTGGCTGCTGCGTGGCCGTGCAGCGGCCACCATAAGAAGAGGAAGTGAGAGGGAGGGTCAGCTGGGAGGGCATGAGCGGACGATAGGGTGAAGGTGGGTGGGCCCGCAGGGGACGCAGCGGCGGGTAGCGGGACCGGAGACGGGACAGAAGGCAAAATGGGCACAAGGGACAAAAAGCAAAATGGGCACAAGGGACAGAAGGCAAAAAGGGCACAAGCAGCGGGGAAATGAAGGGAGAAGGAGAGAACACACATAACAATAAACGGTTACAAAAATGGCAGCAACAGTAAAGCAGGGGGAATGAAGGGAGAAGGAGAGAAACACACGCAAAATAAAACAGTTACAAAAATGGCAGCAACAATAAAACAGGCAAAAAAGCAAACCTAAGGTCCCCACTGGCCACCAGGGATGAGGCGCAGGTGGTAGCCTGCAGGTGGACTTGGGCCTTGTATACACAGCAGCAGCTGGTCTCCAGACACGAGCACAGACAGGTGGAGCTGAGCGGCGTGTGGAGTGACCTGCCTTGGTGTTCGAATTATCTTATTTACAGGTTATGTAACACATGGTTTACTAGTTCTCACATTGTATGTCTGCACAGTGATGTGCATGATGACATGATGTTGAAGTACATAAATTACTTGTCCTTGGTTTGACATGTCAATGGATACCATGCTCCACGTGCAGATTTTGTGATTACGAGGACATGTTGTCATCTAAGGACTAGCGGCACTACGATTTGATGTGAAGCCCATGCTTGCTTTGTTTTCATATGATCCTTCAAGCTCTGCCCCGAGCATTCAGTGCTGTGCATGATTGTGCCCTGAATTTCTTCAACATGTGATTTGGCGGGTCACACTTTGGTTTCTGTCACAGTTACATATGCTTAGCTGTCTGCACACTGTAATTAGATATTTGATCTGTGTCAATTTTGGTGGGATGTGAGGGCCGTCGTTGTCATATGGCTCCATGCTTTTCGAGAGGAATGGTAGGGTGCATGCACTGTCTACTCACCTGTTCTGTTGTCACATTGGGATGGGATTTTTGACACATCTCTCTGCGTGTGTGTTTGAGTGCTCCATCTTGCTCATAGGTGGGACAGGGGGGCTGGTGGGAGTTGTAGTGCAGGCCTCCCACCCCCGGCAGCCCTCACGGTGAAGATGGTTACCTACTTTTAAGTTTGTTTGTTGTGATACAATGGCTGCCACATGCTTCTGAGTGGGGGTGAGCGCTCCATCTTGCTGAGCTATGGAACCAGGGGGCCTGGTGGGAGTTGTAGTGCTGGCTGCCTGTACACATTTAACCCTGGAATGTAGCTGGCCACCTTTGTGGTGAATCAGATCGGGTGAATGTTATATCGGTGAGACCTGTGTTGGGTTTTGTGGTGCAGTTGGATGGGATTGGGCCTAGGAGGTGTAGCTTTGTAGTTGTGTGATACAGTACATAGCGGTGTAATGGTATACATTTGTTTGTACTTACCAGCCTGCACTCCACAGGGTATTCCTGTGAGACTCTCTGGATGCAGTATGGCAAGCGCCTTTTCCTCCCATTCAGTGAATGTTCTTGGTGGAATGGGAGGGGCACCGCCAGTCATCTGAGCCAGCTGATGGCTTGTTATTCTTCTTTTTCACCTTGCTCCTGAGGTCATGCAGCCCCTTCATGATCTCCTTCTTGTTGCGCGGGACAGTCCCTACTTCATTGACCTTGTTGACTATCCTTGTCCACATTTGTTTTCCGGTGGCTCATGGTGTCTGTTGGACCAGGGTACCAAACAATTGTGGTTGTACTCTGATTATCTCATCTCCCATGACTGACAACTCACTGTCAGTGAATTTGGTCATTTTCTTTTTTGCCACGGTGTGTTATGTGCAAATGGTTTAAGGTGTCGTTGTGAGGGTGGTGGAGATGGTGTGGGTGGTGTGTGTGTGTGTTGTTGTGCTGGTGAGATTTGTGGTGTTTTGCCTATCCTATGTGCTGCAGGGTTTATTTTCTTCAGGGCTGGAGAAGTTATGTTATGTTATGTTACAGGGGTTTGTAGAGCGCCTGGTTACACTGACCCAGTGTGTCCACCGCGCTAGGTACCAGAGCAGAAAAAAACCTAAGTCCACAGACAGTACAGCACTGATTATGTCTTTGGGAATAAGTGAGTCTTCAGGCCCTTCCGGAAGAGAGTTTCGGATTCCTCCAAACGGAGGCTTTGAGGGAGGGTGTTTCAAAGTTTAGCCGCTGTGTGGGCGGAACGAGCGGCCACCCATCCTGGCCCTCTTGATCCTAGGGACACATACAAACCCACTTCCACTGGATCTAAGCTTCCTGATTGGGTCATATATGCATAGTAAATCATGCAAATAAGCAGGATCCTTCTTTCTTAGGATACGATGGCTCACACACATGGCTTTAAATTTCACTCTTTCCCCTCATCGCAGCCACCGACGACATCCGGACCCTGCTCGACAAGGGGAAACAGTGGCCCTCATCCTCCTGGACCTCTCCGCTGCGTTCGACACGGTCTGCCACCGCACCCTAGTCCAGCGCCTCAGCAACATCGGTATCCAAGAGAAGGCACTGGAGTGGATCATCTCGTTCCTCGCCGGAAGAACACAAAGAGTCCGCCTCCCCCCGTTTCGCTCCGAGGCCACCGAAGTCATCTGCGGCGTCCCGCAAGGATCTTCACTCAGCCCCACCCTCTTCAACATCTACATGAAACCTCTCGCAGCCATCGCACGCCAGCACAACCTCAACATCATCTCTTACGCCGACGACACCCAGCTGATCCTCTCCCTCACCAGAGACCCCGACACCGCCAGAACCTGCCTACACGAAGGGATGAAAGACGTCGCCGAGTGGATGAAGGACAGCCGCCTGAAACTGAACTCAGACAAGACGGAAGTCCTCATCCTGGGATCTTCGCCCTCCGCCTGGGACGACTCCTGGTGGCCCCCAGCCCTGGGCACCGCACCCAAGCCAACCGACCACGCACGCAACCTGGGCTTCATCCTGGACCCCTCCCTCTCGATGACCAGACAAGTCAACTCCGTCTCCTCATCGTGCTTCAACACCCTGCGTATGCTTCGCAAGATCTTCCGCTGGATCCCGACCGAGACCAGGAAGACTGTCACCCAGGCACTCGTCACCAGCCGACTGGACTACGGAAACGCCCTCTACGCCGGAACCACAGCCAAGCTACAGAAAAGACTCCAGCGCATCCAGAACGCCTCCGCCCGACTCATCCTGGATGTCCCCCGACGCAGCCACATCTCCAGCCACCTGAGGAACCTGCACTGGCTCCCCGTCGACAAGAGGATCACGTTCCGGCTCCTCACCCACGCACACAAGTCTCTCCACGACCTGGGCCCCAAGTACCTCAACGACCGCCTGACCTTCTACACGCCCACCCGCCAGCTACGGTCCACCAGCCTCGCACTCACAGCCGTACCACGCATCCGAAGAGCCACCGCCGGAGGAAGATCCTTCTCTTACCTGGCTGCCAAGACTTGGAACTCCCTCCCCATCCACCTTCGGCTGACCCAGGACCATCTCGCCTTCAGGAAACAACTCAAGACCTGGCTGTTCGAGCAGTAGCATACCCCTCCCCCCAAGCGCCTTGAGACCCTCCCGGGTGAGTAGTGCGCTATACAAATGGCATGATTGATTGATTGATTGATTGATAGGGAGCCAGTGCAGACAGGACAGTGCTGCCTTTGCTTATGATCTTCTGGGCCACATCAGGACAAGCCTTGCTGCCGCATTCTGGTCGCCCTGCAATCTACGCATACACCTATCGCTGGTACCGAGGTACAATAGATTGCAGTAGTCCAGACGCGAAGTTACCAGTGCCTGTACCATAATCCTTCTGGAGGTCGTAGGGAGGATGTCCAAGGTTTTCCGTAGATGGCGCATGATGCCAAAACAGGCACCTGCTACCCTTTGGGTATGGAAGTTAAACGACAATTGATTGTCAACCCAAACTCCCAGATTTTTAGCATGTTCAGTTGCTTGTCATCCAGCTCGCCAGATTTTCTAGGCAAAGTCTGAAGTTGCGGTCGGCATCAGGTTGGGCTTGGGTCAGTGAGACCACCAGTTGGGTGTCGTCAGCGTAGGACAGAGTCCTAATCCCATATTTGTCAGCAATTTCCACAAGGGGGGCCATATAAAGATTGAAAAGAGTCGGGCTCAAGGTCGAGCCCTGAGGCACCCCCTGCCTCATCTTGATGCTTCTGGAGTAGAACTTCCCCTGCATGACCTGGAAAGAGCGCTCAGTTAGGAAGGATTCCAACCACTTGAGCGCTCCAACCGTTACACCCGCACTCCTCAAAGCCTGAAGTAGTGTGTGGTGAGCAACCGTATCAAACGCAGCGCTTAAATCCAACAGGATAAGCGCCGCAGTTTGTCCATCATCCACATTTCTCCGCATGGTTTCGATGGATTATAACAATGCTGACTCAGTAGAGTGGAGAGTGCGGAAACCAGACTGAGAGGGGTGTAAGAGGTTGTTTCTCTCTATATGCTCAGTTAATTGAGTGTTTACACTCAATTAGAAGAATGGAGAAGTGTGGCTCAAATGGTTAGAGCGGCAGACCATGATGCAGAGGTCTGGCCCGGTACCAGGGTTCAATACCCGCCTTGGCGGGTCTTGGGCTCAATTTCCTCGGACCTGATAATTCTCGCCTCGGTGCCTATTCTAATCATGGGTCCCACTCTGCAACTCTGGGCAATAGCTTGCTTAATCTCCACAACGGCCCCAAAAGCGCTGGGATGCCTGGTTTCACCCTGGGGGTGCCCAGGAGTGGACACTCACAGGGAAAACCAGGAAGGGTTCCTAAGCGGTATACAGACAGCACCGGGACACTACCTCAGGGAAGTAGCTGTGCGCTCTATAAATACCGGTACATTTACACATTTACATTTACAATTTTCTCCGCCACTTTAGAAAAATAAGGCAGCAAGGAGATAGGTCTGAGGTTGTCTAGTTTTTCTGCACTAATATGGGGCTTTTTCTGTTGTGGAAGTACCACTGCTTCCTTGCACCTAGTAGGGACCACTCCTGACCTAAAGGACAGGTCCATGAGGTGTCTGATATGAGGCTCTAGCAGGTCCGGGCTGCCTTTAAGCACCTTAGGGGTTCTAGGGTCTCTAGGAGACCCGGATTTGATGGTCCCCGCTATCTTTTTAATAATGTGGGCACAAAGAATTCATGAAGTTGTTGAGAGATAGCATTATTCACAGCGCCTTCCATTCTCCCCGGATTATCACGGGCTGAGACAGGGAAGGAGGCATAAATTTGCTCCACCTTGGCAGTGCAAAGGATTCTGGTCAGGGAAGGGGCTGGTTTTATATTCAGCTATGTGGGTGTGTCAAAATGGAGTATTGCTGTCAGGTGTGTTGTGTGGGTTGTCCTGGGATTTGTATTTTTGAGGTTGCATGGGGGGGTGTCATTGGGGTGTGTTAGGTGTTTTAGGGGCAGAGCTACTTTGATGTGTGCACTCGGTGGCCTTGTTCTGTGTTTTTTGTCAACCACCATATTTGTCATGGAACTTCCACGGCAGTGGCTATGCAACTGTCCTTCCGCCGGCTCTCCCATTCATCTCTGTTTGCCATTGCCGCGGTCGAAAACAGAGGATCCTTCTGCTGTCACCTCAATGGTATTCTAATTTTACTTGCAGTCACTCCGCTAGCCTTGCGGCAGTTTTGTGAGTTTCCACCACGAATCTGACCGCCACGGTCGGATTTTCACCTGCTCCGCCAGGTACGGGCGTTCTTTCGTTGCATTGTTCTACCACGGTCGGAGTTTTGTGGTGGTTGATCCTAATCAGACCACCAG
Source organism: Lissotriton helveticus (assembly GCF_964261635.1). Lineage (NCBI taxonomy): Eukaryota > Metazoa > Chordata > Amphibia > Caudata > Salamandridae > Lissotriton > Lissotriton helveticus. The sequence goes on from NC_136059.1 coordinate 1,932,992,419, forward strand.
TTTTGCCCTTATACCGGTGGACGGTTGGTTTTTGCTACCATGGCGGTCAGGGTGGTTTTCCGACTGCCATCCTAATAGAACCCCTAGTTAGGTTGCGAGATGGTAGCTATGACTCCCTAATTCTTTCTCTTTCTGCTGAGATTGTCTGCAAGTGGATCGTCTAATGAAGACCTGCTAGCATTTTACATTGGCAGTTGTCATATGCACAAATGTGCAACATGAATGAATAGAAACACTTCTTTGCTCCCCCATTTTAAGATCATGTGTACGGTTTACAGTCACTTGTTTACATTATTTCTGGAGTGCATTATAATCGAGTATTTGTTAAAAACTCAGCTGAGTTGCATATATGATAGATTAAGTTCACTGCACCCCCAGATTAATATTAACAGTTAAGCGCACATAAATTTGTTCAATAAAAATATTTTTTACATCATCATAGAGTTTTAAGTTCACCTTAAGGCTTTTTGTATTATTTTAATCTATACTTTACACTCATATGAAAAGTAAAGCAGCAAGCACTATAGAAGATTCCAAGTAGCAGCATTGCTATGAAAAGTCAGTGTCAGCAGATGAGATTATTATGGACTTGAATGTGATGGTTTTGTTCAGTTTCCAGGAGCAGACGAAGTTTGTTTGCTTAATATTGATTTTGAAGGAGGAGTATGAGTTTTGGTGACCACCTCAGAAATGTGTTTGTTGTTAATATATGTTCTTACCCGGCATTCCAACACCATGCATACCAAAACACCGTATTTGTAACAACGTGTTACCATCACAACGTATACTTTTACATTGCATATGCCTTTACCATGCATACCATTACAATGCAAAGGTATGCATGGTAAAGGAACATACTTTGTAAAACGTGTTTAAGGTAATTATGTATATCTATATCTATATCAATCTATATATTACCTACTGGCGGTCACCAGTAGGTAGTTATAGTTAGGACCTAGTTACCATAGGAAAATCGCAAAATTCTTTCCCGATAACTTTGGCGCCGATTGACGAATCTTCGCAAAATTTTCAAAACTTATGGCCCGCTCCGGTCAGCTCCTATCTTGAAGTTTTTGGGGTGATTCGTCAAGGGGGGGGCGAGAAAAAAGGGGGGTCCCAAAACGTGTTTTCCCCATGCAATTTCCCATACAAAACTTTAGAAGCGGCTACAGCCGAACTGCTGAACGGAATTACACCAAATTTGGCAAAAAGGTAGCCCTTGGTTCAGAAAGAACTCTTTTAGTTAAATGGTGTAAATCTGTTTAGTAGTTCCTGAGAAATTTGAAAAAGAAAAAATGTATCAATATCTAGGTGGAGCCTAACCACACATCGTGAATTTTGCCATAGAAATTATGGTTAGTGTTGCAGAAAGAAAATGTAGGGCATGTTTTAAGTGAGATCTCAAATCCTCTTCTATTTCATTAGAAAATTCTGACATGCAGACTGAAACGATCACTTTCAATACCAGCAATAGACTTCCAGGTAACTCCCTGGTGAGCAGTAGCTTTACTACAATTATCTAATGAACAGCTAGAGTGCTAACATTCTGAATTTATGGCAAATGCGTGACACATCTAAATGCCTTCTTGATGTAATCAAAGTAAAAAACTGAAAGCATTTCCTACTGACGAGATTGCAGTAAATGAGGAAATTAGGAAACTTCATAACAATTAAGTCTTCCAAGATGGCCACCAGAGACAAAAGAGCCCAAATGTAGCACAAATATCACCTAGGCACAGCCCACATATAGCCCAATGACAGAAGTGTGCAAAACACTTTTTATTTTTAGTTTTGCTGCAGTTTTATATAGTGCAGACTGGTCAGGTATTGAAGCGTTACATCTTACTTGGACCTCTTATTGCGTATTTTGCATGAAGTACATGAGATTGATCTTGCGAAACATTAACCTTTACGATTCTGTTAACCTGAAGTTGCTCTGAACCGGGCTTTGTAACACCCATTTTTACCTACTGGTTTTAATTAATTCTCTCTGTATTGTATTAGGAAAGAGGATTTACTGTTTTTATGTACACTTTTATGAGCTATGTTTCTAAATCAGATCAAATAAAGTTTAATGAATTCTATGACAGGACGGAGGTGAGGATTATGCGTATCTTTCCTCACTTTATTTGCATAGCAGTTCAAAGAAAATGTAACACAATAATCATTAAACAAAAGACTACACAACCCATGAACCTTTAGGGGGGGTCGTCTCCAAGGCAACTATAGTCTAATCATATCACAGCCCATCATATATAATATTGTGACGTCCCTCCGCTTCCTCTTTCTTCACTGCCCATCAGTTAAGTGCATTCCTTACATTGTATAGCGGTTTCTTGTGCACTTTATTAGCATTATTACCTTGGTATTGTTTTATATTTCCTGCGCAGCAGGCTCTTGCCCAAGCGCATTCTCCCCCTCGTAGTTTCTCCCGCTGTGCGCTCTGCGTGTGGTGAGATCCTGTCAGGCACATCTGGTCCGAGCGAGGTAGCTCCGTCGAGCTATACCGCTGATCTTTACGCACGTTGGGGAATCCGGTCACTCCTTTCGTGTCCGCTTGATTCCCGACCAACCTTCGCCTAAATTTGACACAGCTACACAGTGATATCCCCACACAGCTACGTTAGTGACCAGTACCACCTGGTGCTGGTAATTGGTATTGCGGTACAAAAGGGGGTGGTGATGGACGGAGCATCTGAACCAATCAAACACTCACACCCAGTCAAAAGATCTGGGTTTGATCCATCATCGTTCTTTAGCCCACTCTGCCACCCCAGTTCTGACATGGCTACATGCAAATCAGTCTGACCCTGTGCCTCATGGGAACAGTCCAGCCCGTACTGCCAAGCCATGCCTTCCCTTGACCGGAAACAAGCTTCCGGGGACCGGTTTCTGGCATTCCAGCCGTCTTCAGCCCGGCTTGCTTGAATCCAGCGGCAAAGTGAGCAAGGGACTCATGTCTGAGCATACCCTGCCACACTTATGGCGGCCAAAGCGGTACAAAAGGGGGTGGTGATGGACAGAGCATCTGCACCAATCAAACACTCACACCCAGTCAAAAGATCTGGGTTTGATCCATCACCAATTGGTATTGCGCCTCAGTCTATACTTATAACAGCTTTGGGGAAAGCCCAGCTATTGGAGCACCGACGAGGGGGCTGCCTTAAGGATTTTAAGGGCATTTGTTCTGCGCTCACACCCTCTGCTATCATGTCTTCTCCAGAAGACCATTATTACGCCTCCTAGGGTTGTTAACCATTACGCAGGGCACTTGGAAGCATTTGATAAACTTACGGAGACCTTCCTCAAGAGTGTGGGAACGCTAAAACATGCACCCTGCCGGGAGGAGGAGGAGCCCAGAGAAAATTGCGACGCTGTCACCACTATTGTAGACCCCGACGGCGGGTTTCCCTTTGAGGGAGAGGGTGTATTGGAGGAGGATTTCTCCTCCGATGAGGATAAGGACTCGGGGCGTCCCTGGCGTCCAGAGTCCCAATCCTCTCAGTCCCCGGTTGGGAATGGGGTCCACTCGGACATGTAATAGCCTACCCAAATTTACCATCATAGGTCGGCGGAGTGGACCACTGATGCCAAAGTGGCAGAGTATGTGGTGGGGAAAATCCATGAACCCCTTGAAAGGGAGGTCATGAATAGGATGAGGGGAGAATGCCCCAGGCCCTCACTGGAGGGGAAGGTGGCACACACCCCTGAAATTGATGAGAAACTATGTACCTTTTTCTCCAAATATATGAGGGATTCCAAGAAAGGAATTGATAGGTCTTGAACGTGGTAGGGCCCTTGATCCAAATTATTCAATTGGCGGAGCGTTCAAAAGAGTCAGGATTAAGTATGGGCTGAAAATAAGTTCTGCTTGCAGAATTTGCGAATTTTTGACAATTTCGCGGTCCGTGAATCGCGCGAAATTGTCAAAGAATTCGCAAGTTGGCGGATTTTTTTGCTTGGTCGCGCTTCAAAAATACAATCTCGTGCACGCAGCGTTGACTTACCTTGATTCTGAGTCCGCCGAGTTGTTTTTCCTCCCGGTTTGTGTGCGCTGCGCCATTTTCGATCTTGCTGCGTGATCGCGCAACACTTTTCGACCGCGAGTACGTCATTGCGTAATCGCGCGAGACTTTTCGGCCGCGAGTACGTCATAGCGTCCCGCCATCTTGTACTGTGAGACGCTCAGAACGCCAATACATCATAAGGGCCCGCGATCACACATCGCGAGAGTAAACAATTGCGAACACATAGATGCGCCGCGCAGCTGACTTCCGGCTGGAGATTTGAACTTCTCGCTTTCCCGAAATAGCAAAAATTGCAATTCTGCACAAGAAATCTATCGCTGGCAGCATAAACCTTCTGAAATTGATGATTTGGATCAGAAGAACTCCTCAGATTGACATTTGGCGGCACTTTTTTGTGCAAGGAGTGCATTTTTGGGGGTTTGGGAGGAAAGAAGTGCCCCAGAGTGTCCAACTTCCTGTTCCTATCCAGCAGGCTCCTCCCTGTGCTTTGTCCATGTCCTGGTCACTTTTCATTTGGATCTGGAGCTGGAAGGATTACTCTTTGTGGCCGCTGCTGGATATTTGTATTTGAGCACTTTTTGTTTGGATCACTTTTGGAGTTGAGATTTTACAAGTAAGTTGGTGTTGTTTTTTTGGGGCATTGCAGTTGCTGCAACTACAATTTATAAACTTTTTCACAACTTTTTAAAAAATAATTAAAATATATTGTGGGTATCCACAGTATCTAGTAGGCCCAGAGTTAGTCATGGGGCATGATACAACTGTTTCTGTGAGTTTTGTTGAACTTAAATATCATTTACGTCATGGATGGCATGGAATTGAATAGCTGACTGTTATTATGTCTATGTGGATGTTTTTTGTAATTTTGGGGTGCATGTTAAAGCCACACTAGCCAATAGGCCCAGGGGTAGTCAGTGGTGCATGGGGTCTAGGGGCCATTTTGAAGCCAAGCAGTGTGCTTTGTGCCATAGGCCTGCCACCAGTCTGCCTTGCTTTCATCCATTATGCCCAGGGGTACTCAGTCGTGCATGGGCCAAGTCTTTCTGTGTGTTCTCTTGATTTTAAACATCATTTAGGGCATGGATGCCATTGGATTGGGGTGATGTTTTGTGTGTATTTCGATGTTTTGGGTGTTGTTATGGCCTGGTCCAGGGCCTGGCCATATGTGTTTTGGCCATTGTGAGGCCTAGTCCAGGGCCTGGCCATATGGGTGGGGGTCTAGGGGCCATTTTGAAGCCAGGCAGTGTGCTTTATGCCAAAGGCCTGCAACCAGTCTGCCTTGCTTTCATCCATTATGCCCAGGGGTAGTCAGTGGTGCATGGGCCAAGTCTTTGTGTGTGTTCTCTTGATTTTAAACATCATTTAGGGCATGGATGCCATTGGATTGGGGTGATTGTTTGTGTGTATTTCGATTTTTTGGGTGTTGTTGGGGCCTGGTCCAGGGCATGGCCATGTGGGTGGGGGCCATTTTGAGGCCTGGTACAGGGCCTGGCCATGTGGGTGGGGTCTAGGGGCCATTTTGAAGCCAGGCAGTGTGCGTTGTGCCATAGGCCTGCAACCAGTCTGCCTTGCTTTCATCCATTATGTCCAGGGGTACTCAGTGGTGCATGAAACAACTCTCTCTGTGTAGTCCCTCTCTCTTCTATTAATTTAAACATCCATTTTGGATTAGAATTGCAATTTTTAGTTTGGTTCTTTCCATTTTTGGGTGTGTTGTGTTAATAATAATAAATGCCTAGTTGCAAATATTAATTGAAGCACGACATATGCAACATTTTTTTAACTGATGTTCCTCTGGCTTCCTTTGCTTTAGGTGCACAAAGACTGACAAATTCATCCTTATCATCATCACTTGCTGTAATGCCAGGAAGAAGTCCTGCTGCAGTGTGTGCACAACGTCACGTGACGTCACGTGTGGTGGCCACAGACAACTCTGCAACTCGTGCAACAGCGTCCTGCTGTTCTGACATCTGAAGAAGATGGGCTCAAAGAAAGGTGGCCGTAGCTCCTCTACCAAGAAAGTTGTCAGTGCCACTGCCAGTAAGAAGGAGCAGAAGAAGCAAGTGTCGCCACTTACCAAGGAGACTGGTTTGCCAACAGACACTCTTTTTGGGAAAAAAAACTACTCCTGCAGCAGTGGTGTCCGCCGGGGACCAAGCGGGGAGCAGCACCTCCGCTTCATTGGTCTCAGTGCCACCACGCCAAGTTAGGCCCAAGTCCATGAGTGCCGCAGAGGCAGCCTCTTTAATTGCTCTTTAACCATCGACCAGTGATGTTGGCGTTGACTCATCGCAAAGTAGCATCCAAACCACGCAGGGTGTAACTCATCTGACGAGTGTTCAACCACAGCCGTAATGACAACCACAGGTGCAACAAGGAGAGGCGCAAGGAGAGGCGCAAGAAGTGGGGCAAGCAGTGGCGCAAGGAGTGGCGCAAGGAGTGGCGCAAGGAGTGGCGCAAGTAGAGGCGCAAGGAGTGGCGCAAGGAGTGGCGCAAGTAGAGGCGCAAGTAGAGGCGCGTGGAGAGGCGCATGGAGAGACGGATGGAGAGGCACAACTGCCCACAATGCTTGTTCCTACAGAAGTAGGGGCACATCAGGAAATCGAGATTCAAGCGGAGGTATCATCCGAGCAAGCCACTCCTCCTGATGATCCATTGTCTTCCAGATCCCCAGCAAGAAAAAGGTCAAGGAGGGCAAGTACAAGTTCTTCTTCAAGCCCCCTTCCTTCTGATGTTCTAGATCTTGATTGGAACCCACCAATGCAGTCTGAGATGGAGGCACACCATGAGCCGACAAAGGTAGCTAAAAGGAAGGTTCCCGCAAGGCTTTCACTTATGGGCGATGACCACGAACAAGAAGTAGAAGTGGTGTATTCTGCTACTGATGAACAGTCTGACGATGACGACCCAGTCATCACAGTCGTCACTCCAGTCCCAGCGGGCATGCAGCAGACAGACATTTTTACCCTATCCCGAAATGCTGCTGTGCAGGATGTGGGCGGCGTGGCACTGGTACCACCACCAACACAGGTAACTACTACACCAACACGACCTACAGCTTCCATATTTTCTCGTCAACAGATCTGGCAGGGACCTCCATCCAGCTCGACCTCCATTACCTCAAGTAGTGGTGCTGTAAGTGCACAACAGAGTCAAATTCAGCCACGCCCATCCTCCACTTCATCTGGCATTGAAAGTAGCACCTCCACCACCCCCAGAAATCTCCAGTCCCCAGTTTGGGACTTCTTTAGTATTAGCAAAAGGCGGAAAACCTAGTCATTTGTTTGATTTGTAAACAAGTAGTCGGGGTAAGCTTGGTACCAACTATGGTACCGGAGGCCAGAGAGGTCATCTCAAAAAACACCACATTATCCAGTGGGAGGCGCACCTAAGTAACATCCGGAAAGCCAAAAGTACAAATCCAAATGTAGACATTGATATTGCATCTGATGACGAGGAGGAGGTGATCGTGCAGGGGGGAGGTGAACAACCGAGAGACATTTTTTCTGGTACACACAGTACCCCTGGCAGCAGCACTGCAGTGCTAGCGCCCACACCCTCCTCTACCCCAACAACATCAAGGAGGCACAGTAGTCTGGTAGAGACACCAATGCTAAAAAGTACATCAATGAGCCTAACTGGGTTGAAGAGGTCTGGATCCTCCTCATTACATATGAAAACGGTCCAGACCACCATTAAAAGCATGTATTGGTCGGAGGCGCCATTTGAACGCAACCACCCAACGGCACGTCTTTATAATGCAATGCTGGCTAAAATGTTAGTGCTGGACCTTCTCCCTTTTCCTTTTGTGGAAGGGGTGGGTTTTCTAGAATTTGTGGCAACAGTCTGCCCTAAATGGAAGGTTCCTAGCCGCTCCTATTTTGCCACAGTTGCGGTTCCAGCCCTACATCAAGATGTGCTGGAGGTGATTGAGGCAGCTTTGCAGAAGAGTGCTGTTCACACTATCCATCTGACAACAGACATGTGGACCAGTTGCCAAGCCCTTGATTACATGTGCATAACTGCACACTGGGTCTCTTTTGCAGGGGTTAGAGACAAGGTATCTGCAGGTGTTGACAGTGCCACAATTTTTCAAGCTAGTTGGAAACATGCAACAGTAGCCATGTTTGCCATGGAAAAATCTCACACTGCAGTAAACATTTTGGAGGAGTTTAACAGTAAGGTCTTTAAATGGCTGCATCCAAGAAAGCGCATGATTGGTTATGTTTCCACGGATAATGGCAGTAATATAGTTAGGGCCACGAATGATGGTGGCTATTTCAGAGTGCCGTGTTTGGCGCACAGTATTAACATTGTTGTTCAAGATTTCTTGAAAAAAGAAAACAAAGTCAGCAAGTTACTGACCACCTGCTGAAGAATCTGCACATATTTCAGCCATACTTTTAAGGCCCAGAAGCAGCTGAGGATCATTTAACGTGTCCGTAGAGTGGCAGTCAGAGGACTCATCCAGGAGGTGGCAACACGTTGGAACTCAACCTTCTACATGCTTGAGCGTCTGTTTGAGCAGTGCTTGGTAATCAATGAGTATGTCTTTGCACAGGGTTCTTCTATGAAAGACATGAGGCTAGAGGTGGAGGAATGGGACCTAGTTAAAAGCCTGGCAGACATGCTTCGTCCTTTTGAGGTCTTCACGCGTGAAGTCAGCAGGGAGGACTGTACTTTGGGCAAAGCTATCCCATTGTTGCGCATGCTAGAGCACCAACTGAAGGCGGTGTCTTCAACGTTCATGGACGATACTGAAAAGCAAGACGCATATCCGTTGGCGGAGAGCTTATTAACCCGCCTACTTGACACAGCAAGGCTTAAAGGAATACATTGTGAACAACATTACATTTGTGCCACTATTCTGGATCCGCGGTACAAAAAGGCACTGGCCAGCAATACATTCATTCCTTTTAACGAAGCAGATGTTTCAAAGTACAAACATTGGCTAGCTCTGTCAGCCACTCGGTTTGAAAAAGAGCGGCAGGAAATTGAAGGAACCCGCAGAAGTACTACTGAATCAGCAGGCCATCCGGCGTCAAGGTCCACTTCTGTGGCAGAAGGCAGTCACTTTCCCTCCCAGCCATTACCGACACCAGCAACCGTATCATCCTCATCCTCACCTGCACCAGGCCCAGCCATAATATAGTCGGAAGCGGATTAGATAATTCATCAAGCGTTTGCTCGTTCCAGTGTTGATGCAAAGGCCTCAGATGGTAAGCAAAGTTCAGCCTGGATGACCTTGAGTGGATGGTGCAGGCATATCTGGATGACCCACAGAGGTCTTCATTGATCACAACCCATCGCTGTATTGGTATGGGAAAAGGGGTCAATGGCCACTGATCACCAAGCTGGCTCTAAAGTATTTGTCTTGCCCACTCGCAAGCGTGTCTTCTGAACGTGTTTTCAGTGCCGCTGGTGCCATTGTATCTTCAAAAAGGACCCGCCTCTCACCCAAAAGTGTGGAGAGGTTAACAATGATCAAGATGAATCGGCACTTCATACCACCAGATTACAAAATACGTGAATCCACGGAGGAAGAAGAGGACACCGACTAAGGTGACGGAAGTTCTTCTCTGTTAGCTGACCTACTCCCGTCTCAATTCACAGAGTTTGAGGACGAGCTCTACTTCCCTGACACATAGGCCTGAAACTCACTTCCTTTTTTTTCGTCCTTATTCACTTTTATTCCTGTGTGTCTTTCTTTGTTTTGCAACTTTTACCACAACAAAACTCTAATCACAAGAAATCAATCAGCAGCACTGTCTTCGTCTTATTTCCTTATTGAAGGTGCCGCTGTCTGCATTCCTGAAGTTCACAAGTTCACAACTCAGTCATGCTCCTCTATCCTCCTCCTCCAGACTCCCCCTATCCTTTTCCCTCAAGGCAGATGGCTGGATTGCGCAGAATCAAGAAATTGCTGCTTCCTAGACGAGTCCCCTCTAAAGAAGTGGGACGGGAATTACTGACTATATGCTGATTGCTGACAGTTACTTCTGAAATTGACACGAGAGGCTGCTCTGTGGGCCTTCACTTTAAGAACAAGATGCAGACAAAAAGTGGAACAGGTAATGAATAATGAGATGGCATGCAGTGGTTAGCACTGGCTGTCTGGCTCTGATTAAAGCAATTGCTGTTTGTTTGTTGTGCATGAAATGAATCATATGTCTTCTGTTATTATTTAATCTTTTACACACTAAATGTAACTCAAGTCTACTCTGTTTTCTACATTGTTTAATTCAAATTGTACTTCTACTGCAGGAGCCACTACGTTGCATTTTTTAATATGCAAAATGTCCTTGGACTCACTGTGTGTGTAGACTGCGACTGCATGAACAACATTGAGTTTGCCAATATACCATGATGATGATGAGTCTTGATGATCAAAGTTACATAATATCTTTTTTCTTTACAGTCACTCACTGGGATGGATGGATCATCATCGTCGGTTTACGGAAGAACTATGGCTATTTCGTGAGTGGCAAACAGGTAAACAAGTCAACAACAACTGCAGCAGAACTACATGTCTGTCTAGTTGTGGTATGGAGTGGTGGAGCCAGTGTAGTGTTGTTATGCCAGAGTCCAGACAGCAGTTCATGTAAAATTGCGGCTATGTGGCTTGCTGCATACAATTAGATATGCTTTGTCTGTCTGTGTCAAAGAGGTATGCTACATCAGGTTGCTTCACTCAGTGGTGCCTGCCTTGACCGTCTGCATGGCCCTGGCCTGCTGTGTGCTAATTACTATCCTTGAAAAGGAGACTCAGGGTATGCACTTTAGAAATGATGCTTGTATGTAATACTGTCACCTCTGAAACTGAAAGTGTTATTTTTGCACTACACACCGTACCTTATATTTTTTTCTCCGTGGTGTTTTAATATCACTTCCTGTTTTTCCATCAACAATTACAGGCCGGCTTTTACCCTGTGCGATGGGAAAAATGATTAACTCAGGCTTACCAGTAGTGATCCGCAACTTCGCACCCGCCAGGCAGGCAGTGGACATTGTCCATTGGTCTGGTCACCAAGATTGATCGACGGAGCGTCAGATGGAATGGAGGAGTACCGCGAATAAGAGGAATGGCTGGATGCATGCAACTTCCCAAATTGAACAGGACAACTACAACATACAGTTACAGTATCCTCTTTACTTCTCTTTATCTTTTAAATAGTGTTATTGTTGTGAACTTCTATGAGTGTGACTCTGTGCGATTGTTTGCTCTCTGCTTAAAATCCATCCCTCCAGCTATTTGATAAGTTTCTTTGCTATTTTTAAAACGAATTTAATGTATTTATAAGTGTTTATTCTCTCTGAGGGTAGATAGGCAAGCGAAATTGGGTTGTATGACATTACAACGCTGTAAGCGCTGGATAGTGGAATAGTTTAATTTTCTATTCCAACTCCAGCCCACGTTACAGTAGGGAAGGTGTTGGAATAGAAAATTAAACTATTCCTTTTCCAACAGCGCCCTCCAGCGCAAGTCGTTGAAATGATTTGCGTTGTAAAAGCAGCGTTGTAATGGCAGCATCTGGTAATGCCTGTGTTGTGATGGCTGCTCACCGTGAAATTGCGTAATTACTGCAGGCCTGTACTGTGAAATTGTTTCTTCATAGTTAGTTAGTTGTAGTAAGTACTACTTTTATCAGCAACCTAACCACCCATTTAGCAAACAACTTCATGCATGCAGTAGTGCACTTCCTTTATGTCTCTTAAAAGATTTATGGATATCTTCATATCCAAAGATTTGTTTTTCTTCATTTGTTGCTTGTCCATGCGGTGTTTTTTTCCTATGTTTAAGTTGAAATAAATAATTATTTGAACCCTCACAAAAATAAACTATACCACAAGAAGACCCGAGTCACTTTTCTCCCTAACCCAACCAATGTCCATGAAATCAATGTCCCCAGGCCCAAAACCCCAACGCCCAATTCCCACCACCCAAAAGTCTTTAAAAAAGGGGCAAGGGATAGTCTCTCTACTTCCGCGGGCGGTGTCCTTTGGCCAGGTGGTCACGCTGCTCTCTCCGGAAGTCCTTGAGCAGGGCTTTCAGCCTCACAACCTCCTGCTCAAGGTTGGACACTCTCAGGGTCAAGCGGTGCACACGACCCTTGCACTTGCAGGTACTGTGGGGGGCAGCTGTTGTTTTTGCTGCTCGGCGGTGGCGGGTGGCTGCCAGACCACGGCTCCGTACCGCTGGAGGATTGCGCTGACCGTATGACCCAGGGGCAGTGGAGGAGGATGCAGCTGGTGTCGATGTCGACTGCGAGTCATCCTCCTCCTGGGCCACCAGCTGCCGATATTCGGTGACAATTGCCTCCAGCTTCCGTTGCCGGGTCCGTCTAGCCAACTCCTTCCTTGTTAATTTGGAAGAAGTATCTATATGAAGAAAGAAAAACATACTGTAACCAATGCTTGACACAAAATAATTCAGCAGAAAGTTGTGTCACAGTAGCACTAGCAACTTGCAAGCACAGTACATAACATTTGTGGCAAGTATTTATCTAACCTCCCACTCTGCTCTAACATTAGTGGGAGTTTCAGGAAGTCTACTAGCACTATATAGACTCACTACATTAGACTCAGACAGTACAACAGTCGTTTTCTTCTCTCTTGTTTAGTGAAATTGGTACGTAAACTTGTGGAAGCCGGCATAATGCCAGCACATTCAACTTGCACCCGAGAAAAACAGACGCAAGCCATGATGACACAGACTTGCGTTACTGTTACCAGTCCAGTACATGCAGGTGGTGAAGCTCTTACTTTTCTATTACGGTTGGCACTGGCCATACCCTTTTACAAGGGCTACTGCTTACTTAATTTAACTTTTACCCTGCCCTGCCCCTGACTAATACAAAAGGAAAATTAAGAAGATAAATAATATGATCATCTATCCCTTCACAGGATATTTGCTTACATATGGGATGACATTTAGGTGCTTTGTTTTTGATTGAGTGAACACCGATAGGCCACACATGAATGATAGAGTTGTAAAAAAATTATTAACAGAGGTAGTGAGTGAGTGTTCACCGTAATCGCCGGATATATGCTGTGCTTGCAAACTACTGTTACTAGTCATGATATTATTATGAAAAATTACAACCAACTACAAAATGTTCTACTAGGACTGGCAGGCAGCACTTCGCAGCACGCAAAGTGACAGACAAAGTCCGTCATGATTGCAGACCACTAAAAAGTTTCCTACAAAATAACCAGTCATAATTAAGGGTGGGCGTAGTGGGCGTAGTGGGGCTCCGCGGAGCTACGCGGAGAGGGCGAGAAGCTACGCCCACTCCCGCACTCCTCGTAGCCCCACTACGCACCTCCCTCCCGCTCTCCCCCGCATACATTATTTAAGCAATTAGCCTTATTAAAACAATATTAAAGCACCTACCTTGGGCGGCCGCGCATGCGCATGCGCATTGGTATCCAGGAAAAGGACGCTATTCAAGAGGGAGCCCCGGACGAGCCCCGGACAAGGTAAGTGCTTTAATATTGTTTTAATAAGGCTAATTGCTCAAATAATGTATCTAGGGGAGGGCGGGAGGGAAGCGGGTGGCGGCCGACTCGGCTACGCACACGGAGTGGGCGTAGTGTTGCCGGCTACGCTGTCTACGCAAAATGCGTAGAAGGCAACACTATGCCTACTCCGTGGGCGTAGCCGAATCGGGCGCCCAGGGTTAGTCATAATATACTCAAACTATCAATCCATCACCACTATCTCTTCTTAGTGGCAGGAGTAAAAAGGAAGGACTGGACTTGAGTCTCTAGTGTCTAGCATTACGCAGTTCTGTAAAGTACACTCATACATAATCACTCAGGCCAAATTAGCACAAAATTGAAAACAAGTAAGCATAATAGCACCGCCAGTGAGCAGGCGAGCACCTGCAATCACAGAAGCTTTTGAAACATAATTTACCTGTAATGTAATCTCTAGTGTCTAGCATTACGCACTTCTGTAAAGCACGCTCATCTGTAAAGCACGCTCATACATAATCACCCAGGCCAAATGAGCACAAAATTGAAAACAAGTAAACATAGTAGCACCGCCAGTGAGCAGGCGAGCACCTGCAATCACAGAAGCTTTTGAAACATAATTTACGTGCAATGTAATCGACAGCATTCTCGCTCATCGGAAAAAACAAATATTTGCAATATCATAACACAGAGCAGGAGAAAACAAAGTAGTTATTAAATAGCTACTGCTACTCACCAAGCCCAGGGATCTCGACGCCAAGCAGGTCGAGCAGGTCTTGTTCCCAGTCCAGGATGTCAGACCACCAGTGCGTCGCCTGGTTATAGGTGCTCCGGACCCCAGACTCCAGATACATGGCCCGGCACACCTTCCCCCATAGCTGGCGACGCTCCCGGAGCCTGTACCCGGTGCCAGGCCTGCCGCCTGCCGCGACAGTCTTGGGGAGGTGGTGCTGGACAAAGAAAACCAGTGCGGCCACCTCCACGGCGCTGAAGATCTCCCGGGCAGTTACTGCTTCCCCACTTAAGCGCCCGCAAAGGAGCCGGCTACAGGGTGCGGGACCCTTCCCCTTCAGATTTTTTCCGGCTCCCTTTGCCATGGTCCTGGACAGTAAATAAAATAGGAAAGAATAGGAAAAGTAAGTAAAAGAAAAGAGAGTTACAAAAAGTAGTTTTGAAGTAACCAAAAGTAGAAAAAAACACAAAATATAGATGTACAAAAATAAAGAGATAGATAATGAGTAAAAAAGATTTTAAAAAAGTTCAAACAAACAAAGGATTACAAAGATTAAAGGAGGATTGAAAAAGCATGCCCAGAGCCATAGTAATGAATTAAAAACAAGATGGCCGCCCCCATTGCGACCACGTGGGTAAGTTTGCGCGATATTTCTCCCGCGAGCACGCAAAAACGGACGCAAACACGCAATCACGCCCTGCGCACAACGAGAGCATGCAACTAGCACCCAGAAAAGGAAATACGCAACGCGAACAAGATGGGCGCGCCCATGTACGACCGCATGGGTAACTTCGCGGTAGCTGCGCTGAAAAAAACCTGCGAACACGCAAAAATGTAAAAAATCCGCAAATTCACACAAATACGTGGATTTTGCGGATCGCAAATTCGCTTTTGCCCTAATTCACGTACCGCGAATTCGCAAATTTTGCCTTTACTTAGTCAGTATCCCCTTTGTCCACGGATATTGTGGCTGGTTTTGTGCACTGCCCTAAACCCTAAAACACTACCCCCTCCACTACCCAAACACTACTGCACTACCCTAAACCCTAAAACATTACCCCCAGCAAGACACCCTATAATACCAAAACTTAACTGCACTACCCTAAACCCTAAAACACTACCAGCAGCATGACTCCCTACACTACCCAAACACCACTGCACTACCCTAAACCCTAAATCTACCCAAGCACAACCCCCTACACTACACAAACACCACTGCACTACCCTAAACCCTAAAACCCTAGCCTCAGCACGACCCCCTTCACTACACAAACACCACTGCACTGCCTTAAATCCTACAACACTACCACAGCACGACCCCCTTCACTACACAAACACCACTGCACTGCCTTAAACCCTACAACACTACCCCCAGCATGACACCCTACACTACACAAACACCACTGCACTGCCCTAAACCCTAAAACACTACCCCCAGCACGACCCCCTTCACTACCCAAACACAACTGCACTACCCTAAACCCTAAAACACTACCCCCCAGCACGAACCCCTTCACTACCCATCCACAACTGCACTACCCTAAACCCAAAAACACTACCCCCAGCAAGACCACCTACACTACCCAAACATCACTTTACGACCTTAACCCTAAAACATGACCCCCTACACTACACAAACACCACTGCACTATCCTAAACCCTAAAACACTAGAACCCAGCATGACCCCTACAGTACACAAACAAAATTGCACTACCCGAAACCCTAAAACACTACCTCCTACACTAAATAAACACCACTGCACTACCCTAAACCCTAAAACACTACCCCCAGCACGACACCCTACACTACACCATCACCACTGCACTACCGTAAACCCAAAATGCTACCCCAGCACTATCCCCTACACCATCAAATACCACTGCACTACCCTAAACCCTAAAACACTACCCTCAGCATGACCCCCTACACAACACAAACACCATTGCACTACCCTCAACCCTAAAACACTACCCCAGGACGATCCCTACACTACCCAAACACAACTGCACTACCCTAAACCCTAAATCTAACCCCAGCATGACCCCTACACTACACAAACACCACGGCACTACCCTAAGCCCCAAAACACTACCCCCAGCACGACCCCCTTCACTACCCAAACACAACTGCACTATCCTAAACCCAAAAACACGACCCCCAGCACAACCACTTACACTACCCAAACACCACTGCATGCACTTAACGCTGAAATAAGATTCCCTACACTACACAAACACCACTGCACTACCCTAAACCCTAAAACACTAGAACCCAGCACGACTCCCTACAGTACAAAAACACCTTTGCACTAACCGAAATTCTAAAACACAACCTCCTACACTAAACAAACACCACTGCACTACCCTAAACCCTAAAACACTACCCCAGCACAACCCCCTACACTATACAAACACCACTGCACTAACGTAAACCCAAAACTCTACCCCAGCACTACCCCTATACTACCCAAACAACACTGCACTACCTTAAACCCTAAAACACTACCCCCATCATGACCCCCTACACTACACAAACACCATTGCACTATCCTCATCCCTAAAACACTACCCCCAGCACGACCCCTACACTACCCAAACACCACTGCACTACCCTAAACCCTAAAACACTACCCCAGTACGAACCCCTACACTATCCAAACACCACTGCACTACCCCAAACCCTAGAAGAGAAACCCCCACCCCTTGCCCAATCCCCCTTACCTCTCACTCCTCGTGGTTCCTCTCTCCTCGTGGTTTCTGCTTCACGTCGTCTCTGAGGGGCGGTGCACGTCGTTGTGAGGAAACGGAACAGCCTCTGTTTCCTTACAACGACGTGGATCGTCTACATGTTTTTTAGAACGCATGGTCATTTACCATACATACCTTTACAACAAAATTTGTTGTAAAGGCATGTGTGGTAAATGACCATGTGTTCTAAAAAAAATGCGTAGTAATGACTTCACGATGTACAACGCATGTGTGGTAATGCATGCCTTGTAATGGTATCGCAAAGGTAAAATGTCGCTGTAGCGGCTGTTTACCGATCAAAGCTGGCCCCTGTTATTTAGTGAGATGTTTATTTGATTAATTAGGAGGAAGGAATGTGTTTTACCAAAAAGTGCCTTCCCAGCTGTTGGATTGTGAAAGTGTCTGCGTGGTCTGGTTTCACTTCCGGTGAGAGAGTGGAAGAGTCTGTTTGGATCTAAAGGAGTTCTGTTGTTGGACGGGGCCAGTGCGACACATCATCAGAAAACATAGCTAATGGAAAACATCCTCCCTGAAGTGTGGAGCAGTGCCATGAGAGGTTAACGAGTGTGCGTCCCTCCGCAGTATGACCGTACTGCGTGACCCGTGTGCCACCTCCAGGGTACGGGAGGCAGAAGCGGCACCACAGGTCCTCTTGAAGACTGCTGTTGCACTAATTCGACATTTTGGTACTGGGCATTTTAACTTTGTTGTTCCTGCCAGATACAAAGAGAAGATCCTGTGTTATTCAGTGCCCTCGTTACATTTTTTGTGGGTTGTGGTGCTTATCTCTTCGCTGCCCCCCGGTGCACACGACTGGGCACCCCACGTCATGTGCCATCTGCACGGCCTCTGCCCTCGGATCACTGGTTTCGGTTTCTGGAGTGGCAACATAAACAGTTGCTCCTAAAGGACTAGCCTGAACACTTAGGTGAATATCCCATGGACCAACATTCCACAGAAATTCTTTCCTAGCTCTCCCACGTCGACGAGGACGTCACAATAGCACGGCTCCGCTCACGATACCGTATGACATCATCAGAGCCATAAGAGGACCTCGTCGGCATGCTGACGTCAGTTCCACCCATTTTTTCCATGCCACCGAGGCAAACAGGCAGACCGAGACATTTTCACATGTATACATAGTATAATAAATATATCTATATTTACTGAAAAAAACATAGGTTTCAGGCACGTCATAGTTAGAAATTAGTATTTAATAAACCTTAGAAATTCACTGGAAAAAAACATAGGTTTCAGGGACATTATAGTTAGAAATTAGCCTTTAAAAAACCTTAGAAATTCACTGAAAAAACCATAGGTTTCAAGGGGCGTTATAGTTAGTTGGACATTTCACTCGTACAAAACCATAGAAATTCCCCCGGTATAGTTAGTTCAGCTAACTATAACTCGTGCGCCCGCAATGCACTGCTGATGACGTTACATATTACATCATTCATGACATGGTCAGTGACATCACTCAGGGCATCTGTGTGATCAAGAGCACTTCTGTGCTTAAAACGCATCGCAGAGAGGAGATCTAAATAAAATATCTTCCTGCCAGATCCTTGCCAGATCCTTGTGGCCAGATCCTTGTGGCCTGTCTCTCTCTTTTCGCCTTAACTGGAAGTTCAGAGGGAATGCTGGGAGTCGTAGATATATATATATATATATATATATATATATATATATATATATATATATATATATATATATATATATATATATATATATATATATATAACCTACTGGCGGTCGCCAGTAGGTAGTTATAGTTAGGACCTATTTTCCATAGGAAACTCTGGTCCACTCCTATCATGAAAGTTTCGGGGTGATTCGTAAAGCAGGGGCTGAGAAAAACGGGGGTCCCAAAACATGTTTTCCCCATGCAATTTCCCATCGGACCTTTAGCCACAGCTATAGCCCGAACTGCTGAACGGAATTACGCCAAATTTGGCAAAGATGTAGTCCTCGGTACAGACTTGTGCCTTTTGCTTAAATGGTGCCAATATTTTCAGTAGTTCGTGAGAAAATTACAGTTAAAAGCATTTATATATCTAAGGGCGCGGAGGATCAGCGGACTATCAGTGGACCGTGAGTGTATCGTAAGCGCACTGAATGCTAATTGGCTGTCAAGTGGTTGTCAACATTCGAAACCAGGAACTGTTGGCAGCCATTGTGTGCCTCTGTAGAAGCGAAGCTGAAGAAGTCAGTGAAATATGTGTAGAAAGGGGGCTGGGTAGAAATACTTTTACCCTCTAGACCTGCTCCCAGAAGGACCCCCAGGGCCCACAAAATTATTATTATTTTTTTAAAAAGACCAGGCAGGTGCGTGGAGGGTGCGCGGACTCTGGCGAAAAAAATAATAATATTAAAACTGAGATTTTTTTGTAATTAGCCCCCGGGGGGAGCTAAATACTGGGGTGAGAATTATTAGAGGGGATCGCCCCCCCAGAGCTAAAAACAAAATGGTGGGGGGAGGGGTCCAAGGTCCCCAAAGCCGCGGAGACCACCACCCCAGGTTTTATGTACTGTGGGAGGGGGAATGCGTGTCCCCCTCCCACAGTACCCTCCTGGACCACTCGAGGGCCTCTTCACCCCCTGGGGCTACAAAAAAATGGTTGGGGGGCTCATGGTCTCCAAAGCCCCGGGGACCACCACTTCCCGGGGCTTTATGTATTGTGGGCGGGCCAGCTCCTGCAGTATCCCGGGGTGTCCATCCCGCCCTCCCATAGCAAGGAAATCTGTTCTCTCTTTCAAAATCTAAATCTAAATCAGATTGCTTTTTCACATGGGGAGCTGCATGTTAGTAGTTCCCCATGTGGACAAGCAATGCCGGCTCCCAAATGCGTAGAAGTTGTGCACCAAAGGTGCTGGAGTTGTGCACCCTACAGATTATGAGTTGTGCATCCAGCGTGTGCACACCAGTGGGCCACACTGCGCGCTGCACTGGGTGCGTGACTTCTAATTTTACCGTAAAAAAATTGCCCCAATCAGTAATTTCTAAAATCCCCGGGGACCCTATCCCCCAGGTCTTATAAAAAATTTTGGGGACCGTAGGGGGAGCCACAATGCCCCCACGGTCCCGCCAGCTCCCCGCGTCCTTAGGGAGCCGGAATTGCTTTTCCACATGGGGAGACGCAAACTTGCATGTGGGAAAGCAAACCGATTTGAATTTTGAAAGTGAGAACAGATTTCACTTCTCTGTCTTTCAAAATCCAAACCAAGTTTGCTGTGGGAGAGGCAGGAGCTCCGAGACGCCTGCCCTCTCATAGTAAACAGCAGTGCCCCAGGGGTAGGCACCCCGGGAAACTGCAGGAGCCGGCCCTGGGGCGTGGCGGTCCCCAGGGCCCTCGAGCGCTCCAGGCGGAGGGCCACTCAGCCTTCCTCCCAAAATACACAACTCCCCGGGGTGGTGGTTCCCAGGGCTTGAAGTGGGTCATTGAGGCCCACACACTTCTAATTTTGCAGGGGGGCCTTGGACTCAAAAGTGGCGCAAGGGGGTTGTAAATCTGGCAACGTGTTCTGTTTTACTTTGCTTTCCTTTCTGTCATGTAGAGGATCCTGGATAAATATAACGGTTTCTGTACAGCCAGTACCTTTCAACCCTACCCCCAAACTGCTTACTGCCTGTTACTATAGTAATTACTGTGCTGGGGTTTTAAAAGTTTTCCATAGGAACCGTTAATCGTAGCTATAGACTGAGGTAAAGAGCTGGAAAAGAGCTAGCCTCAGTATTATACTTTAGTTATAAATATCATTTCTATTTTTAAATGTTTTATAACTACATGATTATCACACTTAATAATAGTGAAATGTTGTCAGAAAAAGAAGACGTATATACTTTTTTCTGATTAACCTTTATTAAAACAACAATAAGTAACTGGAAACATAACTTAAAGATAACAATGTAATAAATAACTAGAAACATTACTTTAAAAAAACAATTAAACAAAGTGTGATATGGACTCCAATAGAAGTAGGGTAGGCAATCTGCAAAACAAACATGAAGATAAGTGTTCAAAATTAGATCGATGTGAATAAATGAGGTCTAACATTACAAGTTAAGGTAATACTAGGCGCTATTTTTTAATTTGCACGTCTGCAGTGTGCCTGATACATTACACCTCTCTTATAGTCTCGCGTTCAAGAGGTGTCTGTACAGAAGTGCCTACTGCGTCAGATTTACAGTATCGATCAACAGGTCTTTAAAATGATTCAGAGATGAGACAGAATTAGGTGAGATATCAAGTCATTATGCAGGACAATATTCTTTGGGGCTTATTTACAAGTCCCTTGTGCCACTTTTGCGTAACTTTCACAATTTTAAAAGTGATGCAAAAGTGGCGCAAGGGGCTTTTAAATAAGTCCTTTTATAACGCATTTCATCGGAGGCATTGTATATTTAGGCCGCTCTGCTTACATTGTGTAAACACTGTGAACAACAGAGTTCACAACTTGAACTCAGCTTTGGTTGCACACGGCAGTGTGGACAGCAGTGTCCATAACTTTAAAAGAGAAAGAGAAACAATGTGAGAGAGAGTGAGAGAGACAAAGAGAGAAAAAACGACATTAAAACGTGATAGAGAGAAAGTTATACATGGAGCAGTTAATACTGGAGAAAATCTTCGTAGCTCACCTTTTGCCTTCGTTGTGTGTCCAAGCACGTGCTGGTTCATAGTAAGCATGGGCTGAAAATTTGTTCCGCTTGCGGAATTTGCGGATTTTCCGCGATTTCGCGATCCGCGAATCTCGCGAAATCACGGTAAAATCCGCGAATCAGCGGGGGTGAATTTCAGCCAGGCACACACAGGGTTACAGCAGCAGGTGCAAAAGTTGAAGCTAATTTTTTGTAACCTTTTACAAAAGGGTTACAAAGAAATTAACTTCAACTTGGGCACCTGCTGCTGTAAGCCTGTAAGTGCTTCCTGGCGCCTCGTTGCCTACTTGCAACTATTCTCTTACCCTGCTCTGACCCTTGAAGCAGGGTCAGAGAATAGTTACAAGTAGGCAATGAGGCGCCTGTCACGAAAATTAAACCTCAACAGGAAGCACTGACAGATATAAAAACAAGCATTTGCAATGCAATAGGTCTCGCATTAGGAAAGTTTGAGCTATTGGTCTTGTAAATGACAATTTTTTTTATTTATGTGTTGGTTTTGAAAATAGCTAAATTAATAGCTTTGTCATTTACAATACCAATAGTTATAACTTTCGCAAATGTGACACCTATAGCATTTGTAATGCAACATGCTTTGTATTTACGTGACTTAGCTGTATTGATATTACAAATTACAATGGCTTTTAATTTTTTTAAATGATTAATACTTAAATAAAAGTGATTTTAATTTTTAATGGCAATAGCTTCAACTTTTGTAAATAACTTTTGTGAAGATTATGTTCAGTGTATTTTATTGTGACGAAAATCCAAGAACAGAAGTGAAATATTAACATCTTTTTGTGACATTTGTAATAAAGTTTGAAACATTGAGAGAACATATTTGAACCAGTTGTTGTTGAATGGTTGCGCAGATTGATGCTGGGGTGGCGCTGAGTGGTGCTGTGGTGGTGCAGAGGGTGGCAGTGTTGAACCAGAGGGTGACAGTGCTGAACCAGAGGGTGGCAGGGGTGAACCAGAGGGTGACAGTGCTGAACCAGAGGGTGGCAGTGCTGAACCAGAGGGTGGCAGGGGGAACCAGAGGGTGGCAGGGGTGAACCAGAGGGTGGCAGTGATGAACCAGATGGTGGCAGGGGTGAACCAGAGGGTGGCAGTGGTGAACCAGAGGGTGCTGTGATGAACCAGAGGGTGGCAGTGGTGAGTGCTGAACCAGAGGGTGGCATCAGGGGTGAACCAGAGGGTGCTGTGATGAACCAGAGGGTGGCAGTGGTGGGTGCTGAACCTGAGGGTGGCAGGAGTGAACCAGAGGGTGTCAGTGGAGAACCAGAGGGTGCTGTGATGAACCAGAGGGTGGCAGTGATGAACCAGAGGGTGGCAGTGGGGAACCAGAGGGTGGCAGTGATGAACCAGAGGGTGGCACTGGTGAACCAGAGGGCGCTGTGATGAACCAGAGGGTGGCAGTGATGAACCAGAGGGGGACAGTGATGATCCAGAGGGTGGCACTGGTGAACCAGAGGGTGCTGTGATGAACCAGAGGGTGGCAGTGATGAACCAGAGGGGGACAGTGGTGAACCAGAGGGTGCTCTGATGAACCAGAGGGTGGCAGTGGTGAGTGCTAAACCAGAGGGTGGCAGGGGTGAACCAGAGGGTGTCAGTGGTGAACCAGAGGGTGACAGTGGTGAACCAGAGGGTGCTGGGATGAACCAGAGGGTGACAGTGGTGAGTGCTGAACCAGAGGGTGGCAGCAGGGGTGAACCAGAGGGTGCTGTGATGAACCAGAGGGTGGCAGTGGTGAGTGCTGAACCTGAGGGTGGCAGGGGTGAACCAGAGGGTGGCAGTGGTGAACCAGAGGGTGCTGTGATGAACCAGAGAGTGGCAGTGATGAACCAGAGGGTGGCAGTGGTGAACCAGAGGGTGACAGGGGTGAACCAGAGGGTGACAGTGGTGAATCAGAGGGTGACAGTGCTGAACCAGTGGGTGACCGTGCTGAACCAGAGGGTGGCAGGGGTGATCCAGAGGGCGGCAGTGGTGAACCAGAGGGTGGCAGTGGTGAATCAGAGAGTGGCAGTGGTGAACCAGAGGGTGGCAGTGGTGATCCAGAGAGTGCTGTGCCCATACACGACTGCATGGGTAACTTCGCTGTGCTAGCGGCTCGCGAACACGCACAAAGCCCCGCAAACACGCAAAAAAGCCCCGCGAACACGCAAAAACCCCAAAATTCACGCGGATTTTCTGCGATTTCGTGATCCGCGAATCTCGCGAAATCGCGGTAAAAACCGCGAATCAGCGGGGGGTGAATTTCAGCCAGGCACACACAGGGTTACAGCAGCAGGTGCAAAAGTTGAAGCTAATTTTTTGTAACCTTTTACAAAAGGGTTACAAAGAAATTAACTTCAACTTGGGCAACTGCTGCTGTAAGCCTGTAAGTGCTTCCTGGCGCCTCGTTGCCTACTTGCAACTATTCTCTGACCCTGCTCTGACCCTTGAAGCAGGGTCAGAGAATAGTTACAAGTAGGCAATGAGGCGCCTGTCATGAAAATTAAACCTCAACAGGAAGCACTGACAGATATAAAAACAAGCATTTGCAATGCAATAGGTCTCGCATTAGGAAAGTTTAAGCTATTGGTCTTGTAAATGACAATTTTTTTTATTTATGTGTTGGTTTTGAAAATAGCTACATTAATAGCTTTGTCATTTACAATACCAATAGTTATAACTTTCGCAAATGTGACACCTATAGCATTTGTAATGCAACATGCTTTGTATTTACGTGACTTAGCTGTATTGATATTACAAATTACAATGGCTTTTAATTTTTTTAAATGATTAATACTTAAATAAAAGTGATTTTAATTTTTAATGGCAATAGCTTCAACTTTTGTAAATAACTTTTGTGAAGATTATGTTCAGTGTATTTTATTGTGACGAAAATCCAAGAACAGAAGTGAAATATTAACATCTTTTTGTGACATTTGTAATAAAGTTTGAAACATTGAGAGAACATATTTGAACCAGTTGTTGTTGAATGGTTGCGCAGATTGATGCTGGGGTGGCGCTGAGTGGTGCTGTGGTGGTGCAGAGGGTGGCAGTGTTGAACCAGAGGGTGACAGTGCTGAACCAGAGGGTGGCAGTGCTGAACCAGAGGGTGGCAGGGGGAACCAGAGGGTGGCAGGGGTGAACCAGAGGGTGGCAGTGATGAACCAGATGGTGGCAGGAGTGAACCAGGGGGTGTCAGTGGTGAACCAGAGGGTGCTGTGATGAACCAGAGGGTGGCAGTGATGAACCAGAGGGTGGCAGTGGTGAACCAGAGGGTGGCAGTGATGAACCAGAGGGTGGCACTGGTGAACCAGAGGGTGCTGTGATGAACCAGAGGGTGGCAGTGATGAACCAGAGGGGGACAGTGATGATCCAGAGGGTGGCACTGGTGAACCAGAGGGTGCTGTGATGAACCAGAGGGTGGCAGTGATGAACCAGAGGGGGACAGTGATGATCCAGAGGGTGGCAGTGGCAAACCAGAGGGTGGCAGTGATGAACCAGAGGGTGGCAGTGATGATCCTGAGGGTGGCAGTGGCGAACCAGAGGGTGGCAGTAATGAACCAGAGGGTGGCAGTGGTGAACAAGAGGGTGGTAGTGGTGAACCAGAGGGTGACAGTGGTGAACCAGAGGGTGCTCTGATGAACCAGAGGGGGACAGTGATGATCCAGAGGGTGGCAGTGGCAAACCAGAGAGTGGCAGTGATGAACCAGAGGGTGGCAGTGATGATCCTGAGGGTGGCAGTGGCGAACCAGAGGGTGGCAGTAATGAACCAGAGGGTGGCAGTGATGAACCAGAGGGTGGCAGTGGTGAACAAGAGGGTGGTAGTGGTGAACCAGAGGGTGACAGTGGTGAACCAGAGGGTGCTCTGATGAACCAGAGGGTGGCAGTGGTGAGTGCTGAACCAGAGGGTGGCAGGGGTGAACCAGAGGGTGTCAGTGGTAAACCAGAGGGTGACAGTGGTGAACCAGAGGGTGCTGTGATGAACCAGAGGGTGACAGTGGTGAGTGCTGAACCAGAGGGTGGCAGCAGGGGTGAACCAGAGGGTGCTGTGATGAACCAGAGGGTGGCAGTGGTGAGTGATGAACCTGAGGGTGGCAGGGGTGAACCAGAGGGTGGCAGTGGTGAACCAGAGGGTGATGTGATGAACCAGAGAGTGGCAGTGATGAACCAGAGGGTGGCAGTGGTGAACCAGAGGGTGACAGGGGTGAACCAGAGGGTGACAGTGGTGAATCAGAGGGTGACAGTGCTGAACCAGTGGGTGACAGTGCTGAACCAGAGGGTGGCAGGGGTGATCCAGAGGGCGGCAGTGGTGAACCTGAGGGTGGCAGTGGTGAATCAGAGAGTGGCAGTGGTGAACCAGAGGGTGGCAGTGTTGATCCAGAGAGTGCTGTGCCCATACACGACTGCATGGGTAACTTCGCTGTGCTAGCGGCTCGCGAACACGCACAAAGCCCCGCAAACACGCAAAAAAGCCCCGCGAACACGCAAAAACCCCAAAATTCACGCGGATTTTCCGCGATTTCGTGATCCGCGAATCTCGCGAAATCGCTGTAAAATCCGCGAATCAGCGGGGGTGAATTTCAGCCAGGCACACACAGGGTTACAGCAGCAGGTGCAAAAGTTGAAGCTAATTTTTTGTAACCTTTTACAAAAGGGTTACAAAGAAATTAACTTCAACTTGGGCACCTGCTGCTGTAAGCCTGTAAGTGCTTCCTGGCGCCTCGTTGCCTACTTGCAACTATTCTCTGACCCTGCTCTGACCCTTGAAGCAGGGTCAGAGAATAGTTACAAGTAGGCAATGAGGCGCCTGTCACGAAAATTAAACCTCAACAGGAAGCACTGACAGATATAAAAACAAGCATTTGCAATGCAATAGGTCTCGCATTAGGAAAGTTTGAGCTATTGGTCTTGTAAATGACAATTTTTTTTATTTATGTGTTGGTTTTGAAAGTAGCTAAATTAATAGCTTTGTCATTTACAATACCAATAGTTATAACTTTCGCAAATGTGACACCTATAGCATTTGTAATGCAACATGCTTTGTATTTACGTGACTTAGCTGTATTGATATTACAAATTACAATGGCTTTTAATTTTTTTAAATGATTAATACTTAAATAAAAGTGATTTTAATTTTTAATGGCAATAGCTTCAACTTTTGTAAATAACTTTTGTGAAGATTATGTTCAGTGTATTTTATTGTGACGAAAATCCAAAAACAGAAGTGAAATATTACCATCTTTTTGTGACATTTGTAATAAAGTTTGAAACATTGAGAGAACATATTTGAACCAGTTGTTGTTGAATGGTTGCGCAGATTGATGCTGGGGTGGCGCTGAGTGGTGCTGTGGTGGTGCAGAGGGTGGCAGTGTTGAACCAGAGGGTGACAGTGCTGAACCAGAGGGTGGCAGTGCTGAACCAGAGGGTGGCAGGGGGAACCCGAGGGTGGCAGGGGTGAACCAGAGGGTGGCAGTGATAAACCAGATGGTGGCAGGAGTGAACCAGGGGGTGTCAGTGGTGAACCAGAGGGTGCTGTGATGAACCAGAGGGTGGCAGTGATGAACCAGAGGGTGGCAGTGGTGAACCAGAGGGTGGCAGTGATGAACCAGAGGGTGGCACTGGTGAACCAGAGGGTGCTGTGATGAACCAGAGGGTGGCAGTGATGAACCAGAGGGGGACAGTGATGATCCAGAGGGTGGCACTGGTGAACCAGAGGGTGCTGTGATGAACCAGAGGGTGGCAGTGATGAACCAGAGGGGGACAGTGATGATCCAGAGGGTGGCAGTGGCAAACCAGAGGGTGGCAGTGATGAACCAGAGGGTGGCAGTGATGATCCTGAGGGTGGCAGTGGCGAACCAGAGGGTGGCAGTAATGAACCAGAGGGTGGCAGTGGTGAACAAGAGGGTGGTAGTGGTGAACCAGAGGGTGACAGTGGTGAACCAGAGGGTGCTCTGATGAACCAGAGGGGGACAGTGATGATCCAGAGGGTGGCAGTGGCAAACCAGAGGGTGGCAGTGATGAACCAGAGGGTGGCAGTGATGATCCTGAGGGTGGCAGTGGCGAACCAGAGGGTGGCAGTAATGAACCAGAGGGTGGCAGTGATGAACCAGAGGGTGGCAGTGGTGAACAAGAGGGTGGTAGTGGTGAACCAGAGGGTGACAGTGGTGAACCAGAGGGTGCTCTGATGAACCAGAGGGTGGCAGTGGTGAGTGCTGAACCTGAGGGTGGCAGGGGTGAACCAGAGGGTGTCAGTGGTGAACCAGAGGGTGACAGTGGTGAACCAGAGGGTGCTGTGATGAACCAGAGGGTGACAGTGGTGAGTGCTGAACCAGAGGGTGGCAGCAGGGGTGAACCAGAGGGTGCTGTGATGAACCAGAGGGTGGCAGTGGTGAGTGCTGAACCTGAGGGTGGCAGGGGTGAACCAGAGGGTGGCAGTTGTGAACCAGAGGGTGCTGTGATGAACCAGAGAGTGGCAGTGATGAACCAGAGGGTGGCAGTGGTGAACCAGAGGGTGACAGTGGTGAACCAGAGGGTGACAGTGGTGAACCAGAGGGTGGCAGGGGTGATCCAGAGGGCGGCAGTGGTGAACCAGAGGGTGGCAGTGGTGAATCAGAGAGTGGCAGTGGTGAACCAGAGGGTGGCAGTGGTGATCCAGAGAGTGCTGTGCCCATACACGACTGCATGGGTAACTTCGCTGTGCTAGCGGCTCGCGAACACGCACAAAGCCCCGCAAACACGCAAAAAAGCCCCGCGAACACGCAAAACCCCCAAAATTCACGCGGATTTCCCGCGATTTCGTGATCCGCGAATCTCGCGAAATCGCGGTAAAATCCGCGAATCAGCGGGAGTGAATTTCAGCCAGGCACACACAGGGTTACAGCAGCAGGTGCAAAAGTTGAAGCTAATTTTTTGTAACCTTTTACAAAAGGGTTACAAAGAAATTAACTTCAACTTGGGCACCTGCTGTTGTAAGCCTGTAAGTGCTTCCTGGCGCCTCGTTGCCTACTTGCAACTATTCTCTGACCCTGCTCTGACCCTTGAAGCAGGGTCAGAGAATAGTTACAAGTAGGCAATGAGGCGCCTGTCACGAAAATTAAACCTCAACAGGAAGCACTGACAGATATAAAAACAAGCATTTGCAATGCAATAGGTCTCGCATTAGGAAAGTTTGAGCTATTGGTCTTGTAAATGACAATTTTTTTTATTTATGTGTTGGTTTTGAAAGTAGCTAAATTAATAGCTTTGTCATTTACAATACCAATAGTTATAACTTTCGCAAATGTGACACCTATAGCATTTGTAATGCAACATGCTTTGTATTTACGTGACTTAGCTGTATTGATATTACAAATTACAATGGCTTTTAATTTTTTTAAATGATTAATACTTAAATAAAAGTGATTTTAATTTTTAATGGCAATAGCTTCAACTTTTGTAAATAACTTTTGTGAAGATTATGTTCAGTGTATTTTATTGTGACGAAAATCCAAGAACAGAAGTGAAATATTACCATCTTTTTGTGACATTTGTAATAAAGTTTGAAACATTGAGAGAACATATTTGAACCAGTTGTTGTTGAATGGTTGCGCAGATTGATGCTGGGGTGGCGCAGAGTGGTGCTGTGGTGGTGCAGAGGGTGGCAGTGTTGAACCAGAGGGTGACAGTGCTGAACCAGAGGGTGGCAGTGCTGAACCAGAGGGTGGCAGGGGGAACCAGAGTGTGGCAGGGGTGAACCAGAGGGTGGCAGTGATAAACCAGATGGTGGCAGGAGTGAACCAGGGGGTGTCAGTGGTGAACCAGAGGGTGCTGTGATGAACCAGAGGGTGGCAGTGATGAACCAGAGGGTGGCAGTGGTGAACCAGAGGGTGGCAGTGATGAACCAGAGGGTGGCACTGGTGAACCAGAGGGTGCTGTGATGAACCAGAGGGTGGCAGTGATGA
The DNA here is from genome assembly GCF_964261635.1 of Lissotriton helveticus. Lineage (NCBI taxonomy): Eukaryota > Metazoa > Chordata > Amphibia > Caudata > Salamandridae > Lissotriton > Lissotriton helveticus. The sequence goes on from NC_136059.1 coordinate 1,933,021,996, forward strand.
ACCAGAGGGGGACAGTGATGATCCAGAGGGTGGCACTGGTGAACCAGAGGGTGCTGTGATGAACCAGAGGGTGGCAGTGATGAACCAGAGGGGGACAGTGATGATCCAGAGGGTGGCAGTGGCAAACCAGAGGGTGGCAGTGATGAACCAGAGGGTGGCAGTGATGATCCTGAGGGTGGCAGTGGCGAACCAGAGGGTGGCAGTAATGAACCAGAGGGTGGCAGTGGTGAACAAGAGGGTGGTAGTGGTGAACCAGAGGGTGACAGTGGTGAACCAGAGGGTGCTCTGATGAACCAGAGGGGGACAGTGATGATCCAGAGGGTGGCAGTGGCAAACCAGAGGGTGGCAGTGATGAACCAGAGGGTGGCAGTGATGATCCTGAGGGTGGCAGTGGCGAACCAGAGGGTGGCAGTAATGAACCAGAGGGTGGCAGTGATGAACCAGAGGGTGGCAGTGGTGAACAAGAGGGTGGTAGTGGTGAACCAGAGGGTGACAGTGGTGAACCAGAGGGTGCTCTGATGAACCAGAGGGTGGCAGTGGTGAGTGCTGAACCAGAGGGTGGCAGGGGTGAACCAGAGGGTGTCAGTGGTGAACCAGAGGGTGACAGTGGTGAACCAGAGGGTGCTGTGATGAACCAGAGGGTGACAGTGGTGAGTGCTGAACCAGAGGGTGGCAGCAGGGGTGAACCAGAGGGTGCTGTGATGAACCAGAGGGTGGCAGTGGTTAGTGCTGAACCTGAGGGTGGCAGGGGTGAACCAGAGGGTGGCAGTTGTGAACCAGAGGGTGCTGTGATGAACCAGAGAGTGGCAGTGATGAACCAGAGGGTGGCAGTGGTGAACCAGAGGGTGACAGTGGTGAACCAGAGGGTGACAGTGGTGAATCAGAGGGTGATAGTGCTGAACCAGTGGGTGACAGTGCTGAACCAGAGGGTGGCAGGGGTGATCCAGAGGGCGGCAGTGGTGAACCAGAGGGTGGCAGTGGTGAATCAGAGAGTGGCAGTGGTGAACCAGAGGGTGGCAGTGGTGATCCAGAGAGTGCTGTGCCCATACACGACTGCATGGGTAACTTCGCTGTGCTAGCGGCTCGCGAACACGCACAAAGCCCCGCAAACACGCAAAAATGCCCCGCGAACACGCAAAACCCCCAAAATTCACGCGGATTTCCCGCGATTTCGTGATCCGCGAATCTCGCGAAATCGCGGTAAAATCCGCGAATCAGCGGGGGTGAATTTCAGCCAGGCACACACAGGGTTACAGCAGCAGGTGCAAAAGTTGAAGCTAATTTTTTGTAACCTTTTACAAAAGGGTTACAAAGAAATTAACTTCAACTTGGGCACCTGCTGCTGTAAGCCTGTCAGTGCTTCCTGTTGCCTCGTTGCCTACTTGCAACTATTCTCTGACCCTGCTCTGACCCTTGAAGCAGGGTCAGAGAATAGTTACAAGTAGGCAATGAGGCGCCTGTCACGAAAATTAAACCTCAACAGGAAGCACTGACAGATATAAAAACAAGCATTTGCAATGCAATAGGTCTCGCATTAGGAAAGTTTGAGCTATTGGTCTTTTAAATGACAATTTTTTTTATTTATGTGTTGGTTTCGAAAATAGCTAAATTAATAGCTTTGTCATTTACAATACCAATAGTTATACCTTTCGCAAATGTGACACCTATAGCATTTGTAATGCAACATGCTTTGTATTTACGTGACTTAGCTGTATTGATATTACAAATTACAATGGCTTTTAATTTTTTTAAATGATTAATACTTAAATAAAAGTGATTTTAATTTTTAATGGCAATAGCTTCAACTTTTGTAAATAACTTTTGTGAAGATTATGTTCAGTGTATTTTATTGTGACGAAAATCCAAGAACAGAAGTGAAATATTAACATCTTTTTGTGACATTTGTAATAAAGTTTGAAACATTGAGAGAACATATTTGAACCAGTTGTTGTTGAATGGTTGCACAGATTGATGCTGGGGTGGCGCTGAGTGGTGCTGTGGTGGTGCAGAAGGTGGCAGTGTTGAACCAGAGGGTGACAGTGCTGAACCAGAGGGTGGCAGTGCTGAACCAGAGGGTGGCAGGGGGAACCAGAGGGTGGCAGGGGTGAACCAGAGGGTGGCAGTGATGAACCAGATGGTGGCAGGAGTGAACCAGAGGGTGTCAGTGGTGAACCAAAGGGTGCTGTGATGAACCAGAGGGTGGCAGTGATGAACCAGAGGGTGGCAGTGGTGAACCAGAGGGTGGCAGTGATGAACCAGAGGGTGGCACTGGTGAACCAGAGGGTGCTGTGATGAACCAGAGGGTGGCAGTGATGAACCAGAGGGGGACAGTGATGATCCAGAGGGTGGCACTGGTGAACCAGAGGGTGCTGTGATGAACCAGAGGGTGGCAGTGATGAACCAGAGGGGGACAGTGATGATCCAGAGGGTGGCAGTGGCAAACCAGAGGGTGGCAGTGATGAACCAGAGGGTGGCAGTGATGATCCTGAGGGTGGCAGTGGCGAACCAGAGGGTGGCAGTAATGAACCAGAGGGTGGCAGTGGTGAACAAGAGGGTGGTAGTGGTGAACCAGAGGGTGACAGTGGTGAACCAGAGGGTGCTCTGATGAACCAGAGGGGGACAGTGATGATCCAGAGGGTGGCAGTGGCAAACCAGAGGGTGGCAGTGATGAACCAGAGGGTGGCAGTGATGATCCTGAGGGTGGCAGTGGCAAACCAGAGGGTGGCAGTAATGAACCAGAGGGTGGCAGTGATGAACCAGAGGGTGGCAGTGGTGAACAAGAGGGTGGTAGTGGTGAACCAGAGGGTGACAGTGGTGAACCAGAGGGTGCTCTGATGAACCAGAGGGTGGCAGTGGTGAGTGCTGAACCAGAGGGTGGCAGGGGTGAACCAGAGGGTGTCAGTGGTGAACCAGAGGGTGACAGTGGTGAACCAGAGGGTGCTGTGATGAACCAGAGGGTGACAGTGGTGAGTGCTGAACCAGAGGGTGGCAGCAGGGGTGAACCAGAGGGTGCTGTGATGAACCAGAGGGTGGCAGTGGTGAGTGCTGAACCTGAGGGTGGCAGGGGTGAACCAGAGGGTGGCAGTTGTGAACCAGAGGGTGCTGTGATGAACCAGAGAGTGGCAGTGATGAACCAGAGGGTGGCAGTGGTGAACCAGAGGGTGACAGTGGTGAACCAGAGGGTGACAGTGGTGAATCAGAGGGTGATAGTGCTGAACCAGTGGGTGACGGTGCTGAACCAGAGGGTGGCAGGGGTGATCCAGAGGGCGGCAGTGGTGAACCAGAGGGTGGCAGTGGTGAATCAGAGAGTGGCAGTGGTGAACCAGAGGGTGGCAGTGGTGATCCAGAGAGTGCTGTGCCCATACACGACTGCATGGGTAACTTCGTTGTGCTAGCGGCTCGCGAACACGCACAAAGCCCCGCAAACACGCAAAAATGCCCCGCGAACACGCAAAACCCCCAAAATTCACGCGGATTTCCCGCGATTTCGTGATCCGCGAATCTCGCGAAATCGCGGTAAAATCCGCGAATCAGCGGGGGTGAATTTCAGCCAGGCACACACAGGGTTACAGCAGCAGGTGCAAAAGTTGAAGCTAATTTTTTGTAACCTTTTACAAAAGGGTTACAAAGAAATTAACTTCAACTTGGGCACCTGCTGCTGTAAGCCTGTCAGTGCTTCCTGTTGCCTCGTTGCCTACTTGCAACTATTCTCTGACCCTGCTCTGACCCTTGAAGCAGGGTCAGAGAATAGTTACAAGTAGGCAATGAGGCGCCTGTCACGAAAATTAAACCTCAACAGGAAGCACTGACAGATATAAAAACAAGCATTTGCAATGCAATAGGTCTCGCATTAGGAAAGTTTGAGCTATTGGTCTTTTAAATGACAATTTTTTTTATTTATGTGTTGGTTTCGAAAATAGCTAAATTAATAGCTTTGTCATTTACAATACCAATAGTTATACCTTTCGCAAATGTGACACCTATAGCATTTGTAATGCAACATGCTTTGTATTTACGTGACTTAGCTGTATTGATATTACAAATTACAATGGCTTTTAATTTTTTTAAATGATTAATACTTAAATAAAAGTGATTTTAATTTTTAATGGCAATAGCTTCAACTTTTGTAAATAACTTTTGTGAAGATTATGTTCAGTGTATTTTATTGTGACGAAAATCCAAGAACAGAAGTGAAATATTAACATCTTTTTGTGACATTTGTAATAAAGTTTGAAACATTGAGAGAACATATTTGAACCAGTTGTTGTTGAATGGTTGCACAGATTGATGCTGGGGTGGCGCTGAGTGGTGCTGTGGTGGTGCAGAAGGTGGCAGTGTTGAACCAGAGGGTGACAGTGCTGAACCAGAGGGTGGCAGTGCTGAACCAGAGGGTGGCAGGGGGAACCAGAGGGTGGCAGGGGTGAACCAGAGGGTGGCAGTGATGAACCAGATGGTGGCAGGAGTGAACCAGGGGGTGTCAGTGGTGAACCAAAGGGTGCTGTGATGAACCAGAGGGTGGCAGTGATGAACCAGAGGGTGGCAGTGGTGAACCAGAGGGTGGCAGTGATGAACCAGAGGGTGGCACTGGTGAACCAGAGGGTGCTGTGATGAACCAGAGGGTGGCAGTGATGAACCAGAGGGGGACAGTGATGATCCAGAGGGTGGCACTGGTGAACCAGAGGGTGCTGTGATGAACCAGAGGGTGGCAGTGATGAACCAGAGGGGGACAGTGATGATCCAGAGGGTGGCAGTGGCAAACCAGAGGGTGGCAGTGATGAACCAGAGGGTGGCAGTGATGATTCTGAGGGTGGCAGTGGCGAACCAGAGGGTGGCAGTAATGAACCAGAGGGTGGCAGTGATGAACTAGAGGGTGGCAGTGGTGAACAAGAGGGTGGTAGTGGTGAACCAGAGGGTGACAGTGGTGAACCAGAGGGTGCTCTGATGAACCAGAGGGTGGCAGTGGTGAGTGCTGAACCAGAGGGTGGCAGGGGTGAACCAGAGGGTGTCAGTGGTGAACCAGAGGGTGACAGTGGTGAACCAGAGGGTGCTGTGATGAACTAGAGGGTGGCAGTGGTGAGTGCTGAACCAGAGGGTGGCAGCAGGGGTGAACCAGAGGGTGCTGTGATGAACCAGAAAGTGGCAGTGGTGAGTGCTGAACCTGAGGGTGGCAGGGGTGAACCAGAGGGTGGCAGTGGTGAACCAGAGGGTGCTGTGATGAACCAGAGAGTGGCAGTGATGAACCAGAGGGTGGCAGTGGTGAACCAGAGGGTGACAGGGGTGAACCAGAGGGTGACAGTGGTGAATCAGAGGGTGACAGTGCTGAACCAGTGGGTGACAGTGCTGAACCAGAGGGTGGCAGTGGTGATCCAGAGGGCGGCAGTGGTGAACCAGAGGGTGGCAGTGGTGAATCAGAGAGTGGCAGTGGGGAACCAGAGGGTGGCAGTGGTGATCCAGAGAGTGCTGTGCCCATACACGACTGCATGGGTAACTTCGCTGTGCTAGCGGCTCGCGAACACGCACAAAGCCCCGCAAACACGCAAAAAAGCCCTGCGAACACGCAAAAAAACCAAAATTCACAATTTCGCACGGATTCGCGAATTATGTGGATCGCGAATTCGCTTTCTCACGATTTTGCGGACCGCGACTGTAAGGAGGTGTCTGTGCGCTATTTTTCTTCCAAAGCACTATATCCCATGCACTCCCACTGCATAGCAGTGAGTTCTCAATATTGCGTACAGATACTGTTGCACCCCATTGACTCGCAGAGTCCCGAGGTGAGTGTTTTTTCTTGCGAACTTAGTAGCAGTTTTACAAGCTCCTTCCACCACTTTTCCCATGTTAAAAGTGACACAAAAGTGGCGCAAGGGGCATGTAAATCTGCAGCTCAGACTGTTGTAACCTATCTATTCTCACTGCTCGGAGGTAATTGTACATTCCTACGCAGTGAAGCTGCTGCACACTACCCACTCTCTTCTTTAACAGATGACTTGTCCTTGTTTCGGAAACAAGCTTCTTTGCTCACCTTGTGCCATTGGCGTGATTCAAAGAGGGTGCACCACATGTTGAAGCAGCTTTCTCAGACGTTGTTACGATGGCCATGCATCATCGCAGAATCCACAAACGTAGAGTTTTGGAGGTGTTTGGGGGGATGGCGCCAATTTGTGAAACACAACCTGTAAGTTAAAAAGGAAGATAAGATTGTGCGTCATTTGTTTATGAAAGGAGAGTGGAAGTGAGAGAGTGACTGAAAAGAATATTCGCAGCTCACCTTTCTGTCACTGGTGTTTTTTTCAACACGTGCCAGGATATAATGCACACTGAAGTTCTATATCTAAAAGATAGTAAAAGAAAGATGTGATGATTGGTATTTGTTACTATCTTAATGTGAAGTAGAATTACATCACCCTTTCACACACCTTCCCTCCCGCATTTAAAAACAACTATTTGTACAGGTTATATACCGGACATTTGATCGATTATAAAAATGTTCCTGCTTTTGGAAAAAATATATATAAATGCAATAAGACACGGTATATAGGACTGCGTACGCCTAAATCGCAGCGTCGCTTTTTTGTATCCAGTCTGCTGCATCCCATCAACTCCCTCCGATGCACATCCAGGCCTCACTGCTCACCTTTTCGTGGACAGGACACCTTCTACATCATGCAGTCCCGCTCTGCCACCAAGAAATCTGATATATGGTGCAGAGTCTTGATATCGGTATGGCTAATGACATACTCGTGCTCCCATCATCATCGCAGGTTCCTCACCCACTCAGTCCTTCCGATACCACTAACTCAGTGACCAAAGAGGCCATGCATGTAGTGGTGGGCCCTTGTACTCGGTGGTTCAGGCCTACATGAGGCGTCCGAACCACCAGGACGGACCATCACAACGCTTGGGATGGGAGCAACTCTAAAATGGCATAGAGCACATGCGCTCCGTCTTTTTTATTGGTAGGGTCACGTGTGTAGTGACGCATGTGCTGGATGGGTGTGGTGTGGGTATATACCAGCCATGAGGGAGTGTGTGTGTGTCGATCTGACAACTAGACCTGGAAGTATGAAATCAGTACAATGGAAATCTGGGCAATGTTTTGTTTTTGTTTTTTCCTGGTAACGTAAGTGGAGTGGGCTGGCCCGATGTATAATCAAAGAGGAAAAAGTCCCAAAGTTTACCAAAGGGAAAGACCTATTTTATATGTCCCCTCATAACTCAAAATATCAACAAATCAGCGACCACATTTAAAAAATAAGTACAGTAAAAAAATATAAATCGATATGAAAATTGTACAATTTATTACACACAATGCATTAATAAATACAAAATTAATACAAATTTAAAGTGCCATACGAAAGGATTAAAAATGTGTCAATTCACATAAAGAACAATTAAAAACAAGTTGTCGGCGCAGCGTTTCGGTTTGTGTAATAACACCTTCATCAGGACAAAGTTCTATTTAAAAAGAAATTTAAAAAGAAACATAAAATTAGATACATACATCTGATCATATATCATTCTTTTACATTTTATATTTCTAATTCGTAACATTAGGTTATTACTTTTTTGGGGCATACTTGCAATAGAGTTAAACCAAAAACAATACTTGCAGGCACTTTGACTTATATTTACATACAGTTCTGATTTCTGAGTTATGGGGGATCATATTTATACCTGAGAGATGATACCTGAGAGAAATGCTTATCGCATGTTATAGGTTCACAGGCCTTGTTAAGAGATGGGGAATGAGGCCCCTGTATATCTAAGAAGAATGCTTACTAGATATTGTAAGCTCACATACCTTGTTGATTAAAAAAGGAATGAATTCCACCTCTGTAGTCAATTAGAGGGTATTCTTCACCAGGTCACCCTTTTTGTACTTGGGTACTTTTTACTGGTATGGTCCAATATGGGTTTCGTATCTCAACCCAGATTCCTTAATGGGAATAGATAATGAATATAATAGGTATTTAATCTATTTCAATTATTGCTAGGTAGTGTATCCTATTCCTTAATTAACTTCAGGTTTCTTATGTTCTGTGGTAAATCTGAGGTCAAGGGAGCCACCGAATTTTATAGACAGGTTGCTGTGTAAAAAGATAATGTGAGGGACCTTAGAAACGTGTATATGGTCTTTTTCTCTGTGTGCTATCATACAAATATAGAGCACTTACCCCTAAAGCAGGGATTATGAAGCTGCATGTGACTGGATCCCTTCAATAATTCCAGCACCGTCCTTCTCATCAATTCTATTTTGGCGGTCTTTTTATTTAGTTGACCAGCTCTGGAATGTAATATATGACCATTAAGCGTATATTTAGTCTATCAAAAACCAAGTTGAATTCAATAATGGTTCGGTATTATTACCTAAAGGTCAAGTGGCATAGAACTAAATAATTTTTAGGAACTATCAAGGTATACTTAATTACCTATCTATCTTGAGCTTATTTTGCATGTAAGCGCTTTACCACATTATCAGAGTATTAGAGGGGTTATTACCAAAATAAGGGTAGATGGTTTACTATTTTATAAATGTACCGCTAGTAACTTGAGCAATAGTTTAGTGGACCCCTCGGTTGCTATTGGATCTGTAAATTACGAAGTCGGTCTATCAATATTCTGAAATTTGTCGTGCTTCGCTACATTTTAAAGTGATGCATCGGTAAGATGCTCCTTTTTCTAGGTATTACATTAATAGTCCGCTATTTCAGGGCACTTACAATGGCATTACTCAATATTTGCCCACTCACTCTGTCGGTTTGAAGAATGCACCTCTGTTTATTACCCATTAAGACGATACATCAATAGATGGCTACTTCTTTTAGGCATTACCCATTGGTATGCCGTTTTAAGGGAAGTGCATAGTTTTAAATTCAAAAATCTTCCTGCCACACTTCATATTAGCGCTGTGCTTTTACCAACTATTATGATATTGTCTATAAAGAACCGCGACGAACTTTAAGTTAAGAGTCCTCCAAGCCGCGTCATCGCGAGTCTTTAGGAGACTGGCGTCTGAAAATTATAGACAAACACTAGTTTTGAAACACGCATCAAGGGGCCGGACTTACCTTTCTCAATCTTGTTGGCCTCCCTGCTCCACTTGTCCCTTGTTTTCTCTTGATCAAATGAGCTCGCGTGTAGCAATGTATTTATGTACGGTATACGCGTGGGCTCCTAATTTGTTCCCAGTACCGCGAGATTTAGTAAACGAGATTGTATTTTGTGAAGGAATGACGTTTTTATGAATGCGACTCCCTTACTTGAACTACCAAGGTAGATTTTTACCAAAATGGTTTACCAGCTTCAATTATATACAGGTCTATGTCAATTCGTGACGAATACATAATCGAATACTAATCGTTACTATACAGCATATTATTTTGTGGATTGGTTATCTTAATTTTCTCAGGAATTATATTGAATCAGATACAGGGCCACTCTAATGCGAGGGTAAGCCATATGTTTATAGAGCTCTCGTGATTTTTTGTCAAGTCGTCTGGTGGGAGGAAAAAGCAGAGGGTTTAGCAACCTCTCGCGATGTTTTGTCAAACAACGAACTGCCCGGGTAGTTTTTCATGATATTCGTATACAGTGGTGTACGCCTACTCGATTCATGTAAATTTTTATATTATTCTACACTAGCATTTATTGTTGTTTGAAGTTCCAAATAAAGATGATGCAATTGTATGTTATATTTATTGTTTCCTCTTCTTTATTACAATTTCATCTATGTTTTGTTTATGAATATCAGGCTAATGTGCATTGTTATTTATAAATTAAACCTTCGTTATCTTATGATAGATCCATACTAGGCTATTTAATCAGATTCCAAAATCTACATTAAGGCGTCTTCTCTGTCACCTTTGGATGTTCGTTGTTTCTTTTACCCAGACATATGGACACCTTTTTTCACATATTTCCTATCTAAGAGGCAATTATAAGTTCCTTATTATAAAAGCAGCTTTTTTTGAAACATAATTAAGTGGGGCAGTCAGGGTTTTCTGGACTATCTCCATATTTTGCATGTATCATACCTTGGTGAATGATAAATTTTTACTGGATCCGTTCCCAATCTTCTTTATTGTTCAGACCATTTTTAACTGTATTAAAACGGGACATAAAGAATTGTTCGCGTTTCTTTTTAAATCTATGTCTCTGCCCCTGTTGTTCATCTGTATACTTTCTAGTTCACACCATGCAAGATTGTTGATGGTGTGGTTGGCTTCCTGCCAATGGTCTGTTAGCGGTGCTCCTTTTTTCTTTGTGCGAATCGCCGATTTGTGTTCATTAATTCTCAGGTGAATCTCGCAGGATGTTTCCCCTATATACGCTAAATTACATGGACATTTTATGAAATATAATAAGTTCTTAGACCTACAGTTGATAAATGTTTTCACTTTGTGTTTCGTATCATTATGTTCAACGCAATTCACCTTTAAAGCATTCTCACAATTGGAACAGTTTCCACATGGGAAGGTTCCCGTTGGGAGAGGAGCGTTGTTTATACTCTGTTGACTTGCTACAGTTACCTCTCTGTATGTATGTACTAAACTATTCCTAATAATTTGATTGCGCCTGAAGGCAAATCTTGGTCTAGGTAGTTTCTCTTTGTTTTTATTCATGACAAGGTGCCAATTCCTATTCACTATATTTTTTACTTTATTGCTAATAACACTGTAATTCATCACAAAAGTGAGAGGTTTTTCTTTTATTTGGTCTTGCTTCTGTTTCTTTTGAAAAAGGGCGTCTCTATTAAAGTATTTAGCTCTTTTATAAGCATGTTTAACCATGCGCCTTGGGTAACCTCTATTTAAAAAAAATTCAGTTAAAATATTGGCATGTTTTTCAAAATCTTTAGTTTGGGAACAGTTGCGCTTTAACCTTAAGAACTGCCCAAAGGGAATATTGTCTTTCTGACAAGGTGGATGGCCTGATGTATGCCAGTGCTACACTAGGCTGTGAACCATGATTTCGGAGCTATGGGCGTGGTTCCGTTGTGAGCTATATGAGAAATCAAGTGATTCGGGTTTCCGTTTTGTAGTGCTGATGTCACCCGGGTCTTAAACCCAAATGTGTCATTATATCTGTAAAGTTCCACAACATGGCCAACATGGAAGGTACGGGGTATCACTGACTCTATATTCATTCATAGTTGCACACATAAAAGATGGTGGACATGACGCATTTCTGTGATTATGACTGTTTGTTGTACATTCAGTGGAGTGTTGTAGCTGTAGTAATACAGGGCTGTGAAAGGTTTAAGTAGCAGTGTTTGGCACATGAAGGTCAGCTAATATATATATATATATGTATGTGGTTATTCGGGTATACTGTTGAACTTGTTGCTGTAAATCAGTGTTCGAGCCTCAGAGTTGCGTCCTTATCCTGTTATTGTAGAGAAATGACGTAATATACACGTGCCTGAAAATGTACTGTAAATACGGGGCTCATGCAAACTGCTGATATACTTTTGGGTTGATTTGCGCTATATAAATATGGTTAAAAAAAGGAGGAATAGCCCACTTTTACTGCCAGAGGTAAGATGGTTGTATACGCTATATATATCACAATATAATGTGGTAGGGCGCAGGAGCAGAATTTTACGAACATAATAAATACACAGACACAGATAGGTACTTGAAATGTCTATGGGCACGTGTGCTCGATTCCATTTTATTTTGTTGCTGTTGGTAACAAGTAGAATAGTAATTATGATATCATACATAGATATTCAATCGTAAATGGTTTATGATTTCTGCTGTACAAAGGTAAGAGCACTACATGTAAAGAAATACACAGAGAATTCTATCGTAAAGTGTTCATGAGTTATGGTGCACTGAGGTAGGGTTGGTTTGTGTGGAACCTGCAATGATGTGTGGTTCAGGCAGACCGCACTGCTAACAATGTCTTTTGCTACTGACTTTTGACTTAATAAGGCCACGTGCCGATTATTTATGGTTCACTGAGTTAGTGGTACGTCTGGTAGTAAGCGTGTTGCCTACTGGACTGTATAATCTGTAATCACGATTGAAATAAAAGATGAAACATGTATGGAATACATTGTCGAAATGTGTATGTTGCAGGGACATTATAGTTCAAGTTGTGACCTGTGCTGTCCGCAGTGTAGACTGCCATTGACTGTGCCTTTGCAATTGCAGCGTGAATTTTATTTTTCAACTAAACCTAGAACTGATATAAAAGAAGTTTTTGAAAAAGGCTACTAAAAGGATATTGTATAGGGTTTGATAGACGTTTTATTTAGTTTGGTACAGCACTCTGCAAATAATGCATAATGAGTCAGTTGAATTCTGCCTGAATACGGCCACTTGGCGATGAATTATGGTGCACTGAGTTAGTAGTACCTTTGGGACTGAGCGTGTACGTAACCTGCGATGATGCGTGGTCCGGAAAGGCCGCACTGGGGTTAATGTTTGTTGACTACTGAATTTTGCCTTAATAAAGCCTCGGGGCAAACCTTAATGGTGTACTGACTTAGTGGTACGTCTGGTGTTTAGCGAGTGCTCACTGTGCGATGATGCGTGGTCTGAACAGGCTGCACTCAAAGCATTGAATGTTACATACTAGATTGCATGTACTTTGAGGGGGAAAAAATACCATTGATGGTTAACAAATTAACCGATTGCACTTCATGCAGATTGGGAGCATTTGGTTTTCTTAACCGATTATAGCCAAGTTGTAAACCCTGCTGTTCGCAATTTCGCAATGTAGATGTTAGGGTGGACTGCATCATATGCAATCATGGTTGAAGTGGAAGATAGAACATATATATAGAATACATTATTAAAATATGTATATTTCCGGGACATTTAAAAGGGACAGTTTGTCTCACCGTGACATAAAACTCTTCATTCCTCTTTGCGATAATTTATGGTGCACTGAGTTAATATTATCTATGGTGTTGTGCTTGTACGTATCCTGCGATAATGCGTAGTGCAGGGGGGTCGAACTGGGAGCAATGGTTTTTGCCTAGTTAATTCTGCTTTAATAAGGCTACGGAGAGATGACTTGTAGTGCAGTGAGTTAGTGGTACCGAAAGAACTCAGCGTGTGCGTACTCTGCAATGATTCGTGGTTCAGGGGGGTCACAGTGGTATAACATCTTTTGCCTACTGGAATGCGTCATGTACAATCGTCTTTCTACCTGAATGGTGAGCCCTCACAATGTAGATTGAAGGCAGTAGTTATCACTGACATCAAGAAATCCTTTATGTCGTATCTTTTAACAAAATCTGAGGACATAAAGTACAATTAACTCTACCTTAAAATGGGGGCGCTAGGTGGCGCCAAACCAAGATGGCCGAACTTGTGTGAGGCTCCAGCCAGACCGAGCGCAAACACACGATCCTTCAACATCCTTCCTTGTCAATTCGGCCTGAAACACACCTAATATTGTGCCCGACGCCGAGACGAACTCAGCGGTGCCTGGCTTATCCGAAACGGACGTCGGGAGCTGGTGCTACGGTGCGGTGTCTCCTGGACCGGTCGCTGGCGCTGGAGCGGAGACTCGCTGACTGCGGGCCGGACTTCCAGGAGAGACCGGGGATATCGGGCCTGCTCGCGGCGGCCGGAAGATCTCTCCTGCCCTGCATCCCTCAGCGCGCCCCGGCAATTGTGTACTGCCTTCAAGGGTGAGCTCCAAACAACAGAGAAGGTACCTGTGCCCTGCTGCCCATACCCTGTGCCATCGGAGACCCTGACTGCCTTTGGACCGCAACACGCTGCTCCCCCGGGGCCTCCATAACCCCCCCCCCTGCGGGTCTCTGGCGGCGGCGTTGCGGCCCCCGTCCAAGGACGCCTGATCAGCCTTCACCTTGAGCCGCAACCCGCGGCCCACTGCTCCGGGGCCGGCCGGACCCGCCTGCACTCCGGGATTTCCACATGGCCCAGGTCATTGCAGCCTGCTTCACCTGACCGCTCCTGGGGCCTCCGCGGACGTCCTGGACCCCGTGGGCGGCGGCGACCGGAGGGAACACACACCGCGCCTGCTGTTGCATCCACCAACACCGGAAAGATGGAGATCTTTATTGAAAACCTTCTTGTGGAATTATTTGTTAAGGAGTACTTCTCGCAGCACCTCATAGTGGAGAGAGCCCATAGATCCCTCGCTGCCAAGCCCCCCCCGGGTGCTACACCGCGACCCATTATCGCCCGCTTCCTCAATTACAGAGACAGAGATGCGGTGCTGCGCCGGGCAAGAGAGGTTGGAACAGTTACCTATGGCAATACAACGCTTTCCTTTTTCCCTGACTTCACTCCCTCAGTCCAAGAGGCCAGACGCAAATTTGCCGGGGTGAAAAAGAAACTCCAATCTCAGGAAATTCCATACGCCATGCTGTATCCAGCCAAGCTGAAGATAACACACCGGGGCTCACAGCATTTTTTCCAAAATCCGCAACAGGTGGAAGACTTCTTAAAACTCCACAAAAAAGACCGCGTCAGAGAAGAAACAGCATCGCGACGCTCTAGGTCTCCATCCCCGATGTCTCAACAGGAGTGATGGACTGAGCTGTCATTGGGTTTTCACTAAAACAGGACTCTGCACGTGGACAGACCGGTCCCCGCTTTTACGGTGAGGTACATGTACTGCTTTCAGCCTAACTGACCTGAAATTGATACTGCGCTCGGTCGCCCACCTCCGTCCCGCACAGGACAGCTAGGATCATACCTGGCGTCCAGCGGGGGGAAGTTAGGAGGTGGTTGGCAGGTCTGGCGCCCCTAGATCACCGTCCCCATTGGGTGATCCCCTACAAACTTTTGTCCTATTCTTAGTTTTGGGGTGGTTAATAGTTGGGTGGGGGGTGGGAGACTTGGATGCGCGGCCAGTTGGGAATGCCGGTGTGGGTGGGTCTACTTTCCGATTGCTTGCTGAGGCAGCGAATGCTATAGTCACACAGTATATTCATGACATATCTCATGCTGCAACGGTTCTGTTTTACCGGCCTGTTGGGGTTGCCGGTTGTGTTGGACATCTTAACTGTTACAGTCCCGCCAGGGTAGCCGCTGCGGGTTTCCCTGGGACAGGGGGAAATTTAGTGAATAATGTGGTACACAAACTTCTGGGTGTTGCTGATGTGTGCTGTTTGAGACCGACTGCCAAATGCCTGTGCAATGTTCGCATTATGTGGTTGGGATGGGTGACGTGAGTGACTCGCAGCCAAACCAACAATTTCGTCTGTTGGCATGGAATGTGCGTGGGCTGAACGACCCGAGGAAGAAGCGACAGATCCTAGGGTACTTAGATAGACAATGAGTATCTGTTGCAATGTTGCAAGAAACTCACTTGGTGCCGACTGCGTCCCCATTGTTTGCCTCCCGCTGGGCCTCATGCAGGGTGTTTTCATCGTATTCAACTTACTCTAGAGGTGTCACGGTACTGGTCAAGAAAGGCTTGGGATTTACCCCATTTGGCACTGAAATGGACTCCAATGGCAGATACTGTATGGTTTGGGGGAGGTTACACTCTCACACTGTCCTACTAGCTTGCTACTATGGGCCCAACATAGACGATCCGGCTGCACTCCTCACTCTGTGGGGTAAGATACAAACCCTTGACATTTCTTATGTGATCCTAGGTGGAGACTTTAACACCGCACTGAACCCTTCAGTGGACAGGTCTCATCCCCATTCTACCCATTACACCCGCACACAGCGCGCCTTACAGAGCATTGTGGAAGACCACCACCTGACTGACTCATGGAGGCACTCACACCCATCTATCAGACAGGGCACACACTTCTCCGCAGTCCACTCCACCTGGGCACGCATTGATTATGTCTTTCTCTCTGCTGGTCTTACCCCATGGCTAATCAAGACACAACACCTAGCCCACACCTTCTCAGACCACGCGCCCGTCCTTCTGGCCCTGCGTATTCCCCTCGATGTTTCCCCTTACCTGAGCTGGCGCCTTAATCCCGCGCACCTAACTGACGCGGCCTTTAAAGCGGAACTAGAGCAAGACATAACAGAATTTTTTGACCGCAATGTCACTTCAGTCTCCAGTCTCACTACGGTCTGGGAGGCATTCAAGGTCACTGTGCGGGGATGGTGCATCTCCAAAGGAGGGGGAGTCCTTAAGTCCCTACGAGGTGATCTGCGAAAACTTGAAGCTGAAATAGGCAATCTGGAGAGGGATATATCCCTAGGATTGGGGGGACTCATAGCCAGAGCTCGTATACAGGAAAAAATTAATGAATATACTGAGGCAGCCGATAAAGAATGCAAATTTCTGGGGAAGCCCTTTACAGCGCGTACATACGGTGAGGGGGACAGACCGGGCAGAGCGCTTGCAACAGCGGTTAGGCCACCTAGACACAATAATTATGTCACCACACTCCTCGATAGTCACGGCACGCCCCAGAGAGACCTCCCTGGACAACTCCGGGTCCTAACCAACCACTACACTGAGCTCTACACCTCCCACAGACATGTAGCGCTTGATCTGTCCAACTATCTTGATGACACTGCAATAGCCTGGCTCGGCCCGACCCAACAGAAGTTCCTCCACCTGGAGTTGGAGGTAGACGAAATTAAAGACGCAATCATGTCCATGAAATCGGGCAAGGCCCCAGGCTCTGATGGCCTACCGATAGATTTCTATAAAACCTTTATACACCTGCTGGCCCCGATTCTTAAAACTGTATACTACTCGGCCCT
Source organism: Lissotriton helveticus (assembly GCF_964261635.1). Lineage (NCBI taxonomy): Eukaryota > Metazoa > Chordata > Amphibia > Caudata > Salamandridae > Lissotriton > Lissotriton helveticus. Next base: position 1,933,038,669 of record NC_136059.1, read on the forward strand.
TGAAGACGGCATTTTACCACCCAGTATGCGGGAAGCCCTGATTGCCTCCCTGTTGAAGCCTGGTAAACCACCAGAACACTGCGATTCGTACAGGCCTCTTTCATTATTAAATACTGACGTTAAAATACTAGCAAAGGTCTTCCGGACCAGGCGGGCTTTGTCCCGAACCGCGCCACCTCTCACAACCTCCGCACCCTTCAGGCAGTGCTACAGGATATAGACCCCAAATTCGAGGCAGCAGCGGTCTTTCTCGATGCCACAAAGGCTTTTGACTCCCTAGAATGGGACTATCTGCTGGCGCTTCTGGAACGCATGGGAACCCCCTTCAACTTTATTGATTGGATCCGCCTGCTATATCACAAACCACAGGCTGCGGTCCTCTTAAATGGGGCCCGTTCAAAACCATTTGAGATTCGCAGAGGCACTAGACAGGGGTGCCCTCTCTCCCCTGTACTTTTTGCAATAGCGATTGAGCCTTTAGCGGCCAAACTCCGGCAACACCACAATCACCGATCCCTTATCTACCCGGAAAGGCAACTACTCATATCATTATATGCTGATGATATGACTCTCTATATCCATAAACCACAAGAAAATTTGAACCCGATCTTACGCGAGATAACTAAATTTGGCGCCATCGCGGGAGTACAGATAAATTGGGCAAAGTCGGCCCTATTTCCCCTTACGGACAAGACTCAGAAGTTCCCTCTCGACTACCCGCTTATGTGGGAAGGTGATGAACTTAAGTATTTAGGGATCAATATCACTAGGAATCGGGGAAACCCTTATACGTGCTAATTACGGGCCTGTCATGGATAAACTGATTGATAGCGTCACTAAATGGATACACCTTCCTCTATCTATGGCGGGGCGTATCTCCTTAATTAAGATGGTGGTACTCCCGAAGTTGCTATACCTCTTTACCAATATACCTTACAGTCCAGGTGCGCATTTCTTTCAGGTCCTGGACTCCCAAATGTCTCGACTTATTTGGGGAGGGAAGCAGGCTAGAGTCGGACTAAAAACTCTCATGCTCCCCTACCATCAGGGGGGATTTGATGTGCCAAATTTCCGCCTCTACTATGATTGTGCGCAAGGACATTTTGCCGCGTACTGGCTCCACCCTCCTCCTTTCATGGCACACCTGGCTGTGGAAGATGGATACATGCGGCCCGAAAAGCCCTCGGCTATCTTTATACGGCCTCCCGAGTGATTGATCGCGACCCCACGACGGTGGACTGCACTGTGCAGGCTTGGCGCCGGATAATGGCACGCATGGGCGTTACTATCCTATACTCCCCCCGCATGCTCTTAGCACATGACCCTAGACTAAGCGTTGCCGGTGAGGAACTAGGTCGCAAGATGCTTACTAAATTGGCGCTATACACGTGGGGAGATTTGTACATACAGGGCCGATTCCGGTCGGCTGCGCAATTCTTTGGGACGCACGCACCCTCAATCATGGACACATTCCTTTACACGAGATTGCGGCAGAATGTCCGTGCGGTCACCCCAGACTTCCCTCACGAGCCGGAAATCGTGGCCCCCTTACACGCTCTTCTACTCTCTGATACCCCAAAACATGTAGTCTCCATGCTGTACAAGCAATCGTATACGGCCCTCAACCCCCCTTCTCTAAGAGCCAGACGGGATTGGGATGCTGACCTAGGTGCCCCCCTCTCGGACAAACAATGGGAGGAAAGCTGCTCCCACACGAATGCAGTAACTGGCAATGCCCGCCTTTGGCTGGTTCACTTTAAATTCCTGCTCCGGATCTATCATACTCCCGCCAAAATGTGCCGATTTGGGTTACGTGCAGATGACAGGTGTCTTCGATGCAAGAAGGCTGGTGCTGACTTCCTTCACCTGGCCTGGACGTGCCAGGAGGTGGCATTGTACTGGGTGGAGGTGTTTCAAGCTATGTCCGAGATGGTGGGCGTGGCGGTCGACCCCTGCCCCAAAATAGCCCTACTGGGCCAATCTTTTTCGGCGCTCAAGCCGCACCGGAAATTCTTCGCGCTAGGATTCTTACTGGCAAAACGCCAACTAGCTTGCAGATGGGGGCGCGGACGAGCCCCCAAATTTAAGACTTGGCTGTCTACTATGTCTACTTGGCAAGATCAACTTCACAATTACGCTGACTTGTTACCCCACAAAATGCGTCCCAAGGACTTGTGGGGCCCCCTTACCGCTTACCTTCTCCGGACTCAGGAGGAAGACCCGGAAGTTCTGAGCCAACAAGAGTCTCCGGCCCGCTCAGACCCCCCGAACACGCACGATGACGGGCCTGACCCCCGATGAATCATCCCCATTGGACCTCCCCTTCCTCCCTCCCCTCCCCCACATACCCCCCGGCCTACTCTCCACCGCGCTGCCAGTATACCGAGTTAATTGGGGCCAGTCGGGTGATGGGTGGCGTAGCCTCAGTAGCGACTCCCGGGAGGGATCCTGATTCCCCTTCCGATGTGGACCGTGTGGAGGCCCCCTGACCGTTCTCCCATCCCCTATTGGGACAATGGCCCACGTGCGCAGGCATTGCGGTCGCACTATATAGGTACAGACAGCCCACTTTTCAGCCAACACTTACGATTCCAAACTACACTCTCCCCATCCCCACACCTGTTCCAAGTAGCTATATGGTTGCAGAGCAGTCCTGATCCGACACCGACCTGCTTTAATGCGGGATCACTACGCTCATCTGCGCTACCCCGTGCATTCCTCTGCAACACACAATCTATCTGGTGTCCACGGTTGTGGATGGGTTAGGACACATTGATTTTCCCCGAGATTCAATATCATAGTTGGGGGGGAGGGAGTGGGAGGGGGGGAGTTACACGGAAAATGACCTCAGTTGTTGCACGTTTACTCTGAAAACTCACAGGTGAAACTCGACGTAGTCTGACGATTCAACATGTGACTTTTCTCATATTACGACGCGGCCGGCCCGGATGGGTTGTAGGCTACACGCTGTGTTAACTAATTGCACTTCTCCACACCGTCCTGGCAATGTTGAATCCAGTTATTGCTGCCGGCCTTCATGCAAGGTTGTAGGCGTGAAGCTGTGTATTAATTACTTGCACCAAATAAAGGTCTTTAAAACAAAAACAAAAAAAACAACAAAAAAAAACTCTACCTTAAAATAAACAAGGCTAAATTTCATGTTGTTCGTAGTATAGATAGAAAGCTGAATTCGAAATGTGAACCCTGCTGTCCGTACTGTAAATCGAAGGCAGAAGTATTGACGAATGATTTTTGTCACTTATTTTAACAAAATCAGAACACATATAGTACAATTGTTTCTGCATTAACTAAATCAAGGTTGAATTCCCTACTGTTGACTTCAAGTTGTGAACCCTGCTGTCTGCAGTGTAAATTTAAGGCAGTAGTTGACACAAACATTGAGGAATGCTTTTTTGTCACAGTTTGCAAAATCTGAGGACACAGTACAATTGCCTCTTCCTTAAATAAATCGAGAATGAATTTAATGTTGTCTGTAGTGCATAAGCGCTTCTGGTATCAAGTAGTAAACTCTGTTGATCGCAGTGTACATTTGAAAACAGTACTCAGTACACTCATTGAGGAATGTTTTTTGTGGCATCCTTTAACAAAATTGTCTCTGCCTTACATAAATCAAGGATAACTTGAACGCTGTCTGTAGTGTAGATGAAAAGCTGTATTCAAGTTGTGAACCCTGCTGCTTGCAATGTACATCTTAGGTTGCACTGCATTATCTGTAATGTACTCCATACATTGACTGTTGCATACGGGACTCATGAACTGGTATCAAGTGGTGAAGGCAGTACTCAGTGCAGTCATTGAGGAATGTTTTTTTGTTGCATCATTTAACAAAATTGTCTCTGCCTTATATAAATCAAGGCTAACTTGAATGCTGTCCGTAGTGTAGATGGAAAGCTGAATTCAAGTTGTGAACCCTGTTGTACGCAGTGTGGATTGAAGGCAGTAGTTGACACAGACATAGAGGAATGCTTTTTGTCACTTATTTAAACAAAATCTGAAGACATATGGTACAATTGTCTCTGCATTAAATAAATGAAGGCTGAATTTCCTACTGTTCATAGTTTAACAAAATATGAGGTTGAGACTGAATTCAATGTTGTCTGTAGTGCTTCTGCAGTGCACCACTGATATATAGTTGTAAACTCTACTGACCACACTGTAGATCAAAGGCAGAAGTCTTTTAGTCTCCTCATTTCCTCACTTGCAAAGTTTACCGAATGTTTAGTCTGAAGATATCTCCTCATACTTGCTGTTCCACAAGACTATTTTTGTAGGCTCACCCCTGCACAGCACCGCCTTGCAGATTTTGCAAGTGACTTTGGTAGCATTAACCTTCTTCTGCCTCAGAGGAAAAGTATAACAGAAATCAAAGCTGAATTACCTACTGTCCGTAGTGTAGGTGGAAGGCTGAATTCAAGTTGTGAACCCTGCTGTCGGCAGTGTAGATTGAAGGCAGTTGTTCACAGACATGGACAAATGCTTGTTGTCACTTATTTAAACAAAATCTGAAGACATATAGTACAATTGTCTCTGCATTAAATACATGAAGGCTGAAATTCCTACTGTTCATAGTTTAACAAAATATGAGGTTGAGACTGAATTCAATGTTGTCTGTAGTGCTTCTGCACCACTGATATCTAGTTGTAAACTCTACTGACCACACTGTAGATCAAAGGCAGAAGTCTTTTAGTCTCCTCATTTCCTCTCTTGCAAAGTTTACCGAATGTTTAGTCTGAAGATGTCTCCTCATACTTGCTGTTCCACAAGACTATTTTTGTAGGGTCACCCCTGCACAGCACCGCCTTGCAGATTTTGCAAGTGACTTTGGTAGCATTAACCTTCTTCTGCCTCGGAGGAAAAGTATAACATAAATCAAAGCTGAATTACCTACTGTCCGTAGTGTAGGTGGAAAGCTGAATTCAAGTTGTGAACCCTGCTGTCGGCAGTGTAGATTGAAGGCAGTTGTTCACAGACATGGACAAATGCTTGTTGTCACTTATTTAAACAAAATTTGAAGACATATAGTACAATTGTCTCTGCATTAAATAAATGAAGGCTGAATTTCCTACTGTTTATACTTTAATAAAATCTGAGGACATAGTACAATTGTCTCTGCTTTACATAAATCAAGACTGAATTCAATGTTTTCTGTAGCGCTGATGCGCAACTGATATCAAGTTGTCAATTCTACTGACCGCAGTGTAGATTGAAGGCAGTACTCAGCACAGATACCGATGAGAAATTTAGATCCAAAGCTGAATTCAGGTTGTGCACCCTGCTGTCTGCAGTGTAGATCAAAGACAGTAGGACAGTAATCGATATAGACATATGTCTGCGGTGCTGTTGTGCTGAGTTCTCAATGGGCCTGTATCAAGGAGGTACTTGGTCATGGCGGTAGCCCTGTGGCAGGTTGGGCCTTCGCTGTGGCACAGTCTCTTCTCTTTGCAGAAGTGAACCACACCCAAGGCGTAGCCTAAGTTCTTTATAGTCTTACGTTGATGTTGTGTACGTTGGACCAGCCCACTCTGCTTCTGTTTCAAAGGGGAGGGTGAACACAGCTATATGACAGAAATATTCACAAGTGTCTGAGATAATATGGTTGCATCCACTATTCAATACACTATACGTATCAATGGTATATCTACACACGGAAAAGTTTTTGGTTTGTATAGTGAATTGTGTATAGTATTTCACAGGTAGTGTTAGCGTTGTGTACATTATTGTTGATATTCGAGTTCTTTCCCTTAGACATACTTCGTTGCCACATCTCTGTATATTGAGCTAGTGTGCTGTTGAGGGGACATAATATTTTGGAAATGTCTGTTGTCCTGTTTTCCGCAGCCTCTGAGGTAGTAGGGGGGAGAGGTCGGGGGGAGGGGGGTTGTGGTGGTGGTGGCGCTGGGTATTGTGATTTTGTTCGGTGTCGGTAGTGTATAATTAGAACCTCTATCACATATTGCTCTTTAAATATGGGTGTGAGTTGGATGTAATTCACGCAGTACATATTCGACGTTCTTACAGTAGTTAAATGTTGATGTTAATTTGTTAGTGGTAAGTGGAATTATTGCCTGATTTCTTAGGTAGCATTGCAGATTTGGTCTCTTGTTGAAAATATGGGGGAGTGGTGAACATTATAAGTAGGAATTGTCATTTAAAAAACCTTTCACATTCACTGAAAAAAGCATAGGTTTCAGGCAGGTTATACTTAGGAATTATCATTTAGAAAATCTTTGAAATTCACAGAAAAAAACATAGGTTTTAAGCAGGTTCTAGTTAGGAATTATCATTTAAAAAACCTTAGAAATTCAGTGATGTCACTGACCATGTTATGAATGATGTATTATATTACATCATCACCAGTGGATTGCGGGCGCGAGAGTTACAGTTAGTACAAATAACTATAATGGAGGAATTTCAATGGTTTTGTATGAGTGAAATGTCCAGCTAACTATAACACCCCTGAAACCTATGTTTTTTTCAACAAGGCTGCAAGGACAGCTGAAACGCGTCTGAACGAAGCCGAAATAAATTGAATTTTGAAGCTACACAAGACGTTGTGGTTATCTGTACAAGGGTGAAACGATAACGCGACTTGTATATATATACATATATATATATATATATATTACCTACTGGCGGTCGCCAGTAGGTATATATAGTTAGGATTTTTTCTCTATGGGTTTTTTGAAAATTCTATGTCTAATAACTTTGGCGTTTGTGGACGGAATTGGCTGAAATTTTCAGGAAAATGGCACATTTTGTTTCTGAGCAGCCCCTGAAAATTGGGGGGGGTTTCGTCCAGGGGGGGTCGAGAAAAAAGGGGGGTCCCAAAACGTGTTTTTAACATTGAGTTTTCCATAGGGCGGTTGGCCTCACTTTTAGCCCGAACGGCTGAATGGATTTGCACGAAACTTGGCAAAATTGTAGGGACTGGTAGCCCGATGTGCCTTTTGTAGGTCTCAATATATGTGCTCCAGTGGATTTTGAGAAATTAACGTTTAAAAAAAGATATATATCTGTAACAGCGGACCGGGCAGCGTCCCAGGACGCGTACTTTTCGCGCAACGGAGCTTTGTGAAGCGAAGCTGATTGGTTCTCCGGCGTCTGTCAACATTCCAAACAGTCCGTAGCGGCCGCCATCTTGTCTCTCGGTAGGATCGAGAGACAAGAGGAGGCGAAAGCGAAGGGGCAAATGACCATAAGGGGGAATAGTAGATCCTCGCTGACCCCCTAGGTTTGATGTGGAGGTTTTAAAAGGGCCCCGCGGGGCAAAAAAAAATAATAATAATAATAATCGAACGGCTGAATGGATTTGCACGAAACTTGGTAAAATATTAGGGACTGGTAGCCCGATGTGCCTTTGCTAGGTCTCAATATATGTGCTCCAGTGGATTTTGAGAAATTAACGTTCAAAAAAAGATATATATCTGTAACAGCGCTCCGCTTCGCGTACTTTTCGCGTTACGGAGCTTTGCGAAGCTGATTGGTTCTCCGGCGTCTGTCAACATTCCAAACAGTCCGTAGCGGCCGCCATCTTGTCTCTCGGTAGGATTGAGAGACAAGAGGAGGCCAAAGCGAAGGGGGAAATGACCATAAGGGGGCATAGTAGATCCTTCCTGACCTCTTAGGTTTGATGTACCATTTTGCCAAGTTTGGTGTAATTCCGTTCAGCCATTCAGGCTGTAGACGTATGTAAATGTCCTATGGAAAATTGCATGGGGAAAACACATTTGAAAGTGTTGAAATTTAGAACCAATTAAAATGTTACTTTGGTTTTGTATTTGTGTGTGATGAAAGTTAATTGGTTATGTATATATGTCAAATGAGAGGAAACCACAGCCATTTTGTGATACTACTGTCTGAGGTACATTTGTGAGGAATTTTTGGTGGTGAATTTCTGGTGTTTGATTTACACAGTACTAACACTTCTGCTACTTTTAAAAAGGTGAGTTGTTAATTTGTAAGGGGAACTATGTTGTACACTTGAAGATAATTTGAAAAATGTTTTCTGTTATTTATTTGCAGTCCTTCTGTTATACTAAATACTTGATGAAGTTAGTTTTATATTATGTATTACTAAAAACGATAAATGAAAGTGATTATTTTTTTCTGCAATTTACAGCAAGCAATTTCAAAATAAAATGGCTCACAATGAAGAGACCGTGGCAATTTCTTTTGAATTGTCCACTACATTGATTGAAATTGAGAGCACCAATAATGAAATATTGTCACAAGGAGGACATGACTTGTATGATTCCATTAGATTGATTGAAATGGACAGCACCAAGAATGAAATATTGTCACAAGGAGATGACTTGAATGATTCCACTACATTGATTGAAATTGAGAGCACCAATAATGAAATATTGTCACAAGGAGGAGATGGCTTGTATGATTCCATTAGATTGATTGAAATGGACAGCACCAATAATGAAATATTGTCACAAGGAGGAGATGACTTGAATGATTCCACTACATTGATTGAAATTGAGAGCACCAATAATGAAATATTGTCACGAGGAGATGACTTGAATGATTCCACTACATTGATTGAAATGGACAGCACCAATAATGAAATATTGTCAGAAGGAGGAGATGACTTGAATGATTTTTTTGATCAATCTCTTGATGGCGAATTTATCGAGTGTTTGGAGACCATAGAGTTACAAGAATCATCATTGCAGACTTTTAATGAGGAGATTCCAGATGAGATGATTGAAGAGGAAATTACTGATGAGGACATGTTACTAGTTGTTTCAAATTTAGAAAATTCTGAAGAATAAATTTATATTTAGAAATCAAAAATTGTTTGAGACATTATTTATTTTTATTTTTAATTTATGAGGTTGTAGCGAAGTGATTGTAGTATAAAATGAGACTTATAGTATAGAGTGCAACATTTTTATGTTACATGGTAAGTTTACTCATATTTACTTCCCTTCTGCCACTATATTATCTCCAATGTGTATTTGACATGTCTTCTTCATCTCCGGCCTCCTTTCTCTCACTGTGTGTCTCCGATGCATCTTATCGCTGGTATTTTGTGTAATTACAGAAGAGAGTAAAATAAAATAGTTCGGAACGTGAAAAGGGGGCAAAGTAGAGTACTCCTCACCCCCTAGGCCTTTTTAGGCGGTCCCAAAAGGATCAGTTTCTGCTTTCCTGAGAGATTATGGTATGAGTTCCATATACCATAATAACTTGCATTACAACATGCAAGATATCTATCTCCTATTACCAACTTTTGGAGATATTCGCGCTAAGCGCGAATATCTCCAAAAAGTAACACCTGCCCTGAGCAGTTCTTAGCCATGTTATCCAATGGGAGGTGGATAACATGGCTAAGAGTATTAGCTCGGTAATGCATGAATATCGCTGAGTTTTTAGCGATATTCATGCATTGCGGCCGTTTATTATCGCATTTGCGATAAACCTTGATAATAGTAAGGTTTATCTTCGATAATTTCTGACGATGCTTAGTGGTAAAAAATTGGTTGGTAAGCATCGTTAGCGATAAATATCGCTTAACTTTGGTAATATGCCCCAACGTCTGTTAACGTTCGATTCGAAGGAAATGAGGAAGTGTTGAAAAACATTGTCTGCGCCATCTTGCCTTTTTTGAAATGCCACACTTTTGTCGTGCACGGCAGCCATTTTAGATGTCTTGACCAGACCCACTCTCTGCACGCTGTCGATTCGTAGCATGGCTCCTCACCCTCGTAAGCATCTCCCCCAGGCACTGGTCACCACCGCTCTCTGTCTTATGCATGGGCAATAAACCTTCCCCCATCTGCGCTGCTCTTCCCTGAGAATCACACTCTGTGCCCGCCCGACACCTCCCTTTCGCCCTATTCACTACCGCACCCTCTGACACTCCTCTTCCTCTGTGTCCGATTGTCCAGGCTATCAGCTAGCCCTGCAGATGTAGTTTATGGCCCCAGCTGTAAAGAATCACCCCTCTTCAAAGGAGTTATAGTAGATCAAGGCCCACACCCGATGAGATCCGTCACACCACACGTGTTCCTACTATCTGAAAACTATCCTGTATTGTGATTGGGGAGGGGACCGAGCCTGAAGCGGAAGATTCCAGGAATGACTCTTTGTACATCAAAGTTTTTACAATTATGTGTCACATAAAAAATATATAGCACTCCAACAAAGTAGTAGGAATATAAAACTTTAATAACATATAAATATATACAACAAAACAAAAACAGTAAAAACATTTAAACAACGAAGAGACCGTGGCAATTTCTTTTGAATTATCCAATAGATTTATTGAAATTGACAGCACCAATAATGAAATATTCTTGTCAGTAGCGGTCTGTTGTGCGAATAGTTCCAAGGCAGCAGAACGCGCTGAAATCTAGATGGCACGAAAGTGATGTCTAGCAAGTTGCCGCCCAGCAAATAACGGCGTGGGGCGCCGCGGGGGTGAGTGAGTCCAGTAGGCACCACAGCTATTCTTACCGGCATTGCAGAATTACTGCTGGGGACAATGCCTGTGCTGGAGCAGGGTCACAGCAGAAACAAAAAGGATTCTGTTGAAGATGTTGTTGGTTTTCAATTTGAAAACAGTTCTGGTGTCAACTGCTATGCTAATGTAGTGGTTAATGTTTTGTTTTCTCTAGAAAATGTAAAAGAGGGGGAGGCAGTCCAATGTTCCGTTAAAAGGGCAAAGGAAAGGATCGGTGGTTTGAACTATCAGTCAAAAAGGGGAGGGGGTGCAACAATTTTTCCTACCGGGTCACACTGTGCTTTCACCGGAAGTGAGGTCTGCAGGATTCTAGTAATTCAAAGTGAGGCTGGCGCCGACGTCCCGCGGATACAGTTTCGTCACTCCACGGGTGATCATGGCAGTCATTCCCCATCGGGGGTCGGAGACTCCCGCGGCTCCTCTAGAATCTTCAAGGTCGTGGAGGACTACGGTGGTGGAGTCAACCAGTGACCGGGCCATTTCTTTATGCTGGGCCCGCTCTTGCCAGGTCGACCGCCATTTTGAGAGTTCGGTAGCTACTGGCGATCGCGGGGTCAAATGAGCGGACGGGCTCCACCCTGCCGGGCGAGACGTTGCAGCATGGCCACAGTGGAAGAACTCTTTTCCGGGCGCCTGGAGCGCTGAGGGTGCAGCTGGGAAGCCTCCACTGGGGAGGCGGGAGAGGCCTGTTCGCACCGTCTCTCCCTCCCAGTGCACCCCACGGCGTCTCGCTTGAGATTTGTTATGGCCGGACCAGGCGATGAGGACGAGGGGGGGGGGTCGGAGGCATGTGCAAGACATCCCCCCCCAGGGTTGTTGCAGCAATTATACAAGAAAGAAGAAGTGTCCCGTCCGTCTTCGGGCCGGGCTTCCGGTAGATGTCGGCCGGACGCCCCTGGCTCTGGCCCCATGAACGGGTTTCTTGGTTTATCGGCTGCAGCCGGATTCCGTCGGCCTCGGCCCCCCGACCGTTGGTGGCCGGACCGGAAGAGCATGTGGCGGGACTACCTGCAACTCTCAAGGGCCACCGCGGCCGGACTGGGAGAGAGAGGGGAGGGTCGAGGAGACATTCCCCCCCCCTGCAACTGTTCAGCGTTGTAAAGGCAATCCCCTGGCCGGGTCCCGTTGGTCTCGGCCTCTCCTCCGGCTACACCCTACGTTAGGATCTCCTGGCCGAGGCGTGGCAGCAGGACCTGCCTTATATGGGCTGCTCCCGGCTGGGCGTAGCCGGAACCCTGCCCCACCTTGGAAGTTTCCAGAGTGGGGGCGGATGTTCTACTGACTTGCATTTTCCCTAGTCTATCGATTTTTTTGGCGTGGCAGGCGGTGGGACAGCGAGGGGTGATTTGGTTTCTCTTACTGTTTTTCTGGTCTCTCACCACTGGCATATTTTAACGTTTTCTTGTTTCTAGGACATTAATAGGTTTTATCATTACGTTATGTTATCGTTTCTTTGTTCGTTGTTTAATAAAAGTTCATGTTCATCAGTGGCCTACTGATTTTCGTTTTCCTATTCTTTTCTTTCCAGGTTGTTTCATGCTAAAGTTTCTGTTAACAGGATACAGTGATCACTTCGTTATTATTGCATATGTCCTTTTCACTAGGGGTGCTCTCTGGTCGGGCCAGATGACGTATGTCTAGTAAATGGTCCGGGTGAAACAGGTGCATCAATCAGTGGGGAGTAGATAGGCATGACAGATTACAACGGGGGAGAAAGGTCCGCATTACGTACCCTTTCACTACTTGCAAAGATTTTCCTACGTTTATTTGCAAACAGGGAATACCTCCAAAAAGAACTAATTCCCAAAGAGTCAATGTTCGGACAATCAATCAATCAATGAGGAATGAAATAGGTACGACGTGTTAAAGGCTTGCGTTACCTACCCTTCACTATCTGCAAAGGGAGATAGAATATTCCTATTCTTCCTCGTTTGCAGGTAGAGAAGATCGTTAAGAGAATTAACTTCGAACAATTCAATGCTCGATTGAAACAATCAACAAGGGGTACTGTGAACACAAATGAACGCCGCTTATATACATACGCATTGCTATTTTCAACAGGTTGTTCCTAATGTTTCTATTTTAGCGAGGTCAAAAGAGATCCCATTAGTGGCCTACTGATTTTGCTCGATTCCTTTTGTTTTTTTACACGATTTTTCGCTATCTGCAAAGACTAAACAGAGTATTGCGACTCTGTGCTTGTTTGTAAATAGAGAATGAACCAAAGAGAACAATCAATCAAATGGAGAGAGAAGCAGGCACGACGGATTACAAAGGGGGAAAGGGCTGCGTTAACTACCCTTCACTATCTGCAAAGAGAGAGTACTCCTAATAGAAATGAGGGGTGGGGGGCAGCAATCAAAGCAGATCAGTGTGCATAAACACGAAAAAAAAAATTCTTACCACGTACTTGACATTCGACAGCTTATGATATTTGCTATTAAAAAACCATTGAAATTCACTGAAAAAACCATAGGTTATAGACCATATATAGTTAGGAATTAGCATTTACAAAACCTTGAAAATTCACTGAAAAAACCATAGGTTATAGACCATATATAGTTAGGAATTAGCATTTAAAAAACCTTATTTTACTCACACAAAACCATTGAAATTCCATATATAGTTAGTTGCACTAACTATATATTGCGCACCCGCAATCCACTGCTGATGATGTCACATATTACATCATTCATGACATGGTCAGTGACATCACTGATGACATCACTGATGACATCTCAAATGACATCACTGATGACATCTCACTTGACATCAATGATCACATCACTGATGATATCATTCATGTGACAATACAATGCATCTCCTCACATTTTAATATAACCTCTGTTTCACCCAGTGTTAAAAACAGAGTATAATTTTGGAAACCATTGACACACCAATACTAGTTACTACATACGTACTCACTGATTCCTACGTCTACACACACATTCACTCATTCACCCATACAATCATTCATACATACAATCACTCATGTTTACAACACAATCATATGCACTCATACACCTATACAGACACTCACACTCTGCCACTCATCCATGGAGTTACTCACACACCTAGTCAGTCCTGTAAAGAATCAATCACACTTCCATTTTCTACTCTATACAGTTAAACATAGAGCACCTTACGTTTTCAACCATATACTAACACATACTTACTCTCTTATACAATCATTGATACAAGTACACATTGATCTGTACAGAGTCACACACCTCCCATCCAGCCACACACACACTCAGTCTCCCATGCAAATACTTGGGCAATCAATCAATAACCCATATAGTTACTCATATAGCTACTGATCAACACATGCAGCAGTTTACAGAACAACAGACATAATGATGCACAAATTAAGACAGTTTAGTCACTAACCCATGCACTCAGTGAGACACATTTAATCACTCACTCATACATTCAGTCATGCACCTACTAAATCCTTCGTCCAGACACTTATACATCCACTCATTCTTCAATATGTAAGACATATTTTAACTTTACAGAAACATAGTCACTGGATGTTGTCATCAGTGATGTCATCAGTGATGTCATTTGAGATGTCATCAGTGATGTCATCAGTGATGTCACTGACCATGTCATGAATGATGTAATATGTGACATCATCAGCAGTGGATTGCGGGTGCGCAATATATAGTTAGTGCAACTAACTATATATGGAATTTCAATGGTTTTGTGTGAGTAAAATAAGGTTTTTTAAATGCTAATTCCTAACTATATATGGTCTATAACCTATGGTTTTTTCAGTGAATATATATATACACATATATATATATATCACAGCTCCAAAATCCCGAAAAATACCCAGCTTGGTCACAGGAATAATAAGCACTCTCGAGCACGGCAGTATTCTTTAGCAGGGCGGTTTATTCAACAAACAGACGCTTTTCGGGAGAGCCCTCCCTTTCTCAATGTTTACATCTGAGACTCTGTGCGCAGCGCCATTATCAATGTTTGCAAGGTAAATAAAAACAAACAAAGGACTAATTCATGCACGCAATACTGGGTGCCATCTTGAAGTATATACTTTTAACATAATTCTCATTGAATTGCTAGCAAGTTTACAACACCTGAATAATGCCGCGAATCGGCGAAATTGATATCTTGTCAGTGAGACCATGTATCTTATATAATCTTAATACATCTCATGGCTCAGACAGCAATACATTGTTGGAAGTAAAAAATACTCAACTATCGACAAAAATCACAAAACTCTAATGTGGTCAAGTCGGACAATCTAGCCGTGTATCGGCAATTGCAGCCCAGTAGGACTGCCACAACTAAGGTGTAGTGAAAAACTGAAGCAATTCATCTAGCTAAATATTGCTGGTAGTAGCATGATCCATCGCAAAAACACAAACAGAAACAAAAACAAAAATCCTCAGGACATATCAGAAAACATTACACAGGCATTTCAACTGGAATTGTAGACTCAGTAATTATCTCAAATGATTCTCATAACACAGTGATAAATACAGTTAACCCAAATGTGAGGCCAATTCTTCTCCTATATTCAATCCTCCAGGTGCTTTAGTCTCCAGGTCTATGATGTAATGGGACTCAAGTCTCCTAAGTGTGAGCAATCTATTGCCCCCTCTAGGATTCTCTTCTACTTGGTCCAAACAGAAGTACCTGAGAAGATTCCTGTCACTGTTGTGTTTCAACGAGAAATGTCGGGCCACGGAATACGTAAAGTCTTTATTAACTATGGCCCGCATGTGTTCTAATATCCTCAACTTGACAGGATTAATGGTACTCCCAACGTACCGTAACATACAGGGACACATTAAACAATAGACTGCAAAGTCTGTGTGACACGACATGAACTTAGTTATCTTCCTCCCATCCTTCCTACCCGGGACTTGATATGTCAGTGTCCTTTTGCTTGCTGCACAGGCCTTGCATTTTCCACAAGGGAAAAAGCCTTTGGTGTCCTTTAGAGTGCCTAGTGGTTTCTGTATTGGTTTCAAATAGCTATGAACTATTTGATCTCGTAGAGATCTGGCCTTCCTGTACGTGATTAACGGTGTGTTGGGAATATCAGGTCCTACAATCTGATCAGACTTCAGAATGTGCCAATGTTTAGATAGGATAGATCGTAGTTTGAAGGAGTCAGCAGCATAAGGTGTTATGATGCGGAATTTGCCTTCAATTTCAGGACCTGTCTTCTTAGCAAAGAGACTAGCACGAGGTATTTTCCTTACCCTATTGAGGGTCTCTTGAAGAAGGGAAGGATTGTAACCTCTCATGGTGAATCTTTCCATACATTCACCAGCTGCTCTCTCAAAGTGTGCATTTTGGCTGCAATTGCGCTTTAACCGCAAAAATTCCCCGTATGGGATATTATTGATCAGTTTACGAGGATGACCACTGGAAGCGTGTAAAATGCTATTCCCAGCCGTAGGTTTACGGTAAAGTTGTGTGCAAATGTGTCCCTCATTGACACTCACTTCTAGGTCTAGGTAATTAACCTTTTCCCTACTGATTTCGCTAGTGAATCTCAAATGATACTCGTTTTCATTGAGCAATTGGATATATTGGTTGGCTTCATCAGCTGTTCCATTCCACACCAGGAACAGATCATCTATGTATCTGCTCCAGGTTACCACCTTGGTGTTCCATGTGGCAAGTCTGGGGGCCCAGGCTACCTGCTCCTCCCACCAGCCAACGAATAGATTTGCGTAGCTGGGGGCGAAGCAGGAACCCATGGCCGTACCAGAGAGTTGGCGATACATAGTGTCCTGAAAGAGAAAGATATTATTGTGTAAACAGAATGCAATAAGTTCAAATAGCATCTTATTATGCATTGCATATTTAAGTTCTCTCTTTCTCAGGAAATAATCCACTGCGTGTAGACCCTGTTCATGGTCTATACAAGTATATAGACTTGTAATGTCCAGGGTGATCAATAAATAAGATGGTTGCCAATCCAACAATTCCACCTTTTCGATGAAATCCGTGGTGTCTCTGATGTACGATCTCAGGGAGAGTACGAAATTAAACAGGTGGTGATTCAGAAATTTGGACACATTTTCAGTTAATACTCCCACCGATGAAATTATCGGTCTTCCTGGGGGTTCCTTAATGTCCTTATGAACCTTGGGCAAGTGATAGAAACAAGGTAGAGGGGGGTTAGTGGTTTTTAGAAACAGATATTCCTCCAAGTCTAACATTTGTTTGTCATACCACTTCTTAAGCAAGATATGAAGATCACTGATGCTGGCCGAATATTCCTGTTTCTTTATGGCAGAATAACACGAAGCATCCTGAAGTTGGCGCATGGCTTCTGCAACATATTTGGGCCTCGACATAATCACAATGTTGCCTCCTTTGTCGGAGGGTTTACATATTATAGTCTTGTCCTCCAGAAGTGTGTTGATAGCAGTTTTTTGTTCTTTAGTGGTGTTGTATTGCGTCTTCTGATTGCTCCGTGTAGTTCTCATGGTCATCAGATCCCTGGTGACCACATCGGAGAAGACATCAATGGGATCAACAGCTAGTTGGGGGACAAATTTGGAGGCCAACTTAAAGTCACTCTTTGGTGCGACTTGATCTATGTTGACATTTGCCAGTCTTTGCGTAAGTGTGTTGTCCACTGTACCAACTTCCATATCAACTTCTCGCCTTAAATCATGTAATACTTCACAAGCTGTCAGATCATTCACTGTTAGGAGGTCCGTTTCCATTCGATTTTGTCTTAATAGTTTGACTTCTTTCGCTGTAGGTTTAGTTTTATGAAACTTATGCAGTTTTACTTTCCGAATACATTTATACAGATCAATACGCGTTTGCGTGTATTCCATATTTTTGTTCGGACAAAAAGTGAGTCCTAGCTTTAAGACAGATTCTTCGGCTGGCGTTAATTGTCTTTCGGACAAATTAACAATGGTAAGTTGTTCCGAAGAACTCACCATCTTCCTCTCCTCTGGCTCCTGGTCACCCTCGTGGTTGTTTTGGTCTGGTTGGTGCCTCTGCCTCTTCCCCTTCCAGCCCCCACGTCGGGTTTGCCGGCCTCTTCTGGTGGTTTGTTCTTGCCGTCTCTTAGCCAACTCTCTTGTATGACCGTGAACTCCTGTTGAAAAGGGGTCTTCCTGGTCAATGCCTCGGAGGTGGTCACCAAGCCAGTTGTCTCATCGCCCGACAGTTCGCTGGCATTCACATCGGAGTCTGATGTTTCCACTCTGGTTTCCACATTTGATTTGGGCATTTGGCTTTTTCTTGCCACCTCCTTACGTGGCTGATCATATTTTTTTGAAAATGTCAGAACCCTTCCCATCGCGTAGTCCCGCTCATCGCGGTCAAACTTTTCTTGTTTCCGCAATTTGATTTTTGTTTCATATTTTTGAAGTCTTTTTTTCATATTAACCCTGAGCACTTCTTGTTCTTCTTTATCCGTGTTCTGTGCTATTAAGGTTTCCAATTCTTCAATTTCCTTCACCACTTTGTCGCGATCACTCCACGCAAATTGGATTAAAATCTCCAACATGCCTTTGCATGAACTGGCTATATGGGCAGCCCAAGCTTCTAGTAGGAGGGGGTCTGGGTTTTCATATGCCGGGACTGTGAAGATTCTCAAGCCTCTGGGTACCCTCTGTACCTCGACATAACCCTGCAGAGAGGTCCCCTCCCACCATTTGCGAAGTTCGCGTTCGTAAAGCTTTTCCAATTTGTGAAACTGCGTTATCAAGGCATTAGGAGTGGTCACATTAGTGGTTGGTGCCGGTTTAGAAATGTCCGGGTTTTTGTTTTTGAACATGCCCCCAGCTGCGTCTCTGCGCTCTGACATGTTAAACATGTTGAATTATTTCCTTCTATTCCAGTTAGTGCCTGGTCCCAGGAACCAACAAGCTGCCCTGCTATGAGTTTTACTGCCGGCTCTCGCTAAGCCACCAGTGTTCAAAGTTCAAAAGATAAATCAGGACTGTCAAGTTAGAAAAGCCGGCTTACCGCTTCGTAGGTCGGCCGGTTAGTACAGTCCTTGTGGAGGTAGTTCGGAGCGTAGCTTCAGCCTCCGATTCACGCTCTCCGGTGGTGGCGGTGCACTCGTGTAATTGAAAGAAAGCTCCAGTTGCACCAAACAACACGAGTCACTCCAAAGTAGCGGGTGCTATCAGCCGCGATGGTGCTCGCGGAAAAATATCGCAGCTCCAAAATCCCGAAAAATACCCAGCCAGGTCACAGGAATAATAAGCACTCTCGAGCACGGCAGTATTCTTTAGCACGGCGGTTTATTCAACAAACAGACGCGTTTCGGGAGAGCCCTCCCTTTCTCAATGTTTACATCTGAGACTATGTGCGCAGCGCCATTATCAATGTTTGCAAGGTAAATAAAAACAAACAAAGGACTAATTCATGCACGCAATACTGGGTGCCATCTTGAAGTATATACTTTTAACATAATTCTCATTGAATTGCTAGCAAGTTTACAACACCTGAATAATGCCGTGAATCGGCGAAATTGATATCTTGTCAGTGAGACCATGTAAGTTTAAGTTTAAGTTTAAAATATTTATAAAGCACCTAAACGGTTTCTTGGCGCTATAATGGCAAAACAGCCTAAGTGTCGGAATCAACAGCTCGGGCGTCAAACTGAGGCAGGGGGAAAGAGGATTTTAAGACAGAAAGGCCTGGGTGAACAAAAAGGTTTTAAGGGATTTGCGAAAGGTAGAGTACTGGGTGAGGGATCTGAGGTGAAGGGGAAGGAAGTTCCAAAACGCAGGGGCAAGGGTGGAAAATTTAGAGCCGCCCAGTCTTTTTTTCCTGTAACGAGGAGCTACTAAAAGATGTTGGGCCGAGGAACGGAGGTCTCCACTGGGAACGTATGTTTTGATGGCTGAAGATATGAAGAAGGGGGCCAGGCCAGATCTGGCCTGAAAAGCAATACAGCCTAGTTTGAACAAGGCACGTTCCCGGACAGGGAGCCAGTGGAGGGTCTTCAATAGGGGAGAGGTGTGGTGAAATTTAGGGAGACCAAAGGCAAGGCGAGCCGCCTGGTTCTGGACCAGTTGTAGCTTGCGCATGCAGTACTGGGGGATACCGTTGTACAGGGCGTTCCCATAATCCAGGCGGGACAGGACCAGTGCGGACATAATCAGTTTGAGTGCAGGAAAAGAAAAAAAGCGAGAAATAGAACGAATAGTGCGGAGAGTGAGAAAACAGGAAGAAACCACCGAGCCTATCTGGGAGTGAATGGTGAGTTTGTCGTTGAGCTTGATACCTAAAGTTTTAACAGAGGAGACTGGGGTGGGAGGAGAGCCAAAGGAAGGGGGCCAAAATAGGGAGTTCCAGGGACTGGAGCAACCACCCGTAAGCACAAGTTCCGTCTTGTCGGGATTGAGCTTCAGGTGGTTGAAGTTCATCCAGTCCCTGATAAAAGATAGAATTGATTGAAAGTTAGAGATAGAATCAGGTGAAGAGGACAGATTGAAAATGAGCTGGAGGTCATCGGCGTAGTTGTATACCGTGACCTCCAGCTGCTGAAGTGCAAAGATGAGCGGAGAAATGTAGAGATTAAATAATAGAGGGGACAGAGAAGAACCCTGGGGCACCCCGCACTGGACCTGACAGGGGGTAGCTGAAAACTCCCCAAGACGAACCGCCTGGGTCCGGTCCCTCAGGAAGGACGAGAGCCAGATGAGGGCCGAGCCTCCAATGCCCGCCGCCCTGACACGGGAGAGTAAGATGGAATGGTCCTCCGTGTCAAAAGCGGCGGACAAATCAAGGAGGACCAGCGCCTGAGGTTGACCTATGTCCATACCTTCTCTGAGGGTGTCCGACACCGACACCACCACTGACTCTGTCGAGTGCCTAGGTCGAAACCCAGCCTAGCAAGGGGCCAACACCCCATTTTCCTCGACAAAGGAGCTGAGCGCAGAAGTGACGTGACGCTCAAGCACCTTGCCTAAAAAGGGTAACAGGGAGATGGGGCGATAGTTGGCCAAGGCAGAGGGGTCGGCTCCTGGTTTTTTTAAAATGGGAAGGATAGAGGCAGCTTTCAGTGACGGGGTCACTACACCCCGGGCCAAGGAATCGTTGAGGAACCTAAGAGGAGGCAGAGTGCAGACAGAATAGATCTGCCGTAAAATATGTGCAGGGCAGATATCTGCTGGGGAGCCAGATTTGATTTTAGGGAGAAGGGAGAGGAAGATTTCCTCAGTAAGGAGCGGAAAAGAATTGAGAGAAGCTAGAACCGGGGGTAACTGGGGGTCTACGAAGAGGGGGGAAGGGGGGGGGGATGTTGGTTTGGATTGTCGCGATTTTTTCCACGAAGTATGAATTCAATGAATCGCAGAGATGCTGAGAGGGGAGGGGCTTCAATGAGGTCCTGTCAGAGAAGGCCAGGTCATGGGTGATGGAAAAGATCTCCTTGGGTTGATTCTCTGCCGCCAGGATTTTGGCTGAGAAGTAAGCTTTCTTGGTCTCTATAATGTTTTTTTTATAAGTCCCTAAGAGAAGGACGTAGCGGGACTTGGAGGTGGGACAATAGTCCAGTCTCCATCTACGTTCTGCTTGTCGGACCGTTAATTTCTGCTCTTTCAGTTCTTTACTAAACCACCGATTGGCGTCTTTAGGGCGCCTGATCGAGGTGCGCCGAAGGGGAGCCAAGCTGTCGCTTCCGTTCTTAAGCCAGGAATCAATGGCCTTAGCTTGAGCTGCAGACGCCAAGCCCGACAGAGAAGGAGAGGAGGCCAGAAGTGAGGAGGTTAGGTCCGGCAAGTTGGCTTGCCCCAGTTGCGAGCCCAAGAGTTTTTGGCATGGGCAGGTATCTTGGTCGGACGAAGATTAAGGGAGAAGGAGATTAAAAAGTGATCTGACCAAGTGCAAGGAGAGACTGTGAGTGAGGACAGGGGGCAATTGAGAGACCAAACTTGGTCTAAGATGTGGCCGTGAATATGGGTAGGAGTGTGGACTAGGGAGATAAAGTTAAGTGACAGAAGAATTTCAGAAAATTCCTTGGATGGGGCACATTCCTTAGGGTCCGAGGGCCAATAGTTAAAATCCCCAAGGACCAACACTGAAGCATAATTGACAGCCAGAGTGCCAAGTAAATCTTGAAAGGCGGGGAGAAAAGACGGGGTGGGTTGGGGTGGACGATAGACCAGCACAACGGCTAAGTGAGGGGAAAAAGAGGAGGAGCGAACCACGAGGTGGTCGATACCTCCCAAGGGGGGTGAGGGAAGAGTCTGAAACTGAAAGTCGGTGCGGGCGATCAGAGCAACACCGCCACCCGTTTTCCCAGCTGGGCGGTCAACCCGGATAGAATAATAGGTCGAAGGGACGGAAGAGAAGACTCACAGAACCATGTCTCAGTTAAGAATAAGAGATCAGGTTTATCCGTGTCTAGAAGTATGAATAATTCCTGATGATGTCTGATGGCGGACCTTGTGTTTAATAAAATGATAGACAGTGGAGGGAGGCGGATGTCAGGAGTGAGCGATGAATAGGAAGCTGACGGGGAAGCAATAATAAGGGGGCAGCCTTGAGGACAGGCTCGGCAGGGAGAATAACAGCCCATGTTAGCAATCCGTTGGGTAGTGAGGGGGTCGAGGGGCCGATGACCTTGTAGAAGAGTGAGGTCAGCTGAAGAGTAGCGGATGATAGGACCAGGGGTGGTAGCCCCTGGCCCGGCCGGCCGCGGACGGGCGCAGATGGGCTTAACTCTGGCGCGACTCCGGCGCGCCATCGACGCGCCCGCTGCGCTCGTCCGCTGCGCTGACGCATGGGGAGACGTTTAAATAGGCTGATGACCAGGGTGGGCGGAGTCAGCAGGGCGGGTTGGGAGGGGTTTTTAAAAAAAAGAGAGTAGCGTCCAGCGCCCAGCGTCCAGCGCTCATAATCAGCGGGACGGCGAGGCTGGGCTGGGCTGCTTGTAGTCAGCGATGAAGTCTTATATAATCTTAATACATCTCATGGCTCAGACAGCAATACATTGTTGGAAGTAAAAAATACTCAACTATCGACAAAAATCACAAAACTCTAATGTGGTCAAGTCGGACATATATATATATATATACTCCAACACTTTCAGCGAATTCCAAAGCTGAAGAACAGAGAGCACACTGGTATCCTTGCTAAAGTGCTTTTATTAAAGACCCCTCACCCACCCGGAAAAAAAATAATTATATATATATATATAAATATATATATATATATATATATATATATATATATATATATATACATATATATATTCACTGAAAAAACTATAGGTTTCATCCACGTTATAGTTAGGAATTAGCATTTAAAAAAAACTTAGAAATTCACTGAAAAAAACATAGGTTTCACACATGTTATAGTTAGCTGGACATTTCACTCATACAAAACCTTTGAATTTCCCCAGTTATCGTTAGTTCAGCTAACTATAACTCGCGCGCCTGCAATGCACTGCTGTTGACGTCACATATTACATCACTCATGACATGGTCAGTGACATCACTCATGACACCACTGATGACAGTTTGCTGTGGTAGGGTGGGAGCCGCGAGGCTCCCACCCTACCATAGCAAACAGCAGTGTCCCGGGGGTGGGTACCCCGGGACACTGCAGGAGCCGGCCCTGGGGGGTGGCGGTCCCCAGGGCCATCGAGGGCTCCAGGAGGGGGGCAAAGCGGCCCCCTCCCAACATATACAAAGCACCGGGGGGCGGTCCCCGGGGCATGTGGGGGGTCTTGAGCCCCCCCACACAGGTTTATTTTTTTATACGAAGCCCCGGGGGGTGGCAGTCCCCGGGGCTGCAGGGGGGGCTATGAGCCCCCACATTCTTACTAACAAAGCCCCGGAGGTGGCGGTCCCCGGGGCTCGTGGGGCCTTAGAGGCCCCCAATCATTAATGTCTTTGCCCCGGGGGGTGGCGGTCCCCGGGGCTGTGGGGGGCCGTGTGCCCCCCGCTAGCATAATGACTTTGCCCCGGGGGTGGCAGTATGGGGGGATTGGGCCCCCCCACACTTTTTTTAAAATATGCCCCTGGGATTTGGTACCCCAGGGGCTAATTTTTAAAAAAGCAGACCGGGATTTTTTTTTTTGCTGGATACGCGTATGTACGCGTACCCCGCGATTTAAAAAAAAAAAAAATACTTTTTTTGGGCCTTGTGGGTCCTTGTGGGACCCCCATATATATCTCGAAATAAAACCCTTTCAGGCATATAGAGTGACGCATAAAATATGCAAAAAAGAAGGTGAGAACTCTGGGTAGTTCTCAAGTTTAGGTGGAAAGCAGCTCCTGTTAGAGCACTCTCAACACCAGCAACCAGATCTAGAGTGTTACTGGTGTTGAGAGTGCTCTAACAGCCAAACTTGAGAACTACCCAGAGTTCTCTCCTTCTTTTTTGTATATATATATATATATTCACTGAAAAAACCATAGGTTATAGACCATATATAGTTAGGAATTTGCATTTACAAAACCTTGAAAATTCACTGAAAAAACCATAGGTTAGAGACCATATATAGTTAGCTGGACATTTTATTGACATAAAACCAATGAAATTCCATATATAGTTAGTTGCACTAACTATATATCGCGCACCCGCAATCCACTGCTGATGATGTCACATATTACATCATTCATGACATGGTCAGTGACATCACTGATGACATCACTGATGACATCTCAAATAACATCACTGATGACATCACTGATGACATCTCAAATGACATCACTGATGACATCTTCTAGTGTCTGTGTGTTTTTGTAAAGTTTAAATATGTTTTACATATTGAAGAATGAGTGGATGTATGGAAGACTGAGTGTGTGTGTGGCTGGCTGGGAGGTGTGTGACTCTGTGCATATCAATGTGTACTTGTATCAGTGATTGTATAAGAGAGTAAGTATGTGTTAGTATATGTGTGAAAAGTATGGTGTTCTGTGTTTAACTGTATAGATGAGGAAATCGAAGTGTGATTGATTCTTCACAGGACTGACTAGGTGTATGAGTGCATATGATAGTGTTGTAATAATGAGTGACTGTATGTATGAGTGATTGTATGGGTGAATGAGTGAATGTGTGTGTAGACGTAGGAATCAGTGAGTGCGTATGTAGTAACTGGTATTGGTGTGTCATGATGTCATCAGTGATGTCATCAGTGATGTCATTTGAGATGTCATCAGTGATGTCATCAGTGATGTCACTGACCATGTCATGAATGATGTAATATGTGACATCATCAGCAGTGGATTGCGGGTGGGCGATATATAGTTAGTGCAACTAACTATATATGGAATTTCATTGGTTTTATGTCAATAAAATGTCCAGCTAACTATATATGGTCTCTAACCTATGGTTTTTTCAGTGAATTTTCAAGGTTTTGTAAATGCAAATTCCTAACTATATATGGTCTATAACCTATGGTTTTTTCAGTGAATTTCATTGTTTTTTTAAAAGCTAATATCTATAGCTGTAAAATATATTCTTTATTACGTGACGTATCACGTAGCCACGTGAGACGCCTCATGACGCGTCGCATAACCGTGACGTATCGGCTCTGCAGCGCAAACAAAACCCGTAACGTAAGCGTGCCGGAGCACGCTTACAGATATATATATTTTTTTAACCTTAATTAGACAAAATCCACACGTGCACATATCTTGAAGCCTTGCAAAGGCACATCAAACAAACAGTCCCTACAATTTTGCCAAGTTTGCTGGAAATCTATTCCCTTAATTGTTTTTTTTACTGTTTCTCTTGGTTTTCCCCTTGTTACGCTTACCAGGACGCTACCCGGTACGCGAACCGGACGCTCCAAAAACACAAGATGGCGGACTCCCGTTACGCTGCCGGTTAGCTGCCAGGTTCGCGTACCGGGAAGCGCCTCTACCGCGAAAAATCGCGGGGGACTTTAATATCCCCCTCATCAATCCTAGGGGGTCAGGAGGGGTTTACCTTGCCCCCTTTCCTTCATTTCCCCCTTCTTTTTTCACCACATCTTGTCTCTCGAACCTACCGAGAGACAAGATGGCGGCCGCTCCGGACTGTTTACAATGTTGACAGCTACGCTGCCGGTTAGCTGCCCGGTTAGCTGCCCGGTTAGCTGCCCGGTGAGCTGCCCGGTGAGCTGCCCGGTGAGCTGCCCGGGACGCGCCTCTAAGGCGTAAAATCGCAAAAAAAAAATTATTTTTATTTTTTGCCCCGCGGGGCACTTTAATATCCCCCTCATCAATCCTAGGGGGTCAGGAGTGGTCTACCTTGCCCCCTTTCCTTCATTTCCCCCTTCATTTTTCACCACATCTTGTCTCTCGATCGTACCGAGAGACAAGATGGCGGCCGCTCCGGACTGTTTAGAATGTTGACAGACACCGGAGAGCCAATCAGCTTCGCTTCGCGAAGTTCCGTTAGGCGTCAGGTACGCGAACCGGGGCGCTAACCGGAGCGCTGTCACAGATATATATATTTTTTTCAACGTTAATTTCTCAAAATCCACTGGAGCACATATATTGAGACATAGCAAAGGCACGTCGGGCAAACCATATCTACAATTTTGCCAAGTTTCATGTAAATCTATTCAGCCGTTCGAGCTAAAAGTGAGTCCAACCGCCCTATGGAAAAATGAATGGGAAAAACGCGTTTTGGGACCCCCCTTTTTTCTCGCCCCCCCCTTGACAAAACCCCCCCAAATTTTCAGGGGCTGCTCAGAAACAAACTGTGCCATTTTCCTGAAAATTTCAGCCAATTCCGTCCACAAACGCCAAAGTTATTAGACATAGAATTTTCAGAAATCCCATAGAGAAAAAATCCTAACTATATATACCCACTGGCTATCGCCAGTAGGTAATATACATATATAAACATATATAATCTGCATATCTATATAAATATAAATGCATGCATACATATACATATATGCATACATATGCATGTTATTTACATGAAAGTTTTAAAAACACTTATAAAAGCAAAGCTAAAAAGCCACCTCATTACAAACAGAATGGCTTTAACTTAAACGAGGGCGAGATCTATTGCATTTTCAATGCTTGTTTACTTGGGTTCTATCAAGAAGGCATTCAGATGTGTCACACATTTGCCATAAATTCTGAATGTTAGCACTCTAGTTGCTCATTAGATCACTGTAGTAAAGCTAGTGCTCACCAGGGAAGTCTGCTGCTAATCATGGTTTGCAGCCATTTTCCCGCATTTTTTATCCCGCAGACTTTCAGTCCGCATACCATTATCCCGCAAGGTCATTGACCTCGCATACCATTATCCCGCATTTTTTCAAAACGCATGTGCATTTATCGCGCATGCCTTTACAAAGAATTACGTTTTAAAGGCATGTATGGTAAATGCATTTGCGTTGTGAAAACCACGATGACGAGAGAGGTAAGTGGGTTTGTGTTAATTTTTTCGTGGGTTAGTGATTGTGTAGTGTAGTGTAGTGTTGTGTAGTGTAGTGTTGTGTTAGTGTAGTGTAGAGTTGTGGTGGTTGTTTAGTGTAGGGTCATGCTGGGGGTAGTGTTTTAGGGTTTAGGGTTGTGTTGTAGTGTTTGCGTAGTGTAGGGTCATGCTGGGGGTAGTGTTTTAGGGTTTAGGGTAGTGTTGTAGTGTTTGCGTAGTGTAGGGTCATGCTGGGGGTAGTGTTTTAGGGTTTAGGGTTGTGTTGTAGTGTTTGCGTAGTGTAGGGTCATGCTGGGGCTAGTGTTTTAGGGTTTAGGGTAGTGTTGTAGTGTTTGCGTAGTGTAGGGTCATGCTGGGCGTAGTGTTTTAGGGTTTAGGATAGTGTTGTAGTGTTTGCGTAGTGTAGGGTCATGCTGGGGGTAGTGTTTTAGGGTTTTGGGTAGTGTTGTAGTGTTTGCGTAGTGTAGGGTCATGCTGGGGTGTAGTATTTTAGGGTTTAGGGTAGTGTTGTAGTGTTTGCGTAGTGTAGGGTCATGCTGGGGGTAGTGTTTTAGGGTTTTGGGTAGTGTTGTAGTGTTTGCGTAGTGTAGGGTCATGCTGGGGGTAGTGTTTTAGGATTTTGGGTAGTGTTGTAGTGTTTGCGTAGTGTAGGGTCATGCTGGGGTGTAGTGTTTTAGGGTTTTGGGTAGTGTTGTAGTGTTTGCGTAGTGTAGGGTCATGCTGGGGGTAGTGTTTTAGGGTTTTGGGTAGTGTTGTAGTGTTTGCGTAGTGTAGGGTCATGCTTGGGGGTAGTGTTTTAGGGTTTTGGGTAGTGTTGTAGTGTTTGCGTAGTGTAGGGTCATGCTGGGGGTAGTGTTTTAGGGTTTTGGGTAGTGTTGTAGTGTTTGCGTAGTGTAGGGTCATGCTGGGGGTAGTGTTTTAGGGTTTAGGGTAGTGTTGTAGTGTTTGCGTAGTGTAGGGTCATGCTGGGGGCAGTGTTTTAGGGTTTAGGGTAGTGTTGTAGTGTTTGCGTAGTGTAGGGTCATGCTGGGGGTAGTGTTTTAGGGTTTAGGGTAGTGTTGTAGTGTTTGCGTAGTGTAGGGTCATGCTGGGGATAGTGTTTTAGGGTTTAGGGTAGTGTTGTAGTGTTTGCGTAGTGTAGGGTCATGCTGGGGGTAGTGTTTTAGGGTTTAGGGTAGTATTGTAGTGTTTGCGTAGTGTAGGGTCATGCTGGGGTGTAGTGTTTTAGGGTTTTGGGTAGTGTTGTAGTGTTTGCGTAGTGTAGGGTCATGCTGGGGGTAGTGTTTTAGGGTTTAGGGTAGTGTTGTAGTGTTTGCGTAGTGTAGGGTCATGCTGGGGTGTAGTGTTTTAGGGTTTTGGGTAGTGTTGTAGTGTTTGTGTAGTGTAGGGTCATGCTGGGGGTAGTGTTTTAGGGTTTAGGGTAGTGTTGTAGTGTTTGCGTAGTGTAGGGTCATGCTGGGGGTAGTGTTTTAGGGTTTAGGGTTGTGTTGTAGTGTTTGCGTAGTGTAGGGTCATGCTGGGGGTAGTGTTTTAGGGTTTAGGGTTGTGTTGTAGTGTTTGTGTAGTGTAGGGTCATGCTGGGGGTAGTGTTTTAGGGTTTAGGGTAGTGTTGTAGTGTTTGCGTAGTGTAGGGTCATGCTGGGGTGTAGTGTTTTAGGGTTTTGGGTAGTGTTGTAGTGTTTGCGTAGTGTAGGGTCATGCCGGGGGTAGTGTTTTAGGGTTTAGGGTAGTGTTGTAGTGTTTGTGTAGTGTAGGGTCATGCTGGGGGTAGTGTTTTAGGATTTAGGGTAGTGTTGTACTGTTTGTGTAGTGTAGGGTCATGCTGGGGGTAGTGTTTTAGGGTTTAGGGTAGTTTAGTTGTTTAGTGTATGCTAAAGGCATATTCGTTCTAAAAGTTTTCGTTATTTTAATTTGCGGCCTAATAGTACATGCGGGATTTTTTTTGCGGACTGATGGTATGCTGGATTTCGTCATATATTCGCTAATCATACTTTCTATGGCAAAATGAACCCCCTCATTTTGTTCCTTTTTAAATTAAATGTTTTAAGAGTTACCACTTTATTCCAATCAAGATGGCTTCAGGTGTGCCATACCTTTGTAATAAGCAGGACTGTTAGCACTCTAGTTGTTCTTTAGAACACTCTGGGACATTCTGTCATTGGGCTATAGTTGGGCTACATCTGGCTGATATTTGGGCTACATTTGTTTTTTTTTGTCTCTGGTGGCCATCTTTGGGCTACATTGGGCTACATTGGGCTACATTGGGCTACATTGGGCTACATTTGGGCTCCAACATATATATAGCCCAATGTAGCCCAATATATATTTTTCAAAGTTAATTTTCGTAAAAACCACTGGAGCCTATATCTTGAGACATAGCAAAGGCACATCGGGCTACCAGTCCCTACAATTTTGCCAAGTTTGGTGTAAATCCATTCAGCCGTTCAGGCTAAAAGTGAGGCCAACCGCCCTATGGAAAATTGCATGGGAAAAACACGTTTTGGGACCCCCCTTTTTTCTCGGCCCCCCCTTGACGAAACCCCCCCAAATTTTCAGGGGCTGCTCAGAAACAAAGTGTTCCATTTTCCTGAAAATTTCAGCCACTTCCGTCCACAAACGCCAAAGTTATTCGACATAGAATTTTCAAAAATCCCATAGGAAAAAAATCCTAACTATAATATATATATATATATATATATATATATATATATATATATATTCAAGCTCCGCAGTCAAAAGACAGAAACAGCACTCGCAGTAGGTAAAACCTGCTAAGGTTTATTGCACAAATTCAAAAAACAGGCGCGTTTCAGCACTTGCCTTCGTCAGTGTCAGCTGGCGACGGCAAGGCGGAAGTAAATAAAGGCATAATGATCAACATAGAAAACAAATCATGTTCCAAATCATGAGCGCCATCTTGGAATGGTAAATTAAACTCAAACAAAATTGCAACAAACTAATAAAAGCAATATTCGTTAATGTTGAAAACCAATTCATGCGATGTTAACTGTCAATTAATAGACAATCTTGTATTTTCGCATTACGCCCTGGATGGGCAAATCGGTCAAGATTCTAGATTAATATTTAAAAAGCAATTAATTAAATCAACATTATCCGCATTGCACATAAATTCATTATATCCTTTAGTAGAGGTTTAAAAAGGAATCTAGTTGATGAAAACCCAAGACAAATTAATTAATAATGAATTACTTAAAGCCCTAATGGGCTAAACAGTGGAACTACAAATCATACAACCCAATGCCCCATTCACCATACTTTCTAAATAAATCGTGAAAAACAAGTTTGTCTTAAAGGGTCCATAAACCAACTACCAACTGAATTTCTTCAAAGCATTTTAAGAAAAAAAGATATACTCTCAGGCATAGACACAGCTCCCCATATACGCTTATAGTTTCTAATCCTATAGATGTGATAGTAGTTCTTCCCCTGCATTTAGACCTCCTGGAGATTTAGTTTGGAGGTCTATGATGTATCTTGACTCCAACCACCTTAGGTTCCGCTTGAGGTCCCCACCCCTTACGTCTTGTGGGACACAATCTAAGCTAAAGAAGCTAAGTAGGGTTCTATCACTGTTGTGGTGAGAAGCGAAATGTCGGGCCATAGGATAATTTTCATCCTTATTCACGATGGCCCGTTGGTGTTCCAGGATTCTCAACTTGACTGCCTTCGTGGTACTCCCCACGTACCGAAGTCCGCAGGGACACTTCAGGCTGTACACTACAAATGTAGTTGAGCAAGTGATAAACTTGCCAATTCTGATCTTTGAGTCCTTATGTGGCACCTGATATGAAAGTACCCTCTGGCTATTGCTGCAGGCCTTGCATTTCCCACATGGGTATGGCCCATGCATGGCGTGCAGATCTCCTTTGGACCTTTCCTTGGACAGGTGACTTTTGACCAACCTGTCCTTCAATGATCTTATCTTCCTGAATGTAATCATGGGGTGTTCCTGCAGATCCTTACCGATTACGGCATCGGATTTGAGGATACTCCAATTTTTGGACATAATGGCTCTCACCCTATTCGCTGCCACCGAATAGTTAGTTATTATTCTGATTATGCCATTTCCACCTTTCGAGGTTCGGACCCTTCTCTCAGTCAGTAGGGTTTGCCTCTCTGTAGCTTTCGCCTTCCCTTTGGCTTGTTGGAGTACTATTTTTGAATAGCCGCGCGATTTAAAGCGTTCCATGCTTTTCTCTGCAGCTTCTTCAAAATCTTTTTCCAGGGAACTGTTTCGTTTTATTTTTAACAGTTCCCCGTAGGGGATACTCTTAACAAGGGATGCTGGGTGACTACTTCATCCATGTAGGACGGAATTCCCTGCCGTCTCCTTTCTATAGAGCCCGGTCTGAATCGTGCCTGAATCAACGAAAACTCTCAAATCTAGAAAGCTAACTTCTTTCCTGCTCTTACTGTGGGTGAATTTCAGATTCAAATTGTTTGTGTTTAGGGCCATTATGTAATCTTCTGCTGAGGATTCCGATCCCCTCCAAATAAGGAAGAGATCGTCGATGTATCTCCTCCAGCAAATCACCCTATCGACCCATTCTGTTTTGTCGTCTGCCCAGGCCACCTGCTTCTCCCACCAGCCCAGAATAAATTTGCGTGGCTGGGGGCAAAGCAGGTACCCATGGCAGTCCCCCTGACCTGTCTGTATCTCTGATTCTGAAAGATAAAGATGTTATTATTCAGGCAGAAAGATATAAAATCTAAGATCATTCTGCTGTGCTCCAGGTAGCGGGCAGATCGTAAGTTCAGAAAGGTCTTCACTGCTTCAATCCCATCAGAATGTCTAATACTCGTATATAGATTAGAGATGTCCATAGTTATCATCACTAGGTCGTTCTCCCACTCCACATTCTGTATTTGTCTGAGGAAGTCATTTGTGTCTTTGGTATATGAACTCAGCTGAGTTACCCATGGGGCCAGAAAAGAGTCAATAAACTTCGACATGTTTTCAGTGAATCCTCCAATGGATGACACAATCGGACTCCCTGGTGGTTTGGTGGCGTCCTTATGTCCTTTTGGGAGATGATAAAAACTGGGTAATCTCGGTTGTTTATTCTGCAGGAATAGGTATTCTTCCCTGGCTAGTATTCCTTTTCCATACCAGTGTTCAATAAGGGAATGATATTCCCGAATGCTTTCCTGATATTCATGTTCCGTTGTCGGCAAGTAGTTCTCACGGTCCTGTAACTGTCGTAAGGCTTCTTTGCAGTAGTTATCACGACTCTGGATGACTACATTCCCGCCTTTATCTGAAGGCTTTATCACGATTGAATCATCCTTTTCAAGGTTTGAAATAGCTTCTCTTTGATGTGATGAGAGATTCCACTTGATTTTTTCTTTGTGAGTCTCTTCTTGTTTGGATAACTTCTGTAAATCCCAATTCACTGCTTCTGAGAAGACGTCCAATGCATCAGTTGGTGTCTGGGGGAGAAAGCGCGAGGGTGGCTTAAAGGCGCTATGTTCACATATTTGGGTAATGCCAATGGCTGTTCCTCTTTCTACTGTGTCCACTGGTGATGTTATCTGGGATCCACTTTCTTCTAGTAGTTCCTCCAGTACGGCCAAGTTCTCCAAGTCCCTAATGTTAATGTCAAAAGGATCTTGTTGAGCCATACCGCCCACCATAGGTGACCTCTGTGTGTTTTCTCTGAGCGCCCTTTGTTTAAAGTATTTCCAGAGCTTGAGCTTCTGAACAAATAAAAACAAGTCTATACGTGTTTGTGTGTATTCATAGCAGCCTGTTGGACAGAATGTAAGTCCCAGCTTGAACACGTTCTCTTCATCTGTGTTCAGGGTTCTTTTTGAGAGATTGATTATATTCAGATCTTCCATCAATTTCTCTTGTTCCTGGCCTGTCGGTTCCTCAATTTTCTGGTGCCTCTCCCTGTGCCTTCTCCCTCCTCTCCTCGTGATGCGTCTCCGCTTGCGGTGGTTAATTGTTCCGGTGGGTGTTTTTTCCCATCCCTCGACCAATAGGTCGCATTGCTCGCGAAAAGAAGGCTGGCATCCTGGCGCGGTTCATTGGCCCCCACTCGTTACTTCGTCCTCGGACTGCTCTGCGCTAGTTATTTCTGATTCTGAGGTCTCTCTGGACACCTGTGATCTTTGTCGTCTTGCTTTCAGATCCCGGCGTGGTGCGTCGTACTTGCGCTCAAATGTCAGTATCCTTCCTTGCTCGTGATCGCGAGCGTCGCGTTCAAATTTTTGTTGTTTCCTCTGTTGTATCCTCTTTTCATAAATAGTAAGTCTCTTCTTCATGGATTCCTTCTCCGTATCTAATTGCCCCTGGTCAGTCAGTTCCACGATCTCCTTTTCCAGTATTTCAATGTCTTCTAATGCTTTCTCCCTATCTTTCCAGGCAAACTTAATTAAGAGTCTCAACATACCCTCAGATGAGTGTGCTGTGTATTCCGCCCACTCACTAAGCAGTTCGGGGTCTGGATTCTCGTAGACTGGAATTGTGTAGATACGGAGACCGCGTGGGACCTGCTTCACCTCTACATAATGTTGCAAGGAGGTGGCCTCCCACCACTTCCTTGTTTCTCGCTCGTAGAGTCTCTCGAGCTGCTGGTATTTACTTTTTAGCGTGGTTTGCGCTGTGTCAATTGCCTCAGTTGCGTCCCGTGCCTGGGGCCCAGGTCGCCCTTTGAAAATGTCACTTGCCACCTCCCGGCGCGCTGTGTCGCTGAACATTTAATATAATTAATGTCTCTTTCAATTTGAATGTGCCTCCTACTTCACTCGTGCCGGTCAATGTAGAAAAAGTCGGGTGTCTCCTACCTCTATCCGTCCGTCCCCGTCACACGAACTTTTGATTGCAGCCCGTGTTTCTCAGGACAGGTTCAGGTTACGCCGACTCTCCGTGGCGGTGCAGGCTCCTTCTCCACGTTTTCTCTGCTCCAGTTGTCGCGGTATGGAGTCCGCACACAATCCGAGTGGGTGCCGATTAAAATGGCGGCATGCCGTTTAACATATTCAAGCTCCGCAGTCAAAAGACAGAAACAGCACTCGCAATAGGTAAAACCCGCTAAGGTTTATTGCACAAATTTAAAAAACGGACGCGTTTCCGCACTTGCCTTCGTCAGTGTCAGCTGGCGACGGCAAGGCGGAAGTAAATAAAGGCATAATGATGAACATAGAAAACAAATCGTGTTCCAAATCATGAGCACCATCTTGGAATGGTAAATTAAACTCAAACAAAATTGCAACACACTAATAAAAGCAATATTCGTTAATGTTGAAAACCAATTCATGCGATGTTAACTGTCAATTAATAGACAATCTTGTATTTTCTCATTACGCCCATATACATATACATATATATATATCGAGCAGAACTCTTCTTTTTTTAAATTTCCCTCGCAGGATGCAAAATGAAGAGCACGGACCACGGTTCTTTAGAAATACCTTTGGTTTATTTTAATCCTTGGTACAAACAGAAGGGGCAGCCATATATATATATATATATATACATATTTATATAGTTATATATATTATTTTTAACTACCCCCCTTAAACCCCAAAATGTACCCCAATAACTATATACCCCCAAAATCCTAAAATTACCATTACCCCCCAATATCCATACCCCTTAAACCCTCAAATTACCCCGGGCACCCCAAAACTAAAACCCACTCCAATCCCTAAAAATACCCTTGCACCCCAAAACCCAAACCCACCAGGAACCCTAAAATTACCATGGGCACCCTAAAAAATAAACCCACCCTTATCCCTAAAAATAACCCTGCACCCCAAAACCTAAACCCACCCTGAACCCTGAAATTATCCTGGACACCCCAAAACCCAAACAAACCCTGAAAATTAAAAATACCCCTAAAATTGCCCTGGGAAACCCAAAACCCAAACCCACCCTGAACATTAAAATTACCCTTGGCACCCTAAAAGTCAAA
Organism: Lissotriton helveticus; assembly: GCF_964261635.1. Classification (NCBI taxonomy): domain Eukaryota; kingdom Metazoa; phylum Chordata; class Amphibia; order Caudata; family Salamandridae; genus Lissotriton; species Lissotriton helveticus. Next base: position 1,933,073,463 of record NC_136059.1, read on the forward strand.
CCCACCCTGAACCCTAAATTTACCCTGGGCACCCCTAAAACAAACCCAACCTCAACTCTAAACGGGCGGAGCTAGCCACACTGGGAAATGGCCCCACTCTAGGCGAGCTCTCCCGACTGAGACAACATCCTGCACTTATCCTGTGTCGCCACATTAATATAATGCTTTGAAAGCCAAGCGACTGCATGAAGAAGAACACCCTGCAACATTTTACGATATCGTAACCTGCTAAATCTGCACCTGATATGCGGCGGAGATAAGTGCCTGATATCTCCGAGGAGCAAAGGTGGACGTATGGTGCCTGACGTTGCGACGTGGCTCTCACGCAAGCCCGAGGCGTGATCGGCCCGTTATAGGCCTAAAGCAGAGAGCACTATGCGGCGTTTGGAGAGTGGCGGGAGGATGCGGGCGCTGATGCACGGCCTGGGATCTTCTGTCCGCCGCTGCCGTTGCCCCTGAATTTGCTGTCATCTGGGGATGGGGGCGGCGACGGGCAGGCCCATACAACTGCCTCCTTCTGGGAGCGCCCTGCTGAGGAGACTGGACCGGCGCTGCGCCCGTGAGGTGAGGAGGCCTGCGCAGTCCCGCTGCTGGCTCTGGGTGGCATCATAATAGGTGGTAAAGAACGCTGGCTGTGAGTGAGTGCCCATGTACCACTCCAGGCACTGGGTTATGCTTATGTCGACGGGCGAGGTGGACCTACCCGTATTATATTATATGAGATAATTACACTGGCCCACACGTAAAATCAACTAACTGTACCCTGCTGAGTAATGAGGAAATAAGGGCCTCTGAGTGAAACTGAGTCTTGAGGGGCCATCAGCATTATGGCTCTGCATACCCAAGACTGTGTTCCTTCATGGCTGATAGCTGCACCCTGGAAACTTGGCCTGTGCAGCAACAAAAGCGGTGTTGGCTGCATGGTGGTGCGGTGAGGGGGCCTGTGCGACGGTGACGGGGCTACACTGTCGCCACCATCTGCAGCCTTTTTACAACCTTCACATGAGCAGCGTCCCTGTGAATCCCGCTATTACTGGGGAACTGGTGAGAGGCCCACAGCACCGTCCTGCCCTACATTGTTCCAGTAACAGGGATAATTAACATATAGGCAGAGGAGATAACTACAGGAGAGTAGAGCCCGCCTACCTTTGTGACATTGTCGGTGCGGCTTTACCTGCCCCACATAAGTCATTGAGTGATGAGGAAGCCAGACAAAAGCCAACCCAAACTACACTTTGAGCAGCAGCGAAAGGCATCAGATATGAACACTGAACGGAGACAGGTGAATACTACAGCCACAGCGGGACCAGATGCTTCAGTGGGCTTTTAATCCCAGTTTGCAATGATACAATCCACTTTATCTAATATAGACGGTAAAATAGATTCCCTAACATACCGAGTGGACCATATGTCTGAACGTCTGGATAAACATACAGAACGTATAGACATGGCTGAACGTCGCATATCAGACGTGGAAGACTCACATCAGCAACTGGATCTGAAACAGGCTAAAGCGGAAAAGACTCTACAGACTGCCTGTACACGCTAAAACTGAAGAATTGGAAGCCAAATCGCGACGTTGTAACCTAAGCATCATGGGAGTGGCAGAATCGACACACACAGGAAACATGGAAAGATACGTTGAGACACCATAAATCACGATGCTAGGCAGAGACACCTTTTCCGAAAACTTCATAGTGGAGCCGGCCGACAGGTCCCTTGCACCGCAACCTACACCTGGAGCACGACCTCGCCCCATAATCGCCAAAATCTTGAACTATCCAGACAGGGACCCTGCACTCCGCAAGCCCGGGAGCTTGGGAACCTACATTATGAAGGAAGGACAATATCGCTGTAGCCAGACTTACATCGCATGTTCAGGAAGTGCAAAAAAAGTTCATAGATGTAAAAAAGAAATTGAGGGAGAACAATATCTCCTATGCCATGATCTAACCCGCTCGTTTAAAAATCACTGACAATGGAAAAAACACAAATATGAAATGATCGTAAAGAAGTAGTCAAATTCTCAAAATTGCATCATCCCCACATTCTATGACGCAAATCTCCGCATGGTCTGAATGTTGAACAAGACCACACCTCCGATGATGAATAATGACAAGACTGATTAACAAGGCGCAAGAAGAAGCAGACACAAACATAGTGCTCATTGGCAAGTCTCCTACTAATAACTCTCTCTACTAACTAAATTATCTAGGACTGCCCAGAACCACATCGGAAATGTAAGTAGTGTTAAATGTATAAATATAGCAGACTGTTATACTGCAGAAGATATCAAGAATAAGAACTTTTAAGTTAAGATGCAAGTAACTGAAACGTCATAAATAAGATGCGATACGTACCTATTTTGTTAACAAAGAAATCTGTTATGTTGGATCGGTCCCTCAGCAATGTTATCACTGGGGTTGTTAGCTGGTAGCTTCCGCCTCCCTGTATGCCACAACCTTTGCACTCGGGTATCAAATAAAGGGGGGGACTTTGTGAGAGGTTTTCACATTTGTTAACGGTTAATGGGGATGGGGGTGGGAGAGGCAGAGTTTTTGGAATATGGAATAGCGAATGTTTGTTGAGTACTGATATTTATATATGTACATGAACACCATTCTTAAGTAATAGGTAGACAAGCGGAACACAACAATCTCAAAACGATGCTGCACCAGACCAGTTATACATAATTGTGGATACAAGTAACACATAGCGCAACTGAACCTACACCGATACCTTTTTTAACCTAGAATGTTAGAGGCCTAAATAGTCCCAAGAAGATGAGACAAGTATTTGCATACCTGGATAGACACCACGTGGATATAGTCCTACTCCAAGAAACACACCTGCTACCACGCAAGGCTGAAAAATGTGGCTTCAGGTGGGCGGAGCTCTCAGCTTCTGCAACTTACTCATCATATTTACGGGGTGTGTCAACTCTTATATGCAGGGGCATCCATTTTATATTAGATCAAACATTCAGTGACCCACAGGGTCGGTTTGTGATTATTACCGGTACACTACTGGCTAACAAGGTTGGTTTTGTTAATGTATATGGTCCAAATACGGATGACCCTGACTTTTTTCAGAAACTCTTAACTACTATACGGACCTTACCACCACTGGAGCTGATATGGGGGGATGACTTGAACATAACACTGGACGCTGGGAAAGATAGATCTCCAAACACCACAGAATACCCAACATATTAGAGAGCCCACACTCATCTACAGTTCATAACAGCTGGTCCAGACTAGACTACTGGCTCCTCACTGAACATGCCTTGACCTGGACCAGGGACATGAAACATCTCCCCAGAACCCTCTCGGATCATAAACCGGTCCGATTAGCACTACTGATTCTGACATACACCCCCCACCATTTGTATGGCGCTTCAATGTGGCAGCACCGCTTGATCCCCTTTATAAAGAGGCAATACACCAGGCAATAGAAGACTACTTTGCAGATAATAGCCATTCAGTAGATAGCGCCAGGGTGCTATGGGAGGCATTCAAAGCCACGCTGCGAGGCGTCTACATCAGCACAAATGCTTGGATACTAAAGGATATTAGAACTCAATTGAAGAACTGTGAGGATAGAATAAAGAGACTGGAGGCTGATTATGAGGCCACTCATAACGCACCCATACTTGGGGACATACGGGATGAGATCAACAGATACAATGAACTTGCAGAAGATGAAATAAAATACATTGGTCGCCGTTATACGGCACGTAAGCTGGGGGAAAGTGGTAGACCAAGTCAAATACTGGCACACAAAATACGTATTGAGCATAAACAGCACACTATTACACGACTAGTGGACGGTAATGGACAAGTACATTGTGACACCCAAGGTATACTCTCCACCTTCATGGGCACATATAGCAACTTTTACAACACACAATATACAGTACCAGACTCTGAAATACTGCAATAAGTCGAAGACATTGCGCTGGTATGGTTGTCAGACTCACACCGTGAATACTTAGCCCAACCTATAATGGAGGAGGAAGTACACCTAGCTATAAAATAGTTACCTAATGGCAGGTCCCCAGGCCCTGATGGCTACACTGGAGAGTTTTATAAAACATATTCAGATCTATTGGTCCCGCACATGCTTGATATGTACGATGAGGCCTATCATGATAAAATCCTTCCACCAACGCTACGGGAGGTGCTAATAGTAGCCAGACAAAAACCCAGATAAGGCGGACTCCTACAGACCCCTCTCTCTCATAAATACCGATATTAAGATATTGGCAAAAAATAATAGCTACAAGGCTGCAACCACTTATGTCCACTATAGCCCTACCTGATCAATCAGGATTTATTCCGGAAAGATCAACCACACATAACTTGCGCACCAAATTTGCCTTACTACATCAATTGAATCCAGATTTATTGGCAGTGGCGGTCCTACTGGACGCTGCTAAAGCATTTGATTCTGTCGAGTGGCCCTATATGTTTGCGATTTTAAATAGATAAGGCTTACCACCAATGCTTCTTAACTGGATCGCCCTCCTATACACTCAGCCAACTGCCCGTGTCAAGGTAAACAGACACATATCAGACGCAATATCAGTACAACGCGGCACCAGACAGGGCTGTCCACTGTCCCCACTGCTCTTTTCTATAGCATTGGAGCCATTTGCTTGCAAAATACGACAGAACTATGCACACACTGCGCTACAGTTTAATCTCAGGCCAATTAGCATATCACTATAGGCGGATAATATGGTGCTATATCTGCGTAACCCAGAAGAGAATATATACAATTCAGGCGGCATTCAGGATTGCAAATTAACTGGGACAAGTCAGCAATAATACTGTTAAGAGTAAATACAAAATCACCAACTCTGAAATTTCCCCTTATATGGCAAGAGGACCCAATCAAATATCTTGGAATCTGGGTACACTGAGAGGTGGAATTAGTTCTCCGATCCAATTACGGTGTTGTAATGGATCGCATGGAGGCACAGATAGATAGGTGGATCACTCTCCCTCTCTCATTAGCAGATCAAATATCGTTAATAAAAATGGTACTATTACCCAAGCTGCTTTATTTCTTTATTAATATACCTATACCGCCACCCACTCCGATCTTTAATCGAATACGAACGGTCTTCATCAAATTAATATGGGCTGGTAAGCAGGCTCGAATCAGTCTAAAAACCATGACACTCCCTTACGCCGCAGGTGGCTTCACAGTCCGTGATATCTATTTATACTATTTATGCGCTCTGGCACAATATGCTTATTATTGGTATCACCTAGTAAAATACCTGCCACACCTTGCAGTGGAAGATGGCGATGCGGATCCGATACCACTACCACACATACTCCTCCATACACGGTCTCACTTAACAATGCAGGAAATCAACACGATACGTACAACATCGCAAGCATGGAAATGCATTGGTCATTTAGCGAACAAGACACCTATATAAACTCCGAACTTACAGCTAGCAAACCACCCTGCTATATCTGTCCCACAAGAACCAAATAGTATGATGTTACGGAAACAGGTGGGCATAACGCAGATGGGCGATCTATAGCCTAACAGAACCTTTATTACCCTTGACGATCTATCGTATATAAGAAACCAGTCACAGCTATTTAGATTTATTTACCATATGCTACGAGCGGCTGTCAGGGAGTTGTACCCCTCTTTCCCCATAGAGCCCCCTAGCCTTCAACCACTGCAGACATTGATAGCCACAACCACGCACTCCAACATGGTTTCATGACTGTATAAAATGGTACAAACGGAAATAGGAGAAGACACCTACAAAGCGCGCGACAATTGGAACAAATTATTAGACAATCCACTGACAGACCAAGACTGGGTCTACTGTTGCACACTTATCACGTTGCTCCCACCTAATGGCAATCTCCGCATGATTCATTTCAAGTACACGCATGATTCATTTCAAGTACCTACATCAAACATATCACACCCCAGCAAAATTGTGTAAATACGGACTACGTGATAATGCACCCTGTAAAAGATGCGGAACTGACCAGGCAGACTTTATACACCTTGCATGGAGTTGTAATAAGGTACAGAAATTCTGGGAGGATTTAACTTACCATTTGGGAATGATTGTGTCAGGTACATTGTCATGCACACCTCAGCTATGTTTATTAGGCCTTGACATACCAGCAAGAACAATGAAAAAGAAGTTGATTGCCATAATGTTATTACTTGCAAAACGCAGAGTTGCGATGCATTGGGACAGCAAGATGTCACCTACTCTTAATAGCTGGATTTCAAATGCTGTCTATTGTAGAGATAATTTTTTGCTGTATGCAGAAGAACTACCAACTACCTCTAAGCCGTCGGACATTTGGGATCCTCTGGCAAGCTATTTGCATGAGCATCCGGACTTACTTAAATCAAATCGATAAACCATATGTTCAATTGCAGAGAATGATACTGATGTACTGTGTGAGTGTTTCACTATGTGTTATTGGATTTTGTGTTTTATTGATTCCTTCATTGTAATGTAATCCAAAGGTACGACATAGCTATGTTCACTACTGTGTAGAACTGGCAGAACTCTAAAAAAAAATTTTAAAAAATAAAAACCTCAACCCTATAAATACCCTGGGCACCCCAAACCCACCCTGAACCCTAAAATTACCCTTGGCACCCCAAAACCCAAACAAACACAGAACTCTAAAATTATCCTGAGCAACCCAAACACACCCTCAATCCTAAAAATGTACTTGCACCCCAAAACCCAAACCACACCTGAACCCTAAAATTACACTGGGCAACCCAAAAAAACAAACCCAAAATTACCCCTAAAATTACCCAATGCACCGCAAAACCCAAACCCACTCTGAACTTAAATGACACTGGGCATCCCAAAAAACAAACCTAATCTGAACCCTAAAATTACCCTGTGCACCCCAAAACCCAAACCCACCCTAAACCCTATACTTACCTATACCTACCTTATACTTACACGTAAAATACGTATTCCCTTACCATTCATGCCTTTACAATGAATGTTGTTGTTAAGGCATGCGTGGTAAATGCATATGCATTCTCCTAATCATTCTATGGTCAGGTTTGCAAAATTGTACACATGTCATGTTAGAATGCAATACCAGAACAGAGGTGAATTCTATCCACAGGATTACTTGCAGGGTGGCCAGGGCCCATCATACCTGTGTGATCTTTCATTGCCTGCAATCAGTGTCGACTAGGAGATTGCATTGGCAAATAACTTGCTACTCCGATCATTTATATATTGTTAGAGGCCTGTGCATTTCCAGGTCTCCGCGCATTTCATGATGCTGGCCGCCAAGTGTTACTGTGCCGGCCTGCACCGCCTACTGGTTACCGCCTACTGGTCCTCCGGCGAACGAGAGACACCGATGGACCGAGGCGCGGTGCCGGAGCTCAGAGCCGTGGAGATTGCTCGAAACCGCCCCATCTCACGAGGGCGGACGGCGGCGGGCTGGCATGGGTCGCGAGTCAGTGAGCGTTCGGCTGTTGGTGGCCAGTGCAGGGTGAGAGAGGAGCAAGTCAAGAGAGCCACTACTGCCAACAAGAGCCTGGAGCCCTGCAGTACCCGCAGCCCCCCATTCCCGCAGTCCTGCAGCCCTGCTTCACTCCATTGTGGCGTAGTCGTTCAGGTCGCTCTGGCAGCGTATGCGCCACTGGTGCAGGAGCTGTGTGTACCACAGCGGGAGGGTACGGAGAGCTGAAAGCTATGAGCGGAGAGGCAATTTGGAAGGCGGGCGAATAATTTAGTCTTTGAGTACCTTGGAACCAGCAGCTCTGCCATCCCTTATAAATCTAGTAATCTCAGCCACCAACATGAAAAGAATATTTGTTATACAATATTTCCGGCGATCTGCGAGTGCTAATGCCAATATAGGGCAGAGGAGTGAACGTGGCAAGGTAGGGGCAGAGGCGTTCTGGTTATTTCCGGGTGCAGCTTGCGTCTGCCTGTCGAGCCCCACTCGTTATTTCAGTTAAAACCTCTCCATCAATCCAAAAATTGATAATGGAAACATTTTCTCCTTAAAAAAGCAAGTTAAATATCCAAATACGGAAAAAGTCAGAAACAAAGTTCCTTACTATCCAATTTTCTACCAAAGCGGTTCTAAGGTCCAACTTCCGACAAAGAAACAAGCATAATGGCAACAGCAAAGGGTGAATCTTTAACAACTGACCTACTGGCCCCAGTAAAGCAGGATATCTAAAAGGGAAAAGAGACCAGCGGCAACTGACCAAGAAAAGAGTTAGAAGATGATTTGCGAAAAAGAAAGCTCAGAAGATAACATTTCCAAGGCACACATCTCATGAATGTAAGATCTTAGTAAAGACACAATCTCCAAGACCAGCAAAAAGAGCACATGAGATCGGTCACAGCGACCAAGATTACAAGGAGGAAGTAAAACTAAAACAACTAAATCCTTCTGCTCCAAAATTCTCTATGCCTGGGTGTGGTACTGAGCAATCAGCAGTACTTCGTGCCCAATATAAAGATCAGACTTTGGGGGCATCAAATCTCCAAGTACAGCGGAATCAATCATGGAATTCTCTGACTTATTTCCCTCAGGAAACAACCCATTAAATCGAGGGAGGATAGAGAATCTAATGCGCAAGATCCCTCAATTACAGTCTGTAGGTAGTTTCGAAATAAAATTAGTAGTGTTCCCGTCAAAGTCTAAAAGTACAGTGGCCATTGTGGAATTTAGGTTGTGTGTCATTCCAACAATAATTCTAAAAGAATGTGAGATTCTTTATAAAAATGGATATGGCGTCGCCGCAGCAAAAGGTAAAGGAATTCAAATAAAGGGGAAACTTGTGGAAAAAAATAGTATATCTTACAATGACAAAATCAGTCTCTGACTCTGTTGGTATCCCTAATAGAAACTTTACTATCCCTAAACAAAAATCTTACCCTTTCGATAAAGAATGGAGAGAGAGGGATTTCGAACAAAAACAATTTTAAGCATGAGAGCTTCCCAAAGGAACAACATTGGTCTTGGATACCGGAGTCCTTAAATAGCCACAAACAGGGAAAGGAAACCAAACTCCCTTTTCAACAGTAGGCTGTCCATCGTATCCTGGAACAGCGCAGGGAAAAACTAAGAGAAACTTACATTAATTACAGAAGATTCCCCGGCGCTGGTCTCACTTCAGAAACCTGGGCAACAAAGCCCTTTGATCTAAACTATTATTTTGTTAATGACAAAGCGGCAGATCCAGTGACTCGGGGCCACGCCAAAGGAGGATTAGCCATCTTGCTTCATGAGGACTACTTCTGAGATCAGGAAGTGACCCCCATGCATCAAAAAACTATCCAATGCCTAAAGGTTAAAAGCTGGCATGTCACCAAGGACTCTCCAACAGATCTAATGATCTTTAACGCTTACATTCCACCAGGTCCTTCGAAAGACGACCTTTTGGTAAAAGCTTTTGAAGAAATAGAAAAGGTGGTGGAAGAAAGAGGATTCCCTTCTGTTTCACTTTTAGGAGATTTCAATGGAAAAAATATCTAATGATCTCCTAGAAAAATGGGAATATGAAGAACAAGTAGAAGCTTTATAAATTCCTATGCCATTGTTTCCCCGTGGGATCAAGGCAGATAAACAAAGAAAGATCCAATTATCTGCTCTCCCCACAATAAATGGTGTCATCTTAAATGGACGTACTGACGGAGATATACCAGCATCATTCACTAGATAAGGCATCCTCACTTCTTCTATTTTAGACTACATGATCTGCAGTCAAGATCTGTTCAGCACAGTTGTAAAATTAAGTACTAAATTCCAACAGGGAAGTGCCCATGCAACAAACCAAAATAATATTTCAACGCACTTCTCCAGGAACCATTATGCATCTTTAAAGTTCTGTCCTTATGAACCAGGCCCAAGGGCGATTATCATGGGCATCCCCCGCCTTTAATAAAATCAACTGCGCAATTGACAACGCAAAAGTATTACAACTCACGTACTCCTTAGACACAATTGAAAATTTAGAACTAGTGCTTAATAAAATTATGCAAGTTCTACAGGCATCTATAAAACAGCAGGACTTTGGAATAAAATCTCACATAAGAAAGAATTCAGATACAAGAGTTACCGTATTGAATAAATTAATTTGTCTGCAATTTTTACAGTTTTCTGAGACAAACGGTCAAGAAATGAAACATTTAAAAAACTGTCGGAGAAGGTAAAAAGAAAGAATTCAAAAATCGCAACCGGATAAAAACTGGGTTGAAATTCAAATTGCAGCAAAACAAAATAGTACCCTGGAGTATTGGAGCTTAATAGCTAAACAAATAGGAACTAAGAAATCCTTGCAAGCTTCACCAGTACTCCCGACCGAATGGGAAATATATTTGCGCACCATATATAAATCTACTTGGAATTAAGAAAAATGGAGTCAACCACCAAGTATGCAGCGGGAAGACAATCAAAATAGTTCTCCTCCTGTGGCTCGCCAAATAGAGTATGATATAAAGAGAGCAAGATCGTCCGCCGCGATGTGTCCAGACCAAATCCCAATAAAGGTATTACAAAGCAATCCCGAGGAATAGAGTAAACTTTTAGCATCACTAAATTCTCACTGCTACTCTACTGGATTAATTCCCTAAATCCTGGAGGGGGAGGATAGGGGTTCCAATCCACAAGAAAGGATCTCTACCAGGTAATTATCGACAGATCACATTGTTGGATGCAACTGGGAAGATTTTTGGGCAAGTGTCTTGGATGGATGTACGTCAATACATCGCATACTAAAACCATGCGTGCTATTACAACGTGGGTATTACTACGCAATGTCAATGACATTGCATACAATTACATTGCATATTTTTACAACAAGTATGCGATTACCACGAATTCCAGTACAACGCAAAGGCATGCATGGTAAAGCCATACTCGCAGTAAAAGTTTGCAAGGTAAGTAAAATCCCTACCCCTACACAACACACTACTCCCACCCCTACACTACCTCTAACCCAAAACACTACCACATTACAACACTACCCCTACACCTACACAACACACTGCTCCCACCCCTACACTACCCTAACCCAAAAACACTACCACACTACAACACTACCGCTACCCTAAAACCTAAATAACTACTCAAACACTACTACACTACCCTAAAACCTAAATCACTACACTACATAAACACTACTACACTACACTACCCTAAACCCTAAAACACTACCCTACCCTAAACCCTAAAACACTACACTACACAAACACTGCACTACATAAACCCTACTACACTACCCTAAAACGTATATCGCTACATAAACACTACACTACCCTAAAACCTAAATCACTACACTACATAAACACTACTACACTACCCTAAACCCTAATACACTGCACTAAACAAACACTACAACACTGCACTACCCTAAAACCTTAACCACTACACTACATAAGTACTACTACACTACCCTAAACCCTAATACACTACACTTGACAAACACTACAACACTACACTACCCTAAAACCTACACCACTACACTACATAATCACTACTACACTACCCTCCCTAATACACTACACTAAACAAACACAACAACACTACAACACACACTAAAACGTTTTTAAAAAAACACACACAACACAAACATTACCACACTACATTTACACTACCCTAAACACTACAAAAGTAACCCCCACACCATGCGCAAACCCCCTTACCTCTCTCCTCTCCAGCATCGCGGACGGATCCTGCTTCCTCCTTCCTGCTTGGTTCACGTCGTTGTGGGGAAACAGCCAAAGTTTCCGCACAACGACTTGGATAACCGCCCCCCGCCGCCGCCGCCATTACATCGCATGTGTTGTAAAAGCGCATGCGATGTAAAAGCAACATGTAGTAAAACCCGCATTGTATTGGCTGTTCCCCATCTTGGACCATCTCAGAGACTGGACCTTTTTGTTTTCGGAGTGATCCCCTTTAATCAGGCCGGGTTCAGACAGAAACACTCGGTAACAGATAACATAGCAATATTACAGACAATTATCGACAAATATGTGATCTGGTCGTTTATGTCGTTTTTGTCGATTTCTTAACAGCGATAGACAGAGTGGACAGACCAACACTCTGGAACAAACTCAGAAATCAGGGAATCCCGGAAACTCTTCTTCACTTAATCATTTCACTACACTCAGAAACTTGGTGGCAGGTACAAATGGGAAAAGAAAAAGAATTAACTCGCCCAATAGCCACACTAAATGGCCTTAGGTAAAGTTGCCTACTGGCTCCCTTACTGTTCTCATTATTCCTTAGTGACCTCCCGGATAGTTTTCTGCAGGTCGACAATATCCCTCCACAGATTGCATCATGTAACATCCATATAATGATGTATGCTGACAACGTGGTAATTTACGACCTTACCCCATTTGGATTACAAAGGAACCTAGACACTCTAACAAGATAAACAAAAGAAAACTTCTTGGTTCTAAATATAACAAAAAAGAAAGTAGTCCCATTGAGAGGAAAAAACTGTACCACAAAATACAATTGGACATTGAGTGTAGGAAAGATAGAAGTGGTAAAAGAATATATCTACCTGGAGCGAATAGTCATCCAAACTTTATCAAACTCTCCTCACCTGCAGCATTTGAATTGTAAAGCAGATATTCACAAGGGGGCACTCTTACGATTATATTCTTCTTCCGGCCAAAGGCACTTCTCTTCTTTATTACAGGTTTACAGCTCTAAGATCCCCCATATCCTATCTTATGCTCTGGAATACATTCCAATAACTCAGTGGCACCTAATTCAAACTAAAGAAGGGAAAATTCTCCCCAAATTAACTAGGGTCCACCAAGATGTCCCGGCAGAAGTACTGCGTTTGGATTTTTCTCTAGTCAGCTCCTTTGCCAGAGCCATTACCAACATATTAAGATGGGCTTACAATCTTCTTCATTCAGATCAAGGCACTCTAAGATTTTTACTAAAAACTGAGACATTTGAACCCAAAACTACTAAATACATTTTTAGTCGACATCTGATTATTGCTTTCAAATGACCAAAATGCACGACTACACTTTTGAAAACATGGACTCCCGCCCAATTGAAGCTCTTCCGGAAACATCTGATGCCGAGGATCAGCTTCAAACTGGATACTTAGCACTGTTCTAAACTGCATTATTATGAACACTATGCAATATATTTGTTTCTCCTTAAGGCATGGAATTCAGTGTTGTATAATTTTATTGCTGCTTGCGTTACTCCCTTTTAATTCACTTACTTTTCAATGGACTAAAAAAGAACATGTGACCAGTATCTGCGATCTTTGCAATGAAGGAGTGCAAGATCTGTAGCACGTACTGTCGATATACCCGAACTTGAAACTGGTCAAGGCTAGAAGGCGCTACTTTAAAGCAGTCCAATATAGATACAACAGCTCATCTGTTCAGGGTTTGATTTCACTTTTTGATCCCCCCCCCTGGCAAATGTGCGTGTTATAACATGTTTAAATTCTTAAAGTCTTTTTTAAATCTGTACTGAATGGTTTTTACACATATTGTTATAACAAATGTTCTGTTTTAAAAAATGTGTTGTTCTCAAAAGATAACTAAATCAAATAAATCAAACTTGAAACTTGTGTGATCTTTCTTGATGTCTGAACAGCAGTGTTGATGTGTGGTCATCTGGTGTGTCTTCCTAGTCACAGGGGTATATTTGAATATGTGAACTTGAGTCGCCATACACTGTGACTGGTCTGTCATTGTCAGTAGTGTTGATGTGTATGTGCCCCTGCAATGCCAACTGCACACATGTATGATCCAGGTAATGAGTGCCTGTTTGGTTCAATTGTCTACCATGTGCTTCATATTGTGGGCACATGTAGGAGTTGTAGGTTGTACACTGTGCAGTGTGTTGGTGTTTCCTTGCACCCCTGGGGGACACCTACTTGCTGCCAGTTGTGAGTATGCAGAGTGTGTGACTGCCAGGTCTGTGTTGTGTTTTGTTGATCAGCCATGTGTCTTGTTACTGTTTGTGCTCACTGTGCTGACCTGCTCAGCCACACTGACATTTTTTGTCAGCTTTCTCATGCATTGTTGTCACTTGACCCATTTTTGGCCTCCAAAATAGTATGTGGAATGTGGAGTCCTGCTATCCCCTATATGTGCTTCTTATGCCTACACATTGTGAGTAACTCTTCTATGTGTTTGTGTACTGTACACTTCTCACCTGTCCACTACTGAAGTACACACCATTTCAATCTCATGTCTTCCACCCCATGGCTTGCCCGTGTGTTAGCCTCCCCACCACTTCATAGTGTGACACTATGCTGTGTGAGGCTGAACTGTGTACAGGACCAATGTGCCACTCAGGACACTTTACCAATTCCAATTAGTTATGTGTTATTTTCTTCTACTGGTTTGCTGTCATGGTTGCTCATGTGCAGTACATATGCTTGAGCAGCACAGTCCTCTAGTCATGTTGTTTGCATCTGTGTGTCCCTGAGTTGTGCATCTGTGCGTGATGGGTAAGCTGTGTGTGTTTGCTGAGGTACTGCTACCCTTCCTAAGTGTGATGTTCTCTGTGTGCTGTAAAGATTTGTGTTGTGGGAGTTCATGGTATGGCACTCAGATATGTGTGCTGCTGGTTTGGTTGTTGTGCACACACTGCTTGGTGTGCATGCAGTGCTGTGAGTTTATGTTGCCTTGTACTTGCCTAGTGTGCATCCCCCTGATGTCCGGCTGAGTTTCAATGTGATGCATTGGTATGTGCATCTATTGTGTTATTGTTGTGGATGTATAGTGTTTGGCCCGTGTTGGCTCTTTCTACTGGCAAATGCTATGTGTATGTGATGGTCTATTTGCATGACATTGTGTGTGTGTAGTTGTTGCTGTGCGATACATTCAGATGCGTGTTGCAAATGTAGTGTGCATTATGTGTGTCTGCCACATGCAGCAATGTGGATTCTTGTTACTAAGCTTGTTTTGAGTGCACAATGGTTCTTTGTCCTCCTATTTCTGACCTGTCACTTGTCAGGATTGTAAATTTGCATATTTGTGGTACACTATGACACCATGTTCACTTGATGAGTGGTGTGGTGTCTCTGTCTGTGTTAATTGATTGTCCCATTGGTCACTGTTAGTGTTCATGATTGTTTTGAGATGATGCAATTCTTGTTTGTGTTGGGGTATGGTGTCTGACTGACTGACTGACAATGTTGTGTACTCCTGCTGTGTCTAGGTTCACATTGCCTTTCCACTGTTTGGCTGCACATGTCTGGGCTTGATGGACTTCTGTGGATGTTATTTGTGAGCTTTGTGCTTGGCTATTGTTTTTGTGTCGGCATTAGTTCAGGCATCCCTGAGTGTGATGTTTGTGGATGCACCACAGGGAGTGTGATTGTTTGTCATTGAACTCGCAGGACATCATTTTGACCATGATGTGTGATTCTCACAGGTGTTGAGTGCTGCAGGTGTGAGGTGGATAGAGGAGGGGTATGTGTGAAGGTCCTACTTGTGTTTGACAGTCAGGGAGTGTGACAATGAGCCATGTGTGTTGTGCTGCTGACATACACATGTCAAGGTAGTTGACACAGATGTGTGGCTGGTCACTGTATGACTTCAGACACTTCCTATAATTCCTGTGGCTTGCTCCATGGTTTTCCAGCACTGTCCACTTCACTTTTGGCTGGCACATTCATTGTCCTCCATTGCTGCTGAACTATGGTATCAGTATGTGGCTGTATGTCAGTGTTGGGTGTTTGTGAATGACATGACAAGCAGTGTGAACAGTTCAGTGGATGTTACTATGCAGTGTGAGTCTTCATTTTGTAATCATACTCAGTGTGCTTCATATGAGTGGAAGGTTGTTGTGAGGAGGAGGGTTGTCCAGCACCTGAGCATCTGTGCAGAGTGTTCCTCTTCACCCCCACCTTTCCAATCAATCTCCCTTTGATGTGTGAGTCTGGCTAAATCTGGCAGATTAATTGTGCAGCAGGGGCACAGGAAGAGCACACAGCATGTTACCAAATGGGTGTGGGAAGTGTAGTGTGGGATGGGTGAAGGTGGGGCCCTGTGAATCTTGACGGACTGCCCATGTCTGGCGCAGGCCCTGCCTACTATATTGTCCTGCGTCTTCACCGCTTTGGTGACGTGACCAGGACATTGCAGTGATTTTGCGGTTGATGGGTGACCCGGATGCGGAGGGGTGAGTTTGTGACAGGTAGGACATGTGTGGGTACACTGGGGGATATGTTCCTGTCCCCACCAGAGTGACTGATGTAGACAGGAACTGTATGTCAGCACAGGAGTTGTGTGTTGTGATTGTGTGCGGAGTTGTGTATTTGTGTACCTGAGGCTTTGTCCGTGATGGTGCATTATTTCCTGGTAGTGAATGAGGTACAGCAGCGGAAAGGCTTGCAGAGCAGGATCCATTGTGGTCAGGACCGGGTAGAGGGGACCGGGAGTCTAGTTTAACTCTCCGCAGTAGTGCTTCCACCGTTTCCAAGTGGGTGGATTCTCCGCTGCGGTGTAATGGGCTGTTTGCAGCATCGTAATTTGTACGGCGAACGGGACGTCATTCCGCATGGTGGTGGGTCTCTATTGGCTCCCTCTGTGGTGGCGGGCACAAATTTATGGTTGTTCACGTCACTCCGCAGCGGACGGAAAATGGGCAATGTTTGCCCATTATAATAAGCGAGGACCGCTGATGGAGTGCGGAAAATGACATTTTCCGCCAGCACTGCGGTTGTGCCTCCGCCTGCCATCCTAATGAGCCCCTACGGTTTTCGACAGATATTGCTTGTACTATTTCCTGTTTCTTCTTACAGAATCCCACTTGGCGGCCAAGGCCTACCTGTTGGGGTTTTATGAGTACTAGTGATGTGGTCAACAACATTTTTAACCAATTCACTATACAAACTGCTTTTTAATAAGTTTCTATACTTGACTGTTTTGCACATTTCAGAAGGTATCATATTTGTTTAGACAGACCAAAATAGCTGCTGAAAATTTCAGTTATTATGTTTGGTTTGAATAGGTTTCCTTCATCAGCATTTACTACAGAGCTTTTGCCTGCAGAAGATAGAATGTGGATATGATCATCCTTGATTTTCGCTAGGGCCCAGCCAGAGCAAACAATGGCAGGGACATGTATCAATGTAGCCCCAGGTTCCACATCTGTGGAAGAGGTGTGGCGCAGCGGCTAGGGTGCCTGACTCCGGACCACGGGGTTCATGGTTTGATCCCCGGTGGCAGGTCAGCCCAGCACCATGTGACTCTGGGCAATAGCTTGCTTAATATTCCTGAGGCCCCCCAGCGCCAGGAAACTACTTCGGAGGTAGCTGTGCGCTTTACCAATTCAAGGTTATTATTATTATTCTCAAAATGGTGGTATGGGTAACACAAATTATAGGCATAATGAAAAACTTAAGGGAACAAATTATGCATGGTACACTAGGCCGGAGGGTCGAGAAAGGGATGGTGAATCTATCAGAAACAGGAAGGCTACAGAATCCAGTGTGAGGGTGACTTGGGTTTATTTAGATCAAGACAGCAAAATAATCATGTACACAGACCAGAGGGAGGCTATGGCACGATAAAAGCAGGTGAAAAGCAAGAAGTAGGCCACCGGGAAGTGGGACTGTCAGGGACAGAGGGGAGAACAGGAAATGAGGACTTCCCAGTATTTCAATGTCTGCCTCCTGGGATCGCAGCATAAGAAGGATCAGTGTGTTCAGGATGATTTATCCCCTCCATCACTTAGAGAGAAACTCTATGAATCACAATATGGTAAGAGGAAATGTTTATTGGATTCTAGATATTTTAAGAAGCATAGTGTTAGGTAAGATAGTGAGAACAAAGGAGATTGAATTACAAGGTTAATCTAATTCATTGGGTGGTAATTTATCCATGAGCAGAATGGAGACAGGCACGTAAAGTACATCGATACACACACTGCCTTAAATGATTCAGGGACATACTCACAAACCTATTTGCACATATATGTTTGTTTTAAACATGCAAATATCTATCTTTCCAAGTGCATACCCCTTTTGTAATTCTCAAATTTTTGTTTTTGCATTTGCCAATGTATGTACTCTTAAAAATATTTTCATGGAGTATATTTACTTAGAAATGTTATTAGGCGATTCATGGCTGTAATATTCTTTGATTTTGCATAGACTCACATGTAAACACATTTGTGAGTATTCACTAACTACTTTCTGACAGGAATCCTCACTGGGAGCCATTGCTTAATTACTCATCATGGCAACAGCAGGAGTATAATACATTTTGGGATGGGAAGGGGATCGGAACAGTTGAGCGCTGTCTAGAAACCTTTCACTGAAACAAATACTGACTTTAATAGGGCAATTCAGTTTTGCAACTAAGGTAAAATCGCTGTAAGGCCAGTCTCCAAAGACTTAGCTGGCAGTGGGCTTACAGCACACATTACATTACCTCCAATATCACAAAATATGACATTGAAGTGAGGGATGAGAATCTGAGAGATGAGATTTAAGTGGAGTCTCTCTGTGAAGGAGGTAGAAGACAACACGTATTGGCAAAGCCAATAGGTCTCACATATTCAAAAGTTATTGGCTTTGCAAATATGTTTTAGCCATGTTGTGCACCAGCATGGCTGCTGTTCAGCATGGTAAAAGTTAGAGGTATAATGGAGAGTAGATTGGAGTGCCAGAAAGAGGTGTAGAGTTGAGTGTTATGGAGTGGTGTGGAGAGTCACAGAGTGGCATGGAGTGGCATAGAGAGGTGTAGAATAAGGTTGAGTGTCATGCAGTGAAGTGTCATGTTGTGGCATAGAGTGGAGTAGTGTAGAGTGTTGTGGAGTGTCACAGATGGAGTAGAGTGTCGTAGAGTGGAAGGCCGTAGAGTGCAGCAGAAATAGGCAACATAGGGTGGAGTAGAATGTTGTACATGAGAGTGGCATAGTGGCATGGAGTGGTTTGGAGCAGAGTGGAGTGGTGTGGAGCGTGATATGTAGAGTGCAGGAAAGTGTTATACATTGGAGTGATGTAGAGTGGAGTAGATTGTCGTAGAGTTGAGTGAAATAGAGTGTCAGAGTGAAGTGCCATAGAGTAGAGCAGTGGAGTAGTGTGTTGCAAAATAGAGTGAAGTCAAGTGGCATGAAGTGGCATAGAGAGAGTTGCATAGAGCATCATAGAGCGGCGTAGTGTTGCAGCATCACATAGAGTAGAGTAGTGTGTTGTAGAGTGGCGTGACACAGAGTGGAGTAGAGTTTAATGGAGTAGAGTGTCGTAGAGTGAAGTGTCATGGAGAGTAAAGTTGTAGAGTGGAGTATCATAAAGAGGAGTAGAGTGGACTAGAGTGAGGTGGTGTAAACTACAGTGGTGCAGAGTAGACTGGCATAGAGTGCACTGGTTTGGAGAAAAGTAGTGTGGAGTCCATTGGCTTAGAGTGCAGTGACATAGAGTGTTACAAAGTAGATTGCAGTAGCATGGAGTGCAATGGTGTAGAGGAGATTGTTACGGAGTAGAGTGAAGTGGCACAGAGTGGATACAGTGGCATAGAGTGCAGTGGAGTAGGATGCAGCTACACAGAGTAGATTGTTACAGAGTAAAGTGAAGTGGTGTAGACTGGAGTGATCAGGGAGAGTGGAGTGGTACTGGGTAGAATGCATAGGTCTAGAGCAGAGTGGTGAAGATTGCAGTGGCACAGGCACAGGTTAGAGCGATGTAGAGTGTAGTAGTATGGAGTGCAGTGGTGCAGAATAGTTTAGAGTGGAGTGATGCAGTGTAGGGAAGGCTAGAGTATAGTGTCGTAGAATGCATTGGCATAGAGTGATGTTGAGTTGAGTGGTGCAGTAGGATAGAGTGCAGTAGCATAGAGTGCAGTGACATAGAATGCAATGGAGCAGAGTAGAGTGGTGATGAGTTCAGTGGTCGAGAGCAGCAACGGCCCGTGGAGGGAGTTCGGTGGGGCAGGGAGGCAGTGCGGGAGAGGGGCAGGGTAGACAGTGGTAAACACCGGAATATGGACAATTGCAGGTAAGTAAACAATTCAATAAATAAAACGAATTTCGTAGCGCACCATGCATCGCATTTTGCGATGCAGCGCGTGCTACGAAATTCGTTTTATTTTTTAAATTGTTTTCTTACATGCAATTGTCCATATTCCGGTGTTTACCACTGTCTACCCTGCCCCTCCCCCTCACCGCCTCCCTGCCCCACTGAACTCCCTCCACGGGCCGCGGCTGGTCGAGAGTGCAGTCTTCCAGAGTAGAATGGGTAGGGTGAAGTGTTGTAGAGCACAGTGACATAGAGTATAGTGGCATAGAGTATAGTGGTGCAGAGTAGAGTGTGCAGAGTGAAGTGGTGCATAGTAGAGTGGGGAAGAGTTCACTGGCATAGAGTAGAGTAGTGCAGAGTTGAGTGGAGAGGCATAGAGGGAACTGGCATAGAGTGCACTGTTATAGAGTGCAGTTTATATTGACGAGGAGCAGTGATTCCCAAAGTACAGCCCTGGGACTGCGTGTGGCCCTCCTGACCTTCACCTGCGGCCCCCAGCTGAACAACAGTGCTTAATTCTGTCTACTTGAGACAGCACTAACATTCTGAAAGATATGAAATGAAGGGAAATCATTTATTTACACATTAACCAAAGTAAAAGTGAAGAAGCAAATAAGGTGCCATGCACAACTTAACTTTAAGAACACATACATTTTTAAAGAAATCTTTAAAAAAGTGCAGAAATATGATGATATTTCTTCAGAATTAAAATGTGTATTTGATTAACACACAGATGTTTCACCTTAGTACATCAGATGATATCAGTGCATTCAGAATTGTTTTTTTTAAACTGATAGTTTAAGCTGTCTACTTGAGATAGCACTAACATTCTGAAAGATAGGAAATGAAGGGAAATCGTTTATTTACACATTAACCAAAGTAAAAGAGAAGAAGCAAATAAGGTGCCATGCACAACTTAACTTTAAGAACACATACATTTTTAAAGAAATCTTGTGTAAATGTAAATGTATAGGCATTTATATAGCGCACTACTTACCCGTAGGGTCCCAAGGCGCTTCGACCGCTGCGAAACCCTTCCTGGCTTCCCTGAGAGATGGTCCCTTAATGGGTATCTCCAGGGTGAGACCAGGCATCCCCAGCGGTCTGGTGGGGCCGTTAGTGAAGATGAGGCAAGCTAATGCCCAGAGTTGCCGAGTGTGAACGCTGATCAGAGTGGGCACCGAGGCGAGAGAATTATCGAGTCCGCTGACCCTGGTCCAGAAACCTGCCGCGCCGGGAATCGAACCCTGGTCCCGGGCCGTCCTCTGCTCTCGTGTCTGCCGCCTCTAACCAGTGAGCCACACTACTTCAATCTTAAAACAAATGTGCAGAAATATGATGATATTTCTTCAGAATTAAAAAGTGTATTTGATTAACACACAGACATGTTTCACCTCAGTACATCAGATGATATCAGTGCATTCAGAATTGTTTTTTTTTTAAACTGATAGTTTTCAAAAATAAATGTAGAACATTCATGCCTCTTCCCACTTGGAGAACAATGACAATAGTGAACTAAGTGGCAAGGCAGTTGTCACATGGAACCCTCAGGTTAGCCTGAGTTGGTATTTCACATGTACAATATTATAATTTATTCAATCAGACACAAAAGTAAGGTTTTGTAAAGCGTATGTCCTGAACTCATGCATTTCATGGTTCTCTTATATGTCATATTGAAGAAAAAGTAGGCAAAATGAGATTAGACAATTTAGTCAAGTAGGGAAACCGGGATTGATACTAGGTTTTTGGTTTCATATAGTGCAATTCTATTTCGTTCCAATGCAATAATCAAGTTACTTATTTTTTATACTTGACTCGCTCAAGGATTACACCAAGGTGTGTCAAAGGAGTGGTGATTCAGAGACAGCATAACACAGTACTGTCAAATCTATGACTAGAGATGAGGAGCTTCATTTAGAGGACAGTACGGAATGCAACACTCAAAATAACCCAATGACTCCCTGACCATCACATGATTTGCTTCCCCTATGATCACCTAAACCCTGTCCCCCACACACACACAAACCCCACCCCCAACATGCTGCCATAAATGAGGCCCTCTGGCACACTACAGGCTATGCTTTGTAGCCCCTGGAAAAATGTGTGTGAGTACCCATTGCGTAGAGTGTGGCAGTGTAAAGTGCATTGGCATACAGTGTAGTAGAGTATCATATAGTGGTGCTGAGGAGAGTGCAGCGACAAAGAATACAGTGGTGCAGTGTAGTGGCACAGAGTAGAGTGGCATAGAGTTCAGTGGCAGGGAGTGCAGTGTTGCAGAATAGAATGTCATAGAGTGCAGTGGTGTTGAATACAGTGGCATAGAGTATATTAGTGTAGAGTGCAGTGGTGTAGAGTGGTGCAGAATAAAGTGATGTAGAGCGTAATGATGGAGAGTGGGGTAGAGTAAAGTGTTGTAGAGGATAGTGGTGCACAGTGCAGTGATGTGGAGTAGATTGCCATAGAGTGCAGTGGAGTACAGTGTATTGTCGTAGAGTGCAGTATCGATGTAGAGTTTGGTGGTTCAGAGTAGAGTCGAGTAGAGTGCAGTGGCATAGAGTGCAGTGACATAGAATCAGCGCTTAATTTGAGCCGGTGTTTTCCGGTGCTCAACACCGGCACTTAATTATCAACACCAGTGATTGTGACAGTGTGCCACAAGGTGTCGCTGTCTTAGATGACCAAAACAACAGTCAATTATTAATCCAATAGACATTAAAAATGACTATTACCTGCCTTCCAAGCCATTCTTATAGCTCTGGGGGCCTAGAATAGCTTGAATTGTCATACTTACAGGAGTGTGATGGTTAGTAGTTACATTGTTACTATCATTGGCAGCATGGCAGGGGCAATGTGTGGTACCAGCTGCAGTGACCTCTTGACAAGAGCTCTGGCACTTGTTTTCTTTTACAAAAAGTAGAGTGACGTTGAATTCAGTGGTAGAGGGTGCAGTCTTGAGGATTAGAGGGTGATAGAGTGCAGTGGCATAGAGTGCAGTGGCGTTGAGTGGTGCAGAGTGCAGTGATGCATAGTAGAGTGGGGTAGAGTGCACTGGCATAGAGTGGGGCAGAGTAGAGTAGAGAGGTGTAGAGTGAAGAGGCATAGAGTGCAGTGTCACAGAATGCAGTGGTGCACAGTAGAGTATAGTAGCGTTGAGTGTAGTTGCATAGAATATAGTGATGTAAAGTGTATTGGTGTAGAGTGCATTGGCGTGGAGTGCAATAGAGTAGCATAGAGTAGAGTTGTACAGAGTAGAGTGCAGTGGCACAGGACAGAGTGGCATAGAGCTCAGTGTAGAGAGTACAGTGTTGCAGAGTAGAGGGTCGTAGAGTGAAATTGTTTAGAGTAGAGTGGCATAGAGTGCATTAGTGTAGACTGCAGTGGTGTAGAGCAGTGCAGAGTAAAATGACATAGCGTACAATGGTGGAGAGTGTAGTAGAGTACAGTGGCTTAGTTTAGAGTGGTGTAGAGTAGAGTATAGAGGCGTACAGTATAATGGTGCAGAGGAGATTGGCATGCAGTGCAGTGGCGTTGAGTGTATTGGTTTTGAGTAAAGTGGTGTAGAGTGCATTTGCATAGAGCAGCTGCATAGATTAGAGTGGCATACAGTGCAATTTGATAGAGTGGAGTGGCACAGGGTAGATTGCAGTAGCGTAGAGTGGAGTGGCTTAGACTGGATGGTGCAGAGTGGAATAGGGTGATGTGGAGTGCAGTGACATAGAGTCAAGTGTCGTAGAGCGCTGTGTTGTAGAGTTCAGTGGTGCAGAGTAGATTAGAGTGGCTTAGAGTGGTTTTTCAAAGAGTGCAGTGGTGCATAGTAGAGTAGTGTGAGGTAGAGTGCATTGGGAAAGAGCAGAGTGGTTTAGAGTAGAAAGGCGTTGCGTGAAGTGGTGTGGTGTGGAGTGGTGTATAGTGCAGTGACACAGTGTGGAGTGGCATAGTGTGTAGTGGGGCAAAGTGAAATGGTGCAAAGTGGAGTGGAATGGAGTATGCATGTTGTGGTAGCGCACTGCCATTACATACAACACATCTTCAATTGAAATGACCATTGCATTTGAACTGACATACAGTTTTACTGATAAATGTATGCAGCGCACAAACAATAATGTGTAGAAATGTCATCACCTAATGTATTGATTTCTTTTATTCTTATTAAAATATTAGTTTCCACCACGCTGTAGAATTACTAAAAATGAGCTCCATTTGTGTTTTCCATATTCGGAACTATCTGCACAGTTCATTTACAGACATTTACATGTTGTTTTGTACTAGAAAATAATATAACATCATACTGCACATCCCTAGTAGCCAGCATAATTAGCACATAAATCCTGTCACGTTGAAGTCAGAGAAAGAAAAGTAAACATCAAGCTCCCTAGAAGACATGGCCTGACATTTGAACTCTGACTTCGAAGGCACAGCAAATGTGACAAGATAAGAACAAGAAAGGCCTGTTTACAGAAAAGCAATACTAGTGGATGAATAGATTAAATAGGATTTGGGAAAGGGCAGGAACGGACTCAAGCTGGACAGCCTAAAACAAAGAAAGTCAACAAATAGAAAACAAGCAAATGTAAGTTACAAAGCCAACGGTAAGCAATGGGTGGAATGTGGTTCTAGGGAAGCTTTCCGAATGTCCCCAAGGCTTCGATATAAAAAGTGATTATTCTGCGTCGTATATAGGCAATGAAGAGAACGATAGGTTTAGGAGCAGTGCTGTCACAGTAATGATGCACACTGGAATGACTTGATTGGTGGTAAAACAGCCCAGCTGGCCTGCACCATGCCTATTGGCCCACTCCTGTGTAATTTTGCCCGTGCTTAACCTATTGCATGTCATGCTCCCACTACTGTAGATTTCTGACCCACTGCTCTGTAAAATGCTGTGCTGCATTAAGTGTGAGATTAGGCTTTCAATAGAGATAATCAGGATCAAAAGAAAAACGGATAGATGAGCAAATGCATTTTTGTTTCTTCTGAAGAAGGAGGGGAGTTGAACACGGATCTATGACTCATTATAAAATATGTGCCAACAAGGTCTGATTTCCAGTGCGCGCTGGAAAGACTAAATAATCCTTTAATCTCTTACATTATTATGATATAACTTCGTATTATCGTATTCATTCAAAATTTACGTGTCAAAAAATAAGGATCCGAAATACGCACTGCAGCCATGGCCATTTGCTGAAAGAACTGAATGTGCAGATGCATTGCATGCGAAAGATTTAGGAACAACACTTACAAAATATTGAGATGTAACCAAACCAGCAGCTAAAACACCTGTTATTTGTAGATGTTTTTATTATAACATTCAAACAATGCGTCCTTATATTTTCTGTGAAGGAAGATGACAAACTGATTGATACCTCCACCACAGTGAGGCTGAATATATGGCTCCTAGAACACCCACTTAATAATTTTCAAAACATTCCATTATCGCATTGAGACCTCCTAGTTTAAAAGCAGTGATATTTATACCAGACTTATTAGTTAAATAATGATTATGGTAGGTGTAGTAGAATAACGAAGGTAGCAAATAACTTTGCAAGTCATTACACTCACCTTCATTCCACACTGTGTAGCGTCTCTACTATAGTTTGTGTGGATCTCTTAAAATTTCACGGAGCTGGCTGCCTCACTGATATTACAGACTACAATGAAGTGACGGAGTGCGGCGTTAGCCTTCTTGGCCTAACGCTGCACTCTGCCACTTTAGAAATGCAGGGCCGCACCATATCTAAAACAATATGGTGCAGCCTTGCGTTTCCCCCTGCACTGGCGCTAAACTTAGCAGCCTAGCACCAACACAGGCACCCTTGCACCATAGTGCAAGGGTGTCTGCGTTTATTTATGTGCAGGCAAGTCTCCCTTCCTGCACATACATCTTTAAATTACGTTTTGTAACTTTTATGTGTGCTGCTTTAATGCAGCACACATAGAAGATGCAAAACGTCATTTTGGAAAAATAAATGTTTATGTGCAGGAAGGGCCACCTTCCTGCACATAAACAATCAATGGCAATTTGCTGTTGCAGCACACATGGAAACAGCAAAAATTAGGAGAAATAAACAATTTCTCCTCGTTTCGTCTGTTTAATACCAGGCTTTCCCTTGTCTTAATTTTGACACTGCCTCCTATTTACGCCAACCTTGTAAATAGGGGGCCGCATCAAAATCAATGGGTGTTGCGGTGGAACGCCAACCACAACACTCATTGCCCTCCCCTTTTATGCTACGTACAGTGTGAAAGGGTGCCTTATTTACAAGGCAGCATTATACAGCAAAGCCCCTATCACCACCACAACGTCACTAAAAGTAACATTATCGTGGTGATAGGGGCCTGTTATATGCCCCTTTGGGTGAACACCCTAAATATCGATTCCAAAATATAGACTTCCCAAAATATCTAATCAAAAATATAGACAGCCCAGAATATCGAATTACTAAAATGTCAACAGCCCAGAATATTGAATTTAGGGTATGAAATATCGAATTCCATAATATCGAATTTAAAATATCGATTTCCATAATATCGATTTTTTTGTGTTATGTATAGTAGGATATGTATTAAAATGATGTCTTAATTTTGTAATGTATGTTTAATGTTTTTAAAGTAATGAATGTTATGTAATTTAATTTTTGCGTAATTTGTTTCCGTAGTGGGTTATGGGTTTATAGGGGAATAGGGTGGGAAGTAATTTAATTATAGTAAATTAAATGTTAATTTTTATTTATATGTATTGATGATTAATTGATTGTTAATTAATTTTTAATTGGTAATTATTTTATATTAATTGGTAATTAATTTGTTTTGATTGGTACTTAATTTTTATTAATTGGTAATTACTTTTTATTAATTGGTAAATCATTTTTATTAATTGGTTAATTGATAAATATGTTAATTATATTTATTTGGAGTGGGTTTTGGGTTTATAGGGGAATAGGGTGGGAAGTGATTTAATTGTAATAAAGTTAAACATTGTTTCATTTATATGTATTGATAATTAATTGATAATTAATTATTAATTGGTAATCAATTTTTATTAATGAGTAATTAATTCTTTTAATTGGTAATTAATTTATATTAATTGGTAATAATTTTAATACATTTGTTATTGGTATTTATAATTAATTTAATTTAATTTTAATATTAAATCATTACTTTCCCTACTGTTGCACTCTCTGGAGAGGGAATAGTATCTTTTTACCCCAATGCTATCCAACGCTTTCCCTACTGTTGCACTCACTGGAGCAGGAATAGTAATTTTCACCCTTAAGCTATCCAATGCTTTCCCTACTGTTGCACTCATTGGAGTGGGAATAGTAATTTTTACCCTCCCGCTATCTAATGCTTTCCCTACTGTTGCACTCTCTGGAGTGGGAATAGTACTTTTTACCCCCCCCCCACTCCCCGCTATCTTACTCTTCCCCTAGTGTTGCACTCTTTGGAGTGTGATTGGTAGTTTTTACCCTCGCTCAATCCAACGCTTTCCCTACTGTTGCACTGTCTGGAGTGGGAATAGTAATTTTTACTCCCCCCCCCGCTATCCCACGCTTTCCCTACTGTTGCACTCTTTGGAGTGGGAATAGTAATTTTTACCCCTATGCTATCCAACGCGTTCCCTACTGTTGCACTCACTGGAGTGGGAATAGTAATATTTACCCCTACGCTATCCAACGCTTTCCCTACTGTTGCACTCCCTGGAGTGGGAATAGTAATTTTTTCCCCTCTGCTATCCAACGCTTTCCCTACTGTTGCACTCTTAGGAGTGGGAATAGTAATTTTTACCCCTCCGCTATCCAACACCTTCCCTACTATTGCACTCACTGGAGTGGGAATAGTAATTTATACCCTCTCGATATCCAACAAATGCTCTACTTTTATTTACATTACATTTATTATTTTTATATTTTAAGATTTTTTACATTATTTTTAGTATGTTTTATTTAACTGGTTTTAATATTTAATTGATTTTATATTATTTTTAATATATTTAAAAAAAAATGATATTTTAGTTAACTATATCTTTGACAATCTATATTTTGGATTCAATATATTAGATCTTACCTGTTTGTAGATAGGGGCAGGAGGGGGGGGGGTCTGGCAACTTCCTGTTGCGACCACCTGATGTGCACTGACAAAGGATGTGTGCAGCATGGGATTGGCTCCAGAGCCTGGCCTCAGGCCAGGCCCGGCGGCCAACACCGTGACATGGCCAAAGGTAGCGCGCAGCATGGGTTGTCTTCATATATGCAAATAAAATATTAGCTTATGGTAAAAACACTATAAATTCACTGAAAAAACAAAGGTGGCTTCATGTATGTTAATACAATATTACGAATGGTAAAAAACACTAGAAATTCACTGAAAAAAACAAAGGTTAAAGTGACACTATAGTTAGGTGAATATGTCATTGACAACATTAACATTTTGAGACCATAACACATATATTCATCAGTTCTAGTCAGCAGAGAAAACAATTACTTAGGCCCCTGCCATGCCCTGCTTATGACCTCACATACTACATCACTCATTTACTCATGACATGTTCTATGACATCATTTATGGCATCATTGATGACGTCCCAAATTACATCATTGATGGCATCAATGATGACATTATTCAGGATACCTTTGTAAACATTACTCTATAAATGAGTATGGCATTAGAGGTCTGAAGGTAAGTGCAGAATACCTCAGAATAATATGAGGATCAGTAATGCCATCACACATACAAATCCCTTAGGCGAAGCAAGCTTATGTTATGTGCAACATTGACCCTAATCCATACACTTCATGGGTAGCCGAGTTCACATTAACAATCAAACACAAACAGATGGGTAACCATACTGCACACAGTGTTCAACCTGCATACATCTGCTCAGAGAAATCCAAGTTCCTCCAGGAACTCAAAGTCTGTTACATAACTAATACCCTACTACAGACAGCCATTACCTGTATCAAGCCCCTCACAGTCACCAAAGCTACAGTGAGCAATTGAGTGGCTATAACTAGAAAAGTGGGCATTATAAACACTTTATACTCTCCACAGTGTTCACTCTATACAAAATATGTCCAAAGAGACACTACTAAACCCAAGGTCTGAAGGTGTAAATGATCATACTACTTGCAGCCTTCATTCTGTGATGACAACTTTGCATATAGCCCATCTTCTGAAGCTAACCTAGAACATGTACACAGTTTAGTACCTGGGGCACACAGTCTTCTAGCTTATGTAGAAATTATCATGCTGAGCTTGCTTTGTCTAAATACTCAAGGCTGCTTACAAATAATGATGTTGCCCTGTTGGAAGAAATTGCTGCAGAACCAAAAAACTAGTATGGAACATACCAGACACAAGTGGTCAACTGTCACTTGCACAGAGAGTAAGCTCAGGTAACTATAGCAGCTACATTCCTATGGTTTTGTGTGTGTAAAATCTAAGCCTAACTATAACAACACTGTCACCTTTGTTTTTTCAATGAATATCTACGTATTTTTTAATACAAAAGTCCTAAGTATAACCGCTCTGTAACCTTTGTCTTTGTGAATTTCTTTTTTTTTAATAACTTTTTATTGTTAACAGGCTGACAAGGAAAAAATACATTAAATCATTAATGCGTATGTTTACAGACATGTATATATGATACGATAAAGCAAACAGGACATGAAAAAAGAAAGAAAAAGTACAATAGAAAAAGAAAATGATAAATAAATTCACTAATACAAATATGAAAAAGTTATAACAATTTCTTTCGATAGTCGGACAAAATATGTTATCCTAGAGACGCTGATTAAAGTTCATTAAAGCATGGTATTTGTCTATACCCGATAAAGAGATAGAGCGTCATCATTCCACAAAAGTTCCCCAGTTTTTTTCATGTTTACTCAATGAGCGTGTTCCCCTAATATTCGCTAAGGCTAGTTCCATCGAATGAATCTCGGTTACAAGTGCCCACCAGTCCCAGACCGTGGGTGATTCGGCGCAAGTCCAAGCTCTGGCCAAAGTTAGCTTGGCACAAGACATGAGTATAGTAACCAAGGCTGCATGTGGAAATAAAATGGGATAGATGTCTAGCAGAAATGAAGCAGCCGTAAATATAGGCAGCTGGATCTGCTTCATTTTCAAAACCTTCTGAATATCGCCCCAGAAGGCCTTAAGATTAGGACAGAAAAACAGCATGTGTGCCAGATCGGCTGCATCGGTAAAACATTTGGGGCATTTTGTGCGATCGCTATAGGAATTATTAGAAGGCCATTTGGAGATTCTTTCAGGGGTATAGTATAGCATGCAGGTTGTTCTAAATTGTTGGAGCCTTAGACTAGATGATCGTACTCGCTTATTGATATTTATCAGGGAGCACTCTATTTGTTTTGATGTAATGTTTGAACCCAACATTCTACTCCATTTGTCAGCTAATTTGGTACAATCATTTGATTTGAGGTCGATTAGAAGTCTATATGCTTCGCTTATTACTGACTTATTTTTTATGGAATATAAACAGGTCCAAATATCACAGTCAAAAACCTCCAGAACTTGTTTTTTATTAATCAGGTAATCATGTAGCTGTAAGTATTTGTACCTCATGTTTTCAGGTAGGTCATATAGCAATTTAAGAGTGTTGAAGTCTAAGAGTCCTTGTGTGCCATATAGATCCCCTAATACGCTAATTCCTGACCTAGACCAGCCATGTGCGAAGTTGTCATTAAAGATGCCTGGAAGACCCGGATTTCTCATAGCGGTAGCTTTGAGTGAAAAAAGGTGGTTTTACAGAAAGTTAATATGTTGCCCCAGATCTTTATTATGTCCCTTGCGGTCTTGAATCTAACCCTTTTGTAAAATTTGGGGTAATTTGTTCTAAACAAAAACATATTTGAATCAAATTTTAACATAAAAGACTGGAAAAATAACGTCCCTCCTCTGTTAAGTAGGGAGCAGAGGCGAATAACAAAAGCAGACCAAAAATACAATTTGAAATCAGGAAAATTAGCCCTCCCTCATTCGTATTATTTTTCATAAGATTCAGCGACCTTCTCGCTTTTTTATAGCCCCAGATAAAGCTACTGAGTATTCCATCAAGTTTCTTAAAGAACTGGTTATTTAGCGCCAGTGGGATAGATCGAAATAAATACACATATTTAGGCAATACCTTCATCTTAATTTGTTTGATTCTGCCGATTAAGTTCAGGGGTAGTCTGTGCCACTTTTTTAATAATAAAATAGTGGATTTGGTTAATTCATTGTAATTTATATTGTTAATTTCCTGTAGTTTAGCCGTTATTTTAACCCCTAAGTAGGTAGCAATTTTGCAGATCTCAGGTACCATAACAGCAGGAGTGTGGTTTTTTTTTTTTTTTTTTTTTTGAAGTTCAACAACAATCTTTATTATCAAAAAGGTGCACACATGAACACAGCCAGTGGCCTACAACCCTGGGGCCGGCCGCAATCGGAAGATAGATAGGATCGTACACTACACAGCCTTACAGCCGACAACCCGGGGGTCCGGCGGCAAATAGTGCTCTAGTTATATGACTGCATGTCTTACGAGATATTCACAATTGTGCACGGCGTGTGTGAGAACTTCTTTTTTGGTTTTGATGTAAATTTACATAACAGTAAACCTAAGAAACCCAGGACAATACTGCACTCTGTCGCCATTTGTATTCTACATCACCTTGATTACGTAGTAGGTAGGTCTGATTTATCCTATTGTGCTCAGAGTTGGCCATTCCTGCATTGGCATCCTCCACCATGTCCATCAACACCCCGTTATATAGCAGCTTCATTCACCTCAATGCTAAGTAAATAGTCTGTTAGATAGCACCAGAAGTCTTTGGGACGTGATCTACTGGGTAATTCTTCTTCATACGTGAGCAACTTGTCCTTGCAGTACGTCATATCATTGAGCCAGGTCTTGACGTTCGGCACGATGGTTCCCTCCCAACACTTGGAGATCTGTCTTTTAGCTAACAACAGAGCCATGGCACAGAATTTCCGCTTCCCCGCTTTCACGTTTGGCAGTAGGCCCAGCAGGCATATTTTAGTGGTACATCCTATATCAACGCCCACCATCTTACCAAGCATAGATGTGACTGCCTCCCAGTATGCGTGTATCCTTGGACAATGCCAAGCTAGATGCACAAAATCCGTCTCTCCATATCCGCATCGTTTACACCTGGCATCTTCACGTAACCCCCATTTATGCAGTTTTAGTGGCGTGTGGTATGTTTGATGCAGATACTTGAGATGTGTGACACGGAGGTTTCCGTTCGGGGTGAGCAGTTTAAGGAGGGTGCAGGTTGTGGACCATTCCCTGTCTGTTAGTGGCTCTGATAAAGAAGCATTCCACCTCTGCATTGCTTTATCTGATGTATATGGTATTTCACTTTGGGCTACTGTATACATTCTGGACACCAGATGTGAAGTGTTGGATGACTCGATAATCATTTGTAGTGTTTGCAGGGTCGGTGGTTCCTCTGGGTAGGTTGTGTATAATTCTCTGATTGCCCTCTGCAGTCTATAATACGTAAATTTGAAAAGTAGTGTGGGATTGCTGATATAAGTTAGGTCCTCCACCCTGCAAAAGGTGCCATCGTGATACAGATCACCAAACGTTTCTATGCCTACTTGTTTCAGTATGTTCATGCCCACCCGTTCGTTCGTCACTGATAGAGCAGGGTGATGTTGTAGGGGCAACGCTGGGGCATATATTGGTAACTTTTGAGCCATCATGCCTAGTGCCTTCCATGCTCGGACAGTGGTATCTATCGTGTTGATGTCCTTTGCGTGTAGTGGTGGTCTCTCGTGTGTTACTATCACAGTGAGCGGTATTGGTTGGGCATCCCCCTCTTCAACAGCTATGTGTGTAAGGTAAGGGGTGGAGTGATACGGATAGTGGAGAAGCGTGGCTCAGTGGTTAGAGGCGGCAGACCCGGAAGCTGAGCTCGACCATGGACCAGGGTTCGATTCCCCGCCTCGGCGGGTCTCGGGCTCAAAATTCCACGGACTCGACAATTCTCGTTCTGGTGCCTACTCAACTCACGGGGTCACACTCTGCGACTCTGGGCAATAGCTTGCTTAATCTCCACTACGGCCCCTCGCGGCGGGATGCCTGGCTTTCACCTTGTGGACACCCTGCCGGGGTTTCTCACAGGGGAATACCAGGACGGGTTCCCTAAGCAAGCGCCGGGACGCTTACGGGCAGCTGTGCGCTTTACAAGTCCAACACATTTACATTTTACATTTACATACCAATATGCTGCATATCGGGCTTGTGCACACAAGTAATAGAGTTTAAAATCTGGCACACAAAAACCGCCCCTTTCGTAGGGTAGTGTGAGTGTTCGCAGTTCAATACGTACCTGTTTGCCCGCCCATATCAGTTTCAGTATCAATGATGTTATATTCTTGAAGATAGCCCTGGGAGGCATGATGGGTATATTATTAAATAAATAGAGGAATTTGGGCAGGATATTCATCTTGACTATGGCTATCCTATCCACCAGGGATAGCGGTAATTGTATCCACCGAGCTACCTTTCCATCAAGTTCTGCTAGCACCCTGCCATAATTGGTCCTTAACACTTCCTCCGGATCTCGACTATACCAGATTCCCAAGTATCTCGTAGGGTCGGTTTGCCAGTCTAAGGGAAATTCAGGGTCGATGGGGACGGTGGAGTCAGTAAGTGGTATGATTATGGATTTCTCCCAGTTGATTTGCAACCCAGAGTGGTGACCAAATCTGACATATTCCCGCAACAACGGGCTAAGATTTTGTTCAGGATCTCGCACATACAGGAGCATATCGTCAGCATATAACGAAATATGTAAAGGTCTTCCAGGGAAGTGTAGGGCCGAGTGGTTATGTGTCTGTCTGATAATACAGGCAAGGGGTTCCAAGACCAGTGCAAAGATCAACGGCGACAATGGGCACCCCTGTCTTGTTCCCCTGGCAATAGGGAAGGGTTCAGAAACGTACCCATTCACCCTCACTCTTGCCTGTGGGTTTGTGTACAGCAATATCACCCAGGAAATGAACCGTGGCGGGAATCCCATTCTCTGCAAGATCGCCAGAATATAGGACCATTCAATGGAGTCAAATGCTTTGACAGCATCGAGCATCACCGCCACCGCCTTGGTCTGGGGAGTTAGGTAGTGAGACAGCGCAAATAATGTTCTAGTGTTATGGGAAGTGTCTCTCGTAGGGATAAATCCAGCTTGGTCTGGCAGGACCAGATTCGTCATCAGGGGTATCAGGCGGTCAGCCAACAATTTAGCCAGGATCTTTGAGTCGACATTTAAAAGGGATAGTGGACGATATGAATCACATTCGTCAGGTGCTTTACCCGGTTTTAGAAGGGTGATAATAACAGCCTCCCGCAACGATGGGGGCAATGTCGCCTGATCAAAGGCGGCACCGTACATTGCGAACATATGGGGGGCAAGGAGGTCTACAAACTTCTTGTAGAAGTCGCAGGTAAAGCCGTCAGGCCCAGGTGCCTTGCCATTGGGGAGCGCAAGAATTATTGCGGTCACCTCTTCAACAGTAATGGGTTGCGCTAGATATTCTCTTTGACTATCTGAGAGCCATGCAATTGTTATATCCTGTAGATAACGCAGCGTTTCCTGAGTTGGTGCTGGTTGTTGTGAGGTGTAGAGGTCAGAGTATGTATGAACAAAGCTACGAAGTATATCTGCAGTTTGTGTGTGCAATTGACCGTGTTTATTTCGAATCTGAGTAATCGTCTGCATCCCTCTTTCCCCACAAATTTTCTTAGCTAGGACTCTGCCAGGCCACCCTCCCTCTCCGAATTGTCTAGCCTGAGGACGTTTGGTGATGTATTTCAGTTCATCATCTGCAAACTGTTGGTGTTCAGTAAGTTTTTGTTTAATCTCTCCTAACAATTCCGCTCTACCTGTGCGTGCATGTTCCTGCTCTAGTGTCGCCAATTTGTGTTCAAGTCTGGTGATCTGCGTTCTAATATCTTTTAGTATCCCAGCAGAGGTGCTGATACACACCCCTCGAAGTGTCGCATTGAATGCTTCCCATAGGACACATGGGTCCTCAACTGTACCGTCGTTTATATGGAAGTAGTCTTTAATGGCAGCCGTCACAGCAGTGACATATGTTGGGTCTAATAACGCACGTGCGTTAAAACGCCAGCTGAAGGGTGGAGGTGTATGGTGAGGAATCTGTAACGAGAGCACAACGGGGTTGTGGTCTGACAAAGTGCGGGGAAGTGTCGCTATCTTCGTTGCCCATAGTAACACTGTATCTGTTCCCAGCCAAAAATCGATTCTGGACCAACTCCTATGTGCCATGTTAACGTGTGTTTCACCCGGGCTATTTGGATTGTACACCCTCCAGAGGTCTTTGAGTGCCCTGTCTTCCATAATGTCCCACAATTTCTCCCTGGCCTTCTTATGAGGTTCTGTGGAAGTCGCTGAGCGATCCTCAGCGTTTCGCAAGGTTACATTAAAGTTGCCCCCCCAGACCAGGGTAGTATCACTGAAATCTAATAATTGATCCCATAGTTACTGGAAGAATTCTGGGGAGTCGGTGTTCGGGCCGTACACATTCACTATCGTGATCATTTGCCCCCTCAACTTCCCTGATACAATCACATATCTACCATTTTTGTCTACAATCGTGCGTTCAATCCTGTAATCAGTACCCTTCTTGATCAATATCATTACCCCTCTAGAGTACGAGGAGTATGCCGCCGAAGCGCACGTCTCCGCCCAGCGTGTTCCAACAGTTCTGCGCAAGGTGGGATCCAAATGAGTTTCTTGCAGTAGCGCTATGTTAATATGATGTCTGTCTAGACACGCAAAAAGCTGTCGCACCTTCTTAGGATTTGTGAGGCCCCGTACATTCCATGTTAAAAGATTTAAATTCCCACTATTCACAATATCGGTCTGAATATCTTCACAAAAAAAACAGCATACTTTGAACTACCCCCTCTTAGCACAGTACAGCATAACAATTGAGCAGGTAATTTCGACCTAAGTTTACACTTCCATAAGCGGCTTCCAGCAGTTCTTCTCAATCGTCCCGGTTGTTTAGAGATTAACAAACCCCAACTGGCCCATGTCCCTCCCACTCCAGCAACTCAAATCTGCCAAAGCCATTGTACCCGTAAAACAACAAATATCAACATAACTAATCGGGGACCGCCCTAGTAGAGGTCCGCCGAGGGCGCATTACACCATCCTAACTAAAGGATGTGGGCAGATCTAGAATACGTAAACAGATCACAGCTGGCCAGCAACTAATGCCGACATATAGGAACGTATCATCAACTCATGGTGTACCAGGAGAGTTATACATATCATGAAATGAGCCATTGAAAACTTCAATGGCAGTAGAAAAAATGACAGTCA
This sequence comes from Lissotriton helveticus, assembly GCF_964261635.1. Taxonomy (NCBI): domain Eukaryota; kingdom Metazoa; phylum Chordata; class Amphibia; order Caudata; family Salamandridae; genus Lissotriton; species Lissotriton helveticus. The sequence goes on from NC_136059.1 coordinate 1,933,109,861, forward strand.
TTAGTCTGTGATTAACCCACTCATCTCTGCATTACAGTTCCTCCCGCTATTGCGGAGCTATCAGGTATCAACTCAAATAGACATATAACCCCAATCTGCAGCTAGTTAAGCCGATATCGCTGCGCCATAATGTCCCCCGTACCCTGTAGTAGATCATGACACCCGGTCATGGTCGCTAAATTTGGACGTAGGATATCAGTCTTTGACAAAAACAAAGAAGTCTTTTTGTGCCAGCAGTCAGTTGGTGTTTGGAAACAGTATACCCCATAAGCTTACCGTTAGTCTGAATCAGTATGTCTGTCCTTGCGGTTCGATCGTTTACCTTTGGTTGCCGTTGTCTTGATGAAGTCCATCGCAGCCTTGGGTGTCGACAGGAAAATAGGCTTGCCTTCCCACGTAACTTTCAGCCTTGCGGGGTATAGCATGGCATAGGGGATCTGCAGGTCCCGAAGTTTAGCTTTAACTTCATTGAATTCTTTACGTGCTTGTTGTACTGCAAACGTGAAGTCTGGGTAAAATTCCAATTTGTTGCCTTGATGTTGAATTTCACCTTTTTCCCGCTCCATCCTCAATATAGCATCTCTATCCCTGTAGTTGAGAACTCGCGCTATTATAGGTCTGGGTGTCGCTCCTGGTTTGGGCTGCGGTGCGAGGGATCTGTGTGCACATTCGATAATGAAGATGGATGACAGGTTGTCGGCACCGAACAGGTCTTTGCAGAGTTGCTCCACATACGGTTCCATACGGCCGGTGTTGGTTGATTCCGGCAGTCCTGCTATTCGTATGTTGTTGCGTCTCGACCTGGCCTCCAACTCCTCCGACTTGGCCTTTATTGCTTCTAGGACCTTCTCCATGCATGCGCATTTAGTCGTCGTGGTGCGCGATTCGTCCTCTACCGTTGAAATTCTGGTCTCCGCTGTATCCAGTCTCTCGCCCTGTCTGTCAAGTTTCGCCGCCATGCTGTCGACTCTGCCCGTTAAATGGTCCAGTTTGCCGTTAATGTCCTGCAGATTCGTTTGTATGGCATTCAGGATAGTTTCCATAGCGCTTCCTTCCTGAGGGTCTGTGTCTTGTTCCTCTTCCGTAGCCCCATTTTGGCCCCGCGGCATCTTCCGCGCTTCAAAGGTGATTTTTGGCTGTTTATTATCTGGCTTCCCCATGATATACGGCACAGTGCACTCTGCGGCACTTCAGGATGGCGTCCGCTGTCGACGCGGTCCTGTTGTATCAGTGGGCCTCGTGTGGTGGCAGTCGGCAGAGTGGCGTAAGTACAGTGCTACTAGGCGTCACCGCTCGCACATCCTGAGGACGCAGCGTTTGAATGGTGGCCTTTTCCGCTAGGCAACCCGCGTAGGTCCAGCGGTAATGAGCAGTAAGAATGTGGGCACTGGTTAACTAGCGATGTATGCCAGCGGTAGCCTCATCGTGCCATTGGCGCAGTCACACTGTGCGCCTCAATACTCCGTGAAAGAATCTGGTTCGCTCTGACAGCTCCCACCTCAATTACACAGCGTCAGCTTCAGGGACACTTAGATAGATAGGCCCAGTCGCCTGACATGCCAGCGAAACAATCCAGGAATATCTAAAGCGCGGCAACCGCAGCGGAGACCCGCGGTGCTGATCGGTTTACGCGCCTTCTCTGCTGCATATGCTGATGTGGCCGCAAGTGTCGTTTAGCTATATAATATACCGTGGGTCACCCATGAGTTAACAGTTCCTGTAGTTTAGATATTGCATGACCCGTAGGGAAGCGCCAATCCACCTTGCCTCCTAAGCCACAGCTGCCCGCTTAATTTTGCAATTCCCAGCATGGTGTGATTGTTCGTATATGGGCGCCGCCATCTTGCGCCTGTTATGATTGTAGCGTGTCAAAGAGATGTCATGCAGTAATGGAGGCCAAGTGACCCTGCAGTTTATAACCAATGTGAGCAGAGACCTCCAGAGGCTTACCGGGCATATGGTGATCCGAAGCGCTGTTCAGCGGGGGTGATCTGTTGTTTTCCCTGTGTAGCCGCCATTTTGTCAGTGTGAGCCGCTCTGAGCTAATGTCATTCCCCCGGCACAGGGTCCGCACAGTTGCCGCAATTATAGCCGTCCGCAGTCCCGAACCCTGTGACCACAAAGCCGCAATAGCGCCGGTGGTCCCTGGTTACCACTCGCACGGGGCGTCCCGCATCCTTCTCAGGCTGACCCGAGTTCCGTCCGCCATGATGACTTGTGCGGCTGGTGGGATCATCGGGCTGTATCAGGGGAAGTTGCGGCTCAGCCGTCCTCTGTCAGCACTCCAATTGTGCACCACAGTCTCCCATCTGCGGCGGTATGGTCCGCTTCACGCTGCGATCCGTTTCTGCATATCAGTTCGGCGATTTTTCGATCCGCCCGGCGGAGCTGCAAATCTAGGCAGCCATTCCGCGGTGCGCCCCCTAGCGCCTCCCACAGCAGGAGTGTAGTTAGTTATAATTTGTGTCTTTTGTAGGTTAAGTTTGTAGCCAGACACCTTCCCAAATTTCCCGGCCTCTAGAGCAATTCCCTTTAGTGCCTCGACTATATCTTCTGAATAGACCGCGATATCATCGGCGTATGCTGTTATTTTTAGCTCTTGTGGGCCTGATTTAAAGGGTACAATCTGGGTTTGGGACTGAAGAGCAAACAAAAAAGGTTCCAATGAGAGGGCAAATAAAAGAGGTGATAGAGGGCAGCCCTGACGAGTTCCACGTTGGATTGAAAAGTCTGGTGAGGTCAGGCCCCCATAGCTAGTGCAGGCCGTTGGGTTGTCATACAATGCCTGTATGCTCCGCAAAAATAGTCCCCCGAACCCTATTTTGGACAGTACGCACCAGAGAAAGTTCCACCCCACTCGGTCAAAAGCCTTCTCGGCATCTAATAGAATCATGCCGAGTGGGGTGGATTCAGTCTCTGCTACATCGAATGCCGTGATGGCCATATTAATGTGTACTGTAGTATCTCTCCCAGTTATGAACCCATGTTGCTGTGGGTTAATAATTTGGGGCATAATAGGGGCTAGTCTTAATGCTAAAATCTTTGCAAATATTTTTGCGTCCGTATTTATCAAAGAGATAGGACGATATGACCCTCTCTCCTCCTTCGGCTTGTCTTTCTTCAGGAAAAATATTATTTTCGCCCTATTCCAAGATTTGGGAGCTTTTCCATTTGAACCTACAGATTGAATACCCTTCAGCAATAAATATTCTAACGCCTCTAAGCACGCTCTGTATATCTCCAAAGGTATTGTGTCTTACCCTGCCGCTTTTTCTACAGGTAGAAGAGCAATGGCCTGGTGTAATTCTGCCATTGTTATATCGTCAGACAGTGAGTCCATCTCTGGAATGTTCTGAGTGTTTACTGGATGCTCTTCGACGTATTCCTGTATATCTACCAGATTAGGCTCAGTTTCTGGGGTATATAATGTTCTATAAAAATCCGCAAATTGTTCTAATATATCTAGTGGCAGATTATAGATCTTGTTACCAGCCCCCCGAATATTTGTAATCGTGGAGTTTGCTCTATCCTCAGCAACTTTATAGGCCAAAATTTTTCCAATTTTACCCCCCCCCCCTCGTATTGTGCTATTTTAAACTTATGTATATTGGCGCTACTTTTCTGTATAAACTTAGTCTTAACTTCGCTTTTTAATAAACCAAGTTTGAGGCCGATTTCTGTGGACGTTGATAAATTTAATCGAAGCGCTGCGGCCAGTAGCTCTTCTTGGGTGATTATTTTTGAAATCAGCATGTCGTTTTGTTTTTTGCGTTCCAAATTTTGTCTAATCACATAAGCCTGAGTGAAACCCCTGATGCTTGCTTTGCAAGCATCCCATACCATACAAAGTGTGGCTGAGTTTATGATAATATCTATAAATTCTGTAAGATGTGATTTTAACTGCGTCATATAGAGTATATCTGAGACTAAATGTCTGGGAAAGGAGAATAGTCTGGGGGAAGCCCTAATATGTACTGTTGTAAATATTAGCATTATTGCATTATGATCAGAAGAGCACAGGGGGCATAGAACCATGATGCTAACCTTCAATAAATTGTCACTTATTAATGCCATATCCAATCTTTAACAAAGTGTATGTGGCGCGGAGTAATAAGTATACCCTGGTGTTTTTGGGTATAAATGCCGCCAAGCATCTTTGATATTGTGGATACGGCATAGGTCAAGAATGGACGACCTGGTTTTGTGCATCCTTTGATAGCTACTAGACCTAGTTGTATCTATTCTGTAATTGATGATACAATTAAAATCCCCCATGATGATAAGTTCTCCCTCCCAATCCAAAAGTTTAATATTCAGTTGATCAAAAAGAATAGGTTTGTCTGTATTGGAGCCGTAGACCACGCATAGAACATATTTGTGGTTCTCGAAACTAATCTGTGCTACTGCCCATCTGCCACCCTTGCCACAGGAAGTTTGTATTATTTCAGTCCTAAATCGCCTGTCCTTGAGAATAGCAACCCCTCTTGTGGAGTACCCGAAGGTGGAGCAAACTACAATGTCGTATCCCAATTGATTGAGTAGCTTTTTATCCTTCCCCGCAATATGCGTTTCGGATAAGAGAGCAAAATGAGGGTTGTGTAATTTTAATTCTTCTCTTATCAAACATCTCTTGTTTTTGCTATTTAGCCCCGCGACATTCCAAGCTAAACACTTAAATTCATACATTTAAATATAATTTAAAAAAACTTAAACCAATCTCTAGGTGTCCAAGGTGTCCAAGTGTCCTAGTAAGTCTCCTAATACTCATACCATTAGTATACAAATCGAGAAAAACAAAAATGTCCTCGCAGCATTCTACCCCATCAGCCTGAAAGCAAATTTTGCTAATCCCCCCCCCAGCCCCCCATCCTGCGGAGAAAAGCACCCCCCTTCCCCCCTCTCCCCTAGCTCTTACCCCGGCCGGGGAAGAGCCACCCATCCCCAACTGCTGCCGCTGGAGAGGCAGCCTACATGGCTGGTCACCTTAAGAGGCCCCCACCCTCCCTCTATCTTTAACAGTTTATCAGTTTAAGCAAAAAAAAAGAAAAAGCAAACTAAACGTTTTTCAAATTCTCAGTGATGCATAAATGGACCCCCCCGTGCAACCAATGTTTCTAGATACAGAAGCTTCCAATGAAAGTTAGCACTTTGCACATATAGTTAGAACTAATCCTTTTGGACTAATTTTTAAGTCTAGCACTTGCCCGCACTGGTGCCAGCTAGATACGCTTCTGCTTCCTTTGCATCTGTAAAGAAATGAGTGCGTCCGTTTTTAATGACCTTGAGACGGGCAGGTTCTTGGAGAAACGCCTGACCCCCGCTAGACCTAATTGGATCTATCAATTTGCGTAGCATCCACCGTCTGTCCATAGTTTCTTTGCTTAAATCAGAACGAGCAAAGATTGAGAGCCCACCAATAGCTACAGGGGTATTGGGACGAGCTCTCTGCCAAACTGCCTGGCGCAATAAAAAATTACCCAAAAAAATTAGAAAGGGACGTGGAAACTGATACTCCCTGTTTCTCTGAACCAAAGGCAGACGATGAGCTCGCTGGATCTGTGAGTCCCAGTCCCAGTCCGCTAAGTCTGGGAAAGCTTTCTGAAGCAGCCCCACTAAATAGGCCCTCGGATCAGATCCCTCTGATCCCTCCGGTATCCCAAAAAGTCTTAGATTAGATCGTCTCTGTCGATTTTCCAAATCTTCAACCTTCAGTTGGAGCATTGACAACTGAGTCTCGTGTTTATCAACTGCAAACGTCGTTTTTATGCTCGTTTCCTCAATCTCGACCACCCGTTGTTGTAGTTCAACAATATCCTGTGAGATCCCCCCGAGTTTGGTAGTGAGTTCCTGTAAAGAAGATTGTACTTTGCTATTGTCCTCCCTCAGTTGAAGATAATGTTCCTGCTCTTCAGCCCGTTGATTGCTCAGTAGCTGGAGTATTATGTCGAGTGGAGAGGGATAACTTGATTATTGCCTTTGGCTTTGTCCCTCTTTAGAAGCACTCAGGTGTTTATCTATCTCTGGGTTAGCTGAAGGAGGTGGCAATACAAAAGAAGGGTCCCCAGGGGAGAGGAAGGTGGCATCTGTCGCTGAAGTAGTGGCGATTGCGTTAGGTTGTGGAGTTTCATCTTCCGATATTGGTGAATCAGCCACAAGTTCTTGCATCAACAGCCGTGCTTGATCAGTTAACCCGTCCAATGACGGGCTAGGTGAGATAGTTGGGGCACTGCTTTCCAAAGCAATAGGACTGGCGGTAGTACAGGACGCTACTATAGTCGGCATTGTTTCTGTGGGACTGGCCCCTGATAGTCTCAGTGTCATATTTTTAACAAAGCCTTTTGCTTCAATCCATTTTCTCAAAGGACTTTTGTCCAGAAGAGTCTTTTTCGAAATTTGATTATTGTTTGCAATGGGCCGCTTTAATATGGCACCAGCCTTGCCACCTTCCTTCGCCCTAGTCTTACTTTTGTGTTTACGCCCTCTTTTTGCTCTTGTTTTTTGTCATGTTATCTATGTGGTCATCCTTCTCCCCCTTTTCGCCCAGCTCATCTTCTGTTTCGGCGTCAAAGTCCTCAAAGGAGCCTTGTCGGATGAATTCAATAGACTCAGTATGTTCCATAAGTTCGACGGGTTTAATAGGCTCCTCACGTTCCTCTGCTAGCCTGTGTGTCTCAACTGCAGGGACTAGGGTAGTTGGTTCAGTAGAAGGTAATAACCCCGTGATGTCAGCACCCGCTCCTCCTGTCAAAACCTGTGCATCTGTTCTCACATCAGGACACAAGTTATCCACTATTCCAACCTTTACGTCAGTGGTAGGTTTGCTAGTCTGTATCAATGACGATTCTATTGAAGAGTTACTATGAGTCCCTACCAAGACCACAGGAGTGTTGCCGCTCTGTGAAGTTAATTGTTTGCACCCCACAGTATCGAATGTTTTTTCCATCTCTAGAGCATGCCGCGCACTGGTCTATTTCGCCCCCAGTCGGCCCCCCCTTCCTGCCATTAGTATGGCCATCGACTTAGTTATACCTTTGGGTTTGGTTACAGTCTGACCAGGTTTCTTAGTGTTATTAAGTGCGCCCGAGGGTAAATTAAATGGTCTCTGTACCTGTCTGCAGATGTCTCCACTCTCCTGGTGCAGATCTCCCATCGCGTTAGGCGCCGTAGCTGACGAAGAAGGTGCTTTCTTTGCCATTTTCTCTCCCTCCGCGGCAGCGCTGGAAGTGTTCTCAGGTGTGGAGTTACCGACGTCACCTGTAATCGTGGTGGCTGGGGAGAGCGCAGCTGTTACCGTGGCTTGTGAGGTTACGGCCGGGGGGGGGGAGAGAAGGTGCTGCAGCTCCTGCCGGTTGTCTGTTGTTCCGTGTCGTCCGTGGAGGGTTCTTCGGAGACATCCTCCTTAGCCACCAGGTGTGTGATGCGCGTAGATTGAGACCTAACCAGCCGAGCCCTGAGCTCCCAAGCAGGCCGTGAATCGTCCGCCTGAAGAGCTTAACTGTGCCGGGGGCCAGGCATTGGTAAGGAACGCCACCAATATCGCCGCGTCAAAGCTCCAGAAGCTATTTGTGAGCGTTTTCTTTTTTTTCGGAAACCCCCGCTGCCTTTCTGGGGTCAAACACGGGGCTTAACACCGCTTCTGCATCGCTATCATTTACTCCGTAAGGGGGAGAGAGAGGAGCCTCCAGGTGACCTACTCAGCGCAGATCCTCACTCCGCCATCTTGGATCTCTGTCTTTGTGAATTTCACAATTGTTATATAAATTGTACTACAAATTCACCAATAAGTTCAATTTAGTAATTTAAATTTTTACAAGTTTTTACAAGTTTATAAATACATTTTATTCACACATTTATTTTTATTATACATTTTAAAAGTAACAATTAACAAACCAAGGTGAGGTAACTTATGCAGTCTTTCTATAAATGCAACACACCAAAATTTTCTTTTATTAAATTCATTTAATGGATCCGCAGAGTCACTGCAAATTCAAGAAGGAAACCCATACGGGAGGTCTATGGTTATATATATCTATATATATCTATATATATATATTTAGGACCCCCTTTTTTCTCAGCCCCCGCTTGACGAATCACCCCCAAACTTTCAGGATAGGAGCTGACCTGGATAGACTTTCTTTTTAGAGACTTTCGCAAAGATTCATCAAACGATGCCAACGTTATTGGCAAATCAAAAAATGCTTTTCCTATGGAAACTAGGTTCTATTTATAACTACCTACTGTAGGTAGTTATAATTAGAACCTAGTAATTAGAACCATTTCATTTCTAACGGAGTATGTTGTTTCTCCAAACAATGCTCCACCAGAGAAGCACCTTCAATTTTGCATCGAATGCGGGACTGGTGTTGCATTATTCGTTTTTTTACCTCCTGTGTTGTTTTGCCTATGTAATACAACAAACACAGGCATTGTATACAGTAGATAACATTCCTGGTTAAGCAGTTAGAATAATGGAGCAATAGCCATCGTTTTCCATTTACATTACATGATTTCACCATTGACCATTGATGTTGTTGCACACACCGCACAATGCCCGCATGGATAATGATCTACAACAGGAGTTAATCCCCAAATATTTTGTATAGTTGTGGGGATCGGTTCTCTGTATGCCTTAACCAGATGATCCCTCAGATTTGTTGCCCTCTTAAAAACTACCTACTGTAGGTAGTTATAATTAGAACCTAGTTTCCGTAGGAAAAGCATTTTTTGATTTGCCAATAACGTTGGCATCGTTTGATGAATCTTTGCGAAAGTCTCTAAAAAGAAAGTCTATCCAGGTCAGCTCCTATCCTGAAAGTTTGGGGGTGATTCGTAAAGCGGGGGCTGAGAAAAAAGGGGGTCCTAAAACGCGTTTTCCCATATGTTAATTTCCATAGGAAATTTTGAGACAGGCTACAGCCCGAACTACCGAACGGAATTACCCCAAATTTGTCAAAAAGGTAGTTCTTGGTTCAGAAAGCGACCTTAGTTTTAAATGGTGTAAATCCATTCAGTAGTTGCTGAGAAATTCAAAAAAATAAGAGTAAAAAAATCTATTTCCCGTAGAAAACTTCAGGCAAGGCTACAGCCGAAGCTACTGTACGGAATTACGGAATTAGAGGTTGTAAAAAGCTCTAAAAGGAGACAGAATTTGGATCGTCTGCGTATACTAAAAGAAAACAGGTGGATCTGGTCAGCTAAAACAGTGGAGAAAGGGTTGAATTATATTGTTGAGTGGCAAACTCTGGCGACTTTACAGAGATCAGGTCATTCCTTGCCAATTGAGGTGTTGCTAGTGTACAAGTATGTCATTAATCTAGACATTGAGCTTTGGATTTTGGCAGCGATTTTTGCATTGTTTTCTGCATCGTTTATGGTTTAAAACACTCAGGGCTGAAGTGCAATAAGTGCCGATTGTCAGCTAAAAAATTGATGAAAAACTAACTGAGGCTTTTAACTACAGTGGTAGGAACTAAATGCCCCAGGTATGATGCGCAGTATGATAGTATGATACATAACAGAATGCTGAAGGGTGTCCTGGTTTAAGGCAGGATTTTTAGGTACTTCTAGAAGACCGAGATACCTGTTCGGTTTTAAATGTAGGTTCCATTTTGGAGTATGGGCAATTGATAAGATACAGTGTTTATGCCGCCTCGCTGACTTTGATGAGATATTTAAAGAAGGCTATGCATATCTTGCCCTTATTATATTACACTAATAAATGAGGTTTCAGATGTCTGCTAGAGATACCGCAGATCATACGCAAAAAGACTACAAAGATGGCCGACACGACGTATATACGTGATTACGTCGCGTTATAAAGGTTATAGGACGTATGAGACGCAGCGTCTACACTCGGTCTGTTTGTCGAGTGGAGTTTGGATTAAGTCAAGCCATTTATACTAGTAAGTCGAGTTTTGGTATTCATGCAGTTGCAGAAGGAAGTAGTTGTTTTTAATAGTGTGTAAATAGAGTAAGGCAGATAGCTCATTATTCTGTCTTCTTTCTGGACAGATTGCGAATCTCGTGGATTTGATTAACCGATTGTTAGACCGAAATGTCGACACAACAACACTTCTTTTGTATATTTGTTTATCAACGGATGGTTTATTGAAACAAATGGAAAATGTTGAATTAATGTTGATATATGGCTGATATATACATGGTCCATATCTCTGTACAAAAGGTTTCATAGACTACTGTATATGCAAGAGGAAACCACACAAAGGTCATTTCTGTTGCCATGTATGATACAATTTATGGATAGTGTTTTATGTTCTTTGGAGAAAATGTTTTGATCGTGATAATAGATTGATGCCATCACATAAAGAATTGGTTTGTGAAGATCTTTTGAGTTCTGTCAAACTGTGTTCACTGCTGTGACAACTTAAGTATTAATCAAAAGTTGAATGATTCCTCAAGGATCAATTATGTTCTGTTACAAATGCTTTTAATCACAAAACGATAACTCGGTCTCGATTTTGTTATAGCTGCTCTTTATTTTAAGCAGACTGTGCACCCTGATAAATTAATTCATAGGTGCTGACGTATTCATCAACAAATATTTTTATGTTATATCACTTAGAACAGTTATATCATTCAAAAATGTCCAAGTTGGACACATTACAATACATTTATGATTCATAAACAATTTTACACGAATATTATAAACAAAAAACATACATAACAAATTGATTGTACATGATTAGATGCAAATTAAAATACACATTACAATAGTACCCCAGTACTTTTTTCCTAGCAGTCCTGAATTGTTTATTTAGCATAATGTAGGACTGATCTCAAAATGGACAATTTTTCACCGGATGTAACTTTATTAAACGTGTACACCACTCTAGCATACACTCTTAGTCTAATAGCCTTTTGTGGATAATATGAGAATCTATGAAACAGCCGACACGTTTCCAAACCCGCTATCAATTTCCCGGGTTTTTCATCAGGGCTTGACTGGGTACCTCTTTCTTCCTTGAACACTTTGTTCCTTGTCTCAATGCTCTTGGCGTTTTCCTGAAACACCTTTAATTTTATTCATGAAAGTCTTCGGGAATACGTAACTAGTCCTGTATTGCTATCACGAGTGTCTTTGTCACAGTTTGAGCAGCAATGGCGTGATTTTATTTGTGGTTTCTGGTTTAAGGACAAGACCCCTCTTTGTCTTAAAGTCTGTTACAAATGCTGGCAGGGCAATTATTCGAGAAAGCGGCGTTTCGGTGTTTTGAAAGAGCCTTTAGAGTTACCACAGTTTGCCACAACTCTGACGAATGTGCCAGAGAAAGGGTTTTGAAGTTACCGAGTGATATTGAGTGCTCAGCTAAAAATAGACGCAATGAGTATTCAAGCAAACAAATGGATATTGTGGTGCAACCGGCGAGCGTAAAAGACCCACTAACCGCTCAGAAGTATGTCAGAGAGCCCGACGTACAGGAACTAAATTACCGGAATGCCTTATGCACACAAAATTAGAATAATAGACAGTAGTGTCAGTGTGGACACAATGTACATCAGAACAAAGCAAACAGAAACATACAAGAAAGAAAAAAATGTTGCTGCGAAAATGTCTATTCAGTTCACTTTTAATGATTTCAGAACCAGCCAGCCTAAACTGACGAACTTCTTAAGGATGGCTACTCCATGATGCTCATGGCCGCATCAAAACACCAAAACCACACTCCTGAAATTAAGTAAGAGCACACACTGATCACCAGGAAAGTCTCTCTTTATTTGGCTCCCAGCATGACGCGTTTCGTCAAGTATTGACCTCCTCAGATGCCGCCAAAATAGCAAATGTTTTCCAAACCACATTTAAAAACCCATAGCCCTGCTACTATTGGTTGAGGCATCGGTGTCAGTGTGGCAAGGGGGATGTCCCAAACTCGGAGCTCTGCACAGAGCAGGCCCGCTTACGTATATTTATCACATACATGCCCCACAAATTTTATTTTTTACATCAGAGAAACCATATCCATATCCATATCCATACATTAATATTTGGAACCCTATCTGTGTGGCGAATCTGCAGATTCACTGTGATTCCAGTAACACCCCCATACCTACCTACAGTTAGTATCCACCCATGCACATAGCAAACCACACACCATATTAGTTATTTGGCTTTCTCATCTCTCTGAAACCACAGCGCCATCATTTTTTTGTTGGTTTTCTTTCAAAAGTACAGAGTTTTAAAGTCAGAATGTCTTCTGCTGAAGATAGAATAGAAGGGGAAGAGCAGGACAAATAAGAAGACTTACCACCTCCAAAGAAGTCCTCATATGTTTGGAAATATTTCTCCATCCCTTCAGGATAAAAGATTTGCAAAAATTGTCCAATGCAATATATGCAGTAAGAAAACTGTTGAGAGTATGGGGAAGAACTATTCACATGGCACATCCTCTGTGTAGAGAGTGGGAAGGTGGTGCATCATCATCCACAGCTGGACCATTTATGGTGACCATTACCATCCAACCAGATGGTTACCATTCCCACTAATTCACCAAAACTACAAGACATGGTGACTCATTTTGGCAAATGTCATATGCCAGTTGCGCAATTATTTTTCTCTATTTCCCAGTTTATGGATGCTGTCAACAAGCATAATTGTTAAAAGAGATTCTCCTCAATGTTCCACCTTCCATTCTTCTTTAAACACAAGGAGATGTCTGAAAAACAAATATAGAATACATTTAACTTTACATTACTGTTAGACTTGGCATCTTTGATGTGCCTTTCCCTTGTCTTTTTTGCTTCTGACCTCCTGTTTTTGACTGTGTGCTGCATTTAGGGGCTCATTACGATGGCAGGCGTACATCAGACCGCCCGCCATCATAGCGCTGCTGGGACCGCCCGCCAGACGTGCGCGCGGTTCCACCAGCCCAATAGAATGTGCCCGCCAGTATGGCGTGCGCATCCTGGCCTTTTAACATTGCAGACGGTGCTGTTGGCTGCAGCACCGTTCGCAATGTTAAAATGCCACGATGTGCATTTCCATGCACAACGTAGCAGGCACTGCACGGTGCCTGACACCTTGTGCATGGAAATGCAGGGGGGGTACCATGAGTACCACCCCCAGTGCATCCTTAACCTCCCCCCACAAAGAGGGGGCCCGCAACAGACCCCAAACCCAATCCCCGCCAGCCCAATGCCGCCATGGAAAGACCTCTACCAGGGCACATCCTAATATGGTGGACAGTGCCTGCTAGGCATGCCACCATATTAGTGGCCCTTTTCCGCCCGCTAGGCAATCGGTGCGAATGGCACCGTCAGAAAAGTGCCGGACGGACTTTGCGTCCGCCTCGATACCCACCGCCATCCTAATTTGGCGGTGGGTAAATCTCATTGTGATGGCAGGAGGATCGCCACCACTGGCCCAGGGGTGGCGGTCCTCCCGCCATCATAATGAGCCCCTTAGTTTTTGCTGGTTTTAGATTTCTGGGCACCTTACCACTACTGATTGTGATTGGTTATCCATGACTGGCATATGTGATTTACTGGTAAGTCCCTAGGAAGGTGCTCTGTGGGTGCCCAGGGCCCGTAGATCAATTTCTACTAGTGTGCCTGCAGCACTGATTATGCCACCCATATGAGTAGCCCTGTAACCATGTCTCAGACCTGCCACTGCAGTGTCCATGAGTGATTCAGGGATTAAAATTGGCATATCGACCTTGCAAGTGCACCCACTCGCCAGACCCAGACCTTTCCTTTTTACTACATGTAAGGCACCCCATAGGCAGGCGCAAGGTAGCCCCATGGGCACGGCACTGTATTCAAATGGTAGCACATGTACTGCAATGTGTTTTGCATGTCGTGATAGTGAAATTCTGCCGAATTTGTTTTTCAATACTGAAAGGACTATCTCTCCCATAGGTTATCATTGGAGCTGCTTTGCAAACTCTTAGAAGTGTAACTTCCAATTGGGAAGTGTTAGATCTGGCACCATTGGTGTGGGTCTCCCTTCCATTTTTTGCTGTTGCCTCCTGTGTTTTGGCTATGTGTTTTGCTGGTCTAGGTGCTTTGGGCACTTTGCCACTGCTAATCAGTGCTAAAGTGCATGTGCTCCCTATTGTAAAGTATTGTAATGAATTAGTGACTCCATGATTGGCTTATTTGGTTTACTTGTCAGAACCTAGTACAGTGCACTGCGTGTGGCCAGGGCCTGTAATGCTGCTGGTGGGTTTACTAAGCAGAAAAATACGTAAGAGGATGCACTCCTTCCCTTATGATTATTAATGTTAAATTAATTAGTTTAATTTGAAAGTGCGTGCGAGCAGTAACTGTGAAATGCCCCCAGTTACAGTAAATACTAAAGTAATCCAAAAAGGAGCGCTTTCCTTGCACTACAACTGTCACACTGCCAATATGGGAAACATCCCTGCAATGTAACAATTTATCCAGGTAATCCATAGTGAACACACAATACCAAGTATTAAACCCTTCATTCTTCCAAACTTCTGCTCTGCTCTTTTTATCACTGCGGAGACAATGTGATTGCACTCAAATTCTTTATTCAAGTCTTCTCATGCGCTGTATGCCTGTCCAGGCTTCGTACAACAACATGTTGCGGTCAATCATTTCATGGAATAGACACGTATATTCATACCCAATGCATTTCGAGCCTGTGTGGCTCTTCATCAGGGGTCTGTACAATAACATAAAATAAACCACTCAACCAACTGATCTTTGGACACCCACTGTATGCTGAACAATCCTATGATTCCCCAAAACATCCCCCTAATCTGAACACCCTCATTATCCCCCCTTATGTCAAACACAAGTAATCCATTGTGCACCGAATGAAAAACCAAAACCTCTGAATGAAACCCTTGTTTCCCCCCACAAAAACATGCTCTTATGACAAAACTCCTACCCGAAAAAGTGAAAATCTATGATTTGTCCCAATGTGTCAGAATTCGTTATTCCTCCCACAAGCCTCCCATATTCCCCATAATTAATTTAAATGATTCACCCCCGAACTGCATCCCAATATTAAGTTACTTGTGGAATGTTACCTTGAAAAACGCTGCAACCGGCAGCTTAATCTCCTCGTGAAGCACTGTTTGTGCCACCCACCGGAGCTGCTTGTAACCTATGGCTCAGGCCTGCCATTGCAGAGCCTGTGTGAAGCCTGGGGCTGCAATGTCGACTTGGCAATTGCACCCACTTGCCAGTCCCTAAACCTACCCTTTTCTACATATTAGGCACCCCTAAGGTAGGCCCAAGGGCAGGGTGCATTGTTTATAAAAGGTAGGACATGATCTAATGTGTGTGGCATGTCCTGATAGTGAATTGCAGCCAATTTTGTTTTTCACTATTGCAAGGCTACCTGTTCCCATAGGCCAGAATGGGCAGTTTGATTATAACATCTTATAATACTAACTGACTCAGGGAAATAAGTAGAAATTCGAGTTTAGTATGCCTGAACTCAGAATGATAAATGACATCTGTTTGTGAAGTTGGTTTTAACATTCTTGAAAATAACACTTTTAGAAAGTAAGTATTTTCTTACCTAACCATCTAAGCCTGCCTCTGCTAGGTTGTCTATTCCATGTCGGGTTAGTGAGTGACAGGAGCTATGGTGGCTCCAGGAGACAGGTTGAGTCAGCACAAGGGTGAATTGACCTATCTGCCTGAGTAGTGGTAGGAGGAGTAGCACCTGAGCTTGAATAGGGATGTGCCTGCCTTCCACAATGCTGGCACCAACTCCTGTGGTGAGTCTGATGACCCTGGCCCACACTGACAAATGAAGAAGTTGTGCACTGGAATAATGCACACAGAACTGGTTTGGACTAGATACAGACACTCTCTGCCTTCAGAGACAAAGGATTTTGCAGTATAAATATTGGGGCGCAGACCTCAGAACTTTAGATCACTTCTGGGAATCAAGACGACCCTTTGCTGAGGAGAAAAACAAGAGAAGCTGAAGGAGGAGACTACCCCTGTGCTGTGTGCTTGGGGGTGGGCCTGCAGTGGTTGCTTCATTGCCAAAGAAAGAAGAAAAAGGACTGAGTGTGTTTTCCTCATCTTGAAGAATAATCTCCAAGGGCTTGAACTGTGCTTGCCTCCTGCCTGAAGTCTCAAGGATGCAAGTCTTCACTACCAGCTCCTCCCTGAATTCCCTTGTTGGGAATTGAAGAGCCTGCTGTTTTGCTGGGCCTTCTAAGAGACTGCGTGTTGGTGAGTGCTGGCAGCGCAACTCAACGAAGAGAAGCGTGTCGCCGCCACAGCAGTTGATGTCGCATCGCCGAAGAAGCGTGCCGCCGCTGCCGCTGTCACCATCACTTCATCGAAGCGCGTCGCATCACCGGAGAAGCATGCCGCCACCGCAGAGGTCGCTGTCGCATCACCGGAGAAGCATGTCGCAGGGCCTGTCGTGGCTCAGAGCTCCATTGAGTCGCCGCAAGGCCGACGGGCATGCACGCATCACATCTACGTTGTCGCACCATAACCAAGATGCCATTTTGTCACATCGCACCAGAGCGCCATTGCATCGGAACGCAGTAAGAAACCGGCACATCAGCTCCCCACACACTAAGGAAGCAAGCCTCAACTCCCCTGCGCAGCAGTAAGGAACCAACTCATCCACTCCCCTGAGTGTAAGGAATGGTGCATCACCTTCCCTGCGACCCTTTTGTTTGTTTTGCGTTACGCATCCCAGGTACTGTGAGAGTAAAGTGTCGCATTTACAATCTAGTGAATTAAGCTATTTGTACCATTTAAAAGACTTGTTTCTATTACAGTATTGTGGATTTTTGTCGTTTGGTCTTTTGTTAAGTCTAGTAAAGATTACTTATTTTTCTAAACTGGCGTGGTGTCCATTTGTAGTGATTTCACTGTATTACTGTATGTGTTCACAAATGCTTTACACACTGCCTCTGAGATAAGCCTGTCTGCTTGTGCCAAGCTACCAAGGGGATGAGCAGGGATTATTTTAGGAGTCTAGCCTCTTACCCTGACTAGAAGCAAGGGTCCTTATTTGGTCAAAGGTACCTACCTCTGCCAACTAGAGACCCCCAATTCTAACAGGAAGAGGCAGAGATTTGGAGCTTGTGGTCCCTGAGCTTAAAATTTAAAAATACAGATTTTTCTGAAGTTGGTTTTGTGTTTGAAAATGCCACTTTTAGAAAGTGAAAAGACAACAGAATGGCTATATTGCACGCATTTTTCACCAAACTAGATGTATATGCTAAGGAGATACACGAGCGCAAGGTATGCAAGTCTAGGAGAGACACAATTGATTATAAGCTGGACGAAGTTTACTCCTGGGTGGAGGTGTATGCGCAGAAATGAAATTTTCACAAACCAGGAACTACTTTCTCTGAGGAGAGCCTGGTATCTATCAGTGATACACGGATGACAAGAGCGCCGATCCCTTCACATCTGGGACCACACAGGGAGAAACAACATCAGGTACAGCAGCAGCTCTTAATGGTTCTTTTTTAGAAATAAGTCCAGTTGCCAACCCATAGAACAAGTTCTGGTAGAGACGGACACAGCAAAACCCGCAGAGGAGATACAACAAAACCAGGTCGCAGACAGAAAAAACATTAGTGGTTCATATATCCTCCACTCACTTGTCATCAGCACAGATGGCATTGTTGAGTAAGGGCATTGCATTTGTACCAACTTTTCATTCTAAATCGTTTGATACAGAAATAGACCTCTACAAGTTCATGAGGAAGCTAAGATTGCGTTACTTTTCTGCTAACTTGGAGAACACGCAACCTAAACAGAATGGTTCAGAATATCAAGGGATTAAACCCAAAAGTACTTTTTTATCCCTAATACCACATAAAGTGATTGATTCATTTGAGACTTTAGTGAAGAAGAATTTAGCACAAATACCAGTTCCTTCGATGAAACTGCAACATTTGACTAAATCGGACAAAAATGCACTCAAGTCTTTAAGGAAAAATTATTTTTTAGTGGGTTTTCCAGCAGACAAAGACGGGGTACTGATGGTGATGGACCATGCCTTTTATGAGAGGAAAGAACTCAAGAAAATCCAAGCATCGACTTCCAGCACCTGTTTTCCTGACGCAGCATCGCCATGCAGCTGAAAAATCAATGCATCACAATTGTGCGGCCAAAGAATCCACACAACACCCGGCATGCGGCTGACTCTGACACAGGCCCTTCTGTGCCGCTGTGCTTCACGGCTGGGAAATCAAAGCAGCGCCTGTTTCGCCGCTGCATTGACCCATTGTGTCCGGATTTGTGATGCATTGCGCCTATGCACAAAGTTCTTCATTGACATTGCCCAGCAGTAAGAAACCAAGACCGCATGTCCATAAACTGATGCATCACCTCCCCTCATAGTAAGGAACCGATGCATCACCTCCCCTGACAGTAAGTAATCGAAGCATTGTGCAGGGCGTAGCTTGGCCAGCAATGGAGTCGGACGTGCAGCAGTAGTCCTCCATCGTCGGCTCCTTTCTCTGCCTGCATGGCTCCACATTTACCTGCTTGATGAGGGCTGTTGCCAGCTGAAATCATCTCAGGGGTCATCTCTGATGTTCCGACAGTGTGGCAGAAAGGCAGAAGGAGTGTAATCCCACTGCGAGCCAAGGTGACTGAAAGCGGCTCTGTGGCACCCGGTAGGACGTTAGAGGTGAGGCCGGGGATTGGCAACGCCCCCTGGCCTCGACTGAACAGGAACTCCGTCTTGCTCCACGCACTGCCCAATTGCGGCCCTGTCGGGTCTGGGGAACAACATATGCAGAGTGCTACCTGACCCCAGGGTGGACTTCGTCGTTTGCGGAGCTGCCCGACGGGTGGCCGCGGCGTTGATTGAGAAGGCGTGTACGAGGTCGGAGATTGGCCCGCACCCTGGGCCTCTGTGTGAAATGCGGCAGGGATTAAGCGCATCTAGCGACTGCTAGATGCGAGAGCATTGAGGCTGCTGGCGAGACCTCGGTGCAGAGACGGCAGATGGTCAAGACAGCGACTGGGGACTGACCCGTCTCTACACATTAACACTGCACGAAGAGGTATAAGGCACCTAGCATTGTGACGTGTGTGAGGCTACTGAATTCCAGACACGCAACAGCCATGCTGGAATCAACCACTGCGGTCAGGCTGCCAGTGCCCTGCTTTGGTGACATTGCCTTTGCAGGCCTATGGGGAGGTGACCATCGACCCACCCACAGTGCTGTACAAGACTTGTAACGCTGAGGCCTGAAGGATCCCTGGGCACCAGCAGTGACTGTTGGGCCTGTCAAATCAAATTGTGAGACACCACTGGGTAGGGAGAGTTGACTATGTTCAGCAACACACAGTGGTTCACAGCAGATGCTGCTGGTATTACCCTGCAGTTAAGATTTTTTTAATCTGAAATAAGATGATGAAAACACACTCAGACCTTTCTCAGAGGTCCCACAGGCTGGGTTGCTGAGGACCTGCAGCTGGCCACACTTTGACGTCTGGTGCACTTGTACCTCCCCTGCCTGAAGTGCTGTGTTAGGAAGGGGCAGTAACTGCTGGAATATTTCACTACTGTAGGGTATGTGATACGACCACAGGCAGCTCAGATGAGCAGAGTTTGCGTTGCTTAATCCCTTTTGTACCTCGACTTTTGTACCACCCAGGCAGCTGCCCCCCGGCCTCCCTGCCGCCCAGCGGTGCATGCCAGCCCCTGGGCACCCAGGCCTCACTGTTCACCTTCCGCCACCAGCGTGTAGAAAAGAGGACCCACCACGTGCTGATGCAAGCCCCAAGCCCAGGACCCGCGGGCATGGCAACCTCCACATCATGCAGCCCCGCTCCGCAGGCCACCAGGTCTCACTTTTTGTGCTGGGTCTTGATTTCGCCATGGCAGAGGACATACCAGTTCACAGGGCATCATCTCAGTCTGCACACCCGCTCAGCCCTTGAGGTGCCACTAACTCTGTGACCAGCGAGGCCACGCCCCATGGCGGTAGGCCCCCGCTGTCCGGTAGCACTGGCCTACACTGCGGTCCAGCAGGGCACACAAAACTTGAGCAGTCCAGCCACTGGGACGGGGCATCATCGCAGGCTGCACACCCGCTCAGCTGTTAAGGTGCCCCTACCTAGGTGCACCGAAAGTCACTATCCCGTGGCAGTGTGCCTGTTCCAGCCCCGCAAGTCATGGACCCTCTATGATTGGGTATCGTGGTGCGGACGCCATCATGCCCCCCCAAGGCCAGGGAAATCTGATGTCGCAGGCCCCTGGGCCCCCATGCCTACATGCACACCACACGGATACACCCCGAGAGAGGTTGGAAATGGCGTTGAGCACGTGTGCCAGGCCCTTTTCATTGGCAGGGTCACATGTCCTGTGACATGTGTGCTAGATGGGTGTGGTGTGGGTGTAAACCAGCCATGAGGGAGTGGCTGTGGCATGCTGACAACTAGACCTGTGGTCAGCAGATCCCTACAGGGAAGTCCTGGCACTTGTAGCGTTGTCACCCCCCCTGGATGTGTAAGCATAATGGGCTGGCCTGGCGTATGCCAGACCAGTGCAAGGGTTTGAACTATGACCCCAGGACTCTGGGCTTTATTCCGTACCGGGCTGGACAAGGAAGTAACAAATGAGTGTGTCACTGTTGTTGCGTCAGTGCCACACGGACAACATTCGTCAATGTGTCACCCTGTGACCCAAGTCCGACGACATGAGCCACATGGGCATAAGAGGAATTCACTGACCCTACATTCATCCATACTACCACACTTGAAAGACCACCGACACCACACATCTGTGTGATTCGGAATGTTTAATGCACATTCAGTGGAGTGTTGCATCTGGAGCAGTGCAGGGCCATGCAAACCCCACATGACGATGTTGGCCCGTGGAGGGCCTGCCAGAGTACTTCAGGGAATGTCAAGTCCAAAGGACGAGGAAGAGTTCAGTCCGTAGTCTGATTGCTGTGTCATTGGCGATCAAACAGAATATGGCAGTCTATTGCGAGGTACAAGGTGAGTGTCACAGAGTGCATCGGGGACAGTGGAAGGTGATGATGCGGAGGGAAGAACCAAGCTGAAACTGGCCATATGGTGGAGATGCATACTACTGCATCCTTCGTACCACGAAGGCGGTTTCATCCGCATCTTCATCCTCTGCTGTTCCATGTGCCTCACGTGTGGGTGCTGCTGGCCTTTCTACAGCACTGTGTGGCAGTGACACCTCAGGGGCCAGAGGTGGAATGTCTGCTGCACTGTGTGGCACTGACACTTCAGGGGGGGTAGATGTGGATGGAGTAGTAGCAGCAGCATGCATCAGCACCAGGCCTTGTGGCAGCAATGCCATGAGGATGGACTTGAGGACATTGAGGAACCCAACTACCACTCACTGGTGTACAGCCGTGGCAGCCGCTCTTTCCGCATTGGCCTGCTCCATGGTCTCCATTAACCTCTGCATGTTTCCCAACTTCCGTGTGACATCGCTAGAGCCACTCTGACTGAACAGCTGTTCTAGTCTCTGAGTCAGGGCTCCAGCGATGTCAGCCATGGTCCATTTGAGAGCATGGAGTGGACTGTGGGTGTCTGTTAGGTACTGTGAGTGGTCCCTGATGGGACTTAGACACCCATGTATGGCATCTAGTTTGTCTGCCATTTGGTCGAAGCCCACCCGCACCTGTTCAGCCAGCTTCTCCTGGCACCCCAACACACAGTATTGGAAGGCCATGTGTTCTTCGTGGGGACCCTAGGAGGCAGCCGTGGTGGTGGGTGCTGCCTGCTGTGTGATCTGTACAGGGGTGGGGTGTCCTCGTTGCAGCTGGGCTGCCCTGCTCCTGGAGGTGGACTGCGGAGGTTGTCAATGAACTCTTGGAAGCTGTGGTGGTCCTCGTCGTCATCAAAGAAGAGAGGTTTGGGCTGCTCTGCAGGAGGTGATGATTGTCCCTCTGCAATGAGAAGGGGAGATGCAGTTTAACAATGTGTTCACATGTATGTTGTCGCATTGTACATTTTTACATACAGACTGCATGATTATGTACATCGTGGCTGTTTGGGAGGAGCTGCCTATTTGATGGGGGACAGTGGACATTTTGACAACAGACTTGTGTGTGTTTGTACTTGTACATTAACAACCTACATTTGCCTGCAATGCCACTTGTGCTTGGCCAGTGTCTACACCCAGTTGGCACCAGTTGTGTCCTGTGTTCTGTTGTGGACGTGTTGCGGTTTGTGCCACATTGTTGTCAGTGTTGATGTGCTCTGCATGTAATGTGTGTGTGCTGCATTTTGGGGGAGTGGCCCCTGCTGCTCTGATTTTGCTGCCCCTTATCCCTTTCCTGTGACATGCCTTTGACTTCTGTGCTTATACAGTGCTGAGATGTTGCATACTTGGGTGCATTGGTCTCTTGGTGGGAGTTGGGGGCTGGGGCATGGTTTGTCCGCAGATGTGCTCAGCTCAATTGTGCATGTGTACCATTGTGCCCTTCCCCCCACATCCCCCAGGCCCTGGTCATTACTCACCCTGCTGCTGTTGTGTCCGGTCAATGTTGAGCAGTATCCAGAACCCCGACTCCAGCCACCGTCTCCTCACTGATGACTGTGGACACCATTTCTTCCATATCGTCCAGCTCCTCCTGTGGCGCAGTACTCCCACCTCCAGTCTACATTGCTGCCTTCCTGTTGTTGGTGACTTTCAGCTTGGTTTTGTGCTTGACGCCATTCCAGCACCTCTTGACCTCTTCCATTGTCCTCTTCAGCACTCCCACTGCATTCACCTTGACCACGATGCCATAGACCATTTTTGGTTGCCAATGACACAGTGGAGGTGATGAACAGTTGTTGATAGTGTTCGACCACCTCCGTTATCAGGATCCTGTTTTCCTACGGACTGAAGCGCTTCTTCCTACTCTTCTTCTCCTTGGCCTTCCCTGACCCCAAGGTCCCAGGCTGGTCCTCCGGGGGACTTGTGGGGTTCTGGTTCTCCTCCGTACTTGCACCAGCAACATTAATTGTGATTCACTGTTGTTTGGCATTTGTTTGTCAGTTTTTTCAACTTTTATGGTGATTGTTTCCACCTGATGTATGTGAATTACAGGCCTGTAGCTCGTTTTTTCTGACATCTGTTTCGCAATTGGCCTCATCGCAGCTTTTTTTTGTGCTCGCGTTTCACATTTTTGCGGCGTGGCGTTGATTTTAATGCAGTCAGTTGATGCGTTATCTGGAGTATATCGCATGGTGCCACCGTGTTGAGAATGCTTCGTTATCATGGCGTAATTTTCCCACGATGGACTGCGATGTTGGAAGTTGGGTTAAGTAACTTTTGCAATGGTTATCACACGTTCTTGAGAATATGCCTCTGTGTTTTATTGTAGATGGTAACAATGTCCACTATATACATATTAGATATGAATTATTTATGTGCTTGTCTACAGTTTTTAAAAGATGTACTATTTCAGTCGTCATAAATTCTTTAATGTCGTTGACTACATGTGTTTATAGGCCGACACCAAAATGGCGTTCATTAGATTGAGGAAGTCTGCTGCGTCAGCCGAAATGCGTCTCTCCTTGCTGGGTCAGAGGAGGCTTTATGTATTAAAGAGGCCTTAATCCAAATAGCCCTCGTGTGCATGCTCTTTTCCTTGAGTGGAGCATTGATTTCTTGTTTGATATACATACATATATATATAAATATATATACACTCCTGTTTCATAAAGAAACACACTGCACTCGCGGGCCCCTTCAAAGACACTTTAATTGCAAGGACGCGTGTCGGCATACTGCCTTCCTCTGCTTGCTTTAAAGACAGCACAACCTGTCCTGATGACATTTTTAAACAGGCAGATGTGTTTTCATTGGATATGGCAGCTTGGCATAGAAAGAGGACTTGTTAATTCGGGAGAGATATTGTAGCCCTTCGTGATATTCCGGGATTTTTAAAGTCCATAAGTGTGCATGGGGGGGGGGGTATTGGATCGTCATTCTCCCGCCTCAATGGCTCAAATAGATGTTACATATGAAGCCTCTACATGGGCATGTCCCCCAGGTGCACTGTTCATGTTCTCTATCACTGTAAATATTTACAGTCCCCCTTAATGCACGCTGCTGGTTCTAAGAGTCTGTATTAAAACCATACCATGTTGCGCTGTAAATCACGTCTTTTCTGGGGGGGGCCCTAGTCAACCCACAAGGTTTTACATCACTCGGCGCAGGAGCCAGTCAGATGGCTGTGTCTCCACCAGTATTGATTACTGACGACATTGGTCGGCGGCGGTGCCCAATTCCTTGCTGGCGGTGCAATTTACCTGTATTAACATTCAGCTCCAAAGTCCACCTTCAGGCAATGTATGCACTCTTGGTGACGGATGCAGATCAGTATGGAGGTGTGTCCATACAAAATATATACTCCAGTTTCCAAAATAAACACACTGCACTGGCGGACCCCTTCAAAGACACTTTAATTGCAAGGACGGGTTTCGGCATTCTGCCTTCCTCTACTTGCTTTAAAGACAGCACAACCTGTTGTGATTTAATTTTTAAATAGGAAGATGTGTTTTCATTGGATATGGCAGCTTGGCATAGAAAGAGGACTTGTTAATTCGGGAGAAATATTGTAGCCCTTCGTGGTATTCCAGGATTTTTAAAGTCCAAAAGTGTGCATGGGGGGTATTGCATCATCATTCTCCCGCCTCAATGGCTCAAATAGATGTTACATATGAAGCCTCTACATGGGCATGTCCCCCAGGTGCACAGTTCATGTTCTCTATCACGGTAAATATTTACCGTCCCCCTCAATGCACGCTGCTGGTTCTAAGAGTCTGTTTTAAAACCATACCATGTTGCCTCGTACACGCGGAGCAAAAGAGGCACGAAGAAATGATTCCCCCGGATCTCACCATCATTAATCTTACCCAGATGAAATTTACACGTAATGATGAAATAGCATTAAAGAAAGGATTGTCTTTCTGCCCTACACAACGCTTTGAATATACACAAGTGAGGATTGACCTTTACCTATTTACCCGCAAGCTGAAATTTATCAAGTTTTCCAAAATGAGAGCACCACAAGGTTCTGATACAAGTGCACAGATGGCAACTGTAGATAATCCGTTGCTGGATGAACTTACAGGAGAGGACCTTCCGGTGCTGCAAACCTTTGATAGCCAAATGGTCCTGGAAGACAGTCAGCAAGGCACAGTATCAATACCAGCAATTGAAGGTCTTAGCATCATCCAAAGGACAGTGAAAACTAATTTTAAACCAAAATCGACGTTTATTACACCAATGAGCTTCGATAACATCGATGTAATTGAAGAGACAGTAACTAAAGATCTAATAAAGTTACGAGAGAAAAGATTCTCCCAAAAAATGGATACTAATATGAATTTGACATTGGACCAAGAATGATCACTAGCAAGCATTGGGAAAGATCCCCAAATAGTCTGCAAACCTTCCGCTAAGGGGGGAAGTATTGTCCTGATGACAACAGAATTCTACTGAAATGTGTCTCTGCGCCAGCTATCTAATGGCAACTGTTACATGAAAATATCCAGAGATGATTACAATACCAGCATACTTAAATATCTCCAGCTCATTCAGAAATGGTTCGAGAAATCTATGCGGAGTAGGGACGAATTGAAGTTCTTAACATGTTGACATCCAGTACTGTCTACATTTTATCATCTGCCAAAAATACACAAAGACTCAAAGAAACTGCCTGGTCGTCCGATAATATCATCTAAAGGATGTCTAACAGGCAATGTCGCAATACATTGACTTCTTTTTGGCAGAATTCATGAAACTATTGCCGTCGTACCTAAGGAACACTAAAAACTTTATTTATTTTTAATAAAATGTGTATTGCAATGTAAACAGTTCACACAGCTGTGTGCCTACAACCCTGTGGCCGGCAGCATATGCAATATGGCTTTTTACTTATTTAACACAGCTGTCAAGCCGACAACCCATGGTCCCGGCAGCAGTTTAAAAGTACGATACATTTGAATATGAAACAGTGAATTGGATTCTTGTTGGCGTAAAGCTACGCTGCCTCATAAACTTCGATAAACCCAATAAACCCCATTAAACCCCCCTTGACCCCACCATTACCAAAAATGCCAATACAATGATGAATAAATTTCTGATCAATATGTAAGCGTCTATCAAACGCTTCCACCATCCCTTTCCATGCATGGTATTACGTCTTATCTACTTGTTGTGCCATCATGTTCATCTCCTCTGCAAACTTCTGAGTTGAAGCAACCCTCTCATCACTAAACATGAGATACACATTTTAGTTACTGCTCCGGAGGTCCACACCTCCCGAACTCAGCCAGCTCACAAACGGCCCCCAGATATCCAAAGGCCTAGACCTGTTAGGCATTAGTTCCCAATAATTTGTCAATTGATCCCTGCAGTACGTGGCTGAATTTAACCATCCAGCTATCGTAGCAGGGCGTTGCTTCTTCCAATGCATGGCGACCTGGTGCTTTGCCAATAACAGCAGCATAGCTGTAAGTTTGTGGGAACCCTTCGGGATCTCATGCAAAAATCCCATTAGCGCCACCAGTGGAGTAATGTGTAGTTGAGTTTCGGTGATGTCTCCAATGTGTCTACCGACTTCGACCCAGTATTGTGCTATTGGCCTGCAGTACCAGGCCAGGTGTATGAATGTTGCGTCTGGTGACCTGCACCTCCAACATCTCCTGTCAGGTTGTAAGCCCATGCGGTATAATTAAAGCGGCGTTCAATACACTCTATGTAAGAAATTGAAAAGTATGAGCCGCAGCCTATAGTTTGGTGAAAGGTGTTCTAACTGTGAACAGCAGAATTGCCAGTTTTCAGTTATTGTAGTGCCAACTTCACCCTCCCACTGTGCTTTTGATGAGCTCATGATGATGGGGTACGTTCCTTGCGTTGTTCTATAAATACGTGTTATCAGTTTACGCGGAAATGGATTTGACAGAACGCCTTTTAAAGCTGCCAAAGTGGGGGGTACTTGTGGAAAATTATCGTATCTTGCCCTGCTTGCCACTCTAAGTTGATAATATAACAACGTGCTGATGCCGAAGGTGTCTGTTGTTTGCACATCTGTTGAAGGGAAAGAAACGTGTTATACGGGTATAGGTCACTGCCTTTCGTTAGATCGTGTGCCTTCGCCCTCTGTGCGGTGGCCCTATCTGTCAGTGGGGCCAGAAGAGGATTACCCCCCAGTGGCATGGATGGGGCATATAATTTGCTTTGACCTGCCCTCTTGGCTATACTCCTCCCTGCCCATCGCGTTGTTCCCATTGTGTCTATTTCCATATTAGGTCTCATAGGATTGGTATACTGCCGTGTTTAGTGGGGTAGGCGCAGCTCTGTCTATTTCTATAGCCATGTGAGGTTGGTTAGGTGTAGGGTGATGCCAGAAGTGTAGGTATTGTGCCTGTGTGCTAAATGCATAGAGTTCAAAGTCCGGAGCCCCTAGCCCACCTTGAGCAAAAGGCAATGTCAACAAGTTCCAGGAGACCCGAGGTTGTTTGCCCGCCCATATCAGCCCGATGATGCTAGTATGAAGACGTCTAAAGAAGTGAGTGTTCAGTTGCATTGGTATATTTACAAATAAATATAGGAGTTTAGGGAGTATCACCATTTTTGGGATAGCTATCCGGCCCGTTAGGGATAGTGGAAGCTTTTTCCAGCTCTGAACCTTACTGTCAATCCAGTCCATCACTCTCCCATAGTTGGCCAACCATATTTCTTGTATGTTCTTACTTATCCAAATGCCTAGGTAGCATATTTCGCCCTCTGCCCACTGGATAGGAAATTCTGTTTTGCATGGGGCAGTGTCGTCAGTGAGTGGTAGCATTGTGGATTTCGCCCAGTTTATTTGTATCCTCGTTAAACAGCCAAATCGTACCATTTCTCTCATAATTAATCAAAGTTTTCCCTAGGGTTCTCTAGAAATCGTCGTGTCATCTGCATACATTGATATCAGTAAGCTCCTGGATGTAAAACCTATACTCCGTTGTGTGTGATGTTGATGGAGACTAGCCGCCAGTGGTTCAGTGGCAATTGCAAATACCAATGGCGATAGCGAACACCCCTGCCTTGTCCCTCTCATGATGACAAACAGTTCTGACACCCTCCCATTTACCCTCACTCTTGCCATCGGAGTATTGTGTATTATTTGCATTTGTTTCACGAACATGGCGCTCAGTTCCAATCGGGGTAGGAGGGTGAAAAGGAACTTCCACTCCAAAGAGTCAAACGCCTTTGTGGCATCCAATAAAGCAGCTACTGCCTGGACATGAGGGGCCAGGTAATGCAACAGTCCAAATATTGTTCGTAGGTTATGAGCTGTCGACCGGCCCGGAATGAACCCGGATTGATCCGGCAAAGCAATCTGCGGCAGCATCGGCTGCAATCTGTTTGCAAGTAATTTGGCGTAAATCTTGGCATCTAAATTGATTAGCGACAGTGGCCGGTATGAATCTGGCTTAGTGGGCTCTTTATCAGGCTTCAATAGCGTGATGATTGTGGCTTCTCTAAGAGTAGGGGGCAGAATACCCATGTCCATCGCCTCTAGATAAACCTGCAGTAAACGAGGAGCAAGAATATCAACGTATTCCTTGTAAAAGGCCGCTGTCAGCCCGTCTGCACCTGGAGATTTGTCAGCCGGCATACCACTTATCACCTGTCTCACATCTTCCACTGTAATTGGCGGGTCCATATATTCTCTGGCGCCCCTGTTAAACCATGCTAGTGCTACGGTATCTAGGTAGCCTTCAATGGCTGGCTGTGCTGGGTTCGTATGGGAGGTGTATAGCTGTTGGTAAAAGTGGGTCATAGTTTGCAGTATGTCACATGGTGTTCTAACTATCATGCCACTCTCTGTTTGCAATTTGGTGATGTAATTAGCCCCCCTTGGAGTCCTAAGCAGGCCAGCCAATGTTTTCCCAGCTCTATCTCCCTCCCCATGTCTTCTTGCTTGTGTATATTTACACATGTACGCCGTTTCCCGTTCCGCCTCTTCCTGGTAATCTGTTAATTTTGATCTGAGCTGGGCTGTAGCAGCAGGTGATGGGGTTATTTGGATTGTGCGCTTTAGCCCACCTATTTCGCGTTCCAACCTGTGCAGTGTATTTCGTTTGTCCCTGAGTACCCCTGTTTTGTGTGCCATGCAATTTCCCCTTATAACCACTTTAAACGCTTCCTACAGTATACCCGGCGAGTCCACTGTCCCCTCATTCAATGTGAAGTAGTCATTAATCTTTTCTCTTAGTTCTTCCCGGAAAACCTGATCCATTAGCGCTCCTGTTGGAAAATGCCAGCTGAAGGGCTGGCGATACTGCGGTGGGATTTGCAATGTGATCAGAGTGGGCGTGTGATCAGATATGGTGCGGGAGTAGTGTAGATACTAGCCAATAATACAGCCTGGACCATGCATTACGGTGATGAGTCATGCATGTACCTTCCCTAACTGTCGGTGTAGTATTCTCCAGGAGTTCACTAGGCTGAGGCCTTCCATAACTCCCAGCAACATGTCAGCCGCTCTTGAATGGTGTTCACGGGGCGCTCCCTGCCTGTCTGCTATAGGCGATAGAACAACATTAAAATCTCCCCCCCCACAAGACCGCCATGTCGCCCAGTGTCTGGATTTTCTGCCTTATGGTTTGAAAGAAGGTAGGATTATCTGTGTTCGGTCCGTAAGTATTTATGATCACCACAGGGGTGTTGTAGAGCATGCCTTGTAACAGGATGTATCGCCCTTCTCTATCTATGATTCTGTGGTGTGTTTGCCATTGAAATCCCCTGCGAAGGAGGATAGCCACACCTCTTGAGTAGTTCGAAAACCCAGCCTCCACTACCTCCCCCCGTCTGGCATGTTTGAGTGCGCTAACAGCTGCGGTCGTCAAATGAGTTTCCTGCAGCAAGCAGATATCTATTGCATGTCGCAAGAGATAAGAGTGGACCAGCCTGGCCTTTCTGTGGTCATTCAAGCCTCTCACATTCCAAGAAAGACACTTAAGTGCTGTCATGAGGAACACATGTGTCTTATATATGCGTGGTCGAAGGTTGTCGGACATGAGGCCAATGCCTGGGCGGAGGTATGTACTACAAAAACAATATTCTGCAAGGCAAATCTGCGTACTAAGCCGCCCCAAAGGAGTGAACAGGTGTGTAAGAAACAGTTTTGTCTCCTGGATAGTGACATTTGACATGGCAGGACTACTAAAGAAAACATTTCCCCATCCCCCCACCCACACAACCCCCCAATCAGGTTGTGAATTACTCTCCCTCTTCCCCCATAACTGTAAAAATATGGTCCAGAGTAGTGAACACATGGGAATCATCCCAGAGGGGTACGTGAGTCTGCCTGCAAAACTTCCCTGTACTTGTGACAGGGTGGCCGAGTGCGGAACACACATCCCCGATCCAATAAGCTAGAACGTTCCATACAACAATATTCATTTGTCTAAACAAGTCAATTGACATATAGCTTAACCACCTTCAGTCACAATCAGATCTATCATGATAACTCCCGCCTGAGAGCGGCAAAGCATAGTATGACAGTATTCAGCATGTGATACTTATCTGCATATCCGGCGTGCGGGCACATATCCATCAATCATTTTCACTTAGATTGTTTTCAGTCTGTGAGTCGCAGGTCGCTGTTCGTTGTTTGTGATCTTTAGCAAATTTGTTTAGCATTGTACAGCGCTGCCTTTGCGTCCGTTAAAAAGGTAGGCTTTTCAGGCCCTTGTACTCTCAATTTAGCAGGGTATATCAAGGAATATTTGGTGCCAAGTTGCTGAAAAATGTTCTTAGCAGGAATGAATTCCCTCCGGGTCGCCTGAACCTGGAGCGTGAAATCTGGGTAAGGCTCTATGTTATTGCCTTTGTATTGTATGTCATCTCTCTCCCTAGCCATCCTAAGTATTGTGTCCCGGTCTCTGTAATTCAGAACTCGTGCCAGTATGGGCCGTGCCGGCGCACCAGGTCTCGGTCGCGGTCTCAACGTACGATGCGCTTTCGATAAGAAACATGGCTGAAAAGTCCTATCCGTAGAGATCTGTCATCATCGTTTCGATGTATTTCTCCATATTTTGGATATCAGTTGTTTCCGCAATTCCTGTAATGCGTATGTTATTACACCGAGACCTGGCTTCCAAATCCTCATTCTTCTGCTGTATAGCATATAATATGCCATCCATGTTGCGTAGTTTCTTGTCCATTTCGGTTTGTCCCTCTTCTGTTTCTGCCACTCTTGTTTCCAGAACGCTCACGCGGCCCTCCTGCTTATCCATTCTTTGTGTTATTCTGTCCATCCTCTCAGCCAGTGAGTCCATCTTGGTATCTAGGCCCTGTAAACTGGATTTTAGATCTTTAAACATTCCCGGATATCATCAGCTGGTGGTTGGTTCGCTACGTGATCTTCAGATTGCTCCCGGTGGCCGGTGTCAACATCCACCTTTGGCAGTTTTTTGTTGAAATTTAATCGTGGCTGTCTTGTATCCGGCTTCCCCATCTTTGCCCTCCACACCTCCCAGTATAAGTGCCTCAGAGTTGATGGCTTAGTACAGTGTCCTCGTTAAGGCGGTATTTCTCTAATACACTTGCTAGGTATGTGGTAGGAGTGAGGTACTCTACCATGCGCAATTTTCCACCAGATCTATGTTGTGTCTTCCGCCTGGTGCTGTAAGTCTTCACATTCTACGCTTTTCCTTCCTCTGGTGTGGCCCGCAGAGCGTGGACCATCCACTACAATGGAGTCAGGCTGCTCCCTGGTATGGCGCGTGCATGTTAATGCGCCGCTATAGCAACAATGGGCTGTGTGCTAGGTGGCTCACTCTCTGCCCAGGGTGCCTGGTAGCTCTCTACCTCCAGACTGCGCCCTTCACCGCGCTGTGCCACAGTGCTATTGTGATTGTTCAATGCGATTGTGACAATAATGGCATATTTCTCTTGTGAGGGTAGTCTTCACGTTGTGATGGTTGCAGCTGTATAGTGTGTTTCTCTCCCCCACAGATAAAAATGATAGCGCTGTGGTCGTCCGATGCAGTTACCAGCCACCCTCCAAACGTGCAGTGTCTACCACTCAGCCATGGCGACAGACCCGCTGTGTTCCAATGTCTCCCTGCATCCGCTTACTTATGCCTTAGGCGCCGCGGCAGTCCGTTGTTAAGGCTCCCCCCTATGCCCGCTTGTTGTTTGCCATGTGGGACAGTAATTTCGCAAGCGCGCACTCAGCAGTCAACCCAACGGGCCCTCTCTGCAAGCTCTGCGCCACCACGGTGGCTCTCCGGGTGTTACAAAATGGTGGCTCCGCACCTGCTTTACTCTTCATGCACCCAGCCGATCAGCCAGGGCACAGGCAACCGCTCACCTCAGCCAGAGCCCCGGATGCCGCTCTTGTAACCCGCTGTGTCATCCCGTGTGGATGTCTGTGTTTCCCCACCTTCCACCAGGTCCGTCACTGCACTGCGATATCTACACCGGTGGGCACCGGCGGGGTCCACACAGCAGCATGCTCTTCTTTGGCTCCGAGCGTTCCCCCGACCCCCTTGGGTTCTCTCCCTTGTCACCAGAGTTCGCCTTTCACAGTGCTCCCGCTGTCCATCTCCAACAGGGCCTCCTCAGGGTTCCCAACCTCTGGTGCCCTCTCAATGATTTATGAGGCCGTGCTGAAATCTAGGTCCTGGCTTCCCTCAGTGGCTGCGAGGTTAGGCCTTGTGATGTCTCGGGAGCTCTTGTCTCCTCACGTCGCAGTATCCACACAGAAAGATCCCATCAGACTGCTGGCTCGTTCCTGCGACGGATTCCCACAAGTTGTTGCGTGTTATTGATCAGATTTTAGTCTGATTAATTCTTCCGGCCGGTGGAGCTGCTATACTATGCGGGCAATCCGCTGTACGGCCAAGCCGCGCCCCCCTTACTAAATACTTTATTAGAGCTATTTCCAACATTGCATGGGAACCAGATATGCTAATGGTTGTTTTAGATATAACCAGCTTGTACACCTGCATTGACCATGAGAATGGGGTTAAAGCAGCCAGGTACTTCTTATAAGGCAGGTCCTTGAAATGTTCCCAACATAATGAAATGCTGATAGAGTTCTTGGTTTTTTGCCTCACTAATGACATCTTTACTTTCCAAAGACAGCTCTACAGACAGACCAAAGGCACAGCGATGGGAACCTACTTCACCCTCAGCTACGCAAACTTGTTTGTGGGCTGGTGAGAGAAGCAGGTGGCCTGGGCCGAGGGTAACAGCTGCTGGGGTTCGTCTGTAGTAGGCTGGTATTATTACATTGATGATCTCTTTATTCTTTGGAAAGGATCACATTCAGAAGCAGAAGCATGGATCAGGCAACTCAACACCAACATGGTGAATCTGCATTTTAGTGGTAAAATAAGTGCATCTGAAGTAGATTTTCTTGACCTTAAAGTTTTTATAAATGAAGGGTCAAGTTGCACTAAACTCTTTAGAAAAATTACGGCCGGCAACTTGATCTTGGGAGCCCATAACAACCATCCCAAATCTCTCAAAAAGAGTATACCATATGGGGAATTCCTTAGGCTTAAGAGAAATAGCACTAATGAGATTGATTTTCAGCAGGCAGCCAAGGAATCTATTGAGAGATTTGTAGTAAGAGGATATGCCCCATCTCTACTAAATGATACCTTAAGTAGGGTAAAAAAAATTGCCCGGCATACCCTTCTTAAAGACAAATCACCCCAAGAGAATACAGCAGACAACACACCAAGATTTATAACAACTTTCTCGAGTGACTCCAATGACATTAGAACCATTCTGTCACACAATTGGAATATTTTTAAATCAGATATTATTGGAAAGAATCTAGCCGAACGTCCTCAAATAACATTTAGGCGTAGTCGATCCCTGAAAGACTCTCTAGTACATTTCATTTTTAAGGGACCATTCAGAACCCAAGAATAGGAAATCTGACAGGATTCTTTCCATGTTCCAAATGCAAGGCTTGCAAGAATAGTCCAAAAACCCTCACTTATGAAATTCCAGGCAGGAGAGAAAAGTGGACTATTAAAAATGTTTTAACTAGCACTACCCCATTTTGTGTCTACTGTCTAATGTGTCCACATAGAAAGATCTACATTGGAAGTACAGTTAGAACACGCTAGGGCCATCAAAAAACGTGATTTCACCTACCCTGTAGCAAGACATTTTGATCAGTTCCATCCGAGCAACAGGAAAATACTGAGATTTTTCTGTATCGATCATGTAGTCGCACACGAAAGAGGGGGGAATAGAGAGCAGGTTGGAGTCGAGGTACATAGTGGATCTACAAACTAAAGCTCCAGATGGATTAAACACTGAAGAAGAGCTAGCAATCCACCTGTGAAAGCTGAAATCTAAAAGGTAGAGCCAGAAATAAATAGGTCAAGCTGTTCGTATCCGCCAAATTTGTGGTATGAGATAAGAAGGATAAGATTGAAGGCGTAAGCAAGTTGAAATGTAGAAAAGTTATGGCGATTGAAGTTTGTGAGATGTAGATTTCCCAATTCCCATGTAAATAGACCTTAGATCATGAATCCTAGAATAACCTGACAAATTGCTGAGTATCATTGCCCATACAGGGCATTATCCTGCAGATACACTTTAATTACTGTTTTCCGTTTAGGGCTTAATTAAGTATGACCATGTGATATTGTCTGCCGAATTTCAGGTCTTCACGGTTATAAGCTGATTAAGTGTATATAATCACTATTACAAATGAACTCTGGAAACTCTGAAAATTGTATTTTCGTTTTGATTACAATTGTATGCCATTATGAAATTAATATGGCGTTAGGCATTTGCCACAAAAGAAGTTGAACTGGTTTTAAACCAAAATGTAAATATTTGTACATACCTGTGTTTTGTCATATAGTCTGTTAGATCTGGGGGTCTCTAGTTGGCAATGATATTCACCTTTGTCCAAATAGGGACCATTACTTCTAAGTCAGGATAAGGGGATTACACTCCTTAATAACCCCTGCTCACGCCCTTGGTAGCTTGGCATGAGCAGACAGGCTTCTCTCAGAGGCAGTGTGTTAAGCATTTGTGAATATACACAGTAATACAGTGATAACACTACAGATGGACACAACACAGGTTTTATAAAGATAAGTATTCTTTATATAGACTTAACACAAGACCAAAAACTACAAAAATCCACAATACTACACTTAAGATTACTTAAAAGATGATTAAAGTCTCTTAGTTCAAGTTGATGGTAGATGCGACAAAGTTCTCAACAAAGTACCTGGATGAGTAATGCAAAGTAGACAAAAAGACTCGCAAAAGGGGAGATGCTTTGGTTCCATGACCCGGGGGAACGGTTGCGTCCTTCCTCAATGCTTGCGCAGAGTAGGGGACTCGTTGTGAGCCTTACCGGTGCGGATGATCCAGTTGCGATGATCCCGTTGCGATGCGAGAAGATGGCGCCTTTGATGCGGCGATATGATGACGCCCTGGCAGCCTTGCGGCGACTTTACTTTGTAGCCGCGACAGGCCCTGCGACACGCTTCTCCGGCGATGCGATGGCGACTCTCTCAATGGAGTCATGCTTCTCCGGCGATGCGACAGCAGGCAGCTTAGATGAACACACACTTCCAGGGAGATGCGACGAAGGCTCGCTTCTCCGGCGTTGTGATTATTTCAGCTGCGGGGGCGACACACTTCCTCTCGATGCGTCGCGCTTCCAGCTCCCAGCGGCACGCAAGTGACTGGAGTCAGAATTCCCAGCATGGAAATTCAGGAGGTAGCTGGAGGTGAAGTCTTTTGGCCCTGAGACTTCAGCAGGAAGCAAGCACAGTTCAAGCCCTTGGAGAATATTCTGTAGATAAACTAAAGTCCTTAAAAGTTCCTTCTCCCTTCCCTTGGCAATAAAGCAACCACTGCAGGCCAACCCAGCAAACAGCAGACTGGCAGAGGGGCAGTCCAAACTCCTGCAGCTTCCTTGCTTCTTCTCCTTGGCAGAAAGGTTTCTTGTTCCAGAAGTGATCTAAAGTCTGTGGGACTGGGTCCCAATATGTATACGCCAAAATCCTTTGTTCTCTGAAGGCAGAGAGGCCTCTGCCTAGTTCAAACCAGTTCCTGAGCACTTTGTTGACATGACTCTTTTCTTCCTTTCACTGTGCAGGGCAGAGACATCAGCCACCCCACAGGAGGTGGAGCCAGCACAGGGGAGGGAAGATACAGCTCTGGAGCACTCTGTTGACAGGATTCCTCTTCTCCTTTCACTGTGCAGGGCAGAGACATCAGACAAGCCACAGGTGGTGGGGCCAGCATTGTAGAGGGAAGGCCCATCCCTATTCAGGTCCCAGGTGCACTCCTCCCTCCCATCTGGATGTAAATCTCCCTATTCACCACTGGGCTGTCCCAGACTGTCTCCTGGAATTTCCCCAGCCCTGTCACACACAAACCCAGACAAGGAATACACAACTCAGCCAGCCACGGCCCGTGGAGAGAGTTAAGGTGGGGCAGGGAGCGGGGAGGGGGAGGGGCGGGGTGGCGGGTGCTAAAAACCGGCATATGGATAATTGCAGGTAAGTAAACGATTTAATTAATAAAACAAATTTCGTAGCGCGCACTGCATCGCATTTTGCATAAAAGAACTGAATTTTCCCCTGCAAGTTGTGTGCGGTTGTCCTTGTTTCGTGAGACGAGGTAGGAGCTAATATATATATATATATATATATATAGATATATATAGATATGGATATGGATATATATATATATATATATATATATATATATATATATATATATATACATATCCATATCTATATATATCTATATATTACCTACTGGCGGTCGCCAGTAGGTAGTTATAGTTAGGACCTAGTTTCCATAGGAAATCGTCAACATTCTATTTGGATTAACTTTGGCCCTGGTGGATGAATCATTGCGAATTTCTCAAAGAAGATGGCTCGGTCCACTGCGCTCCTTCCCTGAAAATTTGGGGGGGATTGGTGAAGTGGGGGCTGAGATAAAAGGGGGGTCCCAAAACGTGTTTTCTCCATGTTATTTTCCATAGGACGTTTAGACACGGCTACAGGTCGAACGGCTGAATGGATTTATAAGAAATTTGGCAAAACTGTAGAGTCCGGCTCGCAGATTACGCTTTTTGTGGAATGGTGTAAATCCGTTCAGTAGTTGCTGAGAAAATTAAAGTTAAAGTCAATTATATATCTATAAGC
This sequence comes from Lissotriton helveticus, assembly GCF_964261635.1. Lineage (NCBI taxonomy): Eukaryota > Metazoa > Chordata > Amphibia > Caudata > Salamandridae > Lissotriton > Lissotriton helveticus. The sequence goes on from NC_136059.1 coordinate 1,933,146,986, forward strand.
GCGGACGGGTGCGCGCACTCAAGCGGCTGCGCGCGAGCGGAATTTTTTTTTTGCTGCGTGACGTCTGTTAACGTTCGATTCGAAGGAAATCAGGAAGTGTTGACCGCCATTTTGTCACTGCGAGTAAATATATTGTCATTTCAAAGCGTTGGAACATGGAAAGGGGAGAAGGTAGAGGTTGTTTTGCTGCGTAGGTTTTCTCAGGGTGTGCAGTAAGGTCCTTAAAGGCAAAAATATATATATATATTTTTTTTTTTAAATTGCGGGGTGCACGCACACCTATTTACAAGAGTGTGAAAATGGAGATAAATCAGAAGTTTGAGTGCTTTGATATAAGGTGGCTCTGAAAAGAGCCCTTGTGTTTATTGAGTTTTTTCTGAATTTATAAGTAAGTACCGATGCAGAGTCTGATGTTGCAGAGGAAGAATCTGTTTCCCTCATCCGTGAAATGAACACCATCTGTCCTATAGATGTCTTGCATGTGGTAACGCAAGTTGTTGTGGTAAATAGAACCCATGCTATAATCTCTGAGGAAAGCAGAAACAGATTTATTAACATGTCTCCTTGCTTTCTCAATTTGTGCACAATGTTAATTGGACCAATTCCATTTCTGTCTTTGGCATATATTGGAATATACCAAGGCAGTTCGAGGAAAAAGTGTCATCAATTGTCTAAAGGTGTCTTTTAGAAGCATTTCCAGACCTACCCCAGTCAATGTGCCTAGATCGTTCCCACCACAGTGCACAATTATAAGGTCTGGTTCTGGGAGATGCATAAAAGTTTTCACCAATGGTATTAATTGGTGACTTCTTAATCCTCTTTGCCCAATCCACGTTATCTGCACATTTGGTAAATCAAGGTTGGAAATTCGTCTGCTTGCTGCATATTTTCCACTCCAGTGAATATAGCTGTGTCCTAAAAGCCAAACCTTCATTTTCAAGGCAGATGCAGTCGTGCTCCGATGGGTTGTGGAAGTGGAATGGCAGTTAGAAGCTGAAATTCAGGATAAAAAAAATGGATGAGGCTTGGTGTGGTTGAAAAACAAAAGATGATTGGTTGATTCTAATACGTGAAGATTGAAGACTACGTTGCATGTTAATGTTATGTAAAAGAAAAAGTAGTATTGGGTGTGAAAAAAATGACATGTAACAGAGCTGTGGATAGGCAGGTGTTTCTGGAGGGAAAACAGTGTTGTTAGTTTGCTGTAGAACGTTGAGATATGAACTTTTGACCTGTGCCTTCAGCCAGGTGCAGAATGAGGTGTTACCATGGAAACAGCCAGAGATGGCAGTGGGTGATGGGTGACTTTTATGTGACATTGAAAATATTGTGAGGGACAACCAACTGAAATGTGAATTTGAATACAAAATTTTGCGGGAGGAAATATGATTGGCTGAAGAGACATATATGAGTCTGTATTGACTGGATATCTGTGCCATTGAATTTTGGTTGCAGTGATAGCAGCATAATTGAGACTTCCGTCAAACGAATATCTATTTTGTGACTGTCACTGTTGTACATCGTACAAAGCATTGGTAAAGGTAAGTCTGTAACTGTTTGTTTTGTCATGTACTGTAAAAGAAAGGGTTCACGGGCTGTGATAGGCCTGTGGGTTCTAGTATGAGTAAATCAGGTCGACAAAAGAAAATATTAAGTTAGTACAGCTGAAGTTACGTGGAACTCATGAATACTGTTTCAATATACAATCATTTTAGTTGAGATTATGGATTAAAAGAGAGAACGTGTATATTTGAAATGTTTATTCAGAAATGCACTGTTTTCAAGGCAAGTTTCTTATCTAATACGAGTGCAGACATTGTAAAAAACAAAGTAATCGGTATAGCCATTAGTACATAAAATACAAACGGTATAGTTGATGAAAAATGAATATGGTTTAGCAAAATTAATTATACACTCTTATGAGGAAGTATATTGGGGCAGATTTATGAAGGCCTTGCGCCGCCGGTGCGTTACTTTTAACATAAATAAGGCTCATTATATGTTAATAAATGGATGAAGGTCTCTGGCTTTTCAGTTTAGGAACGATACATGAAAATGCTAGTGGTTATACCAGTGTTTCCCAAACTGTGGTCCGTGGACCCCCGGGGGTCCTTGACCCATTCTCAGGGGGTCCGCAGGCAGCAGTTTTAAAAGCACTTCAAAGTTCCTTGCAGAATTATCAGTTTTGGAGCAACAATAAAAGTGTCAAGATAACACCAGTGATTAATATACCTGCTGGAGAGTGGAGAGTTTTGTCCAGTGGCAACTTCAACTTATCTAATGTAGCACAGAGGGTTACTGCAAAGAATATGTACCATGTATTTAATTAAAAAAAATGTTATATGCATAGGTCAGTGGGTTACTTACTGCTTTTGTAAGTAACTTATTTTTCTTCCCAGATTGTCGTATCCTTGTGCATAATAAGGTCTTCATTTACTATTCTTTGAAAGCTAATAAAATTCAATCTGTAATGATAACTGTGTTGTAGACTGCACCATTGTTTCCCAAAAACCTTTGGGGGAGAGCATTCCAAAGCACCCTCTGTAGTGGTCAGGCTCACTCATTGCACTTGGTATGCACCGTATGGGGACTGGTCTGAAAACATTTTCTAGGGCTGCTTTTGGTTTCCAGACTGGCCCTTGCAGGAGCCTCGAACATCAAAATAAAACAAGCCATGTAAAGGTTTGTCACTGGGATGCAGCACCAATCTTCCCATTAAATTATTTAGTTTTTTGTAAATTCACAGAAGTGGCGGTGCAAAAGATTTGCTATGTGGCGACATATTTACAACTTGATGCATCTAGGCAGATGTGTCATGCTGTAAAGTCCTGTGCCACATGAAACCTGCGTCAGTTTTCATATAGGTGTTTTGTTGCAAGGTATGCATTAATTTGCATGAAAGCCCTGTAAAACTAACACGGTGAAATTTAGAAAATTTCACTGAGTCAGCTTTATGGCATTGCTGAATCAAATCCTTACGCCTGTTTGAAACAGGCATAAGGAGTGATGCACCATGCAATGTGTGGCTTGCCCCTGTGCATTGCAGTAGACATGTCGCGCTTACGACGTGATTCCTGCAATGTGCTGCTTTTGCGGCACAGATGCGTGACGCATCTGTGTTGTTTTTGCTCAATGGTGCTCCACATTGTAAATGCGGCACACCATGGGTGGCAGAGCAGCGGTGCACATTAACTGGTGCATCTCTGGGGATGCGCCAGTTAACATAAATCTGCCCCTTTACATTTAAGTATGAGCAGGGGACACAGAGTTGGTGAGGCTTATCCAAGGTTAAAAAGAGATGAGTCCTGTTTACTATTATAGTCTCTGAGATTTGTCTCTTACTCTGCAACATCTCATTGTTGTTCTCTTTCTTTAAAGATAACGACAACATTAACCATGAGTGATAACACCTTAGGAGCTTGTAAATAAACCTCCCCAGTGCTGCGCTGTCCATTATCCAGTGCTGAACTGGACGTCCAGCGGTCGCACGCAGCACTGGGGAGGTAGTGCCCGTGACGACCGTTGGCCGACGGCAGCACTTAAAGGGATAATGAGCAATCCGTTGATCTCGATCTTATCGTTGAACTTGTCATTGAAACGTCAGTGGAAGTGGATCCCTTAGATGATTTAAATCCTGAGGATGATGAAGAACATGATGAGGATGCCGATTTGTCAGAATTGTATGACATAGGGTGGGAAGCTGACGTGCTTCAGCATATGGAACTATAAACATTTATTTTTAAAATTTATTGGAAATAAAAAGTGAAAATGTAAACCGTTTCATTCAAAATTAAACATAACTTGAAAAACAGGTTATGTGTAGTGTCTTTAATAAAATAGTCAAATATGCTCATAAAAATATTTCTAAACCAATGAAAAGCTTTATTAACAAGTCACATGACCTGTTATGCTTACGTTACGCGCTCCGCGCCGCGCCCCGGATTGCTTCCGGGAAGCTGCGCTTCGCGCCTCGCGCACCGGAGGACTTCCGGGTGCGCTAACGCGGCGTGTCATATGACGCATTATGCAACAACGCGATACGTCGTTGGGGCTCCACCGGAACTGATTGAATTGGTAGTCTACAGTGTTTCTGGATGTTTCAGACTGAAGCTGGCGTTAGCATGAGAGCACCCCGTGGCTACGTCGTGGCCATTCTGCGAGCAATCATGGCAGAAGCTTCCCACCGGAACTCTGCGGGAGTCGGGGGCCCCGGTGACTCTTGTAGAATCTTCAAGGCTGATGGGACGCTTTTGGGAATGGGGCCCATGCCGTAGCAGTGAAGCGTTCGAGTTCCAGGGTTGTCCAGAGCCATCCTTGCAGGCCAGGCCCAAGTCTGTGGAGCCGACCGCCATTTCCTGAGCTCCGTGGCAGCCGCCTGTCGCTGTACCGCAAGAGTGGGTGCAATTCAACCGGATGGCGGGTGAGACGCTGTAATAGCAAGAGCAGGCGTAATTGAGCTGGCCGAGCGAGGCAATGTGCCGCAGGAGCGGGCGCAACTCAGCTTGTCGAGTGAAGCGCTGGGGTGCAGCTGAGAAACCTCCACCTGGGGAGGTGGGGGAGGCTCGTTCGCGCCGCCTCTCCCTTCCAGTGCACCCCACGCCGTCTCCTGGTGCAGGTATATGTGATGGTTGGACCAGGGCACCGCAGGACGTGTCTTCAGGTCAAACGGATTGTGGGACAAGGTCCAGAATGGAAAAGTCACCAAAAGGCTAAAAGTTCCGCCGGACCCCGGGAGCCGGCCGCCTATGTCGAGTGAAGTGCTGGGGTGCAGCTGAGAAACCTCCACCTAGGGAGGTGGGGGAGGTTCGTTCGCGCCGCCTCTCCCTTCCAGTGCACCCCACGCCGTCTCCTGGCGCAGGTATATGTGATGGTTGGACCAGGGCACCGCAGGACGTGTCTTTAGGGGTGTAGCTGAGAAACCTCCACCTGGGGAGGTGGGGGAGGCTCGTTCGCGCCGCCTCTCCCTTCCAGTGCACCCCACGCCGTCTCCTGGCGCAGGTATATGTGATGGTTGGACCAGGGCACCGCAGGACGTGTCTTTAGGTCAAACCCTCAACTATGGCACCCAACATCCAGGACTTATGACATTTGTGGAAGGCTGTGACATCGAAGCATCTCAGGGACCAAGCATATGCAGAGTCCTTTCTACAGCCTCTGCGTTCCTTCTTACCTAGTTATGGTTTTTTCACTGCCACTCCAGGCTTTTAGTCTGTGGATGGCAAACTATGAACCTACACTCACCTATGAAAATCTTACTATTGATGCTTGACTGAGGACAAGGAGATCAGTGAAGCGCTGGAGTGTAGCTGAGAAACCTCCACCTGGGGAGGTGGGGGAGGCTCGTTCGCGCCGCCTCTCCCTTCCAGTGCACCCTACGCCGTCTCCTGGCGGAGATGTTGCAGCAGGCTGCCATGTAAATAGTTATTTAATTAAATGTTTTACCATGTTACTTTGTTGGTGTGTTGTATATATTTATAATATTTGCATAGGGTTTCTCGTTATTTTGGGCAGGGTGGGCGGCGGAGCAAATTCACTGAAAAAACCATAGGTTATAGACCATATATAGTTAAATATCTCAAGTCCTTCTGTGCACTCGATGGAGATGCAGGTCGTCGATCAGAAAATGTGCTGGCCACCTCTAATGGTAATAGCGTGGCCAGGGCTTTTGTCGATGCCTCTGCAAATTGCACAGAGTGCACTTGTTTGACATGCCGCACCATGGTATGTATGGAAAAGGAATATTTTTTTGTTGGATTTCCTCTTGAGAGAAACGAGTCACATATCGTGCAGGTTACTTTTGGTGCATTTACTTTCTTTTGATCTTCAGGATAAGTGAAAAATTGCCAGATGAAAGATTCTTTTTTTCTTCTTAAAGGTAGTCGATCATTTTGGAAGTGTTGTTTTCATGTTGCAGCAGGCTGGCATGTAAATAGTTATTTAATAAAACGTTTTACTCTGTTACTTTGCTGGTGTGTTGTATTTATTTATAATATTTGCATAGGGTTTGTCGTTATTTTGAGCGGGGTGGGCGGCGGCGCCGAGCTATGTTGCAGCCATCATGGCGTCGAGCTCGGTTTCTCTCACTAGTTTCATATTTCTCATGAGGGGTTGTTCCAAATGTTTCTATTTTAGCGAGGTCAAAAAGAGATCCTATCAGTGGCCTACTGATTTTGCTCTATTCTTTTTGTTTTCTCTAACGATTTTTAAGTTAAAGTTTGCTAGTACGATACAGCGGCTAGTCCGCATTTTATATATATGTCTTTTTTATTAGGGGTTTCCTCCGGTGGAGTCGGACGATCTACCTCTAATAAACGGTAAGTGTTCCTCTGAAGGAATGCGTCTTGAAAGTGGCTGACTGTAATGTATGATATTTCACTCAGTGACTTTCAGGCCCAGGTTGTATGTTTTTTCAACGAAGTCCGTTGTAACGCATGCCTTTACCACGCATGCGTTACAACGGAATGCTATTTACACGCCTATCTTTTTCCACGTATTTTAGTGTGGTGACGTCATTAGTAAAAAAAAAACGGCCTTTTCCTTCCTCTCAGATGTCGATTGCCTGCACATCACGTCTAATGGTGAGTGTTTTTTTTGGGGGGGGGGAAGCCCCCCCCAAATCCCTCTTTTTTATATGTACCCTTTACCATACATGCCTTTACTACGTACCTCGTAGTAAAAGTATGCGTGGTAAAGGCTGTCGTTGTAACCACGCATGCGTTGTAATGCATGCGTGGTTAAAGTTTTCGTTGAAACGGCCTCGTTGTAGTGGTCGTTTCCCTTCAGGCCCATGCTGTTTCAAAACTGTGCATGTGCTTGAAGCAGGCGTAGGTATTGATGCAGCATAGAAACTACTAAGAACCAATTGGAAGTGTTGTTTTCAAGTCACATGACTTCACATGCGCGTCTCAGGACGTGTACGCGGTGATAGTATCTAGTCACGTACGCCATTTGGAAGTAGCGGTCTAATTCAACGAAGTTTCAAAACGTGAAAAGGAGTAAATTCAAACATATCCGGATTTAATATATCTTTTGAGCTCGATTCAAGCATACAATTGTTAAAGTATAAAACCTTTTATATATTTTTTTGAAAATAGCAAGGTGTGTACATTCGGTCACACACAAAAGTTTAAAAAGACATTCGGCTCCATTTAATGAAAATTTTCATAATAATAAAAAAGAAGCCTAGGTTTAGTGTCTTTGACGTAGTATAAGTTCTTTGATGGGTCTATGAAGAAATTCAATAAGTTCAGATTGCAAAGTTTTCACGAAATATGTAGGTGGGTGCGCGCACACGGTCGCGCACGAAAGCCTGGAAATGCGCTATTTATTTTATTGATAACTGTTGCCGAGAGTGCGCACACCGGGTGTGCACGAAAGTTTAGAAAGGCTATTTTTATTTACAGACAAATTTTAATGCGTTGAAAAAAAGGCAAGGTACAGACTTTCTAATTTTGTATCGCTTTACAAGGAGTCTCTATGCAACTTGAACAGTGAATAAAACGGCTTGTTTCCGAAAACAATATTGCCAGAACTTTATTGACAAAAGTATAGGTTGTATACACGAGATATTTCTGAATTAGCATTTTAAAAACCAATGAAATTCACTGAAAAAACCATAGGTTTTACACACGTTATAGTTAGGAAGTAGCATTTACAAAACCTATGAAATTCACTGAAAAAACCATAGGTTTGACACCAGTTATAGTTAGCTGGAAATTTTACTGATATAAAACCAATGAAATTCCATGTTATAGTTAGTTGGACTCACTATAACTTGCGCGTGTAATGCACTGCTGATGACGTCACATATTACATCACTCATGACATCACTGATGACACCATCCTTGTGACACAGTGACAGACCTCCTTTAACTGTAATCTAACCCTTGAAACGCATATTCAATAATAGAAACTAAAGTTTTCAAAAAAATGGAGATACCCATACCAGTTACAACAACCAATTCAATAATTCCACCATCTATATACACATGCACTAATTCACCAACAGTTCTATATAGTCACTAGTCACTCATACATATATTCACTAATCATATGTAGTGATACACCTACACATCCTGTTACACACCGACAGTCATCCAAAAGTTATTCACACACATACTCACACATGCAAATAAACTATTGAACATCCATTTATTTGCATAAACAGCTATACACACACTACCACTTTACTTCTAAGGAAACTTACACATACTTACTCTCTTAAAAAATCACTTATAGAAACACATACTAATTTAAACAGGAACTCTTACAATACCTCACTCTCACATATACTCACTTATATACATCAATATTCACATATACTACATTAAAACATATGTAGTTACTGATAAAGACACTAATAAGAGAGTCATTCACTCACTAACACAGACATATACACACTCATCCACACATACAGTCCTGCACATATGCTGTCTTCAAAACACATACAAACAGAGACTCCGTCATTCTTGCATCTATGTACTAAGTAATACCCCCACCAAACCATGCAAACACTCATACTGATACTAAGAAAAACATCTAATAACCTATATACATACACATGTATCTACTCATCAACCCATGGAGCCACTTATACACAAAGTGAAACACTAATACATATATTTAAAAATGTAAGCATTACTCAGTAATATATGTATTCACTAAGATATTCAATAATATATACATATATAACACATATTTATTTTTCAGAAAGACACACATTCACTGGATGGTGTCATCAGTGATGTCATGAGTGATGTAATATGTGACGTCATCAGCAGTGCATTACACGCGCAAGTTATAGTGAGTCCAACTAACTATAACGTGGAATTTCATTGGTTTTATATCAGTAAAATTTCCAGCTAACTATAACTGGTGTCAAACCTATGGTTTTTTCAGTGAATTTCATAGGTTTTGTAAATGCTACTTCCTAACTATAACGTGTGTAAAACCTATGGTTTTTTCAGTGAATATATATATATATAGATAGATATGTATATATATATATATATATATATATATATATATATATATATATTTATATATATATTCACCACACTTCCTTGCAGAAAGCAAAGGGTCGCACCACAGCAAATTTGTTCGTTTACTTCAGAGTTTTTTTATGTTCCCAAAAAAAACACTACCGCGTTTCGTTCTAAACTTAGAACTTGTTCACGGTGGAGGCCAAGGCAAAAAGGCAGCACATTCGAAGCAAATCCCCACGTTCTTACTGCTGACGCGTATCGGGAAACTCCCTTTTTCTGGGCATCTTGTAGGCAAATGAGAGGCAAACAACAGCCTACCAATACATCCTGTCTTTTATTTCGCAACATTAATGCAGCTCAGGTGAGTTCACACTTGCATTATGGGTCTGGTAGTCTATTCATTCCCAAGTGGGCACTGCCTCGAAAAAGTCACTAATCATGGAGGGCCAAACAATGTTCCAAAGTGGTGCCTTTGTAGTAAATGGCCCCCCCAGCTCCGCAACAGCTATGCCAGTGCAATTGAGGCGAACCCACTCAGATACCGCGGTGGTGCTTGTCCCATGACTTGGGATTGGCCACAAACATTTGAAATGAAGGTTGCCGCTTCTGTGGGATGCACTCAATGGGGGTGGAGGCCAAGGTAAAAAGGCAGCACATTCTAAGCAAATCCCCATGCTCTTACTGCCAACGTGTTTCGGGAAACTCCCTTCTTCTGGGCAGCTTGTAAGCAAATGAGAGGCAAACAACAGCCTACCAGTGCATCCCCTCTTTTATTTCAGGTCAGGCCTGGAGACATGTTTTATACTGTTACTGTAGTGGGTCACACAATGAGCGCTGAGGCCCACTAATTGCATTTATGTACAGGCCCTGGGTACATGTAGTACCAGATTCTAAGGACTTATAAGTAAATTAAATGTGCCACATAGGAATATGTCAACTGTACCATGTTTAAACGGAGACAACAAGCACGTTACCCCTGGTTGGCAGGAGTAAAGTGTGCAGTGCCCTGTGGGCAATAAAAACTGTTTCAGTAATAGAAGGCAAAAATCTGGGAGAATGCCACGCAAACAGTGGTCATTTCCAACAGTCTTATAGCTTGATCACAATAAAGAATGCCTCTGAAGGAGCCATTTTTAAAGTGTAGCATGCACAAAGTGACAAACTGTGCAGAACATCTATGGCCAAAGTAAGCATGAACACACACAGCACATTTTGAGCTTTTTAATGAAGTCACTTTCGTATAAAAAAATGATATTGCATGAAGAGACAAACAGTGTAAATAAACTACATTTATAGCAATCATTGATATACAAGAATACAAACGTCTTCACAAATATATAATGGAAAGACGAATATCAATTATAAATGTTCTGCCAAGTTATATATTATCTTTAATCAAAACACATATTATATATATTTTTCTAAAATATGCTGATTGTAAATATCAAGTACTATATGTGAAAAAAATACTTTATTTTAGTAAAACTGGTATAAAGATTGATTTAGTAATCTATATATAGTGGATTATACCATTATTCCACAGTTCCAAAGTGAACATGACATCATAATTATCTTCTAGATGATGAAATTATTGATATCATTGAATAATAATCTGTAAGCATGTTTCAATTTCATGAACATTACATGGAACCTAGATGTGTAAGATTGACTGTTTATCTGCAGGCAGAACTGTGTGGAATACAAGATCGAATGATAGTCCATGAGGTCATAATATTCATTACTCAATAATATTTGCTCATTCCTCTTCAGACAGTTAACCCCTGCTTAATATGGCTTTTAAACTTTTTTTCAGGTTGTATTTGTATTTTTACTGGTCACAGTCTAATGTCAAGAGAATTATCAGAGATAATATCAACAGTAATGCCGTCAAAGGGGGAGGGGGCAGGGGTGAGTTATAGTTAGGTTGCCTAACCATAATTGGCCAATTATGGGGATTTGTAGGTTTTGTTTTGTAACCATAACCAGGGGCAGATCCTCTGTTAAGGCGGAGGAGTCTTGCCCCACTGCTCTTTCAGCAGTGCACACAGGAAAAAAATATGATAATAAAACAAGTTTATTACCATTTTATTTTCCTTCATGTCACTGAGCCAAGTCTTGGGTGCGGGCCATCCTGACAGAGAGTCAGCAGCAGGGAGGAGGAATGTCGGGCACTAAGTATGCATGTGGGTTTGCCCGGCTGTCTCAACACAGCCAAACTGAGAGCCCAAGCTGTGTTATACAACTGGGTGGAGAAAAGACACAGGCTCCCAGTCCATGCCTGAGCACCAAATGAGGCCGCTAAGACCAATCCTGGTGCTGCTCTCATGCTGGTAATAGTATTAACAGCATTAAAGCAGTGTTTGGATTGGCCTTGGGGTGTCTGGGAGTCTGTGCATTGGCTGCTGGGAGTCAACAGGAGCAGATTAGCAGACCACTGAGGTGGCGGCCAGGAGGTAAGTAATATTTTCATTTCTCTATTTTTAACCCCCATGCTACCCCCAGTGCAACCCTCCCAGTTTGCCTTCACAGTCGCCATCACTGACCAAACTTCCCTTTAATTGGGTTTCTCTAGGATGTGGGACTGATCCTCTGTGTCATGCAACAGCAGCCACAATGTTTTCCTGCTCTTGCGGCCAGCCAATTAGATGTCTTCAGTTCTGCAGACTTACTTTGAGAAAGATCCCTGTACAACCAGATTTTACTTTTGTTTCTATTGGGAATGTGGAAGCAGCCAAACCTGAATAACTGTATGAAGTAAATGAATAGTCCTGGTAACTTTAAAATGTATCCTATTAATGCCTAGGCAGAACACTTTTTCAACACTAATTTGTCAAAAACTACTCAACAAATTTACATCAAACAAAGCAGAAGGCACTTTCTTATTTAAAACTGTACTTTAATTACAAGTTTGGTGTAATTCTGCTCTGCTGTTTTTTTCTGTATGGATGAACAAAGAATCCTACAGCAGTTAAAATGTGAAATTTCAATTTTTGAATGAGCGTTTTTGGGGGGGGGGGAAGTTTCCTATAGGTTTGTTGAAGGGCGCCAAAGTTATTAGCCAAACAAAAAATGTCTTTTCAAGTCTAATCGAACATGCATTGAGAGTTTCTGCAAGCCTCTGACAGAGAAAACCTGCAGGAGCTGCTAATGTGAATAGTGGAAATGAAATTTCAAATCAGCTGTGCAGCATGTGGCTTCCTATTTCTGTAAAGGTGCTTCCAACAGGGATTTCCTGGACTAAATCTGCTCCGATCCCTGGAGATTTCATACAGAGCCACAGCTTAGTCTGCTTCATCCTGTGACAGTGTTTCCCTGGTATTGGTTTATTCAGTAGTTTTTCTTTCTCTCTCTCTCTCTCTCCTTCCGATGGTGACATTCACAGCGTGCAGGGACCTGGTGACTGCTGCCTGCGATCGGAAACTGAACACATTTGTGCTGATCTCTGTGGTGCACCCGGCGGAGCAGAGCGGGGCCAGACACTGCAGCACTGAAGTAGTAGAGGTGAGTTCATAATACCATTGGCAGCAATGCACTTTCGCTTTGTGATTGCACGTCAGATATTTAGAGAGCCCGGCAGGCAGCAGAGACGTGTTACCACACGAGGAGCATCAACAAGAAACTGATATCCCCAGCAGTGCACGCTACCGAAATCCATCCTGCTCCTGGCATGCACTCAGCAGCAAAAAAAAAGCAGTCAGAAACACACAGGCTCGCCTTTTTCAGAAAACGTAAATTCCTTCCTTCCTTCCGCCCCACCCTCCCCCCATCAAGGGCCATGAAGAGAAGTCTGGCTATTTCAGAGTGGCTGCAGCAGGGCTGCATTTGTTTTCTGCCCGCAGACAGACAGAGCCAAAACAGTTAGCAATGACCGCTGGCCGATGCTCAGGCTGTTTATTGATTACTGAACTTTATGGGCGAATGCCTGAGCGCTTTCCTTATTCAAAGGTTGGCATTTGTTTGTTAGTTGTGGTTCCTTGCCCTTTTCATTTCTCGTGTTTTTGGGAAATCGAATTCTGCTACGCTTGAAAAAAAAATGTGCGCCCGTTTTCCTGCTTGCAAAACCAGGGTACGTATTCATGATGTTCTGACTGTGTTGGGCAAGGAATGTGGGGAAAGATTTAAGCCGTCTTTGTTGGAATAGTTTTTAGCAGCGGTGTTTGACTAAAAGCGCTCCTCTGTGAAACTATACACCTTCCATTCGAGTATTCCCGCGTTCTGTATCTTTAACCTAAACGTGAGGTTTCCTGAACTTGCATGTGAAGTTTTAAAAAGGTAGTCTGCAAAAGGGAGAATGTAATGATTGTTATCTTTCATGTGACACATTTGCAACTAAGGATCGGGTATGTTTTTCCTCTTTGAAGTGCTTTATGATTTCGCCATATTCCATGTCAGTAGAGGCACTATGGTGCCCGTGTTGAACTTTTGCTTGACATTTTAATGCTTTCTGGGAACTGTAGTCTTCGTTGGCTTTAAATTAGCCGCTTGAATGAATGAACTTTAGAAAAAGGATTTATATCAGAAAAACCGAGGGCTGGAAAGTATGGTGTTTTGTAGAAGTTCCCCGAGGTAGCAACGCAGTGAAATTTACATAGCTGCTAAGGTACCCGGACCATGTTGCTCATTTCCTGCCATTCCTGACCTATTAGCCAAACAGCACTTTGAAGCCTACACTTTTCAACAGTGTTCCCAGTCTTGCAACAGAAACTCCAAATCCCAACGTACCACTGACTAAAAAGACATAACCTGCGCACTCTGCCCCACTCCCGCAGTGAAATACACATAACATTTCTTACTTCCCTTCCCGCCAAGAAAGCCACTACACCCTTCTTCGTGGTGGTCATTTGTTGGCCGCAGTTTATTAAGGGTTACAAGGAAACAGGTATTACTTGCATTTGCATGTTATGTCATATACATTTCCTTGCCAATGTCTCTTACCCCTTTTGGGGCGGTTTTTCTGTAGGTTGGATTTCCTTGCGCTCCCTCAGCGCGGGAAGGGGATATTCGTTGTCCCAGAGTTAGGCTGCCTCGCTACCTTTCGGACCTTGTTGTGCCCTGCCATCCGGCGGGGGCTGGGCTGCGAGCGCCGTCTCTGCATATTCCCCCTTCCCTTCGTCGCATGTCACCCAGCCGTGAGGCATCCCAGAGCCGCTGTCCTTAGGCCATCTCACCCAGCCGTGCGGCATCTGAAGGTGAGTGGACCTATTCTGGCGCACCGCTCTCCGGTGTGCCTCCGTACCAACCGTTCTCCGCGTAGCCCTTCGCGAAGCTCTTTTCCCTCTTTCAGCCCTGCGACAATGCTGATCCCTTGGTGTGGGTGGGTGGGACAAAAGTTCCTTCGCGCCGTGCTGCTCCCCCCGCTCCTGTGCATAGGAGTATCACTGGGGGGAGCGCGCTTATATGCCCCCCATCAGGTATGTCTCCACCTGGGGAAACCCCCCCCATTGGGTGGTTTGAATAACGCCTGCCCCCCCCATTGGTTGGCGCCCGGCGGCGGAAGCAAGGCGCAAGGGGGGGGGCGGGGGGGGGGCAGCCCGGCACCTTCCGGGGTCCCCCTGCTTGCTCGGGAGACCCCGTTTTCCCGCATTTTCCTTTTCGTTCCCGGGCCGTCTTCCCCCCTTTGTTGCCCCTTCGGGGGCTCGCCGCATGGTTATGGCGACGGCTCCCTAGCCCCTACGGGGGTCCGCCTCTGCAGGAAATGGCTGTAGGTGTTCAACGAAGTGTGATTAACTTGCAGGCAGTAAAGCCAATTCGGCCTTTCATGGTTTCTAGGTAGATAACATGGGTACCACAGAGTCGGCTAATAATATGACAGCCCTGTTTACCTCTATCAGTAGGGAAGAAAGAGCCCAGTGTTGCCAGGAGTCCCTGGCTTTTTTCCACTGGGCACTGTGCTGATTTCTGTGATGTGCTGTTCATAGATTCTACAGACACCCTGCTATTGCTCCCTCCAGCTTTCCCGCCCCCCTTGTTTACAGTTCAGGGAATGATTTGACGACGTGAGGGAAATCCATGACGCAACCCAGACTGTAAAAGGCCAATACTGTATACCGGAAGGGCTGACAGTGAATCTGTGCACAGCCTGTACCTTTCATGGCTTAACCTGCTTGCTGGGAAATGTCTGTTTATGTACTGAATACACCTGGACTTTTATTTTCGATTGTACATACTTAATGCATTATGAGTCTATTATTAACAACGGACGAAGAGTAACTGTTGAACTAAATAGGGCGTTACTGCATCTCCTCCTACTAAATGTATCAACGCTGTCAGTTTATGTATCAGTACTGCGTGTGCGTTTGTTATCTGAAAAGGTCACATCTGCTGCTATGTGATGTTAACTGTTGTTGCCGCATGCCACTGTTGGGGGCGGGCGGGGGATATTTTCTCTATCCTCTCCAGTTCTCTGGTAATCCTCAGCAATGACAATCTGTCACTTGTAAATTCACGCCATAGCAATGACAGAAATATCCTGTAAAATATGTTCGGAGTTAGTGAAAGTCCTGCACTCTCTTTGGGGCAACATATTGCTACAGGAATCGAAATGATTACTTTGTTTCAGTGTGTGTTTCTTCTTCGTGAAAAGGCATACCTCGCAGCAGGCCCGGTTCCAGGAATTTTTATTTGGGTGGGCCAAGGGTGCATTTGGGTGGGCCACTGCGAGCTCGATTTTTCGCATATATGTCTAGGCAGGCCTGCTTCAGGGCCCTCCTTTATCTCTTCTTAGTCTTACAAGGCCCAGTAAAACCCACTCTTTCCCAAATCTCTTTCTAAATGTGATCACTCTCAAAAAGTGTTTTTTTCCATGTAATGTCCCTTTGATGGTAAGAGGAGGTTTCTGAGGTGGAAGTATCAGGCAAGTGACAGTTCTCGGGCTCCCTCTGTGCGAGCCTTCAGGGAGAATCCCTCCTTATTACTACCTCCACCTGACCACGGACTCTGCAACGCACTCCCTTGCAGGCTTGATATTCCACTACTCCTCTCCAGTGCACCTTATCTCACAGATGACCTTGGGTCCCAGCCCCATATCAGGCACCATCGGGCTCCACTTTAATTTTTCCCGGTAAAAACATTAGGAAAATCACCTTCAAACTTAAAACATGGAATATAGCAGTAAATATAATTAGCACGCACTTTAAAGTATTTTCCACAGTAGCCCTTATGACCCGACTGCTAATTAAATAAACAAAAACAGAAAGGCCGGCTTCCGCGCTGATGCGAAAGTCTTTTTTGGCGCGCACCAATAACCTCTTTCTTCGTAAATACCTTTACTCCCACCTTCCAACAGTGCCCCTCATCTCTTAATGCCCCCTCTATTGACCTCCTCCTCCGATTCCCGCAAAACCACACGCCACAAGTGCCCCTCATCTCCCCATAGCCCCTCCCCCTATTGACCTCCTCCTCGGATTCCCTCAATGCCACCCTCCACCAGTGCCCCTCATCTCTCCCTAACTCCCCCCTCCGCCACATGCCCTCTTCCTCGGATTCCCTGACTGCCAGCCTCCACCAGTGCCCCTCATCGCTCCATAGCCCCTCCCACTACCTCCTCCTCGGATTCCCCGACTTCCACCCTCCAACAGTGTCCCTTATCTTTATGTAGCCCCTCTCTCATATGCATTTCATTTGTCGCATAGCGCTACTCATATCAGTGTAGTGTGTGTCAGTACTTTACACAACGCACACATTATACAGATACAATGAATCATACAAGTATGTAAATCAGTCTATAGGGAATGTCACATAAGCCAATGAGGATTACAAGGTGTATGAATCACATGTCATCCATACTGGTGGGCGGGATATTTTAAGAGGGTTTGGTCTGGGGAAACACAACCTTAGGATTTAAAGAGTATTCCATGGGGGTCAGCTTTACTGATAAAAATGTATATCTGCCCAAACATACTCATTTTAAGAACATTAGAATAATAAAAGACTGGGGAAGTTCTAACTATATCACAAAACCAAAAAAGCGAAGTTCTAACTATACCATTCATGTTTGTATGCAGCTCTTAGATGACAGTTCATTGGTTACTGTCCTATGTTAGGATTGTAACGTCTGAACTGTAAGTAACACAAGGATCTCTGTGACAAAGGCAGTAACCCACTGAGCTATCCAGGGCTTTAAGTGGGCCGGGTCTCACTGGGTCTGAGCACCGGCAGTTTTTTTAAAGGGGCCTCGAAACGGGTCTCTATCGGGCTCTGTTTTGTGCGCTGGTCACAGGTAGTCCGTTTTTTTCCGAAACTGCAGTGACAGCAGTTTGCTGTCACTGCAGTCTGGAAAAAAAGTGCCAGGGCACAAAACAGAGCCCGATAGAGACCTGTTTCGCGACAGCAGGTACAACGTTGTACCCTGCTCACACTACTCACAAGTGGAATGTTACGGCATGACGTAATGCCAGGTGAGCGTTGTAGGGGGAAGGGAAATCCTTTAAAGAGAGTCATTTTCTCTCTGGATTTCCCTTCTCTTTTTGAAACTCAGGAGCAGCAACATTATTTTGATGGCACCAGTGCTTTAAATGGAAGCTTTTGCAATTATATACAAGCCATTGTTGCTGGTATTTATCTTATGCAACTAACAACCATTGACAAAGCCAATAGTCCTGACTTGTAGATATGAAATTACTTGTTGTATCAAATTCCTGGATGCAATGACAGAAACAGCTAAATACAAGTCAGGCCGAACACTGCTAAACACAGATTTTTAACGTACTGTTTTTAAGCCACGTCCTCAATTACATTGGCCACACCCCTTTGAGAGACCTCCAGTTTTTTCATCCCACTCAAAGCCCTGGAGCTATTTACATAAAATACAGTTCATCTGCATTTGAAAACTACTAACAGACAAATTATTTCTCTCCAGCAGGATTATTAATCACTAGCGTTATCTGGGCATTTTGTATTCTGATTGTTGTGCTGCATCGGCCATGATAATGATAAAAACTGTTTAAATGAAGCACACAGGTATGTGTCCTGCTGGGCCTGTGCACATTTTAAAAGGAAATATATATAGTAACACATTCTCTTACCTACTCCATTAGTCAAACGTTGTGTCACAGCCTTATTTGATAAGCCACTGCAGGGGTCAGGAAAGGTGAATAGGAATAAACAAACTTCTTTTCTCCTGTGCTGCATATACAAATAAATATCAGCGCAGCAGGACAGTAAGCAAAGGTTACCAAAGGTTACCCTTGTCAAAGAAAGGATTTGTCACCTTTCGCCATGCAGAGATGAAGGGGTGAAAAAATAAACAAAGCCTCATTTACATATAAATGGTCTTGTAAAGACCTGTGAAGTACTCGGGTGCGGCTGAGATAATCGCTAAAACTGTCTATGTGTGTGCGCCCCTCGGCCGGGCTGACACACACGACCGGGAGGGTTGAAGCACTTAGATCCCAAAGACGCCTGCCTTCAAACCCTCACTGCGAGGGCCAAGGATCCTGTTTGGGTGGGCCAGGCTCATGTTTGGGTGGGCCTAGCCCACCCGGCCCACCCGCTAGAACCGGGCCTGCCTCGCAGCATAATTGACAGCCTTGTACAGAGCATCTTCCGACTTCACATCTGACAGGGGCATATGAGGGTCTTATTGGGCTGATTGAGTTAGTGATGGATGGGGCGCCTATACATTTTCCTAAGACCGAGAAAAGGCTCTTACTAGAGGGACAGTCTGGATGAAGTATTTGCCAAAGGTCAGCCATTCTTTCACTTGTAGCATATTCTTCCAGGTCAGGTTTTCTTTAGTGGCTTGTACAAAGTTGGCAGCCTGTGTTAACCCCGACCCCTCCTGCAAGATCCCGTCACTGTTCTCCTGTTCTTAAAGACGATGAACGCAGCAGACACCTTATATGCTTAAAGAAATCTATTGACTAGGTTTGTATTATTGTTTGGTAGTAATGTGGGTAGTTTAAAGAGGCAAGGAAACCCAAGTGGTCTGGAAGGGACCTCTGGTGCAAGTATTTATAAAGCAACAGAAGGTCCCTCACAACATGAATTAGGACATGTAATTAACCCAGGGATACAGCGTTGTTTATGTATATATATATATCAATGGATTGTATATAATGTATTGAACAAATAAGGAAGACACGAAAGTGGGACAGCATTCAACGAAAGAGTGAGTTACTAAACTCAGGCATTTGTAAACAGTGGCCGCAATACAATTGATAATTAGGCCACAATCATGTGAGTAGCACCGTTGCACATATTTATGATATAGAAATGTACAAGTATGTATTAATTTGACTCAGTAAATTGTATATGTTAAAACATTTATTTGTTTCCTTTTTTCTCGCTTTTTCTTTTGTCCTCTGTTTGCTTTCAACAGGCATTTTTCCTCAGGCGTCACCTGTTTTGTCCTGAAGATGATTCCATTAATATGTTAGGGATCGGAACATCGTTGACCTTAGCACTTTGATACATACTTGCTTATTTCTATATCATCAACAAGTGCAATGGTGCTGCTCACATGTTTGTGGCCTAATTATCAATTGTATTGCGACCCCTGTTTACAAATGACTTAGTTTAGTAACTCACTCTTCGCTGAATGCTGTCCCCCTTTCATGTCTTCTTTATTTTTTACAATAATATATATATAATCCATTGGGATTCATGTAAACATAGACAACATTGTATCTCTGTGTTAATTACAGGTCAAAACTCACATTGTGAGGGACCCTCTGTTCCTTTATAACTAATGTGGGTGTCTCGTTGCATTTACCAAATAAAAGTACCTAGCCTGCACAGTGTGATCGCTCAACCAGAAAAATTTGTAAAATATCACCCCAAATGCGGGAAAATACCCATCACCCCAGAAAATCCTGTGTAGTAGGGATATGAGGGAACTAGTGCATGAACAAGTTATTTTTTATTTAGCGTATTTTGTATAGCGCGCAGCTACCCCAACGGGGTGTCCCGGCGCTCCTGTGTAATTGTTGACTGGATCTGACTCAGGTGGAACTAACAAAATAGAAATGTTTTCAGGGCTTTTCGGAATGGAAGCTCTTCTTGGATCATTCGATGGAGATAGGGAGCTTGTTCCAGTGGGAGGCAGCGCATACTTGAAACGTTTTACCTCCAGAGCGTACTTTTTAGGTTTCGCCTGGCGTCCGCTGCGCAGCAGCGTTTGCGCAGGCGAAATCTGTTGATCTACAGTATGGGGCTTTGTCCCACCTCTGTCTTCCATTGGCTAGCTCCATAAATGGAGGCTAGCCATTGGAAGAGATGGGTGTCTGTTACTCTTGATCCAGTGCCCCTATAGAAAATATGTCATAGCAACGCTGCCCAACTCCACAAAATTCACCATTAATCATAAAACACTCATAAGGCCCATGAACTAAAGTGACATATTTTGAGCAACTGAATCATGTGACCTAATTATTAAACCCTATTCACAAATTATATACACATTTATATACAATCGTAGTATAATGTTTTCACCATGGTTTTGTAAAGCTTTTGCATTTAATTAAGTCACTAGCAAATGGATCTGCTGATGGTAATGACTATGAAATAACAAAACCAGCTTGTCTTTTCAAAAATCTTATTTATTAACTATTTATTCAAGAATAGTGCATTTTATTAGAGGAATAGCAGATTAGTCCGACAGTTCCAAGCAAAATCAAATAACATGTTAAATGAAGAATAAACAGTTTTCCATCACCTAAGCCCTAATTTCCCTGTCTAAAACTCACTTCGCCTAAAGGAATAAAGGTAAAGTCATTTAACCCTATTGATCCATACTTGCTCCAAAGAGTCCGTCAGCACGACACGCCTAACAGGAATCGGGAGAAGATGAGCAGCAAGAGCCCCCTCCCTCCCATGGGGACAGTTTTTATACCTTTTCTGACTAACTAAAGTATCTTTATCGCACATTTTTTCTGTCAATCCAAACTTTCAATTGGCTGAGCCATGTCAGTCCACTATTAGGTCATGCTCTCCTGACCAAGTCCGGGGCCTCATCATAGCCCTTATTGTTCTTAGTTTCACCATCCTTTTTGCTTCCTCAAAAAGATATTTTTTCCCGGGGAGAAACTTTTGCACTTCCTAATCTTGGCAGGCCATTCAGCATCCTGTCCTTGGCTATGACTCCAAGAACACATCCGACTCGACCATAATTATTTCTGCACAAAACGTTGTCAGCTCAGCAAAATACTCTTTCGTCTGCGCATGAGTGAAGGCTTCACTCTGGTCAAGTTTCATAAACTGCAGCACTGCCAGGCATTTTCTTTAGGCCCATTCGTAAAACTAATGTATAAACAAACACAAAACATCGATTAATAATTAAAATAGAGTTCGTTCTGTTACCCACCCACCTTTGGTAATTATTAACCCATTAATCTATGTTACCTAGCTGATGCAAATAAAGCAACAAACAGAATTGTGCAACATAAAGACGAAAAGACATAACATGAGCACACAAAACAAGCACATGGCATTAATAAAACAGCCGCATTTAATTCTGACAAGGATAACAGACAAGATTAGTTTATAATTTTTTTCAAACAAGCATTTGCAACATAAAGCACATATATGAGCACACATATTAGTCCCTTATGTAATGTTTTGCAATTTTACTCTAGGTTGGTTTAATAATATTCACTCCATTCACGTTAATATAAATATTTTGTTATGGAAGTTTAACTTTGCGAGTCAAAAATAAATTAATTTTAAAATCTTGCTCCATCAACTCCTTCATCTGGTGATTTCAAAATCACCAAACTACACCCAAAATTTTAGCAAAAATGTATCTCAAAGAAGAACATGTTTTGATTTTCACTGTGTATTTCTAAAGTTGTGTCTCAGCTGTTTGTCTACAACTCTCATATTCAATTCTACGAAATTCTTCCAATTCTATCTCTCTCTCCTGTGCCTTTCTGATCTTGTATATTCTCTTCTTTTCCCTTAGGTATTTCTTTCTCTTGTGTAACATGCAACTAATCTTTAACAACAGTATCACAAAGACTATAACTAATAAAAGTGTCAGTATTTTGCCAAGAATTGAACCTCCAATCACTTGAAACCAGGTTTTGATTGCTGTAAATCTTTTGCTTAAACGTTCGGAAAAATCATCCTGTTCTAAGGGTACAACTTCTGATTGCAACTCAGTGATATTTTTGATATACATCTCAATACTCTGACTCTTATCAGGAATGTAGGTACAGCAGTGTTGGACATGCAAAATGCCACAAACTCCACCCTCTTTTGCTAGCAGAATATCTAAAGCAAGACGATTCTGCATTACCATGGACCGTATAGCAATAAGCTCAGTATCCACTAATTGAAAGCCACTAGCTGTGTCAGTTGACAACCTGTGTAAACAACAGGGGGGGGGACGGGGATGGACGATATTTAGAGGGGTCCAGTGTACTTGTCCAGTGAGCAAGCGAGCAAGGTTGTACACAGTTCCCCTGGGATAAAACAAGTAATAAGGTCTCTCTCCTAGTTAGCTGGCAGTCAGCTGGAGGGTGTCGAATGCCAGATACTCAACAAGTACCTTAGCGGAACTAAGGAAGCCTCACACAACTGATGAGCTGGATGACATGTCTCATTCAGCCTACTTGAGATGTTGTTTATATCATCGGCTTCCTGCTCCTGCGTCGGGCCGGCGCTGCAATGCCCGACGGGTAACAACGAGTGTCACTCTTTTGCGGAGGTCTTTTGTTCCTTGCCGTGATAAGTAGAAACTTGTGAGGCTTAAAAAGGTGGGGTAGTGAGCAAGAGGTGGATAGTTTAAAAAAAGTTGGATAGTCCACAGGGAAGACTTTATTCAGGTGGCTAGCCACTTTATTAAAAAGTGAAAGGAGGGGTACTGAGGACCAACGTGACTATTGGTGTGGCCTCGTAACGACCCTCCACTTGGTCAACATGTTTCATGCCCAGCAGGGCAATTCTTCAGGACCAAAAAAAGTGTGCTCATATAAACCTAATGTGCCCAAAGGGGTGAGCTACAGGTTTTTAAGGATACAACCTGACGGGTCTAGGTCTAAGGCTGGCGAGGGCCACTGCGTCACCGTCAGACCTAGGGATACAGTAAACACAACAATTGTCACATTGTCATCATTAATTACACTGTTGTCAGTCTAGGCTGTGACTTCACCCCAAAAGTCAATCAAGCACCCAAGTAGACATATTATGCTAGTAGACATATTATGCTAGGGGACAATTGGAGTGCAGCGTAGTGAGGGGAGAGAGACCATTATTACATGTATCCTAACAATGCCCCGCGTGTAGTCAGGGCGTGTGTGAGTACTACTCGTGGTGAGGGTGGTCAATTGTGTGTTTAAACAATAAAGCCACTGGAAATAAGAAGAATTATTCATTACATTTTGACTCAAAAAGCCACTCAGCCACATGGAGGGGGACAGGCACACTGTAAGATGGTTGTGGTATCATGTTAATAACATACCATTGGATGCCAATTAGCAGTCTGCGCGGCTAATTCCTTTGGAGACTACGCTAGGGAAAGAACCCTAGGGGAGAAAAAAGGGAAAGAAAGCATTTCAGCTCAGGGTCAGTACTGGAAAATGTGGTCAGGGATGTGGACCCGGTAATGTGTGGGGCCAGCAGTCGCCCCGCCTCGCCGAGCTATTAAGTGCCGTGGTGCTATGTGGGCCGAGCGGTCTGAGTGAACCCGCTCACGGACACCAAGGGAGATCACAAAAGTAAAAAGTTAAAAGCTGGGCGGTGACGTAATTTAAGAGGCAGCTAGAACTTAGCTGGCGAAATAGCTCGCATAGCCCGGCGGTGCGGGGCGCGCTGCGAGAGCCCTGTCCTGGATGCCGTCAACATGGAGCGGCGGCCAGTGAAAAATCAGAGTAGTGGGCTTACCTTAGCGGCGGGAGAATCGCGCCGATGTCACCTACCCCTACACCGTCGGCGTGAATTACACGCGGAACTGCCGGTCAAGGGTGAGGAGCACAGCCGCCATTAAGAGTCAGGCGTGCGAGTGCCTGGAGGGAGGGGCCATGATGACAGGGAAGCCAAGGAGCCAATCAGAGGCCACTGCGGGGTACTCATGGGAAGGGTAGTTTGTTTGTCAGTTCACCTAGGCGACGTATCATACACATGGTATAGCGCGACTGCGCTGGAGCAGGTACGCCAGGTGAGAGGCCAAACTCACGCATATAAATAGTTGGATTACTGTCATAAATCATAAATCATTAACAGGCACCACGGGCAGGGGTCGAGAAATAGGCGGAATCACCGGTGTCAAAGGCGCCTATGGCGTAGGGACTGCTCGCCAATTTCGGACGCAAATGACCCGAGTGTTCATAGGAGAAAGTGTGTATACTGTGAAGGTTCGTCAGAAGACACCCTGTTTAGTGTTCAATTAATGAGTGGAACCACGCGGGCGGGTAACACAGACGCACAATGGCCCAGCTGATAGTGTGACGGGGCTGGGGGGGAAAGGGACGCCCCCAGACAGGTGCCTCAAAACTGGGCGGGGAAAGGGGATGGCTCTGGGATTGGGTGATATGGCAGAGTGCATGATACCAGTAAGCCTATGGATAAGGTAAAAGATCTAATAACCATGCTTGAGTAGGGAACAGGGCCAGATAAGGCAGGGTGTCCCCGAGCTGGATAGTGCAGGGGTGGGGGGTATGGGATATACCACGGACCTCCTGGTACTTGGGAACACCATGGGTCAGAAAATGCCCCTAAAACTGTGGGACTAGTGCGATGCTTAGGTATGTGAATGTTCACGAGGGAGGAAGACCAGTCTCTACACCACTAGATGATGATTGAGGTGCTCAGGAACCGGAGTCAGCGTGTTAGTTGGTTCCACGGGATGGAGTCGTTCAAACCACAAGTGTCCGATTGAAGACGGTGCACCCATCTCTGTTCCAGTCTATATAATGCTTTTTGGTTGATGGAAGGATGACATTCCAAAACTGTCCATTGAAGGTTGTCTGCTCTGTGTCCCGCTTCTTTACAGTGTTCATAGAGCCTGGTGTGTGTCTTGATACAGCGAATGTTGCTGTTATGCTCGATGATCCGAGTTTTCACAGTTCGCATAGTCATGCCTATGTATTTCAACCCACAGGGGCATATTAGCATGTATATGCAACGGCTACTGTTGCAATTGGTATGCTTGTTCATGTGCCAGGTGAACGTTGCTGTCAGTTTGATCTCTTTGCTTTGTATTGTCTGTGGACAGGCGATGCAGCTGCCACACCTGTAGTGCCCAACCACCGGGGGCAGGTCCCACAAGGGGTTCTCATGGTGGGTGCTTGACTTTTTAAGCCTCACAAGTTTCTACTTATCACGGCAAGGAACAAAAGACCTCCGCAAAAGAGTGACACTCGTTGTTACCCGTCGGGCATTGCAGCGCCGGCCCGATGCAGGAGCAGGAAGCCGATGATATAAACAACATCTCAAGTAGGCTGAATGAGACATGTCATCCAGCTCATCAGTTGTGTGAGGCTTCCTTAGTTCCGCTAAGGAACTTGTTGAGTATCTGGCATTCGACACCCTCCAGCTGACTGCCAGCTAACTAGGAGAGAGACCTTATTACTTGTTTTATCTCAGTTGACAACCTGTCAACAATTGTAGACAATTTTCTAATTCTACCAGCATTTAAGGTTATACCCACTAATGGTATTACTGCTTCAAAAACGTCTCCCAAAATTTCTGAAAAACTTTCTCTTTTAAATCTATTCAAATGATTGCTGATCTCAAATGAAGCTTCTGCATTCCTGTCAACATGGAATATTTTTGGAAAAACAAGTCCAACAAAACACGTCCCATACCAGTGATCAGGGAGGTTATAATAAGCCTTATCTCCACATACAAAATAAATTCCAGGAAAAATTGGATCCTTGCCACCTTTGAATCCCCAACCCCCCATGATTTGATAAGTGTCCTCACAATGACTTGCACCTACAGAATAATTATCGAACAATGTATTATCTCTCCTAATACTAAATTTTCCACTAATTGGTTTGTCAATGTGAATAGCAACATTTTCAAATGATTTACCATTAAGTTTTTCGTCTTCTAACTGCCAAAATTTAGATTTGGTCTGCTTGAGCAACTCATTTCTTTTATAAATTGCTCTTCTCTCCTCAACTAAATTCAGGAAAGATTTTTCCTCAGATCTCAATTTACAAGTCAAATTGTTTCTAAAAGCATACTCATAGGTGAGTTCATTTGTCACGATGAAAAATTCCCTCATCTGTTTGGCTTGTTTGTGCTTATTCAGACTATTTTCAATTTTCAGGTTTGCAAAAATCTCGTCATGATTAGAATAATAATATTTTAAACGACCAGTTTGATAAAATAAGCTAGCTATCACACTACAGGTTATGCCATAAGTAAGAGGAAGCATGTTATAGGTCACTCCCTCCGAAACAGAAGCAGGCAATTTCACACAAATATAACAGTCTTTTACTTCCATAACCTTTACATACTCAGCCAAAAGCCTTGAAAAAGTATTGCTAGAAAAATCACCAACAGATCTATCTTGGCGGATCTCTGGTTTGTGCTCAATAACTCTGTTAGTTTTGCTTATTACATCAAAATTATCTTGTTTAACTGAAGCCTTACTTGTCATGTTTGCCTTATACATTTCTTTGTCAATTCCAAAAGGGAAAATGACAGCTAAAACTAACCAAAGCAAAATTATTAGAACCACACAAATCAAAGACATTTTACAGCATCTCCTAAAAATGGAACACCTTGAATTGTTATTAGTAAAAACGTAAGGCATTTTCACTCTTTTAACAAAAGTCTGCAAAGAAAACAAAATCAAAAATTAAAAATGTCTACATTTTCTAAATTCCTAATACCCCCCTATTTTAATTTTTTTTTTCTTTTTTTTTAAATCAAACCCCAACTTCTAACAACTTTTCTTCGACCTTGCGTCTTTCATCAATGTGTTTTTACCCACTAACACAATTTCTTCGACCTTGTGTCACCTAACACATTTTCTACAGCCTTATGCCAAAAACAAAACCTCAAAATTTACAGAAATATTTCAATCCTTGTCACTATTGTCATCTATCTCTTCCTGACTACTACTGTTCACCTCCACCACAGGTGGGATGATAATATAGGTCCATTCAGGAGACTTGTATTTTTGGTTTGGTTTTACAACTTTCTTTACCCTACCACTAATGACTAATGATGGGGGCACTTTGTGAAACGCTGGGCTTACCTGTTGGGCCCCGTATTCCTTTCCATCACTTGTCCTGCCTGCAGCCGGTCTCCCTCCCGCCGCCGCTCCTTCAGCCTACAGCGGCCACAGAGCGGAGGGGAGCCGGGAAAACTACATCACCCAGCCTGCACAGCGGCAGGAAGCAGGAAGCCGACACCGCCCGCAATCCCAGCGCCAGGAGGCGTATAAAACTCTCCACAGTTTCTGTGGAGCGGGGGCACTTTGTGAAACGCTGGGCTTACCTGTTGGGCCCCGTATTCCTTTCCATCACTTGTCCTGCCTGCAGCCGGTCTCCCTCCCGCCGCCGCTCCTTCAGCCTACAGCGGCCGCAGAGCGGAGGGGAGCCAGGAAAACTACATCACCCAGCCTGCACAGCGGCAGGAAGCAGGAAGCCGACACCGCCCGCAATCCCAGCGCCAGGAGGCGTATAAAACTCTCCACAGTTCCCGCGTCGCGGATCTGCGCCGGGCTAAGCCCGGGCAAAGGGCGGGCCCTCTGTGGCCCTCAGAGGCCTGTAGAGACTGGACTGGGCAACATACTTTGGCCGTAAAAGTAAAGTAGTAATTTCTCCTACATTTTGTGGTATATGTGTTAACGCTCCTAGGATATAAGATCTTTGCAAGTACTGTTTTGCAGTCCATTAGCAAGTGTTACCTGGTTGAGTTATTGGGAATATTTGGGAATATTTTATTTAGGCAGTCAGTTGCAAGTGTGCTTTGTTATTGCTAGGTTCTAAGTTGTTATTTCTTTAGCAACCATGTCAAATATTAAGATCACTCCTACAGTACAAGGTGCCAACACTTTGGACAACTACCTTGTAAAAAAGGTCTCCAAAATTAATAGTGACCGGAGAGCCTCATTTGGGAAATCTAGCTCTTCAGGGGTTCCTTCCATTAACACTCTCCCCGACTCAATTTCGTCCACTCCTAATGTTAACACCAGTTTGGGAAGCAGGGAGTTGGTTATGGTTGAGGCTCAGGTTCACTTATCTCCACCAGTTCTGACTACTAACATAGTGGTAAGTGCTGATGATTCCATGGTAACTGATAGCCCCAAAGCAAGGAGAGCAGTTAGGGCCTGCAGGAAACAACTCTCCAAACGTGGTGGTGGTAGGCCTAGAAAGGTAATAGAGAATAAGCAAACACCACGCAAACAAAGAGGCAAGTCTGGGGGACCGGATCAGATAGAACCTGTAGTAAGTTGTAGCTCAAGCATGGCTCACTTTGAGCTACTTTTGGTTGCTTTTGAGGCAAAGCTAGAGGCAAAAATTGTAGACATTGTTACACCTCTGCTACAAAAAATAGACGCACTTGCTACTGAGGTCGACAGGCTGAGTGACATAGTTAAAAATCAGCCTAGCCCAGGTGTTACTGGCAGGATTACTAGTAAACCTGTTGATAGGTGGCTGCATCATGAGGCAACCAGTCCTGTTTTAACCCAGCACCAAACACAAAACCCTCCTGTAGCCGGGCCTATTCCAAACCTGATCAGCTCAAATGTCCAACGATCTTCTGGGCATAAAAAATCTGACCCTATTGTTATGGTGCCAAAAGGTAGCCAAAATCCTAGAATTGATCTCCCCCTGAGGCTGCACCGTTTGTGTGTGTTCTCTCTGGGGTTCCAGAGCGCAAGCAGGGGAAATCAGAAAGCTTTCATGAGCTAAAAAATAAGGTGGCTTATTGGCTCTGTAAAAACAGGCCTCTTCCTCCCTCAATTGATGGCCGAATTTTAAACGTTCGTAGGGTGGGGTGGCTTGGCCATATGACTAAGGACATTGAAGGCAATCTGGTAATTGTCAATTTTAGGAGCACCTATGTGGTTCCTTTTCTTAGAGGTTGGCAACCCCAAGGGGGTGATGGTTCCATTGTGACGTGGGAGCTTTCAGACTTCTACCCCAAAACACGTCCTATTATTAATGTGGCACCAAAGCTGATGGCATGGTCTAATACCATCCGTTCTGAGGGTTCCACCAATGGGTCTGGCATTGAGTCTTTGATCACCGCGGGTAGGTTTGCTCCCTTGTCACACCTTGACGAGAATGATTGACTCACTCTAGGGCAGGTTACAAACTCCAGTGGGGTAGAGAAGGGATATGTTCTAACAGCTAAAAGTTTGGAGGTTATCTCCCCTGAACTGTACTTGGAAACCGGGCATGGTGCTATCTCAATAGCGCCACATGACGTCACTATGCCCACTGCTCCAGTCAGTGAGCCTGCTCGGTCTGGGGTTATAATACCAACCGCGATGGACTCTGACTATACCAAGATTGCAGGTTGGAATATAGCGGGGCTTGAATCCCATGTGTGTAACCCACATTGGGTTGATTACATAGACCAGGGGATGTTTGGGCTTTCCAAGAAACTTGGGCACTATCCCCAGTGTTTCGTGTTGGGTTTTTAAATTTTAGCAAGCAAGCCACAAAGGGACCTAGAGGGCGTCCTGTAGGTGGGGTGACTATTTGGGTAAGACAGGGAGATGGTGTCTGGGCTGAGGAAGTAGCTATAGACAGTCCAGACATACTGATTATTAGGCTTAAATCTAAAAAAGGCCTAAACATCCTTTTAGTTAATGTTTATATCAGGGGCCTGCAGGGGGGTAGGGTTTCCCCCATACTTTTGCTTTTGGATGACTTCCTCTCTAGTGTATCGGAGGATGGGTATAGGATATTGCTGGGGGATTTCAACACGTGCTTTGAGCCCCTGGGATTAGTAGATGGTTCTCTTACAGAGGAGGAAGACCTGTCCTGGGGTATCCCACAGCTGGAGTTGCCACCGATAAGGAAATGGACCTGCTCTGCTACATTTATTAAAGGGCTTTGTCTCGATCTGGGGCTGCGAGCCGCAAATGGTAGGATAAGATCTGACTTGCAGGGTAGGCACACCTTCAACAATGGTAGACACAGTAGTCGTATCGACTATATCTTAGTCGATGTGAAACTGTGGGCTGCAGTTGTTGACATGGAGGTCAAGGAACGCCCAGAAAGTGACCATGACCCGCTAATGCTGGCCCTAAGGGACTATAGCTTTCGAGGGTCAGCAAGTGGTATTGCTGAGGTTACCCATGTTGAGGCCATACTTAGTAATGATATGAGAAGGGTGCGGTGGCCTAAAATTGCCGTGGATGAAGAGGCACAAACAGTGATTAGAACCTTAGTGTCCAATTCCTTAGAAGCACTGAACTATTGTGGGTCCCAGGTAGAGATTATAGAAAACATTACAGGCATACATACTGATCTGTTTCTGGGATTAAAAAAATTGTTTGTCAAGCCCAACATGATACAGGCTAAGAGGAAGCAGCCTAGGATAATTACCTGGTTTGACGACGAGTGTCGACGAACGCAAGGGGCTCTGTTCTTGGCAATAAAGTCTAAAAATCATGTATGTATTAAGTCATGTAGGGAAGCATATAAGGTTGCAAAACACAAGGCAAAAATTAATTGGGATGAGGATCGGTGGGTATCCCTTACTAAAGCTTGCAGCCATCGGAATATGCAGCAGTTCTGGCACCTCCTCAAATGGGGGAAATGTCAGGACAACCACCCAAGTCCTGCATCCGTTGGCCAACAGCAGTGGGTTTCCTTTTTTCAAGATCAATTCAGGAATAATAGTGTTGCCCCGGTTGTTCTTCCTTGTCCTGATTATGAGGAACCGTTAATTTTCACCATGCCTGAGGTTACTCATGTCCTACAAAGTATTCCAAGGGGTAAAGCACCTGGTCCCGACTGCATCCCTGCAGACTTATTGTTACATAACCAGGAACTTTGGGCTCCTTATATCACTAAGCTGGCCAACGCACTAGCATCTGGAGCAAAGGTCCCAGACTCTTGGTATGGGGCTGAAATTTTACCAATATATAAAAAGGGCGATCGTTCAGTTCCCTCCAATTATCGACCGATCAGCCTCATAGATGCGGTGCAAAAAATAGTAGCCCGACTTGTGTTAGGACGTATTCAGGAATGGATCAGTGATTTCGATATCCTTACTCCATTACAGGCAGGTTTTCGGCCACATGTGAGTACGCTAGATCAAGTACTCAGGTTTATGCTTTTATATTGGAAGACAGTTGTCCTTGGTAAAGGTAAGCTGTATGCAGCCTTTGTGGACTTAAGGTCCGCATTTGACCTTGTTCCCAGGGTAAAGTTGTGGGATTGCTTATTGAAACTAGGCTTGTCAGCTGTTATAGTTCATCTTCTAGTGTACCTACATGCCCACACCTTTGCACAAGTTCGGTGGGGAAAGCCTGGGGAGGTCACGGATAGATTTTCTGTAGACAAAGGCATAAGGCAAGGGTTTGTTTTGGCTCCCACATTGTTTTCCCTATTCATTAATGGGGTAACTAACTATTTTACATCTCATCCTACTGATGCTCCCACTCTGGCGGGGATGAAAATCCCTTTGCTCATGTTCACGGATGACACTCTGTTAATTTCTAAGACGAGGCAGGGACTCCAGCAGGCCCTGTCTCGTTTTGAGTTGTTCTGCCGCGAGCATGAGCTAGAGGTGAATGTGTCCAAAACCAAATTCATGGTATTAAGAGGATTGACACCAGTTGCTGCCAGGGTCACTCTAGGTGGTACCACTCTCGAGCAGGCTAAGTTATTTACCTACCTGGGAGTCACATTGAGTGAAAATCTCAGTTGGACACCGCAGGTTGAGTTACTGGCTCTTAAACATGCCCAACTAGGAGGAGCCCTTCTCAAGGAGCATAAAAGTTCCCACACTCGCCCCATATCGCCTCTTATTAAAATCTATGGCACAAAAGTTCTGCCTTCAGTATTAAATAGGGCTGAGCTTTGGGGCTATTCTAATCTTGATCCGCTTAAAGTGGCTCAAAATAAATTTCTTAGGGTAGCCACAGGTCTGCCACAATCATCACCGCGCATCCCACTTTTATATGACCTAGGGTGCCAACCAGTGGAGGACCTAGCAAGATATCGCCCCCTAGCGTTTTGGAGGCGTCTGTGGACAACGCCTGAGCTTCTGCTTTATGCTAAAGCTTGCTCTGAAGTTAGGGATCTTTAGGGCTCTGGTAAAATAGGGTGGTTTAAAGAAATAAGATCTACCCTTAGTGCAATGGGGCTCGACGAACTATGGCTTAACCCAGTTTCAGCTGTCTTTCCTTCTAAAAAGGAGTTGAAGGATCGATAATGGGATTGGGTCATAGGTAGAAGGCATTCTCAAATAGCGCCCAGCTCTCTCACATCGGCATTCGTTCTGCTGAAGGATGTTTCGTCCCTAGAAACGTATTGGGACCTTATCTCTAAACCACTGGATCGGAAATTATTCCACCAACTGAGAACTGGCACACTACCATTGAGGGCCTTCAATAAAGCATGGGGCAAGGGTGGATTAGATCAATGCCCATTGTGCACGGGGTCGGGCGAAAGTGTTAGTCACTTCCTCTTTGTATGCCCCCTATATGATGCTCCTAGATCTAAGTGGTTACGCCCGGTCTGTAGAAATGTGGGCACCCTCTCAGCTTCAGAAGCTAGTAGAATTTTAAGATCAGATACGTCCACTGTGATTGTTGTTGGGGTTGCTAAATTTCTTGGTTGGGCGTGGACCTTACGGTCTCGGCTAATTAATCTGTCATAAGCATATTGTTGTCGTGTACTCTCAGGATGTTTTTGATCTATGACTCCCAAAAGAAAACCACTCGCACAGATGGGGTGTGTATATGGATTGTTGTTTTAAACTTAAATTTTTTTTTTTTTTTTAAAAACCCTTTTTATTCCTGTAAATGAAGTCAAATATAAGTGATTTAATTCTGTGTTAGATTGTGTTTTTAACTTTTCACTAAATTATTTTCTTAACATATTGCTAACTTTGTATAAATTGTGTTATATTATTGCATGTTAGCATGTCTTTTATGATGAATAATCGAAGAAAGACTTCCTGAAACAGACTTCTATTTTCTTCCCTGCCTCACTTTTCTCTTCAGTGTCACCATTTTGACTTGACACTTCATTTACCTGTTCTTTTGATCTTTTTACCAATCTAAATTTTAGGCTTTCATTTTCATTTGGCCAGTTATCACCTTTTCTCTGTAATTTCTTCTTTGGCTCGGTCACATTACACTCTGTTCTCCAAGCTCTTTTTCTGAATTTTCTTATCTGAGAATCTTCATCACTCTCTTCAGTTTCACTATCAGAAATTAGAATTCTGGACTCAGGTACTTCATTACTCAGCAATTTTACTCCGTTAGGAACTCTATCTTTATAGCTGGTACTTGGTAATTCATCTTCTTCTTCTTCTTCAATTACCTTCAACTTCCCAGTTTCAGAATTTCCGTTCCTGCTTTCAGAGCTTTTCTTCGGCTTCACAACTTGTTCAGATTCTTTTTCTGCTTCTTTTCCTAGCACATCTTCATTATTTTCAGAGTCTAGTATCACAATTTCCAAATCTTTTTCATTTGATGCTTGATTTATATTTGAACTTTCCAGATGTCGACTTTCCTGTTGAGCTTCAGGATCTGGATTTTTCTCAGGTTCTTCTTCTGAATCTGAATCTGCTGTAGTGTCACTGTCACTTTCATCAGAGTTTTCAGGTGGAGGTACACGAATAGTATGACTTGCATGAATCCACCTCTTCAAACCTTTGCACTTCACTGAATTTGTTGTGACAAGAATGACTTGTCTTGCTTTCTGCCACCTGGGTACTAGACAATTTCTTCTTCGGTGAACTTTTGTCCTCACCCAGTCACCTGGTAACAGATCATGTGCTTGCTCTTTTTCTCTAGTTAGCACTTCAGTTCCCACCTGATGGAACACAGAAGTCACGATGTCAGACAGATTCCTGCAGTATTCCAAAATGACGCTATCATTAATAGTCATCAATTTTCCTACTGGTATAAATGCTTGTCTCATGACCCTGCCCATGAGAATGTCATATGGGCTTAAACCT
Source organism: Lissotriton helveticus (assembly GCF_964261635.1). NCBI lineage: Eukaryota > Metazoa > Chordata > Amphibia > Caudata > Salamandridae > Lissotriton > Lissotriton helveticus. The sequence continues at coordinate 1,933,181,020 of NC_136059.1, forward strand.
GTCTTTTTATCAGGGGTACTTTTCAAAGACATCAAAACAAGTGGAAGTGCGTCAGTCCACTTCATACCTGTAGCTAAACACATTTTGCCAATTCTATTTTTAATAGTTCCATTCACTTGCTCAACAACAGCTGATGCTTCTGGTCTGTATGCACAATGTAGCTTCTGTTCTATATTTAAAGCTTCACAAATTAGTTTTAACAATCTGTTTTCAAAATTTGTTCCACGATCACTTTCCAAAGTCACCGGAAATCCATACCTAGGTATAATTTCCCTTAAAAGTAATTTTGCAACAGTAACAGAATCATTGTAACATGTAGGAAATGCTTCAACCCACCTTGAAAACAAACAGACTATCACGAGGACATAATGTAACTTGTTGTGTGGTGGCATTTCAATGAAATCCATTTGTAACCTGGTGAAAGGACCCCCTTCCCGTCCTATGGTTCCCATGCTCACAATTGTTTTTCTGTTGGGGTTCATTTGTTGGCAAATCAAGCACCTTTGGCAAAGAGATTCTGCCATAATTCTGAATTTTGGGTTATACCAAGTCTGTCTGAAAAGCCTAATCATGGAATCTCTTCCTATATATCCTTGACCATGATACATCCTAGCCATGTCAGCAATCATGCTATTTGGTAAAACTGGTCTTTCATCTTTGTATACCCAAATCCCATCTTCCTCTCGCTGTCTACACCCTGCTTTCAACCATGGGTCTTTTTCATCATCATTTGCCTCATCTTGTAAATCTTTAACTCCCTGCCATGTTTCAACTACAGATGATAGCATAAGTGAGTTCAAGACATGTTCATCATTCTTTTCCCGATTGATTGAAAAATTGTTTTTTGCACAGTACCTTGCTATCTCATCTGCATAAGCATTTCCTTTGGTAATAAAATCTTCACCTTTTTTATGAGCTGAACATTTCACGACAGCAATCTTTTCTGGTAGCTGAATGCCATCGATCAATCTCTTGATCAGTTTTGCATTTCTGATAGGAGTACCTGCAGAGGTTAAATAACCTCTTTGAGACCAAAGCTGTCCATAATCATGCACAACTCCATATCCTTATTGGCTGTCAGTCACTATAGTGATTTTTAACTCTTTTGCCAATTTACAAGCTCGAATCAACGCAATCAATTCTGCTACTTGAGCTGAACGAATTCCTTCGAGACATGATGCTTCAATCACAGTAGCAACTGTACAAACAGAATATGCTGCTCTCAGAAAACCCTCCTCTGTTCTCAGGTAAGAACCATCAACAAAATAAACAAAATCTGATACAGGCAAAGGAACATCTTTAATGTCCTGCCTTGGCTTGGTGCAATATTCCAAAACATCCAAGCACTCATGATCAATATCATTTTCATTCCTTATTTCTGTTACAGTACCATCAGGCAATAATGTGGAAGGATTTAAATTCACACACCTTGCTATCGAGACATTATCTGATCCCAGAATAACTTTCTCATATTTGGTGAGTCTGTTACTCGTTAAATGCTGTGTTTTACTTCTGGTAAGAAGAATTTCAACTGAATGGGCTACATAGACTTTTACAGGAAATCCCATTATGATTCCTTCACTTTGCTCAAGGCTCACACTAGTTGCAGCTACTGCTTTCAAGCAGCCTGGTAATGCTTTTGCAATGGGGACAAGAACTGCTGAGAAGTATGCTATTGGCTTTCTCAGTTTTCCATGTCTCTGAATAAGGATAGCCATGCACATCCTTCTCTTTCACTACAATACAGCTCAAAATCCTTTTCATAGTCTGCAATACCTAAAGCAGGTGCTTCGCACAAACTTCTCTTTAGCTTTTCAAAAGCTTCCATCTCAATTTCTGTGAGAATAATTGGATCTCTTATATCTGATTTTGTTAATCTCCGCAATGGTTTTGCAATTACTGAAAATCCACTAATCCATTGACGACAATAGCCAACCATTCCTAAAAACATCCTGACCTGTCTTTGTGTTTTTGGAGGTTGCATTCCCTGAATCATTTTTATTCTTTCAATTGTCACTTGTCTAATTCGCTTTGCAATTCTGTGCCCAAGGTATTTTACTTCTTATTTGCAAAACTGTAATTTTGCAGGAGACACTTCATGTCCCTCATCTGCCAGGTGATTCAAAACAGTAATTGTATCTGTAACGAAGGTATCTCGGGTTTTTGCTGCTACGAGGAGGTCATCAATGTACTGAACTAATGTCGATTTTCCAGGTAAATTTAGATTCTCCAAAGATCTTTTTAACAACTGATTAAAGATAGACTGACTCTCTGTATACCCTTGAGGGATACGACACCATGCTAATATGCGGTCTTGGAACCGGAACGCAAACATTTGCTGACTATCTGGATGCAATGGAACAGTAAAGAATGCATTGCAAAGATCAATGACTGTATACCATTCTGCATCATGCGGAATTTGGTAAAGAATCACTGCTGGGTTTGGAACAACTGGGCAACATGGAACAACTATTTGGTTAACCTTTCTCAGGTCCTGAACTATTCTGTACGTTCCGTTTGGCTTTTCAATCCCCATAATCGGTGAATTACAAGGACTGCTTTCAATTTCCTTTAGAACACCTTGTTTTATGAATTTGTTAAGTACAGGAATGACACCCTCAATTGTTTCTGCTTTCATTTTATACTGTGGAATGTTTGGAAAATCTATTCCCTGTTTCACTGTGATTTTAACTGGATCTACATTTTTCATCAAGCCCATCTCATTTCCTGACAAAATCCCAAATTTCTGCTTTGACTGTCTTTTTCAGTTCTTCAGGTAAATTGTCTTTATCAAATACAGGAAATAATTTATTTTCCTCTGCTTCAACCATTAGCATTGTCAATTTGTAAAGCCCATCTTCTTCTTGTGTCTGAAGCTCAATACCCTCCGGTGAGCAGTATATTTTGCAGTTCATCTTGCAGAGAATATCTCTCCCTAGCAGGTTTACAGGACTACTGTTACAAACTACAAATCTGTGTTTGCCTTTAAATTTGCCAATTTCTACTTTAACAGGTTCTGTCAAATCTGTTTTAATCTGTTGATTAGCTACACTAACTACTTGGATGCCAGAGAGAGGCAGGTTTTCTATTTCCACTGATCTAACAGTAGAACGGGTAGCACCAGTGTCCACAAGAAAAGTGATTTCTACATCATTCACTTTGCCATTTACAAAGGGACCAGACTGGTCAATCTCAAGAGTGGCTCCAAGCACACACTCTTCCCCCTCTCTCAGGCACCGTCATAAGTAATCCTCTGAATCACTTCCATCATTTTCCGTCATCAAAAATTGTCGAGAAACATTTGGCACATTCACTCTGTGCTGTCTAATTACCTGATCACCTCCGCTGAATCCTGTTTCCGAATTATACCTCTGACCATTCCCATAATTTGGAAGAGGATGTTGTGGAATCTGACTCTGCTGGTTCACTAGCTGTCGCTGTAGCTGTTGCTGAAGATTTAGCTCATTTAACTGTCGCTGTAGCTGTTGCTGCAGATTTACATCATTCTGCATCTGTGGATTTAATGATGCATTTTTAAAATTCCTGGGCGGATTTTTACACTCGCGCTTCCATTGTCCAATTTCGCCGCAATTAAAACAAGGTAACTTTTGTTTTAGCTCTTCAATATTAACATTAAATTTAGGTTTATTATAATTGCCCTTAAATTTTCCTTGACTCTGATTCTGATTAATATTGACATTTTTGTTTTCGAAATTTGCAATCTGTTGTTCAGCTACTTTCACCTGTGCCCACATTGCCTTTTCCTTAAGCTTTTTCTGTTTCACGTCTATCTCATCACTACAATATTTAGCCTTTCTCAGTATATCATCAACCGAGAGTGATTGCCAGCCGACAATTCCATTTCTAATCATGTCACCAATTTCAGGTCTCAAGCCATAAACAAATCTGATATAAAGTGGCTCATGTCCTTTTCACTTAATTTTTCATAGCCACTGTACTGTTTAAAAACCAACAATAATCTTTCATAGAATGAATGCACTGATTCGTTTGGCTCCTGATTTGTTCTGTCTATTTTGACCCAATCAACCTCTTTTGGGGGAATCTTATTTTTCAACCAGTAAATTACTTTATCATACAGACCCATAACCTCTGATGACGGAGCACCTGTTACTTCATCTTGAGCAGGTTCTACCTTTGGCCAACTTACAGAAACTTTACATTCTGTCCACAGATCTGATGGTACAACAATATGAAAGAATCCATCCAGATCAATCCACAGAACTTTTGAGACTTTTATAAATCTGTCTACCTGTCGATACCATTCTACTGGCTTTTCTCTCAACCGAGGAAAATCATTTGTGAACAACAAAATGTCCTGTCTAGACCAGGTAACATGCACATAACCACCTCCTGCTATTTCTCTCATTGGATACTGATTAGCCACTAAGCCCCTTTCTCTCCTTTCTTCCTCTCTTTTCTTTGTCCATTTCACTCTCCATTTGCTTAAATCACCCAATTTTTTGATGTACACAATCAAATCTTTTATATGCAGAATTCTTCCCATCGCATTAAAATTCCCAATGTCTTTTTCAGTAAATTCTAATCTCTAATGTTTTCCCAAATTTTTTTGTTTGCTCAAATCAATTTCTAATTCTGCAGCTAATTCTTCTAACTGTTCATATTTATTTTTTGTTTTCCATTGCACGCTTTTGCAAATAAATAACAATTCATCATCTTGATAATGCTTTAAACTGTCAGGACCAATTGTGCCAATGATTAATTCCTCTAAATCTGCTTTGAGTCTCGCGACATCAAGCTTCAAGGTTGAATCTGTTTTCTCAACACTTTTCTCTGGAGATTCAGTATCTGATTCTGCACCTATTGGTGTTCTGCATAATGAACCTGGAATAAAAGTTAAATCAGGCATCATTGTTTTTTCTCGATGAATTTCAGTTAATTCCGAGTAAAATTTTTCAGCCACTTTCTGAATTTCTGCATTTAATGGAATAGTCAAACCTGGATGTCTAATTTCTCCCTGATCAAATACAGGTTGAACAGGACCAATCATTACTGGAACTGTTACTGCTTCCATTCCTTTAGTTAATTGTTGAATGAATTCTTCTTTTGATCGTACATTTTCTGAAGTACTTGGAATTTCCTCATCTCTTCCAGCACCCATTAGACCTCTGGAAGGAATCTCATTTCTTGAAACCAGAGTTTCAGGAAAATTTCTACTTTCACCAAATACACTCGAATTAGTTCTCGTTTCTAATCTTTCAGGAGTTTCTGTATTATTCGGGTAAAATCTAGATGATTCCTCATTAAGTGGAGGTGCACTTGGAGTGGTTCCTGTAGAAACCATCGGGGTAGACCATGAACAAGCTGGTTTTAAAGGAGTCTGTTTCTTATTTGTAAGATATATTTCTTCTAAAACTGGATCTTCTAATTCACTTTCTTCAATATTATTTTTCTTTTGGGTATTCTTTTGTCCTGGTATTTCAGTAATCATTACTCTCACTGGGTATAAACCATGACACATGTCTGCTTGTCTCCATCGACGCATTCTATCCTCATGAGTTTCTCTTTTAAAATTTGGTTTTGGACTTCTTATTATACCACTGCTTTCCCGTTGTAGTTCATACATCTCATCCTCCCATTCAACTAAAGCCTCAAATTGTGTTGGTCTAGGCTTTGGTACAAGAGCCGTCATTTTTTCTCTCATATTTTTAAAAATTCTCATATTAAATGATCCGTCTTCTGGCCAAGCTAATACACCATCATTCTTGGTATAATCCATCCAATTATCAAACCAAAGGCAAGTATGATAACCATATTCACCTTCCATATAGGCTGCAGGTGTTTTGTATTCATGAAGTAATTTTCCACCACGCGTTTCAATTTTCTTATCAGGTGAAAATATAATTTTCAATTTCTGAAGCCATGTAAGCTTCTTTTCCTCTTTTCTGTAATAATAACTCATGTTTTTAATCAAATTAGTTTAATTTAAAATGATCGTAAAAGTTTCCTGGTTGTTCCGCAAAACCAACCAATCCGTGCGCGAAACTCACCAACAAGCCAATCTGGTTAAGCCACGTCACCACCTTGCTCAACCAATAGAATTGCCGCTTTCTAGAAGAGCCAATCAGCTTACAGCTTGACTCAGTCACGTGAACCAATCAGTGCACTAGCTGTGACGTATGTTAGCCAACCACAGCGCGGACCCTTGTGACGTACACTGCCGCTGCAGCTTCTCGTCTCTCACTCCTAGCGCTCACCCCTCCTTCACAAAATATTTTCACAGCGCCATTTTAAGAAACTTTTTCAATGAATTACAATTAATAACGACAGAAAAACAAACCATTTGTCTGTTTCACTAAAATAGAGTGATAGTTTATACAATCATTCAAGTATTCTTTTGCGTGGAATAGGTGACGCTATTCTCACAGAATATTCAATCGTTGATAAAGTACCGCTACTTTACCCTTCAAACAGGTAAAAAACAAACTCGTTTCCCTCTGAATGCACATTAAGTAGCAATTCAAAATTTTGACTCTAACAAATTTACTAAATCATTTACGCACTTTCAAACGGAAAGTTTCCCTAACCATACATACATGAAATCTTGGTAGGACTTTAACCAACCATAGAAATCCACATTTGCCAGTAAGAATAGACGACGCTTCTTTACCCTTCAATCAAGCTCAGATAAAATTCTACTACTCTTTTCACAGTGAGTTTTAAAACAGGCTCTAAGTCCCTATACTCAAAAGCTACAATTTCATAGACAATCCTCACTATTCATTTTACCTAGCACACCTAAAATCCCTAAATTCGTGTTGTACGTTTACAACACTAGTGATATATGACAATACCACTATTTTGAAACAGAACAAATGCACTGTGTAACTTCATTTGTCACACCACTCATATGCCGGCACAACTAGGATTTTTCACACTGCTGGAAAAAACCTTTCGACTACCTGTAACAAATGAATACACTCAACATATGTTAAACATCGATCCTATTTAACTACCATGTAGCATGTCAGTTACCATAGCAACCGTAACTCTGCTACCAGAGAATTGATCCAGCGCCCCTATAGAAAATGTCATAGCAACGCCACCCAAATCCACAATATTCACTATTAATCATAAAACACTCATAAGGCCCATAAACTAAAGTGACATATTTTGAGCAACTGAATCATGTGACCTAATTAATAAACCCTATTCACAAATTATATACACATTTATATACAATCGTAGTATAATGTTTTCACCATGGTTTTGTAAAGCTTTTGCATTTAATTAAGTCACTAGACAAATGGATCTGCTGATGGTAATGACTATGAAATAACAAGACCAGGTTGTCTTTTCAAAAATCGTATTTAATAACTAATTATTCAAGAATAGTGCATTTTATTAGAGGAATAGCAGATTAGTCCGACAGTTCCAAGCAAAATCAAATAACATGTTAAATGAAGAATAAACAGTTTTCCATCACCTAAGCCCTAATTTCCCTGTCTAAAACTCACTTTGCCTTAAGGAATAAAGGCAAAGTCATTTAACCCTATTGATCCTTACGTGCTCCAAAGAGTCCGTCAGCACGACACGCCTAACAGGAATCGGGAGAAGATGAGCAGCAAGAGCCCCCTCCCTCCCATGGGGACCGTTTTTATACCTTTTCTGACTAACTAAAGTATCTTTATCGCACATTTTTTCTGTCAATCCAAACTTTCAATTGGCTGAGCCATGTCAGTCTACTATTAGGTCATGCTCTCCTGACCAAGTCCGAGGCCTCATCATAGCCCTTATTGTTCTTAGTTTCACGATCCTTTTTGCTTCCTCAAAAAGATACTTTTTCCCGGGGAGAAACTTTTGCACTTCCTAATCTTGGCAGGCCATTCAGCATCCTGTCCTTGGCTATGACTCCAAGAACACATCCGACTCGACCATAATTATTTCTGCACAAAACCTTGTCAGTTCAGCAAAATACTCTTTCATCTGCGCATGAGTGAAGGCTTCACTCTGGTCAAGTTTCATAAACTGCAGCACTGTCAGGCATTTTCTTTAGCCCATTCGTAAAACTAATGTATAAACAAACACAAAACATCGATTAATAAAAGAAATAGAGTTTGTTCTGTTACCCACCCACCTTTGCTAATTATTAACCCATTAATCTATGTTACCTAGCTGATGCAAATAAAGCAACAAACAGAATTGTGCAACATAAAGACGAAAAGACATAACATGAGCGCACAAAACAAGCACATGCCATTAATAAAACAGCCGCATTTAACTCTGACAAGGACAACAGACAAGATTAGTTTATTATTTTTTACAAACAAGCATTTGCAACATAAAGCACATATATGAGCACACATATTAGTCCCTTATGTAATGTTTTGCAATTTGAATCTAGGTTGGTTTAATAATATTCACTCCATTCACGTTAATATATTTATTTTGCTATGGAAGTTTAACTTTGCGAGTCAAAAACAAATGTATTTTAAAATCTCGCTCCATCACTCTTTTTCCCGTCCCGACGCGATTCGGGGGCGTTTCTGGGTCTTTTTTTAAGTCCCACCCTCTCCTCTTACCATTGGCTGGAATTTTACCTTCCAGCCAATGGGAAGGGGAGAGCACGAAAAACACGTCCCCAAATCTTAAAATGACCTTGTTAACTTTTATTAATGGTGCTGCCTATGGGAGTAAACAGAAACTAAACTCTCGTCTTTCTGACCGTGACAGAATTAAAAACGTTGCAGATAATAAAAATGAAATTTTCCAGTATCATCGAATTATATAATTTGAAGTCACAGTACACAAGTGACTTGCGGCTGAGTCCCTTTATTTACGTGTACATGAAGTAACCATCTTCAGTGGTGATGCGTCATATCACAATTAACAATATGTATTAAAAACAATACTGTATTGGTAAAATAACCACGCTAATCAATCCACTTTATCCTTTACAAAATCAAAAAGAATGACTACGTTTGAAGAGCTCATTTTTAGTCTAATGAATGAGTTCTTATTTTCACTGATTTGCTAAAGCGGTCAACTCCTGTTGCTTCGCTACAAGGTTCTGAACCTATTTCCCCTGTCGGTCTTGCATCATTCCTTCTGAAATCCGTATGCGGCACAGCTTCGACATGGCCGTCTGAGTGCTCTTCCGTGCTACACCTATTTCTCGTGCCGCTGGCCATCTCTATGATCCTCGGCGGAGGGAGCGCCTCTATGATGTCATTGCCATGTATTCCGCGTATTGAGGTTGGTGGAAACTGGGTTTGAGAGGCGCTTCTGGGGGCTACAGCTTCCAGCGCTACCTCCCAGGGTCCGCAGGAGGACCACGAACATCTTGAAGCTTATTTTGTGGACCGAAGTGAGTGTAGAGCTCTTTTGAGGAGATTTGGGCCGCTGGTTGGGGAGAGGGTTAGGTCACGGCTGGGAGAGGCTCGGCTCTGCTATGCTCTATCGAGACTGTGCTTGAAGTGAAGTGCATGAAATGTATGTTGGGAAAATAAAGACATTAAATCACTGGCGATCGAACTTGGTCCGTCTTAGGGGGGTGGGGCGATAGCACTTGAAGACGTTGGTTGATCTGTCGATGCCTCCGAATGCAGACGCATAGGGAAATTACATAGGCGCCATTCAGCAATTCTGGTATTTTTATTCCACGTCATTTCCATTCGCTTATATGTATCTTACCCTTTCCTTTTAAATATATTTACTCAAAACGCACCATACAAAGTGCTGTCAACTATAAAGCAAGGCCTGTCAGTTTGGACCCGACAATGGACTTGTTTGTTTAGGAGTACTTCGATGTTGAGAGCAAAAATGCATATTAGTGTATACAACTATCTAGGCCGCATCCGGAGACGGGTGGGAGCCTGAGGTATCCCTGTGGAGGAAGATGATATATAACTTGCAGTATTGCACCAAGGGCTTCAGGTTAACATTTTAAATCATGAGGCTTAGTGGTTTGTAAATGTCACAATACCCCTGAAATGGCAGTACAAGTTTAGCACGATGTAACATGTTATCCGTTACTGACTTTTTTTATTACTTGTGTATTTTGGGGTAGTTAACCAGAGAAAGCCACTTTCCTCAAAGTATAGTTACCAATGGCTAATAACAGGAATTAGAATGTTTAGGTTTTGTTTACCTTACATAAATCGTTGCTAAAACAGCGGTGAAAGCAGTTTGATGTATGCGATTTTGTGGCTGCTGCAATTACAGTATTGGTATGGATTTACTGTATTTGACACATATTTTGCAGATTTCACAAATGTTTCGAGCTCAAATGGTTGAAACAAAGTGAATGTGTTGTTTAGTTTGCAATTGTATTTTCTCCATATGGTAACCTGACTTTTTAATTCTAGTAGCCTTGTCAGGTGTAAATCTCTGCAGAGTGGTTTGAGGGCTGTCATGACAATAAAATCCATATTTCACAGTTCCCTGTGAAATATTGTATTTACCACTGTATTTTGTGCAATGACGACAAACTTCAGAGCCGCCCCTGCCCCTGGGGTAAGATAGCCTCTGGCTCTAACTCTTCATTTGAAGCCGCTAGTCCGTTATCTTGACCGAGGAAGGCTCTCAGTGTGTGGACGGAGCGCCCGCCGGAGGCAGGAAGGACAGCGCAGCACAGCCTCCCAGGGAATTTCATTACAGTTGAAGTTATTTGGCAACCTGTGTGTTCAAGAACCGTCTCTAATTGTGAATCTCTCTGACGTCGGGAGAGGCAACGGGCCCCTCTTGTATAAAAAACACACTAATAAATTGTGTGTTTGTTCAACACTGTCGCTTTCTGCACCCTCCTTGCTGATAAATTTTGTTTATTTTTTGCCGACCCTCTTCTGTTCTCGGCGTCTTCCTCTGTCTTCTGTCTCCGCATTCCCCGCTCTGCTCGGTGTTTGTTGATATTAGATAACTGTACCCCATGCTCCTGTACAAAGTTGTGGCATGCCACGGGACCTTGCCGCAGTTTTAAACTGCACAGATAAACACGGGACTGCACCTCAAGGCACGACAGGCCGACGCCAGAGCCCCCGACCCCCCTACTGCTCCCACGCTCGTACATTACAGCTCCCTGCTAGCTGCTCCTCACACTGAATGAACGGTCCAAAGTGCCGGTGAGATTTCTTTGGTAATTTTGCTCTCACCCCTCCTTCAAGAAAACTGTTTTAGGGTGTCGTTGGCAATGGGCTTTCTGGGTATCTATAAATGCGACAAGGAAGATCTCAGTTTTTGTCTTGGATTCTTGGCACATTGTGTGATTCCCGTCAATTAATAGTGGTGCCATCAGCAGTTTTATTGCCTATTGAAGGGAGAATGCGGAGAGCGCTTAGAAACCAGCTTCGCTCGGAGTTTGTGAGCTACGTACTGCTGTGAAACGTTGCTTAGTATGAAATTAACGTGGAAATATTTGCGCATAACGGTGATGCACCTGAAACAATCATGTGCGTTTTTCTCCACAACCCCCACCTCCGCCATTATTCGGTACGTTAAATCGCGGGATATTTACCCTGAAGCCTTTTGCTGCTGACAATTACTTCCTCTGAGGGACAGCTGGCAAAGAGCTGCCAATTTGTCAGTCATTTAAATAAAGTGGGTGATTGAGTAAACTCATGCTCCTGATTTACGTGTGATCTGCACTTACACCTTCGAATTCAGGTAAGGCCAACTCGGCCTGTCATCCTTCCGATGTCATTATGCCGTAGTAACTCCTGCTGTCTGATACGCTTATACGTGCGAAACTGTTGCGTTAAGGGGACAAGTTATCAGTGACCTTTAGTTAATATAAAAGGAAATACTTTATTTAAGTAGCATTGGGCTTCAGGGGTTCACTGATTGGCTCTGTGTGTTTCTGTGTGTGTGGAGGGGCTCTGTGTGTGTGGGGGGGCTCTGTGTGTGTGGGGGGGCTCTGTGTGTGTGTGTGTGTGGGGCTCTGTGTGTGTGTGTGGGGGGGGCTCTCGTGTGTGTGGGGGGAGCTCTGTGTGTGTGTGGGGGGGAGCTCTATGTGTGTGTGGGGGGAGCTCTCTGTGTGTATGTGGGGGACTCTGTGTGTGTGTGTGTGTGGGGGGCTCTGTGTGTGTGGGGGGCTCTGTGTGTGTGGGGGGGCTCTGTGTGTGTGGCTCTGTGTGTGTGTGTGTGTGGGGGTGCAAATCCAATACGTCTCGCATTTGCGAGAGATTAAGCTATTGACATTGTGAATGGCAATGCCATTTATTTATCTTCTTTCAAAACCAACACATAAATAAAAATGTTGTCATTTACAATGCCAATAGCTCTAACTATGGCAAAGGCGAGACCGTTACATTGTAAATGTTTGTTTGAATCTGGGGGTGATAAGAAGATTTTTTGAACAGGATCAAAGGAGTCTGGCGTTGCTGTAGGGACGGAGGCAGGACGAAAGGTATGCAGAGCCCTTTCCCTTGACTGCCCGATGGGCCAATATTAGGGCCTTGAATTCTGCTTTTTTTTAATTGGTAGCCAGTGGAGTCTTCGCCGGTGTGGCGAGATGTGCTCACGAAGGGAGATGCCACAGACCAGCCGGACTGCAGCGTTCTGGACCGTCTGAAGTCGGTGACAGAGGACAGAAGCAAGTCCAATGTAGAGGCCGTTGGCGTAATCTAGGTGGGACGTGATCAATGCCTGGACAATTGTTCTCCTGGTGTTACTAGGTAGGAAGTTGATGAATTTTTTAACCATCCGGATTTTTGAAAAACACGCTGCGGACACAGTCTGGACTTGTTTATGGAATGAGAGGCTGGGGTCCCATCTACCCTCTAGATTTTTTTACTGAATCCTTGGGTGAGAGGGGCATGCTCAGGTCTAGGGGCCACCAGAGATTGGGGTCTAATGGAGAGGGCTGGTGGAAGAAGAGGACCTCGGTTTTTCTGGCATTGAGCCGAAGGAAGTTGTCATCCATCCATCGGGCGATGTTGTGAAGGCAGTTTTTGAAAGGATCAAAAGTGGACTGAGTGAGGTTGTCGTAGGAAAACAAAAGCTGAATGTCGTCAGCATACGAGGTAGCCTTTATACCTGATTGAGCAATGATCTCGGCCAGGGGGTAGAAGTAGACATTAAATAGGAGGGGGCTTAGTGAGGAACCCTGCGGGACTCCCCACTTAAGCGGACGGCTCTCCGAGGTGTAAGGGGGGGTGAAAACCGCCTGTGTCCGATTCTTCAAGAAGGAGGCAAGCCATTCCAATGCCTTACTTTGAATGCCTTTAGACTGGAGACGGTCAAGGAGGACAGGGTGAGAGACGGTGTCGAATGCTGCCGACAGGTCGAGCAGCACCAACACCGCTCTGGACCCCTCATCCAACCACCATCTCACGGATTCGGCCATTTCTATTAGCGCCGACTCTGTACTGTATCCGGGTCTAAACCCATGTTGTGAGTCATGAAAGGCCCCGTGGGTTTAGAGGAATCTAGCTAGTTGCTGGGGGAAACATCCTTTACAACACAACTTTTACCACGCAGTGCCTCTACGACGCAACTTTTACAACGCAAACCATTACAACGCATTGCGCTGGGGGGTGCTCTAGGATAGGGAATAAGTTTAATTTACTATCCAACACCTTCCCTAGTGTCCACGGGGACTGGAGTTGGAATAGTAAATTAAACTATTCACTATCCAGCACCCCAAAGCGCTATGCGTTGTAAAGGTTTGCGTTGTAAAAACCGTGTTGTAAAGGCATGCGTGGTAAAAGCATGCGTTGTAATGTCATACATCCAGTTGCTGGTGAACTAGCTTTTCAAGCACTTTAGCAGGGGCGGGTAAAAGCGAAATTGGCCTGTAATTGGCTGGCTCATTAGGGTCAACATTGGGTTTTTTGAGAATGGGAACCAATTGGGCGTGCTTCCAGGAGTCTGGGAAAATGCCTGTCTGAAGGGAGTCGTTCCATATGCCATTCAAGATGGGGTTGAGAAGGGGGGGCCAGGATTTTATATTGTTTGGCCAGCCAGGGGTCAGTGTGTGATCCTGATCTACATTTTAATAATTCTGCCAGAGAGCGTTCCAAGGAACTTTCTTCAAAATTTGTAAAAACAGGGTCCGATTCTGAGTGGACTGTGCATTTGTCAGTAGAGCCAGGGCTGTTGTTACATGGGAAGGAGTCATATATAGAGGCGATTTTTTTCCTCAAAATAGTCCGAGAGAGGATTGCAGAGAGATTAAGACACTGGGGATTGTCGTTTAAGGGCCATAGGATCAGTGAAAGATCTAACGGTGTTGAATATTTCCCTAGCAGAGCCTTGTGCCCGGTTAATTTTCTCCTCCAGGTAGGTTCTCTTGTGATTGGTTATCCTCTTCCTGTAATCTTTAAGGGCTGATTTATATTTAAGTTTACTATCAGGAGAGTATGATAGCCTCCAACGTCTCTCCAGGAGTTTACATGCTGATTTGCATGAGTACCAGGGTGCAGTGGGGGCAGCTCGGAAGGTTTTGATAGGTCTAATGGGAGTGAGAATGTCCCTGGCGGAAGAGATCTTGTTATTAAAATCGGTTAGCCTAGATTCCAAGTCTGTGGTTTCTATGGGGGTGGCCGAGGTAAAATGAGCTGCTAAACCCTCTGGAGTAATCTTACTCCAGTTACGGCCTACTGTTTTGGCCGGGAGTCTGGGTCTGTCATGGTGGTGTAAAAGGAGAAAGGGATAAAAAAGTGATCCGACCAGATCACTGGGAAGGGTTCACTGATGGAAATGTCTGCCAAGTTAGAGCAGATCAGGTCCAGAGTATGTCCTGCCTTGTGGGTCGAGCTAGAAACCAATTGATTTAAACCACCATCAGATAAGGTGGAGAGGAAATTAAAATTGGTGGGATCAGAATCATTTTCCACATGGAGGTTAAAATCCCCAAGTAGAGTAAAGTTTGCATAACAGGAGTTAGCCTGAAGAACATAGTCTAAGAGAACAGGAAGATGAGAAGGCTTGGATTTGGGAGGGCGATAGACTAGTAGGCCTGAACATGTTATGTTGGCGGCGAGTTTAATGCAGAATGGTAGTGCTTCGATGGAATCTATTTGAGTATAGGGGAAGGAGGAAATAGTCCATTGTGATCTATAGATTATGGCTACACATCCGCCCGGATTATGACTCTGTCTATTGGCGCACAAGACCTGTAGGAGGGGGCAACACTTCGTGGAGTTACTTACAGTCTTTCCGAGGCTGCAGGGAATGTAAGGAAGGGGGTAGGTACTGGGGTCGGGTGGTGGAATATGCGTAAGGTTACAATACTTGGGTTTAAGATGCATTAAAAACTCCCTACCGTAAGAAATGATTGGGATAGTGCCAAAACCAACTGCTTTGCTAGCCACCATGGCCGCGGCATGGTTGCGGACGGGCGCAGATGGGCAGGACTCTGGCACGACTCCGGCGCAGGTCTGGCGCGTCCGCTGGTCGCATCCGCTGCGCGGAGGCATGCCCGATCCTTTTTATGCTGGCCACTAGAATGCGTGCTGACGCTTCCCCCACCTAAGATGGCCGCTGCGATTTTGAGCTTACCCGGGACTGGAAGTATGCCCTCAGCGCCTGAGTCGGCTGAGACTGACCCGGTGAGTGTGGGGCTGCGGGGGTGGGGAGGTGCAAATACCACGCTTAGTACTTCAATCGGGGGGAAGAGGGGAGAACAAACTGCGAGTGCAATTTCCAGCTCTAATATCTCGCGAGGAGCGGTGTAGAAGCTTAGTGAATCAAGCTGATGACAAAATACAATTTAAAATCAAGTGGCCCATGCGAGGGGTACAAACAATTATTTTAAAGCCTAGTAATTCAAGCGATATGAACAATATTAAAATCACAATAATCAGAGCAGAGTGACACAGCAACCTCCCGGCTTCCGCCTCAGGAGGGAATCAAACACACAGTTAGGTCGATACCTTGCTCTGGGTGCCCTTTTAATGCTGGCCACTAGAATGCGTGCTGACGCTTCCCCCACCTAAGATGGCCGCTGCGTTTTTGGGCTGCGGGGGTGGGGAGGTGCAAATACCACGCTTAGTACTTCAAGCGGGGGGAAGAGGGGAGAACAAAGTGTGAGTGCAATTTCCAGCTCTAATGTCGAGCGAGGAGCGAGGAGCGGTGTAGAAGCTTAGTGAATCAAGCTGATGACAAAATACAATTTAAAATCAAGTGGGGGGCGTGGCTTCGGCGGCAATGGAGTAGGCTGCGGATCTGCAGAGCTCCGGTGCCCCGCTGCTTACACTAGCGAATTTAAGCGGACCTTTTGGGCTCCTGGCCGCTCCCGGGTCTGAGGAGGACTCTTGGTCGAGAGAGGCACTGAATGCCTGGTGTCCGTGCCCCCGGGAGCTGTTGGCGCGGCGGTGGTTCCGCGGCGGAGTCCTAGAGGGCGATCGATCCCGCCATCTTACCTGCGGAGCCTCTCTCTCCCCTTCGGGGTGCCGCTGTGTGGCTCGGCGCGGCGACGTGGGTCCCGCTCCCACACTGCAGTCCCAGTGCCTGGTGTGGCGGACAGCACTTCCGGACGACGAGAGCCTCAGGATCCTGCGACCGGAGCGGGCGCCGGAGTTGAAGGCGGGCTCCCCTGGCTGCGGCGGTGAGGCCTGGCGGGACGGAGAGACCTGGTGCCGACCTGCTGGGGAGCTGCACTGGCGGCGAGCACTGAGACCGGGATCGGTCGATCCCGGTGAAGGGCGGAGCGGCTCGTGCCTGTGGTGGCCCTGAGATCCTGACTGCGGCGCTTTGGTGGCGGAGAAGCCCGGAGCGACATTGCGGTCGTCATTATGAACTCCAGGTCGCCAGTGAAGAAGCGGCCGGTGGTGGTGTTGCCGCGGAGGACGGAGGTGAGGCGCATTTGCTGGGCCTTGCTCTGTATTACGGCACCCCCTCTCCCCCCTGCGCACTGGGGCCTGACTCGGCAGCTGTACCCGGCGGGGAGTGCTGAGGCCCTGCAGCCCGGCGGCGGCCAGCGTGGAGCCCCCACAAGCCCATACTGTCTACACCTCAAAGCCCACGAGCCAGGGGACTGCAGTGCACTGTTTCGGCTGGGGATCTGAGACAGGGGCCTGTGGGACGGGCGATAGTACGACACAGTGGACATCCTCGTGGGGCCCTACTCTCACTGCAGAGGTGGCGCGTTGGGCCATTCTGTTGCTCCTCCCCAACCTGCAGCCTGCCTTTCCCGGTCAGTGGTGGGCGAAGGACGACTGGAGAGACTTTTGGCGCCATTGACCTTGAGCCCTCACTGCCACAACGTGCTACTTCCTCCTGTTTTGGCACAGGGGCCACTGTATCGCTTGGAGCCTTGCCTTTGGGAACTGCGAGTACTGTGAGTGCCCTAACATCTGGTCCCCCGATTTCTTGCTTCACTGCCCTGGGTGCGACGCCTTGCCATCTACTGGGCCCCATCTTCTGCTCACACTCCCCGGGGGTGTTTCTGGCAGGCTTCCCACCTGGGCCTGTGGTGGACAGAGGCCCTCCTCACTGGACGGCTGCCACCTGGAGCCACGAGCGCATAGCTCCTAACGGCTGGCCTGACGATGACGAGATCCAAAGGGGGCAAGCAGGAACCAGCGGCGACGGTCAAAGGCACGTCGGTGATGGCCATGTGGGGCAAGACTGGAGCGGTGGCGCCCACTGAAGACTCCTCACCGATGGCTGCGGACTCGCCACCGGTGACCCAAGCCTTCATGGCCTCCTTTATGTCTGATCTCAAGACGGAGATAGGATCCTTGCGCACGGAAGTCCAAACATGCGTTAAAGAGATGCGCAAGGAGGTCACTGAGCTGGGCGACAGAGTGGACGGTTTGGAGAAGCTGGTTGACGCACGTACGGAGGACCAAGAACAGTTGTGGCAGAGGGTGGCGGCCCTAGAGGAGCAGAACGTTGAGCTACAGATTAAGCAGGAGGATCTTGAGGACAGGAGCCGCCGCAACAACCTCCGGATCCGTGGCATACCGCTCGATGAAGAAGGGACGGACATCCTGACCTATGTCGCACAACTCTTGCACGAAGTGTGGGGGGACGAAGACGACTCCCCTCCGACGCTGGATCGTGCCCATCGAGTGTATGGACCGGCGGGTCGAGCGGGCCTCCTTCTGGACATCCTGACACGGGTGCACTACTTTACAGAGAAGGAAGCCATCTTGAGGGCAGCCCGGGACAAGCCTAACCTCACCTACGGAGGGCACAAAATACAGATTTTTCAGGACCTGGCCCCCAATACCCTGCGACGGCGAAAAGTTTTTCGGCCGGTGACGGAGAAGTTGCGGGCTCTCAACATTGCCTACCAGTGTGGACACATCCCTTTGCCCTCATCTTCCGCTGGGAGGGCAAGCGTAGGGTTCTTCGGTCCTACCGGGAGGCAGCACAGCTTCTCAAGATGCCAGACTCACCGGCCCACAGCCCCTCGAGGTCCCGTACACAAGAAAGAGTACCTGCCCGTCCGGACTGGACCCAGGTTCGGCGACACCGGCGATCTCCCCCTGTGGATGAGAAGACGGCGACGCAGGCCAAGCAGGACCTCATCGCACATATCCTTACTCTCACGCGTCAGCGAGAATCTCTGCCGGCTGTCCATAGGGCGCTTTGTCTCTTCGAACGGGCCTCCGGTCTCAAGATCAACCACGATAAATCCTGGGCCCTGAACCGTACCATCCCGGCGGAAGACCTTTCCGCCCTGAGGGAGATCGTGCCCTATCAGTGGGCTGAGCACCATATCAAATACCTGGGTCTCACCCTGACACCCTCCCTCGAGGACTGGAGTTCTGTTAACTGGCGGACCTGCCGGAGGGAGGTCTTAGACGATCTGCGGCGGTGGAAACCCTTGCTGCTGTCCTGGTTGGGCCGCCTCCATGCGATCAAAATGTCGATCCTTCCCAAAATCCTGTACGTGTTTCAATGCCTCCCCACTCCAATACCGTTGCACTGCATACGAAGTTTGCTACGTGAGCTCATATCCTTCATCTGGGGTGGTAAGCGCCCCCGTTTTTCCCAGAAAATACTCATGGCTCCGCGTGACAGGGGGGGACTAGCTTGTCCCAACTTGGTACACTACTATTGGGCTGCACACCTCCGCTTTATGATAGAGTGGGGGGTCAGGGAAAGTGAAAAAGGGTGGCTACACATGGACAGGGCGGTGACGGGACGCACTGTTTGGGACCTGCCCTGGCTCCACCGAGCGGCCCGCTCTAGAAGTGCGTACCTGGCAGTGCCCACGAAAACGGTGCTGGACATCTGGGATGCCACTGCTGTCTCCAGGGGCCTTACTACATTCCCATCACCGCACACCCCCATAGCAGCCAACCCTCACTTCCCGCCGGCCCATCGCACCCGGGCATTTGAGGACTGGGTACAGGGGGACTGTCGGGTGCTTTGCGACCTGTTCGACGGGGGCTCTTTTAAATCGTTCAGTCAATGCTGTGAGGAGTTTCGCTTGCAGCCTACTGCGTGGTTGCATTACGCCCAACTACGGCACTGGGTTCTGAAGATAGTGTATATCGAGCGGCTACACGCACCTTCACCCCCTTCGAGCGGCTGGCCCGCACCCTTGGGGGTCTGAAGCGATTGATCTCCCAGATCTACCACATCCTGCAGCACCCGCCACTCATACCCACTCACCCGTATCAGCGTCGCTGGCAGATGGCGGTCGCCACGGATATCACGCCTTCACAATGGGAAGCGGTGTGGAGAGATATCCCCAAGGTGTACCGGAGCATCCCACAGAGGGAGAACGCATATAAACTTTTGACCCAATGGTATTACACTCCCCTGCGACTTCACAAGATGTTCCCCAATGTCTCGCCACTGTGCTGGAGGTGTCGGGCAGCGACTGGGGACTTTGTGCACATATGGTGGGCGTGCCCGCTTCTCACTGTCTTCTGGAAGGAGGTCCTTAGTCACATCAGGGGGGTACTGGGGTTCCCTCTGCCTGAAGCCATAAGTACGACCTTGCTGGGTATCAAACCACCTAACCTTAAGGCCCTCACCCGTAACGACTGGATTGTAACGTTGCAGATGCTAGGTGCGGCCAAGCAACTCATAGCCTTGTATTGGAAGAAGACTGAAGCACCTCCCATAACGTCCTGGTTTGTGCGGCAAAGGCACGTCTTGGCAATGGAGCTCCTTACGGCGTGCCTCCAGATGAGAAGGTACATGCGTGCTGTATTGCGCTAAGCGCTCCTCGAGCAGCGCTACTATTTTAACATTATTTTTTGGAGTTCTATTTTATTTTGTTTTAACTGTGCTTCCGCCAGGGACATTTCAGCACCCCCTTACCTGCATTGTAATTGGCACCCCCACCGCCGTTTGGCGGGTCAGGTCCCTCGGGTGGGATTGGGTCTGGGTGCCATATTGGAGTGGTGTGGACCCGGCTGGGTTACATCGTTGAGCGCTCTAGCGCTCAGGCTGAGGCGAGGGACGCCTACTTAAGGCGACCAGAGTGGCGGCCCCCCTGAGAAGGTACATGCGTGCTGTATTGCGCTAAGCGCTCCTCGAGCAGCGCTACTATTTTAACATTATTTTTTGGAGTTCTATTTTACTTTGTTTTAACTGTGCTTCCGCCAGGGACATTTCAGCGCCCCCTTACCTGCATTGTAATTGGCACCCCCACCGCCGTTTGGCGGGTCAGGTCCCTCGGGTGGGATTGGGTCTGGGCGCCATATTGGAGTGGTGTGGACCCGGCTGGGTTACATCATTGAGCGCTCTAGCGCTCAGGCTGAGGCGAGGGACGCCTACTTAAGGCGACCAGAGTGGCGGCCCCCCTGAGAAGGTACATGCGTGCTGTATTGCGCTAAGCGCATCTCGAGCAGCGCTACTATTTTAACATTATTTTTTGGAGTTCTATTTTACTTTGTTTTAACTGTGCTTCCGCCAGGGACATTTCAGCGCCCCCTTACCTGCATTGTAATTGGCACCCCCACCGCCGTTTGGCGGGTCAGGTCCCTCGGGTGGGATTGGGTCTGGGTGCCATATTGGAGTGGTGTGGACCCGGCTGGGTTACATCATTGAGCGCTCTAGCGCTCAGGCTGAGGCGAGGGACGCCTACTTAAGGCGACCAGAGTGGCGGCCCCCCTGAGAAGGTACATGCGTGCTGTATTGCGCTAAGCGCTCCTCGAGCAGCGCTACTATTTTAACATTATTATTTGGAGTTCTATTTTACTTTGTTTTAACTGGGCTTCCGCCAGGGACATTTCAGCGCCCCCTTACCTGCATTGTAATTGGCACCCCCACCGCCGTTTGGCGGGTCAGGTCCCTCAGGTGGGATTGGGTCTGGGCGCCATATTGGAGTGGTGTGGACCCGGCTGGGTTACATCGTTGAGTGCTCTAGCGCTCAGACTGAGGCGAGGGACGCCTACTTAAAGCTCCCTTAACCGCGCAGCGGTTCTGCGCAGCGGGTGTGCCTGCGCAGTGCCGGAGTCGCGCCAGAGTCCTGCCCGTCTGCGCTCGTCAGCGCTAAGGAAGCGCGGGGCGCGGCAGGACTCTACGATTCGCTCTGTATAGGATGACTACAACTACTATCAGGTACTGCAGGGATGATCTGCTGGCGATACGAGGCCGGTCTTTAGAGTGTTGCCTGCCCCCAGTGGAGCCGTTATGTGGCCCACATTGTTGCACGTGTTGCAGCTGGATTCTACCATCTCCTTCCTGCACTCGATCCTTAGAGCCTCCATTTCCGCTAAAAAGCGCACCCGCGGTGCGCGATATTACTATCTGCAACCTGAATGTCAGGTCCCTGGTAAAGCATAATTTGGAGATCTATGAGCTCCTCACTAATGAGTCTCCTGATGCTTTTTTTATGACAGAGACCTGGCTGCAGGACGCGGATACTTCTATACTAAATTTGGCCTTCCCCCCGGAATACGCGGAGTTCACTCTTAATCGTGGCACGAGAGGGGGTGGAATCGCGTTGGCGGTTAAGCTGTGCTTCCCCTGTGAATGGAAGGGTCTGAAGCTTTCTGGATGTGAATGCGCCCGTTTTAAAATCTCTTTTAGTCATCATTATACCTTCTCTGGCCTTTTAATTTATCGCCCCCCGGGTTGCGATGCCGCCTTTAGGGCCGCTCTCCCAGATTATATCAGCTCAGAGGCGTTAGGATGTGCAAATTTCAATGTGCTCGGAGATCTTAACTTGCACTTTGACTGTCCATCCTTACCCTCTATCCGGAGCTTCTTGGCCGACTTAGAAGCTCTCCAGCTTTCTCAATTGGTGACTCTCCCCACACATCGAGATGGACATGTCCTTGATCCACTTTTCACCAACTTAGAGGGAATCAATATACGCTGCCCTATTCAGTTGATGTGAACTGACCACATGTTGGTGAAAGCGACTATTCCTATGTTAGAGCCTCTTTTTATCCCTCAGAATAAAACTATTCTCTCACGACAGTGGCACAAATTAAAGTTAGAAGACTTTTATCTTCTACTGGAGAAAGTTCCGCTGGGTTCTTTCACAAATGTGGACTGTGGCTATGACTCGTTTTGTGCATGGATTTCTCAGGCTCTTGATTCTCTTATTCCTCTGGTCTGGTCGAAACGCCGGGCTAAAGATCATAGCCCTTGGTATGACAGCACGCTAGCATCCCTCAAGAGAGAGTGCAGGCAAGCCGAAAGGCGCTGGAGAAAATCCTTCGACCCTGCGCTTAAAATCTGTTACGCGGGCAAAACCAAAGCATATCATAGAGCGGTATGTAGAGCTCGTGCAGCCCATTATGCACAGGAATTTCTGTATAGCTCTAATCCCTCTAAACTGATATTCAAGGTATTAAAAGACCTTATGGCCAAGAGGATCACTGCAGTAGAGATACGTTCAGACCCCCATTGTGAAAGCCTGGCATCTTTCTTCATTGAAAAAGTGCAAGCAATTTATCGCACTTTCCCTACCGATCAGCTGACTCCAGAACCATGCAGCTGCTCCATGGATAGTAGTGTGGAGTTGGTCACTCTACCCCCCCTATCTATGGAAATATTCAATTCTTTGAGTAGGAAAATTAAGTCAGGTTCCCGTATGGATCCACTCAAACCTGTCCAATTGAGGGATATGCCGCTGGTATGTCGCGCCCCTGTGCTGGCTCTCATTAATCTGTCGCTGGCCTCAGGAACTGTGCCTATCAGGTGGAAGCAGGCGGTAGTCACGCCTATCTTAAAAAAGGCTACCCTGGATCCTCTAAAGCCCGAGAACTACCGCCCCATCTCGTTGTTGCCGTGGGTTACTAAAGTTGCCGAGGCCCATGTGAACAGGATCCTGGCAGACCATCTTGCCAGAGCCAACATCTTGGATCCCACGCAAAACGGGTTCCACGCAGGACACAGCACGGAGACCGCCCTACTTTTTATGGTTGAGCATTTGCGCTCCGTGCTGGATACCGGTTGAACGGCGGCGCTCCTGCTATTAGATCTGTGTGCCGCGTTCGACACGGTCTCACATGGTATCCTCCTGCAGCGACTTGAGGAAGCGGGAGTTAGGGGGCCCGCGTTGTGCTGGTTTCGGTCCTTCCTTACGGATAGATCATTCCAGGTTGCTATCCCACCCGGCAAATCGAAATCGCACCCGCTGACACTGGGGGTCCCACAAGGGTCATCCCTGAGCCCCACCTTATTTAACCTTTACGTTAGACCGCTGGCTGCGGTTGTCAAACGCTGGGGCCTGACAATGGTCTCGTATGCGGATGACACGCAGCTGGCGGTCACGTTGAGTGGGGACTCTGATGTGGAGGCCCTCAGCTTCCGCGAGGGTATATGTGCCGTGGCTAATTGGATGAATCAAAACTGTCTCCAATTGAACACTAAGAAAACTGAGGTCATGGTGGTGGGAAAACAGGCGGGGCTGTGGAATGATAACTGGTGGCCTCAGGAATTGGGGTTGACCCCTTCCCCTGTAAGTGAGATAAAAAACCTTGGGGTCTGGCTGGATCTGGCTCTTAGTTTCACTTGCCATACCAAGAGAGTGGCAGGCTCTTGTTATGGCGTCATCAGAGGACTTAGGCCAATACTTAAGTACTTTGATGCCCCCACCAGACAGCTGGTGGTTCAGGCATCGGTGCTATCTAGGTTAGATTATGCCAGTGCTCTCCTAGCCGGGATTAATCAGGCAGAACTCACCCGACTACAGCGAGTGCAAAATACCGCAGCCAGAGTGGTGGTGGGACTGCCTAGACGGTGTTCGGCCTCTAAAACACTGCACTCTCTACATTGGCTCCCTATGAGCCAGAGGATTAAGTTTAAGGTACTTTGCCTGGCTTTTAAAATTCTCAAAGGCATGGCTCCTCAAATCCTGATAAATCTTTTAAGTCCTTATGTCCCTCTGCGACCCCTGAGATCCTTGAGTATGCACTTGGCGACGGTTCCTCGTTTTAGACTTAGTAGAATGGGCGGCCGCTCTTTCCGAGTGGTGGCCGCAAAGTTATGGAACTCCCTCCCTGCTGAGATCCGGGCAATTGACAACCTACTACAGTTCAGGCGAGCAATTAAAACCTTTCTGTTTGCCTAAATTTCTGAATGAGTCTGCTCTTTTTTTAGATGTTGTGTTGTGTTTACCTTCTCAGCGCGCCAGGACGCCCCTTTGCTGGGGCAGCTGTGCGCGATACAAAAAAACAAATAACATAACATAACATAACATGCGCCACACCCGCTTTGAGGCAGTTTGGAAGTCTCTGGTGCGCTACTTGTGCTCTATGGAGCATGCACGACACATGCCCACCAGACTCAGGACCCTCCATCTCTTTGAGGATGCTATTGTACCTACAGATCCCACTCGGTTGCTTCCATAGGCGACTCATGTAACACCTGTGCCCCTGGGACTGACCCACACTGCCTGGTGCCGCCTTCCATCCACCATACCTGCTAGCAGGATCTCTTCTCTATCTTCTGTTTCTGGCTCGCTTCCTCTTCGCTCTTTCCATTATCTGTTTCCACTGTAGATCCTTTCTGTTCTCAAGGGCCCCTGTTGGGTCGTTCATAAGTAATGAGCCTGTTGCTCTCTCCTTTCCCCCCTTGGATTCGCCATTGGGGTTCTTTCACCACTGAGCGACTATACAAGCTTCTCCTAAAGCCACGCGGCCGGCCCTTTAGGGTTGTTGGCAAGGCGCTGTGTTAATCACCTCAATCGAGCAAACTCTGTTGCGCTTTACTCGCGGCCGGCCTGGGATAGAGGTTGTAGGCTTAACGCTGTGTTCTGGTGCCCCTTCTGGGGGTGTTGATACAAAATAAAACAGACTTGTAACAAAATCAAGTGGCCCATGCAAGGGGTACAAACAATTATTTAAAAGCTTAGTAATTCAAGCGATATGAACAATATTAAAATCACAATAATCAGAGCAGAGTGACACAGCAACCTCCCGGCTTCCGCCTCAGGAGGGAATCAAACACAAAGTTAGTCTGTTTCTATTTTCCTTCCACTTCACCAGGAAACAATCTGCCCATGTCACTGGTTTATAAAACAAATATAATTTGTGGGAGTTGGAATGAGCACAAGCTGCTCCAGGAAATATAACCCTGCATTTTCATGAAAATAGATCATATGAGTAGCTTGAGCACTTGCTGCAGAGATCTGTGAGTCATCTGACCCATTTCGAATTATATACCTTTGATGTATTAAGCATTTGTCCTTCAGATTAATTGGGTATTATCATTACCAAATCCACTGCTACGTAGTGCATTTTCATTAGAATGATGAGAATTATGCGGTTCCTTCCCTTATTCAAGCCTGTAAGAACCTAGTTAAAAATAGATATTATTATTAATCACTTCAGTAGTACTAAATTTGTCCAAATCATTGGATTAAAAAGTATGGTCAGTCTTGCCTTGGTTCAAAAGTTTGAATTACAGGTTTCTCACGGAGATTTGCAGTGCTCATGGTACCATTCAAAATTCAACTTTCTATAACGCCTAAATATTTTCTCCTTTGCAGTCGATTCTCTCCCACTGATTTTCAAAACTCGGAGCTATAGGTTAAAATTTTACTAAAAAATAGTGGTAGCATTCCACAATTTACCTGTAGAGCTGACAACTAGGCCACCTGCAGATAACTGAAGTATTTTTTTCCAAAACTTCAGGACCTAAAGCAAAACAAAAATCCCACCTAAAGAAACACATTTTCTCGTGAAAACTGAGGAAGGAGATGATTCCCATTCTTAACCAGAAAATTGATAAAACAGATTCATGAATGAAGTGACTCTTGTTTCAATCTATTTGTAATCTATGCATCCTCGGCTTGAATCCCGATACCTCTAAGAATTGTCATCCTTCTGAAGTTTATTAAATGAACACCATTGGCTTGGGTAGTAATATGCTTAATTATGTTCACTATTTCGTGCTATGTAAGAAAACAAGTGGGGGACAGGAATGTCTTCTGAATTGTGTACAGTCATATTTCACTGACTGCCTGTATCTGGTATCCTGGTTTTAATTTTGGCTTTGGTGTCACATTAATTTAGCTGTTCACACAGGCCTCATCCTGGACGTGTCCTGTGACCAGGAAGGGCGCGTTATGCATGCCCTCATGGACAGACAGCAAACTGTCCCTGTCATGAATTTAGCACACAGGGTGGAGATGACATTGTATTGTGTTTTATAAATCCATAATTGTGACCAGACCTTCGTATCTGAGTCACTAGAGTGGATACCTACTGGCCCATTCATAGAATGTTTCTCTACTATGCATTTACCTGACTCCTAACATTAATTTCCCAAAGTATGTTGTGCATGGTTGTGAGTATAACCTGAATGGTGCATATATATGTGTGAGTGATCCTAAGTATTGGAGGCATTTGAGATACATTTTGGAAACCCCAGGCCGCACCTTTTGCTCAAGATGGGAGTTGAGGAGGAAAGTAGAGAAAAGACTCCTTTAGAAATTCAATCATGCCTTTTGGTGGCAAGGAGCTCCTAAATAGTCTTCCTTAACAATGCCATTTGGGGATGGTAGGGATGAAGGACAGGGCAGGGCTGCAGATCATTGTGCAAAGTGAAGGATAATCTTTAGTAGTTTAAGCCAGCCTATGTCTTTTCTGTTGTCACTTTCAGTTTGGCTGATGACAGTTAGGCACATGAACCTCGTACTTCGTTATCTCAGTTGTGGGTGTCCAGTTTGGAGACTATCCTGTTATGAGAGGCATCACTATAAAAAGGCTATGTCTGAAGAGCAACCTGGAGCCATAACAGCTGATTCTGAAGATGCAAGCAGTTGGTACACATTTCACATCTGATTTTGCTGTGCAAAAGTGGGGCCACACAACCCACTTATTTTTCCAATATCTATGGTCAAATAATGGAGTGTTCCACTTGCTGCACATCCAGAGCTGGTGTATGCCTGATAGCCAGCTTCTTAGAAATTAGAGGACATCTCTTGAATCTGATCTCTTGTTAGAAGAACACTGTACCAGACCTGAATGCAGGGGAAGCCTGAAGCTGAGTGTAGGACTGGAGTTTGCCAACCCTGCAGGACGAGTATCTGTCCAGGAGGACTGAGGTGCAGCTTGTCCCAAGTATCTGTGGGAGATCCAGAGAATGATGACTGAGATGAGCAATCTGTCTGTGGGTCTGCAGTCTGCCTGCGGCAGTTCTGAATTGGAACCATGAAGGTTCAGACTATGATCTCAGAGGCCTAGTTCAAACTGGCCACGGGAAATCCCAGATCTAAGTTTAATCTTAGATTCTCTGTCCAGAGTAAAAATGTCAATTGAAAGACTAGTGGATGGTGATATGGAAGGCTATAATCAGTCACCTACCCCTCCACTCTGCAAAAAACATTGACATGTTTCAGCCAGCATAATATAATACCCCTGCTTTCATCAGGTCTCACATAAGAAAGATCCCATGGGTACTAACTAGCCCTACTTCCTTGATCCAAGGGTAAAGGGTGGGTACCCTTCTGAGTAAATGCTCAGAGAAAATGCAGTGGAGTAACTTGCTCTCCATGAAGAACCTGTAACAGTGTCAATAAAAGCAACAGGTATCAAGAAATCAGTGCAGTGCCCTTTGTGAATAAAAACACACAAACATACAAAGTGGTGTCTACCAACCCAATCATAGACAGCGATTCCTTATGGGCGACGCAACACCGACACAGGCCAAAGGTGCCATTATTAAGGCCCTGCGGTGCATGTAATGATAATAGACGACCCACACGAGTGCACAATCTGCACGCAATTACTCTTTAAAATTACTCAGGATAAGGTCAGGCATCAGTGCTAGGAGAAGAAAACACGACCATACACTCGGCAAATCTTACAGAGTTCATTAAAAATCAAACTTTGAACTGTCGGGGGAGCGAGGATATCTCACTATAGTCACACTCTGCGGGACACAAGAATAGAAAACGACAAAAGTAAGTTTATGAGTTAAAAGGAACAATGTGCTAATAGCGATCTTATTGAGACCCGGCCCGGCTTAGGCTAGCCCCGGTAGATGATTGCCATTGGGAACAAAGCACCGAGTAGGTCAAGGGACTCGGGCCGTTCAGTAAGTGCCAAAATGCCGAAGCAGAACTGTCTCCGACCTCCCTGAGGAGATTGAAATGCCAAACTTACTTCGTCAAGGTGAGCTGTGTTAGACAACTTGCCCCTCCTGGCACCGTGCAGGTTCAATGCAAAGCGCGGTCACAGCCCATGTTAACCATCCTTGCCCCTGTCCACATCATCGCGTCCGCGACGTACGTGGCCAGGGGAGGGTGATAGGGAGATGGAAAACTAGAGCACTGAATCAAGGCCCCATCGTGGGAGTGCAGAAACACCAATGCGTATGTGCCCACTGGACATTACCTCCCGGTGAGCGAGGAGTGCCCCCGTAGGGCTGCCTTTTGGATGATGGGGATAGAGAACCATAATGGTTTAATCTAGTGCAGACATAGCGTCAAGCCAGGGATACAATTGATGGAGTCTAGCAGGGAAGAAAAAGTAGATTAAGGATGAATCATCAAAAGCAGAGCAGAAAACATAGAATGCAGAGGGGATACCACTTTCTGCCCCAAATCTAAATTTATACCATCTGTGTGGGCTTTCCCTATAGAGGTGGAAGAGTTCGAACAAGCTGTCATCCATGAAGTGGAAGCAATGGCTGGACAAGATAACACCACTTACAAGAATTTGACCAAACTAGATAAGCAAGCCCTGGAAGAACGTAGGAACAACCCAGACATCATGATCAAACCGGCGAACAAGGAGAGCCATTGTGATCCAGAAGAAAATCGTTTATGAGACAGAATGCTTGAGGCTCCTTGCCGATCGGAGGAACTACAGCATACTGAGAGGCGATCCAACTGAGGACATCAGGAAAGAGATAGCGTCCTTTGTAGGGGAAGCAGTAAATAATGAGTGGATCACTGAAAAAGAGGGAAGGTTTTGGTGCCAGGAAGACCCAGTGAGACCATATTTCTACACCCTCCCCAAGGTGCACAAGCCGAGGAGACCTCACCCTGGTAGACCCATAGTATTGGGCATAGAGTCACACTTGGAGCCTCTTTCACAATTTTGTGGTTTTTATCTCAAAACCAGTAGTACAAAACAGAACAGCCTACCTTAAAGATACCACCAATGTTTTACATCTATTGAAGGACCTGAATTTTTATCCAGAAAAAGAGTTCCAGGTGAGCCTGGAAGTGGAATCCCAGTACACCAACATACCCCAGAGGGAGACTATGTGTAGTGGAGGAGATTCTGTTCACCTTGAACTGGTATTTTTGTTCCCCAAGGCCATTCATTTTACACTTCCCTGAAATATCGCTCACAAGAAACTTTTTCGAATTTCAGGGGACCTACGACCTCCAAACACATGGGACATCCTTGAGGAGCCTTTTTGCCCCCAGCCTAGAGGGTCTTTATATGGTAACTTTTGAGGATCAATACATCTTCGCCCTCTGGAGTAATAACATCAAGGTGTGGAGGCATTACATTGATGAAGTTCTCCTGATTTGGGAGGAGGATGCCCAGTCCATTCAAGATTTTTTGGAGTGGATGAACAACCGCAACCCCCTCCCTACTACATTTTACTTTAACCATAACGATGGAGAATCTACCCTTCCTGGATTTGATCATCTTTCACAGTGAAGGAGGTTTACAGACTAGGGTGTTTCATAAGCTGACAGACAGGAACAGTCTCTTGTTTTTCGAGAGCTTCCACCCCAAATCCTTAAGGGAGAATCTACCGGTGGGACTGTTCTGTAGTGTAGTTCCTATATTCCCAATAGCCTCTGCGCATTGGAATAATATATCCTATAGATTAGATGTAGGACTGAGGTTGACTAGGTCTCTATCGAATATATTAAACTAAATAGTGAATGCCAGCTAGCTCAGAGGTCGCTAGAAACTTTCTCGAATTCACAAGAAGGGATTTGTTTCTGACAACCGCATAAACATGACAACTTTGTTTCCCAAGAATAAGAAATGTATCTCTAGAGTCGCGGAAACAATAGATAACAATATTTAACTCAGTTACTTGTGCATGCTTTGTTTCTACAGAGGTGCAGAGAAATAAAGAGATGGGTGTTTTCAATAAAAGTTTTATTGAACAGTCTTCTTTCTCATGCAAGTAAAGTGAACTGCTACAATCGTAATGCAGACTGCAAAGTATAATGCCTACAGCGAGAACAATATTATAAAATAATACTGTAAGATCATTGTATGATTTCTAAACCATATATAAATACATACATAAATAACAACGGCTAAAAGTACTCAACTGGTGCTTCTAAAGTACGCCTACCCCAACGTACCTAACCTAAGTCTAGTACGCGGGAAGGAGTAAGTGTTGTGTAGCATAGGTTTAGTTTTTCTTTGCCAATAATCTATCTAAGGTTTCTCTAGGTTCTAATCAGCTACATACCTTAGTTTCGAATGAAGGAGGTCTGGTATCTCAGTCTCTGGACTTGATTTCCCAACACCCTGCAAGGGGAGCTTGGAAACACTGGAGCTGGATTCTCAGTGAGAGAAATGCAGCCTCTTGATCAGTGAGTCAGCTGGAGGGTCGGCTTCCTTTGGCATTTGCTGTAGCGAGCTACGTTGGGCAAGTATATAGTCGAACTTCTCCGAACCACCGTGTCTTGCTAGAGCAAGTGAAAGCATATTTATACCTTGAAGGTGATTAGTTTGACGTAAAGTCGGGCATACTATCGTCAGGAAAGAACCCCAAGGGAATAGTAGTTCTTTGTAAAGTGCATGAGTTCTTGGACAAATCAATATTCAAGCAAGGGAAGGTCCCTGACTGCTTAAGCCGATTTTCCAAGAAATCGTTGTGACGTTTTGGTACCGGTGGAAGTAGCCATGCCTGTATTTGGTCTGCATGGGCTATGTCTAAATAAGGGAATGATTTCTATGCCTATATTAGGGCAATGTAAATTGTACCTACATAAGGGCATGAATCGGGAAAATGCACTCGGATCCTAAAACGCCATACAACACCCACTCAACTTTATTATATACGATATTACTAAGTTCTAAACACATAAAGCATATCTAAAACATGATGTGTTAAAACCCCCATCCTAAATACAAAAAAAATGCATTCGAAAAATGGTTGTACATAAAAAGAGCATTTGTGCTGTACGCATTTAAAAGCAATGTTTCATTCAAAGGATATAGATGACATTTTTAAAACGTTATCCAAATGAATTATGAACATACATTTATGAAATGGCTCTTAAGTACAGAAGAAAAAAGTTGAGACCATTCCATGACACAATCTATAAATTGTTTGGTTGTGGACAAGGTCAAATATTGTCCCTTGGGAGTATTCAAAGAATTCTTGTTCTCGAGGAATAGTTCTACTTTAAGCAGATTATTTTGTGGCAAAAAAAAAAGTTTCAATTTTGGAAGAGAAAAAAAACATCATAGAAAAATAGAGTTTCAAAGTTAGGAGTTTGTTTTGGAAAGTGAAGGTCGAATTCAGAGTCTCACAGCACACTGTGAGCTAACTTCAAAAGTCAGTGTCATTGTTTGGAGAAAACATCAAATCCTCTAAGCTGGTAAAGAATTTGTCTACCACTGTAGGTGAAAGTTGGACTTCCTCGTTAAGCAGATCAATTGCACATAGATGAGAAGCATCGCTGTCAGCGTCAGCCGCATCAGCAATGTTTGAAGTAGAGGGTACCTGTGTGCCTTTAGTTCCACGTATCTCACTGTCTGCAGTTTGCATCTGTGAGATCTCAACGAATGCCGTCATCAGGATTGGTTGCCGTTGGGGACAACACAGTGCATGAGCCGTTACTGGTTCAAGCAAAGCATCAACATCCGTTGGCAGGACTGATGGGAGTGTCAGACAGATTTCTAGCACGCGTTCTTCTCCACATAGCAGGCATCGTAGAACAGGTAAGATGCAATCTTGCCAGATTGGTCGGAATGATAGAAACCACGTGGTTAAACAAGCCAAGCCCAGAATTTGCATCATGCGCTCACAACTCTTCATTGCCAGGAGGGTGTTCTCCACGGTGATCTGGGTGTCGATGGTAACTTGACTTGCCATATCGGAGCAGAATGAGTAAAAATGGTAGCCCTGCTACGGGTTCCAAAACGAGAAGGCAGGCCACCAAACAAATTGCACGAAGTTTGGAAATATGCCTAGGACTGCTTCAAAGGGTGCTAACAGTCCAGAAAAAAATGTTTTAAATACATGTACAATGCCACTCGTATCAGACATGTTTAAGATATGACTTAACATTTCTGAGAAATGTATGGGGCAGTTTGTATATAAAAGCGCATGTATCTATGCAGAAGTCCTTGCAACTTGCAGATCATTGTCTCTTTGGCCGAGGTCAGTGGCACAGTTTTTTGTAAAAGAATGACTTTTAGTCTGCTTAAAGTATCAATTCGAATAGAAGAGATGTTCAGTGAAGGCCATAATGGCGACTCCCTGTCTGTCTTAGTTTTAGGAAACAATACTTGCATACAGTAAGTGACCCTGGCTGACACAGTTACGAGATAGGGGGTTCCTGACAACATGCCACAACAGCTGTGATCATTCAACATAATGTAACTCCCATTTGAAAGCTGCCTAAAAATGTGATCTATCACTGCAGCTGGAGAACCTGGCAGGTGGCAGGATAAGTTGTTCGAGGAACCTTCGCAGGCCCCGTGTAAGTTAATACCCTGACATAAGAGGGAACCACTTAGTGTGTTTTCACAATTCGTGCCACTAAGAAACACTTCTTTTCCCCCACTCCAGCACTTGTGTGTATAAGGTAAATCCCAGGATGTCTTGATGTATTCTCTACCCAACCTTTCATATACACCCGCTGGAATATGTTTTAAACAATACTAAAAATGGAAAATCGTCACAGGCAGAGTGATTGTACCATGTATTATCCATTCTGTCGCTGGCTTCTCAGAAAGTTAATGGTAATCTTTCCAGTTTTTCAATGCTCAACACCGTATAATATGCCCCTCTCTGTGCCAAAGTGATTTGTCTATCTGTAACGTTAAACTCAGAAAATAATGACAAGTTGTTGATTAGACGCCATGGCACATAGCCAGAACGAAGATTTTGCAACGTCTAGCCCAAAAGCATTATAGAACGCAATTGTGACTGACCATGCTGTAACATGACCAAGTCCTGTTCCATTATCTCAATGGCGGAGGATACTATGCTGTCCAAAGAATATATTCTGGATGACAGAGTCGTTAACCCATTGTCAGCTACAGAGAGAGATTTCTCTAAATTAATACGATCAATTTCTCGTATCGGTTCTGCAGTCTCTGCTTGCTTTGTTTTCCATGCTTCATTATACACGGCATAAATACCGCAATATATAAAACGTTTATGACGCGGTTTTGCAGGTCCTTTTAAGAAGTCGCTTAAATCTATGCCATCTTTAAGTAAAGATAAGTGTTGTTTTACTTCCTTTAGTGTAGATTTTTGTCGCCACTCAAGGCACAGTTTTCCCACACTGTATGATGTTACTATCCCTGGATGCTGTCTCTGTGCGTATCTTGGATCTGGCCTAGTAAATGTGAACCCCTGTGTTTTATTCATGAATCTATCTTGACAGTTGTTTGTGTCCGTGGGCCAGATTAACCATTTTTTCCAATCAGGATCTGTTCTGTTGTTAAGGAAAATAGTTTTGAGCAATAGGCAGTGGTCCCTGACCCCACCAGGCCACCATCTCTGTCATTGTAGTCAATCATTGTGGGTCGCAATTTGCAAACCACCTCATGCATATTAATCAGGTTGGTTGGATTGTGAGATATTACAAATGGTGATTTTGCAATTGACCTATTAGTAAATAGGTCTGTTTGCAAATTCAGAATTAATTTGGTAAAGCTTTGTGCGCAATTTGCATCCACTTTTACCAAATCTGGCTCTGCAAAATGTGATGCAGGGCACGGAACAAAATTCTTTTTATTAACTTAATTGTTTACTTACCTGCAATCATCCATATTCCAGTGTTTATCACCCCCCACCCTGCCCCTCCCCCGCCTGTCTGCCCCACCGGAACTCCCTCCACTGGCCGCGGCTGAGTATATTGCAAAATTATTTCTGCATCCTCTTTCATAAGGCAAAACACTCCTGTTAGCTCGCTCTGAACAATTTGGTTCTTTGCAGTAGACTATCATTTGAGCTTCCTCAATACACATCTATCCTTTGGACAAAGTAGTAATCTTTGCTGAATTCTAGTGACACATATACTAATGCCAAGAAGAAATCCGGGTTCATGGTTTAACATGATACAATCAATCAGTGGCAAAGAGGTGACATTAATTGTCAGAAGTATATTTTTTAAACGTCATAGCGGTCTTACTTTTTGTGGTTTTTTCCAAACAGACATTAATTATGCCATGCTCAAAGGAACAACTTCTACACTTTCTGACATAAAGTTTATTGCTTTAACACTTGGCAGTGGTGAGAAAGAATTGCTTGAGCTGCCCAAGAGGGACTTGATTGCCACCAAATGATCTTGTGTACTCTAGAACTACCTCTTCTAGTATCACTAAGTTCTGGTGAGCATATGCACATTCTGTCCTTCTGGCATATAACCTTCCTATATACGTTCCCACACCCTACTATACTCATCAAATCGGCTTGTTATCAGAAAGAAACAGAGAAAAAACAAAGTTCTAATTCTGGCTTTTAAATCTATAAATAATCTATCACCTAGCCACCTATCTCGAATACTAAAAAAGATAGGTGCTTTCTTGTAACCTTCGTTTTGGTTCTCTTATCTAAACCTGACTTTCTCAAGCCTCCTTGTGCAGTTTTCAGTTTTTTTTCCCATTCAAGCTACTTGACCCATACTTCTGAAACTGACTCCCAATTAAAATGTGTCCATATTCTATCCCACTTAAACAATTTCCCTAAAGGCTCACCTACTTATGTTTGAAAGACGTCACTAGTAATTCTAATCAACTCACTCTTTTGTATTTATATACTCCTATTATCCTTAATGTACATATGTGGGAATATTTATTCTAGGGGCATGTGAAATGTATATTTAGTCTTCAGTAATGTTATGAAATTCCATGGGAAGTTCATGGGATGATGCTTTTGTAGTGAAATTGGATACTTGGGGAGACATTTTCTGTGTGAACCAGTCTCCCACTGGTGTCAAATTAAACTTTTTATGGGGTCACTTGCTCAGGTAAAATGAGTTTAGCAAAATCACATAATGTAGATTTCAAGAAATTTCCCTGATTTCATATATTCAGGAATTTTATTAATTTCATTGATAAAATGAAAATGATCCAGGCCTAATATTTACTAAGTTACATAGCCTGCCTAGCTATTTCCCTAGCTTGTTTCTTTCTTATAAACAGTTTTTATTATGCTTTTTTAGGTAAAATACAATACACAAATGCAACAGCAGCACCACCAATAACCCAGTAGGTTTCCCACCGCAAGTTCTCTTGTTCTCCACCCCAGGTAAATAAGTCATCAATTTCCCATACTTAGGGGAGCCCATGGCCTCCTGATCCGCTTGGGAGGTCCAGCTGCTCCCCCATCCCCATCCCCTTTTTCCATGGCTCCACCTGGCATATCAAAGTTCAGGTCCGAGGGCTCTGGGAGCCCCTCTTGTTCTATAGTATGACAACCAGTCCCTAACCAAACTGTTTTGAATTTCCTAGGGCAACATCTAGGTTCATACAATATTAGTTTCGGTTCCATAAAGTATATCATACCCACCACCCACATGTGTTTATTGGGCACCTGAGAGGTACCTAACTGTTTTATATCTCTCTTCACTAGTGCGAACCATAATGTGCAGAACAGGAATTCCTCCTGTGGTAAGTCGACATCTCCCGGCATCCCCAAAGGTATAAATTGTAGGTTAAGTGGAACCTACACCTCTATTACAGAAGCATGTTCCCCAGTAATCTCCCGTCGTATATGAGGGGCATCCTTGAAAGGTATGGAAAAAAGTACCATCCACGCCATTGCATCTCTGGCAGTTGAGGATGTCGCCCTCCTCATTTTGAAAAGATGGCCACAATTGTAGTACACCCTGTGATGACCTTCATCTGAATAAGCCTGAAACTTGTTTTGATAAAAAAAATTCCTAAGCATGCATCAGTGCACTTTCCCAAATGACGTCCTCCATCACACGCACCTCTGGTTCCCATGTGGACCGTAAGCTGACAAAGTTATGTGGTCTAATATTAATCAGCGTCTAAGTGAGGAAGATTATGCTCCTGTACATCCTCTCCATCAGTATCCTATTCTCCACAGGGTTACTCTCCTCTAGGGCCTCCCAGTTGATTCAAACTACAGGGCGTGTTGTAGTTGATTTTAGGGGAACTCCTTTGAGGGTCCAACTCATATTGTTCCTGCAAAACCACAAAGGGTTTCATTCCACCTACACCAGTAATATCACCAAATGTGGAGATACCAATGATATCCCAGTTAACATATCCCACTAGCTTCCAGACTTCTATTAGTCTGTTACTTCTCTAAAGGGTGGGGTTCATCCCACTGTACCTCCCTTGTCTTTTCACATAGCGCACCTCCTTGACCTAAGCCTCCATTGCTATCTGGGACAGGCCCAGAAGTTCCTTACTAAACGATTTGCCGTATAGATAATAGGTGTCACTGTGTGGTTCCATCAAGGTCTTCTTAAGTCTTGTTGCCTGGTCCTCTCTCTGTTGAAATCCCAATTTATTAACTGCTTGTAAGTGGGCAGCCCAATAATAAGCCCTGAATTCTGGGTGAGAGACACCCACTATTGTAGAAGTTTCTCTAGAGCGTGCACAGGTCTGT